>NC_064923.1:376521328-377771328 GCF_023897955.1 Schistocerca gregaria
TTTCACATCCAGCTGCCGCTGCTCAACACTACAATGGCAGACAACAATGCAAACCAGCCACAGACTGCACACAGCACAGCCAGTGATTTTCATACAGAGCGCTACGTGGCGGCGGCGTTACCAATATACACTCCTGGAAATGGAAAAAAGAACACATTGACACCGGTGTGTCAGACCCACCATACTTGCTCCGGACACTGCGAGAGGGCTGTACAAGCAATGATCACACGCACGGCACAGCTGACACATCAGGAACCGCGGTGTTGGCCGTCGAATGGCGCTAGCTGCGCAGCATTTGTGCACCGCCGCCGTCAGTGTCAGCCAGTTTGCCGTGGCATACGGCGGAGCTCCATCGCAGTCTTTAACACTAGTAGCATGCCGCGACAGCGTGGATGTTATCCGTATGTGCAGTTGACGGACTTTGAGCGAGGGCGTATAGTGGGCATGCGGGAGGCCGGGTGGACGTACCGCCGAATTGCTCAACACGTGGGGCGTGAGGTCTCCACAGTACATCGATGTTGTCGCCAGTGGTCGGCGGAAGGTGCACGTGCCCGTCGACCTGGGACCGGACCGCAGCGACGCACGGATGCACGCCAAGACCGTAGGATCCTACGCAGAGCCGTAGGGGACCGCACCGCCACTTCCCAGCAAATTAGGAACACTCTTGCTCCTGGGGTATCGGCGAGGACCATTCGCAACGTCTCCATGAAGCTGGGCTACGGTCCCGCACACCGTTAGGCCGTCTTCCGCTCACGCCCCAACATCGTGCAGCCCGTCTCCAATGGTGTCGCGACAGGCATAAATGGAGGGACAAATGGAGACGTGTCGTCTTCAGCGATGAGAGTCGCTTCTGCCTTGGTGCCAATGATGGTCGTATGCGTGTTTGGCGCCGTGCAGGTGAGCGCCACAATGAGGACTGCATACGACCGAGGCACACAGGGCCAACACCCGGCATCATGGTGTGGGGAGAGATCTCCTACACTGGCCGTACACCTCTGGTGATCATCGAGGGGACACTGAATAGTGCGCGGTACATCCAAACCGTCATCGAACCCATCGTTCAACCATTCCTAGACCAGCAAGGGAACTTGCTGTTTCAACAGGACAATGCACGTCCGCATGTATCCCGTGCCACCCAACGTGCTCTAGAAGGTGTAAGTCAACTACCCTGGCCAGCAAGATCTCCGGATCTGTCCCGCATTGAGCATGTTTGGGACTGGATAAAGCGTCGTCTCACGCGGTCTGCACGTCCAGCACGAACGCTGGTCCAACTGAGGGGCCAGGTAGAAATGGCATGGCAAGCCGTTCCAAAGGACTACATCCAGCATCTCTACGATCGTCTCCATGGGAGAATAGCAGCTTGCATTTCTGCGAAAGGTGGATATACACTGTACTAGGGCCGACATTGTGCATGCTCTGTTGCATGTGTCTATGTGCCTGTGGTTCTGTCAGTGTGATCATGTGATGTATCTGACCCCAGGAATGTGTCAATAAAGTTTCCCCTTCCTGGGACAATGAATTCACGGTGTTCTTATTTCAATTTCCAGGAGTGTAAGAACCTAAACAGCCTACTTACAAAACGACTATTCACGGTGTATGTAGAAAGTATGAGTCTGGAAAAATACTATCTGACTTTCGGAAAAATATCATTCACACAATTCTGAAGACTGCAAGAGCTGACAAGTGCGAGAATTATAGCACGTTCAGTTTAACAGCTCTTGCATCCAAGTTGCTGACAACAATAATATACAGAAGAAAACAAAAGAAAATTGAGGATGTGCTAGACGACAATCAGTTTGACTTTAGAAAAGGTAATTGCATAAGAGAAGCAGCTTTGACATTGTGGTTGATAATTGAAGCAAGACTAAAAAAAGTCAAGAGACGTTCATAGGGTTTGTCTACATGGAAAAAGTATTCGACTATGTAAAATGATGCAAGGTGGTCGAAAACCTGAGAAAAATAGGGGTAAGCTATAGGGAGAGGCGGCTAATATACAACATGTACAAGAGCCAAGAGGGAAGAATAAGAGTGGACGACCAACAATGAATTGCGCGGATTAAAAAGGCGTAAGACAGGGATGGAGTCTTTCGCCCCTACTGTTCAATCTGTACAGCAAACAAGCATTGATAGAAATAAAACAAAGGTTCACGAATGGAATTAAAATTCAAGATGAAAGGATATCAGTGATACGATTTGCTGATGACATTGCTATCCTGAGTGAAAGTGAAAATGAATTTCATAATCTGCTGAATGGAACGAATAATCTAATGAGTACAGAATATGGATTGAGAGTAAACTGAAGAAAGATGAAAGTGATGAGGAGTAGCAGAAATGAGAACAGCGAGAAATTTAACATTAGGACTGATGGTCACGAAGTCGATGAAGTTAAAGGACTTCTGCTACCTAGACAACAAAATAATCAATGACGTGGGGATCAAGGTGGACATCAAAAGCAGAGTAGCACTGACAAAAAAGGGCATTTCGCTAGCAAAAAGTGCATTCCTGGCCAAGTCAACTAGTATCAAACATAGGGCTTAATATGAGAAAGAAATTTATGACAACGTACGTTTAGACTGAGGGAAAACCGGAACAGAACAGAATCGAAGCATCTGAGATGTGCTTCTACAAACGAATGTTGAAAATTAGGTGCACTGATAAGGTAATGTATGAGGAGGTTCTGCACAAAATCGGAGACGAAAGGAATATATGGAAAACACTGGCAACGAGAAAGGCCAGGACGATGGGAAATCTTTCAAGCCGTCAGGGAATGACTTCCATAGTACTAGAGGTAGCTATAGAGGGCCAAAACTGTAGAGGAAGGCAGAGATTGGAGTACATACAACAAGTAATTGAGTATGTAGGTTGCAATAGCTACTCGGAGATGAAGAGGTTGGCACAGGAGAGAAATTCGTGGCGGTTCGCATCAAACCAGTCAGAAGACTGATCACCAAAAAATAAAAGTGATAGATCGCTCTTCCACTTCACGAACCATATCACAACAAATTCGCTATGTTGCACAACAGACGTCCATTGCCTCGTTGACCACTGATCACTGAGTTACCGCCACAGGCGCCTGCGCGGGCAACGGTGCGATGAACGACGGACAATGAAATGTAACGACGTTCTTTTTATTGACGGATTACGATTCTGCCTGCACCAATCCAGTTTCTGCCTGCACCATCATGATGGTCAGATTATTCTGGGGACACCGTGATGAGAGAATGTTGAAATGTTGCCTTAAGCATCGTCGTATCGGTCCTGCACCCAGTATTATACTTCGGTTGGTACTGGATTCCATTCCCGCACCTCTCTAGAACGCATTTCTAGTACACTAACCAGCTAGAGTTACATCTCAGAATTGTTGGAGCCTGCTGTTCTCAAATACCTTCGGAGCCTGCCAATGGGCCCATTGGAACTGGATAATGTTCGACCACACGTGGTACGCAATGTTAGAGACTTCGGATGACATTGCTGCCTTGCTTCCTGTTCAAACGATCTCTCGCCTATCGAAAATGTCTGGTCGATGACTGCGGAACAACTAAACCTGGATACACCAGCTCAACTCTGGCAAAGTTTGGAAGCATCATGGACTGCTATACCCCAAAAACACATCCAGAGCCTCATTGATTCAATGCTGAAGCGTTTAGCAGCAGCTGAAACCAGCAATCGCAGCATCACTCAACTCTTATTTCATCATCTTCCTTACTTCACAGGGGGCTGTATTTTCAATCTTGTGATCTTTTTACAACGTGTTATCTCCAAAATCAATCTGTTTGCGATATCTCCAGTCCTTCTTGGATTGAATTTTGGATGGCCAGCAGTGTGCGGTAAACACTTTGAATACCTTCACCACGCGATAGGAATGCTAACGTTGTGACTGCAATGCCACTAAAGAGGAGTTACTAGACACGAACTTAGGAGAAATAACAGGTGCAGCTAAGTACCTTAAATCACCTACGATACAGATCGTATATCCATTAGCTTCCCTTCAGAGTTGCCGATAGAATAGCTCCTTGTAAGCAATCTTACACAACAGCTCGCCCGACGAAAGATCCATGCCTAAACCTGGAAAGAAGCACAAGTCACACCAATACTCGAGAAGGAAGTAAAATAATCCGTTGAATTACAAACCCATAACAAGATCGTAGATTTTCAATAGGATTTTGAAACATGTATTGTTTTCGAATATTATGAACTACCAGGAAGAAAACGGTTTATCGTTAAATAGTCAGCACCGATTCATAAAATTCCGTGCCCAACTAACTCTTCATTCGCACGAAGTAATGAGGGCTATCGAAAGGGGTCTCAAGTTGACCATATTTTTAGATTTCAAGAAGGTTTCTAACACAGTTCCTCACAAGCAACTTCTAATCAAATTCCGTGCCTACGGAGTATAGTCTCAATTGTGCAACTGGATTCATGATTTACAAAGGTCACAATTCGCAGTCACTGATGGTAAGTAAACGAGTAAAACAGAAGTAATATCTAGCGTTGCCCAAAGAAGTGTTATGGGCCCTCTGCTGTTCCTGATCTACGTACCGACACATGAGACAATCTGAGCAACCCCCTTTGATTATTTGCAGATGAGGCTGTCACTTACCATCTCGCAAACGCATCAGATGATCAAAACCAATTGCAAAATGATGTAGATAAGATACCTGTGTGGTGCGTAAGATAGCAATTGCCTCTAAATAATGAAAAGTGTGAAGTCATCCACCTGAGTACTAAAAGGTGTCTGCTGACTTTCGGTTACACGATATTTCACACAAACCCAAAGCCTTTGAATACAGCTAAATTTTAGAGATTACAATTACGATACCTTAAATCGGAACTAAATAATATTCTGGGAAAAGCTACCCTGCGACTGAGAATTATCGGTGAAGAGAAGATGCAACAGATCTGCTAAAGAGACTGCCTTCACTAAGTATCTCCTTCCTTTTCGGGAGTATTGCTATGCTGTGTGGGATCCGTACAGATAGTGTTGACGGATCACATCGGTAAAAAAGAAAGGCAGCTTTTGTATTATCGAGAAACAGGAGAGAGTGTACCACGGAAATGATACGCGAGTTGGAATGGCAAACATTAAAAGAAAGATGTTTTTTTTTGCGGAGGAATCTTTCCACGAAATTTCAATCACTAAATCCGAATGCGGAAATATTTTGTTCTGTGATGATCTTTATAATAAAATAAATGAGAGTTCCCTCGGGAAGACGTAAGTGTTCGGTCCCCTCCCCCCCCCCCCCCCCCTCGCTTTTTGAGAGTGGAGTGGTAGAGAAATATTTGAAGGTGGTTAGATGAACCCTCTGCCAGGCATTTAATAATGAATTGTTGAGCACTCGTGTAGACTTAGGTGTACAAGAATGTGGCATGGGGGACATTGCCGATGGATCGGCGCCAGGACCAGCCATTGGTTGGGAACCCAGTGGTTCTGCCTGCCTTGAGTACCTAAAGGATACCAGACTCCTCCAAATCTGAACCAACAAACCACAGTCCTATATTTAAACTCTTTATGTCCTGTTTCATGTGAAAACTTTCTCCTAAATCCAAGACATATACGCAAAGCGAGTCAGTCTCCTATCAAGCTAGCTGCAAAGATTATTTTTTCAAAGCCACAGTTCATTTGAAATGAAATACTAAAGTAGTGGCACCTGACTGGCTTAACAAACATTCCTTGGGCGATCTGGTTAGCAGACGATACCGCTAGAAAAGACCATTTTCCTGGGAAGTCGAGAGTTGCAGACGCTCATGGATTCTTCCTGATCACTCGCGAGGTTGTGGATAGATTTGACTATAGTACTGTACAACATTATTCAATTGGCACGTGTTTTCCCTTGTCAGAAACCATTCGTGGGGTAGACGTTTTTGGTGGCATGAGACCTAAATAATGGATGGAATACAGGCATATCAATTGGTGGAAGAACTACCAACAACCTCCGGTTTGCCGACGATATCAGCGAATGCAAAGATGCTGAACGACTGACAAAAATAAAAAGATTTTAGTCTGTCATAGGGACTGAACATCAATCTCATCATGTCCATACTCGTGACAGTTGACTGAGCACAGATCCAACTCACCGATGGTTAAAGGGGTTGGAAGTCATGCATTCTTTCGTCTATCTTACATCAGCCATCTGCAACACGAGAAGTTGTTAAGAACGTAGATTGTAGAACGTCCAGTGGCTATGAAGAAGCTCCCGAAGATCTGGCAGAACAGAGCAATAATGTACACTGCAATTATTTGGCTTGTTTATACAGGCAGCTTAATGACGCATTTGAGCTTTAGTGATGGCGCAGCATGCTGTGCGTAAAATGGACCGAAAGGAGAACTAACGTGTCCGTTATTAAGCAACTTAATATCTAAAACAACCTTTCTTTGGTGTAAACAAAAAATTGTCCCGTCCTTTGGCTATGTCGTGAGAAGATATGGACAAAAGCTATGAAAATAATCATGAAAGGAAAGTTCAATGGCACGAGACAGAGAGGAAGAGCAGTGAGCCGGTGGATAGATCAAATCAAGATTTTCTAGTTGAAGAGACAGAATCTGGAAATGAGTCCATGGTCAGAGTTTGGCACTTTATTTTGCAGGTTCTCCCTGATCACATGAAATTTTACACTTCACTATTACAGGTTTTGGCTACTACCATCTTCAGATCATAAAATATTCTGATGTAGTTTCAACGTTAAACAAAACATGCAGGCGCTAAGAGAAGCTAGCACCCGCCGAGGATGACGAGGTTTGGTTCATGGGGTTACGATGTTTAGAAATGAGTACAGCGACGTGAGATGATGATGACGATGAATATACAAATAGTACTTCCACAAAACTGATAAATATGTATTGTAAGTGGGGTGTGACAATTGTAATAAGAAAGAGCCTTGTACTGATTACGCTCTGTTTACTTCGTGCTTGGAGCTCAGAGGTGACCTAGGGCGTTCAAAACTGGCTCTGAGCACTATGGGACCAAACAGTTGAGGTCATCAGTCCCCTAGAACTTAGAACTACTTAAACCTAACTAACCTAAGGACATCACACACATCCATGCCCGAGGCAGGATTCGAACCTGCGACCGTAGCGGTCGCGCGGTTCCAGACTGTAGCACCTAGAACCGCTCGGTCACCCCGGCCGGCCCTAGGGCATTTACATTGGTTCCTGCTAATGTTGTTGCACAAGCTGTGTGTAGAGTGTTGGATGTATCCATTGTGTGACAGGGCACGGAGTTGAAGGTATAGCGCGGGGAGGAGGTCAATTTTATTTGAGCCGTACGAAGCTAATCTCAGTTCACCGGTCTCCACATACCCAAATGCAATACAGACGCATCAAACCCTCATGCCGTCCATAGTAAAATGCTGTAAGTAGAAGACAAACCTCCGAAAACGGGCTGCCCTTAACAAAAGAGACCGTCGCTGATGTGAACTACACTTACTGTACCCAAATAAAGCGTCAATCCCCCACCCCTCTACGTCACGTATATTCGCTGAAGTTACCAAGATAATGGCAACGTCGCCTGCTGGAGAGCTCAGGCTTCCAGTACAGCAGAAACGCACGGTGGAGACAGGCGATGCAGCCACGTGTGCGGTGAGATGTTATGAAAGACAGAGCACAGTGAACGCGAGAACCAGCTCTGAGATATGCGCGCCTCTCCGACGGACTGCCTGTACTTTGCGTCCGCTTGCGGGACGCCGTTCGCCTGGAAATAGCCTGCTTGCTACTTCTCCTGCGGTATTTCACCTGTCGCGGTAGCCCTCCGATGGTGCTCCATCCACAGCTGGCTCTGCATCACCGATGCCGGCTTCCACCGAGGGACGTCCTGGAAGCAGCGAGAGAACGGTATCTCGCCAGCGCGCTACCACGACTCTGAGACCATCACCAGGGGGAGATGAGGTCTGGTCTTCCCGGACGCTGATGGACGCTTCATTTACTTTACTTAGAACTCTAGCTCACTTTACACGGAGCGTTCAGAAAAGTTTTTAACAGTCAAAACGAACTAATCTGTCTGGTATTTCTACATCTTACTCCCCAACGACACGACTATAAAGTTCTAGAGGCACGAAAACATACGCCAGGCGATGTATATCAATTAGTCAAGTACAATAACGGGAAAGTATTCTGGGTGTTAATTGGTTAACTAAGTCGTATTCGTGGGGAATAAAAAAGACTTGATCCTGTTAGTCAAGCAGATGTAACTTGCTGATGAAAGCGAAAACAAGTACTTTGTTACGAGATGTGTTGCATGCAGTGTAGCGAGGTGGACAGCGTCATTGGATGACGTGCTGCAAGTTCGGAGTTCAAACCCGAACACCAAAAGTTATTTGTTACTTGGAATTTTTTATTTCTGGAACGTTCCTGGAGTATCGTATCGGTACACAAGTGACAGTACGCGATACCTAACATACAAGCAATGTATTTGCATTTACGAATATGGACAACTGTCGGCTGTATAATATAATGATGACAGCGATAAAATGTGCCGGAATGGGACTCGAAACAGGATTTCCCGCTTATGAATGTCCAAAGGATCGTATTTCTAAACAACATAGGCACTGCAGTATAGTAACTATCTAATACGTTCCAAATCGTCGCACATAAAAACAGGTTTTTTTTCGGTACTCGTACCACGGATTCCGTTGGTGATAGAAAGGTGGCTTGAAGAATTTTGGATAGTCCTTGGGTTAGGGACCATTTGTATACCCAACAGCAGATTATCTTACTGTAATCCTCCAATAGTACCGAATAAAAGTATGAATATTACAGACGTCCACCATTCGAAGTAGTGGCCCTCAGAGAGTGGTTTCTGAGAAAATCCGAAGAATATTGTTTTTGGCTACCATGGATTCCAAGATGGCTACGCGCAACAAATTGCTGAATTTTTTACGGTATATTCTAACAAACCAATCTCGAACGATCTTGAAAACTTTGTTCACATCTTTATTCGTTTCCGAAACACAGGGATTCAAAGTTACCTTCCATGTAAACGTACAATCCGCTTCTAAAACCTGTATGAGACGAAAACATAGTGTATAAAGTGAGGTATCATAAAGAAATATGCTGTTAAGTGTCCCCGGGATGGTTCCTTTGAAAGGGCACGGCCGATTTCCTTCCCCATCCTTCTCTCACCCGAGCTTGCGCTCCGTCTCTAATGACCTCGTTGTCGACGGGACGTTAAACACTAATCTCCTCCTCCTCCTTAAGTGTCCCCGTTGCCGTCAGAAGGATTCTGGGAACCCTATGTTGTTGTAATACTGAACAAAATGAAAACTTTTTGTGTACATAAAATCCGGTCTGAGGTCTAAAATTATGTAGTTTCGCGTTATTTCAATTAAACAGAAGTAAAGCATCGAACGGAAGCGAACCAGCGGAAAAACCTCTCGAGTACAAAAAGGGCGACTGTGTCCTGTTTATTAAAAGACTCGATCCCTGAAAAGTGTGGTAGCAGGTGCGTCACTCTGCCTTCATCAGCACTTTAAAATTGTCCCAGAAATATTACTTCTGAACATATTCGAGCGAAGATGTTTGAATGCCAAATATTTTGCGAAAATTTTTAAAGGCGCTGAGGAAAGTAAAATGAGACAGCTGATACCTCACTTTCAGTCAGAGTATTTTAAGAAAAGGAGGAAATTCGCTTTTTTGTACTACGATACGAGAATTTCTCCGCAGATCTCTGCAATGTTTGTACAGTCTGGAATATTTCATTGTTTGCGTAAACACCAACATTCTAGAATATTCGATGGTTTTTTAAATAGCTACATTCCCCGCCCAGGGAGTGAGTTCTGTTCTGGTTGCACGCTAGTGCAAGTAATAAACGTGCTGCTATTGTCAACTGTTCTGCTTCATTCACGACCTTGCCTTCGGATTTGGACTTGTGTGTGGTTTCGCCGTGACGATATCTATTACTGGAAACTGTCAGAATGAAGCAACATGATTAAGCATTTATAAACTAAAAGCGCCTGTACGACGTATGGCGGAGATTTCATGACACAATAGTTTCGTAAAGGGACCGAAGCATTCAAAATAGAGATTTGCAAGTTATTCAAAGAGGGTGAATTTTCATAATCTATGAAGGCGGCCTCGCTTGTAACCGAAGGGGTGTTACAGTGTGCAGAATGACAAAAGCGAAAGTAAAGCTCTTGAGTCGTGCATGGATAATTCAGTCGACAGAACACTTTACTGTGAGAGGTAAATGTCCCAGGTTCGAATCCCGGCCTGGCACACAGTTCCACTCTGCCAGGAAGTTTCGGATCATCGCACACTCTGCTGCAGAGTGAATATTCATTCTGGAAAGGCAGTTTGTGTTCATAATATTCGCGAAATCCGATTCCTACAGTAAGCTTTGTCTCCTGCTAGGAAATCATGGCGGAATCAGTCTGTAATATGTAATATGTGACAAATAAGCAAACCGAATGAAGAAGCTATGATTTCTTACGAAAATTCGTAGCCTTTTCGACGACGTTGGATGTAAGATGGAACTGGTACATATACTACACCGAGCGAGGTTTAGCATTCCGTACTCGATTCTGACGAACAGGAGTTCGAGAATGTATCCGACCGTCCGGATTTAGGCTTACTGCGGCTCCCCAGCATCGATTAATGGGAATGCTGAGATACTTCCTCGGCACAAGACTCGGTCCTCTTCTTCCTTATTCGGGCTCATGCCCCTGACAGATTAAAGCTGTATGCTGGACCGGAACTAGAATGTGAGACGCTTGGCTTCCACGGATAAGTGCTCAAATAGCTGACCTACCCGAGCACGGCTACTGACTCGTCCTCACAGCTTTACTTCCACCAACACATCATCCTCCCTTCCATGCTGCACAGAAGATCTCCTGCGTAGCTTGCGGGACTAGAATTTCTGGAAGAAACGATGTTACAGAGACATGGTTTAGCCACAACCTAGGGGATTGATTCTAGAATGAATTTTCCCTCTACGGCGGAGTGTGCGCTATTATGAAACATTATGGTAGATTATAACTGCGTGTCGGATCGGGACTCGAATCTGGCAGAGTGAAATGCATTCTGACGTCGTCGGGACCTTAACTATCTAGCCTCTCTTTACATACACTACACCTCTAGCAGAATGCTAAAGCTTTTACATAATTTAGCATCCGTTGACTTTAGGAGTGCTATCTAAGGGACTGAATGCTGTACTATACAGGATACCACGTTGAAAGTTCAGATTTATTCGCCGATTGCTCCATTTGGTGCTTAGTACCTGTACGTTGTAAATTTGTATGCCACAGAAAATTATTTGAAGACACACTGTAAAGAAACGAAACGTTAACTACCACAATAAGTTATTTTAATTTTTCCCCCATCACGTTTCGCATACTGATGAAGTTTTATTTGAATTTCAAATTGAGCCCTTGGCGACGGTCCTAGTGGCCACACCAAGTCCGGGTGGCCTCGAAAGTCGTCCCCGGTGGCTTTTCGATGTACCGCGAACCGCGCATGTTGCTGGGAAGCTCGTAAGCCGCATACTTTTTTCCTTCATCACAAGCGGAGATTCCAAAATTGCGCTTCTATCCAAGCATCGAGAAAGTTGTTGAGGGTGTGCCATGATCATATAACGGTCATAGTATCTGAATACTCTAGCGGCCAGATAATCATGGCTAAGAAGCACAAAAAGTGCGTGTTTTAGTGGACCAAACCAGCACAAATAGCGTTTGTTTAAATGGACCAAACAACCACCACCAGGAGCGCTTATGGACTGAGAACAGAAAGCTGGACCTTTCACCTTTTTATTGGCGGCCGACGTGTTGTGGCACACCACATATCGTAAATTTAGCCAACCAAACCTGTGCCTATTTGCTGACGAACACCAACATGAGGCGAGGAAAACCCATGTTCAACGTGACACAGATAATACGATTATAATAACAATGACAATAAAAAATTAAGAACGTTTTGAGTGTAACAATAAATCGGTTAACTACAATAAAATATATAAAAGGTTGCAGTATTACGATAACTATCTGTTTACATCGGCCTTTAGTACATCACCTTAACTTCGAAGAAACGGCAATTGTAGAGAAATACTGCAACTGAAAAACATGCGTCAGATAATTTGACAAAGAGACTTGACTTAAAAACTGTAACAGCAACGCCGGCCCGAGTGGCCGAGTGGTTCTAGGTGCTAGAGTCTGGAACCGACGACCGCTACGGTCGCAGGTTCGAATCCTGCCTCGGGCTTGGATGTGTGTGATGTCCTTAGGCTAGTTCGGTTTAAGTAGTTCTAAGTTCTAGGGGACTGATGACCACAGCAGTTAAGTCCCATAGTGCTCAGAGCCATTTGTAACAGCAACAATCTGTCAACTTTTTTAATGTAGTACTTTTCTTTTTGAGATATTAATGTTCTGACTAGTTCATGCGGGCCACCACAAATTCCTCTCCTTTGCCAACCTTTTCATGTCAGAGTACCACTTGCTCCCTTCCTCCCAAATTAGTTGTTGGGCGTATTCCAATCTCTGTCTTGCCCTACAGTTTTTAATATCTTCAACTCCCTCTAATGCAATAGACGTTATTCCCTCTTGTCTTAACACATGTCCTATCACCCTGCCCGTTCTTCTTGTCCATTTTTTCCATAGTGTCCTTTCTTAGCCGATTGTGTGGAAAACTAATTCCTTATCAGTCGATCTGATTTTCAAAATTCTTGTCTACCACCACCTCTCAGCTGCTTAGATTCTTTTCTGTTCCTCTTTCGCCGCTACCTATGATCCACAACCATACAATGGTTTGCTCCAAACGTACACTCTGGTAAATTTCTTCCTAAAATTAATCTCTATGTTTGATACCAGTAGGCTTCTCGTTGCCAGGAATGCCCTCTTTGCCGGTGCTAGTCTTCTTTTTGTGTCCTCCTTGCTTTGCCCGTCATGGGTTATTTTGCTGCCTAGGTAGCAGAATTCCTAAACATCGCCTACTTCGTAATAACCAATTTTCATTTTACGTTTCTCGTTGTTCTCATTTCTACTCCTTCTAATTGCTTTCGTCTTCCTTCAGTTTACTCTCATTCTATATTGTGCGCTCATTAGATTGTCCATTCAATTCAACAGATTTTATAATCCTCATCACGTTTATCAGGAATATCAATGTTGTCAGCGATCTTATGACTGACATCCTTTTACCCTGAATTTTAGTTCCACTCTTCTTCCCGTTGTTGATTCCTCGATACAAAGACTAAACGGTAGGGGCGAAAGAGTGCATCGTTCTTGGTATGCCAATCTTACTGTCCCCTCATGATTCTTGAACAATTCGCATATTACTGTTTTTCCCTATAGCTCACCCCTATTATTCTGAGAATTTAGAACATCTTGAGCCTGTTTAAATGGGCAAACGATTTTTTCGGGTTGACAGGTCCTACGAACGTGTTTTAATTGTCTTGCATCCATTATCGAGAGCAACGTCAGGACTGCCTCTATGGTGCCTCCACCTTTCCTAAAGCCAAACTTATCGCTGCATTTTACACGATTTAAAACCGTAATAGTCACTTACCGTTATCAGTATTTCTGTTATCTTTACAATTATGGACTCAGAGCTGCAGACTACAGCTATGTGAGCTTGTAGACATGGGGGACGCTGTTCCTTTCAGGACTTTCGGAATGAGTTCGAGATTTCCGTTCGACTTCTTTCCGGAGACAGCCTTTCTGATGATTCAAATGGCTCTGAGTACTATGGGACTTAACATCTAAAGTCATCAGTCCCCTAGAACTCAGAACTACTTAAACTCAGCTAACCTAAGGACATCACACACATCCATGCCCGAGGCAGGATTCGAACCTGCGACCGTAGCGGTCGCGCGGTTCCAAACTGAAGCTCCTAGAACCGCCCGGCCATACCGTGCGGCCAGCCTTTCTGGCCCACCTAGCATAACTTCTTGTCGATTCCTGTTACTGTATGTGGATGCACAGTGTCGGCATGTGAATGCTAGCTGTTTCTTGGCTGGAACGGTCTTTGCAGGCGATTACGTCACACAATCATCCACGCGTCAGGCCCTAACACGAACACTTACTTGTAAGATATCCTCACTTAAATGTATAAACTTGTAATTTCAGAATGTAATTACCGTTTTCTAGACTCTCAGCCTCCATGCTACTTTATTCTCCAAAACATAGCTGATATTTGCAAATTATACTTGCTAAAATATAACCTCTCTTATTGAAATGTTTTGTACGTAGGTCGTGACCCCCACGTGTGCCCTCTTATTCCACTTGGATCCTCGCCTGACAATCAGACCATCATCCAGCACAGGGAACGTTTTCCTCTAAACACTGCGAGTGGTGTTCAACATGCAATGCCACGCCACACATTTATTCTACAAGCAGGGTGCTTTTTTTCTGGATATCAATACATGCAATCGTTTGACTACAAAACACTGTTTTACAACATAATCTCCTTTATATGCGACCGCCATGCGCCGCCTTACAGGGAGGGCCTATATGCCCGCATTTTACCACTACATGGGTCGACGTAGAAGCCAACATCTAGGTGCATCAATAATCTTCCTATCATCCACGTAGAGCTTCCCGTGGAATGCATCCTTCATTGGCCGAAACATATGGAACGCGTAAGGTGCGAGATCATGGCTGTACGATGGATGAGAAAGAACAGTCCAATGAAATTTTGTGAGCTCCTCTTGGGTGTGCAGACTTGTGTGAGGCCTTGTCATGACGAAGGTGAAATTCGTTTGCATTTTTGTGAAGACGAAGAAGCTGCCTAGGTAGCACAATACATTTCAGAGATGATTATTGTACCGTGAAGGAGGACATCAAACAGTATCCCAGGAAACCGTCGCTATGACTTTACCAGCTGAGGGTGCGGCTTTGAATATTTTCTTTGGAGGAGAGGCGGCGTCTCTCAATGGATTGGTGTTTTGTTTACGGTTCGAAGTGATGAACCCATGTTTCATCGCCTGCGAAGATGTTTGATAAAAAAAAAATATCGCGATCAGCCACGTAACGCGCAGGCAACCGCACAGATGATCCTTCGTTGTTCTTCTATTAGGCAGCGAAGATCCTTGCGGGCACCTACCTTTGAGTACGCTAAATTGTAGACGAGTGTGTCAGCACAACCAAGAAAAACGCTCAGTTGTGCAGCAAAGTGTCTGGCTGTTATCCGTCGATCACCTCGAATGAGTGTGTCCGCACGTTCCAACAGGTAAAAATCACAGCTGTGAGTGGCCGGTAGGCATGCGCGACATCAGACAGGTTTGCGCGACCCCGTTACTGTGGTGACAGATGCCTCGCCCAACGATTCATTGTGGTGTTGTTGACTGCCAGGTCTCCGCAGATATGCCTATGAATATATGAGTTGCAAAGTATTCCGCCAAAAGAAACTCAATGACAACTCTCTGCTTGGAACGCATCTCAATTACAGAAGCCATTTTTAGCGCAGCCACCATTCGGAACTTCATGAACCACATAGGGACTGAAGCGGAAATATTCCACGATGTCCCATAACAGATTCCGGATTTTTTCAACCGCAATTGTCCGAGAAAAAAGGTCTGTCGTAGAACAGCCAAACAGGACAGTGGAAGAACTAACTTTAATGACATACAAGTTTCGAGCAATAAGGCACGTGGCATCAGCATAGCGCTTCTTGACGACTGGAATTTCAATGAAACCGACAAAAAAAAAAGGATTAACCTAGATCTGGGACTGTCATCCAGACCTGAGATGCAGTAAGGAGAAAATCAACCGAAGTTAAAGTAACGAAAATCCTTACCGACAGTGACTCATTGTAGCACTCCAACAAAAAAGGGTTCTGGCCCCCAGTTTGATTAATAAACATTCGGAAGTAGAAATCAAATTTCGGTGGTCAAATGGCAAAGGCGGAACAATAAGGAGCGGGAACGTAGCAGCCTATAACTGCAAACCTAAAATGGAATGCCTCTGTCACCAGAGGGGCAACAAAAGAGTGAGGATCGATTTCACGCGTGAGGACAGACCACTTCAGACTCATGCCGTCAGTAAATACGAAGCGTAGGGTAATGAAAAATAGGCGTCTGTTATCGAACTGTTGTACGCGTCCTCCGAGTTGAACCAACCGCTCTCCGAGAATTCCACACTGGGTGCTTTGATCGACGGCTCATCCATTTTATGGGAAAGCTGCGTAGGAAGGTCATTGTTAATATTAAGGCATTCAAAATGAGTGAAATGCGTCCTGGATTGAAACCATTTTCTGTCTTTTTGTAACAAAGATTTTTTCCGTTACGGAGACAAACTGTTATTGCTTATATTCTTTCCTTAAAATTACGAAATCGTTGAAGTAATAATACAAAGTTTCTGCGAAACTATCGGTTCGATCGACTGGTTTTGTACTTACGATCAAGCAGTGTTTGCATAAGATCGTTGACGGCCGACTGTGCTGATGAATAAACAGTTTCCTCAAACTATCTTGTTCTCGTCATCCTCAAGTTATTTAGGTAAAGAAAGGTATATCACAACGTCCAATAATAGCAAAAAAATGGCTCTGAGCACTATGGGACTTAACAACTGTGGTCATCAGTCCCCTAGAACTTAGAACTACTTAAACCTAACTAACCTAAGGACATCACACACATCCATGCCCGAGGCAGGATTCGAACCTGCGGCCGTAGCATCCAATAATAGCAACGTGTTTTCCATAAGACGCATTACTAAGGGGGAAGGGGACATTATGCTCATCCTATAAAAAAACATTAAAAACATACTTTTTTAAGAGATGGTTAGGTATAAGTGGGATCCAGAACCTGAAAATATCTTTTAGAACAGTATTAGCAATATCTATCTCATTTTCATTAACGTATACTACCAACTGGTGTACCACCACAAAAAATTTGAAAATTAAAAATTTCTTTGTCGGTGACGTTCACTTAAGACACACTTTTTAAAGTGATACTGGTATGAAAGTAAGGTTCTCAGTCTGACAATAACACATTCATTATAGAAAGTGACACCACTAATGAGACCTAAATCTCCGGGCTAAATTCATCTGAGAAATACAAAACATTTACGGAACCCGATAGAAGAATTCATTAGAATAAAGTAGCCCCCCTCCACCCCCCCCCCCCCGCTTGGTATATCTTGGGTTAAAAATGTTAGACGTAAAAATTAACGTGCTTTCCTTGGACAAAATGTGATATAACTGGTGAAAACACATTTCTTTTTGTCCGACTTGCCCTTAAAATTTAAATAAACTACACTACTGGCCACTAAAATTGCTACACCAAGAAGAAATGCAGATGATAAACGGGCATTCATTGGACAAATGTATTATAGTAGAACTGACATGTGATTACATTTTCATGCAATTTCGCTGCATAGATCCTGAGAAATCAGTACTCAGAACAACCACCTCTGGCCGTAATAACCGTCTTGATACGCCTGGGTATTGAGTCAAACAGAGCTTGGATGGCGCGTACAGGTACAGCCGCCTGTGCAGCTTCAACACGATACCACAGCTCACGAAGAGTAGTGACTGGCGTATTGAGACGAGCCAGTTGCTCGGCCACCTGCTTGACCAGACGTTTTCAGTTGGTGAGAGATCTGGAGAATGTACTGGCCAGGGCAGCAGTCGAACATTTTCTGTATCCAGAAAGGCCCGTACAGGACCTGCAACATGCGGTCGTGCATTATCCTGCTGAAATGTAGGGTTTCGCAGGGATCGAATGGGGGGTAGAGCCACGGATCGTAACACATCTGAAATATAACGCCCACTTTTCAAAGTGCCGTCAATGCGAACAAGAGGTGACCGAGACGTGTAACCAATGGAACCCCATACCATCACGCTGGGTGATACGCCAGTATGGTGATGACAAATACACGCTTCCAATGTGCGTTCATCGCGATGTCGCCAAACACAGATGCGATCATCATGATGCTGTAAACAGAACCTGGATTCATCCGAAAAAATGACATTTTGCATTTCCTGCGCCCAGGTTCGTCGTTGAGTACACTATCGCCGGCGCTCCTGTCTGCGATGCAGCGTCGAGGGTAACCGCAGCCATGGTCTCAGAGCTGATAGTCCATGCTGCTGCAAACGTCGTCGAACTGATGGTGCAGATGATTGTTGTCTTGCAAACGTCCCCATCTGTTGACTCAGGGATCGAGACGTGGCTTCACGATCCGTTACAGCCATGCGGATAAGATGCCTGTCATCTCGACTGCTAGTGATACGAGGCCGTTGGGATGCAGTACGGCGTTCCTTATTACCCTCCTGAACCCACCGATTCCATATTCTGCTAACAGTCTTTGGATCTCGACCGACGCGAGCAGCAATGTCGCGATACGATACACCGCAATCGCGATAGGCTACAATCTGACCTTTATCAAAGTCGGAAACTTTATGGTACGCATTTCTTCTCCTTACACGAGGTATCGCCGGTCAACCGCTGTTTGTGTATAAGAAATCGGTTGGAAACTTTGCTCATGTCAGCACGTTGTGGGTGCCGCCACCGGCGCCAACCTTGTGTGAATGCTCTGAAAAGCTAATCATTTGCATAACACAGCATCGTCGTCGTTTCGGTTAAATTTCGCGTCCTTAGCACGTCATTTTCGTGGTGTAGCAATTTTAATGGCCAGTAGTGTATTTTTATTTTTAAATCATTTTAATTCTATAACGTAGCACGTAATTTTTTCTGACAGTTGGACCGGTTGTAACCGATACAGTCAGATCTGAGGATGGTTCATGTTAAACCGAAACCAGTCATTAGAAAAAATGCAGTCAAGACAATTAAAAATGTATTCTAGTTAGTTATCTCTTACTGCGCAACGATGCTCAGTGTCCTATTGTTCTGTTTTGCCAGTACATCTGACCAAAAGCTTCGGGCATATGGCATAAGATCCTCCTGAGCTGCATAGCACAGCTTACAACTTCCCCGCTTGAAACTTCACCATTAAGCCGCTACAGCTACCCAATTCGCAGAAACTGAAGTGTGTTTCTGAACGGTGCTGAGAAGTCTCCGTGAAGCCGCCTGAAATTAATCACTGTAAGTCTAGATGTCGAAAAGTTGGCAATTCAAAAGCTATAGTACATTTTATGGACATAATAATTGCACGCACTCTACACTCTTCGCCGTAACCTCAGAGTGAAACACACTTTTTCATTTCAGATTAAACTATACATTTACTAGCTCAAGAAACGCTCCCAGGAATGAAACCTTATGCATGGGTTTGTTAGCCTGCTGAATATCTGTGAGACAAAACAGCGCTAACTTTATCGTTCTCATATTGCGAACTGTTGATCTCTGTCAGTCACATGTCACCGCGTGGAACAGTCACTGCCTTTCATCACTGAAGCCTGGAGTCACTCACGACGTGGCTGTTCGGTTGAAAGCAGTCAGGCTATGACCTTAAAGGAGTACTGGTTACGATGGCGCCGACAGCACAGAAGTGTTCTTGTTGGGCTCTAACCTTCTCAAAGCTGGTACACCAATTTCTGATCTGGAAGGTCTCATCCACTTATACAGGACATGAAGCATTTTAATTACATTACGAACTGTTCGTACGAACGACAGTCTTTGCCAGATTTACGCAAAAAAACTGGACTCTTACAGGGTCACAGTTGTATACAGACAAATCTATTCCAGCGGCTGCTTCTCAGAACATAGGTTCACGTCAATATCAGAGTATAAAAAGTTTTTTACGAGTTGTATTAATCACGTCGTCTAATTCTTAACGTACAGTACACACAAGAAACGAAGGAAGTGAGATCCTAAGCTTATATGGAAAACAGCCATTGCGATAGCAACAACCGAGTCACAAAATTTTGACGAGCACAATCCGTCACTTTCAGCATGAACTACATAACCTTGAAAATCATGCGTGACACAATGCATCAGATAAGCAAAACAGGAGACAACGCGCAGTTAGTGGTTTCTGTTAAGCCTCTACTGATACACTTCAGAAGCTACCGGTTATATGTATTGTCTGTTAGGATATCACGAGTCTAATTGTTACGTAATAACAAGCAGTCTGAAGCCGCCATGTGTTTTTTTGTTTGCTTTCATAATCAAAATTCAGCTTTTCAAGTTCATCTGGCTCTGTGCGAGATATCACCAGTGAATGTTGCCCACTTATATCAATGAAAAGCTTACGAAATACCATTGTGGGAAGTTCCTTTGTTTACGTAAACAGGCTTAATAAATGGATATCATTATTATTAAGTTCACTGAATTAGTTCCATCTATAACATTATCAGAATGGAAGGGGAAAATACAAAAAAATTAAGAGTTAAATACATCGTCGACTTCAATATATTTCTGAGACCTAGCTCAGCTGAACAATTTGGTCGAATTTTCTTATGTTGAAAAATGAGAAGGAGGGATCTGCTATACTTAGTTAAAAGTTTTCTATAGCCAGAATCGCATAAATACTGCATTATTTCGGACAGTCGGTTTCGGCAGATTTTGCTGTCATCTTCTGGCTTTCAAAAATATCTGTTACGAAACATTTTCATTGTGAGTTGGAACCTCATGCCAAGTTGTCGTATTAATGGATATGTAGGCTCACAGACTATTGCTGAGTTTAAATTACAGTATACTGTACTTCTCAACATTAATGTAATGAGGTATGCCTACACATTTTGTTACAGGAAATCATCAGTTTGGGGTATTCAACCATTTAAATTTTCCAGATATTCATAGACGTCCTAAAGCAAAGGAATAATCACAGGGTCGATACTCCAGCTTTTCTGCTGCCATATGAGCCATTAGAATTCGTATGTTCCTTATCAGAAACATGCAATCGGATGTCTAAGAACTCCGTTAACGAATTACTGGTTGAGACGCCCAGCCGGTGCCGTTATCTCACTGCTCGCCCACAATAAGGAACAACACGTGCGCCATCTCTCTTCGTCCTGTGATCAGGTATTCAATTTGTTTCAGGAAACGTAAATGTACAGAAATCAATAGTAAATGTCACTAATATTCCGAAACGCTAAATAATCAGCTATTATTAGGCCTCGTTGCTAAGGCAAATGGGAAGTAATTGCTGATCGCAGACATGATGTAGTCTAGGAAGGGCTGTGTAACTTAGCCTGATTTAATTGAATAACTGACACTCCGCTGCAGACTGAAAATCGGAGCTGTGGTTAAGCCATGTCTCCGCAGTATCCTTGCTTTCAGGAGTGCTAGTTCTGAGGATGTACGTCTGAAGTACGGTATTGTATGGTAGTGAAACATGGACTGTGGGAAAACCGGAACAGAAGAGAATCGAAGCATTTGAGATGTGGTGCTATAGACGAATGTTGAAAATTAGGTGGACTGATAAGGTAAGGAATGAGGGGGTTCTACGCAGAATCGGAGAGAAAAGGAATATGTGGAAAACACTGATAAGGAGAAGGGACAGGATGATAGGACTTCTGCTAAGACATGAGGGAATGACTTCCATGGTACTAGAGGGAGCTGTAGAGGGCAAAAACTGTGGAGGAAGACAGAGATTGGAATACGTCAAGCAAATAATTGAGGAAGTAGGTTGCAAGTGCTACTCTGAGATGAAGAGGGCACAGGAAAGGAATTCGTGGCGGGCCGCATCAAATCAGTCAGTAGACTGATGACCAAAAAAAAAAAAAAAGTTCTGCAAGGTTCGCAGGAGAGCTTCTATAAAGTTTGGAAGGTAGGAGACGATGTATTGGCAGAAGTAAAGCTGTGAGGACGGGGCGTGAGTCGTGCTTGGGTAGGTCACTTGGTAGAGCACTTGCCCCCGAAAGGCAAAGGTCCCGAGTTCGAGTTTCGGTCCGGCAAACAGTTTTGATCTGCCAGGAAGTTTCATATCAGCGCACACTCCGCTGCAGAGCGAAAATCGCATTCTGGAAACATTCCCCGGGCTGTGGCTAAGCCATGACTCCGCAATATCCTTTCTTTCAGGAATGCTAGTTCTGCAAGGTTCGCAGGGGAGCTTCTGTAAAGTGTGCAAGGTTCAACTGGTTCAAATCGCTCTGAGCACTATGGGACTTAACGTCTAAGGTCATCAGTCCTCTAGAACTTAGAACAAACCTAACTAACCTAAGGACATTACTCACATCCATGGACGAGGCAGGATGCGAACCTGCGACCGTAGCGGTCACGCGGTTCCAGACTGAAGCGCCTAGAACCTCACAGCCACACCGGCCGGCCTTGGAAGGTAGGAGACGAGGTACTGGCCGGAGTAAAGCTGTGAGGACGGGGCGTGAGTCGTGCTTGGGTAGCTCACTTGGTAGAGCACTTGCCTGCGAAAGGCAAAGGTCCCGAGTTCGAGTCTCGGTCCGGCACACAGTTTTGATCTGCCAGGAAGTTTTTTTTTTTTAAAAAAAAGCATTATTATAGCCATCAGCTGTACACATTCAACTTTATCCCTTACCGGTGTCGGTTTTTATAACCATCATTTCTGGAAGAAAAGCAGTACATGATATGGATCAAAAATTCACAGTCTACTACTCGCAGATCAGTTATCTGTATGCCAAACACAACGATATTCCACAGTGGTAGAAATCCTTCACATAATTTAGCTAACATCATAAACCACACAATTCAATGGAATATATAATAAGTTGAAACCTACTTGAGTAATATATGACAGTACCCAAATTAAGTGTATGTTACATAACACAGTGAAACATCAATGTATCTGGTATGCTAATGGGTCAAGTATAGTTAGTATGCAATTTGGATCCTGCGTATGGCTGTGAACACTATGGGACTTAACATCGGAGGTCATCAGTCCCCTAGGACTTAGAACTACTTAAACCTAACTAACCTAAAGACACCACACACATCCATGCCCGAGGCAGGATTCGAACCTGCGAGCGTAGCAGTCGCGCGGTTCCGGACTGAAGCGGCTAGAACCGCTCGGCCACCGCGGCCGGCTGATCCTGTGTATAAGAAGGATAAAGCCCTTTACCCGCAAAATTACTGATCCTTTACATCGATTTTATACAAAATACTTGAACAAATCTCAGTTCGAGTATAATAAATTTCTTGAGATAGAAAAGCTTCTGTCCACAAATCAACACGGTTTTAGAAAGCATGCCGGGATGGCCGAGTGGTTCTAGGAGCTACAGGCTGGAACCGCGCGACTGCTACGGTCGCAGGTACGAATCCTGCCTCGGGCATGGATGTGTGTGATGTCCTTAGGTTAGTTAGGTTTAAATAGTTCTATGTTCTAGGGGACTGATGACCTCAGAAGTTAATTCCCATAGAGCTCAGAGCCATTTGAACCATTTTTTAGAAAGCATCGTTCCTGCGAAACTCGGCTTGCACTTTTTCCGTATGATATTCTACGAACTATGGATGAAGGGCAACAGGCAGATTTCATAGTCCTAGATTTCCGAAAAGTTTTTGAAACGGTGCCCCACTGCAGACTATTAACGACGAAACGAAGATACGGAATATTTTCACAGATATGTGAGTGGCTGAAAGACATCTGAAGTAGTAACACTCAGTTCGTCGTCGACAGCGAGTGTTAATCAGAAACAAGGGTATCGCCAGCAGTGCCCGGAAAAGTGTGACAGGCCCGCTGTACACGAAAATGATCTGACGGGCAGGCTGAGAGATCTATGGCTGTTTGATGATGAGGCTGAGGTGTACGTATAAATGTAGATTAATGCAAGTAGAAAAAACAATTCCTTAATATTCGAACACAGCATTAGGAGAGTGCTACTTGACACAGTGAGGTCTATTCAGTATCCAGGCACAGCGTTACAAACCGATATGAAAAGGAACGACCTTGTAAGGATTGTAGCGAGGATAGCGAATCGTCGACTTGGGTTTATTGGAAGTGTTTTCGGAAAGAGATTCGTCTATAAAGGATACCGCATATGGATCACTAAAGCGACCAGTTCTAGAGTGTTGCTCGAATGTTTGGGATCCACATCACGTCGTATTAAAGGAAGACATCGAAGAAATTCAGCACGCAAGTATTTCGAGGATGCTACGGGTATTCAAATGGAAATCCCTGGAGTGAAGTCGAAGCTCTTTTCGAGGAACACTACTGAGAATGAAGCTGACTGAAGAACGATTGTACTACCACCAACGTACACTCTGTGCAAGGACTACGAACATAAGAGGAATCACGACTCGCGTGGAGGCATAAGACTGTAGTTTTTAACTTCGCTCTAATTGCGAGTGGGACAGGAGTATGTAAGTTGATACTGATGTAGATGTTATAAAAACCGTTACATAAGACAGAATTAAACTATGAAGCTGGCAAGGAATAAATTTTAATGTGTACTGCTGATGGCTATATGCTTTTTTCCAAATATATAAGAGCTGTAGCAAGTTACCTACATAAAGGTATAACTATATGCATAAGTTGAAGTTGATTACCAGAGTGAAGATGTAAGCGTTACGATTTTTACAAATTCGGACCCTGAAGCAGTTATTTCTTGAACGAATACAGTACGTCCAATGTTGGTGCTTTCACCCAGAAAGAAACATTTAAGAAAGTTCTTTAAGAATCATTTCCTCTGATTTTATCCTACCCCGTCGCGGACAACTCTCCCCGCTTCACTGTCGTCCGACTCGCAGCCTGTCTTATCGAAAGATCTGTCTCTTATTGAGTTTCCCTTTCGCTCGCTCCTCTCTGCGGGTATTGATTTCAGTTCCGCTGTCTGATGCGGTTTGTCTCTTGCTCCGGCACGTTTATTAGACAGCATGTTATCGGATTGCCTTCATTATTTTCTTCATATTGGACAGGCTTCTGCTGTTATCCGTTCCGGGCCCTTAGTTTTCTCCCCTCTCCCACTGCTTTATCTTACCTCAGTCGAGCATCTAAAGTTCTTGACGAAACGACCCTTTACCGCTTGTCAACTCTCTGATTCATAACATTGCTGAACGGAAGGGGAAAGGAACCCAATACGATGCCACTAGAATGCACTGCGTTTCTACATGAAGGTGGCTTGCAAACATACATCTCTCAACGGCATATACATCTTTTTCGTCTTATATTATTTTGCTTTATTCCCTTTATTTAGTAATAAACGTTTAAAGTTCAATTATTACAAATATAGCTGCTTCAACATAAATAATTCAATATATTTTCGCTGTTAGAGAGCTTATTTCAGTTATCGAAATTGAAAAATCAATGTTTAGGGATGCTGTTTTCTTCGTTCTGTCTTTACGTGCAAGGTAAAAGTGGTAGGGAAACGATAATTGTTTTGGTGGCAATATGAATGGTGGGTTGCCTTTCATGTGAGATGTTACGAATAAAACGTTTAAAGTAATTTGAGAACCGTATCAAGTTGAACTGCAAAGGAGCAGCGATTACATTTGAGAAAAGTTTGGACTGTGTCATGCATTTTGTGGTGTCCGTACTGTAAGACGTTCGGTACACACACCATCAGATTATTTGACTTGTTGCTCTAACGGAGTATGCGAGTGTCAGCAATATGTCTCGTGGTCTTATCGTGGCGTGTTTATCTTCTGCCGTTAGGTCAGACGATAGAAATGCCACTTGCACACTTAGAGTAGCAGATTGACAATGATCAACTTTAAACAGAACATGATTAATTTTCACACACATTTATTAAAATAATAACAATCATAAACCTTACTTAACTTGATTCTGGATGCTATTTACAATTGACAATCTGAAGTTCCTTTGGTATTGGTACGTTAATCTTATTCTCACATATCTATGATACTTGACAAAGTGTCTATACATTTATCTTCATGGCTATGTACAGGAATATGGTAACCTTATTAGGCGCAGACTGAAACTTGACTATAGACTATTACAGGCAAATGCAGACTAATGCAGACAAATGCAGACTCGTACAGACTGACTAATCGGCGGGCTGTACACTCGTTATAATACCTCACGCGTTCAGGTATCACTGCGCGAGTGTGAACCATGAGGAGAAAAGGTTCTACATTAGCAGCAATCTCGTTGGCTGTATTACATATTAATACGCGGATCGGCAGAAGCAGAATTTGGTCCGTGTCTAAGGCAGCGCCATCTCGTAGAGCGGAGACGGACGAGCACTGCGCCTGCGCTGTTGTGCTTAGCGGGGCGCGCTCTATTGGGAACGTTGTGTACGCGCTGACTACGCGGTACTATGTACACAACACATTTCTATTCCTGGATGAACTAAAACGGTTTTATCGTTTTGCAGTGGACGTAAATCGTTGCATCGCTGGTGAAACAACACATCTACATAATAACACATTTGAATGGAATGTGCTTTCATGCGAAGAAGCCTTGAACTGTTCAAATGGCTCTAAGCACTATGGGACTTGACATCTGAGGACATCAGACCCCTATACTTAGAACTACTTAAACCTTACTAACCTAAGGACATGACACACATCACTGCCCAAGGCAGCGCAGCGCTGTTCCTAACTGAAGCGCCTAGAACTGCTCGGCCACATCGGCCATCCCTTGAACTGTGTCGTGTTGCTTAATGAACAGAAACTGTTGCTGCACTACGGAGTGTGATATGGTGAAAACAAAGATCCTCCCACAAAAATGTCAGTGTCTTGTTTTTAAAATTATGCACACTCTGGAACTGCAGTCCCACGGAATCAAGCTTCCGGCTAAAGCAGCGGCAGAATGGGAGTCGTATCGTTGCTCGTAGCAGAAATTTAACGGATCTGGTGACAGTTTTTAATGAAGAATCGTCAAAAGCTGCACTGCGCGTTATCGTCATCACCGTATTTCGGAATCCTGCAGTGAGGTCAGGTGCAGCCAAAGCAGACGTTTTTACAACAGACTGCTTAATAGGATTGCTCTCGAATGCAGAAATTGCTTGCTGTTTTCCCTCTGAAACAAAAGTCGTTCCGCTTGTACTGGAACGTATCCTTTGAAAAATTAATGAATTACTGTGCTGATAAACGTGTTACGTTATTTGATTTTCAAACAGCTGAGCAGAACTGAACGTACTCAGACATTTCTCTCTTTACTTATTCTGATCATCACTAAACTGACACACAATATTTTTAGTGCAACGCAATCTGACTTTCAATAATACCTACAAAAGAATGGCACTGAATAAACAATAACCCATACCTTTTTTTTTATCACTAACCTCAAAAAAATCTTCGTTACTCGCACTACTGCAATACAGCGAGCGCCAATACTGCCAGCTAAATAAAAGATTCTAACTACTGAAGGCACTAACTACTGATAGGCATAGTTAGCAAATTTGATAGAGAACAAACAATGTATTTACCTTAATAGTGTTCAAAAAAATTGTTCAAATGGCTCTGAGCACTATGCGACTTAACTTCTGAGGTCATCAGTCGCCTAGAACTTAGAACTAATTAAACCTAACTAACCTAAGGACATCACATACATCCATGCCCGAGGCAGCATTCGAACCTGCGACCGTAGCGGTCGCTCGGCTCCAGACTGTAGCGCCCAGAACCGCACGGCCACTCCGATCGGCTAATAGTGTTCAAAAGTCATAATATAAATATCAGTTCATGACATCCAGTCTTACAAATTTACTGTCTCTGATGGACACACGTCCAGATCGTCCGCTCTCAAAACTCCGCCATTGCTCTTCCCACATCCACCACTGCTGGCGGCTCACCTCCAACTGCGCAACGCTACTCGCTGTTAACAGCAAAATGCCCAACACTACAATAGCGAATATTACAACAATGCCAACCAGCCACAGACTGCACACACCACAGCCAGTGATTTTCATACAGAGCGCTAAGTGGCGTTACCAATATAAAAACCTAAACAGCCTACTTACAGTACTATAGCCTGAGATCGACAATATTGTCACCTTTTCATGCAACAGTACCAAAATAAATACACTGATGTGAAAACGTAAGGGCGAAGGTAATTTTCGCATGATGGGTGACTGCCAAGTCACACAGCTCGATGAAACCTGGACCATACATAGAAAGAACTGCTACAGTACACCAGAGCACAGAAGGCAGCTGAGCGGAATACTCAATGTGACCAAAGTCAATAATTGCATTGAAGTCAACAAGATTTATGATGATTCTCTGGACTTTACAATCATTCTTACTAGTGTGTGTGGTCATCACGGACGGACGGACAACAATGCATCCTCTGCGACGTGCATCAGTGCTGGCCGCAAAGCTTTAAATGATAACGTTCATTAATTTTGCTGGGTGCATTACGTAGTCCCACCTCTCACCATATGAGTGTACGGTCAGAATGGTCGAACAAGATCGTTTTGGTGGTCCAGATGTTATGATTTGGGAAGCCACAATGTTGCATGGGCGTAATGACCTCCAAGTCTTTGCACACGTTACACTCACCGATCAACGTTATTGGAAATCTGTACTCCTTCCCCAGATGCATCTTATCAGTGGTTCTTTCGTCCCTGACTTACGGATGACAGTGCGCGACTGCATCGAGTAGAGCAAGTAGAGGAGTTCTTGAGAGGATACTCGAAGAGAGGACACGCCTGCTCGTTCTCCCGCCTTGAATCCCATCGGCAACGCGACGTATGCACTGGGAAGACGAGGTGCAGCAGGTTCACAGGCGCCAGCGTCCATCCATCTGTTGTTGGGTTGGGTTGTTTGAGGAAGGAGACCCGACAGCAAGGTCATCGGTCTCATCGGATTAGGGAAGGACAGGGAAGGAAGTCGGCTGTGCCCTTTCAAAGGAACCATCCCGGCATTTGCCTGGAGCGCTTGAGGGAAATCACGGAAAACCTAAATCAGGATGGCCGGACGCGATATTGAACCGTCGTCCTACCGAATGCGACTCCAGTGTGTTAGCCACCGCGCCACCTCGCTCGGTGCAGCTGTTGTTAATCGCACTGCTAGAGGAATGGAACGCCCTGCACAAAAACTTCTTACAGCTTGCGGCCAGCATGGAAGTACTTTTCAGAGTAATCAATGCCGCCCGTGTTGATTAGACACCGTATTACGAAACACGTCTCTCCTCTTGTAATGCCCAAATGCAATGATTTCTGTGTAACTATTGTCTTTAAATAAAAGTGTCATTTATGTTCGTTTCATCGCACATTCCTTTCTATTACGTTCTGTACTATACGGCAGCAATTCTGTCTCCGTGTGGTTCACGTCTCACCGTGTTACGTAACTTAGCAGTGACAAATGATGCGAAAATTGGAAATTTGTGGTGAGTTCGTACGGGACCAAACTGCTGGGGTCATCGGTCCCTAGGCTTACAAACTACTTAATGTAACTTAAACTAACTTACGCTAAGGACAGTGGACTCGAACATCCAATGGGGGCAGCCTTGTGGACCGTGGCAAGACTCCCCGTGCCGCCATGCGAAAATTACAAACAGTTTTTGATACTAGCGATGTTCAGAGTCAGTGTTCAACATGCCGCGTGATGAATATTATTTTACAGTAGTTGTCATTCGTTTACGTTAATGCATAACTGACCTCTGCGTGTCCAACGCGTTCGAAACGACCAGGTGTTTCACGAAAAATGGCTGTAGCTTCAGCCAAATGGGCAACCAGCTCTTCTGGGCTGTCTATCGGCGCCTCTTACCCGAATCGCTTCTTTTGGCTCCGCAATGAGAAATCCACAGGAGTGATGTAGGGAAATTGAAGATAGCCATCAACTGATTGAAATTCGATATTATTCGGTAACTGCGTCCCTAGAAATCGTTCCGCATTCGGGCTCCTAGCTGTTCGACTGTTCCATTCTGCTTGCCTGTAAACGACATGCGTGTCAGTTATCTCGGTTTCTGTGTATTTAGCCGAAACGAACCTGTAAACATCAGTTGAAACTTTCTTGTCAACACAACATCAGCGTAATAATGCAGTAGTTTGTACAGGGATGCTAGCAACAATTAAAACTCATCTCTAGTAGCAGTAAGACGTAATTTTGTCACAGATGCCAACGTGTTGCGTACGAACCAACCAAAAATACTGTGAACGTTGGCCTAAAGGAAGTCTCTTATTAAAACTATCAAAAGTAGCCCATAAAAATGTGTCGCTTTTCATCTCCTCTAAACACTAAAACATTGTATACGTAGTTTTCCTGCGCTCTGTATATATAAATGTACTGTTTGATCCACATACCTCCCACTGTTAATTTGCAAAATATTTGTCATAAATGCTTCCATTCATTCAGGGCATTTACCGTGTTCCGCAGGATCTGGTGTAAGTAAGTTAAACTGTCAAGTGGACCGTTCTGCAAGCCGCCATCTGTGAACGTTGGCCTAAAGGAAGTCTCTTATTAAAACTATCAAAAGTAGCCCATAAAAATGTGTCGCTTTTCATCTCCTCTAAACACTAAAACATTGTATACGTAGTTTTCCTGCGCTCTGTATATATAAATGTACTGTTTGATCCACATACCTCCCACTGTTAATTTGCAAAATATTTGTCATAAATGCTTCCATTCATTCAGGGCATTTACCGTGTTCCGCAGGATCTGATGTAAGTAAGTTAAACTGTCAAGTGGACCGTTCTGCAAGCCGCCATCTGTGAACGTTGGCCTAAAGGAAGTCTCTTATCAAAACTATCAAAAGTAGCCCATAAAAATGTGTCGCTTTTCATCTCCTCTAAACACTAAAACATTGTATACGTAGTTTTCCTGCGCTCTGTATATATAAATGTACTGTTTGATCCACATACCTCCCACGGTTAATTTGCAAAATATTTGTCATAAATGCTTCCATTCATTCAGGGCATTTACCGTGTTCCGCAGGATCTGGTGTAAGTAAGTTAAACTGTCAAGTGGACCGTTCTGCAAGCCGCCATCTGTGAACGTTGGCCTAAAGGAAGTCTCTTATCAAAACTATCAAAAGTAGCCCATAAAAATGTGTCGCTTTTCATCTCCTCTAAACACTAAAACATTGTATACGTAGTTTTCCTGCGCTCTGTATATATAAATGTACTGTTTGATCCACATACCTCCCACTGTTAATTTGCAAAATATTTGTCATAAATGCTTCCATTCATTCAGGGCATTTACCGTGTTCCGCAGGATCTGGTGTAAGTAAGTTAAACTGTCAAGTGGACCGTTCTGCAAGCCGCCATCTGTGAACGTTGGCCTAAAGGAAGTCTCTTATCAAAACTATCAAAAGTAGCCCATAAAAATGTGTCGCTTTTCATCTCCTCTAAACACTAAAACATTGTATACGTAGTTTTCCTGCGCTCTGTATATATAAATGTACTGTTTGATCCACATACCTCCCACTGTTAATTTGCAAAATATTTGTCATAAATGCTTCCATTCATTCAGGGCATTTACCGTGTTCCGCAGGATCTGGTGTAAGTAAGTTAAACTGTCAAGTGGACCGTTCTGCAAGCCGCCATCTGTGAACGTTGGCCTAAAGGAAGTCTCTTATCAAAACTATCAAAAGTAGCCCATAAAAATGTGTCGCTTTTCATCTCCTCTAAACACTAAAACATTGTATACGTAGTTTTCCTGCGCTCTGTATATATAAATGTACTGTTTGATCCACATACCTCCCACTGTTAATTTGCAAAATATTTGTCATAAATGCTTCCATTCATTCAGGGCATTTACCGTGTTCCGCAGGATCTGATGTAAGTAAGTTAAACTGTCAAGTGGACCGTTCTGCAAGCCGCCATCTGTGAACGTTGGCCTAAAGGAAGTCTCTTATCAAAACTATCAAAAGTAGCCCATAAAAATGTGTCGCTTTTCATCTCCTCTAAACACTAAAACATTGTATACGTAGTTTTCCTGCGCTCTGTATATATAAATGTACTGTTTGATCCACATACCTCCCACTGTTAATTTGCAAAATATTTGTCATAAATGCTTCCATTCATTCAGGGCATTTACCGTGTTCCGCAGGATCTGGTGTAAGTAAGTTAAACTGTCAAGTGGACCGTTCTGCAAGCCGCCATCTGTGAACGTTGGCCTAAAGGAAGTCTCTTATCAAAACTATCAAAAGTAGCCCATAAAAATGTGTCGCTTTTCATCTCCTCTAAACACTAAAACATTGTATACGTAGTTTTCCTGCGCTCTGTATATATAAATGTACTGTTTGATCCACATACCTCCCACTGTTAATTTGCAAAATATTTGTCATAAATGCTTCCATTCATTCAGGGCATTTACCGTGTTCCGCAGGATCTGGTGTAAGTAAGTTAAACTGTCAAGTGGACCGTTCTGCAAGCCGCCATCTGTGAACGTTGGCCTAAAGGAAGTCTCTTATCAAAACTATCAAAAGTAGCCCATAAAAATGTGTCGCTTTTCATCTCCTCTAAACACTAAAACATTGTATACGTAGTTTTCCTGCGCTCTGTATATATAAATGTACTGTTTGATCCACATACCTCCCACTGTTAATTTGCAAAATATTTGTCATAAATGCTTCCATTCATTCAGGGCATTTACCGTGTTCCGCAGGATCTGATGTAAGTAAGTTAAACTGTCAAGTGGACCGTTCTGCAAGCCGCCATCTGTGAACGTTGGCCTAAAGGAAGTCTCTTATCAAAACTATCAAAAGTAGCCCATAAAAATGTGTCGCTTTTCATCTCCTCTAAACACTAAAACATTGTATACGTAGTTTTCCTGCGCTCTGTATATATAAATGTACTGTTTGATCCACATACCTCCCACTGTTAATTTGCAAAATATTTGTCATAAATGCTTCCATTCATTCAGGGCATTTACCGTGTTCCGCAGGATCTGATGTAAGTAAGTTAAACTGTCAAGTGGACCGTTCTGCAAGCCGCCATCTGTGAACGTTGGCCTAAAGGAAGTCTCTTATCAAAACTATCAAAAGTAGCCCATAAAAATGTGTCGCTTTTCATCTCCTCTAAACACTAAAACATTGTATACGTAGTTTTCCTGCGCTCTGTATATATAAATGTACTGTTTGATCCACATACCTCCCACGGTTAATTTGCAAAATATTTGTCATAAATGCTTCCATTCATTCAGGGCATTTACCGTGTTCCGCAGGATCTGGTGTAAGTAAGTTAAACTGTCAAGTGGACCGTTCTGCAAGCCGCCATCTGTGAACGTTGGCCTAAAGGAAGTCTCTTATCAAAACTATCAAAAGTAGCCCATAAAAATGTGTCGCTTTTCATCTCCTCTAAACACTAAAACATTGTATACGTAGTTTTCCTGCGCTCTGTATATATAAATGTACTGTTTGATCCACATACCTCCCACTGTTAATTTGCAAAATATTTGTCATAAATGCTTCCATTCATTCAGGGCATTTACCGTGTTCCGCAGGATCTGGTGTAAGTAAGTTAAACTGTCAAGTGGACCGTTCTGCAAGCCGCCATCTGTGAACGTTGGCCTAAAGGAAGTCTCTTATCAAAACTATCAAAAGTAGCCCATAAAAATGTGTCGCTTTTCATCTCCTCTAAACACTAAAACATTGTATACGTAGTTTTCCTGCGCTCTGTATATATAAATGTACTGTTTGATCCACATACCTCCCACTGTTAATTTGCAAAATATTTGTCATAAATGCTTCCATTCATTCAGGGCATTTACCGTGTTCCGCAGGATATGATGTAAGTAAGTTAAACTGTCAAGTGGACCGTTCTGCAAGCCGCCATCTGTGAACGTTGGCCTAAAGGAAGTCTCTTATTAAAACTATCAAAAGTAGCCCATAAAAATGTGTCGCTTTTCATCTCCTCTAAACACTAAAACATTGTATACGTAGTTTTCCTGCGCTCTGTATATATAAATGTACTGTTTGATCCACATACCTCCCACTGTTAATTTGCAAAATATTTGTCATAAATGCTTCCATTCATTCAGGGCATTTACCGTGTTCCGCAGGATCTGATGTAAGTAAGTTAAACTGTCAAGTGGACCGTTCTGCAAGCCGCCATCTGTGAACGTTGGCCTAAAGGAAGTCTCTTATCAAAACTATCAAAAGTAGCCCATAAAAATGTGTCGCTTTTCATCTCCTCTAAACACTAAAACATTGTATACGTAGTTTTCCTGCGCTCTGTATATATAAATGTACTGTTTGATCCACATACCTCCCACGGTTAATTTGCAAAATATTTGTCATAAATGCTTCCATTCATTCAGGGCATTTACCGTGTTCCGCAGGATCTGGTGTAAGTAAGTTAAACTGTCAAGTGGACCGTTCTGCAAGCCGCCATCTGTGAACGTTGGCCTAAAGGAAGTCTCTTATCAAAACTATCAAAAGTAGCCCATAAAAATGTGTCGCTTTTCATCTCCTCTAAACACTAAAACATTGTATACGTAGTTTTCCTGCGCTCTGTATATATAAATGTACTGTTTGATCCACATACCTCCCACTGTTAATTTGCAAAATATTTGTCATAAATGCTTCCATTCATTCAGGGCATTTACCGTGTTCCGCAGGATCTGGTGTAAGTAAGTTAAACTGTCAAGTGGACCGTTCTGCAAGCCGCCATCTGTGAACGTTGGCCTAAAGGAAGTCTCTTATCAAAACTATCAAAAGTAGCCCATAAAAATGTGTCGCTTTTCATCTCCTCTAAACACTAAAATTTTGTATACGTAGTTTTCCTGCGCTCTGTATATATAAATGTACTGTTTGATCCACATACCTCCCACTGTTAATTTGCAAAATATTTGTCATAAATGCTTCCATTCATTCAGGGCATTTACCGTGTTCCGCAGGATCTGGTGTAAGTAAGTTAAACTGTCAAGTGGACCGTTCTGCAAGCCGCCATCTGTGAACGTTGGCCTAAAGGAAGTCTCTTATCAAAACTATCAAAAGTAGCCCATAAAAATGTGTCGCTTTTCATCTCCTCTAAACACTAAAACATTGTATACGTAGTTTTCCTGCGCTCTGTATATATAAATGTACTGTTTGATCCACATACCTCCCACTGTTAATTTGCAAAATATTTGTCATAAATGCTTCCATTCATTCAGGGCATTTACCGTGTTCCGCAGGATCTGATGTAAGTAAGTTAAACTGTCAAGTGGACCGTTCTGCAAGCCGCCATCTGTGAACGTTGGCCTAAAGGAAGTCTCTTATCAAAACTATCAAAAGTAGCCCATAAAAATGTGTCGCTTTTCATCTCCTCTAAACACTAAAACATTGTATACGTAGTTTTCCTGCGCTCTGTATATATAAATGTACTGTTTGATCCACATACCTCCCACTGTTAATTTGCAAAATATTTGTCATAAATGCTTCCATTCATTCAGGGCATTTACCGTGTTCCGCAGGATCTGATGTAAGTAAGTTAAACTGTCAAGTGGACCGTTCTGCAAGCCGCCATCTGTGAACGTTGGCCTAAAGGAAGTCTCTTATCAAAACTATCAAAAGTAGCCCATAAAAATGTGTCGCTTTTCATCTCCTCTAAACACTAAAACATTGTATACGTAGTTTTCCTGCGCTCTGTATATATAAATGTACTGTTTGATCCACATACCTCCCACTGTTAATTTGCAAAATATTTGTCATAAATGCTTCCATTCATTCAGGGCATTTACCGTGTTCCGCAGGATCTGGTGTAAGTAAGTTAAACTGTCAAGTGGACCGTTCTGCAAGCCGCCATCTGTGAACGTTGGCCTAAAGGAAGTCTCTTATCAAAACTATCAAAAGTAGCCCATAAAAATGTGTCGCTTTTCATCTCCTCTAAACACTAAAACATTGTATACGTAGTTTTCCTGCGCTCTGTATATATAAATGTACTGTTTGATCCACATACCTCCCACTGTTAATTTGCAAAATATTTGTCATAAATGCTTCCATTCATTCAGGGCATTTACCGTGTTCCGCAGGATCTGGTGTAAGTAAGTTAAACTGTCAAGTGGACCGTTCTGCAAGCCGCCATCTGTGAACGTTGGCCTAAAGGAAGTCTCTTATCAAAACTATCAAAAGTAGCCCATAAAAATGTGTCGCTTTTCATCTCCTCTAAACACTAAAACATTGTATACGTAGTTTTCCTGCGCTCTGTATATATAAATGTACTGTTTGATCCACATACCTCCCACTGTTAATTTGCAAAATATTTGTCATAAATGCTTCCATTCATTCAGGGCATTTACCGTGTTCCGCAGGATCTGATGTAAGTAAGTTAAACTGTCAAGTGGACCGTTCTGCAAGCCGCCATCTGTGAACGTTGGCCTAAAGGAAGTCTCTTATCAAAACTATCAAAAGTAGCCCATAAAAATGTGTCGCTTTTCATCTCCTCTAAACACTAAAACATTGTATACGTAGTTTTCCTGCGCTCTGTATATATAAATGTACTGTTTGATCCACATACCTCCCACTGTTAATTTGCAAAATATTTGTCATAAATGCTTCCATTCATTCAGGGCATTTACCGTGTTCCGCAGGATCTGATGTAAGTAAGTTAAACTGTCAAGTGGACCGTTCTGCAAGCCGCCATCTGTGAACGTTGGCCTAAAGGAAGTCTCTTATCAAAACTATCAAAAGTAGCCCATAAAAATGTGTCGCTTTTCATCTCCTCTAAACACTAAAACATTGTATACGTAGTTTTCCTGCGCTCTGTATATATAAATGTACTGTTTGATCCACATACCTCCCACTGTTAATTTGCAAAATATTTGTCATAAATGCTTCCATTCATTCAGGGCATTTACCGTGTTCCGCAGGATCTGGTGTAAGTAAGTTAAACTGTCAAGTGGACCGTTCTGCAAGCCGCCATCTGTGAACGTTGGCCTAAAGGAAGTCTCTTATCAAAACTATCAAAAGTAGCCCATAAAAATGTGTCGCTTTTCATCTCCTCTAAACACTAAAACATTGTATACGTAGTTTTCCTGCGCTCTGTATATATAAATGTACTGTTTGATCCACATACCTCCCACTGTTAATTTGCAAAATATTTGTCATAAATGCTTCCATTCATTCAGGGCATTTACCGTGTTCCGCAGGATCTGGTGTAAGTAAGTTAAACTGTCAAGTGGACCGTTCTGCAAGCCGCCATCTGTGAACGTTGGCCTAAAGGAAGTCTCTTATCAAAACTATCAAAAGTAGCCCATAAAAATGTGTCGCTTTTCATCTCCTCTAAACACTAAAACATTGTATACGTAGTTTTCCTGCGCTCTGTATATATAAATGTACTGTTTGATCCACATACCTCCCACTGTTAATTTGCAAAATATTTGTCATAAATGCTTCCATTCATTCAGGGCATTTACCGTGTTCCGCAGGATCTGATGTAAGTAAGTTAAACTGTCAAGTGGACCGTTCTGCAAGCCGCCATCTGTGAACGTTGGCCTAAAGGAAGTCTCTTATCAAAACTATCAAAAGTAGCCCATAAAAATGTGTCGCTTTTCATCTCCTCTAAACACTAAAACATTGTATACGTAGTTTTCCTGCGCTCTGTATATATAAATGTACTGTTTGATCCACATACCTCCCACTGTTAATTTGCAAAATATTTGTCATAAATGCTTCCATTCATTCAGGGCATTTACCGTGTTCCGCAGGATCTGGTGTAAGTAAGTTAAACTGTCAAGTGGACCGTTCTGCAAGCCGCCATCTGTGAACGTTGGCCTAAAGGAAGTCTCTTATCAAAACTATCAAAAGTAGCCCATAAAAATGTGTCGCTTTTCATCTCCTCTAAACACTAAAACATTGTATACGTAGTTTTCCTGCGCTCTGTATATATAAATGTACTGTTTGATCCACATACCTCCCACTGTTAATTTGCAAAATATTTGTCATAAATGCTTCCATTCATTCAGGGCATTTACCGTGTTCCGCAGGATCTGGTGTAAGTAAGTTAAACTGTCAAGTGGACCGTTCTGCAAGCCGCCATCTGTGAACGTTGGCCTAAAGGAAGTCTCTTATCAAAACTATCAAAAGTAGCCCATAAAAATGTGTCGCTTTTCATCTCCTCTAAACACTAAAACATTGTATACGTAGTTTTCCTGCGCTCTGTATATATAAATGTACTGTTTGATCCACATACCTCCCACTGTTAATTTGCAAAATATTTGTCATAAATGCTTCCATTCATTCAGGGCATTTACCGTGTTCCGCAGGATCTGGTGTAAGTAAGTTAAACTGTCAAGTGGACCGTTCTGCAAGCCGCCATCTGTGAACGTTGGCCTAAAGGAAGTCTCTTATCAAAACTATCAAAAGTAGCCCATAAAAATGTGTCGCTTTTCATCTCCTCTAAACACTAAAACATTGTATACGTAGTTTTCCTGCGCTCTGTATATATAAATGTACTGTTTGATCCACATACCTCCCACTGTTAATTTGCAAAATATTTGTCATAAATGCTTCCATTCATTCAGGGCATTTACCGTGTTCCGCAGGATCTGGTGTAAGTAAGTTAAACTGTCAAGTGGACCGTTCTGCAAGCCGCCATCTGTGAACGTTGGCCTAAAGGAAGTCTCTTATCAAAACTATCAAAAGTAGCCCATAAAAATGTGTCGCTTTTCATCTCCTCTAAACACTAAAACATTGTATACGTAGTTTTCCTGCGCTCTGTATATATAAATGTACTGTTTGATCCACATACCTCCCACTGTTAATTTGCAAAATATTTGTCATAAATGCTTCCATTCATTCAGGGCATTTACCGTGTTCCGCAGGATCTGATGTAAGTAAGTTAAACTGTCAAGTGGACCGTTCTGCAAGCCGCCATCTGTGAACGTTGGCCTAAAGGAAGTCTCTTATCAAAACTATCAAAAGTAGCCCATAAAAATGTGTCGCTTTTCATCTCCTCTAAACACTAAAACATTGTATACGTAGTTTTCCTGCGCTCTGTATATATAAATGTACTGTTTGATCCACATACCTCCCACTGTTAATTTGCAAAATATTTGTCATAAATGCTTCCATTCATTCAGGGCATTTACCGTGTTCCGCAGGATCTGATGTAAGTAAGTTAAACTGTCAAGTGGACCGTTCTGCAAGCCGCCATCTGTGAACGTTGGCCTAAAGGAAGTCTCTTATCAAAACTATCAAAAGTAGCCCATAAAAATGTGTCGCTTTTCATCTCCTCTAAACACTAAAACATTGTATACGTAGTTTTCCTGCGCTCTGTATATATAAATGTACTGTTTGATCCACATACCTCCCACTGTTAATTTGCAAAATATTTGTCATAAATGCTTCCATTCATTCAGGGCATTTACCGTGTTCCGCAGGATCTGGTGTAAGTAAGTTAAACTGTCAAGTGGACCGTTCTGCAAGCCGCCATCTGTGAACGTTGGCCTAAAGGAAGTCTCTTATCAAAACTATCAAAAGTAGCCCATAAAAATGTGTCGCTTTTCATCTCCTCTAAACACTAAAACATTGTATACGTAGTTTTCCTGCGCTCTGTATATATAAATGTACTGTTTGATCCACATACCTCCCACTGTTAATTTGCAAAATATTTGTCATAAATGCTTCCATTCATTCAGGGCATTTACCGTGTTCCGCAGGATCTGATGTAAGTAAGTTAAACTGTCAAGTGGACCGTTCTGCAAGCCGCCATCTGTGAACGTTGGCCTAAAGGAAGTCTCTTATCAAAACTATCAAAAGTAGCCCATAAAAATGTGTCGCTTTTCATCTCCTCTAAACACTAAAACATTGTATACGTAGTTTTCCTGCGCTCTGTATATATAAATGTACTGTTTGATCCACATACCTCCCACTGTTAATTTGCAAAATATTTGTCATAAATGCTTCCATTCATTCAGGGCATTTACCGTGTTCCGCAGGATCTGATGTAAGTAAGTTAAACTGTCAAGTGGACCGTTCTGCAAGCCGCCATCTGTGAACGTTGGCCTAAAGGAAGTCTCTTATCAAAACTATCAAAAGTAGCCCATAAAAATGTGTCGCTTTTCATCTCCTCTAAACACTAAAACATTGTATACGTAGTTTTCCTGCGCTCTGTATATATAAATGTACTGTTTGATCCACATACCTCCCACGGTTAATTTGCAAAATATTTGTCATAAATGCTTCCATTCATTCAGGGCATTTACCGTGTTCCGCAGGATCTGGTGTAAGTAAGTTAAACTGTCAAGTGGACCGTTCTGCAAGCCGCCATCTGTGAACGTTGGCCTAAAGGAAGTCTCTTATCAAAACTATCAAAAGTAGCCCATAAAAATGTGTCGCTTTTCATCTCCTCTAAACACTAAAACATTGTATACGTAGTTTTCCTGCGCTCTGTATATATAAATGTACTGTTTGATCCACATACCTCCCACTGTTAATTTGCAAAATATTTGTCATAAATGCTTCCATTCATTCAGGGCATTTACCGTGTTCCGCAGGATCTGGTGTAAGTAAGTTAAACTGTCAAGTGGACCGTTCTGCAAGCCGCCATCTGTGAACGTTGGCCTAAAGGAAGTCTCTTATCAAAACTATCAAAAGTAGCCCATAAAAATGTGTCGCTTTTCATCTCCTCTAAACACTAAAACATTGTATACGTAGTTTTCCTGCGCTCTGTATATATAAATGTACTGTTTGATCCACATACCTCCCACTGTTAATTTGCAAAATATTTGTCATAAATGCTTCCATTCATTCAGGGCATTTACCGTGTTCCGCAGGATCTGATGTAAGTAAGTTAAACTGTCAAGTGGACCGTTCTGCAAGCCGCCATCTGTGAACGTTGGCCTAAAGGAAGTCTCTTATTAAAACTATCAAAAGTAGCCCATAAAAATGTGTCGCTTTTCATCTCCTCTAAACACTAAAACATTGTATACGTAGTTTTCCTGCGCTCTGTATATATAAATGTACTGTTTGATCCACATACCTCCCACTGTTAATTTGCAAAATATTTGTCATAAATGCTTCCATTCATTCAGGGCATTTACCGTGTTCCGCAGGATCTGATGTAAGTAAGTTAAACTGTCAAGTGGACCGTTCTGCAAGCCGCCATCTGTGAACGTTGGCCTAAAGGAAGTCTCTTATCAAAACTATCAAAAGTAGCCCATAAAAATGTGTCGCTTTTCATCTCCTCTAAACACTAAAACATTGTATACGTAGTTTTCCTGCGCTCTGTATATATAAATGTACTGTTTGATCCACATACCTCCCACGGTTAATTTGCAAAATATTTGTCATAAATGCTTCCATTCATTCAGGGCATTTACCGTGTTCCGCAGGATCTGGTGTAAGTAAGTTAAACTGTCAAGTGGACCGTTCTGCAAGCCGCCATCTGTGAACGTTGGCCTAAAGGAAGTCTCTTATCAAAACTATCAAAAGTAGCCCATAAAAATGTGTCGCTTTTCATCTCCTCTAAACACTAAAACATTGTATACGTAGTTTTCCTGCGCTCTGTATATATAAATGTACTGTTTGATCCACATACCTCCCACTGTTAATTTGCAAAATATTTGTCATAAATGCTTCCATTCATTCAGGGCATTTACCGTGTTCCGCAGGATCTGGTGTAAGTAAGTTAAACTGTCAAGTGGACCGTTCTGCAAGCCGCCATCTGTGAACGTTGGCCTAAAGGAAGTCTCTTATCAAAACTATCAAAAGTAGCCCATAAAAATGTGTCGCTTTTCATCTCCTCTAAACACTAAAATTTTGTATACGTAGTTTTCCTGCGCTCTGTATATATAAATGTACTGTTTGATCCACATACCTCCCACTGTTAATTTGCAAAATATTTGTCATAAATGCTTCCATTCATTCAGGGCATTTACCGTGTTCCGCAGGATCTGGTGTAAGTAAGTTAAACTGTCAAGTGGACCGTTCTGCAAGCCGCCATCTGTGAACGTTGGCCTAAAGGAAGTCTCTTATCAAAACTATCAAAAGTAGCCCATAAAAATGTGTCGCTTTTCATCTCCTCTAAACACTAAAACATTGTATACGTAGTTTTCCTGCGCTCTGTATATATAAATGTACTGTTTGATCCACATACCTCCCACTGTTAATTTGCAAAATATTTGTCATAAATGCTTCCATTCATTCAGGGCATTTACCGTGTTCCGCAGGATCTGATGTAAGTAAGTTAAACTGTCAAGTGGACCGTTCTGCAAGCCGCCATCTGTGAACGTTGGCCTAAAGGAAGTCTCTTATCAAAACTATCAAAAGTAGCCCATAAAAATGTGTCGCTTTTCATCTCCTCTAAACACTAAAACATTGTATACGTAGTTTTCCTGCGCTCTGTATATATAAATGTACTGTTTGATCCACATACCTCCCACTGTTAATTTGCAAAATATTTGTCATAAATGCTTCCATTCATTCAGGGCATTTACCGTGTTCCGCAGGATCTGATGTAAGTAAGTTAAACTGTCAAGTGGACCGTTCTGCAAGCCGCCATCTGTGAACGTTGGCCTAAAGGAAGTCTCTTATCAAAACTATCAAAAGTAGCCCATAAAAATGTGTCGCTTTTCATCTCCTCTAAACACTAAAACATTGTATACGTAGTTTTCCTGCGCTCTGTATATATAAATGTACTGTTTGATCCACATACCTCCCACTGTTAATTTGCAAAATATTTGTCATAAATGCTTCCATTCATTCAGGGCATTTACCGTGTTCCGCAGGATCTGGTGTAAGTAAGTTAAACTGTCAAGTGGACCGTTCTGCAAGCCGCCATCTGTGAACGTTGGCCTAAAGGAAGTCTCTTATCAAAACTATCAAAAGTAGCCCATAAAAATGTGTCGCTTTTCATCTCCTCTAAACACTAAAACATTGTATACGTAGTTTTCCTGCGCTCTGTATATATAAATGTACTGTTTGATCCACATACCTCCCACTGTTAATTTGCAAAATATTTGTCATAAATGCTTCCATTCATTCAGGGCATTTACCGTGTTCCGCAGGATCTGGTGTAAGTAAGTTAAACTGTCAAGTGGACCGTTCTGCAAGCCGCCATCTGTGAACGTTGGCCTAAAGGAAGTCTCTTATCAAAACTATCAAAAGTAGCCCATAAAAATGTGTCGCTTTTCATCTCCTCTAAACACTAAAACATTGTATACGTAGTTTTCCTGCGCTCTGTATATATAAATGTACTGTTTGATCCACATACCTCCCACTGTTAATTTGCAAAATATTTGTCATAAATGCTTCCATTCATTCAGGGCATTTACCGTGTTCCGCAGGATCTGATGTAAGTAAGTTAAACTGTCAAGTGGACCGTTCTGCAAGCCGCCATCTGTGAACGTTGGCCTAAAGGAAGTCTCTTATCAAAACTATCAAAAGTAGCCCATAAAAATGTGTCGCTTTTCATCTCCTCTAAACACTAAAACATTGTATACGTAGTTTTCCTGCGCTCTGTATATATAAATGTACTGTTTGATCCACATACCTCCCACTGTTAATTTGCAAAATATTTGTCATAAATGCTTCCATTCATTCAGGGCATTTACCGTGTTCCGCAGGATCTGATGTAAGTAAGTTAAACTGTCAAGTGGACCGTTCTGCAAGCCGCCATCTGTGAACGTTGGCCTAAAGGAAGTCTCTTATCAAAACTATCAAAAGTAGCCCATAAAAATGTGTCGCTTTTCATCTCCTCTAAACACTAAAACATTGTATACGTAGTTTTCCTGCGCTCTGTATATATAAATGTACTGTTTGATCCACATACCTCCCACTGTTAATTTGCAAAATATTTGTCATAAATGCTTCCATTCATTCAGGGCATTTACCGTGTTCCGCAGGATCTGGTGTAAGTAAGTTAAACTGTCAAGTGGACCGTTCTGCAAGCCGCCATCTGTGAACGTTGGCCTAAAGGAAGTCTCTTATCAAAACTATCAAAAGTAGCCCATAAAAATGTGTCGCTTTTCATCTCCTCTAAACACTAAAACATTGTATACGTAGTTTTCCTGCGCTCTGTATATATAAATGTACTGTTTGATCCACATACCTCCCACTGTTAATTTGCAAAATATTTGTCATAAATGCTTCCATTCATTCAGGGCATTTACCGTGTTCCGCAGGATCTGGTGTAAGTAAGTTAAACTGTCAAGTGGACCGTTCTGCAAGCCGCCATCTGTGAACGTTGGCCTAAAGGAAGTCTCTTATCAAAACTATCAAAAGTAGCCCATAAAAATGTGTCGCTTTTCATCTCCTCTAAACACTAAAACATTGTATACGTAGTTTTCCTGCGCTCTGTATATATAAATGTACTGTTTGATCCACATACCTCCCACTGTTAATTTGCAAAATATTTGTCATAAATGCTTCCATTCATTCAGGGCATTTACCGTGTTCCGCAGGATCTGATGTAAGTAAGTTAAACTGTCAAGTGGACCGTTCTGCAAGCCGCCATCTGTGAACGTTGGCCTAAAGGAAGTCTCTTATCAAAACTATCAAAAGTAGCCCATAAAAATGTGTCGCTTTTCATCTCCTCTAAACACTAAAACATTGTATACGTAGTTTTCCTGCGCTCTGTATATATAAATGTACTGTTTGATCCACATACCTCCCACTGTTAATTTGCAAAATATTTGTCATAAATGCTTCCATTCATTCAGGGCATTTACCGTGTTCCGCAGGATCTGGTGTAAGTAAGTTAAACTGTCAAGTGGACCGTTCTGCAAGCCGCCATCTGTGAACGTTGGCCTAAAGGAAGTCTCTTATCAAAACTATCAAAAGTAGCCCATAAAAATGTGTCGCTTTTCATCTCCTCTAAACACTAAAACATTGTATACGTAGTTTTCCTGCGCTCTGTATATATAAATGTACTGTTTGATCCACATACCTCCCACTGTTAATTTGCAAAATATTTGTCATAAATGCTTCCATTCATTCAGGGCATTTACCGTGTTCCGCAGGATCTGGTGTAAGTAAGTTAAACTGTCAAGTGGACCGTTCTGCAAGCCGCCATCTGTGAACGTTGGCCTAAAGGAAGTCTCTTATCAAAACTATCAAAAGTAGCCCATAAAAATGTGTCGCTTTTCATCTCCTCTAAACACTAAAACATTGTATACGTAGTTTTCCTGCGCTCTGTATATATAAATGTACTGTTTGATCCACATACCTCCCACTGTTAATTTGCAAAATATTTGTCATAAATGCTTCCATTCATTCAGGGCATTTACCGTGTTCCGCAGGATCTGGTGTAAGTAAGTTAAACTGTCAAGTGGACCGTTCTGCAAGCCGCCATCTGTGAACGTTGGCCTAAAGGAAGTCTCTTATCAAAACTATCAAAAGTAGCCCATAAAAATGTGTCGCTTTTCATCTCCTCTAAACACTAAAACATTGTATACGTAGTTTTCCTGCGCTCTGTATATATAAATGTACTGTTTGATCCACATACCTCCCACTGTTAATTTGCAAAATATTTGTCATAAATGCTTCCATTCATTCAGGGCATTTACCGTGTTCCGCAGGATCTGGTGTAAGTAAGTTAAACTGTCAAGTGGACCGTTCTGCAAGCCGCCATCTGTGAACGTTGGCCTAAAGGAAGTCTCTTATCAAAACTATCAAAAGTAGCCCATAAAAATGTGTCGCTTTTCATCTCCTCTAAACACTAAAACATTGTATACGTAGTTTTCCTGCGCTCTGTATATATAAATGTACTGTTTGATCCACATACCTCCCACTGTTAATTTGCAAAATATTTGTCATAAATGCTTCCATTCATTCAGGGCATTTACCGTGTTCCGCAGGATCTGATGTAAGTAAGTTAAACTGTCAAGTGGACCGTTCTGCAAGCCGCCATCTGTGAACGTTGGCCTAAAGGAAGTCTCTTATCAAAACTATCAAAAGTAGCCCATAAAAATGTGTCGCTTTTCATCTCCTCTAAACACTAAAACATTGTATACGTAGTTTTCCTGCGCTCTGTATATATAAATGTACTGTTTGATCCACATACCTCCCACTGTTAATTTGCAAAATATTTGTCATAAATGCTTCCATTCATTCAGGGCATTTACCGTGTTCCGCAGGATCTGGTGTAAGTAAGTTAAACTGTCAAGTGGACCGTTCTGCAAGCCGCCATCTGTGAACGTTGGCCTAAAGGAAGTCTCTTATCAAAACTATCAAAAGTAGCCCATAAAAATGTGTCGCTTTTCATCTCCTCTAAACACTAAAACATTGTATACGTAGTTTTCCTGCGCTCTGTATATATAAATGTACTGTTTGATCCACATACCTCCCACGGTTAATTTGCAAAATATTTGTCATAAATGCTTCCATTCATTCAGGGCATTTACCGTGTTCCGCAGGATCTGGTGTAAGTAAGTTAAACTGTCAAGTGGACCGTTCTGCAAGCCGCCATCTGTGAACGTTGGCCTAAAGGAAGTCTCTTATCAAAACTATCAAAAGTAGCCCATAAAAATGTGTCGCTTTTCATCTCCTCTAAACACTAAAACATTGTATACGTAGTTTTCCTGCGCTCTGTATATATAAATGTACTGTTTGATCCACATACCTCCCACGGTTAATTTGCAAAATATTTGTCATAAATGCTTCCATTCATTCAGGGCATTTACCGTGTTCCGCAGGATCTGGTGTAAGTAAGTTAAACTGTCAAGTGGACCGTTCTGCAAGCCGCCATCTGTGAACGTTGGCCTAAAGGAAGTCTCTTATCAAAACTATCAAAAGTAGCCCATAAAAATGTGTCGCTTTTCATCTCCTCTAAACACTAAAACATTGTATACGTAGTTTTCCTGCGCTCTGTATATATAAATGTACTGTTTGATCCACATACCTCCCACGGTTAATTTGCAAAATATTTGTCATAAATGCTTCCATTCATTCAGGGCATTTACCGTGTTCCGCAGGATCTGGTGTAAGTAAGTTAAACTGTCAAGTGGACCGTTCTGCAAGCCGCCATCTGTGAACGTTGGCCTAAAGGAAGTCTCTTATCAAAACTATCAAAAGTAGCCCATAAAAATGTGTCGCTTTTCATCTCCTCTAAACACTAAAACATTGTATACGTAGTTTTCCTGCGCTCTGTATATATAAATGTACTGTTTGATCCACATACCTCCCACGGTTAATTTGCAAAATATTTGTCATAAATGCTTCCATTCATTCAGGGCATTTACCGTGTTCCGCAGGATCTGGTGTAAGTAAGTTAAACTGTCAAGTGGACCGTTCTGCAAGCCGCCATCTGTGAACGTTGGCCTAAAGGAAGTCTCTTATCAAAACTATCAAAAGTAGCCCATAAAAATGTGTCGCTTTTCATCTCCTCTAAACACTAAAACATTGTATACGTAGTTTTCCTGCGCTCTGTATATATAAATGTACTGTTTGATCCACATACCTCCCACGGTTAATTTGCAAAATATTTGTCATAAATGCTTCCATTCATTCAGGGCATTTACCGTGTTCCGCAGGATCTGGTGTAAGTAAGTTAAACTGTCAAGTGGACCGTTCTGCAAGCCGCCATCTGTGAACGTTGGCCTAAAGGAAGTCTCTTATCAAAACTATCAAAAGTAGCCCATAAAAATGTGTCGCTTTTCATCTCCTCTAAACACTAAAACATTGTATACGTAGTTTTCCTGCGCTCTGTATATATAAATGTACTGTTTGATCCACATACCTCCCACGGTTAATTTGCAAAATATTTGTCATAAATGCTTCCATTCATTCAGGGCATTTACCGTGTTCCGCAGGATCTGGTGTAAGTAAGTTAAACTGTCAAGTGGACCGTTCTGCAAGCCGCCATCTGTGAACGTTGGCCTAAAGGAAGTCTCTTATCAAAACTATCAAAAGTAGCCCATAAAAATGTGTCGCTTTTCATCTCCTCTAAACACTAAAACATTGTATACGTAGTTTTCCTGCGCTCTGTATATATAAATGTACTGTTTGATCCACATACCTCCCACGGTTAATTTGCAAAATATTTGTCATAAATGCTTCCATTCATTCAGGGCATTTACCGTGTTCCGCAGGATCTGGTGTAAGTAAGTTAAACTGTCAAGTGGACCGTTCTGCAAGCCGCCATCTGTGAACGTTGGCCTAAAGGAAGTCTCTTATCAAAACTATCAAAAGTAGCCCATAAAAATGTGTCGCTTTTCATCTCCTCTAAACACTAAAACATTGTATACGTAGTTTTCCTGCGCTCTGTATATATAAATGTACTGTTTGATCCACATACCTCCCACGGTTAATTTGCAAAATATTTGTCATAAATGCTTCCATTCATTCAGGGCATTTACCGTGTTCCGCAGGATCTGGTGTAAGTAAGTTAAACTGTCAAGTGGACCGTTCTGCAAGCCGCCATCTGTGAACGTTGGCCTAAAGGAAGTCTCTTATCAAAACTATCAAAAGTAGCCCATAAAAATGTGTCGCTTTTCATCTCCTCTAAACACTAAAACATTGTATACGTAGTTTTCCTGCGCTCTGTATATATAAATGTACTGTTTGATCCACATACCTCCCACGGTTAATTTGCAAAATATTTGTCATAAATGCTTCCATTCATTCAGGGCATTTACCGTGTTCCGCAGGATCTGGTGTAAGTAAGTTAAACTGTCAAGTGGACCGTTCTGCAAGCCGCCATCTGTGAACGTTGGCCTAAAGGAAGTCTCTTATCAAAACTATCAAAAGTAGCCCATAAAAATGTGTCGCTTTTCATCTCCTCTAAACACTAAAACATTGTATACGTAGTTTTCCTGCGCTCTGTATATATAAATGTACTGTTTGATCCACATACCTCCCACGGTTAATTTGCAAAATATTTGTCATAAATGCTTCCATTCATTCAGGGCATTTACCGTGTTCCGCAGGATCTGGTGTAAGTAAGTTAAACTGTCAAGTGGACCGTTCTGCAAGCCGCCATCTGTGAACGTTGGCCTAAAGGAAGTCTCTTATCAAAACTATCAAAAGTAGCCCATAAAAATGTGTCGCTTTTCATCTCCTCTAAACACTAAAACATTGTATACGTAGTTTTCCTGCGCTCTGTATATATAAATGTACTGTTTGATCCACATACCTCCCACTGTTAATTTGCAAAATATTTGTCATAAATGCTTCCATTCATTCAGGGCATGTACCGTGTTCCGCAGGATCTGATGTAAGTAAGTTAAACTGTCAAGTGGACCGTTCTGCAAGCCGCCATCATAGGCTTGTGCATGGACATGTCATAAGTGCGCATTGTTCTGAAGGATCGAGAACTGCAGCAAGTATCGCATTCAAACCCTACCGCTGGTGCACCAGTGTTTGGCGCTAGCCTTTTTACCGTGTAATATGAACTGCGTGTGTCGGGCACGTCAGTATATTTCGAGAGACTGAACTTAGTTCCGGGTGTATGCATACTTATTACTCAGCAACATTGGTATTTCGTTTTTGTGGGAACTATAATGTCAGATAATTATGTTTACGCAGTTTTCTTCGTTCTGCCTTCACGTGCGGGGTAGAAGTGGTAGGCCGAGTTCCGGTTTACGGATTTTGAGTTAAACACTCAACTAACTTTATTTCAGTTTTTTTATCTCAGAAGCGCACAAGTGAAATTAATCACTCTTGACTAACACGCGTTGATTCAGCGTAACATAAAATTAGTAGGTTACCTCTTGATTGCAGTGTAATTTTGGCTATTTAATCATTTAGGCTATTTAAACTTAGATTGAGCGTCTGTTGCGTTAAAATTAGAGCTGTAAAAGTACCGGAGCTACCGTAGATTATCATAAGCAAACGCAGACTAGTGTAGTTCTCCTAGTAGCTTTGAACAGCTAACAAGGAACCCCCGTCATCTGTATGTTAGGTGTGTTGCATACCCGTCGGCCGTTACCTCATAACGATAGCTCTCTTTACGCAAACGATCAGTGTCTTACTAGATTATCTCAAAAATCTGATGTGGTGAGTCGTCTAAAAACTGAGTAGGTATATATAAAGGGCTAGATAACCTACGGAACTTTTATGGTTTTACATGTGTCTGTTTTTAAAAGTAAACAGCATTCATATTAAAACTGAAACTGTTAATGTTTAGTTCAGGTTTTATTCGAAAATCATGGATTTGTTACGTGAAACAGAGGGGTGTTACAGTAAAAGTAAAGAAGACAAAATAGATTTATCATGTGGCGCAAGAAAACGTAATTTCCTCAACAAAAAGGTAAAATAAAAATAAAACGCAAAGCACACATCGCTTCAATGCTTCGTAGAACTTGTGTGAAATATGTTTCTCTTATTCATAAGCAACCTTCGCACTTGTCAGTAACAAAAGGCAGCTGAATTTGATTGTGATGAATAACGTACTAATGAGTAAAAAAATAACGAAAATAATCAAATTTTTATATTCGTGCATACAAACTCCACTTACATCAAAAGTAATGAAAGCGCAGAATCAAGGCGATCAACTAATTTTTATTACTTATACAACGCAATTTATATTCTGTAACAATGTAAAATACACGATGAAGTAACACTGAATGATGTGCGGCTCTAATTATGTGCATAATAAACAACCACACAAACAAACAACCAAGACAAGATGTGGTCTCCCAGTTTCTCTCTTAAACATTCCTTTATGCGTCTTTCCAACCCTACAATTTCCTACGTCGTTTACGTAGTGTACCGAAACTACCGCACTGCAATTTTGGTAGAGCGCAAATCTAATTAAAGCTTAAATAAAATGTATTCGAAGTAGGATGCATATGTAACATGTGACAGATATGTGTTACGTTAATTTTCCTTAGAAATCCATTCAACGTTATTAAGAAAGGTAACATACTTAAATACGGTCTTTAATGGACGTCGTTGAATGTATAAGTCGCTGCCGTACACGTGAACCGCTGTTCGCCGCATGCTACAGCTAACACGGGCGCAGCAACTAAGCCGGGGCCATGTACAATGCTTGTGTGCACTGGTGAGTCGGCGTACACGTTGGGACACGTCGACGGGCTCACACAACTACACAGAAAACCACAGGGGGCGATCCATAGTGCTTGCCGTTCAGACACGTTGTGGGGTGCAGGGGAAGTTAGCTAGGGATAAAATACGGTCCCTTATTTTGAAGCGGAATGTTTCTTTGGGTGTTTATTTAGTTGCGACTTTTTTTCTAAAATATATAACCAACACAAAAAAAATTCACATGTGTATTTTTTATTGTATAAATACTATACCCACAGATATTAAGATCAATGTAAAATCGGAGAAACAGGTAGCGGGAGAAAGCTGAAGGACAGTGGTGTGTGGGGGGACGTGTAATTCTGTTTGTTGCACTGATCAGTGGTACATTTCGCGTAAGAAGCACAAAATATTGTGTTAAAGGACGTTCATAATTAATTATCGTGCAGAATGTGCTGCCAGATATCGACGATCTTTTCAGTAAGAACAATTACGTGAAAGAGACGTTGGCTGTTGATAAGTTTTTAATCACTGCAAAACATAGAGGATGAAATAATAAATATACAGAAAGAAAAAAGTGACTAACATGAATACTATATTATTTTAGTTCATGTTAACTACGAAAATATCGATATATCGTGGTCTATAAGATGTTCTCTTCATCTTTACAGGCGAAACGTTACAACCATACGTCTCAAGATATTTTTATTACACTCGCAGGTGTCCAGTTTTGGCACTCACCTGGCAGTGTTCTTCAACCAAGGAATGAGACAGGAATCAGTTCAAGTTTCTTATTCATTCCTGAAAACGGCCTTGCCAGTTTAGACACACAGGTTCACGCACAATCACGCAAGGTAACTTATCTCAGGCCCTATTAGTACTTGGATGGGTGATTCCATGGATATGCCGGGTGCTGTAAAATCTTTGAAGTACCTGTAGGGAAACATGGGAAGGTCCATGGGGCTGATCAAGCATGATACTGCTTTATATAGAGAAGTTGCAAAGCTAGGGCACATTGTAGTAAAACGGCGACGCTCTGCAGAGAATCGATGCTTGATATAGTGACTGGTATTTCACGCTCGACATAAACAAATGTAACATGTTGCGCCTCATTAGGCGGTGTTCTCCGTTAATTTTTAACTACACGATTTTAGAATAATCGCTGGAAACAGTAAAATTCATTAAATATTTGTAAGTATGTATAAAACATCCCCTTAGAAAAATTTATGAATGACTGTGCTGATAAACCCCGTACGTTATTTGATTTTCAAATAGCTGAGCAGAACTGAACGCACTCAGACATTTCGCTCTTTACTTATTCTGATCAACACTAAACTCACACACGATATTTTTAGCGCAACGCAATCTGACTTTCAATAATCCCTACAAAATAATGGCCCTGACTAACAATAACCTATACCTTTCATGGATCACTTACCTCACAAAAAATCTTCGTTACTCTAACTACTGCACCGAGCGAGGTGGCGCAGTGTTTAGCATACTGGACTCGCATTCGGGAGGACGAAGGTTCAATCCCGTCTCCGGCCTTCTTGATTTAGGTTTTCCGTGATTTCCCTAAATCGTTTCAGGCAAATGCCGGGATGGTTCCCTTGAAAGGGTACTGCCGATTTCCTTCCCAATCCTTCCCTACCTCGAGCTTGCGCTCCGTCTGTAATGACCTAGTTGTCGACGGGACGTTAAACACTAACCACCACCACCACCATCTAACACACAGTCAGTGATTTTCAAACAGAGCGCTACGTGGCGTTGCCAATATAAAAACCTAAACAGCCTACTTACATATGAAGCGATTAAAAGTGAAATTGTGAGATAAAACTTATCGTAGATAAGGCAGATACCAGACGTAGATAAACTAGTTATGTAGACTATCACAAAGAAGATAGCTTACAAAACTTGCATTAGATCAGTACTTGAATATTGCTCGTCAGTCTAGGAATCTTATCAGGAAGGCTTAACGACGGATACATACAAGACCCAAAAGGGGGAGATTCCGCAAACATAGATCCTGCGAAACTCAGCTCGCTTTGTTCCTCCATGAGATCCACAGCAGATTGGACAACGGCGCTCAGGTTGACGCCGTGTTCCTTGATTTCAGTAAGGCATTTGACACAGTCCCGCATTGCCGTTTAATGAAAAAATGCAAGCTTACGGAGCATCGGAGCAATCCTGCTATTGGATTCAAGACTTTCTTGCGGATAGAACTCAACACGTCGCTCTTAACGGAACCAAATCGACAGGTGTAAAGGTAATATCCGGAGTACCACGGGGAAGTGTGATAGGACCGTTGCTGTTTACAATATGAATAAATGATCTAGTAGAAAGCGTCGGATGCTCTTTACGTCTATTCGCAGATGATGCAGTTGCCTATACCAAAGTAGCAAAGCCAGAAGATAGTAAGAATTGGCCAAAAGACCTGCAGAGAATTCATGAATGGTGCAGACTCTGGCAGTAGACCCTCAACATAAATAATTGTAACATATTGCGCATACATGGGAAAAGAAAACCACTACTGTACAGCTACACTATTGATGACAAACAGCTGACGACAACATCTGCCGTAAAATATCTAGGCGTAACTATCCAGAGCTACCTTGTGAAAATCTTGTGAACGGTCCGCCACCACACATCGTACGGTTGCTTTGCAGTGTTTGTGTGTAAGTGTAGATATATTGAGTAATGCAAGGAGTGACCATATAAAACAAATAGTGGGAAAAGTAGACACCAGACTCACGTTCATTGGCAGAATCTTAAGGGAATGTAACCCATTCACGAAAGAAGTGGCTTATATGGCCATTGTTCGTCCGATTCTTGAGTACCGTTCATTCATCTGGGATCCCTATCACGTAGGACTGATAGAGAAGGTAGAGAAAATCCAATGAAGAGCGGCACGTTTTGTCGCGGGATCGTTTAGTTGGCGGGAGAGCGTTACGGAGATGCTAAACAAAGTCCACTGGCAGACGTTACAAGAGAAGCGTTGTGCATCAAAGAGAGATTTACTATTGATTTTTCGGTACAGCACTTTTCAGGAGAAAACAGAAAACATATGACTTCCATCCACATACTTCTTGCGTACTGACCACGAGGAAAAATTCCGAGAAACTACAGCCAATACAGAGGCTTACCAACAATCATTCTTCCCACGCACTATTCGCGAGTGGAACAGGGTTGGGGGGATCAGATAGTGATACCGAAAGTACTCTCCGTCACATACCATTAGATGGCTTGCGGAGTGGTGTCTATCGTCGCCGGTGCGTCCCAGTAAATCTGAAAGCATCACGGACATATCTAATTCAAAAAGTAGATGCAGCGAGAGATGGTTTGTGCATTAGGTTCACTGCGAAATTTTCGATAGCGTACGTTTGCAGAAGAGACAAACAGTATTTTGTTTCTACCTACAGATATCTTGGGAGGAGACTATGTAGGCGGAATCTTGTGAACGATTGCTTTGGAGTGTCTGTGTGTAGATGTAGATGTACTGAATAATGCAAGGGGGCTGACTGATTATTTAGGCTTAACCTGCTTTAGAAACAGTGTGCTACGCTAAAGTTACGGAAAAGTCATTTTAATTGACAGCATGCTGAAGAGTCCAGGACAGAATTTATTTTAAATTTATTTATTTTAATTTTAGTTATTTACTTTTATTTACTTATTTTTTGTTTATTTAGTCAGAGGAGGCAACAAAGGGCTGCGATGCTTGCTTTAAATGTGCCACTACGCGGAGCATGCTTCATAATTACATGCTTTTACTTTGATTCAGTTTATTAACTGCTTTTTCTTAAACACCACTTCAGCAACAGAATATTACACAATGATAGACAGCCGGTGAAAGTGAGCTTCTGTAGTGTGACAAAAAAACGTAACGCCAGATTCTTGACAATCGGGTGTTGTACAATAAAAGGGACAATTCTTTGAGCAATGACAATGGCAATTCGAATGCATAATGGATAACGTTGCTGCCTCTGAATCACGGAGTCCCGGGTTCGGTTTCCGGCAGGGTCGTGGATTTTATCCGACCGGGGACTACGTGTTTGTGTTGTCCCCATCCTCTCCTCATCATTCGGAAAGTGCCAAGACTGGAAATGGAAAGATTTGGACCCTGTACAACGATGTTAAGCCCCACACGAATCAACATCATCATCATCATCATCATCATCATCATCATCGTCATCCTCATCATCATTATCAAGGCAATTGGAGTTGTGTTGCTCTCTTCTGACTGAAATGTAGAACGGATATTAAATTCATCAACTTTTCAGTTTATTTAATCTATTTTAGGAAACTGTTTAGTTTCACTCTTCCATATTACACGGCTATAAATTCGGTAAGAACAACACGAAATTTTCTCATAAAGTTTATACCCGGGCGCTACGATAGGAGTTTAAAAGACATTTTACATGCTGTGTTCTTTCTTGCTGGTATTTATTCATGGACTGTATGATTGAAGATAAAATGTGCCCGTTTAAAGGTGATTAATTTAAAGATTCTGAAGAGCACAAATGATATTACAAAGATTATTGACTTACCAGTTTGTCAACAGGTACGAGTTTCCCGTCAGCGAGGGACGTCGTATTTCCTTTTTCTGCCCCTCTTCAAAGTCCTCTTCCTTTTTAAAAATTCGTCTACTAAATCACTTATGCACTGAAATTTGGCAGGAGGCTGGGACCTAGGCGGGAATATTGCCCCTTTTATTCCCGGCACTCACTGCTCGTAATGGACGTCCGGCGTGGCTTTGTTCTGACACACGGCCTCCGTGGCACGGCGCACAAAGCTCCTTCTCGCTCCAAAAATATATCTCTTGAATATTCTACGTCTCTGCTTCTGCTCTGCATTAAAACCTGCTGCTGTTCCTGTCGGAGCCAAAAAGCTAGCGCTTAACAGCGAGATAACTCGGTTTACGCTAAGTCCTTTTCCCAACGCAGCTCGTAACACCTCTCCAGCTCCAGCGGAAGACTTTTAAACAGCTGTACACTGGAGAAAAAAACCAGCGAAGTCCGACGTGAGCATCTGCAGCGGCTGCGGCGCTTGTACGCGGGGGTAGGATAATCGTGGGTCTGACGGGAAAGGCAAAGTGGCGGAGCAGAGCTGCCAATGGTGAACTCGCAGGAACGGGACGAATTATACAACTCCCGAGAGTGATGAAATCTCTGGACACTAAATTACGCTCTTTGTGGATCTACATTGGTTTTGTGGGGAGCGATCATGAATGTAAGATAGGTATTACGTTCCTGAACAACAGTTCACAGACGGACGGGGTGGCCGAGCGGTTCTAGACGCTTCAGTCTGGAACCGCGCGACCGCTACGGTCGCAGGTTCGAATCCTGCCTCGGGTATGGATGTGCGTGATGTTCTTAGGTTAGTTAGGTTTAAGCAGTTCTGATTTCTAGGGACTGATAACCTCAGAAGTTAAGTCCCATAGTGCTCAGAGCCATTTGAACCATTTTTTGAACAGTTCACAATATCAACAACCATCTTTCAATTGGCTGATGATGCATAGTGGTACATTTTCATAACCACCAGCTTCTTACAGTCGCTTTTGTTTAACAGGAACGGTTTTCAATTTTCTTGTGATTTGGCGTAGCGTCCCAGGTAAGTGTTAGATGGTATTGTTTGCAGTTCAGTGCTTTGTTTCGAGGAAGATGTGAAAACCGTCCTGTTCTATTTTTTCAATCTTTTCTTTTACTTCTTTAACTTCTCAAATAAGCCAACGTTTGTTTCTTTTTCTTTCTTAGACCCTCTGGATACTTACTGAATGTGTCATTTATTGACGCGCGATACTAGCCGAGCGGTCTAGGGCGCTGCAGTCATGGACTGTGCGGCTGGTCCCGGCGGAGGTTCGAGTCCTCCCTCGGGCAGGGGTGTGTGTGTTTGTCCTTAGGATAATTTAGGTTAAGTAGTGTGTAAGCTTAGGGACTGATGACCTTAGCAGTTAACTCCCAGAAGATTTCACACACATTTGCACATTTTTTTGTCATTTATTTGCTCGGGGAGCCATTCATTGACGTGACAGAAGTCATGGGATATCAACATTCACACATGCAGATGGCGTTAGTATCGCGTAAAAAAGGTACAAAATAGCAGTGCTTTGGCGGGGCTGTTATTTGTACTCAGATGATTCATGTTAAAAGTAATCCTGCGTGACTATGGCTGCACTACGGGAACTAGCAGACTTTCAGTAAGGAATTGCAGTTGGATCTAGACGCATGGGATATTTTATTTCGGAGATCTTTAGCGAATTCAAAATTCCGGGTTCCACAGTGTCGAGATTGTGCCGAGAATACGAAATTTCATGTATTACCTCTCACCACAGACAACGCAATGGTCATCGGCCTACAATCAACGACAGACAGCTGCTGCGGTTACATAGAGTGGTCAGTGCTAACAAACAACCAACACAGCGCGAAATAACAGCAGTAATCAACGAGCGACGTATGACGAACGGCGAAGGCTGGAGTTCATGGGCTATGGCAGCAAGCGACAGACGCGAGTGCCTTTGCTAACAGCACGACGTCGAATGTAGTGCTTCTCCTGGGCTCGTCGGTTGGTCTCTAGACGCCTGGAAAACCGTCGCGAGGACAGGTGTGTCCCAATTTCAGGTGGTAAGAGCTGAGGGCGGGGTTCGGGTGTGGTACCGACCCCACGAAAACATCGTCTCAAGTTGTCGACAAGGCATTGTGAAAGCTGGTAGTGGCTGCGTAATGGTGTGGGCTGTGTTTATATGTGACTGGGCTGGGCCTTCTGGTCCAACTGAACCGATCATTGATCAGAAACAGTTATGGATACAATTTGCAGCCATTCATGGACTTCATGTTCCTAAACAACGACGGACTTTTCATGGATGACAGTGCGCCATGACACCAGATCACAGTTGTTGGTGATTGAAGAACATTCTGGACAATTCGAGTGAATGATTTGGCCGGCCAGATCGGCCGACATGGTTTATTAATTGGTTTTATTTATTTTTTATAGCGATCATATCTGTATATCATTAAATGGGATAATGTGAATTGATTTCTTTTAGATACTCTTTACTATCAATGTGTACTTTGTATTATTTATAATTCAGCATGAAGCGCCTAAATGTACGCCACGTAACTACTTACGTAAGAATAGTGCAAATAAAATTTTTATCTCAGCTTTTTCTATCAGATGAAAATCAAGAGAAATTGATTATAGTGGAGTCGCGTTGTGAATATTGTATGCTACTATTAATAATTTCTTTGCTTGGTGTTCTTTCTCTTTCATTCTTCAAAAGTTATTAATAAAACATCTGCCGAGAAGCGGATTAAAGAAATTACTCAACTGTAGTCCTGATTGAATTCCATAATAATTTTAAAGTAATTGTTGCTGCTGTATTTGATATTTATTTGCAGAGTACCTATAGGTCGTACTTGCAGCCGTACGTAGCGCAGGTAGCTATAAAGGAATTATTTATTAGCGGTGGTTGTTAATGGCTGCCAACAATGCCACCGATCTCGCTGCGCTTAACTTAGCTTCCGGGAAACTTATAACAATATATTGCTTTGGGAGGAGTGGTGGATTTAACACTTACGGAAAAACAATTTTACACTAGGTAACATGCATTTAGCATAAAGTAATTACAAAAGTTTACACTTACGTTGTCAACGGCTGACTGTGCATGCTGATCAGACAAGAGTGCAAGATAAAGAGTCACAGTTATTATCTGTGAATTACATTGTGCTGTCTAACGTCAAAAAAGTCCTTTACTTTCAAAAAATGTCCGGTACTTCATAGAATTTACATTTTTGTATCCAGATTCGCTGCCGCACTTCCTCGACAACGTAGTTCCAGAATGTCTTTACCTTTTCACTATTATTCGTGGTTATTAATTTCTATTTAAACCAGAAGTCTTTTATTGACGTTCCCAGGAGCAAACGTACAGTGACTTGTCGAGTCTATGCCTTGTCATAGCTATACTACGCTGGGAAAAAGGAGGTTCGACACTAAGTTAGAAGGTATCCCACGACTTGTGTCACCTCATTTGGTAAGGAGGCAATTTGTTGTCGCCATACCAAAGCAAGGAGATTGCACGGGAAATGACATTTTTCGAATTGTATTAAATAGCTTTCTTCGAATAGCCTTGTTATGAAATTATAGCTGAGACGAGGTTTATGAACTGCAATGGTATACTAAATCAACGGCATGTAAATGTGCTGGGGATACGGGAAAAATATCAAAGTTTGAGTGGTTCTCTACATACAGTAACATCAGCACCTTACTCGCTACACCGTATCTAAGGAACTGCGTCATGCGTTCGCCTGTCTACATACAAGGAAATTGTGGTGTCACCGCCAGACACCACACTTGCTAGGTGGTAGCCCTTAAATCGGCCGCGGTCCGGTAGTATACGTCGGACCCGCTTGTCGCCACTATCAATGATTGCACACCGAGCGCCGCCACACGCCAGGTCTAGAGAGACTTCCTAGCACTCGCCCCAGTTGTACAGCCGACTTTGCTAGCGATAGTTCACTGACTTCTACGCTCTCATTTGCCGTATCGATAGTTAGCATAGCCTTCAGCTACGTTATTTGCTACGACCTAGCAAGGCGCCAGTATCCGTACTATTGATATTGTGAATCATGTACCATAAAGAGCGACGATCTCCGTTAATGGATTAAAGTTAAGTATTCCACCAGCTACGTCCGTTTTTCTCAATTCTAATACCCTTGTCATATTCCAGACCTCGCGCCAGCCTGCGTGAGCTAAAACGCGTGCATTTCGGCCTCCTTTAGCAATACGGTTGGCGCTCCTGCCAACCACAACAGAAATTATGCAGAATGTCAGTGATTCTCTTGCAGATCCACGCCCTATTTTCTTCCCCATCTTTGTGCGTTCCAAAGATGTGCTTCAGCTCTAATGGCTCTTTCGTCAATGGAGTATGAGTCCATAATGTCATTACCTTCTGTCTTTTACGACGTTATTTAAGTAAGAGGCTTTATCAGTGGAATTTACTGTTTGCGGTGAAATAATTCATGTACTAAATGATTAGCATTTTGAAAAGAAACGTTATCTGCATGACAGTATCTGGTGCTGTATATTTTAAGTTTAAAATTGCGACGCGTCCTAGCAACAACTATCCAACATGCACAGGAGTTAGCTCACAGCATTTATGTAGGCAGTACTGGTAACTGTAGTATAAGGAAAAGTTTCAACTGACGTAACATTGCGAGGGGCGTTCCATACCTAATGCAACACATTTTTTTCTCGCTCAATTTCTGTTGAAGAATTTCGGAATACGTTGTGGGACATCGTGGAATATTCCTGCTTCAGGCCGTATAGTTTCATGAAGTTCCGATAGAAGTTGGCGCTATACGCACCCTTAAAATGGCGCCTGTAACGGAGGTGCGTTCCAAAAATAGAGCTCTAATTGAGATTCTTTTGGTGGAAAACAAGAACACCGCAGATATTCATAGGCGCTTGGAGAATGTCTACGGACACGTGGCAGTGAAGAAAAGCACGGTGAGTCATCGAGTGAGGCGTCAGTCATCATTGCAGCAAGGTCGCGCAAAATTCTACGAGATCGCGTATACCGGCCTGCCGTCCACAGCTGTGACTCCTACAGTGTTTCAATATGGCGACTTTCTCATTCGACGTGATCGAGGATCACAATCAAACAATTCGCTGCTCAACTGGACGTCTTTGTTGTAGTGCTGACACACATTTGGGGTACTCAAAGGTGATTGGCCGCTGGGTTCCTCGACGCCTAACAGAAGACCACGAACAACAAGGAAGGACCATCAATGGGAAATTCCTTGCGCGTTCGACAATTTTTGTCGAAGAGTATGTGGATGATGGGGAGGTTATTGATGCAGCAAGACGTTGGCTACGATGCTGAGCAGTAGAGTGGTACCATGGGGACATGCAGGCCGTCACAGGTAGGTGGCGAAGACTGGTACACATTGAACGGTATTGAAATATAGGGTTTTGGAGGCAAAATATTGGGGAATAATTTGGTGTATTGGAATCCCAAATAAAACAAACCTGCTTTCAGGAAAAATGTGTTGTACTACTTATTTAACGCTCCTCGCACATGTTAGAATGTAAATGTGCATAATGAGAAAAAGAACTATTCTTCACGAAGTACTGACAATATACCGGGTGGAAAAAAACTCCACCGACAAACATGAGGAGTGAATTTTCTTATTATGGCAGTACTGGTGGGTGATCTGTTCTGATTGTTATAGAACATTCAAAAGCCAAGATCGCACGAAACATTTTTCATTCAAGACAACCGGTTAAAACACTGTTAGCTGTCACCTTAAGGTCTTAAACTTTTTTTTTGTAGTTCGGCGTAAAATAAAGCATTTTTATTACGAAAAGATGTTTAAGATCTGAAGATGACAGCTAAGTCTGTTGAAACGGGTTTTCTTGGCTTTTAAATCGTTTTTAACAAACATACGAAGGTGGTTCAGGGAGACCTTCTGAGTATTCTGGTATTACGGACCCACGGTCTACGGAGTCTTTGTACAAGTTATTGCATTTCGTTTGGTTTATTGACTCAATCAGTTTTGTATCTGTACTGCACTAAAAACTGCACACAGCAGTGCAAATGTCGGAAGTATGCGATGTGTCTTGTTTCAAACAAATCTGCTCCAGTCACTCACTGTACGTACAGTTAACAACAGCGATACCTACCCTACTCCCCGTCCTGAAACTTCCATTCAGTACTATTGAGTTCTGTCACGAATTTGTTTTTCGGGTAGTGTTAGTTGTACGATAACGGTAACAGTCAGCGCAAAAAAAAGGGTTCAAATGGCTCTGAGCGCTATGGGATTTAAAAGCGGAGGTCATCAGTCTCCTGCCGGCCGGAGTGGCCGTGCGGTTCTAGGCGCAAAAACAGTTAGTTAGGTTTAATTAGTTCTGAGTTCTAGGCGACTGATGACCTCAGAAGTTAAGTTGGATAGTGCTCAGAGCCATTTCATCAGTCCCCTAGAACTTAGAACTACTTAAACCTAACTAACCTAAGGACATCCCACACATCCATACCCGAGGCAGGATTCGAACCTGCGACCGTAGTTGCTGCGCGGTTCCAGACTGAAGCGCCTAGAACCGCTCGACCACCCTGGCCTGCCAAGAGTCAGCAACACGGGTAGTTTTAGTTATGAAGACGTGGGTTCACTGGGTTCAGTGGAAGAACAGAACAACAGTGCTATGTTGCGTTGTTCCCCCAGCGACGACAACCCCCAACCCCTGAAAGTTCTGGCCACATTGTGTTTTAAGTTGCAGAATTAGGTGATTTTATTTTACAGGCTTTCTTCACCGCTACGACGACATTTTCACACAAACTTGGCTGACGACTGTAACAAACCGAATAAATCATAATTCCATTATTACTTTGTAACGAGCCACCGTAGGCAATGGGTCCCTGATACCAAAATACTCAGAGAGTATCCTTGAATCCTATGTAATCCTATATAAAGTTGGTTGCCCGAAACCTGTTGAAAGTTTACAACGAAGATGAATATTTCGGTTGTATAAACTAACGGAAAAAAATCGCAACGCCAAAAAATAATTAATGTAGAATAATGAAATTTCGAGACTATAGCTGTCTAGGTAATATATTTAACCGATTAACATTGCAAGATCACAGATTAATGTAAGCGCGTAATAAGCCGTTGCAAATGTGAAAAGTTGCTACATTAATAAGTGTAAGCGCCAGAATGTTGAATGCAGTCATTCATATGTGCATCCATTGTTTTGAATAGGTGCCGAATCTCTGTGTATGGGATAGAGGTTCATGCCTGTTGCACTTAGTCAGCCAATATAGGAACGGTGAACGACGTTTGTGGATGTCGCTGGAGTTGTTGTCTGACGGCGTCCCACATTTGCTATATTGGAGACAGATCATGCAATCGAGAAGACCAAGGCAACACGTCGACACTCTGTAGAGCAAGTTGGGTTAAAACAGCATTATCTGCGCGAGCGTTATCCAGTTGGAAAACAACCATTTGAATGGTGTTCATGAATGGTGGCAGCACACATGTCAAATCACCAGACTGGCGTACAGATTTGGAGCCAGGGTGCACGGGATATGCATGGAGGACTCCTGCTGTCATACGAAATCGCACCGCGGACCATACCTCAATGCATAGCATGCAGAGAGATTGGTCGCAGGTGTTCAGTTGGGATCTTTTTAACAAACACACTGCGATCACTGGCGCAGAGGCTGAACCAGCTTTCATGATGACACAACAGAGCTCCATCCTGCCATATAATGAGCTCTCGCTTGACACCACTGAAGTCGCAAATGGCGATGTATGTTGCTGGGCGTCTGGCTCGGAGATGCCCTTGAAGTAACCGCTTTGTAACAGATTTTTGTGTCACTGTGGTGGCCACTGTTGTTGAAGTTGCTGTTGCAGATGCAGTACGATACGCCAGAGCCATACGCTGAACACTATGTTTCTTCCTGTCATATGCCCGTTCAGATCCCCGTATTCTTGCGACCGTACCTTCTCGTCACCACCGCTGCCGGCAGTCATGTACAGTGCCTGCATTTCTGTCAAGCCTTTCTGCAGTATCACAGCAGGAGCATCCAACTTTTCGTAACCCTACTAAACGACCTCGTTGATAGTTCAAATGGCTCTGACCACTACGGGACTTAACTTCTGAGGTCATCAGACCCTTAGGCTACTTAAACCTAACCAACCTAAGGACATGACACACATCCATGACCGAGGCAGGATTCGAACCTGCGACCGTAGCGGTCTCGCAGTTTCACACTGTAGCGCCTAGGACTTCGGCTACTCCAGCCGGCGACCTCGTTGAAACTCAGCTGTTGATAATGATGTCTTTGTTTCCTTGAAGGCATTCTAAAGTCAACTCACCACGTCCACTATCCGGGGTAACTAAAGCTCACGACAGTTACAGGGTGTACTTAAGGCAAACTTGATCTGTACCCTCACAGTGGCACTACTAGCATCACCCTTACGCGACTGGAACCGTGCGATTGCTACGGTCGCAGGTTCGAATCCTGCCTCGGGCATGGATGTGTGTGATGTCCTTAGGTTAGTTAGGTTTAAGTAGTTCTAAGTTCTAGGGGACTGATGACCACAGCAGTTGAGTCCCATAGTACTCAGAGCCATTTGAACCTTACGCGACTGGTGCGAAATTAGAATAGAAATCATCTCACAGATGTAGGAAAACTTTCGTTTATGTCGCACAACTCCTCCTTGGTGTTATGGCGTTTTCCCGTCAGTCCATTCCTTAAGGGGGGTAGGACGTCAAACGGGCCGACTTGGAGCAGGAGAGGCACCACAGGACATTTTAATTTCCACTGTCTATACTTTTACAAATAAATTCATAACATTTTAACAACATGACCAGGAAGGATTCGGGATTCATACTCATAGCAGTGGAAGCTCAAAAACGTAACAAAACACATTCTTTTTACAAGTGAAATTTCATCAGTTTTTCTCTTACTACGGGCTGCATTTGTTGTTATAGGTACACTTTTCTTCCTAAGTAAGAGAGATTCTTTGATGACTATTGCCCAGCATACAAATCAAAGTTACAGGTGTATGAAACTCTAGAAGGTATTTAATTTATGAAAAATGAATGAACTGTTACATTTTAAACTTCATGTTTAGAAAAAACTCAAGTTTTATAATTAATTATCTCAATTTTTCCACAGTTTTTTAATAGATTTGGAAAATTCTAGACTTTCATAAACCTGTAACTACTGTTTGTATGCTATGAAAAAATCATCGAAAAATCTCTCTTACTTAGGAAGAAAAGTGTAAATGCAGCCAGTAATAAGAAAAAAAATGATGAAATTTCGCATTAAAAAAAAAAAAGGTATTTTGCTAGGTTGTTTAACTTCCACCTCCATGAGTGTGAGTCCTCAATCCTTCGTGGTCATGGTGACAAAGTTTTATGAATTTATTTGTAAAAGTATAGACAGCAGAAATTAAAATGTACTTTGGTGCCTCTCCTACTCCAAGTCGGCCCGTTTGACGTCCTACCCCCCCCCCCCCCCCCAAATAATATTTAATTCCGTCATACATGTAGAAACTTCGAGACATGTTATCCAGAGTGTTTTCAAATAAATGATAACAATATATGAAAAAAACTCCATATTTCTCCTATATCCTTGTATCCCAAATAGTTTTACAGTTTCTTAAATTTATTTAGCACCTAGACTAGCGCACATTCGAAAATTGGCTTCACAAGGCAACAGTTTCTGTATACCAGTTTCTGTATACCACCTTTCCCCGCGAACTCTAGCCCTCAGATAATGTGCGCTCGGTTAGGTGAAGCGATTTTAATCAAGGCTAATCTGGACTGATCCAAGCTGCTGACGCTATGCAAGAGAGAACACGTATCCCGCCGTGTTTCAGCTAACGAACTGCAGTATCGAAAAAAAGAAACTTTATAACGATCAGAAAACACTGCGGTTAATCGTCAGCGAATCAGCTTCAGTACGTGTTTAGGCAATTAAAATGGATTGTCGTCAGCGCGAGGGGCATTACCGATGCAGACATGGTAGACCTTAATCCCATTTTCCGACCTGATGGTCATTACAGACATGTAAATTGACCAGATATAAACAACTACTGATCGCATTAAAAGCTGGAAGCACATTTTGAGTACCGATGATTAGCAAATGAACAAACAGCGCTTTTAACAAGTGTTACAAAAACGATGAAGACAGGGGAAGTGTAGCTATTGCAGCTCCGCGCCACTAAAGAGGTGTATGCGGCAATTTAGCTTGAATGCTTGAATTCACTGATTGAAATACTGTTACATCAATTCAATTATGTAAGTACAGCTGCGTTATGATGTATCTCTGGGTAGCAGGGTACAAAATTTGGGAAACATTGTTTATAGTTCAGACCAACAAGGGAAAAAAAAATCTCCAAGTTGACAGTAAAATTAGAGCCTAAATCTAGCTTTTGAATTTGACTTAGTTAAGTGTATATGAATTATTATTCGTATTAAACATCGTTTTCTTACTCACAAGGCATCAGTATAGCTAACTTTGCACGCTACATCGATAAAAACGTTGTATTGGTTCAAATGGCTCTAAGCACTATAGGACTCAACATCAGAGGTCATCAGTCCCCTAGACTTAGAACTACTTAAACCTAACTAAGGACATCACACACTTCCATGCCCGAGGCAGGATTCGAACCTTCGATCGTAGCAGCCGCGTGGTTCCGGACTGAAGCGCCTAGAACCGCTCGGCCATCGAAGCCGGCAAAAAACCTTGTATTATTAAGGAGTCAGTTGTCATGTTGTTTTTGAGCAGGCGTTCCTTTACATCTTTAGACTGTGACACATTACATCTAGATCGATCAACTTAATTGCAGTGGAAGAACAGAAGACTACAGACGCGTTGTTGAACTTCTGCTGGCTATAAGGGCAGACGGTGTAGGGATGCGATGGAGTTTGCGCATAAATGAAAAAAAGTGTCAGAATACAGGCTCTAGGCTCATAAGTGACAGTTACAATGATATTAAAATAAAAATTTAGTCGATCACATTAATGGAAGAGCAGAAAATTCTAGAAGTGTTTATAAAAGCGCGTATACCTTCAGAAACTTCTAGGTCATATAAGAAATCTTTTACTGTATCTCTGAATTCTGTGAAACCACTGATCTTCTTACACAACTAAATACACAAACCGCGGCATTTATAAACGTGGCCTTGAGGCGTTGTGAACGGTTTCGGAAGAAACGAAAAGAGAGTACTAAGAATTGGAAAACTGCTTGAAATTAGGCACTTATATACATAAAAACTGAAGTGATTCTGTGTTTGCCAGTATACGTATGTATCGCCACAGTAAATTTATGAAGACCACGCTATGGTCGACTGACCGTCGTGTTATTCATCGTCGAAACAGTGAATTTACCTCGTCTGTATTTCTCTTTATTTCTGAACGTTTAACACGAGGCACAGTCATCCATTTAGAGATGCAGGTTTGCGTATCTAACAGCTTCAAGGGGATAAAAATGGATTTTCAGTCTTTCATATAATTAGTGACCGAATTTAAAATACTGTCATAATATATTCATAACTAGGTTTAATTTCATGTTAAAGGTTTGACACCGTAAGACAAGTACTACAGGTAGAATCTGTGTACGTCTTTTGAGGTTGCATAGCTCTCGACATGCACATCACCCAAGCTATATTCATCCAGTATTTGAGACAGAGAATTTTGCGACATCCAACAAACTTTACACATACATTCAAAGATTTACAAAACCTTTTCTCGCTGAGATGAATGGAGAGATGAGTCTCGCTAATTAAATTTTCACTTTCCATGCAGTAAAACTATAGCATCATTTATGACGTTTTAATCTATGGCTTATTTACTGCTAACTCTATTTGTAGCATTTTAGCAGACAAAATTCACAGTATCACTGAATATATATGTTCAAAATTATATCATTGTATGGCACGTATTTCAGGACAGATTACGTGATAAACCTTAAGACGTATCAAAAACAAGCTTTGATTAAAATGGAGCGCAAATTACCCAGACTATATTAATCCAGTATTCTGTAATGTGAGGACTTGGCGACCTCCGACAAACTTTAAAGGTAATTTCAAACCTTTTCAACGCTGTTTCTCACTTACATGCTTTACGTTAAATATTTAACATTTTGCTTCATTTGTAATCAGACGTTTGCAACTGTTTTTTTACAAAGAATTTCGATTATTTAAAAAACTGTGTGTTTACTAGTGACTTACTAACACAGTAAAAGAATGCTATGGGGATAGTACACTCCTATGTGCTGGTGACATGTGGGGACTTGCAAAATTATCAAAAACTGCCATTATTAGTTGTAAGTGGGCAGCTACTGTGTTGGCAGCGCTGCGTCGCGCTTTGCATTGGATCTCTGACTGCGCTTTACTTGTAAGAAACTCTGTGGCTGGTTGGACTCGTTGTTGGAGGTTAGTCACCAGCAGTGATGGAAGTGATGTTGGGTAGTTGGAGGTGAACAGACAGCAGTGATGGGTGTTAAATGTGAGAAGTTAGCATTGATGGAGGGTGGAGGTCTGAGGTGTTAACGTAAGCTAACGATCTGGAAGTATCTGACCTGGAAATTGAATATGATTGATGATTATATATCTGTCGCATTATCAAGGTAAAAAGTACATTACTTGGCTTGCAGCTAAATCTTTCCTTTGGTAAGCACATGACTATTAGTAGTTAGTGGCTTTAGTAGTAGTAGTTTAGCTGGCAGTATCGACGCTTGCTGTATTGCAGTAGTTCGCGTAATGAAGATTTTTGTGAGGTAAGTGCTTAATGAAATGTATAGGTTATAGTTGGGTTTTCTTTTTAGTCAGGGACATTCTTTTGAATTAATTATTTGAAGTGTGGTTATCTTCTTTGAGCAGTCAAATTGCGTTGTGCTAGGATATTGTGGGTCTCAGTCATTCAGCAATTTAGTACAGACTCTCTCGTTTTAAATAATGAAGTTTCATAGTGTCTAATCCATTATATTCAATGTATTTGAGCTGACTGGCGACAGTATATTGGCATCTAAGTGTTCCTTCAGTACATTAGATCAAATAAGACTTCTTCGATCTCTTAGAAACAGCTCATCGAAAGACTTACCATTTTAATTAAAGTGGGAATATAACCTCATCCTGCCAAAGGTGAATGTGGAGTACATATTGGGTACCGAAGTCGAAGCGTCTATCTAAACAGGAACATGAAACAGATTTCATCAAAAAGAATCAATCACTCTGAAGGATCTCCTTTTTTTCATTTTAAGAGATTCCAGTTTATAGAGAATGGACGTTCTTGTTCGCGATCGAGAGATCACAGACAAATCGACATGATTTTGCCTTAAATAATTTTATAATCCTTGCTCAAATGTGACGTTTCTCGAGTATTTATTTATTATCGCTTCGAGAGAAACGATAATTACCTGTTACAGTCTTGGTTCAGTTGTGTTAGTACAGGGTGTCTCTAAAGTCATTTTCTCTAGTCTCTGCAGACAGAGGTACCTTCGTGCAAGATGTTTTGCACAGGAGAACGGGCTGCCATTGTTCGTGCATGAGTACGGGGACTGCCATACGAAGACGTCAGAGCGGAACTTACGCGTAAATGTCACAAAGCAACCCCATCAAGGGCTTACATTCGTCTGCTTGTGAACAGATTTAAGCATACCCGGAGTCTGTGTGGTGAGGCACGTCATGGACGACGATGCGTATTGGGAAAAGTAGTGCAGCATGTTCAAACTGCCAGTGATACGAGACCGAAGGTATGAACTCGATGCCAAGGTAGGGAAATTCTACGTTTCACCCTACGAAAACATCCATATCTTATTCAGGTTCTGCACCATTTCGAGGACGAGTATTTTGCATCAGAGTGGGCCGTGATATACCGAAGGTCAATGTTTGGTCGGGTATTACAAAAGCAAAACTGTATGGCTCATTTTTCTTTGCTCAAAGGTCAATGAAAGGTAACAGCTACCTCCACACCTTAGAAATGTTCCTTGAACCGCAGCTTTAGGATGATGGCATACGGGATACATATGTGTTTCAGAAAGATGGCGCGCCTCCACATTTTGCACACATCGTCCGTAATTACCTGAATAGAACCTTTCCATGGAGGTGGATAGGTAGGGAGTCACCTCAGCTGTGGGCTCCCGGTTCACCGGACGTTACTGTTCTAGATTTTTTGCATGGGGTACATCAAGTTCAAAGTATAGACTAGCAAAGTGAACGTTGTGCTTGATCTACGGAATCGTATCAGGAATGCAGCAGGCCTCATTAATACGGTTTAAATATTAAGGTCTACATTTTGTTTCCCTACTGAAGCCTGGAGTATGTTTTTTGATCTAGATGGTGGTCACATAGAAGGGCAGTAGGATATGTGTAAAACTTAATGATGAAATTTGGTTTTCAATCACTGTCTTCCTCCATGTGATACCTTGTCCTTAGTGGAAAAAGACAAATAAATTACCAGGCAATACTGTGTAAATACATAGTGATAAATAAACAAAGCTGATTTTATTTGATGAAGCTGTTTTGAGTCACCAACCATCAAACGTGTCTCAACAAAACAAAAAAACAAAACCAAAAAAACTCGGTAGAACTTTGCTGTTTGTAAAGTGAGTTAAAATCACCATTTCTTCCAATATTTTGTGTGTACTGCAAATAGCATTCGAAGTTTGAATGTTACCAATAAATAACTTCCAGAATCATGCAAAGCGTACTAAGAGAGAATATTTGCAAGTGTAATAACATATACAAGCCCTCAAGTTGTTCCTTCTAATACTCCTAAGTTGGCTATGAAGATTCTTCTTAAATTACTTTCCAGAGAGTGAGCTATCCTTATAATATAACAGTCTAGTACATGCATGAAACTGAACAGACAAGCTACAGTAATTGCGTCTTTCAGTTATCTTTGTACTCAATGTAGACATAGCGTACCTTTGTCATATAAAACACGTTCGTGTGTAGCGACAACGTAAACATAATGTACAGCGTAGAGGACATGCAACAAGTAGCAGTCTGCAGCATCATTTCGATTATACAGTTCGCGTTACGGTTACAATTTCATGTTTCTTACCTTAAACAGTTCCGTTTGTGAAAAATTAATTTTATCACCAGCAAAAGACGAAATATGATCTGCTATACACTTAGTCTGCTACTGAGAAAAGGCGACTGCGCTTTGAATTACACTAGGAACGCAACACCATTCTGCATCTGCAGATGATGTTGTGAACCACTGAAACGGCTAGTGGGGAAATAAACAACTGACTGACACAGGAAACTGTTATATTTACCAACGGTCACAGCCCTCCCTTTAAGTGTCTCAATGTCGTTCCCTTAAATGTGGGACTCGTTTTTGTTTTCGAATTAGAATGTAATTTCCTAGTAAGCTTGCACTTTAATTCCTATGTAAATGTGCAGTATTAAGTAACTGTAGACACGTATTTTATTTTACTTCCATTGGCAGCAGCCGAAGGTTTGTAACTTTATTTACTACTCACGTCACAATTCTAACTGGGACCTATTACCTCTACAAACACATTTAAAGACCCCAGAGTTTCGTACCTCTTGCTCCAGTACCATCCATTTTTCATCCTTGTGTTTCCTTTCACTTTATAGTGTTTATCAAAATATACACTTTTGCTGACACTGCTCGACTTTCGTGAGAAAAAACTCCTAATTAGCACTTTTATGGTTTTTATATCTCGTTCACTTCGATTAAATCTTTAATTTGAACGCATCACTACTGTATAAGTATTTCTTGCTTTGAATTAATATTTATAACCAACTTATAATTCATGTACATACAACAAAAATTAAGCAAGCTTAAGTGAGGAAAGTGAATAGCTCTGATAAAATATGGATATTATGGTACTCGCTGTTACTTCGTAGCTCAACCCAAAGGCTGTGAAAACAACTTGTTCGTCCATGTAACCATTCCTAAATATACTATGCATCCAGAATCTGAATCTGTTTCTTGCTCTGAACGAAAAGGACCGGGTCGTCAGGATCTCCAACTTACCTGCCCTGTTTCACTAGTTTACATTTTACTTACTATGAAGCGAATCAAGTGGCAACTTCAGCACACATGTAGAAAGCGATGTTTAGCACTGTGCATCTTGTAGCTGCGGCACATGCTGTTAGCTTTTCTGTTTACGTACCCCAATCTACGAGATTATTTCGTGCCGAATTACCCAACTGAAAATATTTCATCACCTAGGTTAATATATTTTGTTCGCATTTACCCATAAAGCATACATGAAACTCAGTTGTCACCTTGACAACGCTTTGACTTACACACCCATCTAGTGAATAGTTCTTCGTCGTCTTCGTAAGATTACGTGGTTGCAAGTGTACTGTAACTGCTTGTACAGGTCTGAATCCAAGTTTATCGTGAACATTTCCAATTAGGGTATTCGACGTTACAATATCAGTGCATACACGGTGTTTTAACGGGATCATCAGTCAGCATATCATACGCGTCAGCCTTGTGGCTGCCGGTTCTTAATCGGATAATATCTACGATACCTTACCAACCCGTATACTTCTAATATTCATTTGTGACACATAGATTCCTCGTGTCCCATTGGAAAACATCTCGAACCTGTTGCAACCTGCATATGAGTGATGCCAATGTGGAAAATCGTCGCAGGTCGGTGAACATAGCGTACGCACGCTCTGCTGAAGTTGGTATAACCGCGCCGCTGCCGTAAATAATTAGTGACCGAGATAAATTAGTTGTCACTGCGGGCGACTCGCCAGATTAATTCGTGATAATGACGGTGTCGGCCGGTCGCCTGGATCAATCATGGCGATAACCGCTGCTGGGAGCTACCGTGATGACTCATTACGCCGCACTCGGACAAGAGCTCCGCCGCCCAATCCGGCGTGATTAATAATTTCCAGATTTAAACAGAAAATGTTTGTGCCTGTGCCTAGGCAGGAACACCTCACTCATACACACACACACACACACTCACTCACTCGCCCTCTCTCTACGCTGTTGTTCCCTTGTGTGTGATGCCACCGGAGCGTGCTGTGTAATCTCCGTTCGCCGCCTCAACCGGCTTGTGCCCACCAGTAACTCGCGCAATTTGTCTACTCTCTGATTTGTGTTTGCGCTCGGCTTTTGTCACCGCGACTGTGCTGCGTCCTTGGCGCCATAGCAGTGGCGTTCTGTTACGGGTGGCTGATAACAGCCGAGGGTATTTCTTCGCCCTGCAGATACCTGCTGGTCACAAGTTTCCGCGTGACCCAAACACATTGAAACCTGGTCCGCATTTCTCTTTTCCAAGACAAGAGAGAGCAAGTGTCAATCCTCTCATATTCACAACTAACGAAACCAATCGCTACTACAATATTTTTCATTTTGGCTGTAATTAATAACATCATCTAGCTGTGTGGTTCTACAAACATTCAGACCTGTCTCCTTTCAGTGATCCAACCCTAGTCATGATGCTTAGGATGGCGAGAGCTTCAGCCGAGGTTCTACTGTCAGGCTCTGAATTTTCATTTTGGCTGTAATTTATAACATCATCTAGCTGTGTGGTTTTACAAACGTTCAGACCCGGCTCCTTTCAGTGATTTTATTTTAGATTTTATTTTGTCCTTCCAACCCTAGTCGTGATGGTAAGTGCGGTGCATAAGTTCGAAGCGCTTTTCCATAAGTTTAATACACACAACAGTCACACATAAAAGATACTTTAGTCATCAATAATACATTCTTCTTCACTATTTACAACAGATAGCCCAAGCTAGGATAACTGTCCAATTCCGCGACCGTAAAAAGCGCGTGGTTTTGAGGCGAAGAACTCGCTGACCGCGTACAGAGCGCTTCCGGAAAGGAAGGGCATTGAAGACAGCAAAAAAAGTGAAAATCTGAGGGCGCACGTTCAGAAAAAAATGGTGAGTGTGGGATGACTTCCCAATCCAACTCCTCTATAGCGTTTCTTGCCCGCTTAACAGAATGCGGGCAGACATTATCGTCGAGTAGCAGCACTTCACACTGTCTTCCTGGCCGTTCTTTTTGGATTACTTCTACAAGATGTCTCATTTTTCGATGGTTACATCTTGGGGAAGACATTTGTAGTACACCACAACGCCGCTGTTTCACCAGACGCATAACATGAGTTTTCGTTAAGCCCGCAAGTCTTTGTTCGAGGAGTTGCTGCTTTGGTTGTCCTCAACCATCCTTTTCTTCCTTACGTTAGCTTAAAGATACCAGTAACGATATAGAATAGGAATGGTCAGTGTTTTTCACAAGTAATTGATGACGAGCAAGTGATACCCATACACCCGATTTCTGAACCTTCTCCACTGCATGAAAGTGTCACACGATAGTGGAATGATCGAAGTTCATCACAGTTGCAGTTCTTGAGTACACTTACGGGGATAATTGTGGATTCACGAAACTCTTGCCGTGCTCTGCCCAGTGCCATTATCCCCCTACACGATGGAGACATTTCTGTCTTCCTCCGCTGCTGTCACTCCTCTAATGAACTCAAACAGAAGAATATGTCTAAAATGTTCCCATTTCTACACTTGGCACTCAATTTCCTAGCACCCACAGGTCCACTTAGTATCTCCAAGTGACAAACTGACAATATCTAAACTCAAATAGCAACAGTGAACTACAAATGAAAAGTGATAATAGAAAAATAAAGCCATAGCAACCGAATACCAACATGAATATCGCCTATTTGCGTGGTTCATCCACTGGGCTGTACCTCTAGATGTTTCGGAGCGCTGACTACTCAGTGCAAAGCACTATACGACCTACAGTAACAAGTATATCTAATAACATCCAACGTGGGGCAAGCTGTAGGTTATCTCCTACATCATGAAGTTAGGTTTGGTGCGTCCATTGCAAAGAATCAACACATTGTATCAGTAATATCATCCAACAGTATGCTCAGACTTAACTCTCATAAATACACAGCGAAACACACTAATAATTTCAAAATACTATGAAGCACTTACTGGGTGCTTGTGTAGTGTAAAGCCCTCTTCAAATAAAAACTAATTTATACTTTCGTAGGGTTTTTCCTTCATTCGTTGCCTAATATCCATATTTTATCAGAGCTATTCACTTTCCTCACTTGAGCTTGCTTAATTTTTGTTGTATGTACATGAATTATAAGTTGGTTATAAATATTAAACTGATCATGTGAAACGAACAGCAGGGAAACTATGACCTGAATGTAACAACTACAAAAATTTTTTTAATACCAAATGATGAGGTAATGACCGCTTAATATACGATTCAGTTTTAGAGCTAGAGTATTTTAAAGTACAAAAAGACGGAAAGAAGACGATTTATATAGAACAGTAGGAACGAAAACCGCTCTTAAACACCTCCAATTCTATCTAACTGCTTTCCACGATAGTACACTTCAAGATATGAAATTAACAGGCTGTTGCGAAATGTAGCCTGAAAGCGTCTGATCGACACATTTTGAGAATTCATACAGCATTGTGAATAGAATGCTTACAAATGTGGGAAAAGTTAGCCTTATCAAGCGGGATTTCAGATGCACATAAGTTCCGAAAGAATTCATATGTCCCCTAAAATTAAGCTAAAAATGTGTTGGCTTGATGCATTATCTGTTTAAGCAGAGATATTTCTTTCATCAGCCTTTTAGCTGATATTCCTGTTAGAAGAATTCGAAAATAGATATTTAATATGCAGCTGACCAGTCGTGCGGAGTTACAGCGACATCTGAATTTTTAGTTTGAACGGCTGATTACGTTCGTAAGTATTTAACAGTTCCCACCCAGATGCAAACAAGGATAGTGTAGGGAAAAGAGATTTCGGAATTAATTCTGCGTTAAATAGCTCCACTACGGTTGAAAATTTGGGAAGGAAAATACAACCTGTGGAAAAGCTACTGCGCCGCGAAATCCTTCACACGATAAACGGATCCTGCCGTATAGCACCGACAGCGGCCATTAAACTACCTCTGCATATATCTTTTGCGCGTCCACCCCTCTTTTTTTTCGCTCTCGACACTGCTCGCGTTGCCGTGAAGAGAGACGTGGCAACACTGCCCCGGGCAATAACAATAAACAAATGAAATAAATTTACCCGACTAGGACCGCAGTTGTGTCGGCAGGCGCCTGTTCGGGAAAGCGCGAGTCGCGTTTTATACGTGTATACATCACAGACAGGACAGTCGACGAAAACAACTCATTTAATTGAATTCGAAGTCATGCCTCAGCGCGTCCACAGCGTATCAGACACCCACTCCACTCCCTCGGGTAATATATCGTCCGTGAAGCACATGTGAAACGTCAGCGGTTGAGCCAGGAAAGGGAGCAGAGGAGCGAAAGAGTGGTGGAAACCCGTACGGGCGTAAAGGCTAGAGGTCGTTGTCTGATACTTAAGCTACGAGGGCTGTTAAATTTTCTATCGCCACAAAACAGCAATACCGTATGCAGTGTATGCAGTAAGAAGGTCACTGTTACGCCACTGTTTCACTTTCTAATTACACGTGACGAATGGTGGAGTAAGTAAAATATTTATTGAATATCAGTAAAGGAAAAATTTAACCTAGCCGCACGTTTTGAAATAATGATTTATTTTGCCTAACTGTTTTTAGGCCACACAGCAGCGAAGATATCTCGTACAAAGCTCACACTTTTGTCCCCTAACTGCCACATTTAGCTTAGTTGGTTATTAAAAGATAAAAATCAAATATTACTCAAAAATAACAAACAAGCAAAAAATAAACGACATTGGTTACTGTTTGTATTGCTTTCGAGAGTCCACTGAGTGCAATCGTTTATGTAAGTCGATGTTTCGGCAGCGTAACTTGCCGTCATCATCAGGTGATACCTTAAACATAGACCACGAAAATATCAGAGATATAAGGCCCAAGGTTATGACGCGGAAACAGAGACCAATAGGAGCGCTCCAAGAAGCCTAGCAGCGACCTTCGAATTCGGGAAAATATGGCACAATAATCTGTATCCTTACTTTTCGGCATACGAGTACTAGATGATAATATTTTTTCATGTATTCTTCACAGATGAACTTGGTAGTCTGGTGGTGAAGTGTATTAATTTGGATAACCGAATATTGCAATTTCGACCGTGTGGCTGTTATCAAGTGGAAATTACGTTTCTGATTACTACCTTTTTTTACTACTGCACCCTTTGAATTCCACTGTAAATGTGTTGCTGGTATTATGTTTAATTTTTGCTTTCATCCGTAATACTGGGTGGATTCTATATCTGTTTTTATTTCATATGAAACAGAAACTGGTTTCATTCCGTGGTATTCTGTGGACTCAGGTCTATTTGATACTGCTAACGAATCCGTGTGTGAGCTGCTCTATTAAAATGCATTGTAAGCATATTGCTGGCATTCTACGTTATTTTTGTTCCCATCTGTTTTTCGCACTCTCGCATTTAATGGAAGCTAGCGAAACTTTCATTGACATCTGCTAAAGTATACTGTTTGAATTACCTGTTAATAACGTCTGAAAACATTTGCGTAACTACTGTCGCACTTATAGTATTTGCAGGCAACAATGCTCTAGTCACCAGGGGTACTAAACGCTCTCCTCTATTCATACATATACATCCTTATCTGCAAGCAACTGTGAAATGCATGCATTCACTGGCAAAAAGCAACACCATCCACAACGGATTTATGTACTCATTCCGTGACAAGATGTAATGAAGTTGAACACCAACAGTGTCAAAAGCTAGTGACATGGAGTTCTCCACTAAATGTTTGCGGATGCAAACCAGAATAAAGTAGAATAAAAACAATTTAGTTAACATGCCTTCAAAGCGAGCAGTTCGTACACAGATTCTTAAGCAGTAACAAATATATAAGGGTCCACACAACATCAAGTGACGAAACCAGCTAAAGTAGAATAAAAACAATTTAGTTAACATGCCTTCAAAGAGAGCAGTTCGTACACAGATTCTTAAGCAGTAAGAAATATATAAGGGTCCACACAACATCACGTGACGAAACCAGTTTCTGTTTTGCACAAAACAAAACGAAATATGGAATCATTTAGCCCACCCCATATTAAAAAATTGAAGTGGCACTCAGTCAGAATATGAGAAAGATATTTACAATGCACTTCGAAGAGTGCGATACGTGCTACAAATCATAAACAGAAGCACAATGTGGTGAAAAGAACTTCTATTAACTACGAAACGAAAGAAACATGGAAGACTAAAAGTCAACCAATAAGAAAGCGAAGCGGCGAACTGATAAACTTGCAGCGCTCCACGTGGCGAGACAGAGAAGCAAGATCATGTTACCGGAATTTCCTATATGAGTTTCAGGTCCGTGGCCTTAGAATGAGCACCTTTGCTCGCTCGCTCGCTACATATGCCAGGTGTAGGGGCAGGTTAAGCAGCGGGGCTGCTGTTCCTGCAGTGACATCTTCAGGGTGCGGTTTGTCCTAACGGAGTAAGCTGTCCTCACTGGGCGTCAGTTATTGCGACGCCATATTGTTTTCCGACATCGGGCTGCGAGAGAAATTACTCTCGCGTAGGTCTGGCCAGCGAGTCGTTGGCCTGTGGTGGAGCAGGCGGCCCAGACCACGAATCAGGCGACTGGCAGAGTGTTCTGCATTGCTGTAGAACACTCTTGCGATTTGCCGGAAGCGATCCCGTAGGAAAGGGATGCCCGCTTCCTCATGGAGCAGCCATACCGGGTAGCGAGGTGGCTTGTGGAGCGCAAGTCGCAGCGCCCTATTTTGCACGCGTTGGAGCGTCACAATGTGCGTCGCTGCCGCGTTACCCCACACCACGGCCGCATATTCCAGTACCGGTCGGACGAGGGACAGATACATGGTGAGGCCGTGGCGTGGAGGAAGCGTCGATGAAGGATTCAGCAGTGGGTACAGCGCACGAAGGCGCCTCACTGCCCGCCCTCTGACGTCGCGGACGTGTGACAGCCACGTCAGGTGTCTGTCCAACGTCACCCCGAGATATTTGCCGGTCCACAACCATGGGATGGGGCCCTCCATGATCGTGACCGGCGGTAGGTCCGGTGGCAGCCTCTTTCTGCTAAAGATGACAGCCTGGCTCTTCGCAGCGTTGAACTTAAGGCGCCATTTCGTGGACCAGGCACCCAGGACGTCACATCCGAGCTGGAGGCGGCGGCGCATCTCGGCCGCGTTCATGCTGCGGGTGAACAACGCCGTGTCGTCAGCGTAGTGTGCCAACTCCACGTGTGCCACCCGCGGGGCGTCGCGGTGTACAGGGAGTACAGCAGGGGACCGAGGATCGACCCCTGCGGCACTCCCGCCCGAATCTGCCGGTCGGTTGAAGTGCCCTCATCAGCTCGGACGTGGAATGTGCGCCCCGAGAGATACGAGCGCAGCAGGACCACGTGCGGCGTCGATACCCCGTGCACAAAAAGGTTGTACACGAGGCCGTCGTGCCACACGCAGTCGAAGGCTTTGGAGACGTCGAGAAGCACCGCCCCTAGGTACTCCCGCGTCTCCAGCGCTCGCATCGCCTGCTCCACAAGGCGCAACAGCTGCTGCGTGGTAGAGTGGTCCCGCCGGAAACCAAACTGCTCCTCGGGAATGAGTTGCTGCTCTGTCACGATGCGCAGCAGCCGCTCCACGTACAACCTCTCAAACACTTTTGAGAGGGACGGGAGCAGACTGATGGGCCGATAGTGCGCTGCGTGTCGTGGATCCTTGCCGCTCTTGGGGATGGTAACCACTTCTGCATGTTTCCATGCGGAAGGGAAGGTCCCAGTGCGGAGGATGCTGTTAAAGATGTCCGCCAGAGATTGGTGTACCCTCGGCGGTATCATCCTCAACAGGTGGTTGGTGACACAATCCGTGCCACCCGCCTTCCTCGGGTTGAGGCGACGGAGCTGCAGTTCCACTTCCTCAGGAGTGATCTCCTCGATCGAATCGTCTTCCTCCCTTGCAGCGAGGAAGAGCGGCAGGCGATCCTCCACCAGACGAACATGATCGGGATCGATCACACCAGCAACGGGACGAAAATTTTCCGCGAACGTGTCCGCGAGGATGCTGGCTTTAGCATCTGGTTCGCAGACAACGTCCGCGCCCGTATGGAGAGGCGGGACTCGCTGGCGACGACGAAGGAAACGCTTGGCGGTCCGCCAAGCACTACCATCCGTCGTAGTTAGGGAGGCCACCAAGCCCGCCCAGTCCCGATTCCGATGTTCATCGATGGCTGCCCGAATCTCGCGTCGAGCCCTGTAGAGGCGGCGCTTCGTTTCTGGCTGCCGTGTGAGCTGCCACTCCCGGAAGAGGCGATTCTTGTTTGTTATCGCCTCCAGGATATGCGGCGGGAGTTGGCGCGACATCTCTCGCGGCCGTTCCGGCCGCCTGGGGGTGGCCGCCTCCGCCGCAGCTAGTGTGTGCCGCGTGAAGAAGGCTAACGCTTCTTCAGCCCTATGCACAGCGGGATCTGGCGCGCCCTCGAGGCGGGCAAGGACCTCGTCACGGAAGCGCGTCTCGTCGATGCCACGGAAGTTGTGGCGGTCGGACGGTAGAGATGCACCGACGACGTCCATGTCGAAGACCACCGGGAGGTGATCGGACGACATGGCACATCTAACGGTGGCTGAGGTGAAGAGCCCAACACCTTTGAGAACGGCGATGTCGAGCACATCTGACCGGCCGCGATGGGGGAAGACAGTGTGATCATAAGGCCCCATTACTATCGCGCCATGCCGCTGTGTGGCGCGAAGGAGGCGGCGGCCGCTGCCATTGGTAACGCGGGAGTTCCACTGCGTGTGCTTGGCATTCAAGTCACCCGCAATGAAGACTTTCCCGCGCAGAGCCAGCAGGGCGTTGACGTCAGCCTCCTAAAGCAGTCCCCTCGGCGGCCTGTAGGCTGCAACGAAGGTGATGACCCCTGCCGTCGTGGTGACAGCCACCCCAGTGGCCTCCACTGCAGTGAGGGGCGGAAGCTGAACGTCATGGTGCTTGAGGGACGCCTTGATATAAATAGCCGTCCCCCCCGCCGTGGGTCAACCTGTCGGTGCGGTAGCACCGGTAGTTGGCCACCTTGACGTGTGTTCCCGGCTTCAGGAAGGTCTCGCACACGAGGCAGATGTCAATTGCCTCGTCGCGCAAGAACTCCCTGAATTCCCCTTGTTGGGGGACCAAACTGTTTGCGTTGAAGGTGCAAACGGTGAGGCCATGGATGTGGCGATTATCCATGACGTGAGCACCTTCGCTACATCGCGTCTCCTTTATATTCTTACCGCCCCCCCCCCCCTCCCCATATCTCTTGACTCGCTCACGGTGCCAAGCTGCGTTGGATTGAGTGGTGGTGGTGGTGGGGGGGGGGGGGGGGGGGGATGCTATCGTCGAATCCTGGCAGCGAACTCCTATCCTCAGCATTTCTGCTGTCCCTGTTGGGTGCGGTAAGTAACTCTCAGCCGACGTTCTGACTTGAGTCCATTGGGTTGAGCGCGCTATTCCAAGCTCTACTGAGAGTCAAGCCACTGTTTCTGTTGATCAGGTTGCCAGCCACTCGTGTTTCAATAGCCTCCTTTAGAACACATTTCAAAAACGACGAAGTCTTTCTTTTCTCTTTCGTTTATTCATATTTTATTCAGTTTCATGGACCGATGCAATGTTCTGCACTACAGATTTTGTTGGTTGCTTACATTCGGTGCGGCTTGTGTGCTTCGTGCAGCTATATTCGATTGCCTGCCAAATCTGGTCGATGTGAGCCTGATGACACGCATGGAATGCATTGGATTGTCGGATTTTCTATGAAGCGTCTCTTTCTTTCTCTCTCTCTCTCTCTGCAGTTATATAACTCGTTAAGGGCCAGGAACTCGAATAATAACCAACAGTTGTGAAACCATAGTTTATATAAGCGACCTATTTTCGATTTGACAGTAGGAAGTGAAGATGAAAACAGTGAAAAATACACACAAGGCAACGAATGCGACTTTCATAGCCACCAGATATTCCCTATGTTTTAAGGTTACTGTGAAAGAAATGAGACTCATTTCTGTCTTAAGGGGATCGAACCGATGTTATTCATGATTGAAATTTGTAGAAGCAACAGGCTGAGTTTTGTTTCGCGATTAAAATAATGCATTGTTCTTGTTCGCAATACGAAAAAGGTGTTTATCCTAAACGCCCTGCTGTTTTTTTCTGAATATTTCTCCGAGGAATGAGACGTGTTTTTTTGTAATGACATCCAGTACGATATGGAGGTTCTTGACCATGATTTCAAAGTTAATGACTGGCGTTTTTTCATAGATTCGAGCAAAGACAATCTGAAAGTAGTGCTTATCCACAATGGGAAAAAATTTCCTTGCAATTACTTATACAGTTAATCTGAAGGAGACGTTCGACAATTTTAAACTGTTGTTCACACTTAGCCAGCACGAAACACAAACACTATAGATTACGAGGTCTCAAGGTAGCTGCACTTCTCCTTGGCATCCGGTACGCAAAACACTGCTGCTGCTGCTGTCCATACAAATAGGACTTGCAGAGAAAGGAAAAAAAAAACACTTTTTTGGGGAATAAATTACCTACTCCTTATAACCTACTTCTTGTTGATAAAAAAGGGGTATCTACGTTGACTGTACATTAAATTGCGTTTCGTCAAAAGGTTTGTGAAAGCTATGGATAAAACTTCATGTGGATTCGTGTACTTATGAGAGAAGTTACCAATGGTCAGTGAACCAAAAATAAAGATTATGTGTCGAAACGAAAATTAAAGAATTTATGTTTCATTAAGATTTCCTGGATTTATTTAAGTCTTCAGGCTTTCGTGGCCGTTATGACTGATGCTAAACTCTGTTATACTACGTCATGTTCCTCTTCAATTTCTTATTACTATCGGAGCTTCGACTCCCTCTGATCGTATCTTCTTCAGGATTTTCAGGATCTTATGGTGCTCCTGACTAATCGTAGAACTAGCCGAAGAAAGCAGGAGATCCTCACGATGCCTGCAGAGGGGTCGAAACGTCGGCAAAGAAACTAAAGACGAACATGACGATTCCTAACATTCCAGAACATTTTGCCACCAATTTCATCGCTTTGTTGGGTGGTGTTGAAAGAATGGCATGGCTGTATTTCTATGAACGTGTTAGGAAACGACAAGCAAGAGAACTAAAGTGATATTGTACAAAAATTGATTGCAGAGATCATATCACCTTGGGGAATGCAACACGTCACTTAAACTACGTTTCTTGAATGACACTGGACCCCGCAGAATACAAAAAAGTTACTGGAATTAAAAAAGAAATACCGGGTGATCAAAAACTCAGTATAAATTCGAAAACTTAATAAACCACGCAATAATGTAGATAGAGAGGTAAAAATTGACACACATGCTTGGAATGGCACGGGGTTTTATTAGAACAAAAAAAACAACAACAAAAGGTTACAAAATGTCCGACAGATTGGCGCTGGACAGCAAAACGTCAGTGACTGTGCGTGACAATCGTCATGCTTGGTCTCCCAGGTCCCCAGACCTCAGTCCGTGCGATTATTAGCTTTGGGGTTACTTGAAGTCGCAAGTGTATCGTGATCGACCGACATCTCTAGGGATGCTGAAAGACAACATCCGACGCCAATGCCTCACCGTAACTCCGGACATGCTTTACTTTGCTGTTCACAACATTATTCCTCGACTACAGCTATTGTTGAGGAATGATGGTGGACATGTTGAGCATTTCCGGTAAAGGACATCATCTTTGCTTTGTCTTACTTTGTTATGCTAATTATTGGTATTCTGATCAGATGAAGCACCATCTGTCGGACATTTTTGAACTTTTGTATTTTTTTGGTTCTAATAAAACCCCATGTCATTCCAAGCATTTGTGTCAATTTGTACCTGTGTATCTACATTATTCCGTGATTTATTCAGTTTCCAAATTATACTGACTTTTTGATCACCCGGTATATAAGAAATATTATCGGGAAGACTGGGTGTATTCGAAATGCTTAGATGAAACCTTAGGTGGGCACAGAAGAGACAGAAAGGTATCAAACCACTAGAGAGATCGATAATGAAAATCTGTACAAGTTGCTAAGTTAACTGTGTTCTTGATTGCTACTAAAAGCTGACAGACACTTAACTGATGATGGCATGAACCCAAAATTTGTTGGTGATGTGATGGTAACTTGTTATCGCTGCAGTTTCCGTTCAGTCGGCTGCGCATGCTTGGCAGCTAGGCTGGCGGGCACGACGCCGAGGTCACGGCGGCCCCGGGGCCGCGCAGTTAAGGCGGCGTAAGCCCGAGGTGATAGCCGGATCAGCCGGCAGTTAGGCGCCGACAATGCCCCGGGCTCGCTGCCGCTCCGCGTGGACACGGGTCCTGCCAGATAATCTTTACCGTCTTCTCGTAAATCCTGCGCGCATCTGCACGGAAAAGAATTCAGCTAATCGCAAAAATAACAACTACCCTTAATGCTATGTCAGTGATTGACCTCTCTCCAATGATTAAAATCGAAATGTGATGCTGCAGAATTTCCATAAAACTGGCGAGACATATTGTATTGTGATTTTTCATTTCATGTCAGGGAAGCTTGAATGTATGTTCCTTAGATATCTTATCTAGCCTGAAGGAGCGAGTGATAAGGTGCTGTACGGGGGGCTTTTAATAAGTAATGTAACATTTTTTCACGGCCAATTTCGGTTTCCAAAATGTGGATTTTGCTGTGGGACATCGGGAAATAATTTAGCTTCAGTCCCTACAGTTTCATGGCGACCCGATACGTGGTGACGCTAAGCGTAGTCATCAAAGTGGCACCTTTAACGGTTATGTTCCAGGCAGAGAACCATCGTTGAATTTCTTTTGAGGGAGGCCAGAGAAGCACAGATAATTATAAGAGGTTTTCTGAATGTCTACGGAGATTGTGGTGGTTCTTTTTATGTATATATTGGTATTTGCATGTTATGTAAACATGGAGTTAGTATTATTCTGTCTGCTTCACAACTGGAAAATTATTTGTCAGTAGCTCAGTTGTGGTACTTCTCGCAGTTAGTTTGCCCGACACGCAGTTTTTATAGTAAAAGACATTATTACCATACAATATTCCAGTTACACAGCTGCGTTTATGGTTATTCTTGTATTTTAGTGGAAGAGGAATGCTGAGGACATTCTCACAGTTTAGCAAACACAGACATAATATCTTATGGGATAACAGCAATCAGTGATTTTATAACGTTACTTAAAATCTGTCTTGATTGCAATTTTTTTTTTTTTTGTATTCATGTGACCGGTTTCGGTTCATTCAGAACTATCTCCAGATTCTCGCATTTTCCGTTAAGCGGAGGACGGAAGAACCGTAATCAAGAGAAATCTCCTACAGTTACATTTATTTTTATTATTTGTCAAAATTAGCAATTAATAAAATATTTATTACGACTCTGGGCCGTTATCATTTTGAACAATGGCGTTATGCCATTGACCTCTGCACCAATACTCCCCCATAAATTATTTTCATCATGGCAGCAACACCAGCAACCGTTACGAAATTGTTTCGAATGCAAAACAGACCACAGTAGCACTAATTCGGTGCAACTGTGGGCTGTTTCTCATTCGAAACAATTCCCCTATAAAATTTGAATAGATTATTGAAGTCATTCACCTCATGAATACAGGATCTGTTGCAATAACACATTAGCGACACTTAAATAATATTTGATTATATTTAGTCTAAATATTATATGAAACTTACACGTTTTCATGCCTTGGCACAAAATGGCTTCTTACACTACAAAGAAACAAAAGGGATGTCTGTCGGTCCTTTTTCAAAAGGAACAGAGATTACAGTAACATTCGCAGATCATATTACTTGATTACAGTCTTTGTTACTTTTTCTGCGATAATATCTATTTCGTTACGACGTCAGTTTTGTTAAATTTCCGAAGTTCTTCAATTTTTTTCACGCCACAAGACCTGGCAGTGAACAAAATCACGGTGAGTCATCGGGCGGGGCCTCTTTCATTATCTTATCAAGATCGCGCAAATCTGTTCGGTCTCACGAGAGCCGGCTGTAGCTCCTGCAGTGTTGGAACGTGCGGACACTCTCATTTGAGGCGATCTACGAATCACAATAAAACGCCTCTATGCTCAACTGGAGGTATCTGTTGCAGAAGGAAGGTGGCTCCGACAAGTAGAGTGGTACGATGGCCCTCACATTAATGTGGCGTAATGCCGTCGCAGTAAACGGACATTATGTTGAAATACGGGGTTTTGGTTGGTTGGTTGTTTGGGGAAGTAGACCAGACAGCGTGGTCATCGGTCTCATCGGATTAGGGAAGGATGGGGAAGGAAGTCGGCCGTGCCCTTTCAGAAGATCCATCCCGGTATTTGCCTGGAGTGATTTAGGGAAATCACGGAAAACCTAAATCAGGATGGCCAGACGCGGGATTGAACCGTCCTCCTCCCGAAAGCGAGTCCAGTGTCTAACCACTGAGCCACCTCGCTCGGTACGGGGTTTTGTAGCGAGGAGAGTGGATAATAATGAGTTGTACTGGAATCGCGAATGAAATCAATCTTCAGAAAAAAACCGTGTTGCATTATATTTCAGGGGCAGATTTATTTATTTATGAGACTGCCCGCTTCTGCGTCTCCATCAACGCTGACGCATCAGAAGATTACGGCCCGGTAAAATGCCACTTGTTGGCGTTGGTGGCGCGTGACGTGGTAAGGAAGATGTGTAATCTGAGTAGAGATTACTGGGGTCTTATTCTAGCTACTATCCGGGCAGCAGATGGAGAAATACAGTTAGATAATCGACTCTGATGAAGGCCAGATTTACATGCTTTGGACAAATATACGGAAACTCCGCGAGAAAGGCATGTTTAAAAGTAAATACAGATGATAGTCAATCTGCAGCTTGCGCAGTTGTTTTTGACCATGAACGGCACCTGTACAGGGCCCCCAGTACATTGCAAGTGGCGGTCGCGAACACAACAGTGTTCTCTGTAGCTGTTAGTGCATTACGTCCGAGCTATGTCAATTCTAATGTGGACGAATTGTTGGTTCTCTTTTGGTTGGTAACTTCGTAACCAAGAAAGCCAAATTGTCTTTCAAGAATCACCGTACCGAAGATTTGCACATCATACAGGGAAAGCAGAAAAAAGTCATCCGCTATGTTACAACGCTTACGAACGAGTGCGCGGAGTTACCGTGACAGCCGGTCATTGAAGAAGATTATGATGAAAAATAAGAGGACGGCAGCTATTGAAGGGCCTGCAAATCTCTCACGAACTCTGTCAGCATCAAAGGAACACGAAGGAAGCTCCGGAAGTAGGAAATTGCAGGGCAAGCTGGAATTCCAAAATCACTTGTCACTGATGCAAATGCCTGTGAGAGTACAACGTGGTGTATAAGATACAAAAACTAAACAAGGGACAATGGAAGAAAATTATTTAGTCGGATGAGTCTTCTTTCACACTGTTTCCAACTTCTAGCTGAGGTCATTTCCCAACAGTGGGTTCGCTGATGATTTGGGCAGTCATATCGTGCCATTCTAAGGGTCTCATGAGGCCCGTAGGCGGTCTGTTTGGTTGCATTACAGCCAATGATTATACGACCATTTAAGCTGATCACGTACATCCCATTGTACAATGTTTATTCCAGAGTGGTAATGCTGTGTTACAACGCGACAGGGTTGCTGTTCTCTCAGCTCGCATCGTCCAGAATTTGTTTTCTGGGCATGAGGATCAATTGTCACCTCTTCCATGGGAACCAGAGTCACCAAGCACACCTCAATAGCATTAAGCCTTTCTGGTTGTCTTTGGAGAGAAGGATGCATGATCACCGTCCACCTTTATCATCGTTATGTAAACTTGACACACTCTTACAGGACACATGGCACTTTATGTGATTTCCTCGAAAACCATACGTGACAATCCAGGAGGACTGGAAGCCGTTTTCAATGTCAAGGTTTTCCTATACAGCTTAAGTCATGGCAATGTGTTTTGTTTTTGGTTTTTCATATTTTTACGAGTTGTAACATAGTCATCAAAGCACATGGACCTTGGAGGCCTGTCCACTCTGTAAAGCAGGATGGGCGGTCCTCTCCGATAGATCTGACGATCAGAGTAGAATGGTGGTGTAGACTAAAGTGTTTCGGAGCACACTGCCGCAGCCAACTCCTACGTCCTTTCATGTTGATTCAACGATATGGTCAATTACGATTTCAGTGGTCACAAAGATAACTGAGGTTGGATCGTGACTCAACGGAAAGGCATCACTTGGCCGGATGAATTACGTTTCTTGTCAATGGTCGTGTATGGATATGCCATGGCCAAGCTCAATTGCAGCTCTAACACCACGGACGAATTCCGATGGGGTTAGACTTATACTATGGGCTACATTCATATAGGCTTCCGTGAGGGCAGTGATTGTCATCGAAGACACCATGACGCCTGTGACTGAGTGGACGTTATTGGAGACCACCTGCTTCCCTTGGTACTCCATGGCGTCCCAGACGGGTGATGGCATCTTCCAGAAAGATAACAGTGAAACAAGACAAGAATCGTACAACAGTGGTCTGAGGAGGATAACAGTGTTAGCAGCGTAACAGTGCCAGAATCGTTCTACAGTAGTTTGAGGAGCATGGAATTAAATTCACACTGACATCTTTCCCATCAAATTGGTCTACTGAGAACACCATGGTACACACGTGGGCTGCCATCTGGCGCCAATGCACGCCCACAAATCCCCGATCCATTGAAGATAATTATGTGACCCGTACGTAGAAATTTTTTGCCTCCTACCTGCGAAAACCTAGCAAGGACAGGTTGAAGCCATGCCACGGAAAATCACTGCTGTATTGCGTTCCAAAGATGTATCACCACGATGTCAAGCACGTAGTCATAATTATGAGACTAGAGTTTCTTCCGGCGTATACAGTGCTCAAGCAACTTACGGGAATGCAGCTGGATGATGTCACCGACAACCGACGATATTTCGGCAGGAGACCATCCCGTCAATATCAAGGAAAAACTGCAGCAGGAAAGTGCTGTGCAAGGGAAAGAGAATTTAACACCTCGGTTTGCAGGGCACTTTCGGAAAGGTAACGCGCGAACACACACACGCACACACACACATTGTAAACGCTATCGCCACCCCTTCATCAAAGCAAACCGACGCCAGACGTTATCAACAGTGATAATTACTAAACAATGGGTGAAGTATTAACTCTGTCCCTCTGATTTATGAGAAGAGGGAAAGTAAGATTATACGCACAATATCAGTAAAAACCTCCATTTCCACTTTCAAAGTTACTTGCTAATTTAATATCAACGCTTTCTTAATTACACTATCCCATTGGATGAAAATGCATGCCGGAATCTCCGCATTGTTATACTAGGGGTATTTCAAAAATTCAGCGCTCAGTGAGATAGAATTGGAAAAAATATTTGTTTACGAACTACCTTTACAGGTTTTCGATGTAATCTTCATCCTTGCTTATCCCAACTTCCCAACTTTTTGGCAAATTCTGTATCCCAGGTAGGACACCTGAACTGTTTAACTGTCTGAATACTACGGTCATCTCACTGGGAGCTGCATCAATTGTATAAACATATTTTCCGCGGAGTTGTTCCTTCAATTTGGGAAACAAGTCTGGTGGCCTCATAATAGGGGTGGACTGTCGGTATGGAAGCATTTCCTATCCATATTTTCGAGCGTTTCTCTCACTATTAGGGTAATATGCAGTCTTGCATTATCTAGCAAAAGGAGTCCACCAGCTACAAACGTGTGAGGCCTTCTTCGTCGAATTACCGGGTGCAATACATTTTGCAGGAATAGCATGTAGTATGCTCCTGTTATAGACGTCGCCTGGGGCACTGTATTTGTAGTTATCACTCCATTCTTGTCATACGCAAAGATCATCATCCGTTTCACCTTTGATTGTTGTTGGCGGAATTATTTCGGTCATAAAGACTCGCAAGTTTTTCATTGTGACGACTGAGACTTTAGTTCCAGCTAAAAATCTCGTACCCATTTTTTATTAACTGCAAGAACCCAGTCAAAAACTGGTCTCCGTCTGTTCGACAACGTTAAAGCAATTCTTCTGCGACCCTTTTGCATGTATTTGAACAATACAATCACAGACACTAAGAGGAAAAACAGATGTCCAGTATAAAGTAGAATTAGAGACACTGAAATTTGTTTAGATCCACACTCTCTCTCTGTTAATCAAAGTATTTTAGAGGTAATGTTACACTAGGATACTGGAACTGAAATGGCAACAAATGAATGAATTTTCCCCAGAATCGAGGAAAGGAATATAGAGAGAAACTGACTAGGTGAAGAGATAGCATAATAGGATATGTGTTAAGACATCAGAACATAACTCCCATGGTACCAGAGGGAGCAGTAGAGAGGAAAAACTCGCAAGTGGCCAGATTATGGCATCAATATAACAAATAAGACAAGACTTCGCTTATGTTACTCATAAATGAAGAGATTTGCACCAGTTCGAAGTTTTACTACGAAAAATAAAGTGAGAAGTTATAGCAAATCACGCAGAAGTTTTGAATATGAGAAAATGTTTTCGTAAGTTAGAACGTCCACTCGGGGCTTACGTGATACCAACACCACAAACCTTGAAAAGTTTGTATTTCATGTTATAACGTCAAACTGATGTTTCAGTGTGAAACGAGATCTCTGTGGAATAAAGTGTACGTAAGAGATAGCGAGGGACAGGAATGGATGATACGAGGGGAAGACCATAAGCAGGCAGAAAGCAAGAGTCTGTAGTGATTTGTAGTCTACTGACAAACATTAGTCACCGTCGGAAGATGATACATTCATTATGTGTTCGAAACATGTGAAAGCCGCCCCACGTTCGTGACCAAGTCTCTTCGGTAATGGAACAGCGGAACAGCTACGAAGTAAATCACAGGGGCTATGAAGCGACCGAATCGATCAAACGACCGTCGCATGTACTGAATAATCGATATCTCTTCGTCGAAGTCAAGCAATTTTTGCATCGATAACGTTGTTGTTCCCTTTTGTTATCATAACACAAAAGTGTGCAGCGAGAGGATGGGAATGTCAGATCAAAGAATGTGGAGCGACGTTAAACGTCTCGTCGGCGACGCTGGCATTAGAGACGCAGCACTTGCTATGTTAGAGTTAAGGCGGGGAGGGAAATAGGTCGTCTCTTTTTCAAATAAACCATCCTGACACTCGCCGTACGCCCTGGTTCAAAAAATGGTTCTAAGCACTACGGGACTTAACATCTGAGGTCATCAGTCCCCTAGAACTTAGAACTCCTCAAACCTAACTAACCTAAGGACATCACACACATCCATGCCCGAGGCAGGATTAGAACCTGCGACAGTAGCAGCAGCGTGGTTCCCCCTGAAACTCCTAGAACCGCTCGGTCACAGCGGCCGGCTAGGTCCTGGTGAGAAGAATTATAATGAAACAAATTGGTTCAAATGGCTCTGAGCACTATGGGACTTAACATCTATGGTCATCAGTCCCCTAGAACTTAGAACTACTTAAACCTAACTAACCTAAGGATATCACACAACACCCAGCCATCACGAGGCAGAGAAAATTCCTGACCCCGCCGGGAATCGAGCCTGGGAACCCGGGCGTGGGAAGCGAGAACGCTACCGCACGACCACGAGATGCGAGCAACAAATTGTCATCATTGGCTGCTACTGGATTTCAAATCATGATTGCATTACATCTACATCTATTTCTGATTACGCTGCGATTCACAATTAAGTGCCTGGTAGAATGTTGGTCTAACCATCTTTAACTATTTTGCTACCACTCCACTCTCATACACCGCGCGGGAAAAATATTCACCGAAAGACTTTTGTGCGAGCGCTGATTTCCCTTCTTTTCATGATCATTTCTCCCTATGTGGGTGAACACCTCAAAATACACTCCTGGAAATGGAAAAAAGAACACATTGACGCCGGTGTGTCAGACCCACCATACTTGCTCCGGACACTGCGAGAGGGCTGTACAAGCAATGATCACACTCACGGCACAGCGGACACACCAGGAACCGCGGTGTTGGCCGTCGAATGGCGCTAGCTGCGCAGCATTTGTGCACCGCCGCCGTCAGTGTCAGCCAGTTTGCCGTGGCATACGGAGCTCCATCGCAGTCTTTAACACTGGTAGCATGCCGCGACAACGTGGACGTGAACCGTATGTGCAGTTGACGGACTTTGAGCGAGGGCGTATAGTGGGCATGCGGGAGGCCGGGTGGACGTACTGCCGAATTGCTCAACACGTGGGGCGTGAGGTCTCCACAGTACATCGATGTTGTCGCCAGTGGTCGGCGGAAGGTGCACGTGCCCGTCGACTTGGGACCGGACCGCAGCGACGCACGGATGCACGCCAAGACCGTAGGATCCTACGCAGTGCCGTAGGGGACCGCACCGCCACTTCCCAGCAAATTAGGGACACTGTTGCTCCTGGGGTATCGGCGAGGACCATTCGCAACCGTCTCCATGAAGCTGGGCTACGGTCCCACACACCGTTAGGCCGTCTTCCGCTCACGCCCCAACATCGTGCAGCCCGCCTCCAGTGGTGTCGCGACAGGCGTGAATGGAAGGACGAATGGAGACGTGTCGTCTTCAGCAATGAGAGTCGCTTCTGCCTTGGTGCCAATGATGGTCGTATGCGTGTTTGGCGCCGTGCAGGTGAGCGCCACAATCAGGACTGCATACGACCGAGGCACACAGGGCCAACACCCGGCATCATGATGTGGGGAGCGATCTCCTACACTGGCCGTACACCTCTGGCGATCGTCGAGGGGACACTGAATAGTGCACGGTACATCCAAACCGTCATCGAACCCATCGTTCTACCATTCCTAGACCGGCAAGGGAACTTGCTGTTCCAACAGGACAATGCACGTCCGCATGTATCCCGTGCCACCCAACGTGCTCTAGAAGGTGTAAGTCAACTACCCTGGCCAGCAAGATCTCCGGATCTATCCCCCATTGAGCATGTTTGGGACTGGATGAAGCGTCGTCTCACGCGGTCTGCACGTCCAACACGAACGCTGGTCCAACTGAGGCGCCAGGTGGAAATGGCATGGCAAGCCGTTCCACAGGACTACATCCAGCATCTCTACGATCGTCTCCATGGGAGAATAGCAGCCTGCATTGCTGCGAAAGGTGGATATACACTGTACTAGTGCCGACATTGTGCATGCTCTGTTGCCTGTGTCTATGTGCCTGTGGTTCTGTCAGTGTGATCATGTGATGTATCTGACCCCAGGAATGTGTCAATAAAGTTTCCCCTTCCTGGGACAATGAATTCACGGTGTTCTTATTTCAATTTCCAGAAGTGTATTTTCGCATTCAGAGGAGAAATATGTAGTTTCACGAGAAGATACTTCGGCAATGAAAAACACCTTTGTTTTAATGATTGGCACCACAGTTCAAGTATCACATCTGTGGCACTCTCTCCGATATTTTGCGATAGTAGAAAAGGAGCTCCACTTCTTTGAACTTTTTCGATGTCCTCTGTCAGTCCTATCTGATGTGGATCCAACACCTCACAGCAGCATTCTAGAACAGAGCAGACAAATATAGTGTAGGCAGTCTCTTTAGTAGACCTGTTACATTTTCTATGTGTTCTGCCAATAAAAAGCAGTCTTTGGTTTGTTTCCCCACAACATTATCCATGTGGCCAACACATTCTAAGTTATTCGTAATTGTAATCCGTAAGTGTGTTGTTCAGTTTAAAACCTTTTAGATTTAAGGGATTTATCGTGTAACTGAAATTTAGCGGATCTTTTTATTGCTCATCTGGATGAGTTTACACTCTTTATTATTTAGAGTCAATTGCAAATTTTGGTACCATATGTCTTGTATAAATTATTTTGCAATTGGTGTAGATCATCTGATGACTTTACAAGATGGTAAATGAAAGCATCGTCTGCAAACATCGATAAAAGCTCCTCAGATACTCTCCTAAATCGTTTATGTAGATTAGGAACAGCACAGTTCCTTGGGGAATGACAGATGTCGCTTCTTTTACCCGATGACACTCCGTCAGTTACTAAGAACTTTTACCTATCTGACAGGAAATCACGAAACTAGTCGCACAACTGAGACGATACTCCATAGGCACGCAATTCAATTAGGAGTCGCTAGTGAGGAGCAGTGTCGAAAGCCTCTGGGAATCCAAAAATATGGAACCAATACGACCCTCGAATTTTACTAACATATTACATTGAGCAACGTAATTTGGCATGCAATACGGATTAATTTCCAAAAGAAATGGTGTAAAATTCATAAACACTACAAATACACATTTAAGTGTAGTAAAAGATGGAGAAAAAATTATATAAAAAAATTTGTATCGTTGATGACGTAATTGCTACAAGAATGCAGGCGATGCCATGAGAGGAAACATTCACAGAATTATAATATTTGGCTACGAAAGAACATTCAGAATAGGGAAAGAAAATTTCAGTTGAAACTTTGTTTTTTACTGAAACTATGACATAAAGTGTCAATGACGAAGAGTGTAAAAGTAACTGCTGCAAATATATATATATATATATATATATATATATATATATATATATATATATATATATATATATATTAGCTGAAGATTTATGATACAAATTTACGAGGGAATAGCTTCCTAATAGCCATAGTGTCTGATGAAGATACACGTAAGTGTGGGAAATAGTTTATACTCATTCCACGTGGTAGCCCATAGAATGGTTCAAATGGCTCTGAGCACTATGGGACTTAACATCTATGGTCATCAGTCCCCTAGAACTTAGAACTACTTAAACCTAACTAACCTAAGAACAACACACAACACCCAGCCATCACGAGGCAGAGAAAATCCCTGATCCCGCCGGGAATCGAACCCGGGAACCCGGGCGCGGGAAGCGAGAACGCTACCGCACGACCACGAGATGCGGGCGGTAGCCCATAGACGATATTAGTGTAATCATTAAGAATTGGCGCTGGAATTGACAACTTCAAAATCGTAACTTATATACAAGTGCAGTACAATGTACGTTATTTACAGCATTCGTCTTTGATAGAAATATCTGTTGCTGTCTTGTAGATTAAACGTGCATCATCCAGTAAAAGCGTCATCTTTACCGTCGTCACTGCGTTTGTCAAACATTTCTCACAACAGGTCGAAAACTATAGTTTTTTATAGTTCTACCTAGGATATTAGTGTATGACGAGAAGCACTTCTATATATTTGTATTTCACTGTCCCGGCTAGATATCGAAACCTGTCCGCATAGGAACCATGTTACTGCATTCATTGTCCGAACCTCGTAGCTCCCAGAGCACTATTTTTGTGAAACATTGGTCTGTAACGAGAAGCGGAATTGTAACTTCACAGTAATGCATTGAACGTACCCCACTTGCTAAACCTGTATCTTCACTGCACCGATTATGCAGCTTTGACGGTATTATGTTCTGATACAATAATTTACAATGCGGATCACTTTGATATGTACGTACATTTAGTTCACAGCCCACGCTACATATCGAAACCAGTTCACTTAGCAAATCCTTTATTTCTGTGTCTGCACATCGTAATTCCCAAGTTAACTGCATAAGATGATAGTCTACGACATGAAACATTACAACGTGTTTGTCTTGTAACTTCACAATCGGCGAAGTGCATGTGTTACAGAGTTGTTCCCAGGAATAAAGATTTCTGTCGATAACTTGTAACCTACATAGTGTGACCTCAACTTATAAAAAATGTCTACTTTAAGTTCACAAACCGTAGTACAAATATTATGCGGAACGCATACTAAAAAAGTTCCGCTAGAAACACGCCCTTCCCTCGCTCACGCAGGAAAATAATGTCTCTGATGTTCTGCCCACACTCCTTTGGTATCGTTTCACACAGCGACCCGTCGATATACATCACAGCTCACTCCTCGCAGCATACTGCATGGATTAAAATACTTTACGTTAAAGCGTGATTACATTTTCAATTAATACACAACTTAGTGCACATAAATTAGTCTAAGCACATAACAGCAGAGAACGAAAAATAACACATACACAACAGACTGCGTATAGCAAGAGACACAAAACCTGCACTGTTGGAGTTATCTATGATTTGAAATGAAAAGAAAAAAATGAAAGAACAGAAAAAAATATATCGGACGATAGTAGTATCTTCATGTATTCTGTAGGCCAACATGGTAGGGCAACTACAGTCAACTTTAGTTACCTGTCTATAGGCTTAAGTAATCTACTGATAACGTTTCAATAGATCATAAGCTGCTAACGGGAATTGGAGCTGATATCCATTGGCGTTCAGTATAAATTTGCTACTACACTTCGTGCACTCAATGCATAATTTTTTACAAGTGGAAGTAACACTTTGTAGGTTACAAATTATGAGCAAAAACCCTTATTCGTGGGACCAACTGTGTAACATACCATTTGTTTCAAATTGTTTGCTTGGAAGTTTTCAGTTTCATTTCAATTAAATTTGCGTAGATGGTTCTTTAAGATCAAGGACCCGGTGCTACGTTCATGTAAAGACCTCACTGATAAAGGCCACACCTTGTAGTCAATTATGTCAAGAGAATGATGAGTACTACCACGAAAGAAGATTTGGGCGATGTATCTCTATTTCCCCCACCTGCAGATACCCTTTCTAAGCCATACAGCAGGCATGAATTAGGTGAATCTTATTTCACATGTGAATGTTTTGATTGTTTCGACAGTAATTAGAAATCCAGCAAACATAAAAAGGTCAGAACACCAAATATATTTATCCGAGCCTGCTGATTTCAGTTTCATTAGTGAACGGTTTTACACATCCTTTATAACAGTACTGTCCTCTTTAGTTTCATCTTAACAACGCGCGAGCGCTATAGGACGTCTCACTAACCGGTACTTTCGTCGAAGGTGGTTTCACGAACTTCTTTATTCCCTCGTCATTCCTGTACATTTCCCGTTTACTTAATCCTTACTACCCGTCAATAACATTGGAGGACATGCAAGAGGGTATCAAGAAGCCATGACAGCCTTAAATCAGATCATAATAAATTATCATAAAATACAGTTGTTTGAGGTTCAGAAGAAAAAGTATAAATAGTTATTCTGTGCAAGAACACTATATCAGCTGATATCCCTCTCTTCAGCAAAATAGGAGATGAAATATTAGCCAAGGGGATGACAGATCCCCTCACGCTGCAGAAAGATTTTTGTCGTTTCCACGAATCTGCTTCGTTTCCCTCAATTCCGCTACCTTTTGTATACGCAACTAAGAACGTTTCGGAACTCTGAGTGTCACTGCTTTTCTAATTCAGCTGTACTTCTAAAGCGAACAGGTTACTAATGTCTTGTTTACACACTTAAGTAACATTTAGTTTGAAAAACATACCCGCTAAGGAAAACCTTTATTATTACTACCACTTCTGTTTGTCAAGAATCATTATCAGACAATAAGTCCTCCATTCACAGTACTTCGAGGAACACACACAATAGCTTTAATCCCATACTTTATTATTTGAAAACGCAGATAGACTTAATTAACGGGTAATCAATTGAAAACAAAACAAGTGGGAAAAATTGGTTATTATTTCAAAATTAATCACCATAAATATTAATACATCAACCCACTATGCGACAAGATGGTCAGTCCGTACATGGAAAACACCATAAATGTTTACACATAATCAGACTATGAGATAAGATTATCAATGCCTTCATGGAAAAATGTTTGCAACTACCTACAGAACCATTATAGTTCCCAGGCAAGCACCTTTTCGTCTGAAGCAAATCGAAGGCCACAAAAGTCTTCCTTCAGGTCTCCGAAAAGAGTGGAAATCGTCTGGGGATCGATCAGGATGTATTGGAGAGTGTCTAACGGCTTCCTAGCGGTTTTTATGCAGCGTGGTGGAAACAACCTGGGAAGTAAGTTGGGCCCCTTGAACATAAAATTAAAATTTCAGAAGAATGAATTTGTCAGTAACATTATTCGACTGGCATTCAATAAGTAATGCCACCCATTTTTTTTCTTGCTGATTTCGGTTGAAAAAATGAGGAATTTGTTGGGGGGACATCATGGAATATTCCAGTATCAGCCGCTGTCGTTTCGTGAAGTTCCAAAGGTGGCGGCACTATATGTAGCCCTCAAAATGGTGTCTGTAACGGAGATGCACACCAAGCATTGGCGGAAAATCAGAGTGTCTCAGACATGAATCCTGCACTATTTATTTAATTCCCTTCGTGTTGTATAAAAGGCATCCAACGTATCGAGCTTTGCTTTCTTTCTCTACCCCAGTAATTGCCTTCTCAGAGTTTACACAAGCCACTGGTGAGAGAGTAGCGAGACACTGTAAGTGGAGAAGCAAACGACACAGTGCATTATTTCGTCTGGCATGCACCTTCGATTCATATACGTGGAGTACAGGAACACTCAGGCGGTTGTTCGGGACGTAGGAACTAGCGAACGAAGAATGACACGGAAGACGGGGAAAGCGGAGAAGACACGAAAAGGACCGCACGGGAGTGACGTCAGGACGAAGTGCCCAATCAGGCGCCGAATGTCACGGCGGCGCGGCTCAAGTCTCCTTGTCTCCAAGAGAAACAAGGCACCTGTCACCGTAACTCAGGCGGCGGTCGCAGCGGCACCGCGCCGTCACGGCCGGCGACAGTCAATAGTCGATCCGCCGCAGAAGACGGGGGTGGCGGCTGCGGGGGTGGCGGTGGGGGGGCGCTGAGGGACGGGTGAGGGAGCGGCACCAAGTCGGGGGAGGCTGGGCCGGGAGGCGGGGTTAAAGTTTCACCGCCAACGTGTGTCACGCTGGGGGTTTCCTCTTAAGCCGGCCGCCGTCGGCAGGAAGGCTCGTAAGAGGAGGATTTCCCTAGACCTCAGCGCACACACACACACACACACACACACACACACACACACACATCTAGTGACGCACCCTAGTCGCGGGCCACTTTGCCTGCTTAGACTTTGTAGGAAGGGAGAGCGACACTGCGACATTGTGCATTTACATGGTAGAAGCGGAAAGAAGTTTTATCGGCATTAAAGAACGAAACTCAGACAGCACAGGATGGACCTTAGCACAGTACCTACTCAATGAAGTAGCACCCTAGATAGCTGTGGTGGATTCTGGTTCAAATTCCGTTCCGGTTATCCAGTTGTTGGACATCTGCTGCTCCCCTAAACCACTGAAGTCGACTCCTGAGATGTTCTCTTAAAAGCGCGTAGTCGATTTCCTTCCCGATGTACAAGCATGTGCTTCGTCTTTGCTGACCTGTCGCCGACAGCACAGTAAACTCTTTCTTTCCTTTTTAGAGCTCCGTACCTCAATCGGTATCACTATATTGTCCGTCTGTCTGCCTGCTTGTCCGTCTGACCAACACTTAAAAACCGCTTTCTCAGGAAAGGGTAGATGATCGAAGGTAAAATTTATATCACATACTAAGGCCCATGATTCCTTGGTGGCGTAAGAAGTTGAAGGTTCTAAGTTAATACGGTCAAAAGATACTACTCCTTATGTCACATATTTTGATACTCGAAAGCTCATCAAAACCTGTAGAGTACCTCCCTTTGATCTAGAATGATGAAATTTGACGAGAAGGTTTCACAGTACAGATAAAGGAAATTAAAAAAAAACTAAAATAGTTAATTCGACATTATATCTCTTGAAAAAACATTTCGTTTGTCATTTTTTATCTGAAGTCAAATGCGAAATTAAAATAATCAATAGCTCTGCATTTAGACAGACTGGGTCGCAAAGGTAAAAGTCAAACATGAGGCAGGGAATCACTTTATGGCTCATATGACGTTTTTCAGAATTCATCCGTCATCCGATATCCAGGAGCGATTACTGCAAGTAGATACGACGTACAACTATCACTTATGGAGTCTTATGGTGGATAAATCCCGAAACACGTCATGTAAACAATAAAATCATTCCGTGCCTGATATTTGACTTTAAGCAGTGCGACTCAGTCAACTCGAATGCAGAACTACTGATTATTATAGTAGCGGTCGCCTGCCACCTTCATGAGTTTCGTCACATTTATGTCACTGAAATTAAAAGCCGGCAGGTATGGCCGAGCGGTTCTAGGGGCTTCAGTTAGGAACCGCGCGACCGCTATGGTCGCAGGTTCGAATCCTGCCTCGGGTATGGATGTGTGTGATGTCCTTAGATTAGTTAGGCTTAAGTAGTTCGAAGTTCTAGGGGACTGATGACCTCAGATGTTGAGTCCCATAGAGCCCAGAGCCATTTTTTTTAAAAATTAAAACATTCTCTAAAATCTTGGAATCTCTGGTACCAATGTCTTGCCAATATCAATGTCGACATCAGGCAAAAATGGTCGATTCTCGATTAAACGCGCCAGTCCTACTCGCACCTGGCCAGTTTTTTTACGTGCAGTTAGAAAATGTGGTAAAATAGTAGCTGCACGCCTATGGTCGTAAAGTCCGCATAAAAATCGATCCTTTACTCTCCAACTCTATGTTGATTAAATGACCACACATAAGCCCTTCCTCAGCCTTCCGGAAAGCATAGCGTGTTAGAGTCCCCCTTCCGGGGAGATGCACCGTCCCATAATCGCCACCTGGTAGGTTAACGACAAGGGCCGGTGTGCCGTTGCGCTTTGATATGGTTTTTAGGCCGTTTCCCACACCCTACCCTGTGAACACTGTGCTGGTACCCATATTATACATCAGTTACAACTTTTGGAGACATTAAAGAAACTTTTGCCCACTTTCACAAGAACAACACTACACGCAGACATTTGGAGTACACACATTTCGTCCGGGTGGTGTAACGGGACGCCGACTGGAAGTGATTCCCGTCATTTCTCAACCACGCCAAATGCATTACTAACCATGCCGACCCTCTTTACACAATGAAACATCTTTCAAGACATCCGAGAACACCCCGCAGTTCCCTAAAATAATGCGAGAGGAAGCGTGGGCCGCTGTTGGCCAACCAACTGAGCACGCTCCAGTGAAATCCTTTTGCAAAGGAGCAGCTGAACTTAAAGTACCGTACACAATAATGCAAGTTCACGTCAAAAGAGAATTAAAAATGAAAGGATTTAGAACGATGTTTGTGAGTGAATTATGTGACAACTGTGTGGAGCAGTGAACCGTAACCGTCTCACTTGGTCTGCACAATTTTTAAATGCCGTTATTCGCTCATGAGTGTTCTTTTCTGAGGAATTTGTGATATTAATACAGGAGAAACGAATGTTTCTGTTGTAAGGATAACACTCATTGTGTGCTACAGTTAGAAACGTATTTACCTCCTGTAATGTTAGGTGAAGGACTCCAACATGATGTCAAACTCCGTTTGGGGAATAAGCGAGTCCCATGTGGCTCAACGTCGGCTCAAGATCAATGAAGGATTGCGCTTACTCCTGAGATGCTCCACAAGACCTCAAAGGCATAGATCTCTGTGCTAGGCTCAATGGTGCATCAACAGCAGAGTGCGTCGGTCAGGAGACCTCTCACTTCGAAGTCATTGGATGTCACCTGAGGAACAAATCCATCAAGGGCATTTCAACCCCTCTAAAACTGTCCAAACCGACTATTGGTAACGTGTTTGTGATGTGGAAACGCGAAGGAAACTGGCGGACAGAAACAGGCCGAGCTTCGCGAAGGGAGGTTGCAAAAAATCACACACAAAATCAGGGGCTGGAATCACTAGTTACTTCCAAAGTGCTACAAGCAGTCTTGTTAGCATACTGATTGTGGTTACTGAGATCAAAAGAATAGCGTACAGTCGTCGAAAAACTGCTGATGAGCTACAAAATTTGTGTAGACGATGCTAAGTGATGCTTTAGGTGGCGTAAAGGGCGATGCCTTTACAGAAAGTTCGCAGGAGAGCTTCTGTGAAGTTTGGAATTTAGGAGACGAGGTACTGGCAGAAGTACGGCTGTGAGGAGGGGGCGTGAGTCGTGCTTGGGTGGCTCAGTTGGTAGAGCACTTGCCTGCGAAAGGCAAAGGTCCCGAGTTCGAGTCTCGGTCCGGCACACAGTTTTAATCTGCCAGGAAGTTTCAAATACCCTAAGCGGAGCAAATTTTTAACGTACGTCTGAGCTTCCCATTCACACCGTGCTTAAAGGACATTAAAAAAAATGGTTCAAATGGCTCTGAGCACTATGGGACTCAACTGCTGTGGTCATCAGTCCCCTAGAACTTAGAACTACTTAAACCTAACTAACGTAAGGACATCACACACATCCATGCCCGAGGCAGTCGCACGGTTCCGGACTGCGCGCCTAGAACCGCGAGACCTCCGCGGCCGGCGGACATTTAAAAACGTTTTGTTAGAATCCTTTGGTTGTGAGTTGCTTCCCACTAGAAGAGATGATGCTAAGAACACATTTTTTTTCCACTCAAAGAAAATCACTGGAATGAATCACTTACTAAATCATCAGTGACATTTGCTTCAATGTCAATTTTTGATGTTTCATTTGTTAAGGACTTATTTTTAACGTCAATCGGTGACTAGGGCAGACTCAACTGATCTTTGCACTCGAAGTAAACTTTGTTGCATGGAGCATCGAAGATATTTAGGATAGTGACCTATAATTTCAGAAATAAATGTTTGCTATTTCGGAGAAAAAACTACAATAAGACGAGTGAAGTGTTGTAGTCATGCGCTGTAGGTCCAACAAAGGATACGAATAAATGATGCATGACAGTCACGGTTGGAACCCGGACTGTGGGAACCACAATCGATACCCGTCTGAAATAATTTAACGCTTCCTCCGCAGGGCGATTCACTTGAAGTATTACTTCCGTCTGTCGGACGATTAATTAGTTCAACAGGTTGTGCGATTATCCAGTGTTACCTTTCCACTTGCAATAGACGAGACCACAACTGAAGCCGCTTATATCTTTGCGTTTTTCTTAACTGAGCTTTTCTTTACTACTATGTTCAAAAATATATTTTTGGAATATCGAGGCTATAATGTTGGATTACCTGAAGTTTTCTTTACACAATACCGAAAGATAGCCGCAAGCAATTTCCAGTTGATCGTCAGTAGAACTGAGATACTATCTATCGCAACAGCTCTACTGCAGTCAGATTTATGAATCTCTGTTCGTTCTTGCTCCTTGTCCGTTTCATTATTTGTTCTTTTCATTAATTCATTCCATTCTTGATTTATTAAGGCTTTTAAGAAGCGTCTTTATCTGCACCGTTACTCACGATATTCAATATGACGAGGACCCAATGCGCGATAGGACAGAATGTGCATCGAGAAACATTTGGCATCAGGGAAAACATGCTTTCAAAGGCCATTAATTGTAAGCTATTCACGAGTTAACTTTTGCCGTAACACACAAATCGAAAATTTATACAGAGTATGGGAGTACTATACATGAAAACCAGGTATTGTTGTTTCACTGGGTGAAAAAGAGATGTAGTAAAAAAGGGCCATAACAAACATCTGGCTGACACTAACCGTTCCTATTGTTTAGCTTTCGTTCTTTTACATAATGAAACATCTCTTGCTTAGACCTAAACATGTTACTATAGAGTAGACTGTTAAAATTTACTAAGGGTACCAAAAATAAGCAATTACAAACTTTACCCCTTAAAGACGTCACAAAAAAAGAACCTTCAGGTTTATCTCCATTAGGAATTGCGTGCGTCCTGACTCTAGCAATGAGATTCACGATAGGAGGAAGCGCACAATTATTGAAATAAATCTCCTGCATTGATTGCATAGTCATAGGACCAAAAAAGATATTCGAAAAATGTTGCATAATTTTAAAAAAAATGATTTCTTGAATGGACATTTGGTTGGTTGGTTGATTTCGGGGAGGGGATCAAACTGCGAAGTCATCGGTTCATTTGGTAAGGATGGGCAGCCGGCCGCCGTGGCCGGGCGGTTATAGGCGCTTCAGTCCGGAACCGCACTGCTGCTACGGTCGCAGATTCGAATCCTGCCTCGGGCATGGATGTGTGTGATGTCCTTAGGTTAGTTAGATTTAAGTGGTTCTAAGTCTAGGGGACTGATGACCTCAGATGTTAAGTTCCATAGTGCATAGAGCCATTTGAATCATTTGAGGTATGGGGAAGGAGGTCGGCCGTGCCCTTTGTAAGAAACCATTCCGGAACTTGCCTGAAGCCGTTTGGGGAAATCACAGAAATCCTAAATTAGGATGGCCGGACGTGGGTTTAAACCGTAGTCCTACTGAATGCGAGCCCAGTGTAATAATCACTGCGCCTCCACGCTCGGTGCAATGGGCACTTCATGCATTAATTTTTTGTTTCCATCATCATTATTTTTAAGCAAGAGTTGTCCTCAATGAGACGATTAACTGGATTTAAAAGAGAAAACTAGCTCTTTCCAAATGCTAATTTAAATAGCTATAGACTGAGATTAGAGTTTAACTGATGTTGGTTAAGTGTAATGTCAAGTGGTACCACGCGCTACTATATTTACAACTAATCATCGTGACCTGTATATAATGCACTGAAGAGAGATACACATTAGCTGATATCGATCTGCAATAAACAGATTAAAAATTTGCGACCGATTTTTGCCTTCCTTCTATCGTGAATCACAAACGAAGACTGTTTCCTTCTAAATTTTGAAGTATTTGTGAAGAAGGAATGTTCCATTTCTAAGGAACTGCTTGAAATAACGGGTTTTCTATAAACTCAAATGACTCGTCTCGTCGAAGACAGTTCTTGCCTGAGAGTGATCAATAGGGGAATAGAAAAACAATGTATGAACTGCTCACTGTAGACTGACATTTTTACTTACGCAACGTTTTTCTGACATCTTTTTTAGTTCGATGACTTTACAGTTAATATAGGAAAAGTATTTCAATTACTCTACGTATTCGACATATTTTAGATTGAGCAACACGATATTCCTGTTTATTTATTAACCCAATTTTGTACTACGTCACTTAGCACTAGTTTTCAATAGTTTCTGTACGCCTCTATCACTGAAGAATCTTAAAATCGGTATTTAGTCCCCTTGAGATTAGTTTATTATTGCGGAACTGTTTTTCACTTCATAGTTTCCTCTAAATATTAGGTTAATAACGCACCTCAAACGAATGAAAATTTCTTATTTTCCAGCTTCAGTACTCCAAATTGGATTTTGAAAGTACTGCCTACTTCTTGTTTGTCTTGTCTGTCTACATCAGTATCTTGTTCCGCGATATAATTGAAGGGACCTGTTATGATATGTACGCTTTGTTCTCACTCACTCCCGTTTCTTATAATTAATATTAAGTCTGGGTTGCCATTTGTTCACACATGCCTACAACCGTGTGTGTTAAGTACTGCAAAGAGCTATCATGCTTTATTAACTTGTATAAATATGAAGCTTCCCGTTATTTCAGGTTGTCTATAAGATTGTTTGGTATATACTGTCGATCTCAGAGTGCTATCATTTGATTCTGTGAAGTATAATTTGCCAGCTGCGTTAACTTACATAAATATTCTGATATGTTAACTGATGTAGATGCCATGTGCATGAATATTTGTTTTAAAGAATTGCCTGATTGCTTGTAAAGACGTTCACGAATCGTAAGGGAAAGGTACCACGAAAGGTATCAAGAAGATGCTGTTATTGTAAATTTAAATGTTCGTCATGATATTTTGGTCTTTAATATTTTTCATTCGTACTCGGTTAGTTTTCGCATTTCGTGAATCATTATGCCTTAGTAACATATGTATGCCTGAGTTAGTTATTTATTATTTTTAATACATTTTGCGTGAGACGTTGCAGTGATATATATTACCACCAGATCGAAAACCAAAGATTTGTTTATTACAGCCAGATCTGATCGTATATATTATGATATCAAACTATTGTGATCAGTCAGGGTGAATCATTCTTACAATGATGTGTAAACTTCAGATTTGCTTTCTGCTAATAAGTGTAAATGATGAATTGTAATTTGTCGAGTAAATCAATTAGCGCCTTTCACTTTTCACTCCCTCCCTCCCCCCCTCTAACGCCCTCTCTCGTTTCACACTGGATGTCATGTTTATAACTGCTGTCAAATGTAAAACTTTCACATCCCAGTGTGCTCAAGAAATGACAGCGTTAAGATGTAAGAGCAGTAACATACACGATAACCTATGTACTATGAGATGAACATCGACTTCAACACCGCAAAAAATCTATAATTAACATGGAAAATTTGGAAATTTGTGGTACGTTGTGTTTTATGGGACCAAACAGCTGAGGTCATCGGTACCTACACGTACACACTACTTAATCTAATTTACCGTCCGCAGCTCGTGGTCGTGCGGTAGCGTTCTCGCTTCCCGCGCACGGGTTCCCGGGTTCGATTCCCGGCGGGGCCAGGGATTTTCTCTGCCTCGGCCATGGATGTGTGTGATGTCCTTAGGTTAGTTAGCTTTAAGTAGTTCTAAGTTATAGGGGACTGATGACCATAGATGTTAAGTCCCTTAGTGCTCAGAGCCATTTGAACCATTTTGAACTAATTTACGCTAACGACAACACACACACACCCATGCCCGTGGAAGGACACGAACCTCCGACGGAACAATCAGCACGAACCGTGGTAAGGCGCCTCAGAGCTCTCGGCTAATTAACAAGCATGTCACGGATGTAGAGATACATAATATATGCCACTGACGATGGGTTGTACGCTCAAACACCGGTTTGGTTGTTAGAAATATTATACGCTGCTCTTGGAGTTTACAAGGCATCTTTTAAAAGATATATACAAGCTGCGGAACACAAAGCATTCGGACGTCCGAGACGACCCACGACACCGCCAATCGGTCCACACCCGTGGCCAGCCGAGTTACTGCTCTTATTGAGCTTCACTCCCTCGCCCGTGGTCGACTGGAAGGTAGCCTCGCGGTGTGGGAGGCTGCGAAAGACTTCCCTGAGGACTGAACGTAAGGCCTCCCCGGTCAGTCTGACAAACTGGTTTCAGGTGGTATCTGTGGCTGACAAAGTTCCTCATCCAGATGTAGTCGCTTGTCCTCTTTCAGGGGAAACAACTCAGCATGCAAGATCGAGGCAGTCATAGTGAGCTCCATGTCAGGCACGTTATGAGGCCCTTGAGGGACATGGCTGTCAAGGAGGGAAAGAAAACCAGTCTGCACTCTGTGTGCGTACCGGATGGAGTAATTCCGAACGTGCAATTGGTCCTTCGGCATGTCTTGAAGAGCACAGAATGGTGGTGACTCACATCGATATCACTGACGAGTGTCGCTTTGGAAGAGATTTCTCTGGTTCCGAGCGGCTTTCGAAAGTGGTAAAGGCCAACAGACGTGCTTTCGAGATGACAGCAGAGCTCACCCTTTGTAGCATACACGATAGGATCGATTGCGGAATAGAGTATAGGGTCTCAATCATACGCTCAGACGATTATGCGACCATGTAGTTCGCAGATACCTCGACATGCGCCATAGAGTGGCGGTAGGATTTCTGGTTCCGTTAGACAGATCAAGAATTCATTACACGCAGGAGGAGACTACGCGTCTAGCGGGGACTGTGTAGTGTGGATTGGGTGATTTTTTAGGTTAGAGTACCTCAAGGAAACACAATAAGGGCTTGAGTGTCAAAGGGTGCAGGTCGAACACAGAAGGAACGAAGATCTAGGAACAGCTGCAAATTGGCGTAGCTGTGTTGGGAAAATACCAGAGTTCCAAGCTCTAATAGGCACTGAAAGCTAGCTAGCTAAAGCCGAAGATACGTTCAGCCGAAATTTTTACGAAGGACCTAACAGTGTTCAGAAAAGATAGGCTAAATACAGTTGGCGTCGGCGTGCTTGTTGCTGTTAAGAGTAATTTATCTTGTAACAAAATTGAAGTAGATAGTTCTTTTGAATTAGTATGGGCAGAGGTCATTCGTGGCAACCGGAATGAAATAATATTTGGATCATTTTGCCGACCTCACAACTCAGATGATACAATTGCTGAAAGGTTCAAAGAAAACTCAAATTTAACTTCAAACACATATACGACTCATACTATTATACATTTACCCTCGATATGTTGGTGAACATACAAGTTTAATTCCGGAGGTAAGCACAAGAAATTATCTGAAATTGTTCTAAACACATTCCCTGGAAGTTATTTCGAGCATTTAGTTCACGAGTCAGCTCGAATAGTAAACGATTGTGAAAATACGCTTGACCTCTTAGCAACAAATAATCTTCAGCCAATAATGAGCGTCCAAACGGATTAGTGATTGGTGAACACAGGGTTGTCGTAAAGATAATGAGTACCGTAATTCCTAAATTCTCCAAAATTAAACGAAAAGTATGCCTTTTCATAAAAGCAGGTAAAAATTCGCTTAACGCCTTCCTGAGAGAGGGTCTTCACTCCTTCCAAATTAGCAATGTAAGTGCAGACCAGATGTGTCTTCAGTTCAATGTATCGACAGCAATTGAGAGATTTATACCAAATAAATTAACAAAAGACCAAGCTGATCCGCCATGGTACACAAAACAGTTCAGAACAATGTTGGAGACAACGAAGAAAGCATACCAGATTTAAAAGAACGCAAAGTCTCCAAGATTGAAGATCATTTGCAGAATCTCGAAATTTTGCGTGGACATCAGTACGCGGTGCTCATAATTGCTACCCATACGAAACGTTGACTCCAAACATAGTAGAAAATCCAAAGAGATTTCGGTCGTACGTAAAGTATGGTAGCGGCAAGACACGACCAGTGTCTTCTCTGCGCGATATCAATGGAAATACTATTGGTGACAGTGCTGCTAAACCATTGTTACTCAACACAGACCTCTGAAATTCCATCACCAAGGAAGAAGAAGTAAATATTGCAGAATTCGAACAAGAGCAACTGCCAACACGCGTAACTTAGGAGTAGATATCCTCGGAGTAGTGGGCAACTTAAATCACATAATAAACGCAAGTCTTCTGGTCTAGATTATATGAGAGTTATGTACCTTTCAGAACATGTTAAGGCAATAGCTCCTTTCTTAACAATCAAATACAACCGATCACTCGACGAAAGACACCCAAAGACAGGAAAGTTGTACACGTCACACCGGTATTCAAGAAAGACAATAGGAGTAATCCACTATTTTACAGGCCCGTATCATTAACGTAGGTGTGCAGCGGTATTTTGGAACATATATCGTGCTCGAATATTATGAACTGCCTCCAAGAGAACGGTCTATTGACACAGAGTCAACACAGATTTAGGAAACATCGTCCTTGTGAGACACAGATAGATCTTTACTCGTACGAGGTGCTGAGTGCTATCGGCAAGAGATTTTTTCAGAAGGCTTTTGACACTGTACCTCACAAACAGCTCGTAACCAAACTGCATTCATATGAAATATCGTCTCAATTGTGCGACTAGATTCGTGATTTCCTGTCATTGAGGGCACAGTTCCTAATAACTGTCACAAATTCATCGAATAAAACCGAAGTGATTTCTGGCGTTCCCCAGAGTTAGAGGCCCCCGCTGTTCCTTATCTATATAAACGAATTAGGGGACAATCAGAGCAGCCGTCTTGGGCTGTTTGCAGCTGATGCTGTCGTTTATCCTCTAGTAAAGTTATCAGAAGATCAAAACCAATTGTAAAACGATTTAGATAAGATATCTGTATGGTGTGAAAATTGCAGCTGACCCTAAGTAATCGAAAGTGTGAAGTCATCCACATGACTGCTAAAAGGAATCCGTTAAACTTCGGTTAAATCTAAAGGCCATAAATTCAACTAAATATCTAGAAATTACACTTACGATCAACTGAAATTCGATCAGTCTCACAGGCAATGTTGTGAGGAAAGCGAACGAAAGAACATGTTTTATTGGTAGAACACTTATAAGTTGCGAAAGATCTGCTAAAGAGACTGCCGAAATTACGCTTGTCTATCCTCTTTTGAGGTATAGCTGCGCGGTATGCGATCCTTACCAGATAGGATTAACGAAGTACATTGAGAAAGGTCAAAGAACGGCAGCACATTTTATATTATCGTGAAATAGAGGAGAAAGTGTCACGGCCATTATACAAGATCTGGGGTGGAAAATTATTAAAACAAAAGCGTTTTTCGTTGCAGCACGATGTTTTCAAGAAATTTCAATCATCAACTTTCAATCAACGCTAAAATACTTTTTGACGTCAACCTACATAGGGACAAATGATCATTATAATAAAACAAGGGAAATGAGATCTCGCACGGAAAGATGCGCGCTATTAGAGATTGGAATAATAGAGAATTATTGTGAAGGTGGTTCAATGAAACCTCTGCGATGATCTTAAGTGTGATTTGCAGGTCATCCATGTAGATGTAGATATTTCTTATTTTTTCCATTCTTTATTACTATTTTAATGCGTATGCTCAGAAAAACCAATAGTGTTAGTTCAGCACTCTACTCAGAGTAGTGTTTGCTGGTTTTAAACCTTTTCCAATATCAGATAGTTTCATGCGTGCCGATAAAATCCCTGACCTACATCCGAAATATTTTTGCTCGAGTTGGGGCTTTTCCTCTCCCTGGAGGTATCCCTTCACGTCATATAAAAGTAATACTCCATGTACCACGAATTCTAAGGTACAAGTGAGCGTAGAAAAGGGTCACTCTTCGAACCTAGGATGAAACGGTGAATGAACATCCGATACAAATGAGGCGTGTCGACTAATACATCTCCAAAACATAGTCAAAAGAAAAGTGATCATGCATGCTTCGAATTGGATGCCCATCCACCGTTTAATCCAAGCTTTCATCGAAGGGTGACACTGTTTTCTGCTCACTTGTACCTTGAAACTCATGGCACATGAAGTAGTAGTTTTATTTGACCTGAAGATATGCCTCCAGAATATAAAACCGATCGTCACACAGTGAAAACACTGTAAACAGTTATAGCTGGTTTGGACTTCCACTCAGCATTAATATGAACTATTTCAGCATCTCTGATTTTAGATTCTATGATTGTTCTTTGCATTATGTACAAGCACACTACTGGCCATTACAATTGCTACACCACGAAGATTACGTGCTTCAGACGCGAAATTTCACCGACAGGAGGAAGATGCTGTGATATGCAATGATTAGCCTTTCAGAGTATTCACACAAGGTTGGCGCCCGTGGCGACACCTAAAACGTGCTAACAAGAGGAAAGTTTCCAACAAATTTCTCATATACAAATAGCAATTGACCGGCGTTGTTTTGATGCCTCGAGTAAGGAGGAGAAATGCGTACCATTACGTTTCCGACTTTGATGAAGGTCAGATTGTAGCCTATCGCGATTGCGGTTTATCGTATCGCGACATTGCTCCTCGCGTTTGTCAAGATCCAATGACTGTTAGCAGAATATGGAATCGGTGGGTTCAGGAGGGCAATACGGAACGCCGTGCTGGATCCCAACGGCATCGTATCACTAGCAGTCAAGATGACAGGCATCTTATCCGCATGGCTGTAACGGATCGTGCAGCCACGTCTCGATCTCTGAGTCAACAGATGGGGACGTTTGCAAGACAACAACCATCTGCGCGAACAGTTCGACGACGTTTGCAGCAGCATGCATTATCAGATCGGAGACCATGTCTGCGGTTACCCTTGATGCTACATCACAAACAGGAGCGCCTGCGATGGTGTATTCAACGACGAACCTGGGTGCAAGAATGGCAAAACGTCATTTTTTTTTTCGGATGAATCCTGGTTCTGGTTACAGCATCATGGCACACTGGCGTATCACCCGGCGTGATGGTATGGAGTGCCATTGGTTACACGTCTCGGTCACCTCTTGTTCGCATTGACTGAACTTTGAACAGTGGACGTTACATTTCTGATGTGTTGCGACCCGTGGCTCTACCTTTCATTCTATCCCTGCGAAACCCTACATTTCAGCACGATAATGCACGACCGCATGTTGCAGGTGCTGTACGGGCCTTTCTGGATACAGAAAATGTTCCACTGCTGCCCTGGCCAGCACATTCTCCAGCTCTCTCACCAACTGAAAACGTCTGGTCAATGGTGGCCGAGCAACTGGCTCGTCACAATACGTCACTACTCTTGTTGAACTGTGGTATCGTGTTGCAGCTGCATGGGGAGCTGTATCTGTACACACCATCCAAGCTCTGTTTGACTCAATACCCAGGCGTATCAAGGCCGTTATTATGGCCAGAGATGGTTGTTATGGGTACTGATTTCTCAGGATCTACGCACCAAATTGCGTGAAAATGTAATCACATGTCAGTTCTAGCATAATATATTTGTCCAATGAATACCCGTTTATCTGCATTTCTTCTTGGTGTAGCAATTTTTTTGGCCAGTAGTGTACTTCACCTGTGGTTGCGCGAGCTATAATGCTACCTCTAGTTACTCTCCCCAGCATGGACAGCCTCGTGCATTGACACACCTCTTCCCAGATTCGGGTCCAATCCGTCAGGTGGATTAACTTCGAGGGTCGGTGTACTGTCCAGCATGGATGTGGTTTTTGGGCGGTATCCTCCCTACAACTTTGCGAATACGGGACTGCTACCCACGTCCCCCCTCAGTTACACGAGTAGCAAACATTTCGAAAACGTTCGCACTCTTTCACACAGGCGCAGACAGATGGGTACACAAATTCCGTCCTGGATGGGTATGCGGCCACCTTCTGCCAATAACTTTGTCAAATCCTGATAAACTTGCCGACCCAGCGTAGACAAGTGGTGAGGACAGCATACAGAAGTAGATCAACGGATTTTTATGGCTTTCTACACCACCTAGTTCCAAATATAATATACGTAATGATCACTGTAAAATCGGTAAATTATCAACACTCAAAACTACTCAGCGCAATAACTGTTACAGTGAGAAGTGTATGAGGTCACATGATCTAACATTACGTTAACTGAAGGTAAACAAATAATGTAACTATCATTCAAAAATTTGCGACAAAAGACGATTTGTAAGGAGACTTTACGGAACGTATAGAGAATGTGGCAGACTTAATACCGTTATCAGGTTGGTGCATAAAATCGTAGCGTTTTCGTTGAGCATGTTGGTACACAGTTGTTATGGGTTTCATTAGCAATTGTCATTTTTTTATTTGTAGCTCACTTTATTTGACTTCACATGGTGTCATTTTGTTGTTTGGAGAGAGTGAGTTAAACAGTGGACGCTAGAAATCGGAAAATTTCCGATGTAGTCTTCTGTTTGAGTTCAGCACAGGAGAGGCAGCAATGGAAGCATCAATGCTAACATTTATTGTCAACACCTGAGAAGTCTTGCATAAACAGTCCAAGAACAACGACCAGGAAGACTGCGTGAAGTGATGCTACTTCACGATAACTCCCGCCCGCATTTTGCAAGACTGACAAAAAACTCTAAGCAGTATTTTCGTTGGGAAGTCATTCTCCACCCACTTTATTCACATGATCTTGCATCCTCAGATTTTCACGTTTTCCACTGTCTATCGAACATCTTAAGGAACTTCCTTTGCCGATAAAAATGCGCTCCGAACATGGCTCGCCTCAAAAACAAATGATTTCTACAACTGAGGAAAAGACTGTTGAAAATAGTGAAGGAGAATATATTATTAATGAGTAAAGGCTCTATTATGTGTATCTGTTGTGTTTATTAAACTTACGGGGAAACGCTACGAACTTAAACGCGAACCCAATAAAATATGGATGTGATCGGCCTCTATGTCGGTCTGAGAAATATGAATTACGAGATTAGACTGTAAAATATTGAAACCAGCTACAACAGTTCTTCTCAGACGGGGAAGCGTTAAACGTATATGTGGAAAAAAGTGCTTTGTGCTACTCTTAGATCCAGAAATAAACGAATTTAAATTTTATATAACAGACTTTCATATACGACGAATTGTTAATTCATATCTAAGTTTCAGGCGGCATGTAAATTTCATCAGGCGAAAAATGCAGGGCAGGTACAAGACTAACGTCGGAGCTGCAGCGTAGCGAACGTCGTAGTCCGTTACAAAATTTTAATATCCGCGGATGTGGATCAAAAGACTTGATGGTGCGGTGCTTACGCGTATTGCATTTCGCTTTTTCCGCCCCGAGGTCAGATAATAATTGCTTCATTGGTACGATTATACTTTCCCAAGCGACATTTATTGTCATGCAATACATCTCACGTTCTTTTTGTTTCAAGCAACCACTTTTAAAAATTACGACTGCCAAAAGCTTATTGCTCTCAGAGGTGTTCTGAAACATGTTCGCTGGTGACTCCTCTACATCGTGCTAGTATTACGAGAAAAGTTGAAAGCCGTCTGTTAATATCATCCTTCATATTTATTTAACTCTGCGTGAGTTGCCTGTCACTAGAGTGGTTCAAAGAGAATTTACTGCTAGGGGATGTATAGTTAAGGTTATCTGTGCGATGGACTTATATGGCAGAACTCAGGTGCAAGGCGGTTAGAACTTGAGTTCGCTAAGACCATGTGGACACGGAAGCATACTCTTCTTCGCTGGGCTTTCTCGCTAATGCTGGACTCTGGCGACAGTAGTACCTTACTTGTTCCGTGTGTTAAATTCAGGGTCGCGTGTGTTATTGTTTGTGAGAGGGCATATCTTTCCTGCACTATTGAGGGATTATGGTAAGAGTGTTGCTTGCTAGCGTTGCACTGGCCTAATCAATATCTTACTCATAATTCTGATTTCCACATGTGTTCTTACTGTGCGCGAGGCAAGATCTGTTTGTTCTGATCAGTGCTTCGTCCAATATGCAAGGTTCACTATCGGTTTTCCACTGAGGCATCCGTGGATTTAGGTCGTGTCTCAAGTTATTCTCCCACTCAAGAACGCCTCGTGGATCAATAAATATATGGGTTCTATTCTATTTTCAGAGAATATGTGGTATATTTCCGTGTTATCTGCCATAGGACATACGTCAAATTTTCTAGAGAACTTTCACTAACATTTCTTAAATAAAAAAAGTTTTGTTTCAAGTCAATCGTTAATTATTTTCCCTATCAGAAATAATTCTAAATCTCACGATATTCACGCTCAAATTATATGTGCTAATTTATCCTTTGTCGCCATTCGCAGTTCACTCGAGAAAAGGATATTCACAACGGTGGAAGAGATCCCAATGAATATGCTGAGTCGGGGGATAGGAGTTTCCGTTCGCCCCTGGAGGAAAGCACGGAACGGAATGTCGATAGTCTGTATGGTGCTGTATTCAAAACAAAGTAAAAGTAATGCGTGAAATAATGGCATACCTTTTTCTGTATTTACAACTGGTGTTGCAATTAATTCACAAATTTTTTTCGACATTATATCTTTTCATATCCTACTATTCATTCTGCCGAACCCTCTATAAACAGAATCTGCATTCAGTAGATGGGATACCCATCTTCAATGCATTCGATTTTCAGCTAATACAAGGTATGTTTGAGCCACTGAGAACTTTCGTGACAAGTGGTGCTATTCTGAAGACATCGTGATTTGACTATTTTATGATCCCTGCTTTTTAAAATCAGATATTCGACAATACTATTTACAGTACACATCTGCACAGCGAGCGTTTTCTCTTTAATAGAGCCACGATTATCCGTTTCGCTAGAATTATCTGAAGATTTAGGTTAAAACTTTGCATTACGTGAAATCATGTTAGTGGCCCCTTCACATACTTCGTTGCAACATGGAAGTCGCTTGCTGCCTGGGATATCACCAACAGAAAACAAAAAATGGTTCAAATGGCTCTGAGCACTATGGGACTCAACTGCTGTGGTCATTAGTCCCCTAGAACTTAGAACTACTTAAACCTAACTAACCTAAGGACATCACACACATCCATGCCCGAGGCAGGATTCGAACCTGCGACCGTAGCAGTCACACGGTTCCGGACTGCGCGCCTAGAACCGCGAGACCACCGCGGCCGGCAACAGAAAAGAAGTAGCGCTGCTATTCACTTGTGGATCATATTTTGTGAAGACGGGCAATATTCGGGGCATTAACCATAGCAGTATCAACGCATCTTCCATAATGCGGAGGGGGAGGGGGGGGGGGGAGAGGAGGGAAGCGAGAAATTACCTTATGGCCACCACGAAAAATGTTTAAAAAATAAAGGATTTAGTTGCTTAATGTTAACTGTTACTAACAAAGTTCGTTTGAAATGGGTACTGATTTATAGCTAGGGTTCAGAACCTGAAAATATCTTTCAGTACAATCATAGCAATACCAACGGATTTTCCATAATGTGTATACAGAAGGGAAAGTTACTTTATGATCAACACAAATTTTTTTAAAAAAAATACGGATTTCGTTAACTGTTGTTGTCTTTTATTCATAACGTATTTTTGAAGATATATAGACGTATAAGAAGGATTCTGAACTTGAAAATAAAAATATGATATTTGCTGCGAAAAGTCACATTCACTAATAAGATTTAAATTTGTGGGTTACGTCTTATTGAAAAATGAAAAATCTAAAACAGTTACAGAATCTGGTGTAAGAAATCATTAAATTCAAAACATTTTCTCCTCAGAATTTTACAACATGAACTACATGACAAAATAACAATACTTTCAAAAGAGTGGGATAAAGCAATACCTACCCCCCCCCCCCCCCACCCCAACCTTGGTATTACGAAGGTTAATACAGGAATATGGTAAGCATTCACGTTGAAGTCAATAAGATATACAAGTGTCTTTGAGAGTCTTACGCGGAAACATGAATGTCTTACTCTTTGGATGCTGATCAGAGTAAAAGCATTCGTTAAGGAGTAATTTTCTCTGCTGCAGTATAGAGAACGAAATTAGAGTGGCTAGGTTTGCTTGATGTGCCACAACTGCTCAGCATACTGGCGTAGCGTCCACCAATTTCGCAATCCTTGCTGGTAAAAAAAAAAAAAAAATCCCACTATCCTGCAGTCGACGCGCCGTCCTAGGGGATACGAAATTCTTTGGTTGTGAGAGCCGCTAAAGCGCGCAGATACCCGTTTTGTGCCCAGTTATCCCTCTCGCGCTCGCCGACACAGCTATTTACACGATTTTTGCGTGTTCGAAATGAGATCCACTCATACGCCGGGAGCCGGTGGGCGACAGCCAGAGTGCCGGACGAGCGCAGACCGCGCACAAGCGACAGCGCATTAAAAATTGATCGCCGTGCATTAACGGGGACAAAGTTACCAACGAGCCTTGGCACAGTAGCGAGATTTGCAATTGCGAAACACATTAGACCGGAGTGGAGAGACCACTAGAGCGTCCAGTTCAAACAGAGTCGCCATAGGACGGCGGTGTTTGCCTCTCGTAATTATTCATCTATCTTCTATTTGCAATCCCAATTAAAGCCGGCGCGGCAATCAGCAGGGGATTTCAGGCGGCGGTCGCCGTTTGATCACCCGTCTACCGCGCCTCTCCTCCCTCCCTCTCTCTCACCCTACCCTCCTACCTCCTCCCTACCCTCCGCTCCAGACAGAAACCACCTGAGAAGGGCCGCAGCGGCGGTCATCCGCGGGACGAGAATTGAAACCAACACCACTGTAGAGTTCCGATTCCCGGCTGCCACCTCGCATTCGTGTCGAATTTGCTATATCACTCGTATTGGAAGTCATAAGCATGTAAATTCAAAAATCAAATTAAGTTTGGGCATGGTGGAGCACTATCCAATATAAAAAAAGGGTAGGAAACATCTCTTTTTTAAGAGATTTATTTTAGAAATAATAGAAAAGACTGAAATCCTCGTCAAAATTTACGTATCCCTCGTGCGGCTCGTCAAGTCTTCATAGTTTGAAATGAAAGATCGAGCCTTGCAGTAAATCCCGTTCAGTCACAAACATTCTACATCCCGGAACAGAAGCATAGACGCCGTATCTATGGAGGAAGATCTGCAGCGAATTGACGCATGGTGCAGGGAACGGCAATTGAATCTCAATGTAGACAAGTGTAATGTGCTGCGAATAAATAGAAAGATAGATCCCTTATCATTTAACTACAATAAAGCAGGTCAGCAACTGGAAGCAGTTAATTCCATAAGTTATCTGTGAGTACGCATTAAGAGAGATTTAAAATGGAATGATCATATGAAGTTGAGCGTCGGTAAAGCAGATGCCAGACTGAGATTCATTGGAAGAATCCTAAGGAAATGCAATCCGAAAACAAAGGAAGTAGGTTACAGTAAGCTTGTTCGCCCACTGCTTGAATACTACTCAGCAGTGTGGGATCCGTACCAGATAGGGTTGACAGAAGAGATGGAGAAGATCCAACGGAGTGCAGCGCGCTTTGTTACAGGATCATTTAGTAATCGCGAAAGCGTTACGGAGATGACAGATAAACTCCAGTGGAAGACTCTGCGGGAGAGACGCTCAGTAGCTCGGTACGGGCTTTTGTTGAACTTTCGAGAACATACCTTCACCGAAGAGTCAAGCAGTATATTGCTCCTTCCTACGTACATCTAGCCAAGAGACCATGAGGATAAAATCAAAGAGATTAGTGCCCACACAGAGGCATACTGACAATCCTTCTTTCCACGAACAATACGAGGCGAGAATAGAAGGAAGAACCGATAGAGGTACTCAAGGTATACTCCGCCACACACCGTCGTGTGGCTTGCGGAGTATGGATGTAGATGTATATGTAAATGTATCCAAGGAGCAGGTGATTGGAGAGGGGAAGGAAGGTATGGAAAATTACCGGTATCATGACACACCGCTCCCAAAAATTATAATTAGTAGAAGTATTCCTACTCACTGTGCTAAATCCACAAGTAACACAATTACAACACATCTTTTTTTAAATAGATTTATTTTAGAGACCGAAATTCTCATCAAAATTTACGTTTCCCTCGTGCGGCTCGTCAAGGTTTCAAAGTTAGAAATGAAAGATCGAGCCTTGCAGTAAATACCGTCCAGTCACAAACATTCTACATCCCGGAACAGAAGCATAGACGCCGTATCCAAGGGAGCAGGTGTTTGGGGAGGGGAAGGGAAGTATGGAAAATCACGGATATCATGACCCCTCCCAAAAAGGATAATTAGTAGAAGTATTTATCTTATTTCATTTATGAGTTTCCAGACTTCACAACAAGTTTTTGGTTAATAAAATAGCATGGAAACCAAAAAGGCTAGAAAGCTACTGTGAGCTACAGAAATTACTAGCTACTTTAGTAGTTTCCGTGAGTGCTTGCCCATGTGGATGGATTTGTGGTCCGACCATCAACATTATAGTCACGATAAGACTAGAATTCATAGTCTGAACGTTCCAGCTGCCGACAAAAATTCCCACTCACTGTGCGTAAATCCACAAGTAAGACCATTAAACTACATGAAGCTGGGAGGGAAAGCTGAACAGTTAACTGTAAATACCAGAGGGTGATGAAGAAGACCCCAACAGAGGGTTTGAAACGTCAACCGCATAAAAGAAATTGAAACGTACCACCGCCTAACATTCTCCTCACCTTCTCCTCAAACTCACACCCCATCGCATTGCTATATACTTATGTCAACTCATCATGGTTTCCCCTTCCCTACATAAAAAAACCATCACTATTCCTTCTCTACTCGTACATAGTACGTAAATACCCGGAAACATAATTAAATAGAATTACACACATAAAATAATCTAACAAAATGACCGTTGTAGGGCAAAGACAAAGACAAAGACAAAGTAGTGGAAAGGTTATGTGGGCAATACTGCAAAACACAAACAACACACACTTGGAGTACATAAGCCGGCCGGTGTCGCCGAGCGGTTCTATATCTACATCTACATACATACTCCGCAATCGGTCATACGGTGCGTGGCAGAGGGTATCTCGTACCACAGCTAGCATCTTCTCTTCCTGTTCCACTCCCAAAGAGAATGAGGGAAAAATGACTGCTTATATGCCTCTGTATGAGCCCTAATCTCTCTTACCTTATCTTTGTAGTCTTTCCGCGAAATGTAGGTTGGCGGCAGTAAAATTCTACTGTAGTCAGCCTCAAAGGCTTCAGTCTGTAACCGCGCGACCGCCACGGCCGCAGGTTCGAATCCTGCCCGGGACATGTATTGCTCAGAGCCATTTGAACAATTTTTAAAGTACAAATACAGACAGAATACAGTGCTGTGCACAAAAGTGTTTTACGAAAAACATAAGAAATGTATAGTGCTGCAGAACATCTAAAAAACTAGACCAAAATTATCAGTGTGTAAAGCATAAAAACAACGATGTGCTCGCAGACGGCATTTCCTGATGTAAGCGAGAAATCAACCGAAAATAGCCGTAAATGCAAATCAATTTATTCTTAACGAACCGTTTTTAGATCCAAAGGCAAATCAAAATGTAAATTATTTAATTACAGGCCACACTAAAACTTCCCATGAAACGGATCGGTTTCATGCCGTCACAGAAGCCGAAACGTAATGGAGTAGCACTCTGATGCAGTATTTTGTAGTAACCCATTTTAGGCCGCATGAATTGTTGCATAGTTCTTGCCCTTCTCATGAATAGAATTCCGCACGACACTCCATCAGTGGGCGTGCAGCATTGTGTTCTAGCTCCTTTAGCGACTTGTAACAGTGCTGCGGTTCGAGAATTTCAATGAATACCAGGACTGTAGACATGTTCCGGAGGGTTACAATTAAAGTACAGGTACTCACGGAGGTCGAGTGTGGACTGTAACTTTCGTATGACACCGAAACTTGGAAGATATGCTAATACGCCACCAAGTTACCGGTTTACTCTGCAAACAAATTTCTTCCAATTGTGGACACCAGGCGCAAAAATAGCACTGTACAGCCCCTCCTCCCCGTCTTCGATGCTCTTATTGAACAAACTGTGTAAGCCGAGGTTAATAGTAAAATCAACACAAGCTGTGGAGTGGAGAGATGAGAAAGGTTAGAAATGTAGAAAGCATGCTGTACTCCGCGATCGCAGTGTAAACACTTTCTTTGAAACTTCCTGGCAGATTGAAACTGTGTGCCGGACCGAGACTCGTACTCGGGACCTTTGCCTTTCGCGGGCAAATGCTCTACCAACTGAGCTACCCAAGCATGACACACGCCCCGTCCTCACCCAGGCTCTGGCTAAGCCATGTCTGCGCAATATCCTTTCTTTCAGGAGTGCTAGTTCTGCAAGGTTCGCAGGAGAGCTTCTGTAAAATTTGGAAGGTAGGAGACGAGGTAATTGCAGTAGTAAACCTGTGAGGACGGGTCGTGAGTCGTGCTTGGGTAGCTCAGTTGGTAGAGCACTTGCCCGCGAAAGGCAAAGGTCCCGAGTTCGAGTTTCGGTCCGGCACAGAGTTTTAATCCGCCAGGAAGTTTCATATCAGCACACATTCCGCTGCAGAGGGAATTCTTATTCTGGAAACTATTGTTCGAAGAAGACCAGTTTCAACAGAATTATGCTGCCATTATTTGATCCTAGGGAACTTGTTATGTAATTTCCATGTTACATTACACGAAGCCAGAGCTCCATAAGATCAGACGGTGGCACCATAAGACTGCTGAAACCGATAATATAGGAACAATAAAAGTGTCTAAACTGCGATTGAAGCGTACGAAGTAGGTTCTTCATTTCCAATCAAATCAATTTAATGGCTTTTTCACTTGTTTGACATTTTCTTTCCAAGTCTCGTCTCCAGTTCATTGTAAATCGAAATATTTTTATAAGTCTTTCTTGTATTCACAGCACCAGATTTGCACCTGGTGGCCAAAATTCGAACAAATTCCCGCCCCCCCCCTCACCTCCTCGTGTAAATAGATTCCGCGTTAACGCATTAGAATATCTACGAAGTTTCGCTGCCATACTGAAATTGCAGCGAACATTGAACCTCTGTGAGATGATGCATTGTAAATGTAACCTCTCGGTACATGAAGAAAAGCAAGTAATAATTTCGTAGCTTTATTTATTTCGATGTGGTAGTTAAAATATTACAGCTACCGTTCGTAGCTGCGTCAGTATTGGTATCAAAATCAATCGGTAATTCGGGGCACTCTTGTCCAACGCCTGATATACGGTTTGTATCGTGGGGTCTTCTCATCCCATTGTCTGCGACGTGACGTTGGCTAGGCAAATTGCACCCATTGAAGAATTCTCTGTATGCTGAATATACCGTCCTTTCAGCGTGGAAGCGGTGGCTGCGCGTACTCGGTGAGGTCACCGCCGCAGCCGAACGCGGCCGAAAAGTCGGCGCCGCTCGCTGGAAAGCGACCCAGCCAGTGCTTGCGCGTCCGCCCGCGTGTCGGCATCTCTTGATATTCAAATCCCGCTGGCGATGAAATTCTGATTTCGCAGCGTACCATACATACCGCGCGGGCGGCGATATTCCCTCCTCCCTGCCGCCTCCAGCCTCCGCCACCGCGCCGCGGCGCTGGCGAGTCACCGCCACTCGCCTCCGGCGCCCACCCCCGCAGCCGCACAGTGGCTGCCGCGCCTATAAAAACGCCAGCGAGCCTGCCGCCCTGCCAGCGACAGCTCCGGAGCCGGTAATGGAGCGCCCCGGATGCACCGGGGGCGGTATTTACCGATGGCGGCCCGACCCGCAGCGCAGCCGAGGCATTTCCCTATCGAAAACGAGTAACAGGCGGCTTTAACACTCGGACCATATTTACAAATAACTACATCCAGCTATTACTCCGCTCCGGCGTTATAATGCCTCACCGGCTCTAACCGGCTTTCGGGGCCCGGGAGGGTGTTTCTGGTCGTCAGAAATAGTAAAAAAAGCAAAAAACGGGAAAATCGGCCGTTTATTATATGTATTTCGTCGAGCGCTCGGGGCGTGAATTCAATTTGCGTTACTCGTTTCCGAAACAGGATAACATTGTTACGAGCGGCGGCGATAATGCCAATGTCGAAAAAAATACATGCACTGTGTTTTGGGTGATTTTACAGGCGTATATGTTTTTCGGCCAGGCGAGAATTATTCAGAATGATCTTGATCACAAAATGTGGTCATTTTATGGTTCCACAATACGAGCAGTATCTTCCCCCGTGGGATCTTCATTCAGCGATTAAATATATTCTTAGCTTTCTAGCGTCCACAGCTCGTGGTTTATTCGATAGAGTAGCAGAGATACGGATGTGATTCCACAGTGGTTCGGAAGTTTTCTAACCTGGGGGCTGAGCGTTTTTGTTGTCCGAATCCCACCTCGTCTTCATCGACTCTTGTAGCCGAAATGGCACTTGGGAAGGCGGAAATCACTGAAAAAACATGTTTTCTGTTACATCGTTTGTCGGCCGTAGTGACCGAGCGGTTATAGGCGACACAGTCTGGAACCGCGCGACCGCTACGGTCGCAGGTTCGAATCCTGCCTCGGGCATGGATGTGTGTGATGTCCTTAGGTTAGTTAGGTTTAAGTAGTTATAACTCATGACCTCAGAAGTTAAGTCCCATAGTGCTCAGAGCCATTTGAACCATTTTTGTTACATCGTTTCATTTTCACGCCAGTTTAACCTGACTCTTAAAACCGCTCAGAATTGTCGGCTTTTGCATGACCGATTTTCGGTTTTTTACTCCTATAATTTCCAGCAATAAACGCAGAAATCGAAAGAAAATTAAAAAAAAAATTAATTCTCAGTTTCAAGACACATAGAACAACAAAATAAAATTAAATAGGCAAATAAAAGAAACCGCCCACCGTCCGTTGCATTTCTCGGAAAGTGGTAACTGGCGGAATACTACAAAGAAAAAAAGTCACCAGTATTGTCCTACTGATTAAAATTTTTTGAAACGCTGTTAAAAATCATATTTCTTCGGGGATCATATCACTTTTTGGGCATTACAAAGAGTCACTGCTAAAGAATGAAAACTAAGATTGAAGAACTCTGTTCTTAGTGTTAATTTGTCCGCTGCGAGAGACATGTTATATAGACAAAGGGAGCAGATTAGAGACTTTCTATTTTTATTCTATGCCTTGAACTAAATGTGGTCAAGTTTTGAATTTACTACTCTTACAATAAAATCCTTCCTCTTGCTATTTCGTAGTGTTGACAGACAAATCTTTAATCTTTCAAAGCAAATGAAGTGTTGTACTTCATTGCTACACCGTTTCGTAAAAATATTTCCAGACTAGGGTTGGTGCCATTCTGCAATACAGCGGATGGCCAGTGATAACAGAAGGAAACTACCTAAACCGTGGGGGTAGGGGGGGGCGGGGGGGGGTGCAGTATTGTACACTACACATACACGTGTACGTTAAGCAACGACACACTGCAGCAGGGATGCTACTGTCTCAGCAATGCAGTACCAGTTCTTGTCATGTTTGTTGCCGTTTTTGTCGGCATTGGTATTAAGTTAGAATGATCAATTTTCTCATTTTCTTATAATAAGCACCAGCTTGGATGGCGTGTACAGGTACAGCTGCCCATGCAGCTTCAAAACGATACCACAGTTCATCAAGAGTAGTGACTGGCGTATTGTGACAGGCCAGTTTCTCGGCCACCATTGACCAGACGTTTCCAATTGGTGAGAGATCTGGAGAATGTGCTGGCCAGGGCAGCAGTCGAACATTTTCTGTATCCAGAAAGGCCCCTAAAGGACCTGCAATATTCGGTCGTGCATTATCCTGCTGAAATGTAGGGTTTCGAAGGGATCGAATGAAGGGTAGAGCCACGGGTCGTAACACATCTGAAATGTTCGTACACTGTTCAAAGTGCCGTCAATGCGAACAAGAGGTGACCGAGACGTCTAACCAATGGCACCCCATACCATACGGCTGGATGATACGCCAGTGTGGTGATGACGAATACACACTTCCAATGTGCGTTCACCACGATGTCGCCAAACACGGATGCTACCATCATGACGCTGTAAACAGAACCTGGATTCATCCGAAAAAATGACATTTTGCCATTCGTGCACCCAGGTTCGTCGTTGAGTACACCACCGCAGGCGCTCCTGCCTGTGATGCAGCGTCAAGGGTAACCGCAGCCATGGTCTCCGAGCGGGTAGTCCATGCTACTGCAAATGTCGTCGAACTGTTCGTGCAGATGGTTGTTGTCTTGTAAACGTCTCCATCTGTTGACTCGAGGATGGAGACGTGGCTGCACGATCTGTTACAACCATGCGGATAATATGCCTGTCATCTCGTCTGCTAGTGATATGAGGCCGTTGGGATCCAGCACGGCGTTCGGTATTAGCCTCCTGAACCCACCGATTCCATATTCTGCTAACAGTCATTGGATCTCGTCCAACGCGAGCAGCCATGTCGTGATACGATAAGCCGAAATCGCGTTCGCTACAATCCGACCTTTATCAAAGTCGGTAACGTGGTGGTAGGCATGTCTCGTACTTACACGAGGCATCACAACAACGTTTCACCAGGCAACGATGGTCAACTGCTGTTTGTGTATGAGAAATCTGTTGGAAACTTTCCTCGTGTCAGAACGTTGTAGGTGTCGCCACCGGCGCCAGCCTTGTATGAATGCTCTGAAAAGCTAATAATTTGCGCAACACAGTATCTTCTTCCTGTCGGTTAAATTTCTCGTCTGTAGCACGTCATCTTCGTGGTGTAGCAATTTTAATGGCCAGTAGTGTATTTAATACCGTAGGATCCGAATCGGCTGACTCCGCAGAGGGAATTACTTTTCATAGCCAATCTAAATGTGCGCATTTCCATAATTTACAGAAACTTGCTTACTTGAGTTAGGTCACCAGATAGTGAATCCTTCTAAAGGCCAGAAACTGTTCTCTGGCATCTCTGGTATATTTCTGCGTGGAAGACAGTTCAATCTTAGCACAAATTCGCGAGGGTTGTCGCGTGGTCTAAGGGCGCCTTGCCACGGTTCGTGCGTGTACCCACAATCGAAGGTTCGAGTCCTCCCACGGGCATGGATGTGTGTGCTGTCCTCAGTGTAAGTTAGTTTAAGTTAGATTAAGTAGTGTGTAAACCTAGGGAATGATGACCTCAGTAGTTTGGTATCTTAGGAACTTACCACAAATTTCCAAGTTTTTCTTCGTACAAAGGCTTCCCTTACAACGAAAAAGTCATCTTGGTGAAAATCATAACTACTGACTTCATTGCCACTTCATAGTGGGGAATTCTTCTATACGGAAATATTGCCAATTTGGTATCTTGTCTGCTCTCAACACACATAAAAAAAACATCAAAATCAAGTCAAAATTAGTTTTAGTCATTGCTAGCCTCCAAAGCTCGTTAATCTCTAATTATACCAATTCTGATGCGGCATAGTAGTTTCGTATTCTCGGAGACTATGGGATCACGTAAGTTGTCAGGATTGGATTGTATTGCATGTTAACCGGGGACCTTGTAACGTCGGAGATGCTCCTTCCCCGCCGCAGCCGCAGTGATCCACAACCCCAAGACGACTACCGCAGTCTACTTCACCCCTCCGCCGTCCCACACCGAACACAGGGTCATTGTGCGGCTCGGCCCCCGGTGGACCCCCCAGGGAATGTCTCACACCAGACGAGTGTAGCCCCTATGTTTGCGTGGTAGAGTAATGGTGGTGTACGCGTACGTGGAGAACTTGTTTGCGCAGCAATCGCCGACATAGTGTAGCTGAGGCGGAATAAGGAGAACCTGCTCACATTCGCAGAGGCAGATGGAAAACCGCCTAAAAACCATCCACAGACTGGCCGGTTCACCGGACCTCGTCACAAATCCGCCGGGCGGATTCATGCCGGGGACCAGGCGCTCCTTCCCGCCCAAACAATCTTGCGCTAGACCGTACGGCCAACCGGGCAGGCAAGTTGTCGCAATTCTTGACTACCTTTGAATTTACAGTGAATTCAAATTACATGATCGATAAAGTTCGTTTATTAATTTATTTCAACGTGGAAAACATTCTGAGGTACGCAACAAACAACTGGTTCCTTAATTTGTTATAATTTATGGCTTCTCTTTGTACATCGTTATCTTTCTTTTTGGGATCTGTCCAGGTGAGCAGAACTTGTTGAGATTTCTGCATGCAGTCTTAAACACCTTTTGATATCTCTCGACAATGTTAGCGTCTAGAATGAAATTTTCACTCTACAGTGGAGTGTGCGCTGATATGAAACTTCCTGGCAGAATTAAACTGCGTGCCGGACCGAGACTCGAACTCGTGACCTTTGTCTTTCGTGGGCAAGTGCTCTACCAACTGAGTGAGCCACCCAAGCACGACTCACGCCCCGTCCTCACAGCTTCAATTCCGCCAGTACCTCGTCTCCTACCTTCCAAACGTCACAGTTCTGCAGGGTTCGCAGGAGATCTTCTGTGAAGTCTAGAAGGTGGGAGACGAGGAACTGGCGGAACCTGTGAGGACGGGGCGTGAGTCGTGCTTCGGTTGCTCAGCTGGTAGAGCACTTGCCCGCGAAAGGCAAATGTCCCGAGTTCGAGTCTCGGTCCGGCACACAGTTTTAATCTGCCAGGAAGTTTCAATGTAAGCGTCATTTTTAAATTTGATTTGAGTTTTAGAGAACTATTGTGATCTGTGTCGATCATTAGATACAGATTTGAGTCCTGCATGACCGAGTATGCGAGCTCAAAACAGGAGATGCGGCGAGCACACCCTAACTGGATAGGCTGTGCGCACTAGTCCGTGTGACCGAGCATAGAAGCCGTGACCGAATACGTAGCTCGTAACTTCAAACACATCACACGTGTCATTATCCGTGTGAGACTGCAGCCAGTACGGGCTTCTCATTTGTGGTGTGTGTCTCTCTCTGTAATCATGCAGCGCGAGGAAGCCAGTGCAGTAAGACGTAAGATTGAAACCAATGTTTATACATTGAAGAAACGGGAAGGTCTAAAAAGCCAAGTATGGAGGTACATTTCTGTTGGCTGTAGACGAAAACAGTGCGCCTACTGGATACGTATAGTTCATAAACCGCTCCACATTACTGTGTTTCCAGTCGGGAACCACTCATTTAAAGAAACACAGTTGCAAGAAACCTCACAAAGATACAGCTCCTTCAGGGATACCGGCATTAACAGAAAACAGTATTAGAGCAAAGTGTGTTGCAATGTGTGCTAAAGATATGAGACCATTTACTGCTGTTCCGGTGAAGGTTTCAGAGAACTAGGCCAAGAATTAATACATCTAGGTGCGCATTATGGAGAAGTTAACGTGGCAGATGTCATGCCACATCCCCCTTCTTTAAGCACACATGTCAAAGGACAAGCTGATGCAACACGAAACAGCATAATGCCTTCTGTTATTGCGGAAGTTATTAATAAAACATGTGCTGCGACAGATTTTACACTCCTGGAAATGGAAAAAAGAACACATTGACACCGGTGTGTCAGACCCACCATACTTGCTCCGGACACTGCGAGAGGGCTGTACAAGCAATGATCACACGCACGGCACAGCGGACACACCAGGAACGGCGGTGTTGGCCGTCGAATGGCGCTAGCTGCGCAGCATTTGTGCACCGCCGCCGTCAGTGTCAGCCAGTTTGCCGTGGCATACGGAGCTCCATCGCAGTCTTTAACACTGGTAGCATGCCGTGTCAGCGTGGACGTGAAACATATGTGCAGTTGACGGACTTTGAGCGAGGGCGTATAGTGGGCATGCGGGAGGCCGGGTGGACGTACCGCCGAATGCTCAACACGTGGGGCGTGAGGTCTCCACAGTACATGATGGTGTCGCCAGTGGTCGGCGGAAGGTGCACGTGCCCGTCGACCTGGGACCGGACCGCAGCGACGCACGGATGCACGCCAAGACCGTAGGATCCTACGCAGTGCCGTAGGGGACCGCACCGCCATTTCCCAGCAAATTAGGGACACTGTTGCTCCTGGGGTATCGGCGAGGACCATTCGCAACCGTCTCCATGAAGCTGGGCTACGGTCCCGCACACCGTTAGGCCGTCTTCCGCTCACGCCCCAACATCGTGCAGCCCGCCTCCAGTGGTGTCGCGACAGGCGTGAATGGAGGGACGAATGGAGACGTGTCGTCTTCAGCGATGAGAGTCGCTTCTGCCTTGGTGCCAATGATGGTCGTATGCGTGTTTGGCGCCGTGCAGGTGAGCGCCACAATCAGGACTGCATACGACCGATGCACACAGGGCCAACACCCGGCATCATGGTGTGGGGAGCGATCTCCTACACTGGCCGCACACCTCTGGTGATCTTCGAGGGGACACTGAATAGTGCACGGTACATCCAAACCGTCATCGAACCCATCGTTCTACCATTCCTAGACCGGCAAGGGAACTTGCTGTTCCAACAGGACAATGCACGTCCGCATGTATCCCGTGCCACCCAACGTGCTCTAGAAGGTGTAAGTCAACTACCCTGGCCAGCAAGATCTCCGGATCTGTCCCCCATTGAGCATGTTTGGGACTGGATGAAGCGTCGTCTCACGCGGTCTGCACGTCCAGCACGAACGCTGGTCCAACTGAGGCGCCAGGTGGAAATGGCATAGCAAGCCGTTCCACAGGACTACATCCAGCATCTCTACGATCGTCTCCATGGGAGAATAGCAGCCTGCATTGCTGCGAAAGGTGGATATACACTGTACTAGTGCCGACATTGTGCATGCTCTGTTGCCTGTGTCTATGTGCCTGTGGTTCTGTCAGTGTGATCATGTGATGTATCTGACTCCAGGAATGTGTCAATAAAGTTTCCCCTTCCTGGGACAATGAATTCACGGTGTTCTTATTTCAATTTCCTGGAGTGTATGTGGACTGATTCTCACAATCAAGTGCACTATTTGACGCTTACTACACATTACATTAACACAGATTGGTCTATTGTGAACATTGTTTTATTTACAACAAAATTCCCGGTCGTTAAGAAGACGGAAGTAAATATTACGAAAGAAATTGAAGAGAGGATGGCTGATTGGGACATTTCGCCGGACATGTTGCACAGTTTTGTTTTTGTCTCCGACCAGGGTGCTAATATAATAAAGGCTTTGGAAAATCACGAAAGGATTCCTTGTGCTGCTCATTGTATAAACACAGCACTTAGCCATACGTTCGATGAAGATAACTTCTTGTTAAATCATGTCCAGAACATCGCATCAACAATAAATACTGCAAAATGCATTGTAAGGTACATTAAGAAAAGTGGCCTCTGCTCGTCTTTGAAATCATCGTTGAAACAAGAGGTCTGCACACGCTGGAACAGCTTGTACACTATGCCGGAATCCTTACACACTCAGTATAACGAAGTTGCTGCTTTGCTGACGGAAAAGGACTCCACTTACAGATTGCAAGGATACGATAATGACCTAGCAAGAAAAATTGTGCATTTTCTGAGACCATTTAAAATGGCCACAGATGAATTAGAAGGCGGAAAAGAACCGACAATCCAGTTAGTTCTTTGGTTTCATAAACTGCATTAATTTGCAATGTCAACGACACTGACTGTCAGGTGAGTAATTACTGCAGTTAAAAGCACTGTTTCATTATTATACGCGATAGATTTATATTTAACTAGCGTAATTGATGTGTACTAACAAATAAGTATATTTTAGCAGGAAGTACAAAGGATTGAAAATCGAGCATTGACTTTCGTTTGTCAGAAGTTTGTGATCACTTCCAGACATAAAAATGCTACGTTTCTTTGGCCGTCTTTCCGTGATCTTAATATGCTTGAAATAAATGAAAAGCAGGAAATTCTTAGAAATATGCGACAAATGTGTGCTACTTACGAAGGTACAACATGCAATCATTAACATAATGGTTTTTACATAGTTAGTGGATAGTAAGTTATAGAGAAACGGGAATGTCATTATTCGTATAATATTTCATTAACGTAAAACACCTCGTTTTTACGGTAACGTTTCGATGATTTCCACATCAGTTCTGTATTACTTGACTCTTTTGTTTATTATCGTAGATCCTTCAAGTACTGTGTCATCACCAACCAGAAAGAGAGACCGTTTCCAGGAATGGATTAACAACAGATCATCCGCAACAGATGAAGTAGATCTCTACATTTTAATGCATCCCGGAGATAATGATGACACCTTAAAGTGGTGGAGCAGACATGAAACAGATCTGCAGGGCCTGGCTGCAGTTGCAAGACGTATTTTACGTATCCTAGAAACAAGCGCACCTAGTGAAAGATGCTTTAGTAAAGCCAGCATGTTACTAACAAATCGCCGCAGCCAAGTAAATCCGGAACGTGTTTGTGATTCACTGCTGATAAACAACAAATATAACTTTGTTTCTGTTGCAAACAAGTGAAATGTATGACAAGTTACGTCTGTAAATGTTTAATGTTCTTTGTATGCTTTCTTTATGAAGATGGTTGTCTTCTAGATAACAGGAACAACACTCATTTAATGTTTCCTATTGATGAAAGGAAAAATGTATCTTTTGTTTGGAAATGAGACTCGTCTTCTATCCGCGATTGTATTGAAATATTTTACTTTCCAGGTGCTTTATGAATTTACCAGTGTCACATACCCGTTATTGTAAACGTTACTTTTTTATTAAAAGATAGAGAGACAGAGATAAATACATTGTGTGTTTGTTTGTGTGTGTGTGTGTGTGTGTGTGTGTGTGTGTGTGTGTGTGTGTGTGTGAGAGAGAGAGAGAGAGAGTCGTTGGATTTGTACAGTACAGTACAGTGCAGAGAGCCTGGGCGAGGTGAGGTGAGACGTCAGCGGTGACCGGTCATGCTCGGTTATCCGCGTGTCCGGAATCCGGACAACAGACATGGGGCGAGTACGTGACCGAGCCGAGTCGTGTGGGCCGGACATGAGCGGCTCGGTTCCCCCCGTCAACAGGCCAGCCGTAACCGGTCAGACATAGAGCGTTGCAGCACTCTAATACAGATATCTATCAATCCTCAGTCTTGACTTAGAAAATCCATGCACAGAAACGTAACATTATCATTCTAGAACGGTTTCAGTTCTGATGTTTAACTCATCCACTTCTGCTTGCGGAAATGAATTAGGCTTGACGCAGCATAGTTATTAGGTTACAGTTCGAAATGAAACACAGAGAAACGTCCATTTATGACTTAAGCACAGTTGTTTGTATTCACACTTACATAAATGTTCAAATGTGTGTGAAATCTTAGGGGACTTAACTGCTATGGTCATCAGTCCCTAAGCTTACACACTACTTAACCTAAATTATCCTTAGGACAAACACTCACACACACCCATGCCCGAGGGAGGACTCGAACCTCCGCCGGGACCAGCCACACTGCAGCGCCTGAGACCGCTTGGCTAATCCCGGACGGCTCTCTTGACTTAGATTTTAATTTAAATTGCCCTACTACTTCTCTCTGGTTAGGCGACCCACTAATAATAAATATAACTTGGTGCACGCTTATGATTGTTGTTCTCACTTTGACGACATTTTCGTTGTGCTTAACGGCCAAACTCAACGACCAATCTCTTAATACTCAGTGAAGCTAACGAGCATTGCACTCGCTTGTTTTGTTTGATAATATCTCTGTTTATCGCGTCGGCTTATAAGGAACTTTCAATATAAGAGAAATAAGAGCACGAGATAAAAGCCGGGCGGAGTGGCCAAGCGGTTCTAGGCGCTACAGTCCGGAACCGCGCGACCGCTACGGTCGCAGGTTCGAATCCTGCCTCGGGCATGGATGTGTGTAATGTCCTTAGGTTAGTTAGGTTCAAGTAGTTCTAAATTCTAGGGGACTGATGACCTCAGATGTTAAGTCCCATAGTGCTCAGAGCCTTTTGAACCATTTTTTCGAGAAGGAAGGTCTCATTTTTCGCACGTGCTATTCAAGAAACTGAAAATGGTTCTATGCGTCCTCTGCCAAACAATTTAGTGTGAATTGCAGACTAATAATGTAAATGCACGTGTAGGTGAACAATGGATTCGACAACTTTATATACCAATTGCGAATCGACTTGTGACGGTCTTGGACATCAGTGAGGAAGATCATTGAGCTAAACTCTAAATGGAATAGTTCACCTCGACTTGCGACTAGAAAGCGGCGGCAGTGCTGGGGCCGGCACAGGCATCGATCTTTGTCAAATTCTGCGAATTAAGCGCGCCTCCCCGACTGTATCTGCGGTCACATCGTTTTACACGGCAAACAGGAAACCGCCGGTGGAGCGCCAGCCGTCCGGCCAGCCACTCACTTGGCGACGTGACGTGCGGCCTGGTAGCGTACAGTGCGGTGCGGTTTGGCGGTTAACTGAAACCGATAGGAGAGCGGCCGGCGGTTGATATTATGCGTCGCTCTCAGGACGAGATTCCCCGGGGTCGCCAAACAGCGTGGCTAGACTGGGCCCGCAGGGGGAAATGGCACACGAAATAGTGCACACTTAGGTGGGAATTCTAGTTTGTTCGTCTTTTCTAAAGAAAGTCCTATGAGTTTCGACGATTTCTTTTGAGTCATCAGTCTTTAGACTGGCTTGATACGACCCGCCACAAATTTCTCACCAGCCAACCTCTTCATTTCGGAGTAGCACTAAGTTCTCAATTCTTTGCTGGATGTATTACAATCTCTCTCGTCATCTATAGTTTTTACCCTCTACACTACCGTCTAGTACCACAGAAGCCATTCCCTGGTTTGTTAACCGATGTACTACCATCCTTTCTCTTCTTTTCGTCTATGTCTTCAATGTGTTCCTTTCCTCACCGATTCTGTGAAGAACCTCCTCATGCCTTAACTTATCAGTCCACCTACATTTAGCAATACATCTCAAACGCTTTATTCTCTCTGTTCTGGCTCTCCATGTTCCGCAACCATATAATACTGTGCTCCAGATACACATTCTCAGAAATTTATTCATAATATTAAGGCCTATGTTTGACACTAGCATATATCTCTTGGCGAGGAATGTCCTTTCTGCCGTTGCTAATCTGCTTTTTATGTCTCCTTGCTCCCTCCGACATGGCTTATTTTCCCCCTAGGTAGCAGAATTCCTTACCTTCGTCTACTTCAGTATCCCCAGTTCTGATCGCCGGCCGGGCTGGCCGAGTGGTTCTAGACGCTACAGTCTGGAACCGCGCGACCGCTACGGTCGCAGGTTCGAATCCTTCCTCGGGAATGAATGTGTGTGATGTCCTTAGGCTAGTTAAGTTTAAGTAGTTCTTAATTTTAGGGGGCTGATGACCTCAGAAGTTAAGTCCCATTGTGCTCAGAGCCATTTGAACCAGTTCTGATGTTAAGTTTCCCGCTTTCTCACTTCAGCTACTTCTCACTACCGTCATCTTTCTTCGATTTACTGTCAGTCCACATTCTGTACTCATTAGACCATTTAATTCAAGAGACCCTGTAGGTCTTCTTCACTTTTATTGAGGATAGCAACGCCACCATCCAGTCTTATCATCGATATCTTTTCACCCTCAATTTTAATCCCATTCTTGAACCTTTATTTTATTTCTGTCATTGCTTGTTCGGCGCATAGACTGAACTGTAGGGGAAACACTACATCCCTGCCTTATACACTTTTTAATCCAAATACTTCGTTCTTGATGCGCCACTCTTATTGTTCCCTCTTGGTTCTCATACGTATTGTGTATTACACTTCTTTTCCTATATCTTACCCCTACTTTTCTTAGAATGTGGAACATCTTGCACTATTTTACATTATCGAACGCGTTTTGCCGGTCGACAAATCCCATTACTGTGTTTTGATTTTTCTTGAAACATGCTTGCATTACCATCGGCAAAGTTAGAAGGGCCCTTCTAATGCCTTAGCTTTTCCCAGAGCCAAATTGGTCGACATATAACAGATCGCAAACTTTGTTTCATTCTTCTGTATATATTCTTATCAGCGTCTTGCACGAGTCGTTAAGCTGTTTGTGCGATAATTCTTGCACTTGTCGGCTCTGGCAGTATCCGGAATTGTGTGGATTATTCGAAAGACTGAGAGTATATCGCCAGTTTCATACTTCCTACACGCAAAGACTGTAATCTTCTTGTTACCATTTTCCCCATTGATTCTGAAAATAGAGTGATATGACACATGCCCTTCTGCCTTATTTGATGTTAAGTCGTCAAAGCCATACCAAATTCGGATTCTAATATGGAATTCCCTGTCTCTTCTCTGTCGGCTGCTCTCCCTTCTTCTATCACGTTATCAGACACTCCACTCATAGAGGCTTTCTGCGTTCTCTGCTCTGCATTTAGCAGTGGAATTCTCATTGCACTCTTAATGTGAACGTACTTGTTTTTAATTTTACCGATGGTTTGAGTTATCTATTTCCTGATAATCATTTCTTTTACTACACATTTTTCTTGCAGCCACTTCGTTTACCTTCCCTACACTTCTTATTTATATCATTCCTAAGTTATCTGTATTTCTGTATTGCTGAATTTATGTGCACTTTTTTGACTTCTTTGTTTCGTCGATCAACTGAAGTAATTCTTCTGCTACCTATAGTTTCTTCTCAGTTACCTTCCTTCTGTCAACAACTTTTTTTCGAGCGTCTGTGATTGCTCTTCCTTCATTCCTCTTCAAATGAACGGCACACGCAGGTGTTCAATATCGTAGTATCTATAGCCTCAGCGAACTTCAAGCGTATCTCTGTACTCCTTAGTACTTCCTTATCTCACTTCTCTGCACATTGATTCTATTAAACTTCAGCCTACTCTTCATCATTACTAAATTGTGATCTGAGTCCATATCTGCTCCTGAGTATGTCTCACAATCCAATACCTGTTTTCGGAATCTTTGCCTGACCGTGATGCTATCTAATTGGGATCTTCCCGTTTTGACAATACCAGTGCAATTGACAATATATGGGGTACAATCATTAAGTTTTACAATAGTACAGTTCAGCGTATTTATGCAAGCGAGAAAGATCTGAAAATTCCTAGCGGATTAAATCGGTGTGCCTGGCCGGAACTCGAGCTCGGGACCTTTTTGCTTTCGTGGGCACGTTCCTACCGGCTGAGCTATCCAAAGAACGAGTCTAATTCTCCTTTACAGGCTTCTAAACTTTACAGCAGTTCATCTGCAACTTTAATAGTCTGTTATCCCTGGAAGAAAGGTTATTGTTGAGAAATAGGTTAGTCGCATCCGTCAGTGCTGTTTGTAGAATGAATTTACACTCTGCGGCTTAGTGTGTGCTAACTTGAAACAGTCTGAAAGATTAAAACTGTGTGTCGTTCCAGGACTCGAACCTGGTACCTTTACTTATAAAGGGCAAATTCTCGTTCCTCAAAGTGTGTTGGCTAACTTCTGACAGGTATTGAAGGTAAGAGAAGATGTACAGGTGAAAGGAAAGCTGTGACGACGGATCTTGAGTCGAGCTTGGATGGCTCAGTTGGAGTTACTGCAAGAGACAAAATTCCTGGATTTGTGACCTGGCCAGCTCACAGTTTTTATCGGCTTGGAACAATCTGACGAAGGTATGATTGATATCCTCCTCTTTCATCATAAGCATCGAGGATGGATAGCGAACACAGATGTGTTAAAAAAAATGGTTCAAATGGCTTTGAGCACTATGGGACTTAACTTCTAAGGTCATCAGTCCCCTAGAACGTAGAACTACTTAAACCTAACTAACTTAAGGACATCACACACATCCATGCCCGAGGCAGGATTCGAGCCTGCGATCGTAGTGGTCGCGCGGTTCCAGACTGTAGCGCCTAGAACCGATCGGCCGCCTCGGCCGGCGACTGATGTGTTCCATATGTTTCTGAAAGCAACCGTTATTGCAACATTGGCCTTCCATGCTGACTCTGAATCTGTATCGATAGATCGCCACCTATTTTCGGAAACCGGTAATTCAAATACTTTGATTCTGCGATCGTGAGTGATCACTTCACCAAAATATGAAATGATTTATTAAGCCGGAAAAATGAAACAATCCTATTTTGTTACTCGCATGTTAGTCATAAAAAGAATTCTATTCTTGTGGTTCTCTTAGATGATTCTTGTGATCATTATGCTATTTTTGTTGATAGTGAAACTGAGAGGTGTAAGGAGTTGCTCTTTAAAATTTTATTTTTGAGGGGTGCACAGCTTCAAATGTGTTTTCGGAATGAAGCATGGTCAAAGTGGCTAGTTTCAAGTGTGGGTCATTTGTAATCACACTTTTTAAGCTGCCTGAGTTTTTTTCACCCAAACATAAAACAGCTCGGTTCCTGTTGTGCTCCGTTTTTTCGTTCTCATACGCATTGTTTACTGATAAGAAATTAGTGAAAAGATTTAAAGGATGTAATCCTCTGAAGTGCCCAAGAACTATAAATCTGTATTTGTTTTGAACTGTTGATTGTTGTCACATCTTCCTGTTTGAAAACAACTTTCGTATTCAAAGAAAATTTCGAAATGAATTATTATTTCGAGAGTTTATTTCATTTTAGCATTGTCATTCTTTAAAAATAGTCTATCTTTTTACCTGTTGGCAAGTTGTGTATCTCAGACCCCTCTTACTTTCTGCTAAGAGAATGTTCTCTGTAGATTTCCTGCGTACCTAGGAGCGTAATTTCTTAGCTGCCTATACCTCTAGTGGTAAATGGAACTAGCGCCTACACATGCAAGACTGATATTACTATAGTGTTTAATTTAACTAGATGTCAACTACGTTCCTTCATTGTGGAGAACAACACTCTGCAAAAGGGATATCGCTCGCCAAAGGTGTCTGCATCGTATTACGTTGCATAGGAATCGCCATGCGCATTACAACACGATATAAACAGAGTTCGTGAACTCCATGCTTGTGATTATAGAACAGTGCTGTTTTTGCGTGCCTGCACGGGCAGTGCTTCAAATGAGTATTCGATCCTATGAGAATGGAATTTGTTTCTGGTCTGTGGACAATGCGATAAAATAAGCCGTTGCGATCCCAAAACACCGAACGTCGGTGACCCCCGCAACCTTTTTTTACTAACAGTGCGTCACATGCCGAATTATCAACTGTAACAGTCCGCTCTGCTATTAACAGTGCGATATCGCGAATCCATTCTAACAGTGGTCGGCGGGTTCTAGACACATACCTATGGTGCTTCACACACACTCATGACTTGACTGTGCCGCGACCATTCAGGGATTCCGTCAGCCTTCTCCTCTTACTGAAATCACTTCATATACAACGTTGACGAGACTCCACCACGATCAGCTGATCACTACTGGTTTTGTCCTCGTAACAGTTGTGTAACACGTTTAAACGAGAAATAACGATGTTCATCATTGGTGGAGTACTGTATTAGTTGTAACCATGACGCATTTAGTGTTCCTTAAATCTAGTTCGTAGGCTTCGACTACTGGGTCCAATGCTATGAACTACTTTCAACTGAAAGTGCAATGATCCAAGAAGCAGCTGCAAATGATTTTCAACTTCCGCTCATAGACAAGTTATCCAAGAAAGTTAGGGAAGAAGTACACAGAAATAAAAGCAACAGCCAAATAGATGCCACGGCAATGTGCGTTCACTACTATGGTGCCATTTTGCAGATACTTCTAATGTCTTGAGACCATGAAATAAAAAAGTTTCTTTTTGTATGCGCAATAAATGACGAAATAGACTGACACAAAACATAAAATCTAAAAAACCAAATTTATCAACTCGGGCGTCAGAAGAATAAGTACAACGAGTGCTCAGTAAAACATTCGTGTCAAAGAGGACCAAAATTCCAAACTAGATTTAAGTAACATATAAATGCTTTTACCTACGGTGTTCCTAATAAATCTGGCATAGCTATTCACATTGAATACACATGTTTTCGATAGCATAAATAATAAATCTAATTGTACTTCATAAACTAAACACAGATTTAAAATGTTAGTTGCTATTGTTTTTAGACTTACAAGACACGTTAATTCTTCATGTGTACAATATCTGAGCTGTTTGTGATGTCATTTACGTGATAGCCACCGAATGATGAAAACCTATACTTATGGCAGCCCTCAAGGTTCTTTGCGCTGGAAAATGTTGAAATTAGCTTTATACACTGATTAAAATTTATATTTCCAGTGCCATATTATATACCAGATTGTGGTAAGGTCTTATGGGACCAAATTGCTGAGGTCATCAGTGCCTAAATCTGCACACTACTTAACCTAACTTAGACTAAATTACGCTAAGGACAAGCACACTCATGCCCAAGGGAGGTTGAAATGGCTCTGAGCACTATGGGAATTAACATCTTAGGTCATCAGTCCCCTAGAACTTAGAACTACTTAAACCTAACTAACCTAAGGACATCACACACATCCATGCCCGAGGCAGGATTTGAACCTGCGACCGTAGCGGTCGCGCGGTTCGAGACTGAAACGCCTAGAACCGCTCGGTCACTCCGGCCGGCCCCAAAGGAGGACTCGAACCTCCGAGGGGTGGGGGGGAGCCGCACGGACTGTGACAAGGCGTCTGAGACCGCGCGTCCACCCCGCGCGGCTATATTATACAACACGGTAATATTAGGGGGGAGGGGGGGGGAGGGGGGAATATTTTTTAAGTCCGATCGCTTGCGAAGTGAAAACCACAATTAAAATCAATTTCTTTGTTTGTCTGTACCATTCACCTTAACCTTCTAGCAACTTCTGTACATAATCGCTGCTGATACTTCCCCATCTGTCCTAGGGTTGTGACAATTTCCAATATTCTCATAAAGAGGTCAGCCGCCTGTCCTTTTCGTCAATTCTGTACGCTGGTCTACAGCATGTTGTCTGTGCCAAAATGCTGTCCTCTTGACTAGCGGTTTTGTGTGAGTAAACAGATGAAAATTGGAGAGAGCCAACTCCGGGCTGTACCGTGGGTGATCAAATACTTCCCATCGAAAACGCTGCAGGAGGGTCTTTGTAGTACCTTCACTTTGCGGCCTAGCATTGTCTCGAAGGACAATGCCTGATAAAACATTACTCTTCCTCTGCTCTGAATTGCTCCACTCGCGGAACAAGATCATGGGGTTGACGCTCGCACCCTTCGCTGATCGCCTGAATCGTAAACGTCTTCACGTCTCCCTTTCAAGTACCGCACCATTGCCCCAATTGGCTGTCATGCACGACGTTTATTTTATGTGGGCTGCTTGAAATCACGCGGAACTTCTCAGCATGAAGAAATCGAATGGCAGCAATCACTTCAGATTAGGTAGGAGACTCTATTACATGCTCACTGTCCTCTCAGAACCAAAAAATGCGACGTGAAACGATTCATGGGCATAGGAGAGACACTGTGTAACAAATCTGTGAAGAGTTTCAACGAATTTTCAGTAGGATTTTAATTTCGCGACTGACTGGACCTCAAAAAAAAGTGAAGGATATACTCTTTACTTGTTCCGAATGAGTTGCACATATTTAATTGGATTACATGTTTCAGTCACTATGGATCTTCTTCGGATCTAAAAGTAAAACTAAAAATGTACCATCTAATATTTTACAATAAGTAGGAAAGAAAATGATTATACATGAATCTAGAATTTACCTATAACTGTTGCGTCAGCCACCCGTTTTGTCTGCTGAGAACCACATATCAGAGCATTATGTTTTGCATCTGCGGTTGTTGTTTTGAATAGGTGTATGTTGGTAGTGCGAGGGGGAAGGAGAAACTGAGTGTGGTTGGTTGGGGAAGGGAAGGGGAAGGAAGCAGGTAGGAGATGGTGGGGACGTCATGCATTTAACTAGGAAGGTCGTACTAAAATTATATAACAAAAATGCCTCTGGGCACTATGGGACTCAACTGCTGTGGTCATTAGTCCCCTAGAACTTAGAACTACTTAAACCTAACTAACCTAAGGACATCACACACATCCATGCCCGAGCCAGGATTCGAACCTGCGACCGTAGCAGTCCCACGGTTCCGGACTGCGCGCCTAGAACCGCGAGACCACCCCGGTCGGCAATTATATAACATATAATTATATAAAACGAGAATTCTTAGCCGGCCAGAGTGGCAGAGCGGCTCTAGGCGCTACAGTCTGAAACCGCGCGACCGCTACGGTCGCAGATTCGAATGCTGCCTCGGGCATGGATGTATGTGTTGTCCTTAGGTTCGTTAGGTTTAAGTAGTTCTAAGTTCTGGGGGACTGATGACCTCAGAAGGTAAGTCCCATAGTGCTCAGGGCCATTATTTTTTTGAGAATTCTTACATAATTATATGTTCTACAATTTTAGCACGACTCCTCTTGCTAAACTGACGACATTCCAACCATCCCCTCCCTGCTTCCTTCCCTCCCTCAATCAGCCTCACTCTATTTGCCCTTCCCCCCTCGCGCCACGTATCTATTTAAAACGTTGACTGCAGTTGCAAAACACAGTGCTCTGGTACGTGGTTCTCAATAAACAAGACAGACTGCTCAAGCAGCTACTTAGGTAAATTCTACATTTATGTGTAATTCTTTTCTTTTATACGTATTGTAAAATAATAGATGTTACGTATTTTACTTAGTTTTAGATCAGAAGATGATCCACAGTGACGGAAACATGTCACATAATTGTGTGTGTGTGAAATCTAATGAGACTTGACTGCTAAGGTCATCAGTCCCTAAGCCTACACACTACTTAACCTAAATTATCCTAAGGACTAACACACACACCCATGCCCGAAGGAGAACTCGAACCTCCGCCGGGACCAGCCGCATAGTCCATGACTGCAGCGCCTAAGACCGCTGGGCTAATCCCGCACGGCTGTCACATAATTAAAAGTGTGATACTGAGTAGGAACAATGAGAATTATCTTAAATATCTACGCAGTTGTTGAATATCTCAAGACGATTATGTCAACTGTAGGAGTAAAAAAAAAATTATAGCCTCCTTATAACTCACCTGTAGCGGAATGAAGTTCAAATCAGACAACGGGCTACTACCAGCAAAGAAAATTCTCACGTAGACCATTGGTCGATCTGACGAAGAGGCTCTAATCCCTATAACCAAGATACGGGACAAAATAAAAGCGACTGACAGATAATTGTTTTATCTTTTAATATTGCGTATGTCTTCCTGAAGTCTGTTAAAATCTAATACTGCATTCACTATGACTTACATTCTTTCTTTCTTTCTTTCGCTTGTGCCTCTTTCCCGCAGTGATGCAGGGTCTGCATGGTTAATCCGATGTGGCAATGTTAGATTAAGGGGTGGCCAGATGACCTTCCTGCCACCACCCCGTACCCCCAGGGACGCGGTTCTAGGCGCTACAGTCTGGAGCCGAGCGACCGCTACGGTCGCAGGTTCAAATCCTGCCTCGGGCATGTCTGTGTGTGATGTCCTTAGGTTAGTTAGGTTCAATTAGTTCTAAGTTCTAGGCGACTGATGACCTCAGAAGTTAAGTCGCATGGTGCTCAGAGCCATTTGAACCATTTGAACCCCACGGGACGGAATTAGTGTACCCCAACTGTCAGGGACTAGTGTAATCCATGGAATAATGCGAAAGTGTTCAGGTGTCTGCGAGCCATGTAACTGAGGCGGAACATAGGGACCAGCCCGGTATTCACCTAGGAAATGTGGAAAACCGCCTGAAAACCACATCCAGGATGGCCGGCACAACGACTGTCGCCGTAAATGCGCCGGGCAGATTCGATCCGGGGCGGGCGCGCCTACCCGAGTCCACGAAGCAGCGCGTTATGGCTCTCGGCTAACGTGGCGGGTTCGCTGTGACTTACATATTGACTCCTATTTCCTGCTCTACCACATCAGACAATTCCTCCTCCTCGTAAAGGCCTTCAGCGTATTTACATATAGCCCCCTCCCCCCTCCTTTGATTTTTACGTTGGTCTGTACTGGAGCTGAAGCCGTTGGCACACGCACCGTGCTGTGGAACGTTAACGTTGAGCGTGCCAAGTTCAGCGTGCTGCTGAACGCTCAGGAGCGATGCGACTTGTGCGTACGGTACGTGGGCCCCAACGTGGTATACGCGATCGCAACGCACTCCAGCGGCAGTTTGAGGGATGTTTCTAGTTCGTAAATCACACTGTTTACTCAACGGGCGCGCGTAAAATTTCCACGTTAGGTCTATTAAAACGCACATTTCCTCCATCTTCCACGAAAAGGAAAGTACCATGTTGAATCAATGAAGACACAGGCTTACAAAAGTTCCATTGCAAACAGTGCGGAACAAATTTGGAATACTTGTCCGCATGAGATAAACATTATTTCACCATTCCGACATTTTATTAAAACCCCAAGGTCAGTCTTACTTGATCACTGTTCCTACCCAGTAGCAGAATCTTTGCAACATGTGAATTAGGAAGCGTAAAATAAAAACGAGCAAAATATATTTACACAAGTACTGCAAGCTGTCCTGTAATTAAGACAATCGAACCCAGTCACCCCTCAAAAACTTATATTTACATAACATCAAATATTAAAGCATATACTTATACTAAACTAATAATAAAGTATCAGAACTAAATAAAAACGCGTATGTTAGAAAAAAAAATTGGGAGTGTAAAGACGCGAAACACCGCCTCAGCATAAACTCTTTACCGGACAGAATCGCTAACCATTACGCAAAACCAACAACAGGCTGCTATTTCTTAAAAATATTGTGTTACGGCTTGCTAAAAACGTTAATCGTAGATAATTATGTTATTAATCGAAATTTAATTATAACATGTACGATGAACAATGCGTTCTTGTTGGATCTTCAGCGTGTCGCTGCCTTCAAATAGCCTACGCTCGTTACTATAATTCTTTTGCCACGAATATGATGTTTCTAATTATTTTATTGGAATGATTCACACAACTAACAACGTGTTTTCCAGTGATTCTCAATTTGCTGGTGCTCAGAAACGGCCAATATGGCGGCTCACAACTCTGTACTGAAGGGAGACGACGTGCGTGTGACGTAGGTGGCGATGTGCCATCTCATTGGTCAACCCTCAGACGCAAGCTCAGACTATCTGACATGCCAGATACTGCTCTCCACGTTCGGAAAGACTCCCGAACCTGCTGTTCCACGCTATGACGTCAGAAACTCGGCACGCTCAACGCTCGAATGCACGGTCCGTGTGCCGACGGCTTAAGAGTATTACGCACACTGCATAATTAGGAGTCCATTTGCCGACTTTCATTTGCCGAAAACCTAGTTTCGATATCTTGAACCGCTCACGACAGAAACTGGGTGCATACGTCAGGTGATCCACCCCGTATTTCCGCCCCTATTGTGTGGGGAAGCGGTTATATTCCTGGGACAGCGGCTACGATTCTTTTACGGCACATTTTTGCGACTGCAGCTTGTTGCCATGCGCTATTCGGATACCGCCGTAGATACAAGAAGCAGCAGCAGCTGTTTCTCTTCAAACTTGGCTGCGCAGCGGCCGGACTGCCTGAAATGAACGACGCCGGCCGGCGTGGCTGGGCGCGGTGAGAAGTTTCGCGGGCTATCTTCATCAGGGCCGGCGGCGATATTGCAGAGCCGAGGGGGCTCCGCGCCGACCCAGTTGGCTGCGCCCCAGCGGCTGGCGGTGGTCTCCCGACCGCAGGCCGCCTGCTCGCCTTCTGAATGAACGCCGGCTCGCCAGCGCAGCATGGCTTGGCGTGGCGCGGCGCCGCTATACCTTGCAAAGTGCTTCGCTTGTAATAGTTACGACAGCTCATGCATATGAATGGCAGAGGGCTCGCACGTACTTTTTTTCCCCCCTCGTGCCTCTATCCCCCACCCTCCCGCCGTATCTTTCCAGTAACCGGTTCCGCGGATTTATCGCGCCGTCATCAATATGCAAAGCATTCGTGTGCTGGAGTGATATATTTGAAGCTCCTCGAAACACACTTTTTCTTCCCCTAAGCTGTGCATCACATAGCGGCGGTACCAAGTAAACCACTAACGGTAATTAAGCGCTGGTCTGTTCCTACGTAGCTCAAAAAGCCTTCTTAGCAAATTATGAGACAGTGATCTATTATCTACAGCCACAAGTATGTATCATTTCACATGTCCGTTTTGTTTTTACCATCGTATCAAACATGCCATAGAGACTGCTTTCAGCCAGCCGCATTGGCGAGGGGTTCTAAGCGCTTCAATCTGGCACCGCGCGACCGCTACGGCCGCAGGTTCGAATCCTGCGTCGGGCATGGATGTGTGATGTCCTTAGGTCAGTTAGGTTTAAGTAGTTCTAAGTTCTAGGGGGACTGATGACCACAGATGTTAAGTCCCAAGGTGTCCAGAGCCATTTGATTCATTGATAATGTACGAAGTCGTATGTTTTATAAATGTGTCACAGGGTAAAATTTATTTGTGGAGTTGAACGCAGTCTTAGTACAACTGCACAGAATCTATGCCATTTCAGTAACTGTCGGTTGAATCAACTTCCAAGGACGAGCATAGCGTACTGTATATAGATTCCTAAAAATATTAATTTACTTCATAAAAGAAAGGTTTAATCCAATATACAAAGATTTATTTTCACTTCTACTATTCAGTGTGGGAAAGATCGTACAGAGTAACTATCAGTACTTTTCCAAATTACATTTTCTAACTTTTCCCCCTGGAGTATTACCAGATGCATCACTAAACATTTTTAAAATTCATTTTTGTAGGCTACGAGAAGGTAAATTGTTACTGGAACCTCTTCCCGTTCAGGCTGGGCCGTTCGGAGTGGCCGTGAGGTTCTAGGCGCTACAGTCTGGAACCGAGCGACCGCTGCGGTCGCAGATTCGAATCCTGCCTCCGGCATGGATGTTTGTGATGTCCTTAGGTTACTTAGGTTTAATTAGTTCTACGTTCTAGGCGACTGATGACCTCAGAAGTTAAGTCGCATAGTGCTCAGAGCCATTTGAACCATTTGTTCAGGCTGTAACGGAAAAACGTTCAGCCTTTGGTGTCGTCTATGCTATGAAGAAATTTCTGAGAACGTATCTTAGCGCAGCAGTGTAGGAAAGTGCGAAAACCGGAAAAGAAGAGAATCGGAACTCTTGAGAAATGAAAGTTAGATGGACTGATAAGAGACGAGGAGGTTTTCCGCAGAATCGTCGAGGACAGGAATGTAAGGGAAACGATGACAAGAAGCTGGATCAGGGTGAAAGGACAAAGGAATAACTTCCATGATAAATAAGGTAATTCCAGAGGGTAAAAAGTATAGAGGGTGACCGAGACAGGAATGTGTTCAACAAATAGTTGAGAATGTTTGATGCAAGCCTTACTCTCAGACGAAGAGGTTAGTTCAGGAGAGGAGTTCCTGGCGGTCCTCATCAAACTAGCCAGAAGATCGATGCTTCATAGAAACAGCTATGCCCAATTGTAGCACATATGTGACACTATCGGGTCTGTCTGTTTCTCTCTCAATATGCTAGTCTTCAAACGTTCTACATCTCCTCTGAAACCAAATTTCGAAAGAACCGCTGTGCGAATAAGAACCACCTGCCTGTCAAAGGGGTAAGGGTGGGGATGAAAAAATAATGTAAGCCACGCTGCACGAATGTATTCATACAGTATTTGAGAATTAGAGCCCTTAGTGACTTGCAACAAAATTTATATACCATTTCAAACGATTAAGAAAGTTTTACTCGCTGACACCCCCTAATAATGATGAAATTAAAAAAGAAAGCGCTTACATTTTCTGTTCATTTTCGCATCAGACATGACGTTTTAATGTATTACTTCTTTACAATAAATGTATTCGCGACACAGTTTGCAAATTGTGTTTGTAGACAGCACTGAATGTACTTGTAAAATTATATAATTGTAAGATACATAGATCAGGTTATATGACGTCATAAACACTGAGACGTGTGAGGAACAGCCGCATCATGCTTGACGTTTAAATTCATTGTTGTTATCACATTGACCCCATTTAGATAGAATTTAGTAAGGAGATAGCTTAAATCCTGAGGAAGAACATAGCATACTTTAGAAAGTGTGTAGCGCAAGGTTTTTATTGATTTGAAGAATATTACGCGAATGAGGGAAAAGTACTTACTGTTAGAAAAACCTATTTAGTCTTCGAGTTTCTAACGTAATAATATTTGAGGAAATGCGTTTCTTGGTTGATATATGCTACATGATACAACTAAAAATAAACAATGTTTATACAATCAGCAACGTGTTTAATCCATACTTCCACACTATGGCTGCGTAATGTATTGCTACTATGCGCACTATTGAGACCTTGGGAACGAGAGCAGTGAGTAACTTGAAACAAACTTTTATCATAATTTAAAACTTCTACGAAAATTTCTTTTGCTGACAATTGCCACAAAATGATGAAAGGAAAAAGTTTATAGCTTACTACACTTTACCTTTTCATGCAGTGAATCTGTCGCATCAGGTACGATGTTTAAATTTATACCTCTTTATCACTAACTACATTGATTACACTTTTTGCAGGCGATGTTTATACATAGCACTGAATATACGTGTATAATTATTTGATTGTACGGAACATAATTCAGGAGACATGACGTTATAAACACTGAGATGTGCGAAAAATTGCCGCAGCGTACCTTGCATTTGAATCTATTACTTCTTTGATACTGTCTTTTCGCAATCCATTTAACAGACTATTCCAACGTGACGCTGAATGTGCTTATAAAATCATGAAGTACGCCGTAGAGAGAGAGGAGGAGCAGGAGGAAGAGAAGGAGATAGAAAGGGAAGAAAATGAGATAGACAGACGGGAGGAGTAGCTAGAAGAAAGAGTAGCAAATGGACAGAGAGAGAGAGAGAGAGAGGCAGGAAGAAATAGACTAATTGAAATAAATAAATACCCGTCAAATCCCGCGTACCCAGCCAGCCCGTGCATATTTTTAGTATAAACACATCTGCTTCTCCTGTGAGAAAGTCCTTAGTTTGGTGAGAGTACTTCTTGACATAAGCCCACAACAGTTCGCACATTTCCTCTCGAACTTACACATAACTTTCTCAGTAACAGCGGCACTTCTGTTTAGGTGATTACCTTTAATCTATCTGCTTTTTCATTCGCCCTAAGTATTTCCACACCCTTATTTTATTCTTTCATCCACGATGGACAACAACATGAATATACTACATAAATTAGACGGCTGACATGAGATGGACCTGTACCAAGAGCTAAAATGCTATATGAACACTATAAGCTGTCAGGCAACCACGACAAGTATCAACGCTGAACATTTAGTCAAAAATGGTTCAAATGGCTCTGAGCACTATGCGACTTAACATCTGAGGTCACCAATCCCCTAGAACTTAGAACTATTTAAACTAACCTAAGGACATCACACACATCCATGCCCGAGGCAGGATTCGAATCTGCGACCGTAGCAGTCGCGTGGTTCCGGACTGAAGCAACTAGAACCACGTGGCCACCGCGGCCGGCAACATTTAGTCCCTCTGAGGAGGGCCGCTGTAAAATCGGTTGAAACGTATTCATTTTTGCTGTCCTAATATTTTATAATGTCGCAACCCAATAAGTAAAATGATTTTATTCAAGAATGAACAATATTTACGCATTGGGGAAACAGAAACGAAGTCAGTCAATTTCTGTACAGATTTTTTCCACATTCTTAAACAAGTTTGAGTAGTGCAAAATAGATCAGTTGCAAGCCGTAATTTATTTTCAAAATTTTAAGTACATCCTAGAGTATTTTACAATGTTCGCCGAGCAATATTTCATTTGCGTACTTTTATTAATTCCTTTAGGAACTACAGCCTTTAAGTGTTACACCATTTTCCAATTTCTACTCAGAGGATTCCATACACTCACCCTCCTTCTAGTGAGATATCTGCGGCTAGGTATTATTCATTATTTTATTATTATGTTTTGTGAACATACACGTTACACGTCATAAAATATTAGTTTAATGCAAATTATTGTTAAGTTTGAATTAAAAACACACGATGGAAGAACGGAAGGGTAAAGTCAACGCGTACTGTTTGGAGAAGAACTTGTGCAGTTTTTACCGACACTAGGCTACCACTTGCGTCTGTACCTGCGCTCGTAAAACGAGAAAGAGCTCTTGCGGTAACGGGGCGGTGTGCTATTTCCTTTTTTTCCCCTATTCTTTTCTTTTGTTTGCCGCACTGCTGGTACGAGACTGGGTGTAGTCGTTTCGCACAACGACCATCTGCGTGGCGGTCGAGTTGCAAGAGATTCGGCGATGGGTGTTCACACACTGCCGTTCGCGTGTAGGACATGCGCGTATGAAAACGGCGAGGATTATGTATGAGGATGAATTTATGGTGTAGCGAAGTGTGTATTGATTTGCAACTGTCAGATTGTAAATGTGTGCGGGAATGAGGTTCCACAAGGTCGTGCTTCGGTAGCTCAATCGGAGATCCGGCTGTAGACATATAGACAATCTGTTTTCCATTAAAACTTGGAGGAATTTATTGTCTCGAAGAAAGTTATATTCAAAGAATATTTACAATTGGAGGCAATATCACAAATGCATCCGTCTTCCACACACTGTCATACAATAAAGTGTAAAACAGAGAGGAGGCAAAGAAACCAATTACACATTGGGAGAATACGTGGAAAAACATTAACGGCGAAGTCCTGTCAACGAAATTAAGGTCTGCATGGTACAGTTAACGAATTTGTACGAAAAAAATGACAGATTACATGCAACAGAACCATACGGCTTTCTGTCTTAAATGTAGAATAGTGGGAACTTTAATACAACGGTGTACATGCAATAGTTACAACACTGTAAGACGCCATATCAAGGAGCAGGTAGCATTCCTGCGATGAAATGACAAGAAATATGTCCCTACTGATGAACTGACCCCACCGGATGCTATAGACGTCCCAAAACAAAGGAATAATGCGATTATGTGGCTCTACGACAACTCTGTCAACTGAGCGTGACTTGACTCGTTCGGAGAATGCATGTCTTATTTTGTACTTGAATCATCTAAATATTACACCACAAGAGATTATAAGAGCTATTTTGTAAAAGACATAAAAAATAGTATTTCATTAACTAGGAGTAGGTTAATATTATGACAATACTGAAGCAGGACATACATTCTTTAGCAAGAAATATTGAACAAAAAAAGGACACCACATGGTAGTTTCATTAACATGCTCGACTAATCGTATGTAATATGTATAAAGAATGTTAATATGTCAAAGAGACGTTTTAAATAAATGTAATTTCAACAGATATGTTGACGTTTTCAAAAAGAAAGAACTATACTATTTTTATTTATTGCTTTGAAGAACAAGGTGAGTAATCCAGGATCTGTTACATTATCTCCCCTTTTAACAGAGCATGAGAGACAAATATCTCATTTGTAAGAAGATGCTGTTTTCTGAGTAGAAGATAGTGTGTTTTCATTATTTCGTTAATTTAACAGAAGAACCAATTCTTTATTTAATAAAAAAGCAGAATCGAATTAACTTTTTTGAAGAAGAGGAAAAGTTAGTTTAACGACTTCTGAAGCTGCACTGCGAAGACAGTTTGGAAATTTCAGGTAAGTTCCTATGGGAGCAAACGACTCAGGTCATCTGTCCCTAGGCTTACACACAACTTAATATAACTTAAACTAACTTAGACTAAGGACAAGAGACACACCCGTGCCCGAGGGAGGACTCGAATCTCCCACGGAGACAGCCGCGCGAACCGTGGCAAGGTGCCCTGTGACCGGGCGTCTACCCCGCGCGGCATTGTGAAGACAAAACTTGTTACGGGGAAGGATGGACTGAAGGGGGAGGGGGGAAAGTTGGCCCTTTTTTGAGAAAATTAGAGCAAATATCATGTAACACTTGAAGAAAAAAACAAACTTGGCAGCGGAAGACCAAGGCCCCTAGTTCGAGTACCGCTCCAGCAGATAGTTTTCATCTCTCAGGAAGTTTCACATCATCTAGAGGTCGGTATTATGATTAAGAGTTCATATTTTGCTACCGCGTTTCGTACTGAGAGTGTGAACTATCGCGTGTTGTTGTGGGGAGATTTTGTAATTAAATCAAATGGCTCCAAGCACTATGGGATTTAACATCTGAGGTCATCAATCCCCTAGACTTAGAAATACTTAAACCTAGCGACATCACACACCCATGTCCGAGGCAGGATTCGAACCTGCGATCGTAGCAGCATCGCGGTTGCAGACTGAAGCGCCTAGAGCCGCTCCGCCACAGCAGTCGGCAATTTGAAATTATTTGAAGTTTCATTGAGGTACTTACCGGCAACGATAAACTTGGTTGTTGAATGTAGTCTCAACACTTAGTCACAAATTTGAAATCACAATAAACGTATTAAGGCCACCGATCATTGTTTCTGTTAATCCGAATGAACAACTGAACTAATATCTCTGGTGAAAGATAAAATTATGATTTTGGAATCGGATGTGTGTGAGCTCGACCTGTCAAATGTATTAAGCTTGTCTCTCGAGAGTATCATCAAAATACTGTAGTTTTCCTTACAAACATTTATCAATTCGTAATTTAGTCGAGTATTTTGCTGAGGGATGAAGGGCAAAGGGGACGTTGTTAGATGCACGACTAACGGGTGTGAGCATCTCTGGCCGTTGATTACCTGGTTACTTACTAAACTTGATACACTCTGACAGGCGTTTCCGAGAGGGAGTTTGCTGTTTGCATCCCACGAGCGCTTCCCACTGCAATTCAACGTAAGTTTAGTGAACTCGATTCTCCCCCTGCCAATCGTCGTCTAGTTGGCAAGTAACGTCAAAGCGGTGCTGGTTTTGCTAATCGGTAAATCCGCGAAACGGCCGAAAATGTGTGTATGAACCTAACACTGAGTGTAAAGTGGAAACGTATGTTTTATCGATGCACATATCTTCACATCTTCCTGTATAAAGCTGGTACTACGTTTTTGCCAGCGAAATACGTGATGCAAAAGAAAAAGATATGACATTAATATCCTCATTGAATGTGAGGAATAACTGCAGGACCTGTTGGATAAAATGAACGGTCTAGTGAGCACATACTATAATTTCAGTGAAAATAGAAGAGACATGCAAGAAATGAGGAGTAGCAGAAATAAGGTTAGCGATGAACATAACATCAATAATGGGGATCATGAAGTTGACGAAAACGAGCTCTGCTACTGTAGAAGAAAACTGATACATGATGAACGAAGCGAAGAAGAATGCTGTCACAGGCAAAGAGGGCATTCCTGCCTGAAAGACGTCTACTTGAATCAAACATCGGTCTTAATTTGAAGAAGAAATTTCTGAGAATGTAGCTTCTGACCACAGCTCTGTATGGTAGTGAATCAATGACCGCGGGGAACGGAAAAGAAAGCATCGAAGCTTTTGATGTGGAGCTGCAAAAATATGTTGAACATTAGGTGGAATCATAAGAAATGGGGATGTTCTCTCCTGATTCGGAGAGGGGGGGGACATGTTGATAAGGAAGAGGGCCCGGATGATAGATGTGCTAAAACAGCATCAAAGAATAACTTCCATAGTAGGGCACACCGGGGTTACTTGGCATAAGGCACTAGTTGGCGCACAGCTTCTGCTTCCTAACAACGTGGATCTAGAGTGCTGTCATCGTGATAGTGAGTGAATATAACGGTGCACCACCCACCCGAAGTCCACTCTGCTCCAGTCTGCTTGGAAGCTTCACGAGGGAAACTCCCTGTTTCATCGTTTTCGACTGCAGAGTAATTTTTTTCATCGTAATTGTTTTGACTCTCGTGAATGCGTGGATCAAACTGAGGCGATAATGACTGCGCTTTTCGAAACAGTGGTTAATTTCGTTGCATGCGTGTATCTTAAGCTCTTGTGTCTGTTGGCTGGAATGGGATGACAGGCATTTGGTTTTTGATACTCCCTTGTTGCTAGTTGGCGTAGTGAGGTAGGGAGTCAATTGATGTAACGATGAAATCTCTGCCCGCGCGAGCAATTAACCACTCCATTACTGTTCATTAAAAATTACACTTTCTCTAAAATAAGGCTACAAGCGCATGACACCAGAAGAAATTCGGCCTTTTCACGATGCCAGGCCACGACTGCAATCCAACCGTGGCTAAAGTCGAAAATGGAAATTTGTTGTAAGTTCTTAGGGGACCAAACTGCTGAGGTCATCGGTCCCTAAGCTTACACACTACTTAATCTAACTTAGACTAACTTACGATAAGGACGACACACACACACACACACACCCATGATCGAGGGAGGACTGGAATCTCCGACGGGGGGAGCCGCGCGGACCGTGACAAGACGACTGAGAAGGTTCACTGCTGTTATTACAGTTCCATCAAGTACAGAGTCGCGGCTGAACGAGCCAATAAGAAGAAAAAGCCATGTGAAGTCAAGAACAACGACTTGCCTAAAATTGGTAACTCCAAGAAGAAAGAATATCCTAGAAAACATTGATCTCAATTATCTTCTAGGGATTCTGCTATTCCGAGAATAACGACATGTAGTCCTTCCCTAATGATGGTTCAAAGGCTGAAGAACCTTTCCATGGCGAACAGTTTTCATCCACAACCTCCTGCCAAGGGCCGGCCGGTGTGGCCGAGCGGCTCTAGGCGCTTCAACCTGGAACCGCGCGATTGCTACTGTCGCAGGTTCGAATCCTGCCTCGGGCATGGATGTGTGTGATATCTTTAGGTTAGTTAGGTTTAAGTAGTTATAAGTTCTAGGGGACTTATGACCTCAGATGTTAAGTCCCATAGCGCTCAGAGCCATTTGAACCATTTTTTCCTGCCAAGATGATGGCGAGAGTTTTCGTTTCACGATTGACATTAACCTTGGAAAACTTAAAAAAGATGCCAACAGGCCATGTCGAACAAGACCAACGACGAATTTACCCAATATCATGGGCCTCTTGATCATCCTGAATGCCGTAAGAAGTACCATGCCCGCCAGCCAGTATCATTGGGAGATCGTCGAAGTCGACGGCAACGAGATTCGCATGCCCGTCATGGTCAAAATAAGGAAAAACTGGAGATAGTCAGACGAGGAAAATTCGGTTTGGTACGACCTAAGTAAAATCTTACATTTGAACCTACCTATGCACATAAAAGTGCCCCCCAACTCCTACATTCGCGGTGAATTTAAAACACGGAACTTATTCTATTTGAATCCGTACAGGTAGCTATAATAATAAACAGGATTTTTTTTCTTTAAGAATTCGTTGTTCGTTCACACATTTCAGCTCATACTAATTTTTGTACATCCTCGCAGAATTTTTATCTAGATGTTAGTTCTTCATGAACAATTAGTTTTTTAAGAGTTTGTTTTTTGAGAAGCAAGTTGCCTCAGGCGTTGAGAAAATTCCTGTGTCAGTCTAACTAATCCCATTGCTGTCGGATTGTACTAACTCACCCCTAGGGGTATGCCAACTATCCTCACACTCGCTTCTAACTGGAATACTTGCAAGATTTTAAGAAAAGTGATTTCGTGGTAAGCTAAACACGTATTTAACAACGGGTTATCACATGATTTTGCTGCCAAAAGGTTTAGCTACGCACCACATTCACCGAAATCCATGCCAAGTAGCTAGGATCTCCTCTTTCTTAAGCAAGCTGCGGTGGAGAGATCCTGCAGAGAAAAACAGAGGTCGGAATACTTTCTGCCAGTAACTGAGAACGTTGGGTACAAATGTCACTTTCAGACGAACAGGTGGGCACGGGAGAGGAGCTAGTGGAAAGTGGCATCAAACTACAGAAAGACTCGTAGAGAAAAGTGACAATTTTACGGCAAAAAGCTTACTAAAACACAGCTCTCGTCTAGCGGACGAACACCGACAAGGACGAATCATTCAGAAGGTGGAGTGGTTAAGTCGATATCCTGACACTGTAGTCACAGGAAACACTTGCGGTAAGCGTGTATCGGTTCACACTCCTCTTCTATAGGACTGTGTGTGTGTGTGTGTGTGTGTGTGTGTGTGTGTGTGTGTTTTAGTGAGTGCTTTCGCGCACGTGCGTGCAGGGAACGCCGCAGGAGGAGGAAACGCGCGCAGTATTTCAAAAAAAATTATTTCATTTCCATAATAGGGTTTTGTTGGCACATAGTTGGTGCTCTTTTAAGGAGTGGTTGGTGCGGTATTTACAAAATGAGATGCGTGACGCTATTACATCACGGCGTGCGAGCCGGGCCCGGCGACAGAGAAACTTGTCTTTTATTACTCAAAGTCGGCTGCTGTCGAGCCTTTCCTTCCACCTCCATAAATCTCCATCCGAAGGAAAAACTTTTTACTCCCCGGAAAGAGGAGATGGGGTTTTACGGTGGTAGGCGGATAACGACGTGTTCCGTGGTTTTCCGCGAAAACTTGTCGGGTTCATGTAGCGCCGCAGGAACCACTTCTTGTCCACAGTACCACTCGGTACACTCACTACGGAATCCGTGTGTGGACATCACGGCTAATTCTTGTTGCCCTTTCTCGTATTCAGATCAGTTACACAGAAACATTTAAAATTTTTGTATGGGCGTCCGTGGCCTCAACGTGTTTTGAGATTGATAATGTTTCCGTTCTCAACACGCAGGAGCAGGTAGCACATTCGAGCTCTGTATATTTGTTGCTTTTCTTTCATTTTATTGTCATTTTATTACTATCTTCATTGTCTCTGTTGTAAAATGAGATTCACTGATAGGAAGAAAATCAGTTTATAGTGTGAATTTGATAAACGCATTCGTTACCAGTGAAGAAACGTTTTTCAGTAGAAACGGACTTTTAAGAACTAACAACAGCTATAGGTGAAACAAAGTTTTATTCTCTATAACAGATTCGATAAATCAATAACAATTAGGTGTCATAAAATTATTTACATTAGTCTTTATGGTTTCGTTATTGCTGTGGAGACCAAAAGTTAAATAAATAACCAACCTAGTTAACATAAATTGTCGTCAGCAGCAAAATCTTTATTAGCGTACAAAGACAGGTCGTTCTTTAATGTTGTTACCAAAAATCTCGGAAAGTACTTGGCCGATTTACTTCAAATTTTTATAACATATTTTAATGAACCTTCAAACCGACATATTCTACACATTATTTTAATATATAAAATATATAAACAAATATGTAATACATATAGCGAAAACGTTTTTACCAAATATCTGGAAACTTCTTAACTTATTTACCTCACATGTTTATGTGTTACTCCAAAAATAGTCAGGACAGAAAAAAGATATGTCCTTTTTTAATAAATACACATTATTAGCAAAATTTTGCATGCTACTGTAGTAAACATTCAGACGGACATTGATAACTTATTTCTTTAGACAAGACTGCACATGCTGTCTGTTAAAACCGAATAGTAGTGTTTTTCATATATTCCTTTCCTCGCCGATTCTGAGGAGAATCTCCTCATTCCTCATCTTATCATCCGCCGAGTTTTCAACATTCGTCTTTAGAACCAAATCTCAATTGCCTAGATTCTGTTCTTTCCCGATTTTCCCACAGCCTATATTTTTCTGCCATACAAAGCTGTGCTCCTAATGTACACTCCCAGAAATATCTTCCTCAAATAGAGGTTTAAGTTTGATACTAGCAGACTTCTCTTGGCCAGGAAAGCCCTTTTTGCCAGAGCTGGTCCGCTTTTTAGGTTCTCGTTGCTCCGGCCATCATGGGTTGTTCTGATACCTATGTTGCAGAATTCCTTAACTTCGTCTAGTCCGTGATCTCCAAATCTGATGTTAAATTTCTAGCTGCTCTAATTTCTGCTACTTCCCATTGCTCTCGTCTTATTTCGATCTATTCTCAATCCAAATTTTGTTGTCATTACACTGTTGATTCCGTTCTAAAGTTCCCGTAGTTCTTTTTCACTTTTACTGCGGATAGCAGTGTCATCACAAACCTGAATGTTCTTCTTTTCCGCAAGTAAAGAAAAGCTTCCAACAGACAAAATATTTTTAAGCCGGTCCTTGTTACGTCGATTGGCGATTACAAACGGTGGCACACTACCTTTCCTACTTTCCAGATAAGTTTTAATGATGGAATACATTTCCATTTTCAACAAGATCACAATATAAATGTATCAACCTGGAGACTGTTTTAGAATGCTGTATACTACGACAGAAAAAGTAGAATATGTAACATGACTATTTGTGTAGCAAGCACTAGATGTCCCAGTACCGGAAGAATTGGAGGTTGGTTCCAGGGCAGCAGAAATGCAGATGAAAGTTGAGAAAAGGTATAATCATCAATTATTGTTTCAAAATATGATGAATGAGAAGAAGTCAAAGAGGACCAGCAGGGTAACGTAAGCCTTCTTTGTCTCTACCGCGCTTGTACATTTGGTGTCAGTGCTATTTCTTCTACACAGACTGCACTCCACATAAGAATATGCAACATGAATATAGATAACGTACTAAGATTATTTAACTTTATTTATTATTTTCACTGCCGTTTGGCTCAGGACGGTTTTTTAAATTTTTATGCATACTACACTTACAATGATATCATACAGGATAAAGTAAATAATTTTATGTTGCTTCATGACGATCAATTGATAGAAACAGATGGTGAAGAAAGGGCAAGTTCATAAAGGGCTCACGGATGTAAACAAATACGATCTCCTTTAAATATTCACGTGATGTCGGCCACCACAGATCTCGACAAGTCTCTTGTATTAAGAGAAATTTAATTCTGTATACTGGATGCCTAAGACGGAAACTGCAAAGAGATGGAACGCTAACTTGTATGATCTAGTAGCCGGATCAGATAGGCGTAACGTGAAGATGGAATTGTCTAGGGCGCTGACGCGGAAGAACTTAAGTGCCGTCGTTCCCCTCGCATCAACCACGAGCGCTGCGTCGGCGCTAGAATGGCTGCGATATCAGGCAGGCGGGCGGAGAATGGCCTTGGAGGTGCCTTGTCTGCCTCCTTGCTTTCGAATTAAACTTTCATGCCCGCTAGACTTATGCTGTTGCCGCAAACCGTTGCTTAAAATATTCATAGCGGCCCACTCCTTATTTCAGGCCGGGGAAAAGAAGCATTTTAGAACTGCGGAAACTTTCGTTTCCCGGCTCTTGACTTCTCCTGGGAGTACTCTAGATGTTATCTCGGATACAATACACATTGCTACTTAGCGATCGCTCGCGAAAGACTTGGACACAGCGGTACGTTTGTTCAAGTCTTGAGTTGAAATAAAGTTTTATTTAAGGGAACTACGTAAATGAATTACATTTTTCTAACTTTTCCATTTATTCTATGTCCACAGCATTCCTTCTCCTTTGCAGAATCGCTGTCCTAAATGAAATTGTACTATCTACTTTTTCTTATAGAGAGTATGAATCAGCTTTCTCATGAGGTTTAAAACACAGATTTAGGACTTTTACAAATATGAAAATGAACTGAAGCAGGGTGGAAAAAGTGTAGCCATTATTACTCTACTAGACACTCTAGAATGTGTAAGTTAATCTCTGTAGCATAGCTATGCCTTTAGCTAACACTATCAGCTTTGTGTATAACATGATTTTTTCCAGTTTTCCTTTTTCAGAGATTTTCAGAGACTTCGTCCTTGTCTTCACACAGTTATTTACCACTTCTTTAAAGAAATGAGACTACTTACAGTAGAATGATATCTCAGTACAGGCGTAACTAGCAACAAACATTACACTGTAAACAAGTGGTCTACAGACTACGGAGCTTTTAGTTGATCTCACGATATGAATATGTCATTTAATACACTCAGTTGTACGCTAGAACACTGACCGAAGGACAGATAGCGACGAGGATAAAGCGCGGCGTACAGTACTTCAGCTCCAGAGTATATCAGGAAATAGTTACTCAAGAATGTGAAAGACTAGGCTCAAGTTAAATCTTATAAACAATGATAAAATTATGGAACAAGTTAAAACTTCAGTTACTTCAGCTCTACAGCCTCTCCTGTTATGTAGCAGATACCCGACATTAAATCTCAAAATACAGCCCAATAAGGCGAATGCGTCAAACGAAAGTTATAAAAAAGATCATTCAAAACTTTTACAACACATCGTCAACACTAACTTTTCAACTTTTCTGTAAGGAAGTGAGATATGTACACTAACCAAATAAAATGAAATAAGTGATCTTTTAACGTAATGATAAAGGGCACCTTTACACTTGCTCTCTTCGCAAGGTGAAAGATGGAGTAGTAGACAAACTGTTTAGAAAGTCATTTACCTAACGCTTTATCCGGAGTACACCAAACGCTATACCTTCCCACTGGACTAAAACAAAATAAGTATTTACTCAGCTTTGCGCTCTTTATTCAGTTAAACCCATCTGCTATTTTCGTTATTTAGGTATTTCGTGTATCCCCATAATCAAGTGACTTTTAGTCGACAGCATTTTACAGTACTGAAAGCCTATCGTAAACCTATGACGACTGAATCATCATATCCACCTACAGCTACTATTTGCTCGTTATCGTGTGTTAATATAGTAACTGTGTTTCAATAGAGTGGTTTTTCCTGAATCCGTTATTACTTTTCGATCGGAACTGAATATAATAATGTTTGGGTTTAAAATACGCTCTAGAATTTTTGCGGACATTTGTAGATGAATGTCCGCTTCTTGGAAACATCTTGACCATCAACATGGATTTTCAGCTGCCCTGCAAGGTTCATGCCAGCTGGAGGTAGAAGAATTTCCATTTTGACGATTCGCTTGTTGAATCTGACTGATAACTGTCATAATGGGAACAGCCTAACCGCAACTGATTTAGGAGTAGATCTGCAGGTTCAGGACGATGATATTCGCAATATGGAGAGGTTAAAACTGTTTATTATATTTGCAGTCATGCACCTTTAATCTCACTCAGTCTCAACAAGCCTTAAATCCTCATCGCCAGCCAACCTTCACTACCGTGAACAGGAGAGATGATCCTGCCACTACGACAATGTTAGTGGGAAACTCGTACCAACACTGATTTCCAAGAGTGGGTAGATGTCATAATCGGCAAAAACTCCAATTCCAGATACCTAGCATACACGTTACCGCTCAATATCGACTGCCCCGTTTCCAAATTACCGCGGTAGTCAGCACCCTGAACATCAACTGACTCAAAAGCATATCTACAGTATATCGTCACCGTCGCCGTCACTTATCGGTGCATTAAGATAATTCATTGTTATGGACAAAATCTAAATTGTTAATCATAGCTCAATTTTTGCATTCTCTTTTTTTAACAGTTTTTATTTCAGAATAGCACATACATGCAACATCTTTTATTTAGTTCTCTATATTCTCGTGTCTGTCTTTCACTCCAGTTTTTGCCCTGTACACATCCCTGTACTGCATCCAAGCTATTCTCCATTAACTTGACAATTCCTGTTAGGACAGCAACCAGCCACAAATACATTGTCAGTTCCTTTATTCAAAGGGTACCGTTAACGGTTTCGAATCGTTACGATTCATCTCCAGACGGTTTTCATGCTTTCATTACAACACGTGGCGCGGTTTATACAGATTAATTGTCCTAAAATATAAATAATACATAATTATAAGCACGCCACGCAGTTGGTTGCGTTATATATTTTCATCGCAGCCATCTGTGTGCCGTCTCGGCACCGATTCCACATTCTGCTAACAGTCATTGGATCCCGACCAACGCGAGCAGCAATGCCGCGTCACGATAAACCGCAATCGCGATTGGCTACAATCCGACCTTTATCAAAGTCGGAAGCGTGATGCTACCCATTTCTCCTCCTTGCACGAGGCGTCACAACTACGTTTCACCAGGCAACACCGGTCAACTGCTGTTTGTGTATGAGAAATCGGTTGGGAACTTTCCTCATGTCAGTACGTTGTAGGTGTCGCCACCGGCGCCAAGCTTGTGTGGATGCTCTGAAAAGCTAATTATTTACATACCACAGCATCTTCTTCCTGTCGGTTAAATTTCGCGTCTGTAGCACGTCGACTTTGTGGTGTAGCAATTTTAATGGGCAGTAGTGTAGAGGTCCCATCCGCGCCACTACTGACGGAACCTCGTCTCTGATACAGACTCATCACTCAAGGTTCTATCACAGAAGAAGCCCTCGAGGCAAATACCTGGAAACCTGTTCCGTTGGGCAGTGTGTCAAACGCTTTTCGGAAATCTGGGAATATGGAATCTGTCTAGCGAAGAGTTCTCGGGCTTCCAGCCGGGTGGCGGTGTCTTCAAACTGCGACGTTTCGACGAGTGACATACTCGTTATCTTCTGGCGAAGTGCCGAGACTTTGCGGATGCCCGTCCCTTTATACCTGCGACGTGCCCCTCACCACCTGGCAGCGGGTAGCTGGATCCAGTGGAGCCGGCGGGCGGGTTAGAGGAGCAAGCGGGTGCGCCGTTCGTGTCTCCGTCAGAGCATTCCGGTCGCGTCTTGTGGTTGGACGGTTCTTGCTGCGTTCCTGGCGTATTGTGGCTAATGCTGGATTCCAGGCCGCACTCAGTTGATAACCTTCGTCCCTGTTCACAAGATTCTCGTGGACCCGTATTTCTATTGATTCTTGAAAGACGCTGTCCCAATAGCTCCTGGCACGGCACAGCACCCTGATGTTCTCTAAATCAAAAGTGTGGTTTTCTTTGATGCTATGTTCAGCTATAGCAGATTTCTCTATGTGTCCAAGTCGGACATACCTGGTGTGTTTCCGGCCGCTGTAGCCGAGCGGTTCTAGGCGCTTCAGTCCGGAACCGCGCTGCTGCTACGGTCGCAGGTTCGAATCCTGCCTCGGGCATGGATGTGTGTGATGTCCTTAGCTTAGTTAGGTTTAATTAGTTCTAAGTCTAGGGGACTGATGACCTCAGATGTTAAGTCCCATAGTGCTTAGAGCCATTTGAACCTGGTGGGTTCCTCCCGCCTTTTCGAGATGCAGCGCTGCGTTTGTCCAATGTACTGTACACCACATTCGCAGGCAATCCTGTATATATACCAGGTGTGTTGAGTTTGAGTGGGTCTTCAGCTGAGCTCAGCAGCTGTTTCGTCTTCGGCGGTTGTCGGAAGACGGTATTTATGTTTTCATTTTCTCAGTAGCCTCCCGATTTTGACTGATATGGGCGCCAAATATGGAAGGAAGGCGAGTCTCTTGTTAACTTCCTCTTCTTCATCTTCCTGAAAATTGTCAGCCTGTCTCTTCTTGAAGGCCCTACCAATCCTTGTTTCACTGTACCCGTTTTTCCGAAATACCTCTCTTAGGTGGTGTAATTCGTCTGAGAGGGTTTCTCTGTCACAAATGACGCGCGCCTTATGTACCAAGGTGGTCAGTACTGACTGGCGTTGATCCGGTTGGTGGCAGCTGGTTGCATGGAGGTACAGGTCTGTGTGCGTCTTCTTTCTATATACTGAATGGCCCAGCGTGCCATCCGCTTTCTTCCTGATCAGTATGTCCAGGAATGGAATACAGCCATTCTCTTCTACTTCCATCGTGGAGGTGATATTCTCACTATGCCATTTAGGTGGTCCATAAACTCCTCCAGTGCCTGCCTGCCATGCTGCCAAATCACGAAAGTGTCGTCCACATAGCGGAAGAAGTGCCTGGGTTTACGGTGAGCAGTTTGTAGTGCCACATCCTCAAAGCGTTCCATATAACGATTCGCGATCCCTGGAGCAAAGAGAGATCCCATGGCCACTCCATCCACTTGTTCATAATGCTCCCTTTGCACTTGAAGTAGCTGGTCGTAATTGCATATTCAAAGAGCTTCACTGTTTCAGGCTCGAAGGGCTGATTAAGGAGTGCCAAGGCGTCCTGGAGAGATACTTTCGTGAACAAGGAGGTGACGTCGAAGCTCACGAGTAGGTAATCTCTCTGTATTCGGATGTCCTTCAGTATTGTTGCGAAATCTGCGGAGTTTTTCACGTGATGACTGCAGTGTTCCACCAGTGGTTTTAATAGTGTCGCCAGGTATTTTGCCAGTCCATAACTGTGCGAGTTGATGGTGTCCAGAATCGGCCGTAGAGGCACCCTATCTTTGTGAATATTGGGCAATCCACACAGGCGCGGTGTCGTTGGCGCTCAGGGATACAGCCATTTTCAGCACTGCCTCTGGTAGATCTGAGTCCTTCAGTAGCGCCACGGTTTTCCTGGTCATTGTCGTTGTAGTGTCCTTGTTGAGTTTCCTGTAGGCTGGGTCTTGTAGCAGAGAGCAGATTTTCTGTTGGTAGTCGACTGTGCAAATCAGCATCGTCGCGTTTCCCTTGTCTGCTGGGAGGACCATGATGTCAGCATCATCCCTCAGTGCGCGGATAGCCTCTCGCTCCGGTGCGGTAATGTTGGCTTTCGGGAGTCGTGACTTGTTGATGATCCTGCAGGTCTCCCTTCGGATCTGCTCACCTTCCTCCTTGGGTAGGCCCCGGATTGCTTCCTCTACGCTGCTGATGATGTCCCGTTTCGGTATGGTCCTTGGTGCAGGTGCAAAGTTCAACCCTTTCGTGAGGACAGAAGTTGTGGCTACATCTAGCATCTTATCTGTCAAATTTACAAAAGCTCTGGTGCTTTTTGTCACCTTCTGGCTCGACTGAGCTCCAGAGAGTCTGTCGAATTTGTCGATCTGTTTTGCGGCAACATGCCGTTTCTGCACCTCACTGTCGGCGTGAGAGCTGCAGTCAACCCACTCCCAAGTGTGTGCCGGGAATGCTTCTGCCGTTTTCAGGCGACATGCGATCAGGATGCGTGCATTCTTGTCCAGTTCTTGCCGTGTATAGTGAAAGCGTTCTCTGACAATGGCCGTTACTGCTCGTCGTAAAATACGTTCGGTTTTCTTCGTTTTCACAGGATGCCTGTTACCCTCCATCCATTCCCCGTAGAATACCATGTTAGAAAAGGGCAAGCTGAGTTTCGCACGATCGATACTTTCTAACCGTAATGTCAGATGGGAGATGGAGATTCAACAGAACTCTGAATACAGTGTCCTTGCTCCGCCTAATTCTCTCGTCACCTGAGAACTTTCCCTGCAAAATTGCAAATGGCAGATGTCGATCACCACAGTACGGATATTTGTTGGCTACTCTTTTTTTCCCCAATCGCGGCTGAAATGTTTTGCAGGACTCCTTCCGATAGCGTCCGATAACGACAAGTGACAAGTGTACAGCCGTGATCCGCAGGCGCGTAGCGACGCGGCAGTGGCGCCGCGCCTCGGTTTGGCGGCGGCTTAGCGGACCGCTCGTGTCAGCCGTGCGATCCGCACTGCCTGTCAGTCGGAGAGGCCAGACCGGGATTTCGGGGGCTATCGCCCGCTCTGGACGGCGGTGGCCGCTATCAGCACGTGACAGGGCTCGACAACGTTACATAATTTTGGCCAGAGGCGGGCACCAGTCAGCACCGCGTTTGTCGCTCGCCCGACCGCACAAAGCGACAGTTCACGCGCATACACACACACACACACACGGACGTGCCTCGTATCTAAAGCTGAGCGTTACTGTCCACGCAGTCCGTTACGAGACACCCCCTGCTGGACCCCCCTCACCCCGCCACTCGGCCACTCGCGAGCGCGCGCGCGCCAGCACTCCCGGGTGATCGACGGTCAAACAGCGAAACCTGATAACATAAACGTGTCGAGATAATCTTTGCGCGCTTAAACAAATTTTAGAGCGGTTGCGGAGAGAGCCGCGCACCACTTGTATAAATGTTTGGACGGAATTTAGTGGGGAATTATCGGGCGAATCAACAACGCGGCGAGAAAATGATAATGTCGCCGCCTGCGCACTAAAATAGCTTGGAGCGCGCGCTTGTCTGAACGCGCGGTCTCGTGTGGCGATCGGTTACGGGCATTATCAGAGAAGCACGTGGGTACCTATGTTACCGGAAAGGGTTTCGAATATATTCCCGTAGTAAGCCGCGAAGTTTAGAATGATCGTTTCGTTTCATAGGCCGAAAGACGATTCTGAATACGACATCACACGTGTACTCAAATTTAGGTGATACATTGCACTACCAAAAGCCCCACAGGAACAGGCTATCTCAAAAGCTCGTAGACACTTTCAAATGCCGTCCTGATGAGAGGTGATATGATCACCTTGAAGATTGCAGCGATCCGAAGTTCAAGAAATCGTATAAACTAAACCAATCTTTGATCGCAAACGTCTTTCATTCAGTTACGGTTTCAATCACTACGATCTTTTTTTCTCTTTATTCTTGTTTCGTCGCACTTGCCCCATATGGGTGGGGATGCAGTCAGCGGTGCAGTAGTCGACTCTTCAGGCAAACCAATCTATAAACATTTATAAGGAGAATTAGAAACAAAATAAGGATCTGTTTTTATGCTTTAATTAATTTTTTCACTTGAAATGTGAAGCACCTGCACGGAGTGAGAAGTATTGTCGAAGGAGAGAATATGTTCCAAAGGGTTGACGGATGTGGGCAGAAAGATAGGGGGCCAATAGGTAGTAAACTATGGAAGTAGCAGGTAGGAGCTGAGGCGAATAGGGGGAAATACAATCAGTGGCGAAGACAGAGGGTAAGGAATAGTGTGGTATTGGTTTAGCGTAGATTATTACAGGAGGAACGGATGGGGATCGATGGAGGGGGGAAAAGAAGAGAGGAAGAGACCTGGGTTGGGTGGTTTTGGGAAGGAGACTAGACAGCACGGTCATCGTCTCATCGGGTTAGTGAAGGACGGGGAAGGAAGTCGGCCGTGCCCTTTCAAAGAAACCATCCCGGAATTTCCTGGAGCGATTTAGGAAAATCACGGAAAACCTAAATTAGGATGGCCGGACGCGGGATTGAACCGTAGTCCTCCAGAATGCGAGTCCAGTGTCTAACCACTGCGCCACCTCGCTCGGTGGAGGGACCTGATTTGGAGTGGAACAGATGGGGAAGGGTTAAAGTTAGTACGAGGGATAAATTTCGCCGTGGATCTCATTGTCTTGCGGGACGAAGATGGTTGTAGTTGAACTAGGATAGGATATGGAATATCTGTAGATGAAGGGACGGAAGGATTTGTTTGTGAAGGCGCGGCAGCATACCAAGGGTAAGTGATCAGACGGTGTAGAATGGTGGTATTGGGGTCTAGTCTGTTGGTAGCAAATTCGGAGGTGTTCAATGTAAGTTAGGAGGGGTAGGAATTTGATGAATTGGTAGAAGAACCCTGTGGTGGTAGGTAAACGGATGTGGAAAGCGAGACGAAGTGCAGGGCGTTCGAGGATTTGGATGGACTTACAGAAATTTGGTGTGGGAGGGTTGTTGGAGGGGCGGAGATCTATAAAACATTTGCATAGCAGCGGACAGGTGGGAGCAGGGTTTTGCACGTGAGGAGAACAGAGGAGGAGTGTCATCCCGAAGTTCTGCCAATTCGTGGTTTGCTTATCGTGGGATTCCTGTTTAATAGTCAGTACATAAGGTTGCCGGTCGAGGGTTAGTGGTACTTATAATTCAGGAGACCTGTACCTTTTCCTCTGGTTACCTCACGTTGTCATTATAAAAACACGTTGCATTTAAAACTAGTCAAAGTGCATGTATATAATGAAGTAAATATGAAAATACTTATTTGGCCTGTAATTCGCCATGCAGCGTAGCGGCAGATATCGATCCGTTGCTCATTACTTTCAGACTATCAAGGTTTCTTCAGCTTTTGAACTCACCTGCAACAAAAAAAGGAAGGAAAAATTAGTTTAGCTTATTGTTTAAGGGGGTGCATCTTAGTGATATTGTCTGTTAGTTTTTAGAGAAGGTGGTCACTAAACACTTTTCAAAGAAAATATAAGGTTAACTTTACTTTTTAATTTACTTCACAAACGCTTATAATAATTCTTACATATGTGATATATACACGACTCTGTTCACGTATTTCATTTAAACACTTGCTGTACAACAGTGTGGTATACGAGAGCTGTTTTCCTTTTAAGGTCTGGTCGTTGACGAAATTGAAACCACAGTGGGAAGCCGATGAAGATCGCAGATGTGCTGCGTAGGGTCCTAAGTACGGCTGTCGATCGCGAAATGTCTCACTTCTCATATATGAAGCTGGAATCTCCACGGATACCACTGGTGATGATGCAGCTCTCGAAGAATGAAATTACAATGAAATCAGACCTCTAGCTGCTGATAAATATCACCCGTAAGCAGCTAGAGGGCTGATTTCATTCTCACTTTTCAGTCATGAGTGCACAGTGATCTCGCAAAGATGCCTAGAACAATATAGTCTGCTGGCCGGAGTGGCCGAGCGGTTCTAGGCGCTACAGTCTGGAACCACGCGACCGCTGCGGTCGCAGGTTCGACTCCTGCCTCGGGCATGGATGCGTGTGATGTCCTTAGGTTAGTTAGGTTTAAGTGGTTCTAAATTCTAGGAGACTGATGACCTTAGAAGTTAAGTCCCATAGTGCTCAGAGCCATATAGTCCCCACGAAGTGTGAAGGATTTCTTCACGCTGAGGAGTTCCGCCTGATATCATGCAGCCCACATAATGTAGTAGCAATATGTATCAGCAAAATGTGACAATGGTACAGAAACTTTGAACCATGTAGTGCAGACGTTAATGATGCATCTTTAGTTCTATCTTTTATAAATTTTCTTCATGTTATTGATGCAGGTCGTCAGGGAAGGAAGCGATTGTCAACCGATAATACTGTACAGCGCGTGGATCAGGCGATACGAGAAAATCCTTCACGAAGGGCACTTCAGGAAAAACGAAGCTGAATGTTGTCATGGGGTAGTGTCTTTCTTCATCACACTGCTCGGACGCACACTGCAGCTACAACAAAGACGCTCCAGCAGCGGTTCCGATGCGAAGTGTTTGATCACCAACCATACAGCTCCCTCTGATTTCCATCTCTTTGCTCACTTGAACCGCTAGCTAAGCGGACATCATTTTGGCGCACACTACGAGCCGCGTAACAGCGTAAGGAATTGGCGGAAAGCACAGTTGGATGCTACCTGTGACGAGAGTACTGAAATGTTGGTACAACGCTACGACAAATTTCAAAGTCGAAGCAGTGACTATGTATAGAAAAAAGTTGGAAAGTCTAGCTAAATGTTGCATATAAAACATTTTTAATTTTTCTTTGGGTTTCAAATTTGCTACCGATCGGATATTGACAAATAAAATAAAAAAATAAATATAACAATAATCCTGGAACTGGGTATTTTGCAATACAGTATGTTTTAAAAAGACAAATTCCACTTCACAAGACTGTGTATTCTACGTGAATGAACATGAGATTATTTTTGAAAATTTCAATTTACCTACCAAAACGCATAGTTTACCTTGGCGTTAAGAGTCGAGACACACGTCGAACACATAAATTCCTCATATCTAATGTCACTGGTAAAATGTGATAGGCCTGTGCACATGATATTCCTACAGCTTCCGCAATCTCTCGCATTTTCAGTCGGCTATGCTCCGTGTCCATTTTATGCACTTTTGCAATAATTTCTGGGTTATTGACAGATCTCTAACGACCACTACACTCTCCACTTGTCCACTTCCCAACAGTTGAATATAAGAGCGTTCTGAGAATCAGAAAGCATTTACTTTTGTACTTAACTTTCCTTACGAAGTTGTTGTTGTTCTGGTCTTCAGTCCAGAGACTTGTTTGATGTAGATCTCTATGCTACTCACCTTGCTTGAATCTCGATTTTTTCCGGCTTCACAAATCACTACACTGGAACGACAACAGAGAGATGTCACCACCATTAATCTCTACACGAGCACTGATGCGTCACGTGTTTACCAATAAAGGTTTACCTTTTTATAAGGATAAACCTCGTTGCGGTAGCGCTGACATCTGGTGGTGATACAGCGAACTTTTCAAACTAACCTCGTACGTGGAAACAGTCACAGCGAGTAGTTTCCGGATCGCAGAGATGCGCTCTACCCAAACTACGGCACGGTAGTTTTGGTACACAACATAAATGACGTAAATGGTAGGATTACCGGATGTATTTGTAAAATTTGTAGAGAAGAAACATAAATGAATGTGTAAGAGAGATAATGGGAGCCAACAACAGTTCCCTCGGTATTTTTTTGTTTGGTTGGTTGGTTGTTTGGCACATAGTTAGAATAGCACATCATTCAGTGCTAGGCGATTGTGCAAAAAAAATTTCAAATGGTTCAAATGGCTCTAAGCACTATGGGACTTAACATCTGAGGTCATCAGTCCCCTAGAACTTAGAACTACTTAAACCTAATTAACCTAAGGACGTCACACACATCCATGCCCGAGGCAGGATTCGAACCTGCGACCGCCCGCATCTCGTAGTCGTGCGGTAGCGTTCTCGCTTCCAACGCTCGGGTTCCCGGGTGTTGTGTGATGTCCTTAGGTTAGTTAGGTTTAAGTAGTTATAAGTTCTAGGGGACTGATGACCATAGATGTTAAGTCCCATAGTGCTCAGAGCCATTTGAACCATTTTGAACCTGCTACCGTAGCAGAAGGGCGGTTCCGGACTGAAGCGCCTAGAACAGCTCGGCCACAGTGGCCGGCTCGATAGTGCATTTTGTATCCGCGCAGAAGGTAAATTGCATTTTACATGTAATAAAAATGACTTGATCACGTGACTCCTGTGCTTTTATGTAACCAAACCAATTAATTTCGATAGAAATATGGTATATACAGGGTGTCCCATTTATCTTGACCACCCTAAATAACTGTTTGCCCAGATGCATATTACAAAATGTTTCAAGCAAATGTTCTTTAACCGTCAGGGGGACATCAATTATCATGATGGCCTTCGTTGTAGGTTTGTTTTTTTACAAAGATATGAACAGCGGTATAACTTTTTTCCAAATGGCACCCTCTATTTTTTATTCGGTAATTCATTTCCTCTCCAAAAGACCTATTCAAAAATTATACAGTGTACCAGTCACTAAAACACAACTTTATTAATTAGATAACACAACATTGACGCCCTCATCTCGTGGTCGTGCGGTAGCGCTCTAGTTTCCAGCGCCCGGGTTCCCGGGTTCGATTCCCGGCGGGGTCAGGATTTTCTGTGCCTCGTGATGGCTGGGTGTTGTATGATGTCCTTAGGTTAGTTAGGTTTAAGTAGTTCTAAGTTCTAGGGGACTGATGACCATAGATGTTAAGTCCCATAGTGCTCAGAGCCATTTGAATCATTTTTGAACAACACTGACTGTGGGCCCGGGATCACAAACTCGTCCACTTGCTGGAGTTGTCAGAAAACAAATGAAAACCAAGTAAACACATAACACAAAATTGATTTTGACTCTCCTGTGTAATTTCCCAGAAGTAAAACATTCAGAGGTGCTTAAACTGGTGATCCTGGACACCGACACACGGATGCACTCATTGAATGAAAGAATTATTTACTGCTTCCAGTGTTGCCTGCTGAAGAGAGCACGAGAGCACGATACTTTCCTCCATGTCCTCTGGAGTTGTTGGAATATCGCGATAGACAACGTCTTTAATGCATCCCAAAGAAAAAAGTCAATAGGATTTAAATCAGGAGATCTTGCAAACCAAATATCTGTTCCTCCTCGACCAATCTATCTGGAAGGATGCCTTCGGTTCAGAGCACGTCGTGCAGGCAAGGCATTATGTGCTGGACATCCATGGTGTTGATACCACATAAGCATTCTAGTTCTTTGCTACACTTCTTCCTGAAGAGGAGGAAAATTCGTCTGAGGAAGTTGGCATACGCTGGGCTGTTTAGACGACCATTGATGAAATAAGGGCCAATAATTGTAGTACCAAGCATCCCACACCCGACTTTACCTCTCCATTGACGCTAATGTTCCACCTGTCTAAGCCATCGCGGGTTATCGATGGACCAATAATGCATGTTCCTTGTATTTACCTGTCCTTTGAGAAGGAACATTGAACAGTAAATAGAACATTGGAGAAGAAGTTCGGGTTGGCGAAGATTTGCTGCTGTACCCACTAACAGAACTGTTCACAATTCTGGAAATCATTCCCAGGCAATTCTTGATGTAGGTGTAGATGTTAAGGATGGAAACGGTGACGTGTAAGAATACGATGTAGACTGGTTTTAGCCGGCCGCTGTGGCCGAGCGGTTCTAGGCGCTTCAGTCTGGAACCGCGCGACCACTGCGGTCGCAGGTTCGAATCCTGCCTCGGGCATGGATGTGTGTGATGTCCTTAGGTTAGTTAGGTTTAAGTAGTTCTAAGTCTTGGGGACTGATAAACTCAGATGTTAAGTCCCACAGTGCTCAGAGCCATTTGAACCGTTTGAATACTGGTTCTAGGAATGCCAATTTCGTGTTCGAGCTGTCATGTGCTCACATGTGGATTGATAAGAACGAAAGCGAGAACAGTAACTTCGGCAGCTTCGTCTGTGCAAGTGCTACGACGATTGCATTGTCTTGGTTGAGACTTCCCGTTTCCTAAAGTGTCGCAACACGACGAGAAAACATCCGTCGGGAAGATGGGTGCTTGTCAGGATATCGCTCCCTGTACAATTCCGCTGCCTGCGTAGCATTTCGCCTACCTTCAACAACAACAACAACAATAAAAGAAACGTTATGCCGATGCAGTTTGTAGGAAGGACAGGCTTTTTCTGCATACCTACTCTACACAACAGTATTTAAAACAACTAAACTACTGTATTAAATGTACCCGTATATAAGGAAACAGTATTGCAGTTACTGTACTGCTAACTTACATTCCCCTTTGAAGAGCAGCCTTTATACCTTCTCTTCATTGGAGTACATTCTACTCACATAACTCTTCAACTGACGATGGTTGACGCAATGACGAATGTGCGTTCTGCTTATGTTTACATTTGTCCTCTGTCAACGTCAGCCCGTGGATGTGTTCCATTACCCCGAGTACCAGTACTAAGCGCTGGGAGTGTCAATGTCAATGTGGTGTTACGTAATTAATAACGTTGTGTTTCAGTGAATAGTGCTCTGTGATACATTTTTGAATATGTCTTTAGGAGAGGAAATGAATTACCGGATAAAAAATACAGGGTGCCATTTGGAAAAAGTCATACCGCAGTTCATACCTTTGTAAAAAACGAAGCTACAACAAAGGCAATCATGCTGATTGATGTCCCCCTGACGGGTGAAGATAATTTGCTTGAAAATTTTCTAATTTGCGTCTGGACAAGCAGTTACTTAGGGTGATCCACACAGTGAAGGACTGGCTCCAGCGCCAGGACACGAATTGGTACCGACAGGGCACACACCCCCTTGTTTCGCGCTGGAGGAAAGCGAGAGAACTGGGTAGAGATTACGTGGCAAAATAGGATGTGTAGATAGAACACCATTTTCTCGTGTTTGTAATCATCATGCAGTGTTGCTGAGCAACCATATATCGTTCTTACTTCGTATTCAGTTTAATGTTCTTCGTTATGATCAAAGGCTATACTTTCCTCTTATTATTGAAAAATAGGAAAGTTGCTTATGAATAACAGAAATGTGATTTTTATGAAGTTCGAAGAAGTACTGAAACGATGTTTGATATACGAGGGTTGATTTTTAAGTAAGGACCGTTTTTATTTTTTTAAAGATACAAATACTTTTGTAAAAAAACTTCTATTTTCTGATTCTACACACTTTTACCTATTTTTCTACATACTTGCCTTGTTTATTTAAGTACTTGTCATACCGTACAACTAAGTTTTTAATTCCCTCTTCAAAGAATTCGGCCGCCTGCTCCGGCAGCCAAGAGTTCACGGCCTTTCTCACTTCATCGTCGTCATTGAAGCGCTGCCGGCCAAGATGGTGTTTCAGGTACCGGAAAAGGTGAAAGTCGCTAGGAGCAAGGTTGGGGCTGTATGGTGCATGGTCCAAAGCTTCCCAGCCAAAAAAATCAATCGAATCCCGAGTCTTTTGAGAGGTGTGAGGCCTAGCGTTATCGTGTAGGAGAAAAACTCCTTTTGTCAGCATGCCGCGCCTTTTCTTTTGAATTGCTCTGCGGAGCTTCTGTAGAGTTGCACAGTAGGCATCTGAGTTGATTGTCGTTCCTCGTGGCATAAAGTCCACTAGCAAAACACCGCGCCGGTCCCGGAACACAGTTGCCATAATCTTGCGCTTTGACAGCGTCTGTTTGGCTTTGACCTTGACGGGTGAGGCTGTGTGTCGCCATTCCATCGATTGACGCTTGCTTTCGGGAGTGATATGGGTTGTTGTGCGGTTCGGCCCCCGGTGGACCCCCCAGAAAACGTCTCACACCAGACGAGTGTACCCCTATGTCCACTCAACGTGTCATCCCCTTCTTCCTCGCAACGAATCAAAAAGTCCAATGAAGTGGCAAATCTCTTCCCTTTGTGGTCCTCTGTGAGGAGTCTGGGTACCCACCGAGAAAACAGTCTCTTAAAGTTTAGGTTTTCAGACACAATTTTGTACAAAACCGATTCCAAAGAAAGAGTGGAAATTGTGAATCTTCTGTCCTCACGAATCTTTGTTTCGATTGCAGCCACCAAATCATCAGTGATCACAGAGGGCGTTCTTCGTCATGGACGTTTTGACGGCCATTTTTAAACTCTCTAACCCATTGACGCACTTTACCTTCACTTATTGCATTGAAGCCATAAATTTCTGTAAACTGACGATGAATTTCTGCAGCTGATAGGCTTCTCGCAGTCAAAAACCGCATGTTACACACGGCGGGCTTCAATAATTGTGAACATTATGAAGTAGCTCAGCGATGCGTACACGTTAGCTACATTAATAAACAACCCTCCTATTGTTCCCCGAGGAAAATGCGGTTAATAAACAACCCTCCTGAGCCTCTGTCCCCGCGGCACTCGCAGGGGTTCACGACGACTACCGCAGTCCACTTCACCCTTCCGCTGCCCCACACCGAAGCCAGTGTTATTGTGCGGTTCGGCCCCCGGTGGACTTCCCAGGGAACGTCTCACACCAGACGAGTGTACCCCTATGCTTGCGTGGTAAAGTAATGGTGGTGTACGCGTACGTGGAAAACTTGTTTGCGCGGCAATCGCCGACATAGTGTAACTGAGGCGGAATAAGGAGTACTCCCTTGGCCATTGTGTGTGTTGTCCTTAGCGTAAGTTAGTTTAAATTAGATTAAGTAGTGTGCAAGCCTAGGGACCGATGGCCTCAGCAGTTTGGTACCATAGGAATTTACTACAAAATTTCCAATCTATGAGGTAACTTCCGGTAGGAATGCAACACGCCTAACTGACAGGTAAAGCTTGTATGACCTTAACTGAGCGAAGCTGCACCGTGGTTTTCTCTTACTTATGGTAGTCAACGCCAGTTCTACAAGTCTACGACGGATACATTCTGATCTGTAGTAGAGTAGCTGGCTTTTATTCCCTGAGAGTCTAGGACAATCATTTGCTGACCGGTGGTGGTGCTGGTGGTACGGTGTGGCCTGCCTCGTTAGCAGAGGCCAGTCGGCCCCTGGGGCCGCGCTCAGTCAGGGCCACGGTGGTCGCGGGTCTCGGGGCCTGCAGCTAACTGGCAGCCGTCAGCCGCGGGCGCCGGCGCCCGTCAGCCCGAGAAGTTTGTTTCGCGACACCTGTCGCTGCGCCAGCAGGTCGATTCCGCCGGCGTTGCCCTGCCGTGGCGCCTACCCCGGCCGCTCGCCGCCACCCTAATTGGCGACAGCTTCGGGCCAACTTGGACAACGGGCGGCAAGTTGGCAGATCTACTAGGGTCGCGTCGTCTGGAGCCGCACCCCACGAGTACCCAGTTACGTCTATTGGCGGGGAGGGATAATCACCAGGCAGCAGAGCTGCCTCCTCAGAGCCCTTAGGCAGCGTGTTACGCCTCTAAGGGTCTCAATGAAAAGTGACACTCCAAAATAACAGTATTATGTTTTACACACATGTAACGCATTTTATAAAAGTTAAATTTTTGAGCGGCGTTCAATAAGTTACGCAACACATTTTTTTTATTTTATTTTATCGTTTCAGCATGAAAATATGCAGAATTTGTTGTGAGACGTTCCCAGTTCAGTCCCTACAGTTTCATGAAGATCGTATGGCAGCGGTCCTATACGTAGCATCTGAAATGGATTTTGCTGGAGGTGCTTTCCAAGAAAAGAGCTCTTATTGAGTTTCTTTTAGAGGAAAACCAGACCATCGTAGATATTCGCGCTCGCCTGCAGAATGTCTACCAAGACTTGGCAGTCAACAAAGGCACGGTGAGACCTTGGGCGAGGTGTCTTATCATCGCTACAAGGTAGTGCAAACCTGTTCGATCTCACGAGTGCGCCGGCCGTTGTGGCCTAGTGGTTCTAGGCGCTTCAGTCCGGAAGCACGCGGCTGCTACGGTCGCAGGTTCGAATCCTGCCTCGGGCATGGATGTGTGTAACATCCTTAGGTTAGTTAGGTTTAAGTAGTTTTAAGTCTAGGGGACTGATGACCTCAGAAGTTAAGTCCCATAGTGGTTAGAGCCATTTGAACCATATCTCACGAGTGTAGGCCGGTACGAGCAACTGTGTCTTCTGCAATGATGGAGCATGAGGAAATTTTCATTCGAGGTGATGGATGGTTCACAGTCAAATATCTCGATGCTCAACTGGACTTCTCTATAGGTAGTGTTAACACACTCGTCCACCAGTTAGGATACTCAAAGAATTGTGCCCGCTGGGTTTCTCGCCGCCTAACAGAATACCGCAAAGAGCAACGAAGGACCATCTGTGTGCAACTGCTTGCGCATTACGGGGCTGATCACGATAATTTTTTTGTCGGGTATTGTCATAGACTACGAAACGTGGATTCATACTTCGAACCGGAAACAAAACGGCAGTCCATGGGGTAACACCGCACCATGTCTCCTACAAAGAAAAAATTAAATAGCGCACCCTCAGGTGGTAAAGTAATGACGATGGTCTTTTGTGATTCTAAAGGAGTTACTCTGTTTGACGTCTCCCTCGTGGTGCAACGATCAGCTCTGATGCAAGCGAACGTCTCCTTTTCCATGATAACACAAGGCTACGCACAAGTCAGTGCATCCGAGAGGATCTTACGAAATTTCCTTGGATTGTGCTTCCTCAACCATCCTATAGCCCAGATTTCGTACCTTCTGACTTCCATCTGTTTGGCCCAATGAAGGGCGCACTCAGCGGGAAGCATTACCTGGATGATGGGGAGGTTATTGAGGAAGAAATTGGCTCCGATGTCAACCAGTAGAGTGTTACCATGCTGGCATATAAGCGCTCCCAGTGATGTGGCGTGAGGTCCTCGCATTGAACGGAGATCAGGTTTACAAATACGGTTTGTGGTCACAAGAGTGGAGAATATTATATTGTTTTGGAATCCTGGAGAAAACCCAACCTGCCTTCAGAAAAACAAATCTGTTGAGTTGCTTATTGAGCGCCCCTCGTACGACGAGAAGTGGGAATGACATTTCATTTCCCTGCTCACGCTCATTACAGGTATAATACTACGTACTAACTTAAGTTAACGTCTTCATCTTCATTTTCTTTCTATTTCACTTCAAGATATAGGCAATATGGCAGTCTAGATATCAAGTTTTTAAGATCGTGTTTTTCTCGTTTTTCCAAAGTCTCTTTTTCCTGATTGATCAAATTAGTAATGCGTAGGCTCACCTTTAGTCCTGAGCAAGCAATTATTCGGCTTGGCATTGATTGTGCTCAGAGGACATCCGAAAGCTATATCAACCTAGAAGTGGACCAATGCATTATTGACTTGCTCAGTTTGTGAGCCTTTTTCTCTTGAATGAATTATCCAATTTTCTGTAATTATGCTCATACCTTTTTCTGTACATGTACATAACATCTATCGATTTCCGTCCCATTTGGATAATCCCTTAGTGGTGATTAGGTTTTTTTTCTCTTAAAGTGTATTAATCAATGACGTGGATTTGGAGGATCTTCTTCTTCTTCACTTGATTGTTCAGGTCATGTCCCTGATTTTAATTCAAGATTTTAAGACCGTCTTTTTCTCGATCTTCCAAGTACTCTTTTTCCTGAGGGGTTAGTTACAGTGACTCCAATCCTGTCTTCTCCCTTAGGTTCAAAATGTTTCTTCCATTTTTGTCTGTGTTCTTCCACTTTGTCGTTTAAGTTAAATATTCATACTTGTTTTGGTATACTCTCATTTCTTATAAGATACTTACAACCTTTGAAAAACTTAAAAATCTCTTTCCATCCGGCTTTAAGTCGCTTTTGTCTTTCTTTTCTTCAATCCAAGATTCACAGGCGTAGAGCTAGACAGAAAACGACATTCTTTTGAAAAACTATAATTTTTTGTCTATCCTCGTTTTGTTCTATGAGGTTTCATTTATAGTTCCAAATAAGTGAGAAATTTGTTGATTTTATTTTCTACGTAATTATCGTTATTTAATTCGGTATCGCACCGTAAATCTCTGAAAATGAAGTGTTGTCACAGTGCCTTCTCTTCAGTTACCATTTTTTAATGGGTAGGTGTTTTCCACAGTGAACCCGAAATTTAGTTTTAGTGCTGAATGCTTCCAAGCTGTCTTATTAGTTCACATAATCTATAAACCGAAGTTGTAAGTTTACTTCTTTATTCTGTGCAAGGACTACATCTTCCGCATTTACCTCAGCGTTCAGATGATATTTCTTTTCAGTTTTATACGTTCATGAACAGCATTATTCGATTTTCTAATGAGAGCATCAGCATAAATGTAAATTTCGTCGGTGAAAGGCTAAATATTTCTCTGACGCCTTGGTTTATTGTTATCTCTTCTGTCTTTGAGCGCTGTGTGTGTATAATTTAAGTTTTCGATTTTCTGTATAGCATTTATAGAATATCCTCGTTCTTCCATTATTGAAGATAGTCTGTTTCTAACACGAACTAGTAAGCTTTCGCAAGGGCAATAAAAGTGAGATGTGTTTCTAGATTCACTTCGCGTCGTGCGTAAGTCAGCCTCTTCGCTTCCCGCGTGTCGCATACACCACATACAATTGGTTACTTATCTGCATAAAGAACCCTTGTAACGCCAAAGACAGAGGCGCCAGTGCTTTGCTTACTTTCCGCACGGTGTCATTATGTACTACAACAAGTTTGGGAGCTCTCTGTCGTCAGTTACATGTAATGGATAAAAATTTATCTACAAGTGTAGCTGAAGAGGATAAAGTAATCCAAATATTACTGGTTTATCGCCTTGAAACTATACAATAAGGAATTCCAGTTGATTGATGGCATCCACATATAAATATAGAATACGCTTTTATTTCTATGCAATTTCCAGACAGCGAAGCCACGGAATTCAAAGGAGTGTAGGGTAGCCATACTTGTCTTTGTTTCAGAAGGCGTGAGGGGAAATAAACGAGCGAGCTACGAGGACGCTGGAGTGAGCGGAAGAAGCCTCATGTGGAGAGACCAATGCGGCTTCTCCATCTTTCCAGGAGGTAGGTGTTTGGTTGCACTTCCAGCGAAAAGAAAAGGAAGATGAAGTTTTGAGTGGCTAGATGCCCATCGGGCTAAGAGGAAAGGACTCGACCGTGCCTCTGAAACTAGGGAGGAGGGTATGAAATAGTTCGCCAATAAAGACAAAGTTTAAATAATAATACAAAAATTCTAGTCAAACCGAGTGAGTCTAATAAGTCGTTATAGTTCACGCAAAAACAAAATGAAGTGACTTCAGTAGAGCGTAATAACAAAAGACAGAAGTAGCTTGCGCACTATAGAACACATCGCACTATAGAACACATCGCTAATTGTTAATAGATTCTTGTAAAATTAGAAATATTCAACGTAGAACCCAGTAATTTCTTAGGTGGTTGATTAGTATTGTATCATCAGTGTCGTTAAGAATAAAGGATTATAAAAAGGGTTTCAATTACGTTAGGTAGGACGTTCCCTACCTTCACCAGTGCGACTGACAGCTGCTAGATGGCTGTTGGTGTACGTGGAAGTAATGCTGTACGTCTGCCCAACACATCCCGAATGTGTTCGATGGGATTTTCCTAGACTTCCGGAAGGCGTTCGACACAGTTCCGCACTGTCGCCTGATAAACGAAGTAAGATCCTACGGAATATCAGACCAGCTGTGTTGCTGGATTGAAGAGTTTTTAGCAAACAGAACACAGCATGTTGTTATCAATGGAGAGACGTCCACAGACGTTAAAGTAACCTCTGGCGTGCCACAGGGGAGTGTAATGGGACCATTGCTTTTCACAATATATATAAATGACCTAGTAGATAGTGTCGGAAGTTCCATGCGGCTTTTCGCGGATGATGCTGTAGTATGCAGAGAAGTTGCAACATTAGAAAATTGTAGCGAAATGCAGGAAGATCTGCAGCGGATAGGCACTTGGTGTAGGGAGTGGCAACTGACCCTTAACATAGACAAATGTATTGTATTGTGAATACATAGAAAGAAGGATTCTTTATTGTATGATTATATGATAGCGGAACAAACACTGGTAGCAGTTACTTCTGTAAAATATCTGGGAGTATGTGTACGGAACGATTTGAAGTGGAATGATCATATAAAATTAATTGTTGGTAAGGCAGGTACCAGGTTGAGATTCATTGGGAGAGTCCTCAGAAAATGTAGTCCATCAGCAAAGGAGGTGGCTTACAAAACACTCGTTCGACCTATACTTGAGTAGTGCTCATCAGTGTGGATCCGTACCAGATCGGGTTGACGGAGGAGATAGAGAAGATCCAAAGAAGAGCGGCGCGTTTCGTCACAGGGTTATTTGGTAACCGTGATAGCGTTACGGAGATGTTTAGCAAACTCAAGTGGAAGACTCTGAAAGGGAGGCGCTCTGCATCGCGGTGTAGCTTGTTCGCCAGGTTTCGAGAGGGGGCGTTTCTGGATGAGGTATCGAATATAATGCTTCCGATTACTTATACCTCCCGAGGAGATAACGAATGTAAAATAAGAGAGATTCGAGCGCGCACGGAGGCTTTCAGACAGTCTTTTTTCCAGCGAACCATACGCGACTGGAACAGAAAAGGGAGGTAATGACAGTAGCACGTAAAGTGCCCTCCGCCACACACCGTTGTGTGGCTTGCGGAGTATAAATGTAGATGTAGATGTAGGTTCAAGTCGAAGGCAAGGGCAGGGCAGTCCAACCGTCTAATATCAACTACACTACTGGCCATTAAAATTGCTACACCAAGAAGAAATGCACTTGATAAACGGATATTCATTGGACAAATATATTATGCTACAACTGACATGTGATTACATTTTCACGCGATTTGGATGCATAGATCCTGAGAAATCGGTACCCAGAACAACCACCTCTGGCCGTAATAACGGCATTGATACGCCTGGGCATCTAGTCAAACAGACATTGGATGGCGTGTACAGGTACAGCTGCCATGCAACTTCAACACAATACCACAGTTCATCAAGAGTAGTGACTGGCGTATTGTGACGAGCCAGTTGCTCGGACAACATCGACCAGACGTTTTCAGTTGGTGAGATATCTGGAGAATGTGCTGGCCAGGGAAGCAGTCGGACATTTTCTGTATCCAGAAAGGCCCGTACAGGACCTGCAACATGCGTTCGTGCATTATCCTGCTGAAATGTAGGGTTTCTCAGGGATCGAATGAAGGGTAGAGCCATGGGTCGTAACACATCTGAAATGTGACGTCCACTGTTCAAAGTGCCCTCAATGCGAACAAGAGGTGACCGAGACATGTAACCAATGGCACCCCTTACCATCACGCCGGGTGTTACGCCAGTATGGCGACGACCAATATACGCTTCCAATGTGCGTTCACCGCGATGTCGTCAAACACAGATGCAACCTTCATGATGCTGTAAACAGAACCTGGATTCTTCCGAAAAAATGACATTTTGCCATTCGTGCACCCAGGTTTGTCGTTGAGTAGACCATCGCAGGCGCTCCTGTCTGCGATGCAGCGTCAAGGGTAACCGCAGCCATGGTCTCCGAGCTGATAGTCCATGCTACTGTAAACGTCGTCGAACGGTTGGTGCAGATGGTTGTTGTCTTGCAAACGTTCCCATCTGTTGACTCAGGGATCGAGACATTGCTGCACGATCCGTTACAGCCATAAGATGCCTGTCATCTGGACTGCAAGTGATACGAGGCCGTTGGGATCCACCACAGCGTTCCGTATTACCCTCCTGAACCCACGGATTCTATATTCTGCTAACAGTCATTGGATCTCCACCAATGCGAGCAGCAGTGTCGTGATACGATAAACCGCAATCACGATAGGCTACAATCCGACTTTTATCAAAGTCGGAAACGTGATGGTATGCATTTCTCCTCCTCGCATGAGGCATCACAACAACGTTTCGCCAGGCAACGCCGGACAACTGCTGTTTGTGTATGAGAAATCGGTTGGAAACTTTCCTCATGTCAGCACGTTGTAGGTGTCGCCACTTGCGCCAACCTTTTGTGAGTGCTCTGAAAAGCTAATCATTTGCGTATATCAGCATCTTCCTGCTGTCTTTTAAATTTCGCGTCTGTAGCACGTCATCTTCTGGTGTTTCAATTTTAAGGTCCAGTAGTGTACTTTACGCCTTATCTTCTAACACAGTGAACTTACATTTATAACATCTGTAAATTTAGAGAAAGCATCCGAAAAATGAAATACACTCTTTTTAAATTTTGAAAGGAGCAGGGTAAAAATAAGCAGGGAGCGAAAAGTTGGTGCAGCTTGTGTACAGAGACTACGGTTACAACAGGCGAAGAAAGTGAAATATAACCTCGGATGAGGAAAGTATCAAACACGGTTTTAGCCTATCCACAGTGTTATTTAGTCTGCACCTTGCACATATTGTGAGGGGTGTCAAGGAAGAAAAAATAAAATGGGTATTAAAGGACTGGAAGAAGATAATACGGCACTGTAATTATGTCGTAAACTGTAACTTGGAAGATCAGTTATACGAAATAAATTGTCTCTAAAATTGGTTATAAAACAATCGTAATGGAATACACTCGAATTAAATCAGGTGATGCTGTGAGATTGTATTACGTAATACGGTGACTGTTAGATGAGTTTTCCTGTTTGGGTAGCAAAATAGCTGACGATGGCCGAAATACATTCGGTATCAACGGCAGATAGGCAACGTCAAGAAATGCACAGTAATTTCTTAGTATCGAATATAAAATTTACATATTAGCGTGTCTTTTTTCTGTTGGCAACGGCTTTGCCGCAGTGGATTCACCGGTTTCACCGAAGTTAAGCGCTGTCGGGTGTCGCCGGCACTTGGATGGGTTACCATGCGCTGTTGCCATTTTTAGGAGTGTACTCAGCCTCGTGATGCCAATTGAGGAGCTGCTCGACCGAATAGTAGCGGCTCCGGTCAAAGAAAACAATCATAACGACCGGGAGAGCGGTGTGCTCACCACACAAACCTCCTATCCGCATCCTCAACTGAGGATGACACGGCGGTCGGATGGTCCCGATGGGCCACTTGTAGCTTGAAGACGGAGTTCGGAGTGCTGTCCGTTCTGTTGTGTATTCTTGCGTGGGAGATAAATAGTTCAGACATGAAGAGAAGGGAAGGTTTGGAAATGTGAGAGAAAAATGCTGAGGATTAGAAGAGTGGATCAGAGAAACGACGTAGATATACTCAAAAGAAATTTATGGTTTAACTTGTTTAAAAGAAGGGGTACGTTGACAGGACAGACAGAGGCATCAAGGCATTGTCAGTTTCGTAATGGAGGTGTAAGGAGGTTGGATAAAAATGTTAGCGAAAGATCATTATGTGAATAAGGTAAGCAGATTCATAACAATGTGAAGTGCAGGCTGGTGTTCAGCAGTAAAAATCTTCCACAATATAGAGTAGCGTAGAAATAACAACTACTTCACTGTGTCCGATGGGCAGCTGTTCTTCTAAAGCTTATGTTTTCATGCCATGTGACGATGCCACTCATTGATATATACTTCATTTTTCTCATTTTTTAACTTCAAGGACACAGGTAAGTTTGTTAGTTCATACTCAGACAATATGAATCACGCCTCTACGTGTAATGTTGATAATTTATTATAATGCTAATATTCATAAATATGGAAATTCTTTTTTAAATCAGTCTCAAGATGATCATTCTGAATGTAACTGGTCACTGAATAAAATAAATCCATGCGATCACAGAGATTTACTTTTTCACATATTTTCAAAAAAAAATTGGCTCGCTGTTACCTCAAAAGTAGCCCTGCCATCCTTCATGTTCTCAAATCGCTTTCTAGGGTGTATCTGGGTTTATATAGGTGGAGAAAAGAACGAGAACAGCAAAGATTTTCAACTTCAAATAACGCTTAACGGGTTCAGGTGCTGAAACGCAGGTGCTGTAGTTATGGGTAAAACTAAACTGCAGCATGCGCGCGCGCACACACACACACACACACACACACACACACACACACACACTCAAGCGCGCGCACGCCCACACACACCCAACCAACCACCCACCCACACATACACACACACACACACACACACACACACACACACACACACACACACACACACACACACACACTTTCTTATGTTCCTCAGCCACTAACCGTAACTGAATCCTGTAGTGGGATACTTAATTTCGACATAAAGAAATGCTGAATTACTTTAGTAGGATACCAAGAACGATTCAGTCAACATAATTTGTGCCTTGTACTGAACAAAGTTTACTTTCCATTTTCATATATTGCTGCTACACAAGAAACATAAATATTCCATAAAACGGTACCTTTGTTGACATAATACTCGACAAATCAACTCGTTATTTTCGTAACCGCAAATGAGTAGCTGTAGGGTGCAATGGCCTCTTCTGTTTTCGCTTTTATGTGTGCAGACATGGTTAAAGTGCTACGATGTATATCAATGGGTAAATAAAACTACACGTAGCATAAGAACAGAAGCAAGCAAGGAAATAACCGTATTTGTCTTCACAGTTCAAAATGGTTCAAATGGCTCTGAGCACTATGGGACTCAACTGCTGTGGTCATCAGTCCCCTAGAACTTAGAACTACTTAAACCTAACTGACCTAAGGACATCACACACATCCATGCCCGAGGCAGGATTCGAACCTGCGACGGTAGCAGGCGCACGGTTCCAGACTGCGCGCCTAGAACCGCGAGACCACCGCGGCCGGCTGTCTTCACACTTCGCTCTCTTCTTCAGTATTTGTACACAAAGCACACTGGGAAGTACTGGTGACTGCAGACCAACTTCTGTGACGGCGGTAATGCTACCTGCAGCGGATGACAGTAACGCTAGCGATAGGGACAGTAAAATGTAAGCTAATACGTCACCTCGCCTACCAAACCTGTACCTGGTACTTCTCAGTTAATCAACTACATAGAATTCCAAAAGGAGTTATAAAGACATAAACGACTTCTCATCCCTCTTTCATACTTTTAAATCAAAATAAACTAATCTTACATAGTTTTGGCATTACTAGCTAAAAGAAATGCGGTATATGACCGTTATTTCCGTTAATAGTAGATCATTGCAAGCTTTCCATTGGCGGCCTCCTTTGGAATATTCTTTCAAAAAAACTGTAATTAAACTCATGTTTCTCTTCTAATGATTTAGAGTAGGACACACGAGAAATGTCAAAAACGAGAGCTGTTACTTGGATATTGTCTCATGCTGAAATTAGGGAGAAATTGAAGGTTGTAAATACAGAAAGGAATAACGATAAAATATTTTAATTCGTGGGTAATTGAACTACATTCTTAGCTCGATCGAAAAATTAAATGGGGCAAATAAAAACGAAGTGGAAAAATTTGACGAAAGAATTGACTTAAAAAATTACAATACTGGAGTGTATGTTAGTAAACATCATTTATCGATGGAGCTGGTGCTAGTAATATTTGTAGGGGAACACGCATGCTGATGACTCTCTGTAAGTGAAAGCTTGCAGAAAGGAACACAAGGAGACAAGATATGGAAATGAAGCGAATAACACATTTATTTCAACAAAGAAAAAATAACGGAAGCAATAAGGAAAAGAGGGATGCTTTCTCATATTTGTACAGAGCGAATGATAAAAGGCACACAACACATATCTTAAAGCTTCTCTGGGATAAGGAATTAACAAAAGGTTTAATTCGAGAAGTTATAAGAGATACAGAAAAATACGATATACTAAAAAATTGAACTGTAAGGGAAAATGGTATGAGAACCATAGTGTGCTCCAACAAAATTTGATATCAGCTAGGACCACGCACTTATTTTGAAAAATACTTTGCTATTCTCACTCACCTTGATCACATTTACAGGTTTCAGCTGTTATGAATCTCCACAAGAACCAGTATCAGTCCACTTTGATTTCAAGTGAGCAACATCTCAAATGGTCGTCTGGTGCGACCATTTGAGATGTTACATCCGTAACAAGTTACTAAAAACAAAAAGGTTCAAATGGCCCTAAGCACTATGGTGCTCAACATCTGAGGTCATAAGTCCCCTAGACTTCGAAATATTTAAACTCAACCAACTTAAGGACATCACACACATCCATGTCCGAGGAAGGATTCGAACCTGCGACCGTAGCAGCAGCGCGGCTCCGGACTCAAGCGTCTAGAAACGCTCGGCCACAGCGGCCGGCTCAAGTGAATCATTCTGATGAATATTCGTAAGAGTAGAAGCTAATAAACTGTAATAAGTCCACCAAATGTGATCAATAACATTGTGAATAAAGCAGATGTTAGCCGGTCTGAAGTAAGATCAAAGACAAATAACAAAAGATGGAAGAGGATACAAGGAAAAGTAAACTATTTAATAAATGATCTGGCTAAAAGAGGACGTAATGTCTGTCACATTTCTCACGGAGATGTATGAAATACTATATGAACATGTCCGAAAGAACAGACACCAATCATTTATATGACTGACATGCCCTGAATGTGCATGCATCCACAACCATTTGTGCAGATGCACGTTTATGTTCGACCTCCAGCGGGAATCCGTGATCACCATGCATGGAAGACAAGGGCAGGGACTGTGGACAAGGGGCGGTGCTAGGTGGCGATGTGAGTCGGCGAAGAGTGAATCGAGACAGCCCGTACTTGGGCAATTAACATTGTGTCCCGGTGGCTCAGTCAGTACACGATTTTACAACGCAAAGCGTCGTGTGGTACGCTCTTTGCGAATTACTTGGGATCGTTGTTTACGCGCCCTCCAGACCACTGGAGTGTATCGGGTGTAAGAAAACACTGAGCTATTGAACATTACGGACTGATGAGAGACATAAACGGTGTAATAGGGTGTTTAACCCTCGCTGAACGAGAAGACGACGAGGATATCCCTTCGTTTGGCTGCTGTGAACACCCCCGAAAATAAAGAAAAACTGAATGAAAAAAGAATTACAAATAAAAAATAGGAACAAAATGAGCAACAAATAACAAATAGTAGTGTATTTTACCCCTTCCTTTATCATTTTATTCTTTTTTTAAGCCTAAAGTAGTGGCTCACGAGCGTCCTAGTTAGCTTTAGGATGAAAGTGGCGGTTGTACTAGCTCCATTTTGTTTTTAGGTTAGATAGGTCTTTGGGGGTTGGGTTGGATTGTTTGGGGGAAGAGACCAAACTACGAGGTCATCGGTCTCATCGGTTTAGGTAAGGACGGGGCAGGAAGTCGACCGTGCCCTTTCAAAGGAACCATCCCGGCATTTGCCTGGAGCGATTTAGGGAAATCACGGAAAACCTAAATCAGGATGGCCGGACGCGGGATTGAACCCTCGTCCTCCCGAATGCGAGTCCAGTGTGCTAACCACTGCACCACCTCGCTCGGTGTTTTGGGAGGTAGTATGGGCGATAGGGGCCAACGCCTGAAGTGGAAGGGGTCTAAACAGTGCATTAAAATCTATTAAGTTCAACAAAAATAAATAAATAAATAAATAAATATAGAGAAATAGAAAAATGGAAAAAAGTGGTTAACGCGACTGCCAAGTAACCAAGAGATCCTGGGTTCGAGTCCCTGTCCAGCATACATTTTCACTCGTCGATGCCGATTCCGGACACAATCCTGATGCAGCCGATATCACCAGTTCCTTCCCTTTCTTTTGTTTACCCCCCCCCCCCCCCTCCACCTCCAATTTATATAACATGTGAAATACGTCGAGAACGAGTGGATTTGGAACATTAAAGTTAGAAGCCTCGTCGATGTTGTTAGAGTCGTAGCACAATCTCGAACTGGAGACAGGAGATTGAGGGAAGTCACCCGTATCGTTTTCGAAGCAACTGTTTTGGTTTTGAGGAAGTCACGGAGAACTTGAAGCTGGATGGCCTGATCCGGTCTTGATCAGTCGTCCTCTAGACTCCCGGTCGCGACTCTCACCCATTTAGGCGCCTCACGCGGTGCTACTTCGTAGGCCAACTTGAAGAGTGCGATTTCACCATAATAACATTATTCTGCTCAAAAAAATTAACTGAGCTGACATACACATGCGTTTACCAGCATAACTGGGTTTAATCGTGACAAAAAATAAAAACACCTACAGCCGTCCTCATCAATTTTTTTTATCGCTACCAGTTTCAACTCTTCATTCCGTCATCTTCAGGTTGTTTTGATACGGTACAGGTTCATACGATCCCCATGTATTACTGGATAGGCAGATAATGTGCCAGCACTCCAACCATCAACTCAAGTTGGCAGTTGATGGTTGGGGTGCTGACACAATATCTGTGTATCGAGTAATGCTGGCAACTGATGGGATATGCATGGGGATTTTATCAACCTGTACCGCATCAAAACAGCCTGAAGATGACGCAATGAAGCGTTGAAACTGGTAGCGACAAAATAAAATAGAATCATAAGGACGGCTGTCGGTATTTCTATTTTTTGTCACGATAGTAAACAGCCGTCGTCCCAGAGACCTTCTGCTAAAAGGATGGACATATAATAATTGGGTTTAAAGTTCCTTAGCACGAAGTTATTTTCGTTTCTCAATAGAAACATCATACGAAAAAATAATTTGATCAGGAGAAAAACTGGAATATCATTTTTGTATTAGCTTCTGGGATCTGTGTGACCGTTCCGCCTTTTAATTAGTAGTTTCGGGGAAGACTCGCTCTTCATAATTAACTGAGTGGAGGTATGGTAATGAGAGCTTAAGGCGAATATAATGGCGGTATTTAATAACGTAGCAGTCCTCACTAATTCGTTTTCGGATTACATCAATTTCAGAGGTCCTTTCATGGACTGGCCTTAAAAGAACTCTAACGGGCCACCAGGGCCGGAGACTCAAATTGATTCCGAGAAATGTTTCAGTTAGGCCTACCAGGGATCCCTTAAATGAAATCACTCACGGCGCCTCGCAATAACGTATTAACAGCTTAGAAGCTGAGGTAGTGCGTACGCCTGCCCACACAGCCACGTACAGTATCATTGTCCCTGAAACACATTAGAAACAGCTCCAACGTCACTCCCATAAATCAGTCAAGCACGAATACTGCATTACATGAATGTTATGTTACTGAATTTTACTGTGTTGTACATACTAACAGACACATACACTCTTAATAGGGATTTATATTTGTGTCTCTGTCGGGTTAAGTCTCATTTCGTTTGGGTCTGGCAGAAGAGGTCGAACCTCTGCGGAGCGTCTATTATACTTCAAAGTACAAATATTCTGTACGCAGTGTCTAATGGTAATTAAGTAAAATTTTAGTGTAAAATTTATTCAAAAATAAATTTTAGTTAAACATCACATGTTCGGTTGCGAAAAATAAATCTGAGATACTCTGCTGCTTAGAACGAAAAAAATTTATAAAAAGAAAACAATGATAATGTAAATAGCAGTGTCTCAATCAAAAGTTAAATTGTTTATGTTTCCGTCTCATAAACAATTTTCGAACAAACTTTCGCAACATTAAATAAGTAGTCCTCGTCTTGGGCAACGTCCCTGTTTTGAAACTTATTTGCGTGTAAGCATAAAAAAATGAATGTATTTCTTCATAAAATCCTTGTTTCTAATCTTTTATCTTCGGTTGCCTTACATTTAATCTCTGAACAGCGCTGAGCGCTTAAATACTATCTTTTTCAATTAAGACGCATTGTAAGCTGTAAGATAAGTATATTTTTGGTATTCAAAAAAAGTGATGTAGGCTCTATTTTCTTTCGATGTTCCGTATTTCACGTGTATATACTGGATATTTCTCAAACAGATGTTTTCGGTAGCAAATATGTTAGGCCTAAGAGGTGCACGGTACACTGTGATCTTTGGTTACTAGTAGCATTGTCGTTGCAGTAGGGCATTCTAACTAGGCCAGAGAGAGAATCGGTTGTTCGCTAAGCTCCTGAGCGGTCTTGGTATAGTATACAGAGCACAGAGATAAAGTTACAGAAGAGGATGAATTGTGTATTATAATTTGGTAAATATTAACTCTACAAGTGAAGATTAAGAGGTGCTGTTGTTGTTACACTGCTTGCTTGCGCGTAGGTGTAATACGTTTAGATTAGGCAAGATTTTAATTGAATTTTTCTTCACTGGTTTGGTCTAGTTGATTTGATTGTTCTGACGAGAGTAAGTAACGTTATCAGTTAAGGTGTCTTGCACTCAGAAGCTGTAGATCTTCCAACTCCTTTACCATTTTTAGAATTAAGTGCGTGGTAAAGTAAAATTTGTTGTGAAAGATAAATTTTGTAAAGATGATTGTAATAGTTAGGTAATTAATTTCAGTTTTTGCGATACAGTTATTCAAAAGCTTGTTTCTATTTAATAATGTATCAAGCTCAGATTCTATCACGACTCCTCTCGGAAGAATTTCATATTTTACGATCATGTATGTCGCCACATTGCACTCTGCGGATCACACAGGGTTAAACTCTTTAGAATAATTGCACGTCTTTGCATTGCACTTCCGCAGATCATCTTTTTTATTTAGTTTGCATGTTTTTCCGTTGCACGTTTTGTGCTCATCACTTTGATCAGTACCAACATTATCTGTACCAAAATTCCGTTGCCACAGGTAACCCACAAAAAATTGTTAAGGCTAATGACATTGTCAGGATTCACTGAGAACATTCAGAGTGTTACTCTGATATTTCATCTTTATTTTAGTTTATTTTATTTTTCTGCCGAAAAGACATTTGAAGTAGCTTATTTCAATCGAAGCATGAGGTCAAACTATCTTGCTTCTGACAACTAGTCTTACTTAAATGACGATGTTTTATCACTGTTAATTAAAACTACGCGAAATCCAGATATGGTTTTGCAATTCCCTGAGCAAGCGCAATTCTTTGACATCAGTGAATAAATAGGATGATAATGGGAAGGAAGCAGGATGAGAAACAGATAGGAAGGAAACAGTGTCTTTCAGCAACGCAGGGCGTTGCTGCTATGCAACAGCGAGAGTTCAGTTTTTGCCGGAGAGGGACTCGAACCTAGAACGGTTTTCTTAAACGGCTCGTCCATCCGGATACGCTCTCAATCAGACCCTAATTCCCAATTTCCCGCTCGCTGCACCTCAACGACTCTTGCCCATTGATCCACTTCTCTCAGGTTTCTGATTTCTGCAGGAGTACGGACGTTGATTGTGCATCCACACTGAAACTTCTTCATCCCTGTCCGGCTCGAAATCATTATTTTCTTTCTATCTCTTTCCCATCGCATTTCTTTGCCGTTCCTTTCACCCTGGTTATTCATGTATAGCCCCCAGCTGCTTCATAGCGAGTAGTTGTTTTTTAGGGCACGTCCGACAGAACAGAGACCTCTGAAGCCTACAGCGTTTGATGTACGTCGTGATAACACTCTGCATTTCTCTAGTGAATTTTGTTTTTCCGTGGTTTTAGCCCTTCCCGCACCTTTAACAACGTCCAGTCAAAACATCATAAATACAATTTGAATGCAACCAGAAGCGTAGTTTGTGAGTGCATCCCAATGTCATTTGGATACACTGAACAACACTCATGCTAATAAATTAAGGATAATGTTGATACATGGTGAAACAACGCTCTGGTGGACAGTTTGCCGGTTTAAATCACCTCGGAATATGACAATGCGGTGCATTTCACCTGCGGTCGTCGCACGGTGGCGCTGTCAGCAGTCCACATACGCAGAGGTGTGTTGGTGCATGTCAGAGTACAGTGCAGCAAGTAAGTGTGCAGCAATTTCCAGACGTGCTAATGGTGACTGTGTGTTGAAAATGGCTCAAAGAACACAAATTGATGACGTTATGAGGGTGACTCGAGGCTGGTCAAATACACCAGGTCGTAGCACGGGTCCTCCGTGTGCCACTAGGTGTGATCTCTAGATTATGGCAGCGATTCCAGCAGACAGGAAACGTGTCCAGGCGCTACAGTACGGTACGTCCAAAGTGTACAACACCACAAGAAGACCGATATCTCACCATCAGTGGCCGCAGTCAGCCAGGGAGTACTGCAGGTAGCCTTGCTCGGGACCTTACTGCAGCTACTGGATCAGTTGTCTCCAGACACACAGTCTACGGACGACTGAAAAGACTTGATTTATTCGCCCGGAGACCTGCAAGGTGCATTCCACTGACCTCTGGTCGCAGGAGAGCCCATAAAGCCTGGTGTCAAGAACACACTACATGGTCATTGAAGCAGTGGTCTCAGGTTATATTCACGGACGAGTCCAGGTATAGCCTGAACAGTGATTCTCGCCGGGTTTTCATGCGGCGTGAACCAGGAATCAGATACCAACCCCTTAATGTCCTTGAAAGGGACCTCTATGAAGGTCGTGGTTTGATGGTGTATGGTGGGATTATAATTGGTGCACATAACCACTGCATGTCTTTGACAGAAGAACTGTAACAGGTTAGGTGTATTAGGACCTCATTTTGCACCAGTATGTCCGCCTTTTCAGCGATGCAGTGAGTCCCTCCTTCCTCCTGATGGACTATCATCCACGGCCCCACCGAGCTGCCATTGTGTAGAAGTTACTTGAAAAAGAAAATATCAGGCGAATGGAGTGGTCTGCCTGTTCCCCAGACCTAAACGCATCGAGCACGTCTGGTATGCCCTCAGTTGACGTATCGCTGCACGTCTTCAAACCCCTACGATACTTCAGGAGCTCCGACAGGCACTGGTACAAGAATGGGAGGCTATACACCAGCAGCTGCTGGACCACCTGATCCAGAGTATCCCAACTGGTTGTTCGGCCTGTATACGTGTGCGTGGTGAACATATCCCATATTGATGTCGGGGTACATACGCAGGAAACAGTGGCGTTTTGTAGCACATGTGTTTCGGGACGGTTTGCTGAACTTATCACCAACGCCGTGGACTTACAGATCTGTGTCGTGTGTGTTCCCTATGTGCCTATGCTATTAGCGAAAGTTTTGTGTAGTGCCACGTTGTGTGGTACCACATTCTGCAATTATCCTATGAGCATGAGTCATTTGTATTGTTAGCTATCAACATATTACGGGAAGTCAAATGAAAATCGAACGCCCGTTATAATCTAACTATGGAATGGTTCCATTCAAGCACGCTAAGACATTTATCCGACTGAGAAACGAGACTATCAATTCCTGTTTCGTAGAAGGCGGTCGGTAAATCATGGAGCCATAATCGTACCTGCCCTTGTCCCATATTTTTCTTCAGGCCGCCAAAGATATGAAAACACTCGGTGGAAGGTCCGAGCTATACGAAAGATCTTGTAGCATTTTCCAAACAAACAACTGAAGTGCATCTTTCGTCCAACTGGCAGTGTGGAGGCGAGCATTGTTTTGCAAGAGAATGAATCCGTCCGACAGCACTCCTGGCGTTTTAACTTTATGGTTAGTCGTAGTTTCTGCGAAGTGTCTTCATAGCTCTGAGCATTGATTGTGGTTTCAGGTTCGAGGAAATCTGTGTGGACAGATTTGTATTTCTTTGACGGGGGGGAGCTATGAAATGTTTCCGTTGTAGACTTTGGCGATTGGTCTCGGGCAGTCGGAATGCTAGCGGACGGAATCATCCCGTTGCATGATAACGAGCGCTCCCATACTACTTATAAGACGAAGGTTGCGCTTCATCCCCCGAACAGCCTGTATCGTCCATCATGTGATTTTCACGTCTTTGACGACATGGAGAAAGCCATTCATGGACGTAGATTTCAGTCGGACGACGAAGTCCAGGATTGCGTCAGGTTGTGGATCCGTCAGCAGCGGAACGTGTCCTACAAAACAATAATTCATCGTCTCTTCCGTCATCCCTCCCCCCCTCCCCACCAACTCGCGAGTGGTAGATAAATGTCTTAATGAGCCCAAATGGTTCAAATGGCTCTGAGCACTATGGACTTCTGAAGGTCATCAGTCCCCTAGAACGTAGAACTACGTTGCAATTTTTCGGTGTTCATAGAGCCTAATTAAACGGTAACGTGGCACCAGGTACAATAACAGGCCACGATCTATCCTACGTAATCTGTTGACAGTTTTCTCATCTACTTATAATAGGTTGACACTTACGGAGAAGATTACAGCTACCGGCTTCTTTATCTGTGTGCCACTATCTCTACATTTACGCCGCGTGGGATTAGCCGAGCGGTCTAAGGCGCTGCGCTCATGGGCTGTGCGGCTGATCCCGGCGGAGGTTCAGGTTCCTCCCTCGGGCATGGGTGTGTGTGTGTTTGTCCTTAGGATAATTTAGGTTAAGTAGTGTTTAAGCTTAGGTACTGATGACCTCAGCAGTTAAGTCCCATAAGATTTCACACATATTTGAACATTTTTTCTGCATTTACTGTTGTGTGTTGTATGTTTTGAGTGTTATTCTTGTCTCTTCAGTCTACAAGATATTCGCTTTAAATGAAGACATTGAAAAATTTTGAAAATTACACAGCGAGTCAAGAAAAGTTATGATTCCCATTTTTTTGTGTTAGAGCGCGGTATCCAGTAATACCGTACTTGACGATCATCCCACCCCGTGCGTGAATGGCGGGGAGTTGGGTGGGGTGGGGGGGGGGGGGCACCTTGAATACTACAATGGGAACCCCCGTTTTTAGTGCAGGTTACGATCCTACGGCAAAACCACGTAAGTTACGTCTGAAGCATTTTCTTTGTTTCGGCACATTCGCAACGTTCTATTCCTCCGACATTTCGAACAGGGGAGTGCTCGACGCACCACTGTGGACGTGGCTCGAGGCGAACGCTACTCTACTTTTGCAAATAGAGTAAGTGTTGAAACGTAATAGCGCCTGTTTCAATACACTCAGTAATCCCCTTTTCAAATCACTGTGTATAGGACGCAAGCATTTCTGTGGGATTGTCGGCACAGGCGTTCCTGATGTGATCGATAATGTCTTCATAACCTGTTGATACTTGCTGGCCGGCCGGTGTGGCCGAGAGGTTCTAGGCGCTTCAGTCTGGAACCGCGCGACTGCTACGGTCGCAGGTTCGAATCCTGCCTCGGGCATGGATGTGTGTGATGTCCTTAGGTTAGTTAGGTTGAAGTAGTTCTAAGTTGTAGGGGACTGATGACCTCAGATGTTAAGTCCCATACTGCTCAGAGCCATTAGATACTTGCTGGTAAACCTTATCTTTTAAATATTCCCACAGAAAGAAATCAGGCAATCTAGCGGGCCAATTAATAGGGCCACCTCTGCCGATCCAGTGACCTGCGTGAACACGGTCTCATACCTCCCGTGCTTCAGTTGCGTAATACGCTGCACAACTGGGACGCTTGAACCATATACGTTGTCGAACGTCCAGGGCAACGTCCTGCTTTAGTACCGGCAAGTCCTGTTCCAAAAACGTTCCATATTTGCGTCTATTCAACACGCCTCCAATAAAATACGGCCCAATAAGTTTGATCATGATGCCATACCATATTTTAACCGACTAAGGACGTTGATGGTGAAGTGTGCCGTAACCAATGGCGATTGCCTACGCTCCAGTAACGCACGTTATGCTCTTTAACGCTACCATCGTTTGTGAATGTGGGCTCATCGGAAAAGTATACCTCGATAAAGAACGTAGGGCTCGTTTGCATTTGTTGTCGAGCCCATTCAAAAACGCTACACTGTTGTGGAAATCGCCTCCATGAAGTTCTTGACGCAGTGATACGTGGCATGGATGATACTTGTGAAAAAAATGGGTCAAATGGCTCTGAGCACTATAGGAGTTAACTTCTGAGGTCATCAGTCCTCTAGAACTTAGAATTACTTAAACTTAACTAACTTAAGGACATCACACATCCATGCCCGAGGCAGGATTCGAACCTGCGACCGTAGCGGTCACGCGGTTCCATACTGTAGCGCCTAGAACCGCACGGCCACTCCGGCCGGCTAAAATGAACACCCTGTATGTGTGGTGAATAGCCAGATTAAGCGTGTTAATGTTGTCATTTATATGTTTTACGTGCCGAATGGTACAATAACCGGCCACGAGCTTTCTGTGGTATTACAATAATATGTCAGATGTACAACCATAATGTATGTAAAACTTGTAATTTGTATGAATATAACAGAGCTACTCTTTCGTTGCCAAAATAGCATTAAACCTTGAAACTACATAATGTGGAATGTATCTCATACAAATTCTCGCACCGAGCGAGGTGGCGCAGCGGTTAGACACTGGACTCGCATTCGGGAGGACGACGGTTCAATCCCTCGTCCCGCCATCCTGATTTAGGTTTTCCGTAATTTCCCTAAATCGCCCCAGGCAAATGCCGGGATGGTTCCGTTGAAAGGGCAAGCCCGGCTCCCTTCCCCATCCTTCCCTAAACCGATGAGATCGATGACCTCGCTGTCTGGTCTCCTTCCCCAAACAACCCAAACCAACTCATGCAAATTCACAGTTGTGCATATATTACGGTGGCACATCTGACATGTTACTGTAATGACTCGACTTTCTTATGCACGTTGTATGTAAATCTTGTAACAGAGTTGTTTAAATCGTAGTAGCCGCGCGTTCTGGCCGCGCGGTATGAGGCGCCATGTCACAGATTGCGTGGCCACTCCCGCTGGAGGTTCGAGACCTCCCTCGGGCATGGGTGTGTGTGTGTTATTCATAGAATTTTTTTTTTTTTTTTTTTTTTTTTTGGTCATCAGTCTGCTGACTGGTTTGATGCGGCCCGCCACGAATTCCTTTCCTGTGCTAACCTCTTCATCTCAGAGTAGCACTTGCAACCTACGTCCTCAATTATTTTCTTGACGTATTCCAATCTCTGCCTTCCTCTACAGTTTTTGCCCTCTACAGCTCCTTCGAGTACGATGGAAGTCATTCCCTCATGTCTTAGCATATGTCCTATCATCCTACCCCTTCTCCTTATCAGTGTTTTCCACATATTCCTTTCCTCTCCGATTCTGCGTATAACCTTCTCATTCCTTACCTTATCAGTCCACCTAATTTTCAACATTCGTCTATAGCACCACATCTCAAATGCTTCGATTCTCTTCTGTTTCGGTTTTCCCACAGTCCATGTTTCACTACCATACAATGCTGTACTCCAGACGTACATCCCCAGAAATTTCTTCCTCAAATTAAGGCCGGTATTTGATATTAGTAGACTTCTCTTGGCCAGAAATGCCTTTTTTGCCATAGCTAGTCTGCTTTTGATGTCCTCCTTGCTCCGTCCGTCATTGGTTGTTTTACTGCCTAGGTATCAGAATTCCTTAGCTTCATTGACTTCGTGACCATCAATCCTGATGTTAAGTTTCTCGATGTTCTCATTTCTACTACTTCTCATTACCTTCGTCTTTCTCCGATTTACTCTCAAACCATACTGTGTACTCATTAGACTGTTCATTGCGTTCAGCAGATCATTTAATTCTTCTTCACTTTCACTCAGGATAGTAATGTCATCAGCGAATCGTATCATTGATATCCTTTCACCTTGTATTTTAATTCCACTCTTGAATCTTCCTTTTATTTCCATCATTGCTTCCTCGATGTAGAGATTGAAGAGTAGGGGCGAAAGGCTACAGCCTTGTCTTACACCCTTTTTAATACGAGCACTTCGTTCTTGATCGTCCACTCTTATTATTCCCTCTTGGTTGTTGTACATATTGTATATGACCCGTATCTCCCTATAGCTTACCCCTACTTTTTTCAGAATCTCGAACAGCTTGCACCATTTTATACTGTCGAACGCTTTTTCCAGGTCGACAAATCCTATGATCGTGTCTTGATTTTTCTTTAGCCTTGCTTCCATTATTAGCCGTAACGTCAGAATTGCCTCTCTTGTGCCTTTACTTTTCCTAAAGCCAAACTGATCGTCACTTAGCGCATTTTCAGTTTTCTTTTCCATTCTTCTGTATATTGTTCTTGTAAGCAGCTTCGATGCATGAGCTGTTAAGCTGATTGTGCGATAATTCTCGCACTTGTCAGCTCTTGCTGTCTTCGGAATTGTATGGATGATGCTTTTCCGAAAGTCAGATGGTATGTCGCCAGACTCATATATTCTACACACCAACGTGAATAGTCGTTTTGTTGCCACTTCCCCTAATATTTTAGAAATTCTGATGGAATGTTATCTATCCCTTGTGCCTTATTTGACCGTAAGTCCTCCAAAGCTCTTTTAAATTCTGATTCTAATACTGGATCCCCAATCTCTTCTAAATCGACTCCTGTTTCTTCTTCTATCACATCAGACCAATCTTCACCCTCATAGAGGCTTTCAATGTATTCTTTCCACCTATTTGCTCTCTCCTCTGCATTTAACAGTGGAATTCCCGTTGCACTCTTAATGTTACCGCCGTTGCTTTTAATGTCAGCAAAGGTTGTTTTGACTTTCCTGTATGCTCAGTCTGTCCTTCCGACAATCATATCTTTTTTGATGTCTTCACATTTTTGCTGCAGCCATTTCGTCTTAGCTTCCCTGCACTTCCTATTTATTTCATTCCTCAGCGACTTGTATTTCTGTATTCCTGATTTTCCCGGAACATGTTTGTACTTCCTCCTTTCATCAATCAACTGAAATATTTCTTCTGTTACCAATGGTTTCTTCACAGCTACCTTCTTTGAACCTATGTTTTCCTTCCCAACTTCTGTAATGGCCCTTTTTAGAGGTGTCCATCCCTCTTCAACTGTGCTGCCTACTGCGCTATTTCTTATTGCTGTATCTATAGCGTTAGAGAACTTCAAACGTATCTCGTCATTCCTTAGAACTTCCGTATCCCACTTCTTTGCGTATTGATTCTTCCTGACTAATGTCTTGAACTTCATCCTACTCTTCATCACTACTATATTGTGATCTGAGTCTCTATCTGCTCCTGGGTACGCCTTACAATCCAGTATCTGAATCTCTGTCTGACCATGATGAATCTAATTGAAATCTTCCCGTATCTCCCGGCCTTTTCCAAGTATACCTCCTCCTCTGTGATTCTTCAACAGGGTATTCGCTATTACTAGCTGAAACTTGTTACAGAACTCAATTAGTCTTTTTCCTCTTTCATTCCTTGTCCCAAGCCCATATTCTCCTGTAACGTTTTCTGCTACTCGTTCCCCTACAACTACATTCCAGTCGCCCATGACTATTAGATTTTCGTCCCCCTTTACATGCTGCATTACCCTTTCAATATCCTCATACACTTTCTCTATCCGTTCATCTTCAGCTTGCGACGTCGGCATGTATACCTGAACTATCGTTGTCGGTATTGGTCTGCTGTTGATTCTGATTAGAACAACCCGGTCACTGAACTGTTCACAGTAACACACCCTCTGCCCTACCTTCCTATTCATAACGAATCCTACACTTGTTATACCATTTGCTGCTGCTTTTGATATTACCCGATACTCATCTGACCAGAAATCCTTGTCTTCCTTCCACTTCACTTCACTGACCCCTACTATATCTAGACTGAGCCTTTGCATTTCCCTTTTCAGATTTTCTAGTTTCCCTACCACGTTCAAGCTTCTGACATTCCACGCCCCGACTCGTAGGACATTATCCTTTCTTAGCATACGTTTAAGTAATGCGTAAGTCTAGGGACCGCTGACCACAGCAGTTTGGTCCCTTAGGAGTTCACACACATTTGAACAAATCGTTGTATGATTTAACTATCACTGCCCGATGTTATGGATCTGAAGATGGCAATTTACAGTACACTGCCGAAACTAGTAATCCACTAATGTATACCCATAGCAATCTTGGCAAGTAATTAATAGTTTTCACAGGGAGACTACAGTACACCTTCAGTGTTGTTGTTCAGGCAACGCAAAGGGAACGTGAAGTGCAAGCACAGTGCCGCTGCGGGGTCTCCATCGACCACGGTGCTGTAAAACGAGCCGGGCGGACTCGCGGCGGCGCGGGCGCGCAAGATTTCATTAAGGCGGCGCTGCTGCTGCCTCCCCGCCGCCAGCCAGCGGCACGCGCTGTCACAGGGCGTCGCCTAGTTGTGACGGCGTGCCGTGGCATGGTAATTACACGCGCCAGTTGCCGCGGAGCGCGCGCCGCGCTGCCGCTGCCGACGCGACGCCTCTGACGAGACCTGCCCACCCCGCGCCGGCACATCTCAGTGCGCGCGCCTTGGCCTGCTGCTGCCGCCCCTAATTTCGTGGCGACTAATCCGGCGTCCAGCAGCTCCGGCGAGGGGCGACCACGCCGGAACGAGTACCGTCTCCGTGATTTGTGGCGAGGGTCCGCCACGGCGACTCTTCCAGAGTCCGCAGGAGCGGTTGCGACAGCAGTCACTCGTCCGTGTCCACTGCTGCACGTATCATCTCCCTGCCTCGTATTGTCTCCTGCACTGATCAGCGTATTTTTCCTTTTGCTCGTGTCCACAGCGATCAAACTCCAATAAGAGGTGTAATAGGGACATTCAAATGCTTTATTCGTCACTGAAAAATGTGCCAACGGCCGTGCCGCAGTGGGAACACCAGTTCCCATCAGATTACCGAAGTAAAGCGCTGCCGGGCAGCCTAACACTTGGATGGGTGACCATCCTGTGTGCCGAGCTCTGGTGGCAAACGGGGTGCGCTCAGCCCTTGTGAGCCAAAGTGAGGAGCTACTTGACTGAGAAGTAGCGCCTCCGGTCTCGTAAACTGACATACTGCCGGGAGAGCTGTGTCCTGACCACAAGCCCGTCCGTATCTGCATCCAATGAAGCCTGTGGGCTGAGGATGACATGGCGGCCGGTCGGTACCGCTGGGCCTTCCGAGGCCTGTTCGGATGGACTTAGTCAGTTAGTTAGAAGAACAATTTCCTCAGGTAGAAACAAGGCCCCGGAAGTAGACTAAACTCTGCTAGAACTACTGATAGTTTTGAGAGAGCCAGCCATGACCAAACTCCTCTATCTGGTGGGCAAGATGCATGAGACAGGCGAAATATTCTCAGACTTCAAGAAGAAAATGATAATTTGAATGCCAAAGAAAGCGGGTGCTGACAGCTGTGAAAATTATCGGACTACCAGTTTAATAAGTCTCGGTTGCAAAAAACTAACACGAATTTTTGCAGACGAATGGAAAACCTGGAAGAAACTGGCCTCGGGGAAGATCAGTTTGGATACAGTAGAAATGTAGGAGCATGCGAGGCAATACTGACCCTCCGACTTGTCTTGGAAGCTAGGTTAACGAAAGGCAAACCTACATTTATAGCATTTGTAGACTAAGACAAGGCTTTTGGAAATGTTGACGGGAATACTCTCATTCAAATTCTGAAGATGGCAGGAGTAAAATATAGGGAGCGAAAGGCTCGTTCCAATTTGTACAGAAACCAGACGGCAGCTATGAGTCAAGGATCAGTGGTGGAAAAGGGAGTGAGACGGGGTTGTAGCCTATCCCAAGTGTTGTTCAATCTATACTTGAACAATCAGTAACCAAAACCAAACAAAAAATCTGGACTAGGAAAGCAGTTATAAGAGTCGAGGATCACGAAATGGAAGCAGTGGTTGAGAAGGGACAGGGTTGTAGCCTATCCCAAGTGTTGTTTAGTCTGTACGTTGAACAAGCAGTAAACGAAACAAAAATTTTGAGCAGGGATTAAACTCCAAGAAGAAGAAATAAAAACGTTGAGGTTTGCATTGTAATTCTGTCAGAAACAGAAAAGGACCTGGAAGAGCACCTGAACGGAAGGGACAGTATCTTGAAAGGAGGATATGAATATCAGCAAGGGTAAAACGAGGGTGATGGAATGTTGTCGAATTAAATCAGATGATACTGAGGGAATTAGATTAGAAAATGAAACGCATAAAAAGTAGATGAGTTTTGCTATTTGAGGAGAAAAATAACTGATGTTCGTCATGAATTGGGGATATAAAATGTAGACTGGTGATGGAAAAGAAAGCGTTTCTGAAGATGAGAAATTTGCTAACGTCGAGTACCGATTTAAGTGTGAGGAAGTCCTTTCTGAAAGTATTTGTATGGAGTGTAGCCATATGGATGTGAAACATGAACGTTAAACAGTTTAGACACCAAGAGAATAGAAGCTTTTGGAACGTGGTGATACAAAAGAATGCTGAATATTGGATAGGTAGATCACGTAACTAATGAAGAGGTACTGAACAGAACTGGGAAGAAAAGGAATTTGTGGGAAGAAGGGATCGGTTGGTAGGATACGTTCTGAGGCATCATGGGATCACCAGCTAAGTGACGGAGAGAAATGTGGGGGGTAAAAATCGCAGAGGGACAGCGAGAGATGAATACACTAAGCATATTCAGAAGTATGGAGGCTGCAGTAATTATTCGGAGATGAGGAGGCATGCACAGGATAGAGTAGCATGGAGAGCTGCAACAAATCCGCATTTGTACTGAAGACCACCAACACAACAACAACAGGTATTGACAAGTAAAAATTTTTAAGTGGATTCTAGCAATTCGCCCTTTCTTACACTCCTCTTGACTTCCCCTAATACACGAGTATTTTAGCAAATGTACTTTGTTTCGATCAGAAGCGAATGTCTTGACGATTCTTGGCTTTTGTTGTAACAACCATTGTGGAAGTGGTTTCTTCCGTATCCGAAAAGAGTTTTAATATCACATATTGTGATTTCCCCTTCAGCCAAAGTTGCGGTAGCTTGTTTGGTACGTTAAATAATGTACATGTTGTAATCCATAAAACTTTCCTAAGATCCACATTCACTGATTTACGGTAAACGTGCACGAGGTCAGATCTGCTGTTTACTAGCCTTTTCTTTCTTGATATTAAAAGAAAACGATATTCTCCAACGAATAACTGTACTTTACAACAAAAACGTAAATATGCTGTCGTGTAAAGCACCGTTTCATACCTCCTAGAGTCTCTAGGAAACTCAGTAAATACTACTTTATGGTGATTATGTACAAAAGATATGTGAAAATATGCCATTGAAAATTACGGCCATTCAGTTGAAATACTAAAAATTTCGGGAGAAGTATGACAACGAATAAGAGAGACAAGGGCGAGAAAGATCGCCAGCTGAGAGAGGAGTAGACGTCTGTAGCATATACGGCTTCTTTGCGCTCATTTAGAGAAGCCAGAAGTTGGACACTGCCGTCTCCCAACTTGTCGCTTTTTTAAAATGCAAGGACTCAAACACTTATCTGAGAGAAACAAACGTAGAGAGAACCGGTTAGGAGGGAAGGCGAGGTGGAGAGAGAGAGAGAGAGAGAGAGAGAGAGAGAGAGAGAGACAGAAGCAGACGGCAAAGCGTAAAAAAAGGGAAAAATGGAAAGGAAACGAAAATGAATATTCGTGCCCGTACGGCATAAAAGGCAGCCAATTCGAGGGGGCGGGTCCGGGAGCGGCATAGCGCAATCTGTCGCGAGGCCGGCGCTCTGCTGTTCGTGACGAGGCCCACTAACTCAGCTTCGCTCGGCCTCCCCAAGCGCCACGAATCTGTTTCGCCAGCAGCTGGAATTAAATATACACACACTCACGTAGCATTTCTGGAGGTTAATTTTAGACCTACCTCCATTATTCTGGGTGAAGCAAAGTCGCACGCCGGCTCTTCCGTCCCTGACCCATCCGGGAAGCTAGCCGCCTTCAGGCGAAGCTCGCCCACACGCAGGTAACGCAGCCCTTAAGCGCTGGACCCCTCCAAGATAATCCATCCGCCCCCTCAGAGTACACCGAACTTTGTGAAATATTTAGCGGCGCCACTTTAGCTCCCAATTAATCATTTAGCGCGGTCCTGGAAACTCCGGAGTGGGGCGTTCCCCGAATTACAGGATTGCCTCACAATTACATTTTAAATATGAAATGTTAAATCAGAATTAAAATATTAAATTTAATTATTAATGATCCAGTGTGTCTGTGTATGCGATTGTATATGTGCGTGCGAGTGCACGCGTCTATGTAAACTTCGACGGCCTGCCAGCATTCGAATTAAACAAATACGGTCGGTGCCCGCTATTAAATAAAGCAAACTGGGGAATTTAAACGAAATAGGACGCAAACGCCAGGATGTTATTTGGATAAACAATACAAGGACATGGAAGCTACTCATTAATTTATTTCAATAGTGTTATGCAAACAGGGCTCTTTATAGCGCTTTCATTCAATATGTGCGTAAATTATGAGTAGTATCTGAAAAAAAAATTGCTTTTTATGGAACGTCAGTTTATAACGGCTCCTGTGGTCTGGCTGAATTCTAGTTCAGCAAGTAACTCTGAATTCCAGACTCTGTCCTCGACAGACGGAAGAAAGGATGGTTATGGTTTGCCGACCCGTAGATGACAAGGTCTTTACGGATGATGATGTATGGAGACAGCCGATCTGTCGTAATTTTTATGTATTAAGTGTCGATAATTCTCGAAGTGAAGATCGTAGTTTTTTCTTAAATTTTTATTTCATCATTCATTCTACAGATTATGAAAGACATGAAGTTTTTTTGCCTATATGTTCTGTATGGATGTTATCAGTTTTAAAACAGATTTTGACGATTTGTTGAGCCGTCATGGCAATTTCACTCATCCAGAAAGGTTTTTATGATCTGGAGATGGCTCGTGTGTAGCTTAAACCAGTAATAAAAATTAAACTTTATTTGCTATATTGACTTCGAGGAATGTGAACCCTTGACATAAAAATCTTTAAGAATGGTTAAACCCTCTAATTCGAAATAACTTCCATTTCATTACCGAATTTTGGGCAATCACGGAAAAATATATTTCGATAACTGATCGGTGATTTGAATCCCACCCCTGACGAAAACAAGAAAAATATAATGTTGTACTGAAACTATGGAAAAAGATAACAAGCAAATCGTAAGCACACAATCACAGTTATTCCCTTCTTTCATTTAACAGCGTGGCGACTCTAATGTTTCTCAATTGCCATAAATTGTGAATACTCAAGCAGGTAATACAATTTCAGTGAGGAGGATGGAAAGCGCTGCATTGAACAGAACATTCAATGTTGTGCAGGGACAGTTAAATTCAGTGATACTACACTTTTAATTTTAGTTATATGTAGGTCTCCCAACTATGATTTTAGGACGTTTCTGATCCACCGAGAGAAAGTTCTTGGTTCACTTTGTAGAAAGTACAAAAATTTGTTGTGTTTGATGATTTTAATTTTAAAAGTGATTATGCATGGAAAAGAATGTTGGATGATTTCCAAAACTCATATCATCTGATGCAGACTGCATTCTTTCCAACCAGAGTTCAGAGGAACAGTAGGACAGCTATTTATTACTAGAGGGACATTCTGTTAGTAAAAGGTTAAGCTACCTTTCGAACTATGACGTGCAAATTTTAACTTTGAAAGGAATTTGTGCACAGGCACACACGTTCAGTACAATTACAAACTGTTTAGAAATGTTAATCCAGTGGCATTAGAGACTTTTTTAAACTTCATTGAAGAGCTAGAGTAGCAGGAAGTTTATAGTGAAGATAACACTGACTCCTTGTCCTTGTAGACAGCGTTTTTAGCTCCCTGCAGAAAAACGTTTACAGGCTTCAAATCGGGGGAACACTATAGGCTGTGACAGTCATCATGTTGATACACAGCCATCATGTTGGTAACACTGGGTCCTCTTAGTCTAAAGAGGAACATCTTCTGGTATATGTGGAAGATGGTCTGTTAAGAGGCCTATGAGCTGAGCCCTTCCACACCTCACGTTTACACTCCATGGACCCTGACTTTCCACCTGACGAAGCCAATGTGGATTGTCAAAAGACTTATAATGTATGTTTGGGCAGTTACCTGGCCGTGATTGGTAAATGTGTCTTCATCACTAAATAAGATATATAATACGACTGGTATATACTGCTTTAATGCCCATTACAGAAGTTTACACGGCTACTATAATCGTTCCCATGCAGATCTTGATGGAGAGAGATGTGATAGGGATGGAACTTTTGACGATGGAGACGGCCTGACTCATGCTACTTCCTCAAGAGATTGCGCGGGACTTAACGTGCGAATCATCTTCAACAGCAACAAGAACATTAATTTCCCTCTCTTTTATCATCACCTGTTTACCTCTGTTACGTTGCACTGCTATTGCGCTACTACTTTCAAGTAACTGGCACAGAAGTTGGTAAATAAACGCCGAAATGGTTGACATCTATTGGGAAACATTGCCACATGCACCGTATAAGAACGAACTGCATTCTTCCTACACTCTCCATCGGCTTTTTCGGCAGTATCAAATCGCATCATCCACTCACAACCTAATGCTTGCACAGCCACACACTAACTGACTAGTAATTCTCACTATACGTAAGGAACCCACAGGCGCACTGCACGCAACCGTAACAACATCGTACGTAGCAGTTACGCAGGTTAAATGGCAGAAGCAGGTGTCAGTGTGCAAACTTCCCAAAATACAATATTTCATATACGATTCATACTATTTCATATACGATTCATACTAGAAATCTGCAACAGCCACTACTGGCATATTGATTTATCCTATTTTTAGTTAGTTAATGTCATAGGCATTATTCCTTTTAAAAAAGTGTATGTTTTCACCAAAACTACACTTTCAAAGTAGTGTTACATTAGTTTACTGACTAGCAGTACGAGACCCCAACTGCCAATGCATTCTGTGAAAACTGCACATCAATAGCACTTTCCATTTCCTCAATATTTGGGGTGCAACTTTTAGGTGATTCAACCTGTGTGAATGACATGCCTTCTAATCCCGACACTTGATCCTAAAATATTTCTGTCTGCTGATGACACTAGCTTGTTAGTGAAGGATGTTTAGTGCAACATAGCCAATACATCAAATACTGCAGTTCATGATATAGGTTCATGGATCGTAGAAAATAATTTGATGCTTAATCACAGTAAGCCTCTGTTTTTATAGTTTCTAACACACTCCATCTAACATGCTTCTATTGCCATTATATGTTTATGATGATGTATCAGGCATTAAATCGTATGTGTGCGTTGCTCTTCAATGTGTCAAATATTTTACATATTATGATAAGACTATTCAGAAACCAAAATAAAGAAGTACAATATAAAAAAAAAAAAAACAATAACTCACGTTAGCTGCTGAAGAACTGCTCTAGCTGCAAGCGTTAGCCCTACAACTTGGACACTCTTTAGTGTCGGTGGATGACGTTCCTATACTCAACTAGCTCCTCAAGACAGTATCTATAATTGCTCTAAACTTGTCTGCGTCATTTTCTTACACCATGTATATGAACGAGGTATAAACTTTACCCGTAATGTTAAACAACTTGCTATCTTACTTTTAAGGTACCATTTGAAATTGGAAAATAACAAGTAGTTATAAAGTTAAAAAAAGGACGTTGTGAGCTACTGCAGCCAAAATCGAAAGGATTTCGTAATTTGCACTCAAAAATCTGTTAAAACAGTTTGCACGTTTGCATACCGAAATAAGTTGTCACCAAAGAAGGAGTTTCCCAATACATGTTAATAAGCTGCTTCACTTTTTTCAAGAGTACTTCGCAACATGCAGAAATCTTAGGGATATCGTTGTTGAAATATTGTGAACAGGAAAGTTATTACAGAAACCATAAACAGGAATGACCTAGATAAGCATCTACATCTAAATCATACACATGCGGTCGCGCACGCGCGCGCGCACACACACACACACACACACACACACACACAGACACACACACACACACTCCTCAAGTGAAAGAGCAGCATGGCGCGAAGTACAAGGGACAGGCAAAATAATGTGAGCACCTGTACTTACTTTTGAATTGTTTATTAATAAGGGGTTAGACCCCTATTTGCCCGTAATACAGCTGCGATTCTTCTTGGAATACTGGCACTCCAGTGGAATGTTATGGCTCTCTTCGATCAGAACCTCTTCTAAATCCTGTAGTGACGAGGGAGGGGGAAATCTGCTCTGGGGTCTGCACTCCAATTCCGCCCACAAGGGTTCGATAATGTTCAAGTCTGGGGACTGTGCTGGCTAGGGAAGACGCTGCGTTTTAGTTGCATGCTCCTCATACTACGCTTTTACTGTCCTGGGTGTGTCAAAGGGTGCATTATAATTCTGAAATATGGCATCATTGTTGGGGAGCAACATTTGAATCATGGAGTGTACGTAACCATCTAAAACTTTAACATAATCGTTGGCCGTAACATGCCCTTTGAGAGTAATGATGGGAACAGCAGATTACCATGATATGGCTGTCCATGCCATCACACTTCCCTCGTTGGAATCAAGCAATCAGAATTGTAGACTTCTTTTGACCTTCTCCAGACGTAAACCCGGCCCGATGTTGGAAACAACGAAAACGTTGTTTCGTCGGACCATATGACGTGTTTCCACAGATCAGCCGTCCAGGATTTATGCTTCTAACACCATGTTTTACGCTTCTTTGCATTGGTTGTCGTCTCTAATGGTATACGTATAGCAATTCATCCATGAGTATTTGCTTTATGAGCCGGACGGAGTGGTCGTGCGGTTCTAGGTGCTACAGTCTGGAGCCGAGCGACCGCTGCGGTCGCAGGTTCGAATCCTGCCTCGGGCATGGATATGTGTGCTGTCCTTAGGGTTAGTTAGGTTTAATTAGTTCTAGGCGACTGATGACCTCAGCAGTTAAGTCGCATAGTGCTCAGAGCCATTTATTTGCTTTATCGAGTTCTCGGCGTACAGTGTCGATAGGTACGGGCTCTCAAAAATGGGTATTGAGCTCTGCAGTCACTTTAGCCACCGTAGCCACAATCGGTGTTAGCGTTAGCGTACAACTATCAGCGTCATTCAGTTTTGATTTGCGCCCACTATTACATTTACACTATAATGTTTCTCCATGTTATGTGCAGACTGTCATGACTGTTGAAACAGTTGCTCTTGAAACATTCAATAAGTTGGCTGTCTTGGTTACTGATGCTCCAGATAATGGGGCCCCACAATCTGCCCTCTTTGCACTCTTTCGGGTCTTTCATTTCATGTTGACCTCGGCCTCTGAATGCAAATGCGAAGTGTGCACTATTCGTAAACAACCTGCACTGATGCCTAGTTCGTGCTGAACACTCACAGTCCAGCAGACACGTGCCTTACCTCCGTTGTTGACCGTCAAAAACAACCATCCTATTACTACCACTGTTCACATTATTTTGCCTATCTCCTGTACTTCGTGCTTCCCTAGTCAATCGTTTCCAGTTCCGCTCACAAATGAAGTGAAGGCAAAATGCTTGCCCGGGTACTACTTCGTGAAACGACCCCTTATTTGCACTGATGGTACTTAAACGAGATGTTTTTATAGGCAGCAGAATCACTCGGCAGTATGCCACCGGCGTTGGTTCTCTAAAGTTCAACAGCCTTAGGCTGAAAGGAAGACTTCGTCCCTCCAAAGTTGCCCATTTCAGTGACGTAACCTATCAGAAGCAAACTAGCATCACAGCTCTTGTTTGCTTCGATGTCTTTCTTTAATCCGTCCTGGTGAAGAACTCAAACAATGTTAAATTTAATGCAGATGGCAGCCCTACATACTGCGTAACAAACATAAAAATTCTAAGATCAGCATGTTACGCCCGTGGAGTCTTGTCATGAGTGTGTAGTAGGCACTGTTTTTTATTTGTATTGTACTCACTTGTAGACAAAATGCGTAGCTAAGGAATACGTTTCTGGGAAATTCTGCGGTTTACGGCAGTATCGCACCACAAGGGCAAGAGGATTCCTTAAAGCAGTGTCCGCTCTTCCTCCCACTTTGACGTGACATGTAGCAGGAAGAGGGTGACGCCTTATGAGTCTTTGTCCGCCATCGCTGATGACTTTTATTTGGAATTTAATTTGGGGCTGGGTTCGAACACGGGACTTGGGAACGTTTTTACTACTAGTCAAAGACACATCCCTAGACCACGATTTTTACGTTTTTATATAGGGCGCCCAACCTCCTCTTACAGCCCACCACTCGCTCTTTAGTTACGCCTACATACGATCCTAGTATTGGTCGCTTATCCAGTTTAAGCGTTTGATTCTTAAAGGAAACAGTAGATGTACCTGATCGTGAAACCAAAAAATGTCTCTCTCTTTTTTCTTTTTTTTCTTTAGGGACAACGGGTAATAAACGTTACCCTAAATCACCTAAAGATGTACAATAATCAACATCTCTTCCTCTTTTTGAGCTCAACATATCACCTATTAATGAGGATGGTCAGTTTCACCGGCAAGCAAGTAGAAAGTTACACAAATTGGGGACCAAATATCTAAGCTGTCATCATGATGGGACTAATAGTGTGTGTGGTGTTGCATTACGAGATACTGTATGTATAGTGTGTGTCGTGACTCGTAGTAAGAAGGGAACAAAAAGCATAACATAAATTTTCTACATTATTAAAGGACTTTCAAACAGTACTGCACGCTAGGGGTAAACGGAAAAAGGTAGCACTGCCTTCTACAGAACAGCCTTGTAACGAGTTGGATGGAGATCCTGTCTTTATATAGCCATACTGTTTTAAGTTATCCATGGTTTCCCAACATTACTTCAGGTAGAAGCTCGTATGGTTGCTACTATAAGGCTACGGGTGAATACCTGTGCCATCCTTGTCAGACTAGAGCTGTAAGTATGTAAACGTCTGTATATAGGAATTCACGTTTTTGTTATTCTTATAGTGTAACACTATGACAGCTCGAACGTCACTATGAAAGTCATCCACGGATGAATGCTGCCACTACTGCTGTTACTATTGGTTCTCAATAGTAGTATATTCAAGCGATTTGTATGCATTTTCTTCCATAGGTGCCCTACAATTTACGAGAATTCTCCCATTAGACTGCTTTCGCTAGATCTAACTTTGTGTTCAAAATGGCTCTGAGCACTATGGGACTTAACTGCTGTGGTCATTAGTCCCCTAGAACTTAGAACTACTTAAACCTAACCAACCTAAGGACATCACACACATCCATGCCTTAGGCAGGATTCGAACCTGCGACCGTAGCGGTCGCACGGTTCCAGACTGTAGCGCCTAGAACCGCTTGGTCACTCAGGCCGGCCTAACTTTGTGTTCACATTCTGTTTCTTGTTGTTCCAAAAGATATGACTAAGTTAATTAGCATACAACTAGATCAGTGCAAGGCGCGGAATGGATAGTATATCTTACTGTATCTTAGCATAATTGGCGGGAACGTGTTTATCTTCTGGACCCAAAGGGAGCAGGCGGTGCTTGGCCGACTTAAGCCGGTCTGTTACGCTTGCGGTATCAGTCGTAAGCTGGATTTAGTTCGGAAATTTACACCGGTGACGGGTTAGAGGCGCTGCACTGCCGTATAATTTCATGTTGTGACTCAGTGGGAAAGTCCTACGTGGCCCCTTCTGCTTCTGGCATGGATCCTAAGCCCAGGCCTGGATGTTAACTTCGAGAAGCGCCTTAAAAAAGAAATTAGTTCTAGTGAATCAATTTGGGACTCGCGACATCGAGCGCTATGAAACCGTTGCTCCAGCACTGTCCCAGAGGAGACCTTTATACTTAAATTTTCTCTGTGGATGTCACCAGAAATTTGGCATACAACGTTCATACATTGGTGCTTATATTGGTTAATCTTTCATTTCTACGTTTGCCACTTTCATTTATTGTGAGTGATATTTTCGTGATTTCTTTCTGGGTCGAATGGTAGCGGTTGAATACTATATCAAATCTTTTAAATTATTATTTCAGTAGGGGACCTTTTATAACCATTCCGCTTTTCTTAAGATACACGATAAATTTTGAAAGTGCCAATGCAGAACATAGTTTCCGCAGCGCTTAACCAAAACTCTTTTGTGTATATTTGCAGCAGTCTTTAAATGTTTCCTAGTACATAACTGGCATCTCCCGACTTTTGGTAACCAGATCACTTGTGTAAACTGGTGTCTTAACATTTAAATGCTAGTTTCCAATCGTATTTTTTTCTCTATGAGTTGTCACGCGTTATAGTGACTGAGTCTGGTTGACTGATTTACTTGGGAGTTTCAATACGTCCTAATCCGCTTCTCATCCCTTCTCTCCATGTCCGGCTCATCCGTTCCCTCTCTCTCTCTGTCCAACTCTCTGTCCATCTTCTACTCCCTCCTTTCCTCCATCTACTCAACCCCCCCTCTCTCTCCATCACCTCCACCCCTTTCTATGTCCACCTTCTCCTCCTCCTCTTTCTCCATCTCCTCCTGCCCCATCTCTCTGTCCATCTCCTCCTTTCCGATTTCATGTCAGTTTCCTCTGTCCATCTCCTCTTCGCAATTTTCACTGACATTGAGCTTTATTTTTACTGCAAATTCAGGTCCTGTAGCAGTATTCAAATCCAGCTGATAAGCAGTAAATACAACACTTCTATCTGTTTGCTAACAACATTCCACAATTATAGATATACTACCTCTACCGTTGGTACCACTACTACTACTACTATAGGTGTTCAATAGTGGGGTGTATAAGCGATTTGTATGCTGTTTCCTCCGAAGATGCCCTATACTTTACCTGAAATCCCCCATTAGCTATAGTCAGTCATTTGCTTTCGCTACATGTAACTATATGAGCACATCCTATTTCTTGTTGTTCTAAAACAAGTGACGCGAATCTCAGGGATATATGAGATTTATTAAAAATACACAACGAACATGCGAATATCCAGTAGAGTCTGAAAGTAAATAGGTCAAAATTTTACAAAACTTCTCGTAATATTGTTTCCCATTTCTTTATTACATATGCGTTTATATAAAAACAGGAGCATGCCCGAAACACGGGCTCTCAAAATTTCTAAGCAATCGGCGAAGAACTTCCGGAGACTTTGAACAAACTTACCTTTACATTGTAATCTGGACAGATTACTCTTAGAGATATTGTTTAACTCGAATAAAGTAAATGTTCTTTTATGATTAACTGTGGATATACATTTTTTAAGAAACTGTGTTTTTTATATTGGGTCGAAGACTAAACTAAAAATTCTATGCTTGTATCCTGCTGAAAAGTATTGCTAGCACCTTACTATCTACCCGCCTTTCACCTATCACAACTAGTACTGCATTCAAACATTAGTGGGATATTTCCCTTGTCTAAAGCAATAAACTTTTATTTACCCACATCTCAATCAAGATGCCACTCAGCGTAGGACATTGAGTTTCTGTCTAAGACTTCCTGAATCGCCCTAATCAACGACGATACTTGGGTGTCATGCTAAGCTAACCGGACAAAAAGTTAGTCAGCCCTAGGGAAATCAATACAAACATCACCTAATACCGTGTAGTCCTGCCGCTCGACTCGATGACGGCCTGTATTCGATTAGGAAGTGAGTCCGTAAGATTGTGAAGGTTCGTCACATCCAGGTTAAGCCACCATCTGAGAATATGATCGCACAGTGCCACCACTTTTCTGCGATACTGATGTCGGCGTTTTGCTGAATATTCCCATGTCCCACAGAATTTCCATTCGGTTCAAGTGGGGTGAGGGGTTGGGTTCTTTGGGGGAGGACACCAGAGAGAGAGGTCACCGGTCTCATCAAATCATTCCTTTGAAAGGAACCATCCCGACATTTGCCTGGAGCGATTTAGGAAAGTCATGGAAACCTAAATCAGGATGGCCGGAAGCGGGATTGAACCTTCGTCCTCCCGAATACGAGTCCAGTGTGCTAGCCACTGCGCCACCTCGCTCGGATCCAGGTGGGGTGATTTTGCAGATCAGTTGAGATGTGGGACGCTATTTCACAGACCGTTCACATATTCTTCCAGCCGACAAACTTCGCTGCTGTCGCCTTAAGAAAATGGGGTTTCAGTGGTCTCTTGCGAGCTGACTAAACTGAAATTTTCATGCCACGCAGTTCCCGTCGCAGTGTTTCCTCGCTATGGATCTTCATTCAGTACATGCACCAATTCCTGTCGGTTTCGGAAGCGATTTTGTCTCACAAACTGTAAAACGTGACTGCAATCTCTCTCAGTCAGGATCTCTCAATTCTGACGTCGTGTTTCGTTGCCAGGTGTTTTACAATACTTCTGGTAGACAGATTGAACAGTCCTCCGAAAAACACCGACATTTCTAGGAACATCACACCCCCGAACACGAATCACCATTTTTTGCCACTGTCATGTCTTTAGTGTTAACAATTTTTACATAGAATATACGCTCGAAACCATAAATGTGCCACTGATCGCTACTTTCCGACGCTTACGTAGAGGCAGTGCGCACGGTTTAGCACATGGCTCAGCCGCTGTACCATCTGGAAAGGTTTAAAGATTCGTACGTACATCTGGTTCGATGTTACTAATTTATATGCCTTGTGACCTGTGTAAGGAGTGTGTCAGAACTCTCCATTACATTGATTAAATAATAAGTAAGACTATTCTTTGCGTTGTGTAAGATAGTAAATAAATAAGCACTCAGATAACGATAGTAACAATCTGATGGCGAAACATGGGAGCATGATTCTCAGAATTGTCGTGAGACGAGTCAGTAGTGTTGGTCGAGAGCTCGGAGACAGAAGGGGTGTCACGCTGCCCTCACGACGGTGATGGCAGGTCTCACCACACTCAAGGCCTGATCTCATTTATACGGTCAGAAGAGGTTCAAATGGTTCAGATGGCTCTGAGCACTATGGGACTTAACTTCTCAGGTCATCAGTCCCCTAGAACTCAGAACTAGTTAAATCTAACTAACCTAAGGACATCACACACATCCATGCCCGAGGCAGGATTCGAACCTGCGACCGTAGCGGTCGCGCGGTTCCAGACTGTAGCACCTAGAACCGCTCAGCCAGCCCGGCCGGCGCCAGGAGAGGTTTAGATGGCTTAACTACTCTTGAATATGCAATTAAGGGAAAAAATTCGGAAGCATAAAGTAAAGCGCAATTGCGGGGTTAGACTCGTGATTGTTAGTCCGAGTTTGCAATAATTCCATGTCTTACTTGTCAGTTAAAGAATCATCCTTATCTTCCTAACAATAATAATTATTCTCCACACTTAATTCACTAAAATGCTGAGGTTAATAAATGTTAATGTAACTTTGAAACTGAAATAATTTGTTAATCTGGAACTGAGACATTGTTGATATTTATGTCAGTGTCAGGCATTTCGCCATTATTAATTCTTCTCAACTAATATTGGTCATGATGATTTCTGAAGTTTATAGATAGACTTAATTTATGAAATCCCTTCTAATAAGTTATTTAGAAGTTAACAGGACCCAAGCAAACTACTTTTTATTAAAGTCATTCTTAGTACAATAAGCTTAGTACAATGAGCTTTAACTGCTGATGCAGCAAGCTGGTGTGAACTGCTGTAAACCACTGGGGAAAACGCAGTCGTATAAAAAGTGAGTGCAAAACTAGGGCCACACCAGAGACACTGACACACACAACAAGTCGAGTGCTCTAATACAGTAAATTCCGTGGCACAAGCCAGATTCTGTATCTCTTGTAAATTCTTATTAAAAAATTAATTTTAAGTTTTTCATGTAAAGATTTTTTGGCATCTTAAATGACATTGAAAGTGACACTCTTACAAAACACACACACACACACACACACACACACACACACACATAGTGTTTTGCAGGTTTCATTCCGATTACTAATAGCTCAGGTTGCTTATCGAGTCCTTTTTCACAGACGAACATAGGCTTTATTTGTTGTAGGTACGCTACAGCTGAGGTACGCTTCACAGCTCAGTTTCTTGTCCAAGCACGTGCTGTTTCGGAACAGACGTGTGCGCCATGCTGCAGCTGGACCCCCGTGGCCCAGTTTCGGCGTACAATCGGCAGCCTAGCGTGGGGCAGTGGCTCACACTGGCAGACGCGGGGACGCGGCGCTGACGGTCGCGGACGCGTGGATTAGGCGGGATCATCCGGGACGCAGCTCGGGTGCGGTCCGCTGACAGCGTGGCGGGCTTCCTGGGCGGTCCGCTTTGACAGGCCAGTCCCTACCAGCTCGTCTACTGTGGGCGGGCCGACGCGCTTCCTCCCTAAGCCGCCAACGGCTTCTGGAAGCGAATACTGCCCAACGACAGGTAGCTCTGCTTCCACAGACACTAACTGAGAGCGACGACTGCGTAGACTTCTTACTGAATCACAACAGCCATCCCACACTATCATTTGCACGTTGCGCTCGTCCTGTGACTACACAAGTACCTACGGTTTTCTATAACATGACTGCGCAAAAATCACAAAATATACAGTAAATAGTCACTTAGCCGTCACTTGACGAAAGGTCTGTTCCTAAAGACTGGAAAGTAGCACAGGTCACACCATTATTCAAGAAAGGAAATAGGAATAACCCATTGAATAATTGACCCATATCACTGACCTCACATTGCAGTAGGATTTTGTAGCATATACTGTACTCGAACATTATGAATCACCTTGAAGAAAATGACTTATTGATACAAACCCTACACGGATTCAGAAAGTATCGTTCTTGTGCAACACATCTAGCTCTTTATTCCCATGAAGTAATGAGTGCTGTCGACAAGGGATCTCAGATCGATTCCATAATCCTAGATCTCTAGAATTCACTTGTAGAATTTTGGAACACGTATTATGTTCGAGTATAATCACTTTTCTGGAGAGTAGAAATCTACTCTGTAGGAATCAGCATGGGTTTCGAAAAAGACGATCGTGTGAAATCCTGCTCGCGCTATTCGTTCATGAGACTCAGAGGGCCACAGACACGGCTTCCCAGGTAGATGCCGTGTTCCTTGACTTCCGCAAGGCGTTCGATACAGTTCCCCACAGTCGTTTAATGAACAAAGTAAGAGCATATGGACTATCAGACTAATTGTGTGATCGGATTGAAGAGTTCCTAGATAACAGATCGCAGCATGTCATTCTCAATGGAGAGAAGTCTTCCGAAGTAAGAGTGATTTCATGTGTGCCGCAGGGGAGTGTCGTAGGATCGTTGCTATTCACAATATACATAAATGACCTTGTGGATGACATCGGAAGTTCACTGAGGCTTTTTGCGGATGATGCTGTGATATGTCGAGAGGTTGTAACAATGGAAAATTGTACTGAAATGGAAGAGGATGTGCAGCGAATTGACACATGGTGCAGGGAATGGCCTGCCTCGGGCATGGATGAGTGTGATATCCCTAGGTTAGTTAGGTTTAAGTAGTTCTAAGTTCTAGGGGACTGATGACCACAGAAGCTAAGTCCCATACTGCTAGGAGCTTTTTTTTTTTTTTGGGCTGCGAACGGCAATTGAATCTCAATGTAGACAAGTGTAATGTGCTGCGAATACGTAGAAAGAAAGATCCTTTACCTACAATACAGCAGAGCAGCAACTGGAAGCAGTTAATTCCATGAATTATCTGGGAGTACGCATTAGGAATGATTTAAAATGGAATGATCATATAAAGTTGATCATCGGTAAAGCAGATGCCAGACTGAGATTCATTGGGAGAATCCTAAGGAAATGCAATCCGAAAGCAAGGGAAGTAGGTTACAGTACGCTTGTTCGCCCACTGCTCAGCAGTGTGGGATCCGTACCAGATAGGGTTGATAGACGAGATAGAGAAGATCCAACGGAGAGCAGCGCGCTTCGTTACAGGATCATTTAGTAATCGCGAAAGCGTTACGGAGATGATAGATAAACTCCAGTGGAAAATTCTGCAGGAAAGACGCTCAGTAGATCGATACGGGCTTTTGTTGAAGTTGCGAGAACATACCTTCACCGAGAAGTCAAACAGAATTTGGTCCCTCCTATGTATATCTCGCGAAGAGACCATGAGGATAAAATCAGAGAGATTAGAGCCCACACAGAGGCATACCGACAATCCTCCTCTCCACGGACAATACGAGACTCGAATAGAAGAGAGAATCGATAGATGTTCTCAAGGTACCCTCTGCCACGCACCGTCAGGTGGCTTGCGGAGTATGGATGTAGATTTAGATGCAGAAGCCCTTTGATACGACTATTAATCAAATTGCGTGCATATGGAGTATCGTCTCAGTTGTGTGACTAGATTCGTCATTTCCTCTCAGAGAGGTCACAGTTCGTAGTGATAGACGGTAAATCATCGACTATAACAGAAGTGATATCTGGCATTCCGCAAGGTAGTGTCATAGGCCCTCTGCTGTTACTGATTAACATAAGTGATCTAGCTGAAAATCTGAGCAGTCCTCTTAGATTGTTTGCAGATGACGCCATTTACCGTCTAGTAAAATCATCAGACGATCAATTCCAATTACAAAATGATCTAGAGAGAATTTGTATGGTGCGAAAAGTGGCATTAAACAAAGAAAAGTGCGAGGTCATCCACATGGGTACTAAACATAATCCTATATATTTTGGGTATACAATAAATCGCACTAATCTAAGGGCTGTCAATTCGACTGAATACCCTCGGAATTACAATTACGAGCAACTTAAATTGGAAATACCACATAGATAATATTGTGGAGAAGGCAAACAAAGACTGCACTTTGTTGGCAGAAAACTTAGGAGATGCGACAAACCCACTAAAAAGATAGCCTACATTACACTTTTCCGACCTCTGCTGGAATATTGCTGCGAGGTGTGGGAACCTTAGAAAGAAGGATTGACGGAGGACATCGAAAAGTGCAACGAAGGGCAGCCCGTTTCGCGTTATCGCGATATAGGGGTGAGATTGTCACTGATATGATACACGAGATGGGGTCGCAGCCACTGAAACAAAGGCGGTTTTCTTTGTGGCAAGATCTAATTACGAAATTTCAATCATCAACTTTCTCTTCCGAATGCGAAAATATTTTGCTGACACCCACCCACGTGGGGAGATAAGATCATCATTATAAAATAAGAGAAATCAGAGTTCGAACGGAAAGATTTAGGTGTTCCTTTTTCCCACGCGCCATTCAAAAGTGGAATGGTAGAGAAGTAGTAAGAAAATGGTGCGATGAACTCTCTGCTAGGCACTTAAGTGTGAATTGCAGAATAACCATGTAGATGTAGATGTATCAGGATGACTATTAGCGGACATTGATATGGGATGTGTCCATCTTTCGAGTTTATGACGGCACGAACTCCGCCACGGACACTTTCAACCGGGTGTCCGAATAACTGTAGACCAGTGAGAGCCCTTCTTCCTCAGGAGACGAAACCAGAGCAGGTATTCGAGTCTGGAGTGAAGTCGAAGTTTCAAGGATGCTGTATTGGCTTCGGGACGGGACTCAGGGCAGTCTAGTCTATTTCAGGAATGTTTTGTGTATTTGACACACCTACTTGGAAGCGAGCGTGACGATTACGTGTCAGGGAATGCCCTGAGGACGGTACGGTGTAGCGAAACCGAAAAGAAGTAGGTAAAGTAAACAAACTGCGACTCTAGAGCAAACAAAATTTTTCATTGTTACCCTCCACAAAATGCAGCCTCACAGATGCTGCCTTATAACAGTGTGCCTAGTCATGCTGATTGTCCTCTCCGAACTGTTCCTCCACTGTACGTAGTACACAATCTTTTGAGATGTGTTCGTATCCTTCGGCATTTACCACTTTCTTAAGTCCGTTAAGGGCACTACACCAAGATCACCCAAAACAAACCCATGTCGTAACACAGCCTCTTCGTTACTTCATTGTTCGCACTGCTCCAACAGTACTCCATATCTTTTCATTGGATCGCGACAGGGTGTAGCGTGATCCACTACTCCAAATTATTCGTTTGCGACTGTCCTCTGTCCAGTGGCGTCGTTCTTTTGACCATCCGAAGCGTGACGTAGTGCTGGCTACAGAAGTGTATGGCTTATCGGGAACTGCTAGACATTGCACCCCATTCTTTTTAACTCTCTTCACACAGTTATAGTACAACCTAGCCGGCTGGTAGCACTTCGGAACTCATGATTCATTCCTTCTGCTAGTAGCACGCGTTTTTTTGTTTTGTTTTAGAAACTCCCTCCACAATACTATACGGTCACTGTCAGTCAATACCAGATGTCTGGTCCTGATTTAGCTGTGGTTGTTCCTTCGAATTTCCACTTCACAATCACATCACCAACATTGAACTTTGACTCCTTGAGAAGGGTTAAATGTCCCTGATGGATTTGTAACACAGATGACATCCAATGAGTAGTCCACATTTTTAGTGCCTACCTCTCCTGGCCGATTTGTTGCGATGGCACTACTTATCTACTTAGAATGTTCGCCACTTCCTTTAGTACCGGCGGGTCAGCCTCTCGTGACACCTAGTTGTCAGTTCTGCATTACATACTGTTGTCTGGGTACTTTTCATCAGATATTCACCAGATAATATGTCAGTGGTTAGAACATATCTCTAAGTCTTTAACTCAAATTACAGGTGCCTAATATTGGCACTGTTTGTAAAGTCGCAGACACTATTACGCACGCGCAATTCATTGAACTGCTGGTGATACTGCTACTGCCAACCAAGAATGCTCAACGAGAGGAGCCCGCTTTGGAAGTCTGTCGATGGTGTTGCCTACATGCAAGCACGAACTACTGCGATGTGACAATAAGGGGTGTGTGGTTTTTTTACTTGTTCTGACTTGCCTGCCCCCCAAGTAGTGTGCTCTGCGCGTATTATGAATCGACACATGGGTAGATGCGCTGCCCAGAGATCTGTCATTTTCCCTTACTTCTTGTAGTTTCGTCCAATCATCTTCAGAAGCCCAGAGGTATAAGGGGCGATCCAAAGTTTCAGTTCAAACTCCGTACGGTCCAGGATCGATATGCCAATTGGGCAAAGTATCCATGAGCACTGAGGAGATCATTCCAACTACGCACCAGGTTAAAGATGCCGGTGTCCTGCAGCGTGAAGAAATCCGTAACTATCTACTACACGTCCATGTCCGACAGGATTCATCGACATTTCAAGGCCTTTTTTAAGGCACTGAACGCGTTATAACCGCATGGTCAGAGATCAAGATTAGGGCGAGTGCTTGAGTGTCTCCCTCTTGGCTGGGCTCGCAGATCGATGGGCATCTTATGTCTAATCGCGACCTGCAGGGAACTTGGCGCACCATTACACAACGGTGGTTATCGACAGACCTGCTGCTCCATCCACATTCTTCATTGTACGATGGATGTCTACTGGTTTTTGTCCTTCGGCAGTCAAGAAAAGAATAACAACACTTTCGTCCTGTATGGTCACATTAAGTAATAATGTTACCACGTTTTTCCATAAGCCTAATTCGGTTGGGGTTGGACCATACTTCGCTGGCTCCATAACCAGCTGGAAAGCATCTTTTGAAGGCCTTGGCGGGAGTAAAGTTCTTTTGCAATGGAGTGTCATTAGCTAGAGAGGGAAATTCGACCAGTGTCTGATTGGTCAAAAAGCCTAAATCCATACATATTGCATGTGTGTGTTTATGTATGTTCCCCATCTTCTCCTAAACCGCTGGATCTATTTCAATCAATCTTGGTACATGTTTCTCTTATTCTCATGCAACGGTCGCTATGGCTATAAGAACTACCTACCTATCGCAATTCAGCAGATATGACGTCATACACAATGAGACGTGTGAGAAACGGACGGATCATACATGAGGATTAAATTTACTATTTCAGTGCTACTAATTCTATTCGCAATAAATTTCGTAGCCAGTGTCCATGTATGTCATATTATATCACAGTACAACACAGAGTTCAGGAGATACGACACCATAAACACGGAGATGCGTGAAAAACTGCCGTATTGTATATTACGTTAACATTTGTTACTTCTTTGTTAATAACTCTATTCATAACACATTTTGCAAACAGTGCCCACACATGCCATTGAGTGTATCTACACAAACATATCATTGTGGGATACGTAGTTCAAGAGACATGACGTCATAAACACCGAGATGCGTGGAGAAAAAAAAAAAAAACAGCAACGTACGTGAAACTTTTATTCATTTATTCGTTACTACGAAGACACTCTTACGGTCGAGTCAACTTAAGGAAATCGCTAACGTATAGCAGCAGTTTTGACAGCTTTTAACTACGAAGCGCAAACGGCTGTAGGCGAAAACAATAGCCCTCTATAGAAGCGCCCAGCATACAGAAACTGTTTCATAATTTCAGAGGTGTTTTCACGAATACATGGAAATTAAATTTTTTCGATATTACACAACAAAACGGTGTTCATTTTTAATAGAAAATAGGCAAAATGAAAACCCGTGTAATTCCGGATTTGTCAGCTAGTATTGATCGCTTTCGGAGACTGCGAAAAAGGAGAATCGTTTGCTACCCCTTGTTGGATTCAGGTACGAAGTAGGTGTCCCGTGGTGCGAAAATAATTTTTGTACTGTTTAGCTGAGGTCGGGAGTCAGTAACCTTTTGAGATCAGCAAAGGTACTTCTCAAAAACGGAAACTTTAAGGAATCGGAAGTGGGTTCCAATGAATGTGAGCGGAATTCTGTTGGGTCCTTTCCCAGATTTCTAGGTGACTGTTGCTTCTGCAGTAAACGGAGTTGTTTTGGCGAGGTATAATTTAAGAAAATAAATTGTGTCTCTTTCTGAGAATGTTTGAAAGGGGTGAGTTTGCTTTTTTTAAGTGTCTACTCACTTTGAACTGTATTCCTGCTTCGTTTTTGTGGAGATTATTGGCAGAAGTTGCTGGAAGTTGCGGTGTATGAACTGAACTGTTAGCGGTGCACATTTTCCAGTAGGATTTCGCAATCTTCCTAAAGAGCTCCTACTGTTTGACGAGTTTAACACTGTCTCGCGGATCAAACGGGACTAGCGGCCTTTATTCAGATTTATTTTATAAGTGTAGCAGAGTAAAGAAGTCTTCCACGTTCGCCAGTTAACTTTTCTGAGCAAAACACCGAAATAATACCGTGCGTAATTTGCATTAATCACAGCGTGACTCTTGTAGTCGCAACTGTGAGTGCTATTTCTTGCTATGCCACATTAATCTCTGACAACGAACGAAAGGGACTTTCGTCCACTTTACAGTGAAGTTTCTCTGGTAGCTTAAAGCTGTCAATGACCACCCACATAAAATATTACGATTCACGGAGGTGCTGCTAGATTTCTAGCCATCAGATTCGTCAGTTAGAGCGTGTAATGGACATGCTCCATGAAACAGATTCTTCGATGGGAAAAAAATCTTTTCACGAAACCCCACTCTTTACTGAATGATAACAGAGCGTGATACCCTTTCGCTGGGCAGGATCATAGGTAAGCCCGTTACCCATCACTCGCCTTTTCTTTTTTTTTGTGTCGTCTGTTTTCTGACTGGTTTTATGTACAGCGCCACGAATTCTTCTCCTGTGCCAACCTCTTCATCTTAGAGTAGCACTTGCAAACTAAGTCCTCAATTATCTGCCGGATGTATTCCAATCTCTGTCTCCCTCTATAATTTTTGCTTTCTACAGCTATCTCTAGTACTATTGAAGTCTTTCCCTGGTGTCTTAATAAAAGTCCTATCCTCCTGTCTCTTCTTCTTATCAGTGTTTTCCACATATTCCTTTCCTGTCCAAAAAATTTCAAATGTGTGTGAATTCCTAAGAGACCAAACTGCTTAGGTCATCGGTCCCTAGACTTACACACTACTTAAAGTAACTTAAACTAACTTATGATAAGAACAACACATACACCCATGCCCGAGGGAGGACTCTAACCTCCGGCGGGAGTGGCCGCGCAGTCCTTGACTTGACGCCTAAAACCATGCGGCCACTCCGCTCGGCCTTTCCTGTCCGATTCTGCACAGAACCTCCTCATTCCTCACCTTATCAGTCCATATAATTTTTAACATTCGTCTGTAACACCACACTTCAAATACTTTGACTCACTTTTGTTCCGGATTTCCCACAGTCCATGTTTCACTACCATACAATGCTGTGCTCCAAACGTAAATTCACAGAAATTTCTTCCTCAAATTAAGGCCTATGTTTGATACTAATGGACTTCCCTTGGCCAGGAGTACCCTTTTTGCCAGTGCAAATCTGCTTATGATGTCTTCTTTTGTCTGTCACTGATTGTTTTGCCTCCTATGAAGAAGAATTCCTAGACTTCATGTACTTCGTGACCATCAGTCCTGACGTTAAGTTTCTCGCTGTTCTCATTTCTGCTCCTTCTTACTTTCGCCTTTCTTCGATTTACTCTCAATCCATATTCTGTACTCAATAGGCTGTTCATTCTATTCAGCAGATCGCGTAATTGTTCTTCACTTTCACGCAGGGTAGCAATGGCATCAGCGAATCGTGTCATTGATATCCTGCCACCTTGAATTTTAATTCTACTCCTGAACCTTTATTTTATTTCCAACGTTGCTTCTTCGATTTACGGACTGAACAGTAGAAGTGAAAGACTACATCCCTGTCTTACACCCTTTTTAATTCGAGCACTTCTATCTTATTGTCCTCTGTTATTACTCCCTCTTGGCTCTAATACATATTGGATTTCACCCGTCTCTCCCTATAGCTTACCCCTATTTTCCTCAGATGGTATGTCATCATACATTCTACATACCAGCGTGAATAGTCGTTTTGTTACCACTTCCCCTAATGATTTCAAAAATTCTGAAGGAGTTTTATATATCCCTTCTTCCGTTTTTGATCTTAAGTTCAAATGGTTCAAATGGCTCTGAGCACTATGGGACTTAAATTCTGAGGTCATCAGTCCCCTAGAACTTAGAACTACTTAAACCTAACTAACCTAAGGACATCAAACACATCCACGCCCGAGGCAGGATTCGAACCTGCGACCGTAGCGGTCGCGCGGTTCGAGACTGTAGCGACTAGAACCGCTCGGCCACCCCGGCCGGCTGATCTTAAGTCCTCCTAAGCTCTCTTAAATTCTGATTCTTATACTGGATCCCCTATCTCTTATAAATCTACTTTTGTTTCTTCTTCTATCACATCAGACAAATATTCCCTCCCACAGAGTCTCTCAATTTACTCTTCCTTCCACCTATCCGCTCTTTCCTCTGCATTTAACAGTCAAATTTCCATTGCACTCTTAACGTTACAGCCCTTGCTTTTAATTTCACCAAAGATTATTTTGACGTTTCTATATGATAAGTCAGTCCTTCCAACAACAATTTCTTTTTAGATTTCTTCATATTTTTCATGCAGCCATTTCGTCGTAGATTCTCTGCTCTGCCTATTTCTTTCTTTCGTCAGCGACTTTTACTTCTGTATTCCTGAATTTCCCTGAACGTTTTTGTACTTCTTTCTTTCATCGACCAAATGAAGTATTTCTTCCGTTATCCATGGTTTCTTCGCAGTCACTCCGATCCTATATTTTTCCTTCCAACTTCTGTGATTGCTCTTTTTAGAGATTTCCATTCCTCTTCAACTATACTGCCTACCGAACTAGTCCTTACTCCTGTATCTATAGCCTTAGAGAACTGCAAGCGTATCTCGTCATTCCTTAGTACTTCTTTGAGTATTATTCTTCCTGCCTAGTCTCTTTAACTTCAGACTACTCTTCATCACTACAACATTTTGATCTGGGTCAATACCTGACCCTGGGTAAACCTTAGAATCCAGTATCTGACTTCGGAGTCTCTGTCTGACCTTGATGTAATCTAACTGAAATCTTTCTGTACCGTCCCGCCATTTCCAAATATACCTCCTCCTCTTGTGGTACTATAACAGAGTACTCGTAATTACTAACTGAAATTTATTACAGAACTGAGTTAGGCTTTCTCCTCTCTTATTCCTTGTCCCAAGCCCTTATTCTCCTGTAACCTTTTCTTCTACTCCTTCCCCAAAACTGCGTTTCACTCCCCCATGGCCATTAGACTTTCACCTCGCTTTCAGTACTGTAGTCTCATTCCAATATTCTCACAAACTTTCTCTATCTCTTCATCTTCAGCTTGCGACATCGGTATGTATACCTGAACTATATTTGGCGGTGTTGGATTACTGTCGATTCAGATAAGAACTGCCCTATAAATGAACTTTTCATAGTATCACCCTACCTTCCTATGTATAACGAATCCTACTCCAGTTATACCATTTTCTGCTGCTGTCGTTATTATCCTATACTCATCTGACCAGAAGCCCTTGTCTTCTTACCATTTCTTTTCACTGACCTCTACCATATCTGTATTGAGCCTTTGCATTCCACTTTGCAGATTTTATAGCTTCTGACATCCCACATATCGACTCGTGGAACGTTACCCTTTCGTTGGTTGATCAATCTTTTCCTCGTGGTCTCCCCCACCCTGTCAGCAGTCTCGTCCCGGAGATTCTAAGGGGGGACTATTCCAGAATCTTTAGCCAATGGAGAGATCATCATGACACTTCTTCAGTAACTAGCCACATGAGTGCTGTGGACACACGTTGTGTGTCTTTAATGAAGCAATTTACATTGCCTTCAGCGTCCCGATGTCTTTGATCACTGTAGATTCTTCCACCGTTAGTGACAGTTTCCCACCCCGACGAGAGAATGCCCTGAACCTCTATCGGTTCATCCGCCCTCTTTCACAAGGCCTTTGGAAGACTGAGGGTGACTTCCTACACTGGAAGACCTCGGCCGCCAGTGTTGATCATTAATCAAAATGTAAGCTGTGGAGCGTTTCGCATCTGGGACCAAGGAAGTTTTGACTTCTAATCAACGACGCTACTCCTAGACCATGGGCTGAAGCATCACCTTCTATAGCTCAATAACAGAAGTTGGTATACACCCTTCGAGCAGGGTGACAAGTAAATTTGGTAAGAGTCAACCTCTTCAGAACGACAATGGAACATGGTACCACCACACTACTCTACGACGGATAAAGTTGGTATACCTCACTCCGTGCAGAACGCCGATTGGTGAGCTTCATACGGGACGATAATACAAAGTGGTACCTATCCCCTGTACAGGCCAATAGGTTGGCTTTGTACTCACATCCCTGTACAGAACGGTAACAGTATACACATCCCGTTTGGCAGTAGGTAGTATGTTGTCTCAAGCCGTTGTGCTACCTTCACACTTTAATTTCTGAAGATGGAAATAGTCCCGAAACGCGCCGTGCATACTTTATTATCAATAAGTCACTCTCCACCTGATATATAGGACTTTTATTCTATTTAGCCAGCCGGCCGCTGTGGCCGAGCGGTTCTAGGAGCTTCAGTCCGGAACCGCGCTGCTGCAACAGTCGCAGGTTCGAATCCTGCCTGCCTCGGGCTTGGATGTGTGTGATGTCCTTAGGTTAGTTAGGTTTAAGTATTTCTAAGTCTAGGGGACTGATGACCTCAGATGTTAACTACCATAGTGCTTAGAGCGATTTGAAGCATTTGAACCTTTCGATTTAATCTCCTTAGTGAAGGTTTAAGCATATTTGACTGGTAAGATGATGAAAGAGGACGATATCCGTCAACCCTGTAGGACGACCGGTAATATAGCGGCCTGGATTGCTAAGATCGTTACAGAGCGTTGGAAGAGCCGTTCTTCGAGTTACCATAAGGCGTTCGGTTAAAAAATGGTTCAAATGGCTCTGAGCACTATGGCACTTAACTGCTGAGGTCATCAGTCCCCTAGAACTTTGAACTACTTTAACCTAACTAACGTAAGGACATCACACACATCCATGCCCGAGGCAGGATTCGAACCTGCAACCGTAGCGGAAGCGCGGTTCCACACTGAAGCGCCTAGAACCGCTCGGCCACACCCGGCCGGCTAGTTCGGGTCTCCTATTTAGGTGCCCTGGATACGACACTTTGGCGAGGGTTATACGAGTCCTTCGGAGGAATAAGGTGGCTTCATCAAGGCAGATGACTTTCATGGAAACTCCTTACAGTTCCAACAAGTTTACCAAAGCTAGAAGTACGCGCCCTCTCCCTCGGGGGAGAAGCGGTTATAGATATGGCGGCAGCTGCTATGCTTAACGCTGTCCGAATGCGGGGCCACTTTGGTGTGGTAAGACATTCCTGACGGCGCCGTGCTGCGTCAGGAGCAGCAGCGGTAGACTGTTGGTGTTAACGCTGGTAGCGAGTGCGCTGGCTCAACTGCAGGGCGAAGTGGCAAGGTAGGGTTTGGCGGCAGGTAAAGCTTGGTGGCAGTTGGCCCGTTGTGAGGCGATGGAGGTATCCAGGTAACAAACAGGACCTGCGTCTGACTGGCACAGCTGTCGCTAGCGGACGTCCAGAGGCTCGGAGGAGCGTAGCGGCTCAATACAACTCCGTGGTCCATCAGGCTGTATGCCCTTGGCAGGCAGAGCGGCGGCGAACTCTCGGCGTTGTCTTTGCACGACAACAGACCTGCTGTTCGATGACGTGATTAGACCCTTGACCAGCTTAGCTGGGCGGTCAGTATGTTTTGCGGTGCTGCAGCTACTATAGTCCGATCCACGAACGATGGCGGTTCGCGAATGTCGTGGCTTGGACGGGGATGGTATTGTGGACGATACCAAGCAACAGTTGCGCTACTCGCAAGCGCATGCTTTCCACTTGAAGGAAGTGTACATCCTGCAGAATTTATCACTTACCACCTCTATCAGCGTTAGCAATTCACTTGACAACTTGCTACGTTCACGATAATGCTCGCATAAGTTACGGCAATCAGAGCAGAGTGCTCAGAAGATTACTGGACGCTCTTTGGCTGTCGGAGTGTGCGTCATGCTGTCGTCAATAATATCACCATCGTTATATCGCAGTCAAGGTATTGATTGTGTCTTGTCACTGCTGTTCTTCACATATGATCGGAATCTAGTTAGGTTTTCTGCCAGATTACAATACAGATATTCGTTCTGGAAACTGTTAAAAGTCTCTGGTATTGATGTTCGCACAAAATTTCGAGTTTCTCTAAAACTTTGCCAATCTTGGGGATTTTGCGTTCTTTTAAATTTGAAATGCTTTTTTCGTTGTTTCAGCAATAGTGTTGCGACCTGTTTTGTCTGCTATGGGGTAACAGTACCGTACCATCTCTTAGTAATTCATTTGGTATACACAACTCAGTAGCCGTCGATTCTGTGTCTTTGAATTTAAACCACATATGGTCAATGTTTACATAGACTGGAAGGAGTGGAGACTGTCTCGTAAGAAAGTATCAAGCACTCTTTAGTTTATATCAATAAACTGCTATTTATTTTTTGTAAACTGGAGTACGTGTAAAGCAAAAACTAATAATAGTGCATGTTTTTAAATGTACTATGGGTAATCAGCCATGTAAAGCCGTCACTAAGACTATGTAGTTATTCATACTGATAATTACAAATTTCCCCGGGCAGCACGTTGGAGTCTCTGCTGCGCCGACCCCTCACAATCACCTGGGTGAAGAGGCATTCTGCACATTGACCAACAAGTGGATGACACGCGCCGATACCCGTCAATGAGCTTCGAGTTTGGTTTCTGAATCTTTAATAAATTAAGAGTATATAAAGTGACCACGACAAAAATTAATATCTAGCCCTCCAATCGCATTTGGTTTTTTCCTGGTTCCCTGTGAAAGTCAGATACTTGTCAGGAAACGACCAAATGAACTAACTAAACATTTTCTAATTTAGTTAGTTTCTATCTCCTCTTTTTTCTTGTATTAGAAAGAATTAGGGACACAAGGAATGCTTTGTCTCCGGTGGAAAGAACGATTATCCTAACTGAAACAGCTTCAGACACTGCTGTCCGACGAGTAATAGTCAGACCCGTATTCTGTAGACGGGGCCCAGGAAGCAACGCGGCCGGGTGTACTTTTATAACGAAATGCCCCCGCTGCACGCCCCATACGGTTTTATGCGGGCCCTGTACCGAGAGCGCGCGCCACGACAGAGCCATGCTGGTAGAAGGAATTGCCTATTAAGAGAATAATTTTCTGCGGGAAATAGAATACTGTAACTAAGTTTGGTGGCACAGACGCAGCCGGATATGGATTACTTGGCTCCAGCAAACACTCTGCGCGGAAACGACGCGTGCCAACATTTGTAATTCTACTTGTTGCTTTCAGCCCTCCCCCCCCCCCCCCTCCTCCCGCCTCACCCCTGTTTTAATGGCGAACGTTGGCAGAATGCACGTCTCTGCTACACATGAATATGCCCACAATTTAACGTCAGTTCATTTGTCACTCTGTCGCATAAACAGCTCAGATGTAGAGGCTCTTTTGTCCGTCTCTAAAGGGTTTCTTTCGAGCGTGATGCCATAAAAAGACTGGAGTGGAAGGCGAATGGGATGCGGAATGCGAATATAAACATCAACTGTCGACTTAAGTACTTTCATTAAATAAAAAATAAATCTCTGAAAGCGTTTGGCCGTTGAAGTGGGTAACACGAAACTATTGTTGTAGCTCAGGAATGGAAATTATAATGGCTAATGTCGCAGTCTCTTAAAGGGCAATGCTTTTGAGAAATGCTCATCCACTATGGGGATTACTGCTTTAGTAAACCAACAAGAAATGTAGCTATCTGACTCGCTGCCTCCGTATTTTATCTACATGGCCTTTCAACTGAAGTCTCTCCAACTGAACTACAAGGTATGAATCATGTTTATTTTACTGTTGAAATTTTAATACCAATGTAACGTTAGCTACATTTTCCATGATCACCTACACGATACATCGTAATGACGCGAAAGGGTGAATTTGCTGGTTATTGACTTAATTTATATTTAAATACGAGATTATGCTTCCCACTTACAGGTGACTAAGCATGATAGTAACCAATATGTACTACTACGCGTAATATTAAGTTAACGACACTTTTATAATTGAAATTTCTTCTGTAGCAAGAAGTTACCCTAAAGGCATCTTTGTAGCTTATTTTCAGATTTAGTTTCGATATCTGTCGAGCATTTAATATTGTGTAAAACTGAATTTGACACTGAAAGGGGTGAATTATGCTGCCACAAAAATGTTTGGTCGTTTACCAACTATCATTAAAAGTCTGAAATTTTTAAATGACAGCTCCTTCTACTCAATAAATGAATTTTTTGATAAGATGTAATAACTGAAAAAAATAAAATAAAAATGTACAACGATTATGTCTTGCAAAGAAACTTATGTTAAACTGACACTTTCCACATCATTAGGAAATGTATTTATGATCTACGGGACAAGTATTAATGAAATAAAATGTAGAGACCAAAGATTTTGGTATATGCACTGTTCTACAATTTCTAAACTGCGGAAGATTTTAATTAAGCTTAATGAAGGTCGTATTTTTTTCTAGAAAATAATGATTGCTTGTGTTCCTTCTTCTTCCCTTTCTTTTTTCCATTCGGTTTTTCTTGCCACTGGTAACGTGGGTGACGACCTATTGATCATGTACCGCCCATGAAAGGACGGAAAATTTAATTACAGAAAAGCTCGCGTGTCACTCATAAAACACCTCTTTTAATAACAGGACACATAATCAATGAATAATGAAACTAAGAAACGTGTAAATTGCAAAGAACCCCTGTTAGGGGTTCTTCCAGGGATGAATCAACATGCATGCTCGCAATTTACAATTTACGGAAACACACTCAAACACACACATACACATTATAAAGGCGTTAGAGTGCTGATCAAAGAACACACATGAAAATTTGTGTTTTAGGGTACATCTAAGATTGATTTAAGTTTCATGTTTTTTAAAGTTGATGTTGAATAGTGTTTCTTTTTCTTTCAGGTTAGATTAATAAATATATAAAAAATTGAAATAGAAGAGTAACGTCGCATATCACTGACGACTATATTTCATGTAGTATGTATAATTTACTATTTCCTTTATGAAATTTCAAATTCAGTGCATGGCTATTACGAATAATAGCTGCAGTATTTTCATAGTTTCTTCTAAGATATTGAATAAGTTGAATGTTCTCATTTTGAGGGTACTACGGTTGATCTGTTTCAATATTAAAAAACAATTCAAGAGGCAGAATCACATAAAACATTTCTTTATTTAAGACAACCGGTTTCAATAGACTTCTCTGTCATCTTCGGGTCTTCAATTTTTGTTTCTCTTTCTTTTTTCGTAAACGAATTCTTCTTGTATGTGACGTTCAGCATAAAAGTTTACAACAAAAAGATTTTAATACCTGAATGTGCAGAAAAGTCTGTTGAAATCCATTGTCTTCAATAAAGAAATATTTTATGTGATCTTGGCTGTTGTTTTTATAGTGTTGAGTAGGTGTCCAGTGTTTCTTGTGTGGATTGCTACATCTGGTTGTAAGAAATAATAATGCCCTTACCACGTAACGTGCTTAGTCGACGATGAGTGAAAACTTCTAAAACCTATTATCTATAAATGGCAGTGCAAGAGTTGGAACACAACAGAACTATTTATCAGAGAAGAAGATATAATACGCCAGTACTGGAAACTTTCTTGTCTAGTGGTGTCTAACACATTCTACAGAAACCTTCTTTATGTAGCGATAGTAAAACGACAGAACGCAGGTAGTTTTTTTAACTGAACAAGACAGAGACACGTTTCTTATCTTAATAAGCTACTAAATAACTCGGACGTCTAGTGTCTGTCCTTACATTAATGTTCTGGAATGAGAAGAAACTTCTCCCTTTAAGCATTTGCCTATTTTTTATCTCACTCCATAACTTCTACAGGAAATGTATTCGCACTTGCGAATATGAACCACGTTCGATATATTAGAATTCCTGTCCAAGAGGGACGTGTTTAGTTTATTGGTAGTCAAGGGCTTAGTATCAACGAATAAATTCGAAATAACAGTACGATAAAACGTTCCGGCGAACATGTATCCATCATGGCCAGATCCTAAACTTCCATGTGTCGTCGTCCACGTCCACGTCCAGGAAGGACATATTCATTGAGAGTCTGGCACTGGCGAATAAATAGGGAATGGCAGTGGCTGTGTTATTAAGAAAAACTTTACAATGATTCTTCGGACTTGTACGCATATCCGAAGGAACATTACACTGTGCTTCTTAATAACAGAGCCACATGACTATTCATTCAACTTGTCACTCCGATTGTCCTTACTATGGGAAAATACCTTCCCAGACTACCTAAAGACAAGGAAATGTAACAAACCTCAAAGAGACGTAAAAGAGGTATAATGAAATTTGCCGTCCTTTGGAGAACCTCGCATAGAATCGAAGTGCCGCTCATCCACTGCATCCAGTGAACCCGTAAATGAGGCGAACTTCGACAAACTGACCGTCAGTAATCCCATCCGTACTGCAGTGTATCAATGATAACGTAAACTAACTCATCTGGCAAAGAAAAATATGAGACAGAACCGAACAGTGCTGAATGCGGTCTTGAAATAGAGGAGCAAAGCGAGCTTAGTGTTGTCCACGACAAGTATCGTAAGTGAAAGGAAGAAGTGTTTAGAGCCGAGACACACAGTGTGACGTTTGAGACATTCCCGATGACATGACGGCGTGTACCTTCCAAAATAGAGAGTGCTGCAGCTACACTCTAAGGGTAAGAAAAAGAAAAAAAGGCGCACAGCTAAGAAATTATCCGAATTGGACGTAAATCGGTAGAAGTAATGCTCACTTAGAAATGAATGATTACAACTTCGTAAAAATTGAATGATTTATTCAACAGAAAGAGTTTCACGAATTGAGCAAGTCAATAACGCATTTGTCTGTCTGTGGCCGTTACTGAAGCAGTTATTAGGTTTGACATTGATTGACAGTGTTGTTGAATGTTCTCCTGAGGGACATCGTACAAAATTCTGCCTAAATGTCGCGTCAGATCGTCAAAATCCAGAGCTTGTTGGAGGGTCCTGTCTATAATTCTGAAGCTATTTTCGATTGGGGAGTATATCCAATGACCCTTCTGGCAAAGGAGGATTTGGCAAGCAGGAAAGCGAGTAGTAGAAACTCTTGCTGTGTGCGGGAGGGTCCAGAATGGCCTGCTGTGAAGGGCAACAAAACTGGGAGCAGAATTTCGCCAACGACCTGCTATGAAATGAAATGCCACTCCACACCATCACTCCTCGCTGGTGGGCCTTATGGCAGGCCACAGTCAGATTGATATCCCACCGACGTCGAGGGCATATTCAGACATGTTTTCACTTGTAACCTGGGTTTAATTCGAAGCGGGACATGTTACTGAGGACAGTTATACTCCAGTCACTGAGATTCGGATCTGAAGACGTGTCAGGAGATCTAACATACCGGATGGTCAGATTTTTAATCGATATCAGTCAGGAGAATATCTAACAACTCTATCAATCAACGTCAAGCCGAATAAATTGTTGCGTAAGGGCCAGGGATGGATCAACTTGTCATTGACTTGCTCAATTTGTGAAGATCTTTCTCTTGAATAAATCATCCAAATTTCCTGAAAATCTATCATTTGAAGCTTTCTGGCAGTTTAAATCTGTGTGCCGGACCGAGACTCGAACGCTTGTCTGTATATGTACATATACATCACACATACCCTGTTTCCCTCGCATTCGGATAATCCCTTCGTGGGGCGTCTGTTTTGGGTTAGAGTCTATTTTCAGTGCAATACAGATGGAAAGATAAATAAAGTCAAGAAATGAAATAAAATTCAATCAGTAACGAGTCGCCGGAGATCACGTTCCCGTATGTCAAAATATTCAGTTAATATCCGTCTACAACCTCTGTAATTTTGTCGTTGGAGTTCTGGTTCATACTTCATATTACTTCAGGTAATTTTTTTTTTTAGAAGTCTTCCTAACCGCCTTGTAGCTGTAGTGTAGGAGATGACGCATAGTTGTTAATATGACAGTACGAGGTATTTCAAAATGATTAACCTGATTTCGCAAAACTGTATTTTTTTACATAAATGAAGATAGGAATTTCAGATAAATTTTAATTTATGCATAGAAATATAGATATTTTATTTCCAGAAGAACCATCCACCTTTGCAGGGTATAAATCTTTCACGTGCAGGCACAAGCCACCTTGGAGTTCATTTTACAATTACATCTTGATTCAGTATTTTTATGAATGGTCAGTGAACCCCCTTCAGGGCGCTCACAAAGTTACAGGCGATCATCAAGATCATCAAACCCGTCCCATAGTTTTGCGAACATGACTGGAGTTCCTGCTGCGTGGCGTCGCAGTTCAGCCGAAGTTGTTGGGACGGAAGGCATATAGATTGAGCCGCTGCAGACACAATTAGAATTTATTTATTGAACTACACGACCGGTTAAAAAGCATTGGAACTCTATCCTCAGTTGCTAACGTTTAATTAAAATGAATGGCGGTCGGGTTAGTCACTATGCAAAGCGAAGCTCACACCCTCTTATTCGTAAGAGAGCTACGAGCAGCCAATGGAGCAAGTCATCGTGGCCAGCAAGGAGCTGTGACGCTGGTCGATCATTTAAATAAATAGTAATAATAAGAGTAGTAGAAGTAGTAACAAAATCACGCACCGTATCAGGTGGTGTTGGAGGACAATGTTGATACCGTCATCGAATTGTTTGATGTGTAGGAAGAATAGTGCAGTAACGACGGAAACAAAGCCACACAGACGAAACGGAAATGTAACTATTGACAAGGAGAATGTCTAAGACCTTTTGCTGCTATGTAATCGGTATCTTTTGACAGCTTGTACAGAAATCAGACGGCAATTATAAGACTCCAGGAACATGAGAGAGAAACACTGTTTGAGAAGAAAGAGAGGCAGGGTTGTTGCCCATCCCCGATGTTATTCAATCTGTACATTGACCAAGCACTGAAGAAAACCAAAGAGTGGGTATTAAAATTCAGGGAGAAGAAACAAAACCTTTGAGGTTTCCCTATTTCATTGTAATTCTGTCAAAGACAAAAAAGGAATTGGAACAGTAGTTGAACAGAATGGACAGCATCTTGAAAGGAGAATATAAAACATCAACAAAAGCAAGACAATAATGACGGATTGTAGTCGATTTGAATCAGTTGACTGAGGGAATTGGATTACGAAGCGAGACACTAAAAGTATTAAAATATGTTTGGTATTTGGGAAGTAAAATGACTGATGATAACCAAAGTATAAGGGATATAGAATATAAACCGGCAATGGCAAGAAAAGCGCTTCTGAAGAAGGTAAATTTGCTAACATCGAATACAAATTTAAGTGTTAGAAAGTCCTTTTTTAAGGTATTTGTCTGGAGTGTAGCCACCTTTGTAAAAGAAACAAGGCGATCAACGAGTTACACAAGAAGAGACTAGCTACAGATGCTACAGAAGAATGCTGCAGATTAGATGGTCAGGTCGTATAACTGATGAGCAGGTACTGAACAGAATTGGGCAGATAAGAAATTTCTGGCGCAATTTGAGTAAAAGAATGAATCGGTTTTCAGTAAACGTTTTGAGACACCAAGGTATCATCAGTTTTTTTGTGAGACATATTTTGTGAAACAATCATCTACGAATTGAATACAGGAGATTCAATGAAGAAACTGTTTTATTTAGTAACTAGTAAACCACCAACTCGACAAACCTTAAACTAGTGTATTTCCTAGTACAGAAAGCACACAACACCGTCATGTAACTGAAAAGAAAACTACGAGACCAATTCACTGAAATCAACAGAGTAAAAAATTAGAGTTAAGTGGACCTGCCTTTCAGTTACATTTCTTTCGAAGAAACGACGGAAGTTCATTCAGAGGTCACGACATTGTACAGACGTTGGTGAAATGGCGCATTACAACTATGATCCAAGTATGACTGTTATGATGAAGTCTGTTTATGCGAACATTTGAGAGTCGTTTCACAGTTGAAACTGTGCAGGAATGGAAACAAAATGAAGGTCTTATTTACTTCATAGAGTGAGAATTAGTGTGGTAAAATTCAGTGAATGTGTGATGTTGTTATTATGGCCTAAATAATGGTGTGAAAATTGCCTCAACAGTGAACTAAAGTAACTTTTTAGCTCGCCCAGGAAGTATATTTTACTTGTAAGTAAGTGTGACCTACGTGAATGACATCCTGCGACCCAAAGCCACACCCTTTCTGCACAACACCCTAGATGCCATTTTTCAGCAAGACACTGCAAGACCACATATTGCTGGAAGAACATCTGTCTTCTTGGTATCACCGAATGTCAGCCTTTCTCCATAGCCCTCCAGATCATCAGACTTGACGCCAATCGAAAATGTGCGGGATATGGTGAAACGACGGTTTCAGCTCTGTGACCCAGTGCCAACCATCACAGACGAATTTTGGAAATAGTTGAGTGCAACATGGATGAATACACCACATTGGCGCCTTATAAGCGTCGCAAATCACGCATGGATCATGTTATCACTGCCCATGACTGACGCTGCGCGTACGAGGCAACAGGACACTTGCTGAACCGAGCTGACTGAAATGTTAACCATTTCTGCAGAGCACACTAAAGTGTACGTCTTGTGAATATGAGCGACCTGTAACTAGTCGTTCGAGGAGATCTGTTTTTTATAAACTTGAGTGTATTTACAATGGACCTTCGTTAAGATTTTTAACGATTTTAAGGAGTCTTCTGAAGCAAATTCTCGGAGGCGGTCACTCAAAGGTGTCGGGAATTCCTTCCGTAACAATAATGGCTTTGATCAGTAAGTCTTCGGATTTTCTCGAGGTACCGATGAAATGTTTTACGGCCATCAAACTTCTTAATTTGTTGGAGCGGAATTCTTTTCCCGAGTAACAGTTTTTTAATTACAGCTTTTTTATCAGTATTGATAACTTTATATTTTACATGAAGACTATATAAAAAGCGCAAATACGCTACGAGCCTTTGGAAGCATTATAAAAATATTTAAATCCTTTCGCAGTCTGGACAAACAATGGCTTAATGCGCAATCTCCGTAGAATGTTGAGCTACAGGCATTTAAAGTTTCATTTCGTGTCGTTATTAGTACGCTTGGTCCCACTCTATGTGTCCGTCTACGGAGTGCATAAAATTTGATGCGTTACATATTTTACAACGCACCTACAGAATTCTTTTTCAAGGGGTTTATGGAAGGTTGATAGCTTCCACAGAATTTACAGAGATGACACATATAATAACGCCGTTACTTCGTCCCTTAAATTGATAACCATACTTGATGGTTACTATAGCAATTACTAAGAAAGTGCACAACGTAAGTCTTGATTCGTTGGATATTGCTATGACTTGTGGTGCATTACCTACATGGACAAGGCATAAATTACTGCTGTAGCGGACTGTGCAGTTAGTCTTAGGTCTGCTGTTGTCACAACCAAATTGTCATTGGGCGAGGTTTTGAAAGCTCACTGGATAAATCATTAGTCAATTATGATAAAATGAACGGGTAGGTACACAGAGATGACGAAAGTCATGGAATGGCTTTATGCACATATATAGATGGCGGTGGTACCACGTACAAAAGGTATGAAAAGACAATGCATTTGGAGATCTGTCACTTGTACTCCACGTGATTATGGCCACAAGACGGGAGTTAAAGGACTTCGAACGCGGAATGGTAGTTGGAGCTAGAAGCATGGGACATTCCACTTTGGAACTCGCTGGGGAATTTAGTATTCCAAAATCCACAGTGTTCCAAAATCTACGTGTCAAGAGTGTGCCGAAAACATTGCATTTCAGGCATCGCCTCTCACCGCGAAGTCCGAGGTTCGATTCCCGGCCTGGTTGGAGATTTACTCTGCCCAAGGACTGGATGTTAGCGATGTCCTCATCATATCATCATCATCATCATCATCATCATCATCATCATCATCATCATTCGTGACACTGGCTAGATTGGACTGTGTCAAAAAATCGGACTGTGTAAAAATTGGGACTTCGTAAGGACGCTGCTGACCGCGCAGTTGAGCGCCCCACAAACCAAATATCATCATCATCAAACATCTCACCGCAGACAACGCAATGGCCGACAGCCTTCGCTTAACCAACGACAGCAGTTCTCACTGCTAAAAAACAAGCAACATTACGGAAATAACCACAGAAAGCAATGTGGTAAGTACGACGAACGTATCTGCAACGACAGTGTGGCGAAATCTGGTGTTAAGGACTATGGTAGCAGAAGACGCCAGTGCTTTTGCTAACGACACGACTTCGCCTGCAGTACATCTCCTGGACTCGTGACAATATCAATTGGACCCCAAACGACTGGAAAACCACGCCTGGTCAGATGAGGCCTGATTTAAGTTGGTATCAGATTATGGTAGTGCATTTGGAGATCTGTCACTTGTACTCCACGTGATTATGGCCGCACGACGAGTGTGGATCCGACAGCCCGAAGCATGGAGTCAAGTTGTCAACAAGGCACTGTGGAAGCTGGTCGTGCCTCCATAATGGTATGGGCTGTATTTACGTGGAATGCACTGGGTCCTTTGGTCAAACTGAACCTAACATCGACTGGAAATGGCATGTTCGACTAGTCTGAGACCATCTACATCCATCCATGGACTTCATGTTCCCAAATTCTATGGAATTTTCATGGATGACAATGTGCCAAATCACCAGCCCACAATAGTTTGCGATTGGTTTGAAGAATATTTTGGACAGTTCGAGCGAATGATTTGGCCACCCCGATCGCCCGACATATGTCATAATCGAGATATCAGTCAGTGTATAAAATCCTGTATCGACAACACTTCTGCAATTATGGATGGCTATAGAGGCAGTATGGCTCAGCATTTCTGCAGGGGACTTCTTACAACTTGAGGAGTCCATCCCACGTCGAACTACTGCACTAAGTCGGGCTGGTATTAGGAGCTATCTTACAACTTGAGGAGTCCCTCCCACGTCGAGCTACTGCACTAAGTCGGGCTTGTATTAGGAGCTATCTCATGACTTCTGTCACTTCAGTGCACCAAATAACACAGAAACTAGACATTAGCTTGTATTGTACTGTATTGTAGGTTAAACGGGGCCTAGAAACTACGGAGAGGCTCAGTCACAGCCCCAGCCGCAGTGGTCCACAACCCCACGACCAATCTTCCGCTGCCCCACACCGAACCACTCTTCAGTCTTACTGTGCGGTTCGGCCCCCGGTGGACACTACCCCCCACCCCCGCAGGGAACGTCCACACCAGACGAGTGTAACTCCTTATATTTGTGCGGTAGAGTAATGATGGTGTACGAGTACGTGGAGAACTTGTTTGAGCAGCAATTGGCGACATAGTGTAGCTGAGGCGGAATGAGGGGAACCAGCCCGTATTCGACGAGGCAGATGGAAAACCGCCTAAAAACCATCCACAGACTGGCCGGCTAACCGGGCGGGCAGACAGGAGCTTAGCTAAAGAGTGTAGAGTGGTCCGACGAGTCGCACTCACATTAATTTCGAGGATTCCGCTCATATCTAGGAATCTGCTGTTTCAATTCAAAAAGACTGAAATTAACAGTAAGATTAGCATTTAGTATCACTACAAATAAGACAGAAGGACAAACGTTAAGCTGTCGTGGTATTAATTTGAAAGAATTGTGGTTTTATCACAGTCAGTCTTCTGTAACTTGTTCTATGGATAGGAAACGCAAAGAATTTATGTACATTCTCACTAATTAACAAGATGGAAAACGTAGTTCATAAACAAGCCTTGTAACAGAATTATTAAGTAAGAAACACTGTGAAAAAGGAAAGAAGTTTTCTTTCACTAAATTAAAAGCAGTTATACTGAGAATATGATAATTTACTTTAGCTTTATAATTTCTCTTAAAAAGTTCTTTCTTCTCGCTTCAGTGTATGTTTCAATGGGAAATATTCCACATTTATCCGTAATATTCCTACAATTTTGCGAATATTCTTGAATGTTAACGAATATTATGAACGTTTTAAAATATTTTAGAATGCTTTAGAGTAGTCCAGAGTGATCTAGATTACCGCAGAGTGTTCTTTCGCGTTTTCGAATGTTCGGAATATTCTGGAATGTTCTAGAAAGTTCGTGACTTTCCTTAAACTTTCTTGAATGATTTGGAATGTTCTCAAGCACTTTATAAAGAAGTCTGCGACATAGTACCTTACTTCAAATTTGTGTATATTTGAATACTGCAACGGATTTAGGAGAACAAAAAATGACTCTGAGCACTATGGGACTTAACTTCTGGTCATCATTCCCCTAGAACTTAGAACTACTTAAACCTAACTAACCTAAGGACATCAGCGGTAGCGCTGTTCCAGACAGTAGCGCCTAGAACCGCTCGGCCACTCCAGCCCGCTTAGGAGAACATCTGAGCGCTCTAAAATACTTTTTAACGCGACATACTAATATTTTTACGATTCTTTAATGTTCATTTTTAGTATTTTCTCGAATGCTATCGAGTCATCTGGAAACTTTTCACAAAACAAATGAAAATAAAGACGACGCAAAGTCGGTCTTTTCTTCTTTAGTTGAAGTTATAGAAATTTTCGGACAAGGACCCGATCCAAAGACCCTGGATTACCGTTCTTTGCTCCTTACACTGCGCCAACCAGTGCCTGGAATACACACGAACGTAAATGCCTCTCCCTACCCCGCGTAAGTAAAGCTGCTTTTTGTTCACATTTGGGCGTCTGGAGCTCCTGCTTCAATCATTTTCATTTCTGCCCAGGCCATGCATACACCATAAATCTGGACAAAATAGGTGAAAACGAATAGGTGGGGTCTGCTTGTTAGTGGTAAATTGCCAGACTCTGGTTCGGTGCCGGCCGCAGTGGTCTCGCGGTTCTAGGCGCGCAGTCCGGACCCGTGAGACTGCTACGGTTGCAGGTTCGAATCCTGCCTCGGGCATGGCTGTGTGTGATGTCCTTAGGTTAGTTAGGTTTAAGTAGTTCTAAGTTCTAGGGGACTAATGACCACAGCAGTTGAGTCTCATAATGCTCAGAGCCATTTGAGCCACTTTTTTGATCTGGTTCGGTTCCCGTCATTCTGGGGATATTTATGTGATTCCCTGCCGGGAATGTTAAAAATGCTGAAATGCTGAGGTGCGTTGTGGTTCGGAATCCACATTAAACTGTAAGTCCCGCTGTAACAGCCTGGGTGAGTCAGTTCATAGGCCAGAGGAATGCAACACTGTAGCACCTCCAATAAAACCAGCACTGTGGTATTCAAAACAATCTTCAAATTTCTGACTTCTTCACTAATGTAGACTTGAATGCCGTACCAGTATTTGTCGTCCGACCTTATTTCGACACGATGGCCAGCCGGTAGGAGCTATGGTTGCTGTGAAGAGATGGCCACTGTGTTTAGTAATTGTCGCGCCCTGTATGCCGATAAATCACCTATAAATTTTATCACGCCTTATTCCCACTGTATTGTATACTCACTATAAGTACAATTTAGTCATTTTCTGTCCTTACTGTTGTTGAAATTTTAATAGCAGCAGTGTACTCATGAACACTAACTTCCCCTGCCCCTATACAGTGATGGCTGACCGAAAACAGTCTTGGTCGTAACTTATCCTTTTATTATCAACGCGTTTCGTCTCAGTGTTTCATCTTCAGATAATCTTAAAATTTTCCTTTTACGACTTATTAAAGATAACAAAAGAGTTATGTGCTAGACTGAAACAAGCTCCGAAACAGATGAACCCACAGAGACCGTAATGAAGTCATATAAGCAGGCCAGAATGGTGCAATAGTAGAAGCACAGAACCATCAAGTTACGACGGTCGTACTGCGTATTATGTTTAAATGTGTACAGTTTATTGTGAGCGTGGTCCTACCAGTGTACCATTTTGACCAGCAAGTACGACTTCATTAAGATTTCTGCCGGTTCATATGATTCGCAGCGTGCTTCAGTCTAGCACAGAACTGTTTTATGGGTTTTAAAATGATTGAAATGGAGAACGTCTCAGCTGGTCCAACTGCTTCGAAACGTGCTTCACTTTAGCACAGAGGCGCTTCATTTATTTTATTCTTTAAATGTATTGTAAAACACATTTTTTAAGATAGTCTGAAGACGACCCACGATGGCGAAACGCGTTGTTAATAAAAGAATAAGTTGCAACCAAGGCTGTTTTTAATCCAAATAGTATATATGCAACTGCTGTACCAAACTGCCTTATGGGGTGACACACACACAAACACACACACACACACACACACACACACACACACACACACACACATACATAAATGTCGGTGAGTCCTTGTGTGCGTCGCACTATTATTTGTAACCCATCGTATATTGTTTGTGACTCTATTTTTGACGCACGTTACCTTGCGCCGTAAAATCATCTGTGGCTCCGAGGAACAATCCACGTAGAGGTACCGTCAGGTTAGTTTGTTTTGAAAAGTCCTTGCAGAATGTGCAGCCACTTTCCTTACAAATTCATGAATGGCTTGTAGGCACGATCAAGGTGACTTCAGTCAGGTACACACGGCTTACTTCCATTATGAATCGCATATATTTTATGTCATATTTCTAGATCCATATGAGGTTTATAGGCTTCTTTTGCGGGATGGACAGCAATTCCCTTTCACTCCTCACGATGGTTCTTGTAATGTTGTTATTCTGGAACAAACGAATGTCAGAGTGTTTAATCTTTCGCACGAAGTTGATGACAGTTTCCTCAAGTCCGCCCTGCTTCTGTTTCGGGATAGACGTATTATACGGCCGGAACGCTGGTCTACTCAACATCGTTTCAAGTTTATGGTGGTACTCAATCCGTGGACATGGTGTTAAAACGGCGTATCCCCTCACAGTGCAGATATGTGGCTACCGGCTGCATATAATTTACATAGAGGAAGTACGGACATGTTTTATGTGTAATGAGAGTGGATACCTTCGCACAAATTGTCCGCGTCTTGAAACACAGTAGGAAAATTGTAAAAGACTAACTTTAGCAGACCTCGTTCCCCAAGTGACATCCATTGTGCGTAACCAGCTTCCTGAGTCGCAACGCAGGTCATTTATTGATGGCACTAGTGCGTTTCCGCACGTCATCTCGCATAGGGACTTTGAAGCTGTAGTTTCCTCGACACCAACTCCACTTCAAAACAAGTGTCGACGGAGGCAAGATGTTGAGGAATCAGACGGTTCTTCTTCTTCCTTCCTCCACTCTACTGAAACGACTCCATCGAAGGACACCACTCGCATCACAGAGTTCCAACCGGATGATAACATGGGGAAAATCATCCCGCTTCCTTGTTGATATGGTCGCGCCATTGTTATTTGGAAAACAGCGTGGATTCACATTAGTCTTCTTACCCTCTCGATGGAAGTCGCCTCATCGTGGTATATTGTTGCTGTGTGAAATATACTATTTGTATACAGACTCAAATTACACAGAAGACTGGTAAATGACTCTCCACTGGCAGGAAACAGATTTAGGTTTTTTGAAGATCATAAAGACATGGACACGATCTTCTTGAATGGGATTCGGAATTTTCTTGCGGACGTATAAACGAGATTTCGAAATACTTTTACAGATAGTTGAGGTTGAGAGATGCATATCGCAGTGTGACGACAATTTCAGACTGCTATAATCTGCTTCTGTCAGATTACCAGTCGCAATTTCCGGTCTTAATTCACTGCAAGTTCTTCGAACAATGGGCAATGATTTACTTTAACTCTGATGTATCGTAATGAATACGACCAATAACGAAAGTTAGAAACCTCATCTTCAGCATGTGATGCGAGACTTACACTTTGAAGTAACCAAATACTGTCCCTGTAATTGTTTGAGAATAATTACCTAGTGAAGAAACATGCGACTCCAAAATATGTGGTGTTTTATTTTTTATGCTTCAAGTAAAACTTTTTCCGAAATACTAATTCAACAACTTTGCTTCGTTCACATACATCACTTTCTTTCATTAGCGCAGCATACGGCTTGCATTTAGCTTTCTGATTTCCTTGTATTAAACCCAGATATGAACACGATTCTTTGCATGGCATGTCGGAGAATTCGGCTATAAAAAATTCACAACGAACAGTTTTGGCAGTGAGTCTCAATAATTCATCACAGTGCGTACTAAACTTCAGAAGAGGAGTGCTACAACATGAGATAATCCTGAAGACAAAGTGTGTCATTTCTTGTTTTTTTTTTCATTTATTTGCGCCACTTCTGCCAGCCTCCGATACTTAACTGAACAGATCACACACACGCATACCAGTGATTCGCGTACAATATTTTCATTGGTTGTACACGTACTGCTTGCACCGAGATGCACTCCCATTACTGCCACGAGACGTCACTGCAATTGCTAATTGTATTGGAACATATAATATTCATGCATCCAGACAACTTTGCTGCTGTGTGCTGCTTACATCGCATAAATTACATGAAAATGATAGTACTCACTTACTTAAAGTGGTTCTCTGACCAGTCAAGTTGTCTGGTCGTAGAGAATGCTACCCTGTGAAGCCAGGCCGGGTCGCTAATAAGTCTATAAAGTAGTTGCGTGAACCGACGAACTCACGTGTGACAATTGCAGAACTAAGCGTATCCTGACCTTTCTCGATTTAGTTTCCTAATTTTTTGAGCGAAGAACTCCACATGTAAACCGTTCAGTTTGTGAAATGACCTGTATAAGAGCGTCGCGATGTATGGGATTACCATTGCAGCAGTTGTCGTCGACTCGACAGAATCACTGCAAAGTGCAGTACCTCTGAAACCAGGTAGACAGAAGATCAACGAGTCGGATGCGTTGATGAGGGGTACGGGTAGCTGGATGCACGTTGCACCACACTGAAGACAACATACACTCCGGAAGAATTACACAACATTTTGTGTACTAATGGGAGATTCCTACTACGAAGAAACCTTACAACACAGGACTTCAGCCGCCCCTCCACCTCCCTCACGCCTTTTATCTCATAGCAATACTTACAACCCACTTACTCAGTCTGCTAGATGAATTCCAGTCTGGGGCCTCCTCCAGAGTATTTAACCTCTACAGCTCCCTCTAACACCACGGAAATAAATCCATGATGTCTTAATAGTTGTCCAGTCATCCTGTCCCTTCTCAGTATATTCCTTTCCTCACCGATTCTGTGTTGGCATTGCACAGAAAGAGTTAACTTTGCTGGATAATCGTTCACTTGAACAGCAAAGCTTTCCTTTACATCATATTTTAATGTTGTGCCGGTTAACAAAGTCGTTTCTCTAATAGACGCGCCATTCTCATTTATGACGCAGAGCGTTTCCGTTACGTACATCTGCTTCCGATTCATTTCGCTTGCACAGGCTTTGAAAATTCGAAAATTATTTTAGATTTTTTCGTATTTCTTATTCATGTATCGCTACGCATTAAACAGTTATAGTCGTTTGTAATTGCTATATTCGTTTTGAATTACCCTGTATAACGAGTCTCTTGTTGCATCTGCTAACAGAGATAACCACTCGCCCCCACACACTTCCCACACGTTACGAGTGCTGACGTGGCTGTGTAAGTGCGAGAGACATCGAGCAAAGATTAGGCCAAGGTCACAAAGTTTCAGATTTAGGTGCAGCAAAGGTATACCTATGCATGTGCAAATGCTTTTTGGCTTTCGGCAAGATCTATGTGTAGTATCAAGGGAACCCCTTTGGCCCCATATTTTACTGCAGCACAGATCATATGAGCATTTGATCTTAAAATAAGCATTTCCTCTCAAAATATATATGTATTTAATCAGAAAATGGATATATGTATTGCATCAGGTAATACAGAGTCTAACGTCTATAAATGCAGATGTTTTTATATGTGGTACTTCAATATGTACACAGGTCAGTGTGTGGGCTGTCTTTTCTCTGCGTCCAACAGTCTTCCCGCAAATACATCACATGATTGAGAATGAAATTTTCATCTGCAGCGGAGCGTGCCCTGACATGAAACACTGTGGCAGATTGACGGGTCGTACGTGGGTAGCTCAGTAGGTAGAGCACTTGCTCGTGAAATAAAAGGTCCCACGTTTGTCTCGGCCTGGCACACTGTTGTAATCTTCTAGGAAGTTTCGCGTTAGATTTCCTGCTGCCTGATGATTTCTGAATGGTTGTAACTGCTCTACTAAATGGACTACACCTGTCAGTATAGGCTAATCCTTTCTTATCCACACGTCCACACTTCATCAACTGACCTGCTGCCCAGGGTAAAGTCAGTATTAAGGGCTTGCTCCAGTCCAATGTGCTTGGAAGTAAAGGTTGACAGTTATTGAACTGTATGGAAAAAAAACGTTTATTAGTTACAAACTACGGCGCACACAATCTTTATTCAACATGTAAACGTCACTACAGATTTTCGGATTTAGGTTATGACAAATTCGATTTACCTGCCATCATTGGCGATGATGTGGCGCAGACGAATAGCATTCTGCATGACCCGCTGAAGTGTCGGAACATCGATGACCTCCTGAATGGCTGTTTTCAGCTCAGCAACGGTTTTGGACTTACTGCTGTACTCCTTGTCTTTAATATAATCCACAGAAAGGAGTCTCATGTTTTGAGATCCAGAAAATAAGGCGGCCAATCGAGGCCGGTGCCAGTGGCCTCTGGCTATGCCAGAGTCAGAATGCGTCCCTAAAGTGCTGCTGCAATACATCAAACACTCTCCTGCTGCGATGGGGTCGAGCGTCTTGCGTGAACCACATCTTGTCGAAATCAGGGTCACTTGGGAAATGGGGGTGAAATCATCTTCCAAAAGCATCACGTACCGTTTGGTAGTCACCATGCCATCAAGGAATTTCGCACCGATAATTACGTGACTGGACGTTGCACATCACACAGTCACCCGCTGAGGATGAAGAAACTTTTCGAAAATGAAATATGGAATGTCAGCCCCTCAAATGTGCCAGTTTTTCTTACCGACGAATCCATCCAAATGAAAGAGGGCTTCATCGCTAAACCAAATCACCACATCAAGGTCTTGTTCGTCAGTCCTGTGGACAATAATGTTGGCGAAACACATCCGCTGTTCTATGGCCTTAGGGTTTAAGGTCTGATAGGTTTGATTTTATGTGGGAAGAGATTCATGTTTGCAACAACAGTTTGTCGTAGTGTCTACCGGTTGATTACCACCTGTTGTGCGGATCGTCTGGTCGATTTCCTGGGGCTGGTATGAAACACAGCGCTCTTCTCGATGTTTTCAAGATTGTCCTCCTTTTTGGATATTCGACACTGCCAAAGTTCTCATCACGCATACTACCCGTTCTCTCAAACTTGCTAATCGAATTCTTGATTGTTAACACACTTGGACCGGTTGTCTTCAACTTGAACTCGGTCGCAAACTTTCTTTGAGCCGCAGTTCGGCTGCTGTTGGTCGCATAACAGGGTTTCACAGGCGCTGTAAGCCCAGGAACGCTGTACCGTGGCATTTTCACGAGTAAATGGACGAGAGCAGCAAAGCACGTGCGATTGCGCATACTAATTCCCTCATGCCCCGGTGCCAACCGTGTAGTTTGAATGTCCTAACGTAAACCATTCAGAAGCCGTGACTATTTAATTTCATATAGTTCAATAACTGTCAGCCTGCACTAACCAAATTATAACCATACCGCTCATAAAAGCTATAATTAGTAGTCTGCAAATGAAGTAAATATTAATGTAATATTGATCAGTACACTGTTCTCAGTACCAATAAAAATGTCTAAACTTACTCGTGCTACACCCTGTATATAACCGAGGCAAGTATTATAGTATCATATTTCTTTGACCAAAAAAAAGTGATCAAATAGTCATCAAATTTCTTTGACAAAGATCTTCGACGTGACGCTAAAAGGGGGTATTAAACTGTCATCACGTTTTTGATCAAAGTTCAAGATGGTGGTCAATAACGACTTGTTATTTTGCAATGCAGTTGCTTGTGCCACAACTGCATTGTGTGAGCATTTGCCGGCCATAGTGTCCGAGCGGTTCTAGGCGCTATAGTCTGGAACCGCGCGACCGCTACGGCGGCAGGTTCGAATCCTGCGTCGGGCATGGATGTGTGTGATGTCCGTAGGTTAGTTAGGTTTTAGGAGTTCTAAGTTCTAGGGGACTGATGACCTCAGAAGTTAAGTCCAATAGTGCTCAGAGCCATTTGAACCATTTTTTGCTAGCATTTGGAAGTGAGCCTGTTTTAAAAAAAGGGAACATATTTGGGTATTACGTCGAGATTATAATAGCATTCACCAAAATTTTTTACGAGAGCTGCAAGGGGAAGACTTCACGTCTCATATAATTTACTTACGAATGGGTGAGTGTGTGTTTCAGTGGTTGCTCAGTAAAGTGGCTCCTCATATTACAAAGAAGAATAATCATTTGTAAAAACCAATATGTACAGAAGACAGGCTCTCTATAACACTGCGATTTCTTACTACAGGAAAGAGCTATTCTAGATAACAATAGAGAGACCTATTCCAGCTAACAATACATCACTCGAATACCACAGTCCACACTAATTGAGTGAACGTGTGAATTTATTTACAAAGCACTGAAGGAGAAATGTTTGAAGATAATTGAATGTCTTGTTCACTATATGGGCATTAAAATTTTTGGTTTTTGAGTAATTTAATTAATACAATTAGTGCTCCGAGGACTTTTTAACTTGTGGCACCCAGAATTAAAATTAGACATAGTACAATGGAAACCTAAGAGTTTTTTTTATTTTACAGTGTGTCCCTCTCCTCTATTCTGGCTTGATGAATAGCTGCCTGGATGTTTCTAGATGGTGAGGTGGATGGCTCTAGCTGTGACTGTTGATCTGAAGTCGCCTGCATCATACCCACCTTCCTATCAGCACACGGTTAATAGCATGCAATGTGCCCACCACAGTCGAAGCAATGTCATTAAAGAAAGTCAAAGAAACATACCAACTAAACTTTTCAGCCATGTTTGCAAATACAGTACACCCTACAGACGTCAAATAGCTGCAGTGACGCCAGCGCTCCAAGTGGCTACATTTCTACTTGTAGTGAACAGAAGCAAACACAGTACACCCTACAGACGTCAAATAGCTGCAGTGACGCCAGCGCTCCAAGTGGCTATATTTCTAGTTGTAGTGAACAGAAGAAGAACGGCTTCTGTGACCAAATCTGCAGTGAGGCCATAGATATTATCATAGTTCTTTAGCGAAAAGCAAAATTAGACAAAATTCGCTATTACACTACCGAATTTATTTGACATAAATGTTTGACAGATAAACTTTGAAAATTGACATGATAGTGTAATAGCGGCCTAAGGGAACCACAAATGGTTCAAATGGCTCTGAGCACTATGGGACTTAACTTCTGAGGTCATCAGTCCCCTATAACTTAGAACTACTTAAACCTAACTAACCTAACACACATCCATGCCCGAGGCAGGTTTCGAATCCACGACCGCAGCGGTCGCGCGGTTCCAGACTGTAGCGCCTAGAACCGCTCGGCAACTCCGGCCGGCTAAGGGAACCATAGCCAGAGTCCTCATGTACATTTGACGTTGTGGATTCTTGCTTTCATTGGGGGAATTCTACATATACGATCTCATCTCTACCGAATGAACATGCGTCGAATTACGCTTCTTTTCTCTGGACCAGAGTTACTTCTATTAACGCTGCGAATCAATTGCAAGTTTGTCGCAGCATAACATCTCAAGACGCTGGTACATGAGTATTGCTGTAGAAACCACTGGCCACACTCAGTGAATCAGTGTGGACTGGAGAAATTTGCCAGTAGCCCCGCCGCGTGGGCCCGCATGCCACAGGCTCAAATGGCCACTCGCAGCGCCCCGGGCATCCGACCCGGCGCGTGCCTTTGGCCGCACGCGCTCCTTTGTCAATGGCAGGCAATTACACGAGCGATTCCCGCGCGGATACGGCAGCTAACAACGGCTTACGCGGACCGCCGCGTACTGTATGCCCGCAGATAGCATCGCACCTGCTCCGGATGGCCGCCGGCTTGGCCGCGCGTTAATGGGCCCAGCGGTCGTGACGACGTCCTTACGGCTCACTCGCGAGGCTGCACGAATGAGCGCACCCAGTCGTGCTCTGCAGCAATGCAGACTGGTCGCTAAAGAAGGTACAGAATGCTCATTATATTCCACTTCCCCACTGTACTCGGGAGAGATACCTTACCTTTTGTATAGGGTGATTCTGCTGCCACTACCGCTATCGTTTTATACCATTCACAATTCAGTACCTGGACTACAAAACCACGCGCGAGATTTTCGTATTCTCTCGCTCGCTGAGCGTAAACTATTGATCCTACATAAAAAATGAACAGGACCTTTTTTAACAAATTTAATCAAGTTAAATTTCCTACTGGGATATATGTTTTCCTTCGGAGTTACGGTGTTCGAGTTATTCAAAAACAAGGTACAAAATTGACCTTCAAACACACATCCAACGCCACACTGATCCCTCGCCAGTCAGGATTTCCAGTATGCTGTTCGTGGTACTCCCTCCTACGACCGTACCAAAACCCTGTACTAACTATTCACGATATTTAACCTTTTTTATCTCTATTGATTGGGCTATTTATTTTTTATGTAGAACATAGCTCATAGGGAGCGAGAGAATATGGAAGTCTCGCGCGAGGTTTTTGAAGGCCAGATATAACATTGCAGGTTGCATAGAACAACGACAGGGGCAGCATGTTGTAACAAGCCTAAACAGCAGATCAGTAGGTATGATTACTGGAGATGGTCGAGGAGATGCTACAGCTCATAGAATATTAATTCAGTTCAGAAAATCACTTTCATACGAAATACTTAACTTCGAAGGCATCCATGCCCACATAAATGTCAATACATAATAGTACTGTTGTAGAATACTACAATAACTATTCTCGTTTTCCAGTTGTCAGTTTTTTGACTGGTTTGATACGGACCGCCACGGATTGCTCTCCTGTGCCCACTTTTTTATCAAAGAGTAACTCTTGTACCTACATCCTCAGCTACTTGCTGTATTTATACCAATCTCCGTCTTCCCCTGCAGATTTTACCTTCCACAGCTCCCTCTAGTACCATGGATGCTATTCCCTGATATCTTCGGAGCTGTCCTGGTCGTTCTTCATGTACGTGTTTTTCATGTATTCGCTACCTTGCACATTCTAAGGAGAATCTCGTCATTCCTTACCTTCTCATCCCACCTTCGCTTCTGTAGAAAAACGTCTCAAGAGGTTCGATTCTTTTCTTCATAACCGCGCATTGCTGTGTTCCAAACATGTATTCTCAGAAATCTATTGCCCAACTAAAAGTCTATGTTTGATACTAGCAGACTTCTCTTTGTCAGAAACGACGTTTTTGCCTCTACATTTTCATTGCGCCCTTAATGTTACCGCCATTGCTGTTAATTTTATCGAAGGTTATTTTCACTCTATGCTATCAGTCCTTTCGACTATCATTTCCTTTTTGAATTCTTTGTATTTTTCATGCAGCCATTTCACCTTAGTTTCCCTGCACTTTCTATTTGTTTCTTTCCTAACGGATTTTTATTTCTGTATTCCCGAATTTCGCTGCAGATTTTTGTGCAGCCTTCTTTCTTTCAAAACAAAGCAAAGATCTTGCAGTAACAGACTTGTGTTTCGCAATATCGAACATGATCAAGTATTCCTAACTCTTAAGGTACGTACTTCCGAGCCCATGTTTATTTGACTTTTTATCTTCCTTTGGCTTTGGTGGGTGCTACCCCTCTCAAAATATTCAATACATTTTTGACACCCTGTATACCACGCTTTCCTTATTGAGGCATGAGAACTATTCGCCAGAGGAAACACCAACTTATTCAGCGTTTAGAGTACGAAAAAAGTATTCTGAAAGGAAGATAAAATATTCTAAAAGGAAGATCTGAAATTTCATATCTCGTTTTATTTAATAGATATTCGTTATAAACCGTATTCATCAATAGAAATACTTTTTAAGCGCATCGGTGTCAGAAGCGAAATCGATAAAAGCGATGGTGTGTCTTTTTCACGTGATATACTGCAATTGGAATCTCTGGAATTCCTTTATTAGACTCGAACATTCTGCGAAATGTTTCCTGTTACAAAAAATGTTTCTCTGACTGTAATATAAATGTCAGTCACATTTACTGATTGAGACCCACAATATGAATTTTTCTTTTTTGTTTTAATGTAGCAGAACGCCGCCATCGGAAGATCTACAAAATAGCAGTTTCATCTGTGTGGACTTCTATTACTTGAAGTAAAACTTCAGTAACCCTACAAATCTGCCGTTTTGCGTTTTTTCTGTTCTTTTCGTTTAAGAAGTTTACAGTTGTATAAATATAGATTCAATACAGCGAAGTTACTTCAGTTACCATCACAAAATTTAACACTTGTGGTAGATTATTTTTGTTGTATGAACAGTTAAATTATATAATAACGTGCTAAAATTGTGTAATATATTTGGAGTTGACAGTATAATGAAGGTAATGAAAATACGCAGCAGTCACGGCTCACAATTGTAACAAATAAACTTCGTAAATGGTAGATCGTAATCGTAGAGCGCTTTTCTCCTCAAAGTCTGTATATGGAACTCACGATTTTATTTTAATTTTTGAAGCATCAGTCTTCTCACTGATTTTATAAGGCCCACCACGGATTCCTGTTTTGTATCAACGTGTTTGTATGAGAGTAGCGTGTATTACAATATCTAATTTCATCTACAGCTTTTACCCTCTACACCTCCATCCCGTGGACGTTATTCCCAGATGTCTTAACATGTGTACTATCATCCGGTCCCTTCTTATTGCCGCTCTTTTCAAATGTTCCTTTCATCTATGATTTTGCGGAGAACCTCCACCAGTCCACCGCATCTGCAGCGTCCCTCAATAACACCACATTGCAGAGTTTCAGTTCTCGTCTTTTCCATGTTTACCACTGTACATGACTTACTACGGCTGCTATACTCCATAATTACATTCACAGGAATTTCTCCCTCGAGCAAAAACCGATGTCTGACACTAGTGGATTTGTTCTGGACATTTGTGCTCTATTTGACTTTGATAGATTGTTGCTATGCTCTCTTACTTGATCCGCCCTACCTACTTTCTAGGTAGCAGAAAACCCTCACATCGCATACTTCGTGGTTAGAATGTCGATTTTAAGTCTATTGTTAATTTCATTTATATTTCTCCTCGCCGCTTTCGTGTTTCTTCGGCTTACTTTCAGTCCGTAATGTGAGCTCATGAAACTGTTCAACAGGTCCTTCAATTCCTCATAATGTCACTGAATATAATAATGCCACCACCGAATCTTATCAATGAAACCTTTCACCTTTATTTTAATCCCACTCTTAAAACTTTTTTTTATTCCCGTCTTCGCTTTCACGGTGTTGGATTGAATATTAGGGCCGAAAGTCTAATACTATGGCTCACACACTTTTTAATCTGTCCACTTCTTCCTTTTTCTTCCATGATTACTGCTGTCTCTCGGTTTTTCTTCATATAATCCCTCTTTCCCCACGGCTTATTTCCGTCTTTCTCATAATTTTGAACATCTTACGACATTTTACAATGACAAACGCTTCTCCCAGGTCGACAAATTTTACGAACGCCTCTATATTTTTCTTAAATCTTGCTTCCATCATCAATCGCTGCGTCAGAAGTGTCTTTGGTTCTGTTCTCGCCTGGTTACAATTCAGTGATTAGTTTGTAAGTACAGTTTACAAGCAATTAATACTCATGAAACAATTTTTGCTCTCACAGTGACCTACCTCCAGCCGGAGGTTCGAGTCCTCCCTCGGGCATGGATGTGTGTGTTTGTTCTTAGCATGAGTTACTTAAGTAGTGTGTAAGCCTAGGAACCGATGACCTAAGCAGTTTGGTACCTTAGATAATCGCACACACTGGAACAGTGGCCTGGCGACCTTTGTTCAGTAAATTGCAATCTAAAATTGTAATAAAATTAGTTTATTTATTCCAAATTTCACTAACTGCTTCATAGGTTTATCTTTCTTGTCAAAATTTCTATCGTTCGTAATCGTGAAAAAGAAGTCGTGAAATAACGATTCGGCTATAACCGTAACAGCATTTTCCACAGCTTTTCATTGTTCTTCAAAACAAATGATTTTCCCAGAGAACAGGGAATATAAAGTGCACGTATCATTTAAAAATGCTAATTAATCGGAAATGTAGGTCTCATGTAACTCATGTAACTCTGCGACCTTTTGCGAAGCCTATTACAGGCAGTCTCTTTGCCTCTCTTTCCCATAGATTCTACACTGACAAAGCTCTCTACACTTTATTTTTGATTAGTCCCTCACCTTTCTATATTCCATTACATTCAATCTGCATGCAATCACAGTCTCATGGAAGAGTATACGCAGGAAATGAGACACACTAAATATAAAAGACAGCTCGGTTCTTTTTCGTATCCAAAATAAGGATTCCATGAGTATAAAAAAGAAAAAAATCGTGTGATGTCACAGAGTACCCCGACAGTCAGTCTAGTGACATTGGCGCGCAAATGGTTTAAATGGAGCGTACCGACAGTACCGCTGCAACCTCTTCACGGGCAAAGGATTCCGGATTAATCCCCCATTCGAATCTCCGTGAGGGGACTACTACGGGGGAAGTAACACCGAGAAAAAGACTGACTAACAAACAAGAGTCGGAGCGTGGAATGTCCGACGTTTGAACAACATAGGGAATACAAATGCTCAGATTAGATATAGTGGGTACCACTGGAGTGAAATAAAGGAAAACAAATGTAGCGTAATATTAACAGCAACAGCGAACGGAACCATGCGAGTAAGATTCGTTCTGAATAAGAACGTAAGCAAAGAATCCGTTATTGTGTGCAGTACAGTGAGAAGTGTGTTCTCGCCAGATTCAACAGCAAACTAACGCCATCAGCAATAGTTCAGGCAAACATGTATACGTCACAAGCAGCAAATGAAGAGGTAGAGACTGTATATGAAGATACTGAACTGGTAATTCTGCATGTAAAGGGATATGAAAATATAATCATGGAGGATTGGAACGTGGTAGTACGGGAAGGAATAGAAGACAGACTCACGCGAGGGTATGAGCTTGGTTTAGGAGAAAGATAAATTTCCATAAAGATATACTGAGTATTCTACTGAACCATAATGTAAAAAACCGTGCTGAAGAAAATGGAGTAGGTCTTTCTTTTATATTACATACGATACTACCCTCTTTTCAAGACACTGTCCATTCCGTTCAACTACTCTTCTAAGTCCTTTGCTGTCTCTGACAGAATTACAATGTCATCGGCGAACCTCAAAGTTTTTATTTCTTCTCCATGGATTTTAATACCTACTCCGAACTTTTCTTTTGTTTCCTTTACTGCTTGCTCACTACAAAGATTGAATAACATCGGGGAGAGGCTACAACCCTGTCTCACTCCCTTCCCAACCACTGCTTCCCTTTCATGTCCCTCGACTCTTATAACTGCCGTCTAGTTTGTGTACAAATTATAAATAAGCTTTCGCTCCCTGTATTTTAGCCCTGCCACCTTCAGAATTTGAAAGAGATTATTCCAGTCTAGTATTACTGTGAGCGTTTAACAGAACTGAAGAAAATATGAGATCAAATAAGGTAAAAGGGACAGATAACCATGTGTGTGTGTGTGTGTGTGTGTGTGTGTGTGTGTTGAGAGGGAGAGAGAGAGAGAGAGAGAGAGAGAGAGAGAGAGAGAGACAGAGAGAGAGAGAGACAAACTATTGTCATTAACAGAAAAGTGATTCCTTCACTGAGCATCAATATCATATATGTATATACATCTTTAAATTGATGGCACTGTCTTAGACCGATAACTGTAGATAATTATGAAGAAGCACCTTTTTAGATCGATATAACCAGATTACCACTCCGTTTCCTTACTAAATACAGATTGTGTTGAACTTCATTGCAAGGAATGATTTGAAATATAGAATAAAAGATTGCAGGAAGAATAGTTAAAGCTTTAATGGAACATCAGGAGATGACAGCTTAACTACGGGCATTATAAAACAAGCGATTTCTACCCTCTGTACCAAATGTGTTGGTTCAGTATACAGCTAGCGTTATTCGTTTCGTGTTCAGCTGATTAGTTTTCAGATTCCTTGTACAGCCAGTAACTACGTGATTGAAGTCTGGCCGTGGCTGCCAAACTCATTGAACCAAGAAACGCAGCATACAGTAAGAGGTTAAGATGTATCTAGGAATTACCGTAGAACACCTAAAGGCATAAGCACAGGCTGCATAGGCATGAGAGCAAACAACACAAAACAGCAGAGTGCTTTCAGTGGGTTCCATTCCGCCCCACCTACGGCAACAGTGCAGGATAATCGTCACACACCACATGCTCTGTGGATATAGATTTTGTATCTTGAATGCATTAGTTTTCTGCTGCCTGCAGGATCCTCATGTAGGTCATTGCTGATTTTTCTTACTTCTAGGGGCCGTTTCCCACTCCAAAGGCTAGAGAATGCCCTGAAACTCTGTCGGCCCCGCCGCTTCTATGACAAGGCCATGGCAGAACAAGGGTAACGTCCCTCACACCGCAAGCCCTAGACGGCCATTTGATGATGATTGTCAATCAAAATTTAAACAATGGATGGAACAGAACACGGAAATTAGGATCCTTTTACGTGATAAACAACTCATAACCTGTGTTTGTGTATTTAGAGCGATCAGCAGGAAGGTTGTTAGCACGTTCGTGACGAGAAAACGTGTTATTTAAGTCGATGCATTTGTATTTTTAAGCAGTCTTTCGATTTGAATGGTCACTGGGTTTGTATTACGTGAGGTTTGAGGGCGTTGTCGTTCCGTTGAAATTGATTCAGACAGGATGAAAAATAATATTTCTATCACTACCTTCCTGTAAAAATACATAATATCGAAACGTCTCGTTTGGCTAGTGAAAAAAGAAAAACATAATAATAAAAAATTAATAATAAAAAAACCTTGCAGAGAAACATCAGCGACAATTATTAGTAAGACTCATAGTATTTGATACGTTTCATCTTCATCAGTTCTATTAGTGTAGCCCGAGTCGATCGATAAACGTTCTAGTCTTCTAGTCACACAACGATTTCAACATCGTTTGTCCAAGCGTTTATTTGTCGAGTGAAAATTTCTATCAATGAAAAAGAAAATTTATTTGCTTTGTAACAAGTAACGTAAATACTGAACACCATGTGTTCTAAAGTGTCAAATATCAGAAAGTGACACTAACTTCTATCTGAAATAAGTAGTATACAATTTGTTTTAACTTGAGACAACAAAATATCTCGAAAACGACGCATCGAAGGAAAACAAATGTGCTAATTGATAAGCTAATATTAGCAAAGGGGACCTCAGTTCTGTCCTACAACTGGGCACCTCCTAACTGCGCCTCCTGCCCAAGCGGGGTCAGCCTTTCTTTCCCAAATGGGAGCCTACATTTTCTTGTATTTTCGAATTCCACCCACAAAATCCGTACTGTTTTCTTAAATTATTGTTTCCCATTCATGACATAGCGCTGTAAACTAAAAACATCAAATGTGCCTGTTTTGTGACTAATTTGAGTCCATATTTCGTTTACGATGTAGATGCATGTTCTAACGGCACAGGGAGATGTTCGAACGTTACTTGAGCTTTGTCAATATGATGACAGAGTGCAAATAATATGAATAGAAAGTGATATTTCTGGCATATAAGTCAGTAGTGTGGTAGCGTAGTTTTGTTTCCCTTAAGGGATTCACTACGATGCATCATCAAACTATCAGGATGCTTCATTTCGGTGGATAACCTCTAACCTCGCCATCAAGGTGACTAACTTTGGTGTGTGTTTCCTTTCAACCACCTTAACTCACGCGCTGGTCGCTACGCAGCTACCGGCGGAATACTAACCACAACCATTATAATGAGGCCGGCCGTTGTGGCCGAGTGGTTCTAGGCGCTACAGTCTGGAACCGCGAGACCGCTGCGGTCGCAGGTTCGAATCCTGCCTCGGGCATGGATGTGTGTGATGTCCTTAGGTTAGTTAGGTTTAAGTAGTTCTAAGTTCTAGGGGACTGATGACCTCAGAAGTTAAGTCCCATAGTGCTCAGAGCCATTGGAACTATTATAATAAGGTACAATAACCATTAAATGATAGTGGAAGGCACACTTACCCACCTGCCATGAATACTCACTGAAAACAAGCACCCCCAATAGTTAGAGACAAGGCGCTCGCCGAAATCAAGAATCCCAATGGTGAGAGGAAGGGGGACTCACCCAAATGAAGCACCTCAGTGGTAAGAGGTAAAGGGGACTCTACAAAATGAAACACCTACCTTTCGAGAGGCAAGGGACTCACCGACATCAAGTATCCCCATGGTAACAATAAACTATTACAGCCATGTCTTTGTTCCTGATCCCTTTAAATGTAGTTTCTGACCAGACCTTGAAACGGCCAACCATATTGAATTGTACATTCAGATTTATAACTCTAAATTTCAAAAATAAATATCAACCGTTAGAACACCAAGGTTCCATCGTAAATGAGACGTAGAATCAAATGCGTAGGTTCTTCACTGAAAAACAGGCGCATTTGATATTTGTCGATTACGGCGCCACCTTCCACGAATGGGATACAATAGTTTGAGTAAATCGTACGTATTCCTTGGATAGAATCCGAACACTCAATAAATTTGGGAGTTTCCCTTTTAAAAATGTTGATCCCGCCCTGCAGGAGAGATGGTCAGTAGGTGACCATTTGTAGCCCCGACAGAGGTCCTTTTACTAATATGAACAATTCACCTAGAACGTTTCTGTCGTACAAGGTACGAGTATTTATTTGCCTCAGGTAAAAACAAATACTCTGTGTGTTCTATCAAAGTACGATCCGCGGGATTTGAAATTTAGTTCAAAGTGAAACATATTTCTGTCACTAAGGAATAGCGTGATATATCGTGTTGCCTGATGGTGTGCTTCCCTTACATCGCAGCACATGAACGTTAGCAGGTCACTACATCGATCAGACTCCACAATACAAACATCGATCGCAACTGTATATGAAATTCCCTAGAGGGCAATAGAAAAATTTGTTCTGCTTGACCTTCCGGCCTGTGAAATTGATTGCCTAGGTACGCCTGCGTCTGTTTACTCTAACTTGTTCGTTCGTTCTCGATACAGATCTAAAATCGCTACATGGAAAACGACGGAATTCCGACTGTAGCATTGCTTGCGAAGATTTCACTCTGATGCAAAAGTGGGTTACTTTGTTTCTCCACATCAGCAAAATTTTCACCTTTGTGCCTCCGTTTCATTTTTCACATTATATTAAGAGCCACCTCAGTACTGTCTCATCTTTAAATCGATGCCTCCTAAAGTCTTATATCTTTTGTACGACTTTGAGAATTGTATAACACTGGTGTATGGAATTTAATAGTGTCTGGAATTTGTGTCACTACATATGAAAAATATTTGACTCCTTCATTTGAAGATTTCCTGTTCAAAGAGGACTGTCTACATTATAGATCCAAGAAAATGTATGCCGTTCTGTTGTTATGCCTAACCATCGTATGAAATTCAGCGAATTCAAGATAAACCATTCTAGCTAACTACCACGTGAATAAAAATGCAGTAACATAGAAATGTCCCAGTGAAATAAGCTAGGTTAATACACATTTTTATTATTTCTGAAATGACGATTATTACAAACGTTTGCAGTTCATCAATAATGCACGCGGTTAGCAGCAAGCTGTATAAAAGACGCGATGTTATTACAACTGAACTCATTCGATTCCGTTCTGATGTGAAATAGAAGACTGTGCTAATTTTCTCAATTTCTGAAAAACTGGAGCTAAATAAAAAGCTCAAACCAATTGTCGAATGAGCTTTCGGATGCGGCATAGGTTTGGTGAAGTAGTAGTTACGTGTAGGCAACCCATGGTCTATTATACATTGTTAGCGTTATATATGTGATATATATCCATTACATATACAGGTGGCAAAAAATCATGCGATAGCGACATGCACAGTTTCAGATGCCGGTAGTAAAGCGTACGCAAGGTACAAAAGGGGAGTGCCACAACGGAGCTATCGTTTGCGCTCAGATTCATAAGAAAAAGTACCCAAAGTGATTATGAAACTAACAGACTTTGTACGCGGAATGATAGTCCTAACTAGACTCATGGAACATTCCATTTCGGAAATGATTAGAAAATTCAATATTGTGAGATCCACAGTGTCAAGACTGTATAGAGAGTACCAAATTTCAGGCATTACCTCTCACCACGGACCACACAGTGGCCGACGGCCTTCCCACTTACTGACACAGAGCAACGACATTTGCGTAGAGTCGTTCGTGCTAGCAGACAAATGAAGTAACCACAGGAATGAGAGCGGGACATACGACGAACGTATCCTTTAGGGAAGTGTGGGAAAACTTTGTGTTAATGGACTGTAGCAGCAGACTTCCGACGCCAGTACATTTGCCAACAGCACGACATCGCCTGCAGCTCCTCTTCTGGGCTCATGACCTTATCGGTTGGGTCCTTGACGAGTGCAGAACCGTGGCCTGGTGAGATGAGTCGAGCCGCGTATCGGCAGTCGCTGTGGCAGAGCGGTTCTACGCGCTACAGTTCAGAACTGCGCTGCTGCTACGGTCGTAGGTTCGAACCCTGCCTCGGGCATGGATGTGTGTGATGTCCTTAGGTTAGATAGGTTTAAGTAGTTCTATAGGGGACTGATGACCTCAGATGTTAAGTCTAGTGCTTAGAGCCATTTGAACCATTTGAACCTTCGCCGTATCGGTCGGGTCCTTGATGACTGCAGAACCATGGCTTGGTGAGGTAATCGCGATTTGATAAGAATTGATGGTTGGGATCGAGTGTGGCGCAGACCCTACGAAGCCACGGACTCGTTAACAAGAGACAGTGCAAGCTGGTAGTGACTCCATAATGACGTGGCCTGTGTTCACATGGTATGGGCTGAGTGCTCTGGGGCATCGGAACTGATCATTGACTGTAAATGGCTATTTTCAGCTACTTAGAGACCATTTACCGTAAACAATACTGGGATTTTTATGGATAACAATGCGCCATGTCACCTAGCCCCAACTGTTCACGACTGATTGGAAAAACATTGTGGACAATTCTAGTTAAAAATTTGGTCACCCAGATCGCCCAACCTTATGGCTATCGAAAAGTTATGGGACATGATCGATATGTTAGTTTGTGCACAAAAGCCTGCAACAGCAACCTTCAACAATTATGGACGGTTATAGGGGCAGCATGGCTCAGTGTTTCTGCAGGTGCTTCCAGTGAGCTGTTGAGTCCATATCAGGTAGAGTTGCTGTACTATCTGAGTAAATGGAAGCCCGACACGATATTAGGAGGTATCCATCACTTTTTCACTCAGTGTATATTGTACCTTACGAAGGATAGTTAATGAAGAACCCGAAAATATATGAAATCCGACAATTTAATAATAACGAAACAAGAACTTGATAGAAACCATGTTCCCAGAAGCGTTCTGAAAGAGCCCAAATAATTACTGTATTGTCTTTTACTGCACCGTTCAATAATATAGGCTGTACTGATTATTTAAAGTAATTATTACAAAGATGATAAATTGCTATCTAAATATGCAGTGTTGCATTTGCAATGTTGTACAGGCTTCGGCAACGCCTGAACATTTGCAACTACATTTAAAATTACATAATGCAGAGCATTGTAGTGTCTCGTGAGGCTTCACACGACCAACTAAGTCCCTTTCGCTTACGTGTTGATGCATTCTAGTCACCGAACTATCCCTGGGAAAGAAAATCTGCAATCATTTCATCCAACCTCAGCCCAAGTGTCCGTTAAAGTATTTAAAAACATATATGGAAGAATATATAGATCCTATTTCGTGAAAAAAATCCATGATAGAATAAACAAATTTCAAGATTTCCGAACGAATTCGCTACAAGTAGGAGGCGAGAGTCCACCGCAGATCAGCTGCGAAAGTCAGCTCCCGACAGTGGTGAGAGAGACAGTCGTCGAAACGATAACGTTTCATTCAAGCTTGAGTGTCAAGCAAACCCATAAAAAAGTTTTCCAAAAATGATTACATCCCCATACAGATGCCCAGTTATAATGAAATCTGTCATCTAAATGCAAGTAAATCTAAAATAGTTTAGGAAAAAATACTTTTTCTCATCACGGGAGTACGCAATATCGACACATGCGTGAATAAAACGCGGTAACTCTTAAGATACCTCAGTTCGGCAAAACTCTCGGTGGCGCACGCCCATTTTTATTTAGAATTTTAAAAATCCACCCTTACAGTCAGAGCGCGTAACGAGAGTACTAGGGTACTAGGCGCTTGCAGGCCAGCAAACACTTTGACACTCGCCCATCCCGGATGACCTATCGGGCGCAAGAGCGGCATTGTACAGGCAGAAAAGCAGCAGCGTAGCGTACCAGTGACAAACACTCACACTGTCGGCGTAGTACACTGCTCTGACGCAGATTTCATCAGCAAGCATTCGTGAATGTCGTGATCACTTTCGACATTTACGAGGGTCACGCCAAAAGAAATGCACACTGTTTTTTTGCAAAAATACAGTTTTCATTCTGCATGTGTGAAAGTTTTACGGTATGTAGATACATCCTTTCCGCTTGTTTTCAAACTTAGTAAAATAGTTTGAAATAGTAACAGTGTACTTACTTTTTTTCAATAGCTAGACTTTATGACAGTGTGCTGGTCCGGCACAGTTTTTAGTCTTACAGTTTGAGATTTACATCCTCATCGCGCCTGGTCTGCCTGTGAGGTAGATCATATACAAGGGCTTTCAGCTGCCTCTTCCGATGTCATTTTATGTAATCCACAATGTTAGAGATGTCCTTCATAAATCAAGTGCAGGACTTCCATATCGTCTCGTTCGCTACCCGCAAACTGTTAGTCCTACAGAAAAAAATATGTAGGAAATGTATTATATTTAAATTATTTACTGGGATAATTTTTCGTTAGAGGTCATAAATTTCGAGTTATTGAGTAAGTATTAAAGTAATCTTCAAACACACTGTCGCGCCTACACCCATCTCCTACCTGTCGGGATTTCTAGGATGCTGTTCATGGCACTCCCTGCTACCATTGCACAAATATTTGCCGTTGCAAGAGTTACTTCCTAAATTTGACATTTCTTCGACTTCGTGGACTGGCCTTATTACGCAATCGCCTTAGTTCAGCACTTACATTGTTAAACTGACGTTTTTGTAAATTTTAAATAATAGTTTTTCTTATTTTGCTAGTACATAATAAACAATTTCATCGCTGTATTCATAAGGTGTTCTGACTACAAAGCTACTATGCTTCTAAGGCTTAAAGTTGAGTTGAATCGTCCGCAGCTCTTGGCCGTGCGGTAGCGTTCTCGCTTCCCGCGTCCGGGTTCCCAGGTTCGATTCCCGGCGGGGTGAGTGATTTTCTCTGCTTCATGATGGCTGGGTGTTGTGTGCTGTCCTTAGGTTAGTTAGGTTTAAGTAGTTATAAGTTATAGGGGACTAATGACCGTAGATGTTTAGTCCCATAGTGCTCAGAGCCATTTAAACCATTTTGAGTCGAATCGTCAACGTAAATAGTTTTAACGTAACGTTTGCAGAAGTCGTTTTTCGTTCATAACCCTCATGGACACATTTTAATTAATAATGTTAATCAAGTATTGGACTATGCTGATGATATAACAGCTCAAACAATAGAGTGCAAAAAGGGGTCGAATACCCGGAGTAGTTTGTGTAGTCCGAAATTTTTGTGCAGTCGAAGAACATACTAGAAAACCTGACTGGCGAGGGATGGGTATGGGGTGGAGGTGCGACTGAAGATTACTTTTGAACGTTTTTCTTTAATAACTCAGAACCGTCGCCTCCAATGAAAACGCATCGCAAGACAAAATTTAACTACACGGCGTTTCTTAGAAGAAGGTCCTGCTCATTTTTTCTGTAGGACTAATAGCTTGTATCTAGCGAGCGAGAGAATATGAAAATCTCATGCTTGGTTTATGAAGGCCAGCTTTAACCTTACGAGTTGCATAAAACGATAGCGTTAGGGGAAGCGAAATTACCTTCTATACATTTATGAATCATGATACGAAACTTCCTTTCAGTTTTATTATTTATTTATCTATTTTGTGAGTAATCAGTCTTCTGATTGCTTTGAAGTGGCCCGGCACGAATTCTTCTCTTCATAGGTTCAAATGGTTCCAATGGCTCTAAGCACAAAGGGACTTGACATCTGAGGTCATCAGTCTCCTAGAATTAGAACTACTTAAACCTAACTAACCTAAGGACACCACACACATCCATGCCCGGGGCAGGATTCCAACCTGTGATCATAGCAGCAGCGTGGATCCGGACTGAAGTGCCTAGAATCGCTCGGTCATAGCGGCCGGTTCTCTTCATAGGAGAGTAGCACTTGCTGCCTACGTTTTCTAATATTTTCTGGATTTATACTAATCTCTGTCATCCTCTAGAGTTTTTACAGCTTCTTGTAGTACAGTGGGAGTTATACCCTGTTACCTTAACAGAAGTCCTAATGTCCTCTTCCTTCCTCTTGTTAGTATTTTACACATATTCTTCCCCTAGCCGATTCGGCGGAGAACTTCCTCCTACCTTCGTAGTCAATCTAATTTTCAACATTCTTCTTCAGCATCACATCTCAGCTGCCTCGATGCTTTTCTGTTCCGGAAATACTAAAAGTCAATGTGATCTTAGATTCACGCAAAAGGACTTCCAGTCTTGAATATATTGACTGAACTATGGTCAGAGAGTGGTAACACTTATTCTAGTGTTAGCAAAAAATTGGTTCAAGTGGCTCTGAGCTCTATGGGACTTAACTTCTGAGGTCATCAGTCTCCTAGAATTAGAACTACTTAAACCTAACTAACCTAAGGACATCACACACATCCATGCCCTAGAGAGGATTTCAAACTGCGACCGTAGCGATAGCGTGGTTCCAGACTGTAGCGCCTAGAACCGCTCGGCCATCCCGACCGGCCTAGTGGTAACATTTTATATGAAAGTCACGCAGGTTCAGGACATTTTTAATGAAGTCACATATTATGTTGTGCTCAGTTCACAAACGATTACGAGGCTTACAACAGATTTAGCAGTTTACAAATCCTTCTTTCATGCTGGAAAGTCAGAAAATTTCGACCACAGCTCAGTCTTTCAATCTCTCAGTACACTTCTTGTTCCCGTTTCACCTTTACCTTTCTACAATTCACTGATAAACCAAACTCAGTGCAATGCGTCGGTAGATCGGTTCCGTCGATGGTCAGCTGGACCTCTGTGGTCGAGCACTAATGAGAGCGCCCTAGTTTTTTTTTTCCCGGCCGCAATCGGTGCCGCGAGGCTGGCTGGGAGCACTCCATCGCGTGCGTGCGTGCGTGTCAACAGGCCGCAGAGAGCGCGGCGCCGGCCGACCCCGCCCGTGGGGCTGGCGAGGTGTCGGGCTTGCTGGCGCCAGGGAAAACAACGCGGATTGTGTTTGAACGGGCGAGTGCCGGCTCTTGGCCCGACACCGACTGTTAGCACGGCAAACAGGCTCCGCCCTGGACGCGGGGCGCTGCTTTATTTCCAGATTAAGTGCACTGCGCGCAGGCCGCGCACAGCACGGCTGGCGCACCGCATAGCAGCGCAACGGATTGCGGCGCTGCAACGCAACGCAGTGCAGAGCCCGCTTCGAGCCAACGTCGCGCCACCCGCGGGGAGAGCGGCAGCCGGCCAGAAATCTGCCTCTTTCATGTGGCGGCACGCATGCGTGACGCGGAATACTTGCCACAACGGCTTCTCTGCGGGGCCCGAGATTACATTTCTGTTAATCGCTACAGCGCAGCAGAGCTAGTTAAACACCGACACCCTGAGAGCTTCGGCGACTACGCCTCTTCTAATCTGAACGTCGCAGCACATTTGTTAGACAGTTGTAACACTGGTGGCTCTGAGAGCCATAATATTCGATCCCAAGATTCATTTCGTAGTTCAGAGAGAATGCATTAGCCGACGTATGACGTGTTTTTGGACAATTATAACAACAATTTTAGCTTGTGAGGCACTCGACTGCGTGGTTATACCCCACCCTACAAATCCCTGGTCTTTTCAGAGTACATGAATGAAGATGAAATTATGAGTACAACAACAACACCCAGTCCCTCGGGCAAAGAAAATCCCCTATCCCACTGGGAAAGACTTAGGGACTCGGTGATACAGAGGCAGCAACGCTAACCACTAGATCACAAGCTGTGGACGTATACAGGGTGGTCCATTGATCGTGACCGGGCCAAATATTTCACGAAATAGGCAACAAACGAAAAAACTACAAAGAACGAAGCTCGTCTAGCTTGAGGGGGGAAACCAAATGGCGCTATGGTTGGCTCGCTAGATGGCGCTGCCATAGGTCAGCAGGATATCAATTGCGTTTTTTTAAATAGCAACCCCCATTTTTTATTACATATTTGTGTGGTACGTAAAGAAATATGAATTTTCCCTTTGTGAGAGATGTCGCCGTAATAAGTACGTGGTATCACGTAATATTCCGCCATTGCGGACGGTATTTGCTTCGTGACACATTACCCGTGATAAATGGACCGTTTACCAATTGCGGAAGAGATAGATATCGTGTTAATGTATGGATATTGTGATCAAAATGCCCAACGGGCGTGTGCTATGTATGCTGCTCGGTATCCTGGACGACATCATCCAAGTGTCCGGGCCGTTCGCCGGATAGTTACGCTATTTAAGGAAACAAGAAGTGTTCAGCCACATGTGAAACGTCAACCACTAACTGCAACAAGTGATGATGCTCAAGTTGTTGTTTTAGCTGCTGTCGTGGTTAATCCGGACATCAGTAGCAGACAAATTGCGCGAGAATCGGGAATCTCAAAAACGTCGGTGTTGAGAATGCTACATCAACATCGATTGCACCCGTACCATATTTCTATGCACCACGAATAGCATGGCGACGGCTTTGAACGTCATGTACTCTTCTGCCACTGGGCACAAGAGAAATTACTGGACGCTGACAGATTTTTTGCACGCGTTCTATTTGGCGACGAAGCGTCAGTCACCAACAGCGGTAACGTAAACCGGCGTAATATGCACTATTAGGCAACGGAAAATCCACGATGGCTGCGACAAATGGAACATCAGCGACCTTGGCGGATTAAAGTATGGTGCGGCATTATGGGAGGAAGGATAATTGGCCCCCATTTTATCAATGTCAATCTAAATGGTGCAATGTATGCTCATTTCCTACGTAATGTTCTACCGACGTTACTACAAGATGTTTCACTGCATGACAGAATGGCGATGTACTTCCAACATGATGGATGCCTGGTACATAGCTCGCGTGCCGTTGAAGCGGTACTGAATAGCATATTTCATGACAGTTGGATTGGTCGTCGAAGCACCATACCATGGCACGCACGTTCACCGGATATGACGTCCCTGGATTTCTTTCTGTGGGAAAAGTTGAAGGATATTTGCTATCGCGATCCACTGACGGCGCCTGACAAAATGCGTCAGCGCATTGTCAATGCATGTGCGAACATTACGGAAGGCGAACTACTCGCTGTTGAGAGGCATTTATTGCATTAATGTGGTATTTACAGGCAATCACACTGTAGCAGCATGCGTTCTCAGAAATGAGAAGTTCACAAAGATACATGTATCACATTGGAACAACCGAAATAAAATGTTCAAAGGTATCTACGTTCTGTATTTTAATTTAAAAAACCTACCTGTTACCAACTGTTCGTCTAATATTGTGAGCCATATGTTTGTGACTATTACAGCGCCATCTATCACAAAGCGAAAAAAGTGGTCCAACTTAAACATTCATATTTCTTTACGTATTACACGAATAACAATAAAAATGGGGGTTCCTATTTTTAAAAAACGCAGTTGATATCCGTTAGACCTTAGCGGGCCAACCATCTGGTTTCCCCCCTTCAAGCCAGAGAAGTTTCGATCTTTGTAGTTTTTTCGTTTGAGAGTTATTTCGTGAGATATTTGGTCGGGTCACGATCAATGGACCACCCTGTATACGGAGTGAGCTGCAGACTACGTACAACAAGAAGGCTATTTTTTTTTTCAAACTCCGATCAGCCAATCAGACACCAGATCAAAAGCACACTGAAAACCCAGTGAAGCTGTATGCAATGTATTGTACAGCGTTTATACTATGCCCATCTATCGCCCCATATCACACTTTTCGGTTCTGATTGCAGGGTGAGCGCGTAGATATGTCTAGAAAAGTATGATATTGTAATGCCTATGTCGATAATAAGTACAATGCAGTGTACACTTGTATGTTTGAAGGAACATTGCGTCCTTAGTCCTATCAACAAAGGACCCACAATATCATCGTCATTGTTCATTGCTGGGCCAGCGACTTTTAATTAAAACTTCTCCCACACGACAATTACATGATGTGAACGAGTGCAGGCTGTAGACAGATGGAAGTCGACATATGGAAGTTTGGATCGTGCTGGGATAGGCGGAGCGGTTAAGGCGAGCACTCGCGTAAAGTGGGAAATCTTGGTTCGAGTCCCGGTCAGGCACAAATTTTCATTGTATTCATTCCATTGTACATCTTTAAAGAGTGTCAGTGTTCGCTGCTGTGAATACAGTTCATTTGAGCCTAGATAAGTAGTGTTCTCGCCAAGCGTGATGTGCCTGCTGAGGGGTTTTGCGTGATTTCGTGCCATTCGGATAACGTAAGTGTCAAGCGGTGACGTCTTCATGACAAATCTCAACCAAACTCTTCACTCACATGAACCGCTGGCTATGGTGACAGCATTCTGGAACAGACAACGAACTGAAGACTAGCGTAGGAAATTGGCGGAAATCGAAATCACAGGCGACTCCCTTCTGTGATGAAATAATTGGAAAGTTAGTACCAAATTATGATAAATGTCTTAGCCAGTGCGGTGAGTATGCAGAAAATATCTGGAAGATGTAGCCGAGTGTTGCGAATAAAACATAAAATAATTTCACTCTTTCTTCCATTTCGCAACCGATCAGAGGCTTAAATCTCGTACAACGATTACTAATTCCGTCAGATATTGCGCCAAACTTAGCAGTCGTATAATCTGGTTGACTTCCGCGACAGAAGACGGAGAGATTTTGCTCAGACCTGAGCGCCGAATCTTACATTTGCATATATCAATCTTAAAGTATAATTCAGATTTCATTGATAACCATAGAAGCTCTACTCTCAATAGTAAGATATCATCGACTTAATTCACACCTTAATTGCCGTTATTAATAATGGTATGCAGAGGAATCACTCTGCGTGCCTTCGGCTCCCGCCCCCCTCCCCCCACCCCCTACTGCCAAAGAAAGGCGTATCGAGAAAAGTGATTTCGGCTGCCCACTCTCAAAGACGGTCTGCGCAGTAAGGGTCAATGTGGCGCATCGTACATGATAATCTTAAGCAATCGCTTCTCTGCGAGCAATGGTGAAAGAATAGACTGTAAAATGTGTTATTTCATTTATGATGGCAATTTCTACAATGTACAGGATGCTTTAAAATGAATATGCGGGTTTAATACTTTGTAGCAGTTATTATATTCAACTGGCGATTTTAAATAATACAATAAATGAAATAGCAAGTCATAATTTTTCTTACAAATGCTGAATGCGAGCACCATTCGTTACACATCGAGTCAATAACTGAGTTCTTCCCAAACCTTGTTCAGTGTGTGGTGTGTGTGGAACAACCGTTGCAACAATGCTGTTTCTAAAGTCGGGTGGGCGAGGTGGTAACGGAGGCACATGCGCATTATCCTTTATGAACACCCAAAGGAAAAAATCGCATGGCGTCAGATCGTGTGTAAACGTGGAGGTCGTGCAGAACAAGCTCTGCCATTTGGCCCATTGGGGACAAAGTCGTTTAACCAGCCGTGCACTGAGTTACGCCCATTTTACTGCAAAATAAAGTTTTGTGGTTCGTCTTCTTCGAATTGAGGAAAGGTCCATCCATAGTTCTTGTGCATCAAGATAAGAAACACCTGTCATACCTGCTTCGCCGAATAAGAAAGGCGGATAAACTTTCCATCGGGATATGGCACAAAAAGAAAATAATAATTTGGAAGTCCCGTTGCAGCTTAATACCTCGTTGGAGTTTTCTGATCCCCAGATACGCACATTACTTGTGTTCACATTCTCACTTACGTCAAACGTCGATTCATCAAATATTAAAATGTGTGTGAAATCGTATGGGACTTAACTGCTAAGGTCATCAGTCCCTAAGCTTACACACTACTTAACCTGAATTATCCTAAGGACAAACACACACACCCATGTTCGAGGGAGGACTCGAACCTCCGCCAGGACCAGCCGCACAGTCCAAGGTTAATCCCGCGCGGCTTGATTCATCACTGAAGACGACACAACCCAGAAAATTTTCTATCGTTATGAAGCAACGTTTCTTTTGTAGAATTGGCACATAAACCGAAGACTGTGGGCTGCAGAATTTCTAATAAATGCAAATGATAAGGTTGTAGTTGTAAGTATCTTCTTAAATTTCACTGAAATTTGTAATTCACGACTTGCCTTCCGAACTGATTTCTTGGCGCTATGCGTGAAAAATTATAATTCGTTCAACACATTCTTCACTCACTCCTGGTCATACCGTAAACTGCGCATATATGAACAAACAGAACTAGATTCATCTTTCATTTAATATATGATTTATAATTGTAAGTTGAATCTAATAAATGCTACGACGCCTTAAATCACGTATAGTCATTTTGAACACCCTGTACATAATGTTCCAGGATTATTAGTATAAGGTATTTGAATTATTTAATGTATGACTTTGAAGCTGTAATTTCGTTACAGCTTTTTCATGTGTTTATGGCTCCGTCTAAGGAACGTGTTGGCGTCCCAGTAAACTGTGGATTTTCATTCAATAGCGTTGACATTTGAGTCTTATTCGATTATCTAGCAACTTCTTTTAGCCTCACCTCAACAACAACTTTCTAAGAATTGCAGATTTTTGATCCGATGAGGCAAAACACAAACCGGTTCCTGACGCGCCTTGCTACTCTGCTGCACACGGAGACACTTACGGCAACATGAGGTGAAACAGACGAGGAATCCGCAAAGCATTTTCACTGAACATGGGCAGACGTCACATTCAGTTGCACGCGTTTTGTCATTTCATTGCCGTACAGTGTATAGATCATGACTAAAACCCTTTAAGTCATTAAGTAGCGTCATTTTGAAACTAAAACCACTCTTATAACAGATTTTTCGACGGCCTTTGAAGTAGTCCTCTTCGCCTTGAATAACGTATCTATAAAAAACTGTAAAGAGTTTAGTTTCTAAGTCACACGGTATAATGCTCAAAGAATTAATTTGATCTTATACGGTTGTGGAAGTTTTGCGACGTCTAGATCTGTTCGCATAGGGTAAAGTTCATGAAGTTAGAGAATGATTTTAAGCCTTTACATTGTTTCCGGTAGTTTGGGGAACACGCAACTCTTTTACGTGTTGTATTAAGCAACTGACTTCTCAGACCACACTACATCGATTTTATTTTATTTCACATTGTCAGTTTCAGTACATTCCGTCCTGTCTTAAGATGCACCTGAGAAAGTCACTGTATCAGTTGAAAATAAGGTATCTGAAAACCTAATCCAATAGACACTTTCAAGAAAAGTTATTGAGCAATCGATATATCCTTTCTTAAACACATCAGTGAACTTAAATGGAGCCCGCATCTCGTGGTCGTGCGGTAGCGTTCTCGCTTCCCACGCGCGGGTTCCCGGGTTCGATTCCCGGCGGGGTCAGGGATTTTCTCTGCCTCGAGATGGCTGGGTGTTGTGTGATGTCCTTAGATTAGTTAGGTTTAAGTAGTTCTAAGTAGTAGGGGACTGCTGACCATAGATGTTAAGTCCCATAGTGCTCAGAGCCATTTTTTTTGAACTTAAATGGAACTTTCGATGCTCATCAAAAAATGCGTACAGATCATCATTAAAAATGAAATTTTATGTACAAAATTTCTTGCAGATTTCGGTGTTTAGAAGTCCGTGATGAAACAGTCATGTCTGTTACACCAAACGGCAGTTGTTCTGCTAATGATGGGACAGCAATATTAAAGGCTGCAGACCTAGACTTGTAAAATGGCGCAGCATGAGGAAAGCGACTGCTAGAGCTCTGCAGTCTCGATATGACAGTTACGTATCAGTGTTAATGGAAAGCTCCTTTCAGCCTCTAAGGTAGGTTTCGTCGGTATTACTCGGCCTTTTAGTGCTACAGTTAAATTAATTTCATATTTAGTTAAAGTATTGAAGACTGGTGTACTTTACAAATACGAGAGGCGTTAGATACGCAGTACAGCACATTTTTTCTAAAAGCGGGTTGGTTTCATTCAGGATTCCAATACAAAATATGATTTTCCACTCTTTTGGCCACAACATCTAGCATTTCAACATTATTCAATGCGGCGGACGCACGCCACCTTAGTGGGAGGCCCTGTATGGTCGTATGCTACCATTCTACTGGTCGACGTTGAGCGAATATCCTGCTGCTTCGGTAAGCTCCCCATCATCTACGCACTGCTTCCCGCTGAATATACCCTTTATTGGGCCAAACAGATGGAAGTCGGAAGTTGCGAGACCCTGGCTGTTCCTCTACAGTTCGCAGACTTGTGTGAGGCCTTGCGTTGTCGTGGAGAAGGAGAAGCTCGTTTGCATTTTTGTGGCGACGAACATGTTGAAGTCGTTTCTTCAGTTTCCTGAAGGTTGTACACCATACTTCAGAGTTTATCGCTACATCATAATGGAGGACATGAAACAGAATAACCCCTTCAGCGTCCAAAAAGACAGCCGCCGCGATTTTAGCGACTGAGTATACGGCTTTGAACTTTTTGTTCGCTGGGGAGACACCTTCCCACGCATTGCTGGTTTGCTTCCGGCTCGAAGTTACGAACCCATGTTTCACTTCCTGTGACGTTATTTGACAAAAATTTTCTCGATCGGCATCGTAAGAGCAAGTTGTGCAAAGAGGTGCTGATTCTGATCGTCCATCGTCTCGAACGAGTGTCCACGCGTTGCAGTACTGAAGGAGTCACAGCTGTGTGTAGCGAGGCGGCACGTGGGAGATCGGACGGGTTCGCGAGAAGCTGTTGCAGTGATTGCAGACACCTCACCCAACGACTCATCGTGCTTTTCTTTTCCCTGGACTCCGCAGACATTCTACAAGCACCTATGAATATTTGTGTTAGTCTTGTTTCCCGCCAAGAGGAACTCACTGACAGCTCTCTGCTAAGAACGCACCTCAGTTACAGAAGCTATTTTGAAGCCACCAGTCGGAAGATTATGAAACTAAAGGGGCTGAAGCGGGAATACTGCACGATGTCCTACAACAAATTTTCAAATTCTGAATATTTTTCAACCGAAGCTGGCCTAGATAGAAAAACGCCCATTGCACCTTATTTGTGGCCGGAAACATTTTCGCTATACTTCAGTATACGGAATAAAACATTGCTACAAAGAGATATATTTTGTGACTCTGTGATAGAACTGAGCTGCTAGCATCGTTCTAGTTAAATGATAATCCTGCTGAAGGTGTCACGCAGAAATTCTCGATGGTAGAAAGCACAGAGTGAGCACAAACTCTTGCCCTGATTATAACAATTTATAACATACTAACCGTTTGACATAATAAGTTAAATTTCATGACATTGCATAGGTTAGTGTTACTAGTTTATTTTTAAGACCACTTACGTTAGTAAACCTCATCGTGTGCTTCCATGGTAGCTCGGAGAATGTCGAGGCGGTGTTCTAGTTCCTGCCAGGTTTTTCGTAACATGTGTTCTGTCACAGTACCAAAAGCAGCTTCTGTCCCAGCCTTCAGTTCGTCAACGTCAGCAATTGGTGTGACGAACACTTTGTCCTTGATATAGCCCCAGAAAAAAAATTCAAGGGGCGTAATGTCTGGAAAGGGGAGTAATCTCTGGATCGGTGGATTGAAAGGAACGGTTCAACACCCTGGCACCCCACTCTCCGGATATTACGCCCTTTGACTTTTATCTGGGGCTGTATCAAGGACAGAGTCTTCGTCAAACCTTTTGCTGACGTCGACGAACTAAAGGCTAGGATACAAGCCGCAGTGGGTACTATGACAGAACAGACGTTACGAAACAACAGGTGGAAACTGGAATACCGCCTCGACAATCTCCTAGCTACCAAGGGAGCACACGTTGAGGTTTATTAATGTAAGTGGTCTTAAAAAGAAACTAGTAACACTAACCTATGTAATGGCAACAAATGTAACTTATTATGTCAAACTGTTATAAATTGTTAGAATCAGGGCAAGATTTTTTGCTCACCCTGTATATTGCAAGCACATGGAATAGCTGTAACGACTGTAAAATCTGTCGGGGACGTGCTCTGCTTCACGAACACAATTCAGTCATGATTGTCTCTTAAACGTACCCTTTGTGTTTAATGGTACGTTCTCATACCATCTATAGAACACTGTATGAAATTAACATTAGGGGAACGGGAAAGTTATTTAGAAAACTGATAGCTTCTAAAATGTGACGTATATAGCTATTAGAACTTAATTGGAAAGTTAATACATTAAGTCAATATTTGAGTAAGTGATGAAAGAATTATACGGAAAATCCTTACCAGAAGAAAACAGTATAGTCTTGCACCTGCTGTAATATCTTATAATACTTATCTGCCTTCGGATCTAGCACCAGTAAAGACGGAGAATGTTTATTTATGTTAAATATTGTCGAGAATTTATTATGTTTTGAGCCACAATCATGAAAATTTTTTGACAAGATATTTCCAGCATTTGTATAGTGTAATACATCATAAACAGACAAACGGTGGAAATGTCTTTTAGAAAAAAAGTATGTAGAATGATGAGGGTAATAGGTTTCACATTATCATAATGACAGGTCAGTGCTAGAGAGGAGACCAATCACATAAAACCATTTGAAACCATAGGAGTGGTAAAAAAAAAGTCGGGCGAATTCAAACAATTTATTTCGCTTGAATTTGGCTACATAAGACAGAGGTATAGGCTTCCCGCTTTGCAAACAGTAATTTGTCATGTTGCCTATGATGATTAACGTGATGAAGTGATAGAATTCATTTCCAGTTTTCTGTTCCCATTTTACGATTATTAACCAGGGACTCATCAGCTAAAGAACTAACCCGTGTAATGCCATGGCTATCTCTCCACCACATCCTGTACAGGTTTGTAATTAACAAAACACTTAAATGCTTGCCTTAATTTCTATGCATGTACTTCATTTTTCAGGCACAGCTGTTTAGGGAAAGATGATGTCCCGGAATTGATAATATGAAATGAAATAATAAAATCAATACTGTGCAATGTGCGAATTCCTGTCGGTTAACAGAGAACCGTAGCGAGAACAGTTGCAGAATTACCTGTATAGTTTCGATGCTTGACACTCATCATGTATAATGTACTGGGTACAAAAGAAGGAAAAACAACTAGCTTAGATTCACAGGAATAATTCGAAAGAAACGTGATTCATCCACGAAAGAAGTGACTTGCACAGTTCTCGTTCGAAATATGCTTGACTATTCCTTTTTAGTTTGGGACTCTTACGATGTAGAATTAATAGAGAAGATTATGCAGAAGTAAAGACGAGCGGCACGTTTCGTCACAGGTTCGTTTGATAAGTGCGAGAACGTCACCAAGTACTTCTTCAAACTCCAGTAACAGACGCTACAAAACTGCGAGAGCAAACGTTCCGTGCAGAGCAAGCACACATCTCACACGATGACCATGAAAGGAAATTCAAAGAAATTAGAGCTCTTAAGGAAGTGAGACCTTCGTTTCTCCTAATGTATGCAATCTTGAAATAACTTACCAGAATGCAGCTGGGTGATGTTGACAAACGGCGATATTTCGAGATGAGCTCACGCTGTCACTTTCGACGCAAAACTGGGAGGATGTAGGCCTACTCCTGCCGAAGTTGGCGGTTGTCATTGGCGGTTGTCGACTACGTCACCCGGCTGCATTCCAGTAAGTTATTTAAGCTCCCATTTAATCTTTATTCCCATGTGAATACAAGAGCTAAGAGGGAAGAATCCTCCGACGTCTACCGTAAGAAGTCTGACGTTGTGTGGTGTAAAATTAGACGCAGAGCCGGACGCAGACTCATTTAACGTGTTTCCGTTTTAAATACACGATAGTGACACCGCGATTGCTCCTAGTTGATTGGTCCAAGTAACTGTAGCTTTTTCGTATTTATCAACTTGATTTTTGAACACGGGAAATGAAGTAAGTATATCGAATAGGTGAAGAATTTCTACTTGAATTCAAAATGGATCGCTAAGTGGAGATAGCGCAATCAAACCACACATTAACAGCATGAGTAATCTCACATTCTGATCTCTTGAAGTACGTTTTCAACGTAACATAAAGGTAGTCACGACAGGTAGCGCTTGTATTTTTCATCCTGCCTTTTATTGCTGATATGTAATATGTGGACATTAAGTTGGGAATGTGGGTCTCACGAGGAGCGTGCAAGGGATAAATCCCTGCAGTCGCAATATCCTCTGTGCCCTCGGTGGCTCAGATGGAGCTGGCACGATAGCTCAGCGTGTTCGGTCAGAGGGTTTAGCTACCCTCTGTAATAAAAAAAACTGAGTAAACGGATCAGGGAACAATATAGGACAAAATGAGATAAAAAAGATAGACAGAGCGTCTGCCATGTGAGCAGAAGACCCCGGGTTCGAGTCCCGAACGGGTCACACATTTTCAACTGTCCCCGTTGATGTATATCAACGCCTGTCGACAGCTTAGGGTCTTATTTAACTATCATTTCATTTTATTGTTGAGTTTACTACTCCTTGACCTTCGAAATAGAAACTTACAGAAACTAAATATAGTCTTCCACTGCATCACAATAGCTAAAGACATTTTCTTCCATAGTAACTTAGTTCTGAAAAAAATATGTTTCTTCAAAATCGGTTCATATACATGAAGTTTAAGCGAGTCGTCCGAAAGAATCAGTGTGGGAGAAAGTGGAATACTGAAGTACTGAGGAATGAGGAAACGAATTTAAAGTCTGCTAAGGATATGGATACGGCGATAAGGAACTCCAGATTAAGCTTCTCAGTTGAAAAGGGATGGGCATCTCTGAAAGGGACACTCAAGGATTTAGTACAGACAAACTTAGGTACAAGAAAGGTAACTGCGAAGTGACTTAGGTACCAGACGAGAGATATTTCAATTGATCGACGAAACAAGGAAGTACAAAAGTGTTCAGGGAAAGACGGGAACACAGCAACTTAAATCCCTCAGGACTGAAATATATAGCAAACGCAGGGCAGCGAAGGCGAAATGGCTGCAGGAAACATGTGAAGACATAGAAAAATCAATTCTCGTCGGAAGGACATATTCTGGATGTAGACAGTTCAAAACAAGGTTCCCTGAAATTTAAAGCAAGTGTGGTAACATTAAGAGTGCAATGGGCAGACCACTGTTAAACGCCGAAGAGAGAGTAGAAAGAGTTCACTGAAGGCCTTCGTGAGAAGGAATACTTTGGTGACATGTTAGAAGAAGAAACTTGAGTTGATAACATAGGGGATCCAATACTAGAGTCAGAATTTAAAACATCTCTTAAAGACTAAGGGACCGAGCGAGGTGGCGCAGTGGCTAGCACACTGGACTCGCATTCGGGAGGACGACGGTTCAATCCCACGTCCGGCCATCCTGATTTAGGTTTTCCGTGATTTCCCTAAATCTCTCCAGGCAAATGCCGGGATGGTTCCTTTCAAAGGGCACGGCCGTCTTCCTTCCCCGTCCTTCCCTAATCCGATGAGACCGATGACCTCGCTGTCTGGTCTCCTTCCCCGAACCAACCAACCAACCAAAGACTAAGGAACAGATAATGCAGAAAATAAACATTCAATCGGAATGTCTAAAATTAATGGGAAGGGGAATTGGCAACAAAACTATTCACGTTGGTGTGTAGAATGTATTAGATTGGCGCTACACCATCAGACTTTGCGAAAAAGCAATAGCGAACAAGTGTGAAACATATCGCAGAATCAGCTTAACAGCTGTCCGCCCCTGGTAGCTGAGTGGTCAGCGCGACGGAATGTCATACCTAACGGCCCGGGTCCGATTCCCAGCTGGGTCGGAGATTTTCTCCGCTCAGGGACTGGGTGTTGTGTTGTCCTTATGATAATCATTTCATCCCCAGCGACACGCAAGTCGCTGAAGTGGCGTCGCCTCGAAAGACTTGCACCAGGCGAACGGTCTACCCGTCGGGAGGCCCTAGCCACACGGCATTTACATTTCTTCTTCAGCTTAACATCTCTTGAATCCAAGTTGCTGACAAGAATAATACGCAGAAGGATGGTAGAGAAAACTGAGGAGTTCTCACTTTACGCTTGATAATGGAAGCAAGGTAGAAGAAAAATTAAGACGTGCTCAAAGCATTCTGAGAAAAATAGGAGTGAGCTATAGAAAAAGACAGATAATGCACAAAATGTACAAGAACCAAAAGAGAACAAAATATTGGGCGACAAAGAACGAACTGGTCGGATTGAAAAGGGTGTAAGAGCGAGGTACAGTCTTTAGCCCCTAATGTTGAATATATACTTCGAAGAAACAATGGCGGAAATAAAAGAATGATTCCAGACTGGAACTAAAATTCAGAGTGAGAGCGTATCCGTCATAAGATTCGCGGATGACATAGCTACCCTCAGTGGATGTGAAGAAGAATTACACAATCTGTTGAATAGAATTATTAGTCTAATGAGTAAAAAATATTGACTGAGAATAAACCGGAAAAAGACGAAGGTAATGGGATTTAGCAGAAATAAGAATAGCGGGAAACACATTTTCAAACAGGGCGATCACGAAGTAGACGAAGGACGTCTGCTGCTTTGTAAGCAAACTTACCCATGAAGGACGAGGCTAAGAAGGACAAGAAAAGCTAACTAGCACATTCATAGAGGGCGTTCTCGTCAGAGAGGAGGCTGTTTGTATCAAACATTGACCTTAAGTGGAGAATGAAATGATAATTAAATTAAGGTCCTAAGCTGCCGACAGGCGTTGATATACATCAACGGTGACAGTTGAAAGTGTGTGCCTTGACCGCAACTCGAGTCCAGGGTCTCCTGCTTGCATGGAAGACACTCTATCCATCTTTTTTTATTTTTTTATTTTATTTTACTGAAATGGGTAAAGGAATTTCGTTCCTCTTCGTCGACATAACCAAAATAATAAAGGTCGTCCCGTTACGACATGAGGATGCTCCATGCTATAGCCATTTGTGGATTTCCCGACGACTGTCGTCTCGTCACTGTGTTGTTTCCGTTGTTTGTTCAATCTCATTAATAAAAGGAACTGCAAAGAGGTCCGGAGGTTATCTTCTCATGTCATGAATAATCCAGCTGCGAAGCGGGGTATGGAATTCGCTCCAAAGAAAATTAGAAAAATATTTTCTGTATTTACGGTTCTTGATGATCACACAATGTCGTTCGTTGAAGTAATACCAAAAATCGGGTACTGTCTCTTCGCCATTGCCGAATAGGTAGTGAACAGCGTGGCCGCTAATCCACGTCACAGAGTTCGTTTTTGCTCTTGGAAAATACACCTCATCCGAGAAAAGAAGTGATCGTGTAGTTATCCTGTCGGGAGTAGTGCGCGTGAGAAAAGCCAATATCTGACGCAACAATACCAAACTTCCTTTTCTGATCAGCATTCGGAACGATGTTCATCCATGTCAATCACTTGGCATGTGGCAGACAAGGGTGAGGCGGCGAGGTGGATGTGATGTAGGCGGGACTGGCGCAACTGTTTCCCATTAACAGTTATATACCATGCAGATTGCACGTCAGTATCAAGGGTGGTGGCATGCACTGCCTGCCACACAGCACGCCACTTCGTAGTGCGATGTTTGCTTCCTATCACATTAGGCGTCCTGTTCAGTTGCATGGAAGTATATATCGCCCTCAAGGTGAGAGTCGTAGTGCAGTGTGGATGTAGCATAATTCAAAGAAGAATTGGCTACTGTAGAAGAAAGGTGCTGGGATATCCGTTATCATCATAGGGGGCGTGAGTGAGGTGGATCGTAAGGCCTCCAGTAATAGACTTGTGAGGCACGTCGGGCTTCGTCGCCACAGGTGCAGGTGACAGCTGACGAGCAGAGCCTTCGCTCTGTTCTGAACATAACAAAAGCCTGAACCCCCTCTGCTCCTCGAGGGGGGGTTAGGGAATCGTAACGAATCTTAAATAATATGCCCGTACTAACAAAGAATCTCAAAACCGCCAACATGCGGTGGGCCAGAGTAGATGATATCGGGAGTATCTGTGCAAGATAGGTGACGCGTGACGCCAAATACACGTTAGCATATCGTGTCCGTTGCAGGTCTACATTTCTAAGACGGTTGTCACTTATTCCTGGTCTCATCTCATTCAATAAACGCCTGTAGTTAGAGGCTGTCGAGCGCTTCGTGTCAGTGCCAAGACAGTGGATTGTGTCACTGATTCGAAGCAGTGCGAAGCTTTCGTCGGATAGACCTCTGCCTATAGACAGGGCGTGCGATTTGTGGACACTGAGATTGCTCCCCGATGCCGCGCTGTATGTCGCCACCCACGCCAGTACTGCACGAACATCGTCATTACTGCGAAGAAGGAATACCAGACCATCAGCATACGCCGTGCAGTAAAAAGTGTGTCCACTAAGGGACATCCCAGTCAGGCGTTTTCTGAGGCTACACAGTAGTGGTTCCATGACGAGGGCGCACAATATCGTCGAAAGAGAGCAGCCTTGTCGCACCGAGCGCTGGATCTTTATCGGCGGCGTGAGTCGGCCATTATATAACACCTTGGACGTTGCGCCGCGTAGGAGACGCATCACTAAAGCAATTATGATGTTCAGATACCAGCTGTGTCGCAGTACCTCCATCAAAAATGTGTGGTCGAGTCTGTCAAAGGCCTGATTAAAGTTGAGTGAGGCCAAAATTCCTATCATTTGGCGAGCGTTGGCTAGCGCGATCATATCTCGATATCGGCATAGTGCAGTGCGAATATTGTGTTCACCTCCTAACGATGCCTGGTCCTGCGACACAGTACAAAAGACCGATCGCTTTAGGCGTGCTGCCAGAAGCCGGGAGAAAATCTTCATGTCACTATTGAGTAAGGTCAAGGGACGATAATCACTGATCCTGGATACGCGTTGTGGTTTGTGTATGGAAACAATCAGTCCTTCTAGGAACGCCCCAGGCATCCTCGTCGTGGGAGACATAATATCGCGGCAAATATCAGCCCATGCTGGTGCCAGCAATTGCTGAAATGTCTGATAAAATTCCAGAGAATGGCCTTCAGGTCCGGTATTGCTTCAACGATTTCCTCCTCCGTCACATCTGCAGTCAAATCCGCTGTCGGAGAGATCGTGCCATAAGTGAGTTGAGAGACTGCGGCTACCACCTATGGGAGATGTCAGTGTTTCGAGTACAACCTAATGTAGTGAGCATGAAGGGCGTTTCCTATATCGCGCTGGGTATCAAGGCATCGTCCGGATTCCGTCGTGATTGCTTGGATCAGCGACCTGCGTCGACGCCGTCGTTCTGCAATTACGTGGTACATGGACGGTTCCTCCTGGGCCACTCCGTCTTGAGTGTGCGCTCTTACGATCGCACCTTCATGGTGGCAACGTGTAAATCTGAAGATCTGGACCTTGGCACGGTTCACCGTCACCTGCCTGGCAGGTGAGTACGGCAATGTTGTACATTCCCTTAAGATGCTGTAATAAAAGTCCACGGTATGTCTATTCCATGCTGCTACATCTTTATGATAGCCTATCATGGTCTTCTGGAGGGCTAGTTGGCACAGAATAACCACCACGACAGAGTAGACCAGCAAGTGCCACGCCGGCGACTACAGGAATCCCACGTGTTCTGTATCAGGCGTTGACATTCCTGAGTCCCGTGTTAGTCCATTACGTATTTTAAATTCTTACAAAATGTAAATTGCATTTTACATGTAATAAACAGTAGCTGCTCGCGTATAATCTGAGTTTGTACGCACCAAAGCAAATACTTTCGATGCAAGCACATTTTATATGCACAAAGATAAGTTATCTGCATAAGTACTGTTCTTATTTTATACTCAGTGGAACATTATCACCACGTTCCTTTTTAATTTTACCTTTTGTTGGAGGTAAACGCGTTTTTTGGCCCTATATGATGAATTTGTATTTTTTATTATTAATACGACATCCGTTTAAAGTTATAAATAAACTGTTTTCAAATAAAACCAGAACTAAGTATTGAGAATTTCAATTTTTGCAATAAAAACGTTTATTTTTAAGTACCAGACAGGTGGACAGTTCCGCAGAACAAAAATGTTCCGTACATTACACGGATCTTTATATATTCACTCTTAGTCACTAGATGGTTCACCGATTCCGGTTTCTAGGGGAATCTAGAAAGACACTGCTCGCATACTCGTAGAAAGGGATCGGAAAGAGGTTATGTACGAGAGGTCTGCAACACACCTAAAGTGCAGGTAACGCAGTTAGGATGTTCACTGACGAAACCTGCTAGAAAAATTACCGTTGTCTACGCTTATTATGATGGTCTACGGCGGTTTTACAACTCTAATCATGTATGATACAACACTTGTCCACCGGAAAAACTAACAATGGAAGCAACTTTACTTACACAGAATTTTTTTTGCTTACGTTTCGTTTCACCCTGTACTCAATGTATCTGTTAAAAAACATCGCACGATTTAGTATTGTTTAACTTGACCTTACCTCATTAACCGAAAAGGGTAACAAACGACGGAGCTCGCTCCCTTATTACACAAAACGGGTCAGAACACTGTTGGAGAATCAACGAAAAAAGCATGCTAAATCTGAACGAAGGCAAAATCTCCAAGATTGGCGATCTTTTACAGAAGCTCGAAATTTAGCGCGGGCTTCAAAGCGACATGCTTATAATAATTTGCACAAGGAAACTTTGTCTCGAACCATGGAAGAAATTCCAAATAGCTTCTGGTCGTATGCAAAATATGTTAGTTGCAAGACACAATCGATGCCTTATCTGCGCGATAGCAATTAAATACTGTCGACGACTGCGCTTCTAAAACAAATTTACTAAACACACCTTTCGAAAATTCTTCGCCAAAGAAGACGAAGTAAATAATACAGAATTCGAATCAAGAACGGGTGCCACATAAGTAATTACAAAGTAAATATCCTCAGAATAGTGAAGCAACTTAAATCACATAGTAAAAGCAAGTCCTCCCGTCCAGACTGTATGCCAATTAGGTTCCTTTCTAAGTATGGTGATGCAGTAGCCCATACTTAACAATCATGTACAACCGCACTCTAGACGAAAGATCCGTACACAAAGACTGGAAAGTTGGACAGGTCGCACCAATATTCAAGAAAGGTGATAGGATTAATCCGCTAAATTACAAGCCCATATCATTGACGTCAATATGCAGGAGGATTTTGGTATGTATTTCGTGTTCAAACATTATAAATTACGTCGAAGAGAACCGTCTATGGACATACAGTCAACACGGATTTAGAAAACATCGTTCTTTTGAAACTATTTTCTAACGTGAAGTGTTGAGTGCTACTGACCAGGGATTTCAAATTGATTCCGTATTTATAGATCTCCAGAAGGCTTTTGACGCTGTACCATACAAGCAGCTTGAAGTGAAATTGCGAGTTTCTTGAATATCGTCTCAGTTACGTGACTACGTGATTCCTCTCAGAGGGGTCACAGTTCGCACTAAGTGACGGAAAGTCATTGCAAAAATATTTAGAAAAGGTATATATATGGTGCAAAAATTGGCAACTGAACCTAAATAATGAAAAGTATAAGGTCATCCATATGAGTGTTAAAAAGAATCCGTTAAACCTCCGCTACACGATAAATCAGTCGAACATGAAGGCCGTAAATTCAACTAAATACCCACGAATTACACTTACGAACAACTTGAATTGGAACGAACACAGAGGAACAGTTGTGGGGAAGGCAAACTAAAGACTGCGTTTTACTGGCAGAACACTTAGAAAGCGTAACAGGAATGTAATTGCCTACACTATGCCTGTCCGTCCTCTTTTGGAGGATTGCTGCGCCGTCTGGGGTGCTTATCAGATACGATTATAGGAGTATATAGTGGAAGTTGAAAGTAGAGTAGTACGTTTTGTACTGCACCGGGATAGAGGAGAGAGTGTCACTGAAATGATACAAGATATGAGGTGGATATCACTAAAACAAAAGCATTTTTCATTGAGGTGGAATCTTCTCACGATATTTCAATCACCAATGTTCTCATCAGAAAGCGAAAATATTTCGTTGTCGCCTACCTACATAGGGAGAAACGATCATCATCATAAAATAAGGGAAATCAGGTCTCGCACGGGGAAGTATACGTGTTCGTTCTTTCCGCGCACTGTTCGAGGTTGGAGTAATAGAGAATTATTGCGAAGGTGGTTCGATGAAACCTCTGCCAGGTTCTTAAGAATGATTTGCAGAGTATCCATGTAGATGTAGAGCCTTACGAATCCGCTCTCCCAGATTTCGACTACGTTGACATTACAAACATTGCCACAAATTACGGCGATCGAGAAGGAACTAATATCGCTTGTTTTATTGCTGGCAAAATTAAACTAACACATATCTTTAAAGAACATCAGTATGAAGGCCGTTATAGATCTACGCAGGAAATGACCTGCATGTTCCCTGCGTATGTGTGTTGAAAGACGAGTTCAGAAAGTCTTCACCATTCACCGGACATTCACCAACTTCACCGAAGTATGTCTCGAACTGAGACAACAAGGGAGAAGCAGCGCTGATGTCCACTACATAGCCTCAGGATGATAAGCGAAGGCAGAGTTTCGGAGCCAGAGAACGTAACGTCGTCGGGACATGCGGAGCGCGTTTGTCAGGGGCGGACACGATACGGCCGGCCGGATCCCGCAAGGAAGCAAACTTGGCCGGAGGGAGGGAGTGGCAAGGCAGTGCAGACCCCCGCCATCTCTTATCGATGTTGGCAGCGCCTCTGCTGGGCCCGACGTGCTTAACAAGATTCGTGACCGCCGAGCCCCGTCCCTCGTCGGTTTTGTGAGGTCATGGATCCAGTATAATGTTCTCGCTAGAACTACATCACTCCCCATTCTGACGATCCGCAACGTTGGTGCTAAAACTCCTGCAGTGCGACAAAGTAAACTGGAATAATATGGGTGAAAACAAATTGCGATAATGTTTCAGCTGACAGTGATTTGTCTCTGGCTTTTTATGAAATTGCACTTTATAGAGTAAGTAGAGAGGATATAAAGTGGAGAATGGCAATGGCAAGGAACGACTAGAAGAAGGGACCGGTTGGCAGGACATGTTCTGAAACATCGAGGGATCACCAATTTAGTATTGGAGGGCAGCGTGGAGGGTAAAAATCGTAGAGGGAGACCAAGAGATGAATACACTAAGCAGATTCACAAGGATGTGGGCTGCAGTAGGTACTGGGAGATGAAGAAGCTTGCACAGGATAGAGTAGCATTGAGAGCTGCATCAAACCAGTCTCAGGATTGAAGACCACAACAACAATAACAGAGTAAGAGACTCTTTCCAGGTATAGCTCAAATACTGTATACGGCTACCCGAAAGAGAGACATGGTGTATTATCGTTTATACACGTCATGGTTAAACGCAGTATTCAGTTCTCTTGATATTCTTGGTTACCTGCCTGTTCTGCAGCGCAGTTATCGAGTTTTGACCTAAAATCGACATAAATACACTCCTGGAAATGGAAAAAAGAACACATTGACACCGGTGTGTCAGACCCACCATACTTGCTCCGGACACTGCGAGAGGACTGTACAAGCAATGATCACACGCACGGCACAGCGGACACACCAGGAACCGCGGTGTTGGCCGTCGAATGGCGCTAGCTGCGCAGCATTTGTGCACCGCCGCCGTCAGTGTTAGCCAGTTTGCCGTGGCATACGGAGCTCCATGGCAGTCTTTAACACTGGTAGCATGCCGCGACAGCGTGGACGTGAACCGTATGTGCAGTTGACGGACTTTGAGCGAGGGCGTATAGTGGGCATGCGGGAGGCCGGGTGGACGTACCGCCGAATTGCTCAACACGTGGGGCGTGAGGTCTCCACAGTACATCGATGTTGTCGCCAGTGGTCGGCGGAAGGTGCGCGTGCCCGTCGACCTGGGACCGGACCGCAGCGACGCACGGATGCACGCCAAGACAGTAGGATCCTACGCAGTGCCGTAGGGGAGCGCACCACCACTTCCCAGCAAATTAGGGACACTGTTGCTCCTGGGGTATCGGCGAGGACCATTCGCAACCGTCTCCATGAAGCTGGGCTACGGTCCCGCACACCGTTAGGCCGTCTTTCGCTCACGCCCCAACATCGTGCAGCCCGCCTCCAGTGGTGTCGCGACAGGCGTGAATGGAGGGACAAATGGAGACGTGTCGTCTTCAGCGATGAGAGTCGCTTCTGCCTTGGTGCCAATGATGGTCGTATGCGTGTTTGGCGCCATGCAGGTGAGCGCCACAATCAGGACTGCATACGACCGAGGAACACAGGGCCAACACCCAGCATCATGGTGTGGGGAGCGATCTCCTACACTGGCCATACACCTCTGGTGATCGTCGAGGGGACACTGAATAGTGCACGGTACATCCAAACCGTCATCGAACCCATCGTTCTACCATTCCTAGACCGGAAAGGGAACTTGCTGTTCCAACAGGACAATGCACGTCCGCATGTATCCCGTGCCACCCAACGTGCTCTAGAAGGTGTAAGTCAACTACCCTGGCCAGCAAGATCTCCGGATCTGTCCCCCATTGAGCATGTTTGGGACTGGATGAAGCGTCGTCTCACGCGGTCTGCACGTCCAGCCCGAACGCTGGTCCAACTGAGGCGCCAGGTGGAAATGTCATGGCAGGCCGTTCCACAGGACTACATCCAGCATCTCTACTATCGTCTCCATGGGAGAATAGCAGCCTGCATTGCTGCGAAAGGTGGATATACACTGTACTGGTGCTGACATTGTGCATGCTCTGTTGCCTGTGTCTATGTGCCTGTGGTTCTGTCAGTGTGATCATGTGATGTATCTGACCCCAGGAATGTGTCAATAAAGTTTCCCCTTACTGAGACAATGAATTCACGGTGTTCTTATTTCAATTTCCAGGAGTGTATTTATCTGAAATTTTACTGCGTTATTCAATATTATATTGTAGACAATATTAACGCTAGAACACTAAAGGAGGTAAATGTTACATTGTTACTACTCCATACTTTATTTAAAGGATTTCATAATTTATTTTTTAGCACTAGTTAATTACTCTTTTAGGATCTCAGTCTTGTGCAAAACATTTTAAGAGCTATGATATGGACTTAACAAATTGTGTGAATGATCAGAAACTATTAGTGTGTGTGTGTGTGTGTGTGTGTGTGTTTGTGTGTGTGCGTGAATGCGCGCGTGCGTCTGTGGGCTTGCGCTCGCTATATGTCAAACACGCCTGGTACTCCTAGAGCCGCAGTCTGATTTACGACACTGACTCAATAGTATCGACTGTTCTAATCAAAGCTTCACATTTCGGGACGCTGCAGACTATCTGATGCAAGTCCCAAGACAATGATGCTCTGACAAAATAAGTACAAGAGTAATTTTTCGGAGGGAAGGGGAGCAGTCTTTCGATGCTAGTCTCGTGAGGATGTTTTCGCTGACGGAAATTAGTCTGAAAAGGGAGTTGTTCAGGGAGGGACACTCCAAGCAAGCTGATGTGGGGAACTGGTCTGAGAGAAAAATAACTGTATAGCAGCGACAAGCCACTTTTAGATATGAAAACCCGTAGCGGTCTTCGTGATTATTACTGCCACAGTTTATTATGAACAACTGTAACTGTTAATAGGGAACGATATCATTTGAATTGACAATAACCAGCATATTAGTAAATGAGCGTAGGTAACCTGCACTATGGTGTTCTTCATATTTTGGACCCACTTTCCGATTATCTTCCTTAGCCCGTTGTGGCTGGCTTCGACCAGCATTCCCAAAATACCCTATGGTCGTATATCAATCAGAATACTGTGGGATTTTGGGATTTCCCCCACACCCTTCCCCTCTCCCCTACCCCCAGGAATCATGAAACCTACTGTTCATCCTCATCAGGTAAAAGTAAAATTCCACGTGTGGCGGATGTAGTTACTTGACTGCTAAACGTGTTGAGGGCATAGAAAGGAAAAGAAATTTACATGTGCCGAAAATGTGCAGATACCAGGAAGAATTTACTGCATATACAATAGCAAAGAAAATCTAATATCTCTGGAAAGTGAACTAATACTTACAGAATTCTGGAAATTTTTGTTTTGTGGACGGATAAAATAAATTTTTATGGTTATTATGAAATAGCTGCAAACAAAAAAACTTTGTGTGAAGTGTTTGTGGATAACAATGAGAAAGGAATGAATGTGTAAGAAAAATATTTATTAATATAAGTTTTAAATAGATGGGACGTTGTCCAACTAACGGCTAAACACGAGAAAGGCGAAACTAACGCATATCAGGCGAAATTAGTGCGTGACTGTAATATTTGTTTCAATCCTGTCTATCTAACATTTGTGTTATTTCCATAGGCTATTGTCTACAATACTCTTATGTGCAAGCAGTGTGTTATCATATTTCTGCTGGAACTTCTTATGATCTGCTTCCGACTAATGGATGGGATACCAGACTGGCATTTGCCCAGCGTGGGTAACCATCCAAATACTCACAAACAGGTCGGCGCATCGAAATGGTGGTTACTATTCAACCGTTTTTCAGGCATACATCAGGGACAACAATATTTATTCTTCTCATGTTTCGGCTGATAAGCGTACAGCCGTCTTCAAGATAAGTCGAATTAATGATGGAATACTATTCGCCTGGGAACCTTTAAGAAATATGTAGTTGTTTCCGTTCTCTAGTCTCTTAAACTACCGCTGAACACGTTAGAAGGTTCTCGCGGGCACACGGAGAAAAACAGAAAACATGAATGTTGAAGAGTTCTAAAACATCTACCACAAAATTATTAAAAATTATCGAGTTCATAAATTACGAGTTTATCATGTCAGAATAAGAGATGAAACAAGAAGATACTTAATTTGGCAACAGAAAAGGGAAACTGAGCAGGAAAACCTAAGGACTAAAATGTGACGTATACATTTTTTAGGACGTGGAACAGAGAATGTGGAAATACGTATACTGATCAATGTACGTGTAGGGATAGAAACTTACAGCCAGCCAGTCGAATAGCATTCGACTTAAAAATATACACGGTTTATAATAAGAACTGAGAAATATCATTGTCTTCCATAAATATTTCCTACTTCAGAAGTGTATGTAGCATATTTGGAAAAGCTGTGAATTTTTACCTATTTATTTGATCATATGGTACTGAATATACGAGCTGGCATTTACTATTAGCAGAACCAAACGTGGTTATTAACAAATGTAAACGGAGTTGCTCAGTACGCAGAAACCGGAATTTAATTTAGCTGTAGAGACGGGTAAGGAGAGAAAAACGGACAACAGTTAGCCACAAGTCTGATACTATCAATGTACAGAAGCGATGTTTAATGTTGAAAAGACGTAAGTGTTAGTTACGATAAGATAAAACACACTACTAAAGCTCTGTCTCAGTATTGTATCTGATTTTGTAACAATAGTATACCGTATTGACATATAGGACGTTGCTGAGTAATGTTATAGACACGTGGAGAAAACTTCATTTACATCTAAAGCGGTGATTTCCACAACTTGCAGCGAAGAAGCAGTACTACTTAATACATTATTCTGGCTTCATTAGAGCTTATTAGGTGCCAAGACGTCGTGTGTACCAAAGCGTACTGGTTACAATTGCTTTTGCATCACATTTTTACCTTGAATCACGTAGTCCATGACGGTCGCTTGTACCCATTTGCAGCCGCTACAAAGAAATCCTTTCTAAAGCGCGTTACGTTTAACGACTGGACGAGATTTACGTTGGCACTTAAAAGGATACGTGAGTCTGATTTTATAACCCACAAATGATACTAGAATTTTACGATGGCCTATAAAACGGTATCGTAACAATTGCCCAGTATCGATCGCACATCCCGGCAAAGTTCGAAGAACAAATTTGCTCTCCGTCTCTACTAGGTTGAGCAGCAAATTACACCACCCACTGCTGCTTATGACGCAGAACGTATTTATTTCGTTCAATACTGATTGTTGTATGAACAAAGAGTTAAAAGTTCAAAAGAGAAACAGTTCCTTATCTGATTCCTGATAACATAAAATATTTCTGCTTTTCTCTGGGATCACTCCTGCTATGCATGGTGTTCACTAACATGTGTTTTATTTGGTCTAGCTGAAAGCTGTACTCGTTTTCACATTACAATTGAAATATCCTCCACTTTACACATTTAATGTGTCACGCATCAAACCACAAACAAACTACAGAACACGTTTTACGTGGTAACAATAAAATGAGGCACTGAGAAAGGTAATACCCTAAAGCATATCATCGGCGATTGTGAGATTGTAGCATTTATTCATGCCTCTGACATGTTGATCTTATTGTGAAACCGGTTGATCTGTGTTACAGGCCCACACTTTATATATGAACTTCACGAAAAGCTGTCTCTGATGTTCACTTAAATGTGGACTCGAAGACGGTGTCCTTTAAGCTCTTATGGTTCTCAGCCCCTCAATTCATTTCTTGTTCTCCGTTTCCATTCTCACGATGCTCTCAATTCTAAGTTAATTCCTAGCCCCTGGTAACTACTCGAATAGTGATAAACATGCCGTACATCAACACTTCATATTTGCCAGAATTACATGTAAGACTCATCTGCAGTTTTGCATTAGAGAAGGGTTACAACATATAAAATCACACGTTTAATGGTCTTGCAGGTGACAGCGATCAAGGTGGTTCACGTGTGCGATATACAGAAATTAGTCTAAAATTCACTAGGTACTGTACAGGCGTCACTAATGTAAAAGTTGTATATCACTAGGTCCGAAACACCGTATTGGCTTTCTGGTACCGTAGTGCAAGCTCGAGAGATTGCATTGTGCAATTTAAATTAGGAATTTCCTGTGTGGAGCAAGTGTACAGACTGTAAACGCTAGTTGCTCGCGTGTCGGTTCTCTGATGCTGATACCACAGTTATTGAAGCAGGGCCAATTTTATTGCAACAGAGCTATTATCTAGAAATGGTCAACGTTTGATGTGACAAGCCCAGATGAGTTTCAGCATCGAGTATCTCCGGCGGCTGACAACAATATTCTGGCGCCAAATGTAGAGCGTATATGCTAACTGGCGCGAGGCTGACTGATGTGAGGTCGCGTTGAATGTAATGAACCGTATCTGGCGAGTGTTCCCGAATAGTCGGCTGTATTCTTGTAACCGATAGCCAGATGAGACTAAGCGTTTCATCAAGGAAATCCTGCACACCAAAGTGTTCATGGGCAGAAATGTTTGATTTCCTTTTTTATGTCGATCTTTTAATACCATCGGCATTATCTTTCGCATATTATAATCCTTCTGTACCCTTACAATTTTTCTCCACTACTAATTTTTCCTAAACATCAAGTTGCAATGTTCCTGAAACTGTGAATTGCATATTATTACTTTTAAAATACCTCCATAGTTTCAAATGGAGAGAGTGTTTCCCAAACATTTAATTACTTCCAACTTTGTATATAGTCAATCGACTGCATTTTTTTGTTTTTTGTTTTGGAAATATGACACTGCAATATATTTACAGAAAGAGCCCCGCACGGATTGAATTTTAATGCACAGAGATAAAGTTGTACATGTTACGTCGTGTTCTGTACGAAAACTAATTTACAATAATACAGCAGAACTTCTACATTTATGACTTTCGTGACTGAAACTAAGAACCGAAGAATCTTAATCTTCTCTCTCTACCCCCTCTTCTCTCTCTCTCTCTCTCTCTCTCTCTCTCTCTCTCTCTCTCTCTCTCTCTCTCTCTCTCACACACACACACACACACACACACACACACACACACACACAAGCAAACGGTTAGCACATGGCATGGCCGTAACACAACGAAATGGAATATGTGACGTGAGACTCCGTATGTGAAATAACTGAAATTAAAAACGGAAAACATGTGTGCCAAAAGTCATATACTATCTAAAAGCAAGATATTCTAGGCAAAATCGAAATTAAACAACTATGTCCAAGTAATTTTTCAGTGATTCATTCCAAATTTTAATTCCTGCCCTATGACAGCACTCACGTAATTAAGGATAATGCGAAGTTAAATAAAAAAAAGCGCTCTGTAGAACGTTACATTGATTTTAATACGTAAGTACACTTCGAATTTCATGTTTGATTTCGTTGAGCTAGCTGTCGTAAAAAGAAGAAAGAAACATATCTATCGTTAACGCGTGTACGTTCATCCAGAAGAACTGAGCAAGGCGAATGTACAGTTTACTAAACTAATGTACATAAGAGGCAGCTGTTATTAGTGGTGTATGGCAATACTCAAATTTAGCGACATAAGCTTTATGAAGAGCAAATAAGCACACGAAGAACAGATGTCAACAGACGTGTTACACCGTATGGTCGTCCCAGCAGTTAATTCATTTACGGAAGAAGTCGTTTACAAAAATCTTGTTCCATCATTTCTTAAGGATTGCTCATTAATCTGAGACCACTCCTTTAATCTTCCTAGCTGAGGGGCCGCAGTCGAAATATAAAACTACTCTTTCACGTTTCATCTCGAATAGCGGAGAGTTCGCATTGCAGTTGCTGTTTTACGTCTGATGATGTTTCCCGCAGCTGGAGACGAAATGCCGGGGAATAGTTTTACGTATCCACCATGGCCTCTCAGCCTAGTAGTCCGAGAAAGACTACATTACATTATTAGACTGGGACCATTACCATGTTGCATTAATAGAAGAAATAGAGAAGATCTACGAAGAGCCATGCATTTCATCAAGGCCTGTTTTTCAGCGCAAGAGCATTACGGGTATGAGGGATCAACCAAAGCCTTAGATAAAATCTCTTGAAATCGACCAGTGGCATCATAACAAACCCCAAAATGCAATACAAACATGACTTCGAAGTGAGAGCAATAATATTACCTGTTGCCAGCACGCCGAAATGTAAACATCAAATGTAGTATCGTATAAATTCTTAGTAACAAATACTGAAGCTACCTGAACAACCGCTGGAAATAGGGAGTTTTTGGGGTGGGGAAAACTAAAACAATAGGCACAAAATTGCGACAATAACAAAATATACAAAATTAAAAAAGAGAATCAGAGTAATATTGTAGAATGGTTGGTTTAAAAGATGCAGAGAACTAAAAATTAGCTCTAAACATCTATAATGTACTGGAAACATCACTTGACGTATGTAGCTCAACTTAATGTGCCGACACCAGCACAAAAAACCAAAAACCGGTACCAATACTGAGAGCTTAAAAGTGAGAAATCAATAAGCGTAGCCAAAAGTCGCGAGAACTAACGAAACACTGTGTCCAAAATATCACTTGATGTATACAGCTTAACTTGAAAACTGACAGCAATACAAAGAGCAGATAGCTATACCGGAATTATCCTCCACCATACACAGTACAGTGGCTTGTGGAGTATAGTCGTCGATGGTTATGTTCGAGGGCTTTTTTTTGTTCAACTTCCAGCCAGTCGCGAAATGAAAACCACACTGAAAATAAAAAAATGTTATATTTGAAACATTTAGCAACACCTTCCAGCTGCTCTACTCCACATAGTTGCCACTCCGATTTATGTATTTGTTGTAGAGTGGTACCATATTTCCATTAACCTCGTCATAGAAGACAGCCGGTTGTGATTTCCGTCAATTACCTAAGATGGTCTGCGTTCGTTATCTGTGCCCCAAAATGCTGTCCTCATAGCCAGCGGTTATAGTGAATCAGAGGAAACTATGTCCAGGCTGTATGGTATGTAATCAAACGTGCACGTGCAGCGTGCGAAAGGGAATTGTTGTTACGAAGAAGGAAACGCGTAACTGTCACGTTAAGTGGGCTCCTGAAATTAGGCGAAATCCCTCAGCAGGACTTCACAGTTGGCAGGAGACACTATTTTCTAGGTATCTTCAACTGCTCACTGTGTGCTCAGAACTGAAAAGAGCGACGTGACGCAATGCACGCATCTGAGCAAAGCTTCATTTTCACTGTCGTTTCCATTTCGCGACCTATCGACCTTGCTTTCCAATCAGCCCTCTTAAAAAATCGACATGATACAGCGAACTGTACCTTGTTACGAATGCCAAAGGAGTATATTCGTTGCGCCTGCAAAGAGCTGTCGAGAATTTTCATGAAGAAGAAAATGTGTGACAGTTATGTTATGTTGGCTGCCTGAAATTAGGCGAAATCCCTTAGTGCTGGGCCTCACACTTAAAGGGACACACTATTTTCTAGGCATTTTACGTGCTACGTTTCCTTTAATTTACGTCTACAGTCACAATCTTTTTTGTTTAACACATTGCCGGTTTCGGTCTTTAATGACCATCATCAGATCTGTTTCATAAAAACAAAGTCGTAATGTACTGAGGGCATAGTGGCATGGTCAAATGTTATCAGCACAATCAGCACCAGCATGATTCCGCATTTAACATTTGACGCTGTCACTATGGCTGCAGTACATTACGACTTTGTTTTTATGAAACAGATCTGATGATGGTCATTAAAGACCGAAACCGGCAATGTGTTAAACAAAAAAGATTGTGACTGTAGACGTAAATTAAAGGAAACTTATTACATATACGGGTCACTGCGATGTCGCAGCTTGTGATTTTACGTTCTCACTGTTGCTCCGAATTGAAGGGATACATGGGCATACAAGAGACACAGTGGAATACAACTCCGTGAAGCTTCACCGGATTTTCACTGTGGTTTCAATTTTGCAAAGGATTGGAGACTAAAAAAAAAAATATCTCTCATAGATGCAATGTGGTCACGAAAGTGAACATTACATTTGATGAAATCAGTCACCATGGAATTGTCAGCAGAAAAAAAACGATATTTGCTATCTGAGCGTTGCCAATTACTTTGGGAATCCTGCGGAAGCCGACCGAAACACAGTAAACAAGCCACCTCGAGAGAATCGGGAAGGTTCTCTACCTCCAGCGCGGAGCAAATATCCGTTCACACACTCTCCAATATAATATGAGCACCCGCATTTGAATGACAAAAAAAAGGAGAGAAACCTATGAATGTGCGGGAGGCCGTCACAAAAGCGACGGCCGGGTGTGCAATCTCTGCTGCCGCGGGCTTCAAAGGCGGGAGAGGCAGCCGGAGCAGAGGCGCCTTCTGGCGCAGCGGCAGAGGCGACGACGAGCGCCGCAAAAGGGAACGAAGGAGTTGGACAGGGAGGGAGGCCTCCGCACTGTGCTGCAAGTTGGCGCCAGAACCGCCACACACAGCGCCAGTAATCCTGGGGGCATCAGCGCGTGCAGACTTAAATTAAAATGTTCCCGGCACAAGTTTGCCGGCGCAGGGGAGCCGCCGACGGAGCGCGCCGCTGTACGCGCGGCGTGGTACGGTGTGCTGGCACTGGCGCGTCGGCCGTGTGTGAGCAGGCGCGACGTTGCGCGACCTGCACCTAGCGGCCTTAATTAATTCTTCTAAGCGGGCCGGGTTACCTCACTGACAGCGTCACCCCCTGCACTGGGCAGTCTCTAGCGCCGGCGTTGTAAGCGCGTTTATCAGTGCACTGCACAACAGTGCAATGGGATTACTAAGGGGACTGAAGTTTATTTGAATTACCGTGCAGGGCGTTTTAAAGCCTTTGCGTCAAATGTGGAGAGGTGACAGACAATGGGGAACCATTTCTGTTCGAGACACTTCCTGAGAACGCTGTTTGTCCTTTAGTACTCAAAGGCCCTGGTACGACGAAATTTCATAGAACTAGTAGGATGTACTAAGTAGGTGTGCTATATACTGCGTGCCCCAGTAAACTGGTAGAGCGCTTTTCAGCAAGGAAACCTAAACAATGAGTGTACCGAAGGGGGGAAAGATACTTCTGAAGCGAATCAGAAACTTTTAAGGGGGGTAGGACGTCAAATGGGCCGACTTGGAGCAGGAGAGGCATCACAGGACATTTTAATTTCTGCTGTCTATACTTTTACAAATAAATTCATAAAACTTTGTCAGCATGACCAGAAAGGATTCAGGATTCACACTCCTACTAAAGGGAGTTCAAAAACATGGCAAAATAATTTTCTTTACATGTCAAATTTCGTCATTTTTTCACTTACTATTGCTAACATGAACTGCTGTACGTACACTTTTCTTCATAAGTAAGAGAGATTCTTAGATGAATTTTGCACAGCACACAAACCATACTCACAGGTGTATGAAACTCTAGAATTTTCCAAATCTATTAAAAACTGCCGTAAAAATTCAGATAATAAACTGTAGAATTTGATTTTGTTTCTAAACATGAAGTTTAAAATATAACAGCTCATTCATTTTTTCGTAAACTAAAGAAATTCTAGAGTTTCACACCCCTGTAAGTATCGTTTGTATGCTGTGCAAAATTAGTCGAATAATCTCTCCTATTTATGAAGAAAAGTGTATCTATGATAAGAAATGCAGCCTATAGTAAGTGAAAAAATGATGAAATTTAAAACATAAAAAAAACTAAATTGTTACGTTTTTTAACTTCCACTGCCAAGAGCGTGAATCCTGAATCCTTTCTGGTCATGCTGGTAAAGTTTTATGAATTTGTTTGTAAAAGTATAGACAGTGGAAGTTAAAATGTCCTGTGGTGCCTCTCCTGCTCCACGGTGGCCCGTTTGACGTTCTACCCCACTTAATTACCTTGTTACATGCGGAGCAGATGACTGCATAATAGACAACTCATGTTGTACTGACACATTGCAGAGTGTGAGCAATTGGATTATAGACAACTCTCGCTGGACACACACGTTGCAGAGTGCTTGCACCCTGCCACCTGTCAGAGGCATAACCAATACAAAAGGACACCTGGAATCGCCTGGAATCGCCAATGAATATTTTGCCTCTTATAATTGTTGTTCCCCATGACGTGATCTACTATCTTTAAACGTCTGATACAAAGACACAGGCACTACATGTATAGATGTTCTAAGACAAGAAAAACGACGCACCGTGAACGAATTACCAGAATGGGACGGAAATCGGTAGATGTGATGTACGTGTACAGGCAAACCAAAGATTAGAATTTAGAAAAATTGGATGATTTATTCAAGAGAAAGTACTTCGGAAAGTCAGTAAGGTGTTGCTCCACCTTTGCCTCTTATTCGGCTTGGCACTGCTTGACGGAGTTCTTGAACATCCTCCAGAGGGATAACGTGCCAAATTCTGTCCAAATGGAGCGTTAGATAGTTTGAATTCCGAGATGGTGAGATGACCTTGCTCAGTTTGCGGGAGGAGAACCAGCGACCTTATTGGCCAAGGCAGGGTTTGACACACATGAAGACAAGCAGCAGAAACTCTCGCCATGGGCGGGCGGGTATTATATTGCCGAAATGTATGCCCAGGATCGCAGGATCGCTTGCCACGAAGACTTCAAAACGGAACACTGAACATCATCAACTTACCGCTCCGCTGTAAGCTGACTTGGATGACCACAGAAGGAGTCTCGCTGTGAAAAGGAATTGCACCCAGACCATCACTCCTGATTGTCAGGCAGTATGGTGGGCGACAGTTTGGTTTATATCTCACGGCTGTCTGGGGCGTCTGCAAACACATCTTCACTGATCATCGGGACTCATCACTTAAATTACTTTAGACGTACGTTAACCGTACTATAGTACAGCCAAATTAATCTCTAGAGCTGTCAGACAACTATAAAGGTAATCTTTAATGCCATCATCCAACTTTAAACTCTATATTTTGATGATGATCGTGTTCATTTAAAGAGCGAAGAAAGAAAGAAAGAAAAAAAACACAAAGTGCGACTCGTGGCTGTTTTTCAAAACTTATTAACAGTCGCTCCATCTGCAGACAATGCCTACTCTTGGCAAGTCATCTGTGTGTTTGTACATATACATTACATCTACCGAATACCGTCCCATTCAGATAATTCCTTCGCTGCGCGGCTTTTTTCTGTCATTGAGTATATTTTATGATAAAGTTTATTTTGTAAGTTCTGCGGTTAAGGGATCATTTGTAGAATTTGTTGTACTGAAGTGGAACGACTCATATTACATTCATATTGTCACGTCGTAATCAGAATAAAGTCCAAAACCGGAAGCAGGATGGTCAGGGAAGTACAGCACTCAGCAATGAAGGCCCGTTTATTATGAATACTAACACACAGACAGAACAGAAGTGAGCTCCTGGATGGAGATACTACTGTTTACACATGCGTATAATATTTTAGGATGTACAAGCACTGCGAACGTAAGAAATTTTCAGAGTCTTCCAAAAATGATAAATACTAAATAACAAATAATTGCTCGTAGTCGGATCTGAACTGGCAACTCGCAGCAAGCCAACCAGTGACGCTTACTCCTGCCCCAAACTGCATGTTACACAGTTCATTGTAGTGTTACACATTCATTTGTAAATATGATCATATACTGACCATTCAGAAGCTTTCTCCAATTTTTTTACGGTTTTCAGTGAGTAATTTCAATCAAACATCTTTTCAAAAAATTCTTGTGTGAAATAGGAGGACATGTCAAGGAGCAGGTTTTTCAGTTTGTTTTCAAATTCAACTTCACTATCTGTCAGACATTTTATATCATTGGGTAAGTGATCGCTAATTTTCCTTGTAACATTGTTCAACTCTTTTTGTGCTAAAGAGTACCTTAATACGTCGTACAAAATGTCATTTTTTTCTTCTGGTTTTGTTGTTATGTACATCATTGTTCCTTTTATTAACGTTTTGGATTACTTATAACGATATTCATTAGGGAACAGATATACTGTAAAGCAGTGGTCAAAAACACTAACTTCTGAAAATATATCTAGAAGATTATCGCGAGTTAACACAAAATATTATTCTTAATCACGTTTCTTTACAATGGAAGCATTCTTCCTCAAAAATGAGTTACCCTACAACATTATTACATATCGTTAAATTAAAGTAAGAAAAATATGCTAACGTACTGATTTGTCTCGCCCTAAGATTTCCAGTTATCCGAATTGCAAATATGGTTGGACTGAGTAGTTTTGGGAGTTTAACAATGTGTTTTGTTTTTCAATTTATATTGCAATAATTATTGATACTTGACACTATTTTTTAGGTTTCTTCTCTAGTTGTAATTTCTTCACCAAGAGTTACATTTATGATTAGTGTAGCAGCTCAAAGTGTGCAGAACTGAGTATGTTGTTGCTTCATGAATGTGACCGTGAGCCACATTTACAGAAATACACTCAATAATATTTTGAACGACACGGGATACTAATGCAAATCCGCTTACATGTACGAGAAAAGAGAAAGTCACGTGGCTTAACACTGGGAGATCTCGTAAACCAGCTGACATCTTTATTACGCATATTCAAACTTGCTGGATAGAGAGTATTCAGGACTTCTCTCACATGTGTGAAATTCTGCACTCACCATCGTGTTCCGCTTTCAGGTAGCGAAGTTTCGAGTTGAGATGGTATTAGCTCTTTGAGTAATGCGAGTTTTGACCATTTACATTGGAATAGTTCGACAGAAATAAGGGTCCAAAAGTGCACCGAGGAAAGCCTGAGGCAGAATATTAAATGAGACCCGTTCCTAAAAATGTGTTCGCAGCATGCAAAAGGGGTCATCATTATTTTGTTTTGAATTGTATGTATCAGATACGAATGCTGAATATTTAAGTCTACTTACACATAAAAATATTGCAAAAGCTAAACTCCCACGTAAAATTTGTAAGACAACTCTTTCCGAAATGAAAAGTCATCTGGTATGAGATTCTGCAATTTTCTAAATCTATGGGAACAAGGAAAGTGCAATACTATCCAACCGTTTCCGGAATCAGCACTAAAGTTATGAAATGATACTACTAGTTCCTCGAAAATAAGTGTACGTACAACTCTTTGTTCACCAAAAGCGTGTAAACAATGATCCACAGCAGTAAAAGCTCTCTAATTTTGGAGCTTTGCGTTCGTGTAACGTTACTCGTAACAGAGTCATACGCCTTTCATAATTCCTATAGTACCAGAAGCCACATGTATTTCTGAATGTTCCGCAAAGAACGTTACTTACGGGGGCGTGCACACGAGGTGTGTGTTACATGACGTAATACTCACTTGCGAGCACACGATACTTCTTTCCGGCACAAATTTTTACGGTACAATACTTGACTGGGATTGACACTAACATACAAATAATCATGGGTGCTGATAACAGCTAGCTTCGAGGCGTATTCGGAACGTAAGGTCCGATTTGGCACGAAATGGAAACCACTATGAAAATCCGATGGAACTTTGAACAGATGTGTTGAGCAGAGTCTTTAGTGTTCCTGCCTATCGCTTCACGTCGCTTTTTTCAGTTCAGAGCGCCAAGTGATCACGTAGAAGTGCGTAAAAGAACAATGTCTCGCGCGATGTATAAGAATCTGGTGAGAGATTTCGCCTGAAGCTATGCAGTCCACGTAACATAATCTTTCTTCAAGGCAATTCTCAGTCGAATTATGCAGGGGCAGTGAAGACGTTCCTGAAGTGTTTTCGATGGGAAGTGTCTGATCACCCTCAATGCAGCTCTTAATTGGCTTCCTTCGATGTTCATCTCTGCTCACATGAACCGCTGGCTACGAAGACAACACTGTGACACAAACGACGAAAGGCAGACCAGCGTAGAAAATTGTCGGAAAGCACAGGCCGCTGCTTTCTATGGCGAGTGTATTGGAAAATTTGTGCAATGCCAGGACAAATGTCGAAGTCCGAGCGGCGGCTGTTTAGAGAGGTAGCTGGAAGGTTTGGCTAACTGTTGCGAATAAAATTTCTTTGATTTTCGCTGTGGTTTCCATTCCGCGACCAGTCGGACCGTAGTATCCGAACAGCTCTTGCAATAATGAATGCTGCTGCTGGCAGTCATTACCAGTAGAAATACAGTTTTCTCCTTGTAGGTTTCGTCTGGGAGAACAAGCGAATATAGACACTGCTCCACATGTTATCTAACCAACAGGAGGACGAGAATGGAATGATCATCCAGTCAAATAATTTTTTTTTATATCTAACACATAACACAAAAATCCTTTATGTACTTCTGAGACACATTAAATTTTAGGTTGCCTTCCATTGGGAAAGTGTGTGCACTCAGCGACTGTGATATGACTTACAAATGACAGAACACGTCAATCAATTACCCTTTCTTGCAGGTTTTTTTTTCTCAAATCAAGATTTCTTCTAGTGTCTAGCCATTATCAGTGCAATATTTCAAAGTACAATGCATGTCAGTTCCCTGTTGTTCAGGCGTCTGTCACAGTTCTTTCAAGACTCTTGTCTTGTAAGAAAAGTGATAGACAAGGAATTGACATCCATTGATACTATGAAATAGTGCATTGATAATGGCTAGGTCTAGCGGAAATCTAGACCTGCCAAATGAAACCTGCAAGGAAGGACGACTGATTGCTGTGCTCTATCATTTACATGTTAAAAATGCTCGTCAACAAGAAAAATGGAAACAGAGGACTCGGAGTTGCAAGGGAAAGACAGCAGATTGGTATTTTTTGACGGACGATACTAGCGTTATAACAAATCCTATTAGACAGAAAGCAAAAGAAGAGATTAATAAGGAGTTCTGAAAATGAACTCCATTTAACTTTCAAGAAACACATTGTATTCCATTCCGTATAGAAAGTAGTCATTCATGTAGCATATGAACTGGCATCAGTAAATAAGGTAGAAGGCTCCAAATTGTTGTTTGTACGCATTGAACTGGAAAAAGCATAGTATTGAAATCCTCAAATAAGTTCAGCAGCTTTTGGTCTTCGTGTAATTAATATTCGTGGAAACAAACGAATTATATTTCTCCTATTTTTGTGGTGTAACTCACTACTCACTACTGATTGAAAAAAAAAACGATCAATATGAATAATACTTGGAATTCACCCGCGTTTGTCACGTAAGTATCTATTGAAGAATTTAGGCATTTTAGCTGCACTATCGGAATATAATACACTAATGAAATTCTTTTCAAATAACCCATCACATTTTGAGGAAAACAATGATATCCATACCTTCAACACCAGACGTAAAAAATGACGTTTATCACCCCTTATTAAAGCTGTTAGCGGTTCAAAAAGTCCAATATAAAGCTACAGAGTTTATTAATGATTTGCCAAGTAACATTAAATGTCTGACAGGTAGCAAGGCAAGTTTTAAATTTAACCCAAAATCATATCTCACGGACAATTCCTTCTATTGCACGGACAAAATATACTTAAAAACTCTAGCCTGTAAAAAAATTAAACAACCTTGATTTTAAGTGTGTTGCTTGAGTAAGAATAAACAATGTGACTGACTCTAATCATGTATACATATCTCGCAAACCGATTCATTTTCCAACATTTCAATATGAGGTCGTTCAAAAGATCTACGGAACATGTAACTGACTGACTAAGAAAATGACTACATAAGAGGGCTACACCGCCTGACACTACAGTGAAGGAAGACATGGTTTCCACTCATGCTCTCGGGTGATAAGAATGTGAAACGAAAGTTGGCCTTTCCAGCGAGTAGTAAATAACTTAGGAAGTAATAATATAGACTGTTTCCAATAAAACATTTCACTTAACATGTGCCCTACTGCAACTGACCACAGAGAGTTACAGAAGGAAGTTATCATTTCTCACGTTGGTAATCAAGTGGCTGTGGTCTTATTTGCCGTTTATAATTTCTGTTATCAAGTTTCAAAGTAGTGATTGACTTTAGATAACTGAATTTTTCAACTGTGATCGTCGTTCTGATCTTTTGGGCAATTCTGGTGCGTCGTGTGCAAACGTGGCGTCTATTAACAAGTACTGTGCCGATACGGTATTTTCGCCCGGGCTTTTTTCAGGAACCTCTGCTGGTGCTTCTTGTAGAGAATACAGTAGACGATATCCTTACTGCAAAGTACCAGATTCAAGATCGTTTACTTGTGTTTTCAGTGAACTTCGTGGTCTGATGAAGTACCCAGCAGTCATATTTCATTTGAAAGTGCAAAACAACTGCTTCACTGAGTGTGGATGAAGTAGAAGACATTATTCAACTCGTAGAACGTACTCCTTTAACGATCAGACGCAGAATTTTTACTCGTACTGGTGTTCCACATACAAGGCTGTGGCGGACATTGCGTATGCACAGCCCTTACTCCAACGTCGAAAAGGAGGTGAAGATAGATGATCGGAATTTTATCACTGGCTACTTGCAAATCTCCGAGTAATCGTACTCTTTACTTCATGATTAAGAGCACTTTCGGGAGACTTAAGATCAACATTCCAACGCAATTTCTAAAAGTTTTGAAAGAAGTCGCAGGCAAGCGACCATTCACGTTGGTGTGTAAAACGTATGGGACTAGATATATATAGCTATACTTTCGGAAAAACACCATCCACAAAATGCTGTATACTCTAAAAGCGGGCAAGAGCAAGAATTATCGTACAATAAGGTTAATAGCTTATGCATCCAAGTAGCTGATAAGAATAATATATAGAAGAGTTAAAAACAAAATTGAGGATCTGCCAGATGAAGATAGGTTTCGCTTTGGGAAAGGTAAAGACACCGGAGATGCAGTTCTGACGTTGAGGTTGATAGTGGAAGCAAGACTGAAGAAAAATCAAGACGTACTCATAGGATTTGTCGACCTGGAGGAAGCGTTCGACAGTGTAAAACGGTGCAAGAGGTTCAACATTCTGAGGAACATACGGGTAAGCTACAGTGGAAAACGGGTGATATACAATATGTGCAAGAACCAAGAGGGAATAATAAGATTCTAGGACCAAGAGTGAAGTGCTCGGATTAAAAAGTGTGTTTAAGACAAAGATGCAGTCTTTCGTCTCTACTGTTCAACATATACATCACAGAAGCAATGACCGAAAGAAAAGAAAGATCCAAGAGCAGGATTAAAATTAAAAATGAAAGGATATCAATGGCAAGATTCGCTGATGACATTTTATCCTCAGTGATAGTGAAAATGGATTACAGGATGTGCTGAATGGCGTCGACAGTCTAATGGATACAGAATATGCATTGAGAATAAATCGAAGAAAGCCGAAAGCAATGAGAAGCAGAAGAAATGAGAGAAGCGAGAAACTTGACATAAGAATTGGAAGTGTAGACGAAGTTAAGGGATTCTACTACCTAGGCAGCAAAACAAACCGTCATAGATGGAGGAAGGTGGACGTAAGAAACAGGCTAACACAAGCAAAAAGGGTTTTCCTGCCCAAGGGAGGTGTACTTGTATCAAACAGTAGCTACAGGGATGCCACAGGGTAGGAAACTCGTGGCGAGTCGCATCAAAGAAGACTAAAACAGGTCTTGAACACCCAAGGGTACCGACCGACCGCCGTGTCATCGTCAGACCCCATGCGCCGCTGGATGGGTATATGGAGGGTCAGACCGCTCTCCCAGCCCTTGTCAGTTTTCATGACCGGAGACGCTACTCCACAATTAAATATTTCCTCAATTTGCCTGAGTGCACCCCGCTTGCCAACAGCGTTCGGCAGACCGGACTGTCACCCATCCAAGTGCTAGCCAATCCCAACATCGCCAGACGTCGGTGATCTGACGGGAACCGGTGTTATCAGGACGGCAAGTCCGTTGCCATGGAAGAAGACTGATGACAAAAGAAAAAAAAAAACGAATTTGATGAAGCCACTTCCACTCGTAAGAATATAACTCTCATAACTCATATTATCGACGGTTCGATGAAGTTCCATGTGCCTTTTTTGGAGAAACACATTCAGTAACTGTTCTCTATAAATGTGTGGTGTGGAACCATAGATAATAAGCACTTCGTCTTACAGGGTTCCGTTATCTAGACTTTATCGAAAACAAACTTGTGCACTATTGGATGAGGTTCTCGTGACTGCAGGGAAGGGTATGGCCTTCCACTATGACGGGGCGCCAGCACTTTCTAGTCGTCAGAAAACACAGCAGCTAAACATTTGCCGGAAGATGTATCGGCAGAAATTGTAAGATCCTCGGATCTTACACGTTTAGATTTTTGCCTGTGGGGATGACTGAATTGAGCCACTCTGATACAAAAACGCCAAGACAAAATGAGAAGAGCTACACGGGGTATTGTCAAGAGAGTTCTGAAGTGCATTGAAATCGTAGGTGGAAAATAAGCTTTGAATTTAATTATCTGCTTTTGTGTAGTGTATTCTGTGAGTATTATTTTGGGCTACATACTAATAACATCTTGGTAACCAATAAAAATGGACATATGTTATATGGAATGTTTTATTATTTAAATTGTTCTATATTGTGGCCTTCTAAAATATTTACCATTCCTCCTGGAACAAATTCTGTTTCGACAACAGGTAATAATCGGATTTACTCTTGAAGCAGTAGCACCGGGAATAATTTCAGCAGGATAATTATCAACAATGTAAAATAGTTACTTAATGCATTAATGCGAGGAAAAATAATACTGAATATCCCCAAAACCTGTCTGACAAGGTATTGTGAACAAAAGTGTAGTCCTTTATCAAGAATATTTTTCACAAATATGAATCTCACTTTTAGAAATACACTGTAGGAAAGAAATTCAGCACCCTAAAAGATTGCGTTCAGTATCACCAAAGCTATAGTATATGTGTACTGAACGAGTGTAATGGTAGCAGTTCACTTATGAGGTCATCAGCGGTCACATGGCGCATAGGAAGAATGTCTGTGCATCCTCTGTTTTGATTCCGCAGGGTTTAGAGGTGCACAGTTTTAGAGGTGCTCAGTGCATCATTCATTCTGTGGTACTAGCATGCCCACCGACAACTACACTGTTGAACAGCTTCAACCATGTGAATCGAGTCCCATTGTGACCCTACAGAAAGTTGGATGGACGTTTCGACGGATTGCTGCACATGTTAATGGTGACTCGGTGTGTTCAATAGCTGTCTGTGGGACATTCCGGTATATGTAGACCATGTACTAAACGTAAAGTTCGACGCATTGTGAGCAACAGTGGCTGACTGAAGATTATCCACACACGAAATCCTGGCACATGTGTCATCACAGACCTTTGGGAACCGTCTGCTTGTAGCTAGCCACCACTGGCAACACGATACCGCCAACTATAGCTACTCTGATATGAAAGTTGACATACTAGTGGAACGCCAGTCTGTTGTCTGCTTTGATGAGAGCAAATTCTGTCTCTATCCGAGTGGTGGACGTACACTTGCATAGCACATACCTGATGAGCTGCCTGTTCCATAGAACATTCGCCCACGACGCCCAAGTCTCATCCCAAGTGTCACAGTTTGGGCGGCCATCAGGCGCACCGCGCAGTCACATTTAGTGTTTCTGCAGGGTACAATAACCAACGCTCATTACAGTGCACAAACTGTTATCTCCGTGCCACTGCCGCACCTTCGACACGAAGTTAATGGGCTTTCTCAGCAGGAGAATGCAGGACCACATGCGGCCGCTGGGACGCAGCGTTCTGTTCGAGGTGTACAACAACTGCCCTGACCAGCAAGTCCACCAGGTGTCTCGCCGATTGTCGTATGGGACTTGATGAAGCGGGAACTTACTAGTTCTCTAGGGTCTACAAGAATCGTTGCCGAATTCCAATAAAAGGTGCAAGAGGCTTGGGACAATATCCCGCAAGATGCCATTTGGAGCCTTTATCATCGTTCGCGTACGAGATTACACGCATTGCCTCCAGAGGGGCTTATGGTGGTATAGGTGTTTAATTTGGTCTGAATTTATTAACATATGCTCCTACAATGATGAACGATCTAGAATCCTTTTTTTCTGATCAGTCCTCTGACTAGTTCTATGCGGCCCGCCACGAATTCCTTTCCTTCATCAAACCATTCATTTCAGAGCAGCACTTTCACCTTGCATCATTAATTATATGCCGGATGTACTCCATTCCCTGCTTTCCTCAACAGTTTTTACCCTCTATACTTCCTCTAGTTCCATGGATGTTATTCCCTGAGGCCATAACACACGTTCCTTTCTTCGCTCACTCTACTGAGGAATGGAATTATTCCACCTGATTTTCTATATTCTTCTGGAGCACCATCACTGAAACTTTTGCATTCCCTTCTGCTCCAATTTTACCGCTATCGATGATTCACTACGATACAACGCTGTGCTCCAGACGTGCATCCTCAGAAATTTCGTCCTCAACTAATGGTCTATGACTGACTCTAGAAGACTTCTCTTGGCCAGGACTGCCTTCATTACCAGTGTCAGTCTGCTTTGTACCTCTTTCTTGCTTCAACAGTCATGGATTATTTTGCTTCCAAGGCACTACCAATTTTTATATTACGTTTCTCGTTCTTTTCGTTTGTGTTATAATTATTTTGGTCTTCGTCTGCTTTATTTTTAATCCATGTTCTGTATTCATTAGACTTCTGTTACTTCCTATTATTTTCGTCTTTTTCTGGTTTATTCTTAATCCACGTTCTGTATTCACCAGAAGTTCATTCCATGCTATACATCCTGAAATGTTTCTTCACATTAACTAACGATAGCAATGTCATCAGCAAATCTTGTTACTGACATACTTTGACCTTGAATTTTAATTGCACTCTTTAATCTTTCTTTTGTTTCTGTCATGTATAGTTCGAACAGTACAGTAGAGGCGTAAGACTGCATCCTTGTCTTAAACACACATATTAATCCGAGCACTTCGTTCTTTGTCTTCAAACCTTACTATTACCTTTTGCTTCTTTTACATATTATATATCACCCTTTTTTCCCTACCGCTTACTCACATTTTTCGCAGAATTTTGTACATCTTGCACCATTTCACACTGTCCAACGCTTTCTCCAAGCAGACGAATCCAACGAAATTGTCTTGAATTTTCTTTATTCTTGCTTCCATTATCAACCTCAATGTCAGAATTGCCTCTCTGGTGCCTTCACCTTTCCTAAGGCCAAAGTGATCCTCATCTAACAGGTACTCAACTCTCTTCTCCATTCTGCTGTATATTATTCTTGTCAGCAGCTTGAATGCATGAGCTGTTAAGCTGACTGTTCGATAACTCTCGCACTTCTGACTCTTGCAGTCTTGGGAATTGTGTGAATGCTTTTTTTCCTCAAGTCTGGATGTGCATCGCCAGTCTCATAAACTCTTCACACCAACGCAAATAGCCGTATTGCTGCCGCATCTCCGAATTATTTTAGAAACTCCAGTTGAAAGTTATCAAATCCGTCAGGTTCAATTGTTGTCATGTTGTCGAGAACTCTCTTAAATTCTAACACTGGACCCTTGTCGACTGCAGTTTAGTTTCCTGTCAAGTCGTAATTCCCTCCCTTCATAAAGGCCTCCAGTGTACTCTCTCCACCTAACCGCTCTCTCGTCTGCAGTTAACAAATGATTCCGATTGCACATCTACCCTTAATGTTACCACCCTTCCTTTTCCGGCAGTGTAACAAGCACTTAGTTACAAAGTTCAATTCCATTACCGAATAAAAGAACAAAATGGCAAAGAAGTAGAGAAACTTATTTCGGTTTGCAACGTTCCTTTTGTCCGTGCCTCGGAGATTCCGGGTCACTGTGCGAATTCACAGTGGTGGCCGCAGCCGTATACTGCGCACTCTTGGCAATGTATTGCGACGCATTGCTCATTAGTGTAATAGGCAATGTTTATTAGAGGATCTCTCTGAATTCTCTGCTCTGCTGTGCTATCAGTCTATCTAAATGTCACCGATCTCACTTATACTGGTTTTATACAACTCCAAAGTCAATAATTTAAATTCCTGTAGCTGAGTACTTTCAGGAAAGGTTCCTAGCTGCAACCATTGGGCGGAAATATATTAACTGCTGACTGTTCTTTTCACCGCATCCAAGTACTACCGACTCCCGCCGATAATCACCACAACTAAACAGTAATACAAGTTAAAAACAACAGGGGAAGAATCACACAGAGACATCACTCTCAAATTTCATCAGAAACAAATATAATTTATTAGCTTCTACTAAACGTCGCCAAGCCCGTCTCGTTCACCATAGCAGTTCCGTCCAGCCGACTATTGGCTCTATGATCTGCCTGCCGAGCACGTGTGTGTTCACTAAAAGGCAGAACTCGCCGAAAACACCGAGATGTTCAGCCAGCAATCACTCCCGCAAACGGGACCACACTTTCGGGGTCCCTCAGTTTTCCTTTACAGCAAGATATAACTCTGTTGACTCTCTCCAGCCTTCTGAAACACAGTATGAAAACACCACGTTCGACGCAGAGGGCACCCGATTTCTACACCGCACTAGGGCTAGCCTAGGGCTACCGGAAGACTCCTCGATTACGCGCTCCAGACCGGTCCAAGTAATTATTTAACATATTGGCCTTCCAGATAATCCGAACTTGGAGCCTCATTGGCTATTTCCTGCTCCCGCTAACAAAAAAAAAAAAATGGCTCTAAGCACTATGGGACTCAACATCTGAGGTCATCAGTCCCCTAGACTTAGAAACAAAACTAACTAACCTACGGACATCACACACATCCATGCCCGACGTAGGATTCGAACCTGCGACAGTAGCGGTCGCGCGGTTCCAAACTGAAGCGCCTAGAACCGCTCGGCCACCACGGCCGGCTCCCGCTAACAGAGCTACAGTAAGGCGCTCCTTCTTGTAGGAAAAGCAAAGTGTTTTGGAAACACCAGCGGTCGTGGAGAAACCACTCTTAGGTCCAGACCTCTTCTCATTTAGGAGGACTGAGAAAAGAGCGGTCCTTCAAGTCCAGGAAGCGTCCATGATTTCCCTCGGTGAAGGTTAATGACCGTCATGTCACCTCTCAAACCCGCATGAGGATAAAACACGGGTGTTACCCCTCACCGCCACCTATACAGTTTGAAAATATTCGCTTCTGGACACTGTGATAATGACATAATAGCAGTGATGGATCTGAACCATATCACATTAGCTTGTACCAAGTACTCAGCCGGATAGGCGCTCTTGTATCAAAAACTGGTTGCAAGGGGTACCTCCGCCCTACAAGTGTAACTGCATTACTTCACCGTTTTGAAATATATAGGTATTATTTTCTCGTGAACTATTAAAGTACGCCGGTATCCAGCTTTGACCTATTAGTTGTGCGGTTCTTGTCCTCCGATGGAACCAGCTCGGTTCGAAAACTGAAACGTCTGGTTCTGCTTTTTCTTTGCGTTAAGACTTTATCTTTGTATACGACGCCATCGTCCAGCTTTCAATCGTAAGTTTTTGTGAATGTCATTCTACTCAGGAACTGGCTCGGTTCCAGCCCTGGGTATAATTTTGTGTATCACTGTTCGGCTGTGAAAATTGTGCTAATGTCAACTTGGCACATTGTAGCTGCTACTGTCTCTGGGGTTTCGTCTTTTACTGTTTCTTTTTTTTTTCAGTAAGACCTCTGACGATAGTACATGGAACTCTTTTTATTGTTCTACTGTGGAAATTGCAGTCATGTTAATACAACACTTTTTATCTACTATTGGCTTTATGAACTTTGTTGCCCAAATACATGCATACAAAAAAAAATCTGCTCCAGTCTGAGGGAAAGCCCGTTTCCTGGCGAACGCAATATACACAGCAATAAACATACAGGCACTATTCGGAATCGATATGTCGCAGGGTGGTAGGGCGACCTGCTTGCTAGATACCTCAGGGATAATTTAAGTTTTCGATTGGTGAAAGACCTAACTGCCCTGCTTTTTTTCAGAAAGTGGGCCTGTGTTTCAGATACTGACTCTCTAGCTACCACTAAGGCCAACTATGCATTTATTTCTGAAAAGGTGTCATGCATACATACTAGGTCTGGCAAGAAAAAAAAAAGGCTTCGAAAATGTCAGTCACATGAAATAAATAGAAACCATGAAAAGCGAACAAAATTTTTCTTCCTTTATAAAAAGAAAATAGACTACAAGATATCTTATTAATGAAGGCATCATTCAGAGGGCCACAATTCTAGGGAAATAGGGAATCTTACGAGAACTTTAAATGAAAATTCTATTTCAGTGTATATTCGTGGAACATTCCGCAATGGATGTCCAAAAGGTATTTTGATGCACTAAACAGTTGATGATTTGCTAACGTTCATCTTAGAGTGTCAGTCCAAGAAGGACAATCGCTTTCTTCAGTACTTTGGGGACCAAAAACTGTAAACTGTGACCAGAACGAAATTTTCTCTCAGGAATTGAGTGTGCCAGGATACGAAACTTCCTGGCGGATTAAAACTATGTGTGACTACAGTTTTACTTCTGTTAGTATCTCGTCGTTCTGTAAACAGTAAGTTTTAATCTGCAAACGAAAACAGAACGGTAATAAATGTTTAGCGCCATAAGATAAGAACCATTTCACAGTGACGTTCTGCTTAGGAATATCACAAACGACTTCCAAGAAACTCGCCTTGACAAAAATGCACATCGGTATCTGGTACGACGATCTCTGCGTTCGTGAGTTAGGCACTGTACTACTGAGACTGTTTGCTAAACATCGTTTCACGATGCTTCTGAGGATCGAAGGTAAACGAAGAAGATGCAGTAAAGTTCGCACTAAAGAGGGGTTTGCTCAGCGTCTGTTTTCATTAGGACCACTTTCTGATCTTGTACTTCTGTACATCGTACGGTTAATTTTATACCATTTATTCTATATCACATGTAGTACTTTCAAAGAGTGCGAATATTAAAAATTTATTGACAGTTATACCTCGAGTCTTTTAACAAGCCTCATACTTTTACCGTGCAGCACCGTCTCCAGCTTTTCTAATGGGCTCAGTTTCGTTAACAATTGAGTCCAAAAGTTCCTTCAATTGCAACTAAAAGGCTGTGATCGAGAAAGGTGGCGCAGTAATTAGCATACTCAACTCGCATTCGGGACGGATGAATGTTCAAATCTGCTTCCGGCTATCCAGATGTAGGCTTTTCGTGAAATCTCTACATCGCTCCAGGCAAATTCCGGGATGTTTCCTTTGAAAGGATGCGGCCGGTTCCCTTCTCCACCCTTGAAATAGTCGGAACTAGTGTTGTACCTCTAACGACTTCGATGTCAACGGAACGCTAAACCCTAACCTAGTCTTCTACCTTTTCTTCCTTCCCTTCTTCAAGTTGCTGCTATGCTGATTGCTACACTTCACCCGCTGGTCCAAATAGCCTCATAAATTATGATTTAGGAGGCCATTTGAGATGCGATAGTGTGCTAGGGTGATAGTCAGATCTGGAATATATACCAGTATGCGAGCGATGCATTACGGAAATGGCTGTTGTCTTCTTGAAAGACGAATTTGCCCATAGTACACTCATCATAAAAATGTAGAAGAAAATGCAACGGACAATGTAGAAAGAAACAGCTTTCTTCTCGTCAACTGATTCTTCTGAAAGAAAGAAGAGAATTACATGAGACAATTCAAGACAAATTTTAAAACCATAATTTGCCGGCCACACCTTTCACTGTTATGATTACATAGAAACAATAACTCACGAAAGGTTCAGCCAAAACCTCGTCCTCGCTGTCTACATCTGTCACTGTTCTGCCATCTTGAAAACTTCTTTGTAGAGCTACATAATAATAAATGAAAATCACAACAATGTGTATTTCCTACAGGATTAATTTTTGGTTAACTGGTTTTTGGTTTAGAAGGCCATCATAAAACGTTAACTGACTATCGTCGTCAAAGAAGCTACAATATTTTAAACAACAACAGAAAAATATTACTAATCTAGACGGAGGCACGAACAGACAGCGTGGTGGTAATGCAATTAAGAAAGTGAACGGTTGAACAATAAATTAAAAACTAAATAAAATGTATTAGTTTCTGATTAACTTTTATCTGTCTATTTAGATTACCACTGCACTGTCAAAGATAATATTTTCTGCGGGTTTATGCCTCAGTGTAGATGGATAATATATTTTCCAAAGATGTTTAAAAATATCCTTACGGTTCCTCCCATGAAGATGACAATCAGTTACAGTCTGATGATGACCTTTAAGCGGAAAAGAAGTAAATAAATTAATCTTATAGAAGATACACAATGATGTGTCAATTCATGTTTACAGTGCTTGTGTATCAGAGAGCTCAAATCATGCTACGAAAACAATGCTACCGAACTATCACTGAACCAGGGAGCGAGATGCAAGAGCGGAGCCCCGGACTGCGTCAGCCTCCTACACGACGTGTTCCGGACATAAGATGCCTTTGGTCCGTATCGGTGACACCGTAGACAGTACCGATCATTAACCGTTCTATTTTATAGTGAGCTGTAATGATTGGAACGGTCGTCGCCAAGGGGTCTCAACACTGGGCGTGTTCTACGTGGCTCAGCTGGCGCGTATATTTAACTAAGAGAACTCTGGGGGAGTCCGAAAACTTGTCATGTTATTTATGTGTACTATATTCAGATGGTTATTTTCGTGTCCCTTCCAGAGAAAAATCTTGATAGTTGTGTTTGTCTTTTGCAACTGTTTGCATTGAGCAAAGATAGACGAATGAGGAACTGCAGTAATTGTGATAGGATGAGCGCATGTGTTATAATCACTTCTGGCTGTAAAGTTTTACTTGGCCAAAGTACCACAGTAAATTAAATTAAATATTTCATTGTAAAATTTTTTGACATGCTGTTTCAAATGAAATTGTTTTGTGTTTTTTTAAAGGCTTGTGTTTAAGAGTATCAGTGGATTTTACTGGATGGTTAGTTACAATAAAATTGTGCTTTTAATTGTTGTATTACGCCTACCTCCTCACCTCCTTTTTCAATATCCTTTTTCATACCAAAAATACTAAAAGAATTAACCATCCGGTCGAGCCATTCTCAAATGATGATCTTCCTCAATTGATTTTAATTTCCAATTTTTCCAGTAGATTTTTCCAAAAATTTTCTTTCATACTAACCTTGGCCTCACAATAATGAAAATAGCCGAAGAAAAAGTCAACCAAATCGGTCAAGACGTTCTCGTGAGATGATCTTTCATAAATGTGGCAATTGATTTTTATTTTGTGTAGATGTCACGAGGACAGGATAAAACACTTCATAGTATATACACAACTGACATGACTTCATTCCCAGTACGAAGTGTTACCCTTAGTCACCACTGTACTTGTGTACTAAAAGTCACCGTGTCTTCCACTGTACTTGTGTACGAATAGTCACCGTGTCTTTCCAATAATGGCCAGAAAGGTCAAGTGCAATATCGTGGTCGGGTAGCAGGACGGATCATGCTGGTACACCAACATATCGATCAACTTCATTCAAGGTGTGGTCTTGAACATGTCCAAACGGACTGTCACGTCTGCACGTAAATCTGTCTTATTGCAACGATTCCGTTAAAACGACTGGCAAATTCACATCACTTCATTGACTTCATTGTCATACCTTTCGTGAAGAAACGTAATCGAATGGTACCATTTTTATACATTTGCAGAGTTCTAAGGTGGCAGTGTGCCCTCTTTTCTTTCTTTCTTTTGTTCTGTGGGCTTAGATTAGACGTTCTATTGTCTCTAAGTTAGAGACCTGTTGTATACTTACTTTCTTCTCTTCCTTAGGCAGATTATTGTTGTTTATTTTCATCTAAGTTTGTGTGTTTCAATTACTGTTTATTCTGCTGTAGAGTGAAATGAAATAAAGACTGCTATACGAAAACAGATGTGGGTCATACTTGATTATCTACTTACGAGCTGTTCGTACTTTAGTATCGATTCCTAGCACTCAATAAACTACTCTGTACTTTGTAGCACAGTGATGGGTTGTCTGGTGTCCTACAAGAGGCAGTGTAGCCACTCGTCAGTGGGATTTAGCAGTAAGTACGCTCTCCAGAGCGGGAAATGTTTACTTTGTGTTCTACATGATCACTAGATTTCCTCACCGAGGACTGAAGTCCGTTTCGTAATGTTATCGGAGCTAAAGCTTAACCCTCGAAGTCCCAAGAACATAAAAAAAAATTCCGATTTAAAATTTTCACAAAATTAACCTTTACTACCATACACTGAGGTGACAAAAATCATGGGATATCCCTAATGTCATGTCGAATCTTTTGCCCTGCGTAGTGCAGCAACTGGACGTGGCTAGGACTCAACAAGTCGTTGGAAGTCCCTTGCAGAAATATTGAGCCATGCTGCCTCTATACCCATCCGTAATCGTGAAAGTGATGCCGGTGCAGAATTTTGTGCGCGAATTTACCTCTCGGTTATGTCCCATAAATGTTCTATGGAATCCATGTCGGGCGATCTGGATGGCCAAATCATTTGCTGTAACTGTCCAGAAAGTCCTTTAAACCAATTGCGAACAGCTATCGCCCGGTGGCATGGCGCATTGGCAACCATAAAAACTCCAGCGTTGCTTGGGAACATGAAGGCAATGAATGCCTGCAAATGGTGAATGATCAGTTCAGTTGGACCAGAGGACCCAGCCAATTCTATGTAAAGATAGCGCACGACTTTATGGAGCCAACAACAGCTTGCACAGTACCTTTTTCCCAAACTGGGTCCAAGGCATCGTGGTGTCTGTACAACACTGGAAGCCAACCATCGGCACTTAACAATTGAAATCGGACCTCATGGGACCAGGCCACGGTTGTCCAGTTGTCTAGCGTCCAACCAAAGTGATCATAAGTCCAGGAGAGGCGCTGCAGGCGATGTCGTGCTGTTAGGAAAGATACCCGCGTCGGCTGTCTGCTGTCACAGTCATTTACGCCAAATTTAGCAGCACTGTCCTAACCTGCACGTTCGTCTTATGTCGCACGTTGATTACTGCTTGTCCGTTAGCCTGTTAGCACTGATACATCTACGCAAACGCCAATTCTCTCAGTGCAGCAATGTATACAAGAAAAAATTGGCAAAAATTAAACAATTATTTCTTTACAGGAGGTTTTTAACTTTGGACCCACATGGACACACAATTTTCAGCCATCTGTCGTTTCATTTGATGTATTTGAAAGCAATTTTGCATTTGTCCTAGATACAATCCTTCATCTCGAAACTTCCATTAATTCGTAATGCCTCAAACCAATTTTAGACCTAAATGTCAAGCAAAAATGTCTCAGAACTTTGATAAACTTGTATCAACAATACTACATACTGATCCACTGGTTTTATTTCGAAACTACTGATAAAAACAGTAATAAAAACTCAAATTTACGTTACAGTAACTTAAAATATACTTATGTTCTCTGTCAATGATCTCCTAAATATGATCAATTAAAAAAAAAGAAATAAAAGAAATAGCACAATCTCCAACAATGACGTAGCACAATATCTGTGCAGGCTGTTCCTCTGAACGTTGAACATTTTAGATGGCAGCTACAATGCCCTACATTCGTAGAACAACCTCGGTGTACATCTACTTCTTCTCTTTAAGGGATGTGTTAAAACTGTAATTAAGGATTAATTCTTTTTAACTCTTTAGTTTTAAACACTCATGTGCTTAATTCCCATAGTTATTTTCCTTAAATTCGAGATTACTCTGCCGAAATACAACAACTTATGTTGTTCACAATTAAAGCCTCGAAGCATGCAGTCACCTTGTTGCTAAGTGATTTTGACTTGTATCCCGCGTGTTTTAGAGTACCTAATCTGAGCCGAATGAAGGAACGGAGCTGTTCCAGGGCTAAACTCAAGCGGGTCACATTATGTCAATGCCTGATGATGGTAACCAAACGTGTTTTCAGCTCCTTGAATTGTAATTTAATACTGTTAATGCTTTCATATTATACGTATGAATTGCACGTTTTATTAACCACTGTACCCTAGTTCGACTTCTAAATTCTGTTAGTGTTTGTATTTGGAGGGCATCCACCTTGACTTAAACACAATTTTATTTTTTCTTGTAGTTCCCAGAAATGTTTTGCCGAGGACCGATCATCATCGGTGGGCTTATATTTTCCTTCTATTAACCAACAAAATGGTGTTTACTACGAGTACACATATAAATTTGAGGTTTTAGGACAGCATTTACAAGTGCGCAATGAGACTAAGTTTTGCACATATACCTTGCTACCACGCAATGCAGTTTTCCCAGGTATCCTTGTTTTTTGTTGCACTTTTTTTCTTTCAGACTTTGTCATCTACGATCATACAGAACTTGATGCAGAAAAGTTATTTAGTTCGAAATTTTAGGATTGGCACTGCTACGGTTAAACCTAACATTAAGTAATTCTATATGAAGCATTGTGTTTGTGTGTGTGTGTGTGTGTGTGTGTGTGTGTGTGTGTGTGTGACTGAATGGGAGTGTGTGTGTTTTACAATACGTTTCATTTACGTCTTCTCATTTCCCCATTATCTTCACTGTGAATACCTGCACTATGTAACTTTCACTACCACTGTTTACAAACCACAAAAACAAGATGGAGGAATTTGTTATTGATTCTATCACCATTCATGGGATTTTACTAATTCATTTTTTCAAACGTTTAAAAGGATAATCTGGCTTGTCATTTTGACTGTGATTCAATTTTCATTACTGTCAATATTGTATGAATGCCGCTGAGGCGAATACGTGTAAAGTCCTTTGTTCTTCTTTCGGAGTATGGTTAGTTCAGTACCATGCTGTGAAATCAACGCTACCTGCCAATTCAGTAGACTTAAAAGTTTCTGTAAATTATTTTCTAAACCACTCTCAACTTTTTCATTCCCAAAACTTATGAAATTGGTAGAAGTTTTTGTTTTGCTTTCAGCTCAACCTTAGTTGGCTCAGAAATGAAATGCTGATTTTATGCATGAATAGTTTCTCGTTCATAAAAAAAAAACCTTAACTTCAATACAAATATGTACCAATTACACCCTAGAAACCGTAAATATTATCATTCTGGGAATTTGCAATTATATTTTGTGGTAGCTGTACAAGTATATAAATATAGTACATCAGATAAAGGCCTACGCTAGTTATAGTCAGATACAGTCACTTTTGCGGCTTCTGTTCTAGCTTTGTGGAGTGACCTTTCAATCTCAGTCCGCTTGCTTTTTTTGCGTCCACGCAAGGAACTCGAGTGCTTTACTGACCAGAAGATATGACAAGAGTTTTACGACTTATATCGTGCTCCGTTACAACCGTTTTCCATTTGCAAGAAAGCTGTAATGTGGGTCGTTTATGGGGTTTTGTGTTGAAATACGTTTGCATAACTTCTGAGTCTGCGCTGGAACATTGACTATGGCCGATTAGCACAAATTTTAATTTCTAAATTCCATCAGTGTAATATTAGTATGCAAGACTTGTTACAGTTAATGAAGCTCCACAATATAGGACTGGCATAGCCGGGAACTACTTCAAATATGCGGCACATGGTATATGCACAGTCATACAGGCTATAAAACAGACCGGAATCAGGGTCCTGCTTATTAATAGCTACCAAAAGGAGTTAAAACCATTCACTGGGTCGGAGGGAATCGCAATCATTAAAACGCTATATGTATTCATTATGCACTGAGCAATAGAAAACGGTGAGAAACTGATAACTGACTAGCGAAACGGGTAAAAAGAATACGAGTTCAAGGAGGATATTGAATCACAAACGAAGACGCGTACTTAGTGAAGCGTTATTAAATGGTCGAAAACAGCTTCATTCATTAGAATAAATGAATGAATCTTAAAGAATTACGGCACATCATAAGGTAACGTGATATTTTTGGTGTTGAAATGTGCAAAGTGGTGCACTCAGACCTTGTGAGGACAATTGAGCTGCTGTTTGTATGAGAAGTAGCAGCTGCGTCACTAAATCTGACAACGAGCGCGAGAACAGTGTGCTGACCGCATGCCTCTACATATCGGCTGAGGATAGCATGGTGGTCGGTCGGTCGGTGCCGTGGGGCCTTCCATGGCCTGTTCGGACGGAATTGTGAAATGATTTCATTGTGACTGGCGACTGTGATACAGAAGCAAGGAAGAGCAGAACAATATCCATAGCACTCACTGCGTCTGGTGAGCTTCAGCCAGCGGCATATAGAGCGCGAACATAGAATGTGATGCCGCCGCTCGGCAGTATAGCTTCCAAAACGGCTCGTCATACGGGTGTACGAGCCACATCTCATGGCTTACGGATAACACGTCTCATAGGGTACCCAACGGTTCCTCATACTGTGGAACTATCAACGTCGCACTGTTTACGATAGCAAGTTTCCAAGCACCGCATGTAAGTAAGCAGTGGTTGGTCTGATGGTGTCTTGAGTGAGGCCCCTCAACCTATAGCATCCAATGGATGTTCAATACGAGCTGAACCTAGACTATAGAAGCATGGTACCCTCATGTTAAAAGTGATCGTCCTGTTACAGCCCCATGTTATGCATTAAATGCAATATATAACTATATACACCACAGAGAGTGCTGTTACACGAGCAAACTTCTACGGAATCTAGTCAGGTCATTGTTCCCAAGAAACTTCCTATAAAGTGGCGTCAGGCCAGACTAAAACAATTATTCTCTTTCTAAAACACTTGGAAGCTTGTAAAGTGGGCCAGAAGAGGCCAGAGAATGGCCAAAATCATACTCTAGGCTAATCCGTGATACACCCATGTACAAGGAGCTACTCTAGCATTCCTGGGACAATATACCGCGGGCAAGAAACTACCTTTACTACATACGTTCATTACCTACATTCACTAGCTACCTTTTCTAGTTTCTTATGACAGAAGGCGACTGCTTGGTTGCTGGACACACGGAGAAATTTATTGAGTTCAATGATAAGCACTCAGACGAGAGATGGCGGCCCAGAGCCTGCTACACAGTCTCTAGGCGATACTGGTGATGATTTGTGGAGTGGATTGTAGCATTTGCTTGACTTTACTTCTTTTTCGATTGAATATTTTCCCTCTCCTAGAATTTTCTCCATAGCCATGGCACTAAGAGCGACATGAAGCAGCTAGTTCTCTCAAACGGGCTGGGTGGCATACATGAAATCTGGAAATGTTCTGGAGAAGCATAATACTACCGAAATATGGCTGATACGACATTCTTCTGTACGATTCGATCACTGTCCGCCAAACACAATCCACTATTGCAGACACATTAAACAGTCTCGTACTGGCATGAGGCGTTAAGTCACATGTTTCTGCAGTTCCCCACTACTGCTTAGTATGTACACAGTAACGATGTTCCCATTTTCTAGAATATTTCAAAATTACTTTATGAAAACGGGTGTACCTCTCAGTCAGATCAGGTACAGTCCGAGAAAACTGGACTATCACCGTAACTTGACCACTTCATCGTTGTTCCATATTTTTTTAAATTCATGCTCCATAGAGAAGACGATTCTCGTCTATCAACTAGTCTAGTTAGCACACCATTTTCCTTATGTCCTGGGCATGCAAACATATAATCGATTTCCCTCCGAAGCCTAACGTGGGATAATAGACGGACTTGAAATACAAAGTCACAAGGCAGTATTGGTTGGTTAACTTTTGACTTGGGGGAAGGGTACCAAACAGCGAGGTCATCGGTCTTATCGGATTAGGGAAGGATGGGGAAAGAAGTCGGACGTGCCCTTTCAAATGAACCATCTCGGCTTTTGCCTGAAGCGATTTAAGGAAATCACGGGAAACCTTAGGCAGGATGGCCAGGCGCGGATTTGAACCGTCGTCCCTAATGCGAGTCCTGTGTGCTAGCCACTGCGTCACATCACTGTGTCCAAAGAAGTATTAGACAAGATACAATAAGGAAAAAGTCTCTGAGTAGGATATTGAGGAAGGGAGTTCAGCATCTTTCAATGGAAATTTATTTTAAGTATTGACTAACATTAGGACCTTTGAATTAAAGATGTCTTAATCTGAAAAGTACGTTGAAAAATACATTTACCCAAGAATCTAATAGAGTGTAGAAACATAAATTTAAAGCAATATCTTACATTCGTTGACAAGTAACACTTACCTAAGAGAAGAAGAAGCCTCGAGCTACGTGAAGCAAAAGGCGTATGTTGCCCGACAACAGGAAGGTTAACTTACCTAAAAGAAAGAACGAGAGTGGATAAAATTTTATACACATCGTATACAAACATAAACACTGAAATATTGAATATTAAACATAATATTGGTCACGTGTTGCCGTCACAAAATACAGTCAAACAGACAATCATTCTTGTAATTAGGCACATTGTGGTTGATAATAATTGAAATGTGAAGGCTTTCGGAGAAGCTGCGATTCTGATACGTTAGATCAAAGAACAAAAGCCCGAATTTGAAAAATATTTGTACTAATTTCAACAAATATAAAATACGTAGGGGCAAGAATGTTTTGTCTTTGATAGGATAAGTCTGAGCTAACAGTCTTGGTTTACATTTAAATAGTGTCTGAAGTTCCCCACACAGAACATTGTCGGACATACTAGAAAAAAGACGGGGCCTAAAAAATGAAACATTAACTAAATAATCTAAAATTCAAAATGCTGAATGGGTGCGGAAAAAATATCTGCAATAGGTGCCTCCTTCACAAATGTATGCCTTTGTTCCTCGTGGTCTGTTGCGTGGGTAGTGGATAAGGGTCAAAATATAAACTAGAGGAGGATTCCTGTTGGTTTCCGAATATATTTCAGGTGGTTGCCATTGGTCTGTAAGATATATTGTGGATAAGCAAAATACTGAGTTAGTTGAGGCTCCGCCTTGAACTTACTGGAGATGTCGATACACATTTGCAGGATGAATGTCGGCATTAAATCGGACTATGGTTTAGTGACCGTCCGACGACGAGAACATTAAAGACAGAACACAATATCGGATTAGGAAATGATGGAAAAGGAAATCGACAGTTTCCCGGCAATTGCTTTCAGCAATTTAGGGAAATCACGGGAAATTTAAACGTGGTCAGCCGGAAAGGGATGTGATCAGCTGTACTTCAGAATACCAGTCCAAGGAACGCCTCTCTCTGAGTTGGAGGAAGAGGTAACTGCAGCACTGACGCGTGCCACAGCAGAGCTACAGAAAGGGAGAAAACGGGGGATGAAATAGAAGATGAAAAAAAGCCAGTGGAAGAAGAAGAAGTCGGATTTGAGGGCACCGAAATCGAAAGAAGGAGGAGATACAGTGAATCATGATTTCGATCGTACTGGGGTCACCAAAACAGTTTCACAAGACCTAGCTTTCCCTTGCGTGGAGACTCTTGTTTTCACTGCTAGATACATTCACCATCGTTACGGGAAATGGGTGAAGGCAATTCAAGAGTGGAGATGAAAGGCGTTTGCTTCGGAATGAACATCAGCGTATTCGTGCACGCTACGTCAGTTGCCAGACTCGAAAATCTGCAGTCACCTATCTCCTCACTAGCGTACTGCATCTCTGTAGAGGAAATGGAAGGGACGTCTTGACGTGACGACGAGCTTTGTTGGGCTTCGATCAGTCGGAATGCTGGGCGGTATATTTCGGTTTGGAAGCCTCGTGGCCGCAGTACTAAGGACACCCCGCTGCCGATCCCGGTGCTGTGACTACAGGGCATGCCGATTTTCCTCCTAGTTCAAATGGTTCAGATGGGTCTGAGCACTATGGGACTTAGAACTACTTAAACCTAACTAACCTACGGACATCACACATATCCATGCCCGAGGCAGGATTCGAATCAGCGACCGTAGCGGTCGCATCGTTCCAGACTGAAGCGTCTAGAACCACTCGGCCACCCCGGCCGGCTTCCTCATAGTGTAGACGCTTTTATTGTGATAGCTGATGGGCACATTTATCCGACAATAAGATCGTTGCTGGCCTTGCACATGCTACATTTACGGAATGGTGAATTACGCGTCATTTCATACCAAGTTAGGCTTCTTTCCGCGATACATTTTGCAGTCCTATTTGCCATGGGGTATGTTAGTTCTTGGTTCAATTTCTCAGTTTCTTTAAAATACGTGCAGCTCAATATATATTTATAATTTACCCGTACAAAGTTTCAAATTAATTATCTTAATGCTCTTCCTTTCGTAAGAAGGTGTTTCAGACTCTAAAAATAATATTTTGTAATTTTCTATTATCTGTTGTATCCGGTGGACATTTACAAGTTCATTGCCTATTGAACTGAGATGAGGAAGTTATTCTGTGTATGACTGGTGGGAAAATGGCGGCCCAAGAGCCGGATCCGGCCCGCGATTGGTTTCAACTAGGCCCGTGGAAGAAATTACCAAAGTTACTCCAGAGTGTTTGTCGACTGGGATTGTCTATCTGAGTCTCTTACTTTCTATTCTTTCTTGTATTAATAAATAATTATTATGCGTTATGGACGTATTAGAAAACTGGAATTGTTGAAAATGAAGGTGATATATAATGAATGAGCTGCGACCAGTTGTTTTTATAGGCTTCTGTTTCCATGAGGATATTTAAAGAAGCCTGGCAACCATTCTTCAGATGTTTACATTTATGTAAGTGTTGTGAATATTGATTCTTTACCAACGACTTTGCAGATTTCGCAATGGAAATTTTTAAAACAGTTATCGTAAAACGTCGTAAGTAGAGATACAGCGTCAAGACATATAAATAAATATACGCGCCTGAAGAAAACGTGAATGTAAAATTAATGTACTCTCGGAAACGTGTTGTTTGAGGCGTAATTTGTTGGAGTGGCGAGTTGGGAAAAGGGTACTATACATATAGCTGTGTTACCCCATAAACAATAACGTCGCTGAAGCTACAGTGTTGCCTTTATGCGGTAGGAGAGCTGCCGTCGAGTTTATGTATGTGAATCATGTCCGTAGATCACCAAAGGCTGCCCACGCTGTAAATAAACATTGATCGTTACATTGCATTTGAGCACAACTGCAATCTTACGTCTTTTGTCCGCCCACGTAGCCTTTATTTAATGGTCTTACCACGTGTTCTGCTCGTATATCTCCACATGTGTCCATTCAAGAGTTGCGTACTCTATACGCACATCATTCATTTTTACATTTTTAATTGTATTTGAGGCTAGAGTGAAGTATCCTGCCTTAAGCAGTGCTGAAAATTATATTATGCAAGGAATTAATGCTATATACGTAAGTCTGTGTTGCTGCTGAACGAGCGGGGTTGCGCATTGCTTAGCACACTGTAGTCACAATCGGAAGCACGACGTTCCAAATCCACGTCCAACTATCCAGAATTACGTTTTACATAATATTCTCTAAGCACTCCAGGCAAATGCTCGGATGGGTTCTTTGAAATGCCAAGGCCGATTTCCTTCCACATCCTTGAAACATTTCCAATTTGTGCTCCGTCTCTAATGATGTCGATGTCGATGGAACGTTGAACTCTAATCTTCCTTCATTGTGTCAGCAGAGACTGGGTAGTCGAGATAGTTTCTGCTACACCACAAGCTCAGCGACGCTCGTATTATTAAGTAGCGTAGAGCACAGATGGCAAAAAAATTCACTGCAAAAAACTTAACTGAAAGATACAATTTATTTGGATAGAGTCGTTATATGTATCAGATCTACATCACAGTTTATAATTTCAATTTTGTCTAGGCTAGCTCAGATTAATATCACTTTTTTTTCTTACATTGCGATTTGGCAAAGTCGTTGCCACTCCCAAACTTTAACCATCACACTCAAATTGTGTTTACATACAAGTAAACCACATTTGATGTAAAGGGGTTATTTCAGGGCATAACAAAGAGGATCATGGTCTCATATGAAACCTCATGTTAAAACAATTAAACGAGGGCAGACTTTCAAGGACTATAATTTGAGTCTGTCACTGCGTTTGTTAAGGCTTTACATTGATCGGCACTGAAACAATGGAAAAGGAATCGTAATATAACAAAAATAACAAGTGTTGCATTATTTTTCGAGCTGTATCACGCAAGGAACAGTTACATTGAAATGTTTACATTTTATTTTATGGTGAAGTCGTTTTGATCTTGAATAAACAAGCAATGCATCGATGAGGAGCTAACAAAAAATGGTGAAATGTCAGCAGGGGAGGAGAAAGGACGGAATGTCAAGGTCTACCTTGGCGCCAGTTTGGTTGGTTGGTTTGTTGGGGAGGAGACCAGACAGCGAGGTCGTCGGTCTCATCGGATTGGCGAAGGACGTGGAAGGAAGTCGGCCGTGCCCTTTGAAAGGAACCATCCCGGCGTTTGCCTGGAGCTATTTAGGGAAATCACGGAAAACCTAAATCAGGATGGCCGGACGCGGGATTGAACCGTCGTCCTCCCGTTGGCGCCAGTTTCTCTAGTTACAATATACCGGTGAATGTTGTATTATAAGCAAACCTAATATACATTGTGAAGAAATAGATATTAATAGGTATCGATAGTTTCATTTATACGTAGAAAACTTTGTACAAAACTAGGTTAACTAAAATGTATTAACTACTTATGTTTTATGTAATGAGGATGAATTATGAATAATTCCTACGAAAATTTCTAAATCTGTTTTATGAAGTTTTGCTTGATTATGTATCAATTAACCAAAACAATATCTTTGACGAGGGTGTAAACCATAAAATCCTTTTTACCTCAAATGTTATCTTTGTAAGACTACTTACTGGTACTAGCCGTGAAAAGGGGTTGTATGTCGGAGTGATTTAAATACGTTTGTATCAATTAGTAACGCTTCGATGTGGAAAAGAGAGTCTTATGCAAACTTTTGTGAGACATGCCTTGTGCGCGAGCTATCTAAGAATTTATAAATACAGAAGTTTCAGTGAAGAAACTATTTTATTTGAGGTTTGGTAAACCATCAAGTCGACAAACCTAGAAGCAGTATATTTCTTCGTGTAACGAAACCAGCACATGTTTTGCCGACAGATCTGCCCTCTATTTTAAGAAACGTTTAAACGAATGTTTTTTTAGATTTTGTTATTTGTCCCATCTGTTTCCTCACATTTTCAGGAATGTTCCTAAGGTGTAGGAGGATGACTGGTTCACCCATGTTTTTCTTGTAAGTGGTCAGCCAGTCAGATTTCCCTGTACATTTCTTTTAGCTCCTCTGTCGTTCTTTTTCCCTTTTAATCCCACGTGTAGCACCTTTCACCCTATCTCAGATTCCGTAAGGCGTGTGAGATACAGTGGTTTTGTGGGTCAACACAAGTGAAAAGAGAATGAGAGCAATATTGCCACTTTATAGGTTACCTTCTCACTATGTCACAACAGTTTTATTAATTGCATCGACATCCTCTGATAACATCGCCGTTGAGTTCCCATTAGGTCCAAACACAATTGTGAAGCCAAATCTGAAGACCTACCTGATACCACGAGAAGAATACAGTCACCTACGTAACAGGTTATATTTTTAGTAAAGTGACTATATCTTTGAATGATCATTTCATCAGAAGAATGATGGAAGCCCGTTAAGTGGGCTCGTCACTGAACAGACATTACTGAAGTGCAATATCTTAAACATAGCTGCACAACAGCAACGGTTTCACGTAATAAAATTATAAACAGCCCACCAGTTGCAATGGATGAAGAATTTCTTTACCTAGGTTTCGACAAATATAAATTTGTCTTCTTCAGAAGGTAACCTAAGGGCAATGAACATCATAACTTACATTAGAAAAGTGGGGGACAAGGAAGGAGCCTCCCAGAAGATTGTACATGTACAGTCGGGCGTCCCCTGGGCAACGGTAAATACCGGCAGGTCCTTCCACACACTGAGCTACGTCTAAAACGACATGTATTCAGAATCTAAAACGAAGAAAAGGCCCTTTTCAGACCCATGTTTGACAGTCATATCAAGGGCATATCATCTGAAAAAGAAAACTTATATCCAACACATGTAAACTACATTCCTGCGACGTCCTGTGCCTCCAGGAGACACATAGAGGGCCATCACAACGCCGTCCAAATATTCTTGGGATGACCTTGGTGAAGGAGTGCTCTCACGACCAATATGGAAGTGCTCTGTTTATTCGGCCTGGAATCAAAGTATCCAACATTCAAGTTTACACCGTTAACAACACGGAAATCATTTCTGTTACTATCGGAAGCATTACGGTGTCATCAATATATAAACCACCAGGGGAAAGGTTTGCTTTCAGCCACCATGTTTGTCACCCACAGCTAATAATGGGAGACTTTAACTGTCGCAATAGAGTGTGGGGCTATCAAGACACAAATGAGGATGGAGAACTACTGGCAAGCTGGGCAGAAGAACACGAGCTGAATCTCATCCATGATCAGAAACAGCCTGCGTCATTCAACAGTGCAAGATGGAAGAGAGGGTATAACCCAGACCTCATATTTGTTTCCAAAACCTTGTCCGGGTCATGCAACAAATTCGTTCTCAACCCTATCCCAAAGACCCAACACAGACCAATAATGCTAAAGTCTAGACCAGTAATACTGCCACAAGAAGTACCCTTTAAAAGACGTTCTAACTTCAAAAGGGCCAACTGGAAAAAATTTGCGGACACCTTAGACATGGAAATCGTAAATTTACCATCAAACACTGAAAACTACGGAAAGTTCGTCCAAGCTGTTAAAAGATCAGCAAGACTCAGCATACATAGAGGCTGCAGAACACTACATTCCTGGAGTTTCCAACGACATGAAACAAATATATAACGAATACCTGGAGCAGTACAGCACGGATCCTTTCAGTGAAGAAACCATAAAACTTGGGGATCAGCTAATTGAAACTATAAGCAAAGACAGACAAGAGTCCTGGAAACATACGTTGGAGAGTCTTGACATGAAGCACAGTAGCAAAAGAGCTTGGAACCTCATAAAGCGATTGTCCAGCGACCCGGCAGCCCCCAAGGATCAGGTTTCCGAAACAGCTAATCAAATCGCACATCAGATCCTTTTGAATGGTACACCAACCAGGAACAGTAAGTCTGCCACCTCATATAAGAGGCCACAAGTGACTGAAATACCACCTGAGCCATACTTCACTTCAACAGAACTGAAAGCTGCTATCAGTTCCTTGAAACCCAGGAAGGCCGCGGGTCCCGATGACGTCATTAATGAATTTATACAGAACCTAGGGCCCATAGCTAAGGAATGGCTTTTAGAACTCTATAATCTCTGCTGGTCAAACAAGACGATACCTAAGCTATGGTTGAAGGCCAAGGTAGTAGCTATCCCAAAGCCAGGAACCAGAAGAACGGGCTCCCACAAGGCAGTGTTTTGTCCCCCCTACTTTTTAATCTGTGTACAAATGACCAACCAGTTGGACCGACGACAAGAAGCTTTATCTATGCTGATGATGTAGCCACTGCATGTCAATCTAGATCAATCAAACAGATTGAGAGAAACCTAACGGGAACCAGCTTCGACCTAATCCAACAAAGACGCAGACTTGTTTATTTCATCTAAACAACAAGAAAGCAAACAGGGAATTACAGTTGGAATGGAACTCAGTTAAACTTCAACACTGCCCAAACCCAGTTTATCTTGGAGTCACGTTAGATCGAACATTGTCTTACAAGAAACACGTAGAAAAAACTAGAGCGAAAGTCAACACACGGAACGGCATAATCCGTAAACTTACCAACTCACACTGGGGAGCAGACCCTGAAATTCTACGTGCATCATCCCTGGCATTGTGCTTTGCTCCGGCTGAATATGCATGCCCCGTATGGAGAAGGTCGACACATGCTCAGAAGCTAGACGCAGCACTGAATGACTCATGTCTTAATCACGGGATGCCTGAAACCTACAAACGGTGATCTCCTTTATATGTGTTCTGGAATAGCCCCCCCCCCCTCCCCCACAGATATCAGACGGCAAACGTTGGTGATGGCCGAACGAAGCAGGCAGTGCGAAGCTAGAAGACATCCCCTGTACACACATCAGCCAGCGGAGGCAAGACTTAAATCTAGGAAAGACTTCATAAAAGTTGAACGTCCACTAACCGAAAGCCAGTCTACAACTAGAGAATCAATGTGGAAACAGAAATTGGATAAAGGCAGTCTGAAAAGTTGGAACATTAAAGAAAAATTTCCTGCTGGATCACAATTGGAATGGAGAGTCTGGAAGAGCCTAAATAGACTTAGATGTCAAATGGGAAGATCACAGGATAACCTGATCAAGTGGGGATACGCCGAAGAAGAGCCATGCCAATGTGGAGGAAAACCAACCATGACACACCTGCTGACTTGTCCATCTTTGCTGGCCCCATGCACTTTCCAAGACCTGTGGTTGGCCAACGACGCTGCAGTGAATTGTGCCGAACACTGGAGAGAGATATGAGCCTTGCTTTAGACAATAATGACGACTTACAATATGTGAAGATCATGAATGCCGGCCGCGCTGGTCTCGCGGTTCTACGCTCGCAGTCCGGAACTGCGCGACTGCTAAGGTCGCAGGTTCGAATCCTGCCTCGGGCATGGATGTGTGTGATGTCCTTAGGTTAGTTAGTTTAAGTAGTTCTAAGCTCTAGGGGACTGATGAGCACAGCTGTTAAGTCCCATAGTGCTCAGAGCCATTTGAGCCAAGATCATGAATGTATATATGAATGTATAACTATCATTTACTTGTATTTGTAATCTAGTATATATAGCGTATTAATTAATTACAGATGTATCTCAGACACGATTAAATAAATAAATAAATAAATAAATTAGAAGAGTATGAAACTTATAAGCCAAGAATAAATTTTAAGACAAATTAGATAACTCTTGCATTACGCAAGTATGATAACGACGACTGGTACATACAATTTTACATTAGTAGGGACTAATGTACCATCGCCGTTTTTACATTTGGCGGCATAGATCCACGTGTCAAAAATAAAATAAGGCCCTACAATTAGGGTTTGTCACTTTAATATAAAATAGGTCATGGATCTTGCAGAGCTCACAGAGTGTAATCGGCGAGCGTAGTTACTCTGAAAACAGGGCAGGTGGCGCTCGTGCCGAGAAACATCTGTCAATTGGCGTACAAAGGCAACGTGTAAATTATCAGTATTAATAACATCCTTAGGTAGTAGGAATTTCGTCTACGGTTGCTGCATTATCGGCCATGTTCAAAATTGTATCCTTAGGTAGAGTAACAATAAGAAAAGGAAGGAAATTAACACTCCCGTTATAGCACTGTTACAAATAACGTAGTTATACATAAAAAATGGCAGGTGGCGCTTACACCGAGAAACTTACGCCCAGTGGCATATACAGCCAAAATATAAAAAAAAATTACATTACTAAATTAGTGAAGCAAACAAACGGTATACATGTTAGAACTTTAAAATTGACAATAATGGCTCTTGTCAAGAAAGAATTACGAACACTGGTACACGATCCTGTTAATACACATTCACAGGAAAAACAAAATTTCAGAGCCAGGCAAAATCACATAAGGGCCGATTTAGTAGCAAACATACATCGTCACAAAACCACCATTACATAAGGGGTGGTGAGCTTAAAGCACTGACTGTGCATCATAGTTTCCTGAGGAAATAAACCACTAAGGTTACCAGCATTAATGTTATACCGTCAACAGTGCAGGTTTAAAGCCTTCGAAAAATTGTCTACAAGCAAGGTTCAACTAGTCGTTCAGTATATTACCGTCCTTGAACTCAAGATGTTTGAAAATTTGTAACTCTTCCCACAGATCTAATCTACGCCCTTTGTCTTCTCTCTGTAGGATAAGAGTGTCTTCTAAATGTTTTGGCGTATGACTGGCTATCAGGAGGTGTTCAGCAAAAGTAGAATTCCTTTATCCATTGCAAGTGGTCGGCTGTTTATAATTTTATTACTGAAGTGGTATGTTACAAACTTCTAACTTGGCCACGTCCTGAAAATCTCTAAGTAGCTGTAAACTAGGTTTAATTTCATTAACACGTTACTGTTTTTAGTACTCTATGTATCATGTTCCTGCTTTTGTTCCTTTAATGAACCGCCCCGCACGTTTTCCCCATAAGAGCAACCAATGCACTATTGTCGTCTGGAAGCCTATGAACGTATTTTCGACGACACATGACTCGCGGCCAGGGAAAGAAACATGGAAATATTTTTTGAAGTTCCGCCCGCCGGAGCGTGTAATCGGTTTAGGGCGGCGCAAAGCTACCGGCCACCGGTTACCGGCGCAGACCTGTCGGCGGGCGCAGGGTCCGCAGTGGCGAACGAACGGCCCGGAACGTCACTGGCCGACCAACCGAGCGGGCGACCCTTCACATCTCAACTGCAATCAGATTTTCGGCTTAGCAACAAATTTCACCGGCGCTGCCCTGTAATCGGTCTAAGGCGGGATTAATTCGGTTAGTATGTTCGCTCGGCTTAGCGGAAAATCTCCCCTGGCGTTCTGTGCAGCGCCGGAGCTATTTCAGGGGTCGCCGGTCTGCAGAACGGGGCCCGCAGGTGTCTGCTCGGACTCAAGGTGGGCGGCACTCTTTGACGTTTCACGGTGTCTGATGCAGACGTCTCCTTATCCTCTGGCCGGTGCTTTAAAGGACTTCGCGTGGCAGAAATGAAGCAGTCACTCCTTTGAAAAATACTCCTGCTTAACTTAATCTGTACGTCAGTTACGTATTTGAGGGAAATGGACTAGAAATTTTGTGCCCGTGAAAAAAAGATTATATACGGGGTTCGTTCAGAGAGTAGTGAACGTTTTGGCGTAACTTAATAAAAACGAAAGATGTCGTCACAAAACTATATTTATGAAGTTACAGTACCTTAATCTATTTTTCAATGTAGTCGCCTAACTGTCAACGGCCTTACTGTAACATGGGTCCCATTTTGGAATTCTTATGTAGTATTCCTCTACCGCCATAGACATGAGCCAGGATCGCACTGCTTGTTTGAGGCAATTATCGATTTTAACTGTTTTCCGCTGAAATTCTTTTAGTTTCAGGAATAAGAAAATTCCGTTTGGTACCAAGACAGGACTGTGAGGAGAAAGATTCAAAATTTCCCCACTGGGATGTTGGAAGTTTTTGCTGTGTTCGAGATGATGCATGAGGCCGCGCGTTGTCTTGAATTAAAAACACCTATCGCCGACAGCAGAACTCATGAATTGCATCATCATCATAAATATTCTGTATTTGGCTATAGTCCGCTCCCGGTACCTGTAGGTAAAAAAATAAATAAAAAAATAAAAAAGTAGTCAGCGCGACAGAATGTCAATCCTAAGGGCCCGGGTTCGATTCCCGGCTGGGTCGGAGATTTTCTCCGCTCATGGACTGGGTGATGTGTTGTCCTAATCATCATCACTTCATCCCCATCGACTCGCAAGTCGCCGAAGTGGCGTCAAATCCAAAGACTTATACCAGGCTAACGGTGTACCGACGGGATGCTCTCGTCCCACGACGTTATTATTATTTCACAGGTGAGAAAACGGTGTCCTTTCAGAAAAAGAATGATACTACGCACTTCGTATTTGGCGAAATTTTCAATGGTAGACTTTATATTGAAAGGTTCCGGAACAAAGAGGCGTGTCGCATCCATCCGATTTCAGAGAACTGTACATTCTACATGAATGAAGATAAATACTTCGTTTGAATTTTAAAGAAAAAATTACCTTGGCGTCATTTGTAATTGTCGGTAGGGGTCTACCAGCCACTGATGTGTCGAGTGGAAATGGAGGTAACACAACCACAAAAGGCGTTTTGCGTTCCCGCTATAAAGGATGCAATTCTGTCAAGTGTTTATCTATTCCATATGTAAAACAGCGTCAAGCTTCTGATTGCTTTATAAATGAGTTAGTGTGTTAAAAATGTTATGTTAATTGCGTAGATGAGAAAAGTTTGGAAAAGGTTCGAAATTGTGCCTTAAGTGAGATGGAAGCCGCTAAGTGTCAGAAACGTCAATTCGGCTGGTTACTTTTCGTTCATTTTGATACGTAGGTTCCATGTAATATGATTAAACTAATGGATATTGAGGCAACACATTTTACGTGTTTAATGAAGCTATAACAGAAGTTGTGAAAGACAAATTCATTCCCTTTTCTTAAGTATGCTACTGTTAACTTAGAGCATGCAGTTATAATTACTTGTTTGGGTAAATTTTCAAGCAGTGGCGTGCTGCAGTTTGTCGGTCAGGACATTCAGAGTGAAACATAATCCCTGCAGATAAGGGGCGATGTGTTCTGAGAACTGGCAGCTGGCCGATACAGATAAAAGCAGCCGGGGTTGTACGCATTGTCTGCATGAAAGCAAAGGACCGGATGTAGATCTAGCGGTCTCCAGTTTGCAGTGCCAGAGACTTTGGAACAATGTGAATGAAGGCGGCAGACAGACTAAAAAGGCGAGGTCCAGCTGGGGAAATGTATTTTTTACAGTCTGTGCCCTGTTAGAGAAAGGTGACCTGTATGCTCTAGTTCCGCAGCGAGGAATTAGCAAAGCTGGGGGTGGCGGTCTGACATCCGTCAAAGAAGTATTCTGTGAGTCAGACATCTCCTAACCGTCCTAAAATACAAGGAAACAGGGCATCAAAAAAACAAACTTCGCAGAGGGCCAGCATGCCGTGCCAGCGAGCGAAGTTACTTTATTTTCTCGATTCTTTTTCTACGGCTTTAGGAAACCGATGAGATAAAAAGACCATTGATTCGTGGCTGTAGTGTAGTGTGACATCAGTATGAAAAAGCACTCAACTTGATTTTCTCAAGAATAGAGAAGCAGAAAGCGGTGTTATTGGATTTGACGTCTTTGCTGGCTCATGTCGGGAAATAACTAACAAACAAAAAACTGCGCCACTGGCAGTGAAAATGTAACATTTTAAGGATTGGTAGACGAAATATTCTAGGCGCGAAACTCGAAGAGGAATCATTCGAATTTCTAAAAGACAGAGACTTGGGCTCCTGAAGCGGTACAAAGCGGCTTGTCTTCGCTCTCAAACTGGACAGGAGACGTGAAAAGTAGCTCGCCTAGGAAATGGAGACCCACCGGGTCCAGTGTTATTCACAGTAGAGCCCTTCTAGCTGCACACTTTTTTGAAAGCAGCCACCCACACCATCAGCAGTCTGCTTACGTGACATGGATAGTTGAGAATAACTTGCAGCACCAGCACGGTAGGATGAAGGGAACTTAGGGATTTAGCATTATTTTCGGTTTAGTCGTCCCTCGTTCTTCAGCACAGTCGTAGCTGCGTGGATAACTTCAGTTCCTCTTTCAAGTCACACAGTTTCCGTTCATGTTGTGTAGGTGGGTTATGATAAATTTATTAGGAAAGGGAGACGAGGTTTAGCAGATTCTAGTTCCATACCAACGAATTTTATAAACCGTTATTTGATTTATTTCAATTTCGTCTCAATCAGCGTCTGACTGTGGATAAAGTAACTTCATTTTATCCTTTTTTAAATTTCTGTCTGCATTTGAACTTTCGTAGCAAAGTCAGAGTTTACACAAATCATACTTTTGATTAATGTAGTTAGTAAATCATCTGTCGTGATCAACACCTTTTTTAATGTTGATTTGTAAATAACCCAAATAAAGTTTCACTGCTAAGGCCGCCGCAAACTTCTAAAGCGTTAATTTAATCCATTGGGCACATTTAATCCAGCTCTGACCATTAAGGATGGGTCTTCTCACAGTTAATTCCGACACAGACTTTTTTTTTTTTTTTTTACTAGAACGGGATTTCGAAGGTGATAAATTACTGGATGGATATGGTCTGGGTAATTTGAACACAATTTAAAGGAGAGGCTAATTTCCCACTCGTCTATGACGTCATATCTCCTGATCTATGTGAGGCACAATGATATTATCTTGGGCGGCTGGGCTGGCCGAGCGGTTCTAGGCGCTAAAGTCTGGAACCGCGTGACCGCTACGGTTGCAGGTTCGAATCCTGCCTCGGGCATGAATGTATGTGATGTCCTTAGGTTAGTTAGGTTTAAGTAGTTCTAAGTTTTATGGGACTGATGACCTTAGAAGTTAAGTTCCACAGTGCTCAGAGCCATTTGATATTATCTTGCACATACTGTACATTAAGTGGTATACGTGCATAGTGTCTGCAAAAAGTGTCGCGAATACAGCTAGTCGCAAAGAAGTAATACAACTTCACGTATGATTTTTATTGTACCAACAGCGAACATCTAGCTAGCGATAAGCATTTTTCCTTTCGTCATTTTGGGAGAAAGTGCTTTTGAGAAAGTTCGTGGGGGTTTGAAGTTATGCGTGGAGTTCAACATTTCTCAAATACTGGATGAATAAAGGGAAAAAAATCTGTTTCTAACTGCATAACTTGTCTTATTGCGTTAATTTTATCGCAAGAACAAACCTGTTAACGAAAAGCTTTTTCATTTTTTAAATTCGGTCAATAAATACACAAAATGAAATTTTTGTTTCCCCTGGAAGCCGTTAGATAGACAACCAGCAAGGGGTACTGGGTTCCACGATGGTCACTTCGTAATATGGACGAGATGCGTCAACGATGGGTTACTGAACTATATGAGAAAGAAACGTAAATTAGTTACAAACTGCGGCGTGCACACACTGTATTCAGCTTGTCAACGGTACTACAGATATTCAGATTTAGGTAATGACATGTTCGATATGACTGCCATCATTGGTGATGATGTGGTGCAGACGAATAGCGAAAAACTGCATGCCCGCTGAAGTGTCGGAACATCAATGCTGTCGATGACCTCCTGAATGGCTGTTTTCAGCTCAGCAGTGGTCTTAGGGCTATTGCTGTAAACCTTATCTTTAATGTAGCCCCACAAAAAAGAGTCGTATGTGTTCAGACCCGGTGAATATGACGACCTATCGATGTCCATGCCAGTTGCCTCTGGGTACCTCAAAGCCAGAATGAGGTCCCCAAACTGCCGCTTCCAGGAAATCAAAAACTCTCCTCCTTTGATGGGGTCGAGCTCCGTCTTGCATGAACGACATCATCGAAGTCAGGGTCATTTTGCATAATGGGGATTAAATCATATTTCAGAGCCTTCGCGTATATTCGGTAGTTAATGGTGTCATCAAGGAATATTGCACCGATTATTCCATGACTGGACATGGCACACCACATAGGCACCCGTTGCCGGTGAAGAGACTCGATCGCGAAATGCGGTTTCTCAATCCTCCGAATATGCCAGTTTTGCTTATTGACAAGCAGATTCAAATGAAATTAGACTTCGTCTCTAAAACAAACCACGCAGCGCATACTAATTCCAATCATGCCCCACGGCCAACCGAGCAGTTTAAACGACCTAACGCAAGCCATTCAGAATTCATTACGATTTTAATTCATAGAGTTCAATAATTTTGACCCTGTACCACGCAACGCTCCACTGCCCTCCTCGGTCGCCTGACCTCGTGACATGCCATTTCTTTCATTTTACTTGGGGCAGAGATGGAGGTTATTCTGGAAGACTATGTGCGTTTGCTTCCAATAAGTTTGAGTGCACTGCTTCGGTGCATAGCAAAAATGCCGTAACGCCAGACACACTCGCAAAAGTATGGGCAAGTTTGACTATCATTTTTACGTATGCCGTCCTTCTTGTGTAGGGTACTTAGAACGTTTCCGAAAGTGAAATAAGAAACTTGGTCCTAAGAGTATCTATAAAGAGAATCATAAGTTTGGCCTTGTCCCGTTGTCGTCATAGGGTAGGCATGTTAATCTGGATTTGGCTACAGTAGAGGCAGGGGATGCTCAGATGCCATTCCTGCAGTCGCCCCCCCCCCCTCCCACCCGCCCCCTCCCCCAAACACTAACCTTACCCTTTTCCCACCAGCTCTCACGACGGAATTTATGTACTCCATTTATACGTCTATTTATATGCCCCCGTAAAAGTGTGAAAACGGTTTTGAAATGTTTACGAATCGTGTAACTGAGGCGGAACGGGGTACAAGAGCGGTACTCAACGTAGACGGATGCGCAAAGCCACCTAAAAACCACATCCACATTGCTCTGCACACCAGTCCTCGCTATTAATCCGCCCGGTTGATTCACCCCAAGTGTCTACATTCTGTTCTAAAATGTAGACTTGGTAAACTGGTGAATCATTCTGAAAAGACAAAGTGTCGAAACTTTGTGATACACCGACATATCTACTTACAATACAACGTGACTGAGTGCGAGTTTCTCAGCGCGCAATAATCCAATAATCTCAGCGGATATGCGGACGCATTGGGTAGCGTCGTGGCTTCTCAGTTTTTCTCATTCGTCTTAGAAATCCGATTACTGTTTCCATTTTTATTTTACTTTATTTTTTCATTTATCTACCCATGTCCGTAAAGGTTACTACGCGAACACGAATGTTTTTTATCCACATAGGGAATGCTAGGATACGTTTATTATGTATATGTGTGTACGGCAGTTATATAAACATGAGTAGATAAAGGAAAAGAAATAAAAACAATAGCTGGGAACAAACATGGGGCGCAAAAGTGTCAAAGCGCGACGCCGCGTACTACGCCACCACTTCAGTTGAACTATTTACTCGCTAAAAGACACAAAAGCACCTCAAAAACTTTGACCTCTGTTTTCTCAGAAACGGTTGAATATCTACGGATAAAAGGAGACACGTGTTCGCTTATTTTGATCCCTTTTCCAGTGAGCGAAATTTCTAGGAACTGTGGATATGGCACTTGCCGTGTTCTCCTCGTGAGAGATGAATGCTACAGGCTCTTGACATCATCCCTCTTCATCTACTTGCCTTACGGCAACTCTAATACATCGTTCCTCGAATGTTCGCAGTCAGATATGAGCCAAAAGAAAAAAAAATGTACCTTTGGAATATTCTATCCAGATAGCTGCTGCCTAAACATATCGTAGAGTTGGAATATTCCAAATAAAAATAATTGCTAAACACGCATTTCTGAAAGTGAACTGTGATGTCTGGTTGAATTTTTTTAAGCCCGTCTTCAGTGCGTAACACTTCGCAAGAGTACAATGTAACTGCCGTGCTTTGTGTGCAAGTACCGACTTCAGTTCATTGTCTGCACTTCCAATCTGAATAATTCACAATTCACTCTCTGCTGTAGTTTGTCAATATCAACTCCGAATTTATTCTCCGTCAACAGTGTGTGCTGCACAAAGGTCCTTCAGGGAAAGCTAACAATATGAGGCAGTATAAACTGATGACAAAAGGCACACATTATTAATGAGAGCGTTGAAGCATTGATAACAACATGCCAAATCTATGTTTACTAGTATTTGCACCATCTAGTTTATATCTGCCGTAGTTTACATTTAATAAGAAGTATTACCGAGATAGTAGCCAACTTCTGTTGCACCGCTAGTGGTATCGGCAGTATAGCTATCTTTATTTCTTTTTTTTTTTGCTTGTCAGAGAGCTACTCAGATTTTTCAGCTCTAACCTCTACCTATAGCTAGTGACTTCAATAGCCTCAACTTTACAACCACAGCATTCGTCTAGGGTTCTTATCTCTTATTTATTCTCCGTTGCCAGTTTAACCATTTGCTGTGGTCCTTGCGCTTCTTCATTCCATGCATAGTCAGTATAATCATTTCTTTTTACCTTTCATTAGATTCAAAGGCCAAAAGCTTCAGTTTTGTTCATTTATAATTGTGCTTTTTTCATATATATATTATAATGCCCTTCAAATATACTTTCTGCAACATTTCGAAATCCAAGGATATCTTACAGTATAGCAGTATAATTCGTCCGCAACTGTTTAATTTTCAAAACTTTTATGCTTCTTATCAGGCTTCAGCTCTTGTAACACGACAAATTTTCCATTTTGTGCAGTTTTACTTTCAGATAAAGCGTTACCCTCTTCTTCTTGTAGGTAAGTCTTACTTTGTGTTTAATACTAATTTGTTTTGACCAAGCCAAAAGTCACCCACTAATCTTGATGTCATTATGTGACGATACAAGTAAACACCTTTTCTGACTGTCTGCATATTAGCAACTCTATCTTTTGACCAGAAGCTAATAATCGCGCCCCGGCATACTTCAGTCCACCTAACCAACAGAAATATCTGTTAGCGTTTTTGACCTCTCGCAGTGAATATTCGTACTTCAATAAAAACGTAAAAATTGATATTTACGAATCGTCAAAGTGTTTCAAAAGCAACAACTAGTCATCTGCCCAAGCACGACGCACGAAAACTCATGAGTCAAAGAAATGACTGTTACTCTGTTGCTGTCACGATGTTAGATGTGCGATTTCAGTTCAACTCCAATCGTCGTGTGCCAAGTATGTTTCGCATGTTCTCTGGAATCTTCAAAGGACATCAGAACTTATCATAAATTCTTACTCCTCCAAAGTGATGGAACTGCCTTACGACATGTCGAATATTGAAGCGTACTTGGCAGTACAAGACGATCTTGACAGTTCTTTCTCCTGCACGTGAGACTCGAATGGAAACGTCGGACATGTATCGACGTCTGTGGCTTTCGAACTGAATAAAGCTTTTTCTGCGAATTTCCTGTTTCTTTATACTGCAGTTTAGGAGACTTACCAAAGTGATATTCCTCGGATCGGATCGCCATAATCGCGTTCATGACGTCAACCATTTGCTATTAAACTGTAAAAACGCAAATACAGCAGAACGTGTATTTGTCCACTCAATGAAGGACTATGTAGTCCTGAAATCAGAGCTAAGCTACGTGTAAGTTATTTGACAATCACTTGAAAAGAAAAAAAAAACACTACGGGTTTAGATATTCGATAGAAGGAACGCAAATCTAATAGTCTCCCATTCATACACTGGCAAATAACTATCACCAAAATGCCTTAGACGCCTTTTGGTGGATTGCTTTACAGTCGTCAGTACAATGTATCATTGTTGCTTCTAATCTTAAATAAGGCTAATCATGCAGTTTTTACTTTGAGAAGAAAATCTGATCATGTGTTCCGTCTTTAATGGATTCTCATCCGATGGGACTTTAAATCCAAATTCGCATACCTTCTTTTTTATAGTCATCTCAGCGTCGACACGATGTGAAAGGTGAAACGTATCTGAAATCTTATGGGACTTAACTGCTAAGGTCATCAGTCCCTAAGCTTACACACTACTTAACCTAAACTATCCTAAGGACAAACACACACACCCATGCCCGAGGGAGGACTCGAACCTCCCGCACAGTCCATGACTGCAGCGCCTGAGACTGCTCGGCTAATCGCGCGCGGTGATGTGAAAGGTAACAAGAAAAATTCCCCCTACTTCATAATCGCTGAAATCATACATCAACTTCGATTACTTCCTAGAACTGAATCAGAAATGAACCATGAGTGTAAATGGAATTGCAAGAGAAGAGCTTAGGTCTTTTCTGTCTGTCGCTCTTTATTTCAGAATTACCAGTTTTGACAAAGTCGCCCTTCTTCAGAGCTGTTAAACATTACAGTTATGTTGTAATCCTATATTTACACAGCTTAAAACTATTGCAACCTTAAAACTGTGCAAAAGTTGTAGAACACACTATTAGTTGTAGTTACGGAGCGACCTCTCCTAATGGAACTGTCAGTTCACTGTCATATACTAATACCATATCTGCATGCTGTCACTTTGTATTAAAATTTTTAGAAGGAATTTTACTCCAGCAAAATCCTGCAGCGTTTAGAGATAACTCCATCCGTACTACCGGATTTAAAATAAGTACTGAAATATATCACATAAAAAACAATCCAAGGTATTATACACAAAGTATTAGTGAGAATATCTTAGCTTACAAGCATATTTTTCCACAGAAAATACAAAAAAAGGTTGCGGAACTTTTAAAAATTTGTATTCTCTTCTTCCCAGATTAAGCAGCTCCCTCTATGCCTTTTGAAAAGCAAAGACATCTTCATCAGTGTTTTGTCAGTAAGTTCATCCAGAACAGAATTATAAATGCGTTTGTAACCACAGAGGGCAATCTTTAACAATGCTGGCGGTGGCACCAGTCAAATTCCTTTTAAAAAATTTACTGAAAAGCGACAGCATGCAAGTATTGTTTTAGTATATGACAGTGGACCAATAGTTCCATTACGACAGGCTACTTTGTAACTACGACATACGGCATACCAAACAACTTCTGTGTTGTGATTAGATTACAAAATTTTTAAGGATTACAAGATTACAAGACAATTGTCATTAATTTCTTTGACAGATGTGTAGATGGGTGACATTGCCCGTAACCTGAAATTTTGAAATTATAGTATGTAGAAAAGCTTATAGATGATACAGTTACGGGATATGGCAGTTGTCCTCTACGCCACACCGATGAAGTAGACGGGTTCTACTTCTATAAGATATCTCCAGAGTCTGTGAAAACTTCTTCTGTTCAAGCTACGGAAAACTTGTCGGAAAAGTTAATGTTCGCAGCTAAGTGCGCCTGCAGCACTTCAGTCATTTTATCCAAGTCTCGCCCTCCGCATTCTGATGCAGAAGAACTGTGTAAAAAGTTCTCGACGATAAACTCTCAACTAGGGCGACTCCTTTCCCGTTATTAATGCATTTTCGTGAGGCAGTTAATGAGCCACGGACGGAACGACTCTAACCAAGTCTCGCACAACTCGTCAAATTTGCAGGAGGATCATGCAACATCTAAACGCGAAATGCCCACTTACGACGAGTTTATTAAATATTGTCAGAAAAATAATATTTTCTGGAAGCTACCCGATATTAAGTAGTCTAGAAGATCGATTAGATAACGGATATGAGCAGTGGACATTCTCAACGGCTGTAATCTAGGGTATTACGCCAAGAGGAATTAGAAATCGCGAATTACTCTCAAACGCAAGATCATCATTACGGAGAAACCGCAAATTATGAAGTTGTGAATTTGGACAGCCACCTTGCTTATCGACACGACGAACTAAAATGTAATTAGGCAGTCCCAGTTACAATACATTAAAGTTACTACGTAACGTGTTAAGTAAAATACCAGGTGAATCAAAAGGTTCCACAGAAATTGAATGAGCTAATACAGGAGCCGAAAGAACTGGAGTAGAAACTTGCGCTCTCGGAAGTAATCCTGAGCCAGTGGAACAACAAGGACAAACAAGCGCAACCTCTTAGAGATTTAACCTTTTCTATCAAGTTTACGACTTTTCAGCTTCTTATACTCCGCGGAAAAACCTTTGTCACTCTGAGAGATAACGTATTACTATTTCTGTACTGCAGAGCTGCTTTCAGGTATTTAGATACAAATTACCAGGAACTATTTTATTGACATTTTCATTAAACGGCCGGTATTCAAGGATTTTCTTCCCTAACTCTGGTTTTAAATGGCGCACGGGGCACGCTAGAGCTGTGCAATAGTTATGAAATTTGTGTGGAATTCATTCTGTTAAACATATACTATCTTTGACGTAGTAAAAATACACAATTCTAGGCAATAAAATATTGCTATGCTCTTCCATATTAGAATAAGCTACATTAACTTCTAGATACTGATCTTTTCTTATAGAGAACCACAGTCTACAATTTCCTCCGCAGTGTATGTCTCTGTGGTGGGCGTCTATATATCTCTCTCTTTTCTTTTTAATCAACATTCCTCTGGTTTGTTATGGCCCTCACGAATTCCTCTACTGTGACAGCCTATTCATTTCATAGTAGCACTTGCAACCTACGTCCTCAATTTTTTAATTTTTCTCGATGTCATCTCCCTGTAGCCGAACAATTTTTTGCGGTGTCTATGGCATGATTCCATCTGGAATAAATCCAGTCTCTGCCTTCCTCTACAGTTTTTGCCCTCCACAGCTCCCTCTAATATCATGGATGTTATTCCGTGATGTCTTTACAGACGTCCTAACTCCCGTCCCTCCAGCCTTGACAATATTTTCCATATATTCCTTTCCTCGCGGGTCCTGCGGAGAACCCTTCTCATTCCTTACCTTATTAGTCCGCCTAACTTTCAACATTCTTCTACACTCCACATCTCAAATCTTTCGATTATTTTCTTTTATGGTTTTCCCTCAGCCCATGTTTCTCTATTATGCTGTGCTCCAAACGTACATTCTTAGAAACGTCTTCCCCAAATTTAGGTCTATGTTTGATACTAGTAGACTTCTCTTGGCCAGGAAGACCTTTCTCCAAGGTTAGTCTCGTTTTTACGTCCACTTTTCTCCATCTGTCATGGGTTATTTTGCTGCCTAGGTAGCAGATTCGTGATCACCAAACCTGGTGTTAGTTTCTAGCAGTTCTCACTTCTGCTACTTCTCATTACTTTCGTCTTTCTTCGATTTACTCTCAATCCATATTCTGCACTCATTACACTGTTCATCCCGTTCAGCACATCCTGTAATTCTTCTTCACTTTCACTGAGGATAAAAGTGTTATCAGCGTATCTTAACACTTATATCCTTTCACCTAAAATTTTAATTCCACCCTTGAACCTTTCTCTTATTTCCGTCATCGTTACTTCGATGTAAAGACTAAACAGTAGGGACGAAAGACTACATCCCTGTATGGTACCATTTTTAACCCGAGCACTTCGTTCTTAGTCTTCCAGTCTTACTGTTCTTCCTTGGCTCTTACAAATACTGTGTTTTACTTATAAATGGTTCAAATGGCTCTGAGCACTATGTAACTCAACTTCTGAGGTCATTAGTCCCCTAGAACTTAGAACTAGTTAAACGTAACTAACCTAAGGACAACACACTCATCCATGCCCGAGGCAGGATTCGAACCTGCGGTCTCGCGGTTCCAGACTGCAGCGCCTAGAACCGCACGGCCACTTCGGCTGGATTTTACTTATAGCTTCACCAATTTATCCCAGTATTTCGAACATATTGTAACATTTGACAATATCGAACGCATTTTTAGGTCGACTAACATTATCAGGTTGTCTTGATTTCTCTTTAGCCCTTGTTAATTATCAACTGCAACACCAGAACTGCCTCTCTGGTGTCTCTACCGCTCCTAAAGTCAAACTGATCGTCATCTAACAGCTCCTCCATTTCCTTTTCCACTCCTCTAAATGTTATTCTTGTCATCAACTTTGATGCAAGAGCTGTTAATCTGGTTGTGTGGTAATTCTCGCACTTGTCAGCTCTTGCAGTCTGCGCAGTTGTGTGAATGATTTTTACCCGATAGTCAATTGGTATATCGCCATACACACCTACGTGAATAATTGTTTTGTTGCCTCTTGCCCCTATGATTTTCGAAATTCTCATGGAATGTTGTCCAGCCCTTCTGCCACTGGCGATCTTAAATCCCCCCAATCTTTTTTAAATTCTAATTCTAATCCTAACCTTTTCCTACCTACCCGGTCTCTCCATCGTATTATCAATCGCTTTACCCTTGCACTCTTAATGGTGCCGCCCTTCCTTTTAATTTCACGAAGGTTGTGTTTACTTTTCTATACACTGACGCTGTCCTTCCGATAATAATTTATTTTTCGCTTTCTTCAGCTTTTTCGTGAACCCATTTCTCCTTAGCTCTCCTGCACTTCTTATTTATTTCATTCCTAAGCGAACTTATATTTATGTATTCCTGTATCTCTTCGAACATTTTTCTACTTCCTTCTTTCATCGATCAGTTTAAGTATACCCTCTGTTACCCGTTGTTTCTTCGCAAGTGCCTGTTTTGTACCCATGTTTTTCATTCCAAGTTGTGTGATTGCCCTTTATGGCGAGCAGTTTCTTAGTCGGACAGGTTGCTGATCTTCCCGTAACTAAAAACACAATCTTCAAACAATACGGTGCTACAGAAGAATTCAATTGACGCTCTATAGAACATCTTTCCTGATCATCTCATCTCCTATAACGAGGACATTTGATGGTTTCCAGGATACCTTGACTTCCAGCGTGTCATTTCTTCTTTCCGTGTCATTTGAAATCTCAGATCTCCCGGTGTGATCTACCATAAAACATCCAGGAACTGAAGGATGAAATTCGGGAGAAAGTCAGTAGACTTCCGGTGCTAGTCCTAAAAGATGTGGTCTAGCTTACGTGGAAGATTAGAAATGTGTGTGGAGGAAAATGGTGGCCATGTACTTGATGTAATTTCCAAGTGATGGGCACTTTAAATTACAGGCATTGAAAATTCGTGTTGTATTTCTTTTTTATCGCTGTGAATAAATTTTTATAGCTGGTGGAGGTTTAAAAATCGCCCGTTTCATTGCCGTACCTGTCAGTTAAGAACGAAATAATGGATTTTGATTCGTGTATTTCTTTATGAACTTTCTGGTTTCTAAAATGAAATTACCGATACCCGCCGGTGTCTAGGAATTGAGAATGCGTCTCAAGCTTGTTTACATGACAACCGTGAACGTAAGATTATACCTCTCAGAGAGTAGATTGTGATAGGTTGATAGATAGATAGATATTCAACGATCACAGGCCCTGCAGACCACGCGTTGCTTCCCCAAGTGCCTCAATTCCTTCCTGTTTTGTGCCCGGTTCCTCCAGGTGTCTTCAATTCCCAGGGCTGCTAGGTCCTTCGCCAGGTCGTCCATCCAGCGCTGTCTTGGTCATCCTATGGGGCGTTTGGTGTTTGGTTTCCGCGCTAGTACCATCTTCGCCTATCTTCCATCTGGCATACAGGCTACATGGCACACCCATTGTATTCTTTTGCTCTTTATCTTCTGTAGGATAGTTGGTTGTCGCATCAGAACGTAGATTTCCTCGCTTTTCCTCCTCTTCCATTCTCCGTTATCTAAAACTGGTCCCCATATCTTCCTCATTACTCTTCTTTCAAATATTAACAGTTTTTCCCTTTCTCGCTTAGTCATGTTTCTGAAGCGTACATTACTGCTGGGCATATCACTGTGTTGTAGGTTTTCATCTCAGTGTTCACTGAGATCGATTTGGAACCAAGCGTCTCTCTGAGGGAATGCATGCATTTCGTTCCGACTGATATTCTTTCCTGGATGTCCATTTTTATGTTGTTGCCCGTAGTAAACCAAGATCCCAAGTATTTGAACTGGTCTACTGTCTTGAACCTCTTGCCATCCAGCTAAAGAAATTGTACCTGGTCTTGTCTTCTTCCTAACTGCATGAACTCTGTCATGTCTCGATCCACTTTGAGCGCTACTTCTGTGCGTTATTGTCCATTTTCTGGCACATTTCTTTCAACTCGTGCTTTGATTCACTTAATAGTACTATGTCATCTGCATATGCGAGACAACTGAAGTTACCGTCCATCTCTACTCCAGCCCACTCCTGTTGTCTACGTTCTTTTATTACTTTCTCTAAGATGACATTGTACAGAACACATGAGACAGCATCCCCTTGTCTGAGGTCTGTCTCCGTCTCGAATGTTTCTGATGTGGCTCCTCGGAAACGTACTGTTGCCTTTGACAGACTTGTGATAGCATTTTAAACTTTTAAATTCCATTAATAACTATATGAAATACTGAAAATCAGATTTTTGCTGTTCGAGAAGCCGTTGAAAGGTCTCTGTTGGATTCCTTTCATGTTAATTTCTTAAAATTGTAGTCATTTGCGGCATACATTCCGCTTCTAAATTTATTGTGGTGTTTCTGACTATCTGGGAGGAGACTGAGCAGGGGCACGTGTTACTTTTACAAGTAAAGAAGAACGATCTGTCTCACTACTACACTTTAAAACACAGTTTATGTGTAATTCATGTCACACAGTCTCATACAGAACCTACATCCGCTTTCTTTTATATACTGTATATGATAAGATACTGTCATCCCCCTTCCCTTCTGTGTGAAAGGATGAATGAGCAAATGTATTTCTAGTTGCGTGCTTGATGGTAGCAGACAAGCCTGTCTGCTAGAGAACAGTAGGACCAACGTGGGAATAGGTAGCTATGCTTTCTAAAAGCAAAGAGGTTTCTATTCTTAGTATGATCCTGTCCGTCCCTTGTCATGTCGGTATAGGAAGCTGCCCGTCTGGTCACTTCCGTTTGTATCTGTGAAGCACACTGGGTAGGGGCCCACAGCAGTGGGTCGGCAGCGAGCGTCTGAAGCGATAAGATCTCCGGCTAAGGGCGTCTCTGCTAAGCCTGTAGGACAATGTTCTTAAGTTCAGCGTAACTGTAAATTTAATCACCTATATTTCAGGTTTAGAAGTTCAGAATATCTTCCAGTCTTTTTTTTTTCGTCACTACTTTGTGACCCGCGTGGGTGACCCGTAACTCTAACTAAGATCAATCTTAAATGCGAATGTGCGTGAGATCTCGTCTTGACAATATTTTTCAATGTAGCAACTTTTCTTTATGTTCAACCCACGTGGGGTGTACTTCGTGAGACCAGTACCGCGTGCTTAGACAATTGTTTGACCCATCAGATTAATAGTAAGACGATAGTAACCAGTTCGAGGTTTTTCTTTTGTAAATAGCGTTTCGATGTAATTTATTTTAACTATCAAAATTATTGCGGAGTTACACTCTTTGTGTAAACCAAGTTGACCACGTGAAGCATGTTGTGAAATCACCAAAGAAGCCGTCAGCTATTCTTTTCGGGAAGATTTCACAGAGAGGTAGTATGAATTTAGTATACCGGTGTGCGGTAATTTCATGACGGACAGGATTGCGCTACGAACGTAACTTCTTTGGGTGAAAATTGAATCGGTTGGTTGTGGTTAATTTCCTCTTACATATGTTTCAACGTTCTTCGTGTGTTATTTTATGAATGCAGTGTTGTATGCAGTCTCCCAATCTTCGCTCCATATTTGATCTGTTCCGTAAGATTACAAACTCACATTTTCACAATCCTAAATACGGCACCACTTTAATTATGAATCAAGTTTAATATGCTGAAATTTTAACGGAACAATGATCACTGTTAAAAGAAACGTCCAAATATAAACTGATTTATATATATATATATATATATATATATATATATATATATATATATATATATATATAGCGGAGGATATCGTAAGAAGACAATTAAAAGATTATAATTGTTAGTCTGGTTGGGAATTTGGTAAGATACACTGGATACCTAGTAAAACAGTTGCTCAGTAATGCAAGGTTAACTTCCCCAGATAGCTCACAGCTTTTAACCCTCTTTTATGGTCTTGAATATCAGCACCGATTTCTGTACAACTTAATGCATCAATATTACACCGTTAGTTAGGCAACCTGCAACTACTGAGTTAGTGGCACGAAACTAGTGAGACGTTTAGTAATGTATGTAGTAGACGGGCTTTTGGACACCAACGCAGACAGAGGTACGTGCATCGTTCTGTTTGCGCAGTACCTGTATCGATAGGCCGACACGTCGTAAGCTTCGCCTAGCGAAAGCGCGTAAATCGGGCCGTAACACGGCAATTTAGGACGAAACGGGATTGGCGAGCGGCGGCGGTAGTCAGATCACGAGTTCCGGTGACCGCGGGCGCGTTTAGCCGCGGCGGGCAAAGCCCAGGGGCTATTCGCTGGGGCGCGATAGTAATCCGCCGCGAGCCGCCGCAGGGGATTCGGCTGGCGCCAAGTTGCGGCCGAACGGGCAGAACAGAGTAGTGGCGAAGAGAGGCAGAACGAAGCAGCAGAAGCAGCAGCGGGCGGGCGGCTACGTGGAGCGGCTGCGACTGCGCGTCCGAGGCGGCGGCGGCGGCACTGCCAGCGGCGACGCAAATATTGCCGCTGCAACGGCCTCCGTATTTCTTCTTCAGCGTTATGAAAATTTACTGCGGCTGCACGGCGAGACTTCTCGCGCCGAGAACACGGCACCTCGACCCGGCGCGGCGGTCACAGCGTCACGCGACGCGGCAGTCACGCGCCACAGAGCGCCCTGCGACTTGTCGCGGGACACCCGCCCGCTAGCCTTCGCGTCTTCTCGCAGGCTGGCAAAAAAAGCATAAAGACTAGAGGCAAGTACGAGCGGGAATTGTACCTTACTGCTTGCTAACGTCACAGGACGTATTTCAGGGTGCCGGAGTGCTCGGAAATCTTGCCGCTCGCAGCAAATAAAAGAACATTTTAAGAATCTGAACGTGGATGCGCTTTAGCAAAATGGTTCAAATGGCTCTAAGCACTATGGGACTTAGCATTTGAGGTCATCAGTCCCCTAGACTTCGAACTACTTAAACATAACTACCTAAGGACATCACACACGTCCGTGCCCGAGGCAGGATTCGAACCCGAGATCGTAGCAGCAGCATGGTTCCGGATTGAAGCGCCTAGAACCGCTTGGCCACAACGACCGGCTGCGCTTTAGTAACTGTGTGTGCAAGAGCTGCAGTGGACTGGTAATAACAGTCATCCAGTTGCAGAATACTGGTCTGTTAGACCTTGACTATGGTTTCGACCACGTAGATAATATTGTGGGGAAGGAGAAACAAAGACTGCGCTTTGTTGGCAGAACACTTAGAAGATGCGACAAACCCAGTAAAGGGACAGCGCCGGCCCATGTGGGCGAGCAGTTCTAGCCGTTTCAGTCTGGAACCACGCGACTGCTGCGGTCGCAGGTTGGAATCCTGCCTCAGGTAGGTCTAAGTTCTAAGGGACTGATGACCTCCGATGTTAGGTCCCATGGTGCTTAGAGCCATGCGTACCATTTGAAAGAGACAACCTACATTACACTTGTCCGTCCTCTGTTGGAATACGGCTGCGAGAAATGGGATCCTTACCATGTAGGATCGACAGAGAGGTGCAAAGAAGGACAGTTCGTTTCGTGTTATCGCGCAATAGGCATGAGAGTGTCACTGATATGATAAGCTGGTTGGGAGGGCAGTCACTGAAAGAAAGGCGGTTTTCTTCGCGGCGAGACCTATTTACGAAATTTCAGTCACCAACTTACTCTTCCGAATACGTAAATATTTTGTTGACACCTACTAAGGAGAAATGATCATCATAATAAAATAAGAAAAATCAGAGCTCGAACGGAAAGATTTGGGCGTTCCTTTTTCCCACGCGCCATTCGAGAGTGCAATGGTAGAGAAATAGTATGAAAATGGTTCGATGAACCCTCTGCCAGGCACTTAAGTCTGAATTGCACAGTAATCATGTGGATGTCGACAGTTTTAACACTGTCCTCTTCAGAAGCTACTGTATCTAGAGTCACATTATCTTATTCGTATTCTTCATTTAATGTTATTGTATACACACAAATCTGAATAGTGGCACACTACACATTGTTGGATCCAATGTCTAACGTTTGATATTTTAAAATTTTTAAGGAAAAGCTCTATAGTATGAAGCTACTACCTTCAAATCACGTATTGCAATGATGATTAAGTAGATGAAACGTACATGTACTAGACAGTCAACGACTCGTACATTGGGTATGGATAATGTGATTCTGAAGAGGACAGCATTAAAAATGTCGAAAACGTGGTCAAGGTCTAACAAACCTGTATTTAGCAACTTGTTGGCTATTATTCCTACTCGATTGAAAAATACATTTCTGATCCTTGACTGTTACGACTTGAGCTTATCCAATGTTTCCTCAAGAATTTTACGTGGGCTTAACCGGTGTGAGAATGTATGCATGACCGAGTGTAACGTTCTACTTGTATCCATTACTTTTATTCTACTTCTGCGAGGACTCTTCGGAAAGCAACAGCCGATCGCCCACGAAATGGAAACCTACGATGCGCAGATGTGTTGGGCACTGTCTCTAGTATGCTCGTCGACCGCATCACGTCGCTCTTTGAAGTTCTGAGTACACAGTGGTCATGCAAAGATGCCTAGAAAATACTGCCCGCCGCCAAGTATGATGGCGCGTCTAGAGATTCCGCGTGACGCTATGCAGCCAACGTAGCATAGCTGTTATGCGTTTCCTTCTCCATGACAATTCTCAGCCGCACCTTTCGTGGGGTAATGAATATATTCCTGCCGCGTTTCCGTTGGGAAGTGTCTGATCACTCACAAAACAGATCGTAATTGCAATTGGCTCACTATGAATTTCACCTCTGCTCACATGAACCGCTGGCTATGAAAACAGCATTTTGGCATAGACAACGAGCTGTAGACCAGCGTACAGACTCGGCAAAAAGCACGGGCGGCTGCCTTCTATGACGTGGGATTTGGAAAGTTAGTACAACGCGACGACAAATGTCGAAGTCGGAGCGGTGACTATGTAGAGAAATAGCTGTAAGTTCTGTCGAACTGTAGCCAATTAATTTTTTTTCATTTTTTTGAGATATTACCATCCCGTGGCCGATCGGACCTTACTACCCGAGCAGTCCTCGTACATCTACATAAAAACTCTGCAAGTCACACCGCATGGTGCTTAGTGGAGGGTACCTTTTACCATTGCTGGATTTTCCTGTTCCATTCGCTAATGCAGCAATGGAAAAACGACTGTCAATATGAGATGCATTCAACTTATAACACCCTAGATTTTTTTAAGGACTCGAAACAAACTTGAGGTTTGTTTTAAAATACTCATGCTTTCTTTATGAATGTGTGACAGAGATGGCAGCACTGTAGAGCGTACAGAACTCTAGCGACAGCGGCGAGAGTCGTAATTGTGTTTGGTACTTAATTACCTTGCAAGAACAACGGGTGATCAGTTTTTAATGTACTTCGCGACATGCCCATCTTGCCATCCCAACAGTGGAATGTCAGTTACGACGATACGAACGTAGAATACTCAGTCCCCAAGTGGAGAAAATGTCCGACAAGGTGGGGAGTCGAACCCGGGCCTCTTCAGTTAGCATTCCGCGAAAATTACTGCGTAGCTACATATGCCGGCAACGTAATCATTCGTTTTCCCCATTTCCGTGGTGCGACACTGGCCAGGTGATGATAATACCATCGATGAGTCTAATGTGCGTCCGTGGGTGAAAAAGTTCAAAGAAGACAGTCGTGCATCAGCAGGTCTGATCACGTAATCAGGCAAGTGGTGAAAGTATTTTCGACCACCGCCAAATGAGTGTGGAAAACATAACCACCAAAATAACCATTTCAGTGGAATTTGTGCAGACAGTCTTGTATGAAGCCCTCAACATACCACAAATGTACTCCAGGTGGGTGTATTGCTGACGGGTGACCACAAGGCAGCGAGCGTGGCATATTGCCAGCGAATGTCGACGCCTCATGATGAAATGAATGGGACTTTCTTTTCATCTATTATGACAAGGAATGAGACGAGGATGCCGTTTTTCAAGCCTGAACCAAAGTGCTAGTCAGCTAAGTGGAAGCACACAGACTCAACGGCAACGAAGTTTTCAGGTAATCGCCAGTGCTGATAACATGATGGTAACCTTTTCCTGAGACTGGGACAGCGTAGTCTATACTCGTTGCGTTTCAAAGAGCACTACGGTGACAGTTTCATCCTACCAACGTATTTTGAAGAACAAATTCTTTCCAGCGCTGCGGAGAAACAGCGGGAAAAGGCTGCACGCGTGCTTTTTTACCAAGTTTCTTCGTTACACCAACTTTGAAGGGGACATAAAAGTTTTCTGGGTGTGGTACCGCGTCATAATGTATACAAATACTGCTGCTGGAGAAAAACCAACGTTTCCGCCACGGTTGAAGCTGCCTTCTTCTGGGCCCAGAATAAGGTCGCTGCAACCGTTGCTGAAACAGCAGCAGTAGTTTTATGCATTATGACGCCGTACGACACCTAGAAACTTTTATGTCGACTGACTATGGCCGTGGAAGCCTACGCAATTATATAACTTTGAAGTGATTTCTCGTGTTCCCTACGCAACTGACCAGCCTCCTAGCGGCTTTTGGCTGTTTCGCATGATAAAAAGACACCGGCCATAGTCGCACAATCACTACCTGTGCTGATGTTGCATCAGCGATTTTCCAGTGGTCAAATCAGGTTTTCATCAGTCTACCGACTGGTTTGATGCGGCCCGCCACGAATTCCTTTCCTGTGCTAACCTCTTCATATCAGAGTAGCACTTGCAAAGTACGTCCTCAATTATTTGCCTGACGTATTCCAATCTCTGTCTTCCTCTACAGTTTTTGCCCTCTACAGCTCCCTCTAGTACCATGGAAGTCATTCCCTCATGTCTTAGCAGATGTCCTATCATCCTGTCCCTTCTCCTTATCAGTGTTTTCCAAATATTCCTTTCCTCTCCGATTCTGCGTAGAACCTCCTTATTCCTTACCTTATCAGCCCACCTAATTTTCAACATTCGTCTGTAGCACAACATCTCAATCGCTTCGATTCTCTTCTGATCCGGTTTTCCCACAGTCCATGTTTCACTACTATACAGTGCTATACTCCAGACGTACATCCTCAGCAATTTCTTCCTCAAATTAAGGCCGGTATTTGATATTAGTAGACTTTTCTTGGCCAGAAATGCCTTTTTTGCCATTGCGAGTCTGCTTTTGATGTCCTCCTTGCTCCGTCCGTCATTGGTTATTTTACTGCCTAGGTAGCAGAATTCCTTAACTTCACTGACTTCGTGACCATCAATCCTGATGTTAAGTTTCTCGCTATTCTCATTTCTACTACTTCTCATTACCTTCGTCTTTCTCCGGTCTACTCTCAAACCATACTGTGTACTCATTAGACTGTTCATTCTGTTCAGCAGATCATTTAATTCTTCTTCACTTTCACTCAGGATAGCAATGTCATCAGCGAATCGTATCATTGATATCCTTTCACCTTGTATTTTAATTCCACTCTTGAACCTTTCTTTTATTTCCATCATTGCTTCCTCGAGTAGGGGCGAAAGGCCACAGCCTTGTCTTACTCCCTTCTTAATACGAGCACTTCGTTCTTGATCGTCCACTCTTATTATTCCCTCTTGGTTGTTGTACATATTGTATATGACCCTTCTCTCCCTATAGCTTACCCCTACTTTTTTCAGAATCTTGAACAGCTTGCACCATTTTATATTGTCGAACGCTTTTTCCAGGTCGACAAATCCTATGAACGTGTCTTGATTTTTCTTTAGCCTTGCTTCCATTATTAGCCGTAACGTCAGAATTGCCTCTCTCGTGCCTTTACTTTTCCTAAAGCCAAACATCTTCACCTAGCGCATTCTCAATTTTCTTTTCCATTCTTCTGTATATTATTCTTGTAAGCAGCTTCGATGCATGAGCTGTTAAGCTGATTGTGCGATAATTCTCGCACTTGTCAGCTCTTGCCGTCGTCGTAATTGTGTGGATGATGCTTTTCCGAAAGTCAGATGGTATGTCGCCAGACTCATATATTCTACAAACCAACGTGAATATTCGTTTTGTTGCCACTTCCCCTAATGATTTTAGAAATTCTGATGGAATGTTATCTATCCCTTCTGCCTTATTTGACCGTAAGTCCTCCAAAGCTCTTTTAAATTCCGATTCTAATACTGGATCCCCTATCTCTTCTAAATCGACTCCTGTTTCTTCTTCTATCACATCAGACAAATCTTCACCCTCATAAAGGCTTTCAATGTATTCTTTCCACCTATCTGCTCTCTCCTCTGCATTTAACAGTGGAATTCCGGTTGCACTCTTAATGTTACCACCGTTGCTTTTAATGTCACCAAAGGTTGTTTTGACTTTCATGTATGCTGAGTCTGTCCTTCCGACAATCATATCTTTTTCGATGTCTTCACATTTTTCCTGCAGCCATTTCGTCTTAGCTTCCCTGCACTTCCTATTTATTTCATTCCTCAGCGACTTGTATTTCTGTATTCCTGATTTTCCCAGAACATGTTTGTACTTCCTCCTTTCATCAAACTGAAGTATTTCTTCTGTTACCCATGGCTTCTTTGCAGCTACCTTCTTTGTACCTATGTTTTGCTTCCCAACTTCTGTGATGGCCCTTTTTAGAGATGTCCATCCCTCTTCAACTGTGCTGCCTACTGCGCTATTCCTTATTGCTGTATCTATAGCGTTAGAGAACTTCAAACGTATCTCGTCATTCCTTAGAATTCCGTATCCCACTTCTTTGCGTAGTGATTCTTCCTGACTAATGTCTTGAACTTCAGCCTACTCTTCATCACTACTATATTGTGATCTGAGTCTATATCTGCTCCTGGGTACGCCTTACAATCTAGTATCTGATTTCGGAATCTCTGTCCGACCATGATGTAATGTAATTGAAATCCTCCCGTATCTCCGGCCTTTTCCAAGTATACCTCCTCCTCTTGTGATTCTTGAACAAGGTATTCGCTATTACTAGCTGAAACTTGTTACAGAACTCAATTAGTCTTTCTCCTCTTTCATTCCTTGTCCCAAGCCCAGATTCTCCTATAACGTTTTCTTCTACTCCTTCCCCTACAACTGCATTCCAGTCGCCCATGACTATTAGATTTCCGTCCCCCTTTACGTACTGCATTACCCTTTCAATATCCTCATACACTTTCTCTATCTGTTCATCTTCAGCTTGCGACGTCGGCATGTATACCTGAACTATCGTTGTCGGTGTTGGTCTGCTGTCGATTCTGATAAGAATAACCCGGTCACTGAACTGTTCACAGTAACACACCCTCTGCCCTACCTTCCTTTCATAACGAATCCTACACCTGTTATACCATTTTCTGCTGCTGTTGATATTACCCGATACTCATCTGACCAGAAATCCTTGTCTTCCTCCCACTTCACTTCACTGACCTCTACTATATCTAGATTGAGCCTTTGCATTTCCCTTTTCAGATTTTCTAGTTTCCCAACCACGTTCAAGCTTCTGACATTCCACGCCGCGACTCGTAGAACATTATCCTTTCGTTGATTATTCAGTCTTTTTCTCATGGTAACCTCCCCCTTGGCAGTCCCTTCCCGGAGATCCGAATGGAGGACTATTCCGGAATCTTTTGCCAATGGAGAGATCATCATGACACTTCTTCAACTACAGGCCACATGTCCTGCGGATACACATTACGTGTCTTTAATGCAGTGGTTTCCATTGCCTTCTGCATCCTCATGTCGTTGATCATTGCTGATTCTTCCGCCTTTAGGGGCAATTTCCCACCCCTAGGACAAGAGAGTGCCCTGAACCTCTATCCCCTCCTCCGCCCTCTTTGACAAGGCCGTTGGCAGAATGAGGCTGACTTCTGATGCCGGAAGTCTTCGGCCGCCAATGATGATTATTTATCAAAATTTAGGCAGTGGCGGGGATCGAACCCGTGACCGAAGACGTTTTGATTATGAATCAAAGACGCTACCCCTAGACCACGGCTACGGCCCATAGACACTGAAAAAAATGCGTACCGCTGCAGGGAGATTACCTCGAGAAATGATACAACTTTTCATTTTTGTTTGATTAGTTTCTGAGCGAAAAATCGGTGGTGTTAAAAATGGAATTCACCTCTTATGTTCCCGTACTCTAGAGATTCTCATCTGAACTGAAAGAGTATTTAGGTAATATTCGCCTTTGACAGTACCTACAGGTAATAAATTTAGCAGGATGCCTTTGAAGTGCTTCCATGTATTCCTTTAATTCGACCTGTTCGGGATCCCAAACACTCGAGCGGTACTTAAGCATAGATCGCTCAAGTTTTTTGTACGCGGTCGCCTTTACAGATGAGCTGCACTTTGCTAGAACCGACGCCGACCGTCCGCCTTCCCCTCAAACAAATTTAAGTGCTCGTTCCATTTCATGTCTCTTTGCAACATTACGTCCAGATATTTAATCGAAATGAATAAGTCAAGCGGCTCATCACTAACACATTCGAACATTACAGGACAGCTTTTTCCACTCATATATAATAACTAACTTTATTAAGTATTTAGAGCAAGCTCCCATTCATCACACCAAATAGAAGCTCAATCCAAGGTATCCCCATCTCAAAGAAGAGATTTTCTCTTACACTACAGCGTCATCAGCAAACGGTTGTTGATTGCTGTTCATCTTATACGTCAGATCTTTTATATACGTAGAGAGCAAGAGTGAACGTACGAAAGTACATCGAGTCACTCTTGAAAATTCCTTTGTTTCAAACAAACTCTCAGTGTCCCGGCAACGTATTGGGTCCTATTACTTTCGATAATGATAAAAGACTGAATTACTAATGAGAGTGTATCAGTTGAGGCAAGTCACTAGCTCATCTTGTAGAAAACCATGCGAATTACGTCAAGTAAGAATAGGTGCAGTCACTTTTGCTTCAGACCTATTACTGAGTAAAGTACAGTAAAAAAAAAAAATCAATAGCACATCAGTAACCAATCGCAAAGACTGATTAACACTGTATTACATTATCTGTTGACAGGTGTTTGTGATCCACAATTCGTCATGAGCATTAGCACTGGCAGCCAAATAACGATAGTGTGGTGTATCCCACTAAAATATTAAGATGAAACGAACACGGACGCCGGCCGTTGTGACCGAGCGGTTCTAGTAGACGCTTCAGTCTGGATCCGCGCGACCGCTACGGTCGCCAAATGGCTCTGAGCACTATGGGACTTTACTAATGAGGTCATCAGTCCCCCAGAACTTACAACTACTTAAACCTAACTAACCTAAGGACATCACACACATCCATGCCCGAGGCAGGATTCGAACCTGCGACCGTAGCGGTCGCGCGGCTCCTGACTGTAGCGCCTAGAACCGCTCGGCCACTCCGGCCGGCGCTACGGTCGCAGGTTCATATCCTGCCTCGGGCATGGATGTGTGTGATGTCCTTAGGTTAGTTAGGTTTAAGTAGTTTCTAAGTCCTAGGGGACTGATGACCTCAGATCTTAAGTGCCATAGTGCTCAGAGCCATTTGAACCATTCTGAACGAACACGGTATGTAAAAAATTAATTGGTTTCTGAATGACAGAAACGCCGGGAGACTTTCCTTTTATTAATCTGTGCAACCACAGGCACATAGACACAGGCAACAGAGCATGCACAATGTCGGCACTAGTACAGCGTATATCCACCTTTCGCAGCAATACAGGCTGCTATTCTCCCATGGAGATGATCGTAGAGATGCTGGATGTAGTCCTGTGGAACCGCTTGCCATGCCATTTCCACCTGGCGCCTCAGTTGGACCAGCGTTCGTGCTGGACGTGCAGACCGCGTGAGACGACGCTTCATCAAGTCCCAAACATGCTCAATGGGGGACAGATCCGGAGATCTTGCTGGCCAGGGTAGTTGACTTACACATTCAAGAGCACGTTGGGTGGCACGGGATACATGCGCACGTGTATTGTCCTGTTGGAACAGCAAGTTCCCTTGCCGGTCTAGGAATGGTAGAACGATGGGTTCGATGACGGTTTGGATGTACCGTGCACTATTCAGTGTCCCCTCGACGATCACCAGAGGTGTACGGCCAGTGTAGGAGATCGCTCCCCACACCATGATGCCGGGTGTTGGCCCTGTGTGCCTCGGTCGTATGCAGTCCAGATTGTGGCGCTCACCTGCACGGCGCCAAACACGCATACGACCATCATTGGCACCAAGGGGGAAGCGACTCTCATCGCTGAAGAAGACACGTCTCCATTCGTCCCTCCATTCACGCCTGTCGCGACACCACTGGAGGCGGGCTGCACGATGTTGGGGCGTGAGCGGAAGACGGCATAACGGTGTGCGGGACCGTAGCCCAGCATCATGGAGACGGTTGCGAATGGTCCTCGCCGATACCCCAGGAGCAACAGTGTCCCTAATTTGCTGGGAAGTGGCGGTGCGGTCCCCTACGGCACTGCGTAGGATCCTACGGTCTTGGCGTGCATCCGTGCGTCGCTGCGGTCCGGTCCCAGGTCGACGGGCACGTGCACCTTTCGCCGACCACTGGCGACAACATCGATGTACTGTGGAGACCTCCCGCCCCACGTGTTGAGCAATTCGGCGGTACGTCCACCCGGCCTCCCGCGTGCCCACTATACGCCCTCGCTCAAAGTCCGTCAACTGCACATACGGTTGACGTCCACGCTGTCGCGGCATGCTACCAGTGTTAAAGACTGCGATGGAGCCGTATGCCACGGCAAACTGGCTGACACTGACGGCGGCGGTACACAAATGCTGCGCAGCTAGCGCCATTCGACGTCCAACACCGCGTTTCCTGGTGTGTCCGCTGTGCCGTGCGTGTGATCATTGCTTGTACAGCCCTCTCGCAGTGTCCGGAGCAAGTATGGTTGGTCTGTCACACCGGTGTCAATGTGTTCTTTTTTCCATTTCCAGTAGTGTAGTTTTCCAAGGGGAACTTTGCACACTTTCCTTAAAAGCGGTTGTTCATCCAAACAGAATATAAAGTCAGACTTACCTTATTCAGATCATTGGCACTTGGGACCAACGCTGTTCATTCCAGTCAGATGTGGTCGGCCAAACATGCATCATGGTCATAATGTAGTATAAGATCAAACGGACTGGAAATTTTAATTCCATTAGAGAGCCAAATTTCAAGAACACTTCATTAACTGAGTGATACTTTACTTAATGAATAATTTATTAGTGTTTGGGGGGGGGGGTTGTTTGGGGGAGGAAGCCAGACAGCGAGGTCATCGGATTCATCGGATTAGGGAAGGACGGTGAAGAAATTCGGCCGTGACCTTTGAAAGGAACCACCCCGGAATTTGCCTGGAGCGATTTAGGAAAATCACGGAAAACCTAAACCAGGATGGCCGAATGCGGGGTTGAACCGTCGTCCTCCCGAATGCGAGTCCAGTGTGCTAGCCACTGCACCACCTCGCTCGGTGTGGTGTTCCCGATAAGACAGAGACCTGTATCGTTACCATAGTGATTAACATCCATAGTAAATGACATGGACCTAGCCAGCCCCCTCCCCTCCCCCTCCCACCCCTCTGTCCCTCTTACATCCTCCAGCTACCTGAGACAATTCCCGAAATTTTGTGTAATCTTCACCACTGCTTAGCGTAATTATTGTATTCAGCACGATTCCACAATATAGTGGTAGTAACACATTTTAATTGCTCTATTCTGTATTTTATAATTCCAAACATGGGAAAACACGCAATCAAATGTCACATTACTTGAAACAGAAGTGCTATTATATTCCACGGTGCTATTGCTGATAAATGCACAGCCGTAGAAAACAAAACAGAAGTTTGTCTGTATCAGAGATAGATAGATCTACGCAGCCTAGCCCGAGTCTCCAGAAGATGCTCTTTCATACATCCCAAAATAATGGTTCAAATGGCTCTGAGCAATATGGGACTTAACAACTTAGGTCCTCAGTCCCCTAGAACTTTGAACTTCTTAAATCTAACTAACCTAAGGACATCATACACATCCATGCCCGAGGCAGGATTCGAACCTGCAACCGTAGCAGTCCCGCGGTTCCGGACTGAAGCGCCTAGAACCGCACGGCCACCGCGGCCGGCCATACATCACAGTAACCATTTTAGTCCAATCTAGTCCTTTACTACTACTGCTCCGACTACGACTACTTCCTTCAATTCTTTTCCTTTCCTTTGTTATACTCTTTACCTGTCACAAAACTGCGCGACTGCGGAAACGGCTGCCAGGGCTAGCGCCCCGGCTGCCGTAGCATAGTTGCGCCACTGACGCAGACACAGCAATTAGATCACGTTTATAGTTACGTATGTAATTATGTCTGAATGACTTTAGTTTCGATGCAACTTCTTTCAATTAATAATTAATTTTTTCGTACAAGATGGATGTGATAGGAACGTTCGCTTGTATGAAACAGGATAACATAAGCCGGAATAGTAACGATTTGTAATTAACACAAGGGGTTGTTCACGCTTCATTTTAGAATTTCCTGTGTGTAAGAAAATCTTTGCATAGTTAATACTAAAACATAGGCTGTTACTAAAAATTATAACAGGTGAAGTAAGCTGGACTAAGATAGCATCAGTATCATCTAAATATATCTAAGTGGAATTCGTGTACTCAGAGCACATCCTTCTGTTTCGCTTTGAAGTAAACTACTCAGCGACATAGGCGCTGAAATTACGTGTGCTTTGAGTACTGTCAATTTGTATTTATTGCACTGTTATGGCGCTCAGCTCAACGTCTTAGCTCTCGCATGAACAGATATTGATATCCAGATTTTCGGGGTAAGATGTTCAGGAACCTCAATAACATGTTTCATTTACGTCAATATGGACACTCAAAGTTCTGGTGCCTGCTCTACCGTATTTAGCATTTCTCTTGATTTCCTACTCTGATTTTTTGTAATATTTATTCTGCTCAAATGACTGCACTGTGTTTTTCCAAAATCTAAGGAGTGACCATTGGAGAGATGAAATTACTAAACCTCTGCAATACTTTGTTAACAATTTCATTAATTGTTTCTGGTGTTCCCAACAAAAATGACCAATTCTGCCTGATATATGTTAAGGACTGTTCATCACACTGGAGAGAGTGGAGCAGGAGAAAGATTCGGGAGAAACAAAGGAAAAAAATGTAATAACCTGTCAAGGATATGGCTGCAGTACTTACGAAGACAGTGACATAGGTTGGGTTCATAATTTGTCTATTAGATTTCGCCAGGATAATTGCAAATATAGAACTGAAAGAGTAGTAGAAGGAGGAGTCAAAATGTCACTGAAACTGACGTAGCGGAAATATTCATGTCCCTAAACTAGAAATATCGAACGGCCTTGCCGCAGTGGTAACATCGGTTCCAGTCACATCACCGAAGTTAAGCGCTGTCGGGCTGGGCTAGCACTAGGATGGGTAACCATCCGGTCTGTCAAGCGCTGTTGGCAAGCAGGGTGCACTCAGCCCTTATGCTGGAAACTGAGGAGCTACTTGATTGAAGAGCAGCGGCTCCGGTCTCGTAAATTGACATACGGTCGTGAGAGCGTGTGCTGACAACATGCCCCTCCACGTCCACATCCAATGACGCCTGCCGTCTAAGGATGACACGGCGGCCGGTCGGTACCGTTGGGCCTTCGTGGCCTGTTCGGACGAAGTTTAGTTTAGATTTTTAAACTAGAAATAAGTACAGTAGAAGTAGTTACGTAGAAACAGTACTTGTCAAGATAATATTTTTAATCAAGTTAATTATGTTCACATTTGTCTCTAGTTCAGATATACGAGAAAAACTAATGGAAAAAGTTAATAGAGAAAGTTTAAATTTAGACATGGAAATGAATTATTACAAGATTTAAATAAAGAAAATGGTACATACTTTATCTTACATAAAATAACGTGCCCATGATCAGAAAAGGATTCTCATACTGAACGCTGGGCGAGTCCTCTCCTTTGCTCCAAAGGCGCGGTAGTCTTAGTTTGCTGTGACCTGCTGCGCTTTGCGGTTCCTCTGTTAGTAGCGACCGTCGCGGTTGTTTATGCGTTGATTTTCTTATTCATAATTCTGGCCAGCTTATTCTACATCTACATGACTACTCTGCAATTCACATTTAAGTGCTTGGCAGAGGGTTCATCGAACCACAATCATACTATCTCTCTACTATTCCACTCCCGAACAGCGAGGGGGAAAAACGAACACCTAAACCTTTCTGTTCGAGCTCTGATTTCTCTTATTTTATTTTGATGATCATTCCTACCTATGTAGGTTGGGCTCAACAAAATATTTTCGCATTCGGAAGAGAAAGTTGGTGACTGAAATTTCGTAAAAAGGTCTCGCCGTGACGAAAAACGTCTATGCTTTAATGACTTCCATCCCAACTCGTGTATCATATCTGCCACACTCCCTCCCCTATAACGTGATAATACAAAACGAGCTGCCCTTTTTTTCACCCTTTCGATGTCCTCCGTCAATCCCACCTGGTAAGGATCCCACACCGCGCAGCAATATTCTAACAGAGGACGAACGAGTGTAGTGTAAGCTGTCTCTTTAGTGGACTTGTTGCATCTTCTAAGTGTCCTGCCAATGAAACGCAACCTTTGGCTCGCCTTCCCGACAATATTATCTATGTGGTCTTTCCAACTGAAGTTGTTCGTAATTTTAACACCCAGGTACTTAGTTTAATTGACAGCCTTGAGAATTGTACTATTTATCGAGTAATCGAATTCCAACGGATTTCTTTTGGAACTCATGTTGATCATCTCACGCTTTTCGTTATTTAGCGTCAACTGCCACCTGACACACCATACAGCAATCGTTTCTAAATCGCTTTGCAACTGATACTGGTCTTCGGATGACCTTACTAGACGGTAAATTACAGCATCATCTGCGAACAGTCTAAGAGAACTGCTCAGATTGTCACCCAGGTCATTTATATAGATCAGGAACAGTAGAGGTCCCAGGACGCTTCCCTGGGGAACACCTGATATCACTTCAGTTTTATTCCATGATTTGCCGTCTATTACTACGAACTGCGACCTTCCTGATAGGAAATCACGAATCCAGTCGCACAACTGAGACGATACGCCATAGCTCCGCAGCTTGATTAGAAGTCGCTTATGAGGAACGGTGTCAAAATAGTATTGGCATAATCTGTTGCTACGATCGTTTGCAGATTCGCTAGTTATAGTTTGGAACTTCATCTTGTGAGAAGCCTCCGCTGTTGAACTACACGTCACGTACCACGCGGTGGCGGCACGCAATGGAACACACAGCCAGTACCTCCCCAACAATGTTGTCTGCAGAGACAGGGGCAGACTTACTTTGTGCGTACTCTACCAAATACACTGTTCGATACAGAAATTAAAGCGGCCGGACGGACTGGAGGAAACGCAATGAAACTTCAGAGGTTGAGAGGGTATGGGACACGATTTCAAAATTGAGTGATATTGACGAAGTAATTGTCAGTATGAGCCCGGTTATCAGTATGAGAAGGCACCAACCTGTCCTGGATGCATGCACTTATAAACTGCTGTACCTACTTAGTGATATCGTAGAATACCGGCACTGGGACGAAGCTGAGGTCCGAGGTGGTCCCACACATATTCTATTGGGAACAGATCTGGGGTCCTGTCTGGCCACGGTGTTACCTCAAAGCCATGAAGACGGTTCACAGAGACCCGTACCCTGTGTGGCCGAGCATTGTGCTATTGAAAATGGCACCACCCTTCTGTTGCATGAGAGATAATGAGACGTCGGAGGATGTTCGTGACGTGCCGTTCTACCATCACCGCTCCCTCGATGAATGCCATCCGTGATCTGAAGTGACACCCGATAACTCCTCACACCATGAAGGTGGGTTCAAATGGCTCTGAGCACTATGAGACTTAACTTCTGAGGTCATCAGTCCCCTAGAGCGTAGAACTACTTAAACCCAACTAATCTAAGGACATCACACACATCCATGCCCGAGGCAGGATTCGAACCCGCGACCGTAGCGGTCGCGCGGTTCCAGACTGCATAGCCTAGAACCGCTCGGCCACTCCGGCCGACATGAAAGTGGGAGTGACACTGCTTTTCCCTTCCTAAACGTTGGAAGAAAGAGACGTCTTCCCAGGTCGCCATCATATTCGGGAACGATTGTCATCCGGGGAAGTGCAGATCCGCAGTTCATCACTTAAAATGCGACGTGATTCATCATCAGTCCACGGTCTGCAGTCATGGCTCCACTCGAAACGCAACCGTTTGCGTTGTGATGTTAAGAGCTTACACATAGGATGTTTATTCCCTATTCTGACTGTTGCTAGTCTCCCACCAATAGTGCATAATTACGCATGAAGTTGCTGGGGGTCCTTTACTTGCTCTCATTCGACAGGTTCAGACGTGATGTCGTTACGATGCGCATGATCCACAACACGGCGATCCTCCGCTGTGGTGGTCAGACGTGGTCGACCAGAACACTGACGACGAGTGTGCCTGCCTTTACGTTCCCATGTATTCTAGCATCGGGACATTTTCACAAAAAATCAGGATATATCCCGATTCGACCAGTTGATCAAATGAATAGAGACTTCTTTCAAACTACGTCAGGTGCTGATAGCTCTGCCTCATACGAGTACATGTCATCTTCATGTCCTTCCCAGTGATCACTAAACATCTGATGCTCCCCGAGATCCTCATATACTCTGCCATGTCATTAATAACAATAAATAGGAATAGCACTAATGTACATACTTCGGTTCTGACCTTCGCAGAGATTTACAAGTCCTACCATTTATGTAACCGACGATGGCGTGTTCGTACACCAACCTAAACTGAAGTCCTGCCTTGTCTTCTGGGTGCTTCTCTTCATTTTTTCATACAGTGTAGTTGGAGTTTTTAAAAGGAAATTAGAAATGTTAAGGAAAACGGTTATGATGCTGTTCAATCTGTGTACTGAGCAAGCAGTAAAGGAAACAAAAGAAAAGTTCGGAGTGGGTGTTAAAATCCATGAAGAAGTAATAAAAACTTTGAGGTTCGCCGATGACATTGTAATTCGGTCAGAGACAGCAGAGGACTTGGAAGAGCAGTTGAACGGAATGGAGTGTCTTGAAAGGAGGATATAAGATGAACATTAACAAAAGCAAAACGATGATAATGGAATGTAGTCGAATTAAGTCGGGTGATGCTGAAGGAATTAGATTAGGAAATGAGACACTTAAAAGTAGTAAAGGAGTTTTGCTATTTGGGGATCAAAATAACTGATGATGGTTGAACTAGAGAGGATATAAAATGTAGACTGGCAATGGCAAGGAAAGCTTTTCTGAAGAAGAGAAGTTTCTTAACATCGAGTATTGATTTAAGTGTTAGGAGGTCGTTTCTGAAAGTATTTGTATGGAGTGTAGCCATGTATGGAAGTGAAACGTGGACGAGAAATAGTTCAGACAAGAAGAGAATAGAAGCTTTCGAAATGGGGTGCCACAGAAGAATGCTGAAGATTAGATGGGTAGATCACATAACTAATGAGGAGATATTAAATAGAATTGGGGAGAAGAGGAGCTTGTGGCACAACTTGACTAGAAGAAGGGATCGGTTGGTAGGACACGTTCTGAGGTATCGAGTGATCACCAATTTAGTATTGGAGGGCAGCGCGGAGGGTAAAAATTGCAGAGGGACACCAAGAGATGAATACACTAAAGAGATTGAGAAGGATGTAGGTTGCAGTAGATACTGGGAGATGAAGAAGCTTGCACAGGATAAAGTAGCATGGAGAGCTGCATCAAACTAGTCTCAGGACTGAAGACCACAAACAACAACAACAACAACAATAAAATTTTCAGATTTCAGTGTCAGACGTGAAATATGAAGTTCGTAATCAGGGTTTACGAGTATAACCACTTTGACGTATGGCTATTAGACATTCGCTGTTAACGTGGAAACTTTTCAGTAACAGGTAGTTGCTCAGCGAACATTGGACGGACTTGTGTCTATAATTTCTAAGAGAAACATGGAAACAAGCAAACGGACCAGAAAGAAGTAATGAAAATGAAACGGAAACTTGTCGGTTATGTCGCTAGGCGAATGGACAGTGGACGGCCCAACGAAGTTCCTTGAATGATTCCCGGAGGTATAAAAAAGGCTAAGATCTAATGGAAGATGGGTAGAGGGCATTAGGAAACATGAAACATGGATGCGCATATTTGAGAACAATAATGTGCGGTGCTTCGGAGGAGGCTGTTAAAATGCACCAGTGGATGGACAAATATGAAAAGAATTAAGAACCGTCATAAGATAATCAAGTTCACAGAGCTGTCAAACCAGTGGAATCTCTTATAATTAACTACCAGTTGCTTCCAGAATGATTCAGTCAGCGCCAAAAACTCGCACTGGGTATAAACCCCCCTTGCCTGTTTCATTTATTTATTTAAGGATTGGCAGAGTTGCTACTACCTTCGGTGGCTGGACTTCCTGGGTGAATGGTAGAAGATTAACTTTATTTTCCCTAAGACTTAGTAAGGTTTGGGGTACTACACCCCTTTGAACCTACCTTGATGAAGATTTTTTACTGGTAATACGTTATTGGTGGTGATCTTCAGTTGTTACTGATACTTAGATCTTGCGCTGTCTTTCGGGTGCGACAGTCCCTGTTTAGCCCAGGTAATATGTGGCTGGTCTTGATATATCCATCTTGATATATCCACTCTCTTCAGAAGTTCCTGCGTGCTCTGTTTAATCTGGTCTTGTACTGATCGACCGTCAAGTCTGATAGAAAATGCTCTATCCTTGAGAAAGCTGCTAGGTGTATTATTGATACATTTCAATGTATTCTGAGTAAAGATAAGGGAGACTGATTCATATTATGAGAAGTTAATACGTGAAAATCATTTTAAAAAATACGCAAATAACTCTAACCAGCAAACTTTTATTGGTCTTTCCGCTACGAATTTCAGAGGACTGACCCTCCTTAAGTTTTATTTAGTTAAAATAAACACAGTGTGTCCGCTTATTCACTGGCGAACATACATGCACACTCATAGTTTACTCTCTCACATCAACAACTGCAGCGCTGGAGCAGAGCGCCAATTAATTCATAACAGTTTTAATTATACTAACGTGAAGTTGACAGTCGTTCACTCAGTGATGTTTTTATTGAGTGTTTCGACACACGAACTGTAAGTGCTAATGCCCACTTTCTGTATGCGAAGCATCGTCATAATCAAGTTATGCCGCGTGAGTGTTACTGGAGGCGAAGAAGATAGTTTGCAGGAACGTAGTTAAAGAGGGGGTAACTGCGTCGTGTATTTATTCTTGGAAGCTCACATTAGGTGCGTGAAGCCGCATGCTATAAAACATCGTATCTTCTCGATTACAAATTAATTAGACATAACTATGGCCTCTGCAATACATCAACGTACACAGGCAGCCGCAGCACATAAGCACGCGCGCAGTGCAGTCAGAAATCCAGCTCACGTAACAACACAGTCTCGAGGAGATTCCCTAAGTAGCACCTCCTGATGGTACAGAGAAGTATGACGAAACATGCATTTTTTACATACTTTGCATGTAATAAATTCGAGCATTAAGTTGTTATTACATGGAATGTATTCCAGTATTCCACGTAAGCTAACAATTCCCTGGTGGTAATCCCCCGACATATTTAATAAAATATTATTTTTCTCTCCTTGGAAACACGAAGTTTTACCTAATCATAATATTCATGAAGTATTACCTCATCATAATATTCAGGGCTACTCAAAAATTTATTTCTTCCAGTCTACAAAAGACAGAAACACAATTCCAACGTTCCTGGAAAGATAAAAGTTTACATTTTTCTGCATTGAATGCAAGCACCGAGTGTTACACGACAAATATCAAAACGATGGCTCATTTCCTGGCACACACGACGCAGCCGGTCTCTCGTTATCGAATTTAGAGCTTCAACAGTGCAATGTCGCAGACTTTCAAGAGTGTCAGTCATAGGGGTGATAAAAACGCAGTGTTTTACATACCCCTGCAGATAAAACTATACAGGGTGTTACAAAAAGGTACGGCCAAACTTTCAGGGAACATTCCTCACACACAAAGAAAGAAAATGTGTTACGTGGACATGTGTCCGGAAACGCTTACTTTCCATGTTAGAGCTCATTTTATTACTTCTCTTCAAATCATGTTAATCATGGAATGGAAACACACAGCAACAGAACGTACCAGAGTGACTTCAAACACTTTGTTACAGGAAATGTTCAAAATGTCCTCCGTTAACGAGGATACATGCATCAACCCTCCGTCGCATGGAATCCCTGATGCGCTGATGCAGCCCTGGAGAATAGCGTATTTTATCACATCCGTCCACAATACGAACACGAAGAGTCTCTTCATTTGGTACCGAGGTTGCGTAGACAAGAGCTTTCAAATGCCCCCATAAATGAAAGTCCGGAGGGTTGAGGTCAGGAGAGCGTGGAAGCCATGGAATTGGTCCGCCTCTACCAATCCATCGGTCACCGAATCTGTTGTTGAGAACCGTACGAACTCTTCGACTGAAATGTGCAGAAGCTCCATCGTGCATGAACCACATGTTGTGTCGTACTTCTAAAGGCACATGTTCTAGCTGCACAGGTAGAGTATCCCATATACAATCATGATAACGTGCTCCATTGAGCGTAGGTGGAAGAACATGGGGCCCAATCAAGACATCACCAACATTGCCTGCCCAAACGTTCACAGAAAATCTGTGTTGATGACGTGATTGCACAACTGCGTGCGGATTCTCGTCAACCCACACCTGTTGATTGCGAAAATTTACAATATGATCACGTTGGAATGAAGCCTCATCCGTAAAGAGAATATTTGCACTGAAATGAGTATTGACACATTGTTGGATGAACCATTCGCAAAGTGTACCAGTGGAGGCCAATCAGCTGCTGATAGTGCCCGCACACGCTGTACATGGTACGGAAACAACTGGTTCTCCCGTAGCACTCTCCATACAGTGACGTGGTCAACGTTACCTTGTACAGCAGCAACTTCCCTGACGCTGACATTAGGGTTATCGTCAACTGCCTCGTCCATTGCAGGTGTCTTCGTCGTTCTACGTCTTCCCCAGTCGCTAGTCATAGGCTGGAATGTTCCGTGCTCCATAAGACGCCGATCAATTGCTTCGAACGTCTTCCTGTCGGGACACCTTCGTTCTAGAAATCTGTCTCGATACAATCGTACCGCGCCACGGCTATTGCCCCGTGCTAATCCATACATCAAATGGGCATCTGGCAACGCCGCATTTGTAAACATTGCACTGACTGCAAAACCACGTTCGTGATGAACACTAAACTGTTGATGCTACGTACTGATTTGGTTGATGCTAGTACTGTAGAGCAATGAGTCACATGTCAACACAAGCACCGAAGTCAACATTACATTCCTTCAATTGGGCCAACTGGCGGTGAATCGACGATCTACGGTACATACTGACGAAACTAAAATGAGCTCTAACATGGAAATTAAGCGTTTCCCGACACATGTCCACATAACACGATTTCTTTATTTGTGTGTGAGGAATGTTTCCTGAAAGTTTGGCCGTACCTTTTTGTAACACCCTGTATATGAATGTAATATCTGTTCCTGAAAGAACAGTGACCATTGATGACCATGCATCTTTCGTTAGAATGAAATGATAATTAAATGGACCCCCTAGCTGTAAACAGCCGTTGATATACTTCATTGGGGACATGTTGAAAATGTGTGCCCCGACCGGGACTCGAACCCGGGATCTCTCAGATGAATAGAGCGTTTTTCATGTAAGTAGGAGATCCCGGGTTCGAGTCCCGGTCGGGTCACACATTTTCAACATGCCCCCAATGAAGTATATCAACACCTGTTTGGAGCTAGTGTGTCCATTTAATTATCATTTCATTCTACAGGTAAAAGTCATAAGGTGTGACGACTGGAGACATATGAAGCCACCGACGATGAAGCTCATCTGTTGCTCCTCTTTTTCCAATCTAACGTTCTGGAATGGTGATATTCGCGTAACGTCAGACGTGGTTAGAGGAATTCTCCTAGGACACCATGGTATGAACTGAAATTCCAGTAGATCAAATTGGTGTAGAAAAAGAAAATATGTGCAGGTAAGCGTTAACGTATACTGCTGCAATTTTCTTGTCAAGTGTATAACAACTGACTTACCGTTGGTTACAATGCGTCAATTTAACACTATTTATAGACGGAATCCACGCCAATGAAAACCAAAAATATTTATGTAAATATTATTTATTTTACACACTTGACAAAAGCTGTACTGACGTTCAACTTAATCTCACAAAACATTTTTTTGGGAGCCACGGTAATCGCTTGTGTTCCTCTTGGTCTGTCTCTTAATAGCCGTTTCTTTCACCTCAATAGTTATTTTGGTGCTCCAGAAATCAGGGAAATCAGGATACCGTTTGGGGAAAGCGAGCGAGATGGGTGCGATGATGGAGTCATTCGTTACCTGCTCTCTTCGTTCCTGGTTAGTAAGAATATGTTTGATGCCCAGTGATGATTGTTGCCGAGACGGAAACTTTCTCATGTTGAACTCGCTACGTAAGTTGTTCTTATAAATCAACAAGTCTCTGTTTCAATGCAGGGAGAGTTGCTGGAGCCTTATTGATGGGGTCCTGAGATCTTCGTAGAACTCCCTGAGTTACGTCACTCGTCAAATCACTTCTTGTAACTTCTTTCTATGCATATCTAGCAAACTCTGTAATTTTGTAAGTAGCGAAAGAGGGATGAAACATACTATGCGAATACATTTCGTAATAAAGATCAGCAGTGTCTTGGCCAGAAATGCCCATTTTGCGTATGTAGTCTGCTTTTTATGTTCTCTCCTTTCTTCGTCCATTTTGTATTATTTTGCTTTCATGGAAGCAGAATTCCGTAACTTTGCATTATTCGTGGTTCGTGATTTTTATTTTAGGTTTGTCAGTAATCTCATTTCGCCTACTGCTCATAACTTTCGTCTTTCGTCAGTTCACTCTCAGTTCCTACTCTGTACGAATTTGACTGTTTATTCCTTTCAGTACGTTCTGGAATTCTTTTTCACTTTCCCTGAGCATAGTAACGTCAACAGCGAATCGAATCAGTGACGTCCTTTCTCCCTGAATTTTAGTCCTACTCCTGAACCTTTCTTTTATTTGCGTGGTCGCTTCTTCTATCGAACAGTAGGGACAAGAGTCTACTTCCCTGCCTTACCCTCGTTTTAATGCCAGTCCTTGGACGTTGGTCTTTCAGTGTTCCCTCTTAGGTCTTGTACATACTGTATATTACTCTTCTTCTACTACAGTTTACTCTTATTTTTCTAAGAATATCGAAGATGCTATACCATTGTGCACTGTCGAACCCTTTCTACATATCGTCAAATGCTATGACCTCCATTATCAAACGCAACGACAGAACTGCGTCTCTGGTCCCTGTACAAGGTGTTCAACGCAAAAGTCTCGAATAGGCATCGAAACAAGGAAAGTAAATCCAATAAACTTGGGTCCAGAAATGCCTACTTTCTGAGGTAAGACCAATAAACAGGGTTCCGGAAACTATATTCTCTGCACGTGTTTACGGGAAGCGCTCAACATGGCGTCCATTGATGACAATGCAGCGCTCTGCTCTCCGCCTAAGGAAGGACGCACTCTTTGAAGTATACTCGGTTGTTGTTGTACATGCTGCCACGCACTTAAGACCTGAACCTGCAGTGTCCGCAGATCGTTGATTGCCGTGGCGTAGACCAATTCCTTCAAGTGTCCCCATCACCAGACGTGTAGGGGATTGTGGTCTAGGGATCGAACAGGCGAACGTGTGTGGCTCCCCCGACCAATCCAGTGGTCCTGAAATGTCTGCGTAAGATGTTCGCGCACATTGTATGAACAATATTTGTATTCGATGCTGCATTGGCACAGCTTCCAGGAAGGTAGGCAACACATTAATGACAAAGTCCAGATAATGGACCCCAGTAAACCTTTGTGGTAGCACGTATGGACCTGTTAATCTATCGCCAACGTTTGTTGATGTCCTCTTTACTGAATCGCTTGTGGATTAACATCTGCCAATACATGCTGGTCATGGAAATTCACAACACCGTCTCTTGTGAACCCTGCCTCATCGGGAAATAAAATGTTGCATGTGAAAATTGGATCTGCGGTTCACTTCTGCAACAGTCGTTGGCGGACCTGCGATCTGGCTTGATGATCCTGCGACCTTAGGGGCTTGACGCGTTGTGGATGATAAGGGTACAACAACTGTTCATGTAGTACCACCCCACCACCCCCCACCCGCAGGTAAAAGAGTGAGACACCCCTGCTGTTGCTAATCGTCACACACTGATCCCAGGTCATCCCCCATCCGAGATAAACGAGTGAGACACCCCTGTTGCTGCTAATCGTCACACACTGATCCCAGGGGTTGGACTATGCGTGCCCTTCCACTTCCGAGGTGCAAGGGTACCTGTGCCCCTCAGTCCCTTAGACGCTGGAAAAGTCTGCCGAACAGATTCTCAGAGGGCACTCGCGCTGTGGATGTTTTTCAACGCAGAGGGCACGGGCTCGTAGGCTACGTCCATTTGCTAAACTGTAGCAGAATATCACATCCGCCATTCCACTTATCATGTAGTAGGCTTCCATTGCTAACAAGTATTACACCACTTGTACGTACAAACAACCCAATAATAGTAACCAAATATGAGAGTCTGCGTTTGGAAGAAGGTTAAACGCTGTGATACGAAACCTGGGTTGACAGCACTGCACAGTAAGGCTCACAAATATGACGAAAACTAATGTAGCGTATAACTCGACAGCTGACTGCAGAGCACCTAATGGTAGGTAGAGTACTGTGAGGAAGACATCATAATACCCTGCCGACACATCTGATGGAGCTCCAATACAGCGTCTGTGCTAATGTCTGCAGTCAACTGTCGCGCAGCCCTTTCTTTAAACAAGTGTTTATCTCGAGAAGGTTCGTTTGGAGACCCTTGTTTATTGTACATATTTTCCTTGTTTCAATGATAGTACCACCTCTCGGCAGGAGATTTTTTTAAAACTCTTATTATTTTGAAAATTCTAAATTAATGAACCTTCATGGACTTGTTACCTTACCAGTACTACACAGTGTTCAGTGGTGCGATCCTGTGCGCGGGGCTCTAAATCTGGTCAGAGAATGTCCTGTATTTCTCGTCGTGTTGCGCATTAATGAGTGAGGATTTGTTCGATAAAAAGACGCCTCAAAGCACATCGTGGAGACAATACCTAGCAGAAAGTGGTGAGTAATGGAAGAGAATAAATAACTCGCGAGTAAGGCAGACGCACGAAATTTATTGAAAGAATCCTCAGGAAATGTAGTCCATCAGTAAAGAAAGCAACTCACAAAATATTCCTTCGAACAATACTTGAATATTGTTCGTCAGTATAGAATCCGTACCAGACTGGATTCATACAGGAAATAGAGAAGAACAGAACGTGTCGTTACAGTATCATTCGGTAAGCAAGAAAGCGTCGCGATAATCAGCGAACACCTGCAAGAGAGGAGGTCTACATCACGGGTTTGTTTACCGTTGAAGTTCCAAGAGCGTACATTCCTAGAATTGCTTCCTCCTTCATGTATCTTGCGAAAATATCATTAAGATAAAGTTTGAGAGATTCGGGCGCACACGGAGGCTTACCAGCAATCGCTCTTTCCGAGAACCACGGACTGGAATAGAAATGTGGGTAGTTACAACGGTATGTAAAGTACCCTCCGCCACACGCCTAAGGTGGCTTGCGGAGTATAGATGTGGATGCAGATGTAGGAGTTGAATCCTGTCTCTCAGGTCAAATTGAGCCTGGCCACCCTTATTTGTATTGATTTGGTAGTGTAGCAGAACAGGCAGTTAATTCGGGTCCGCCAATGAACGTTTCCAATTAAATCCGTGGAGCAATACGTCACGTAATTTTCTCGCTGGCCTTATATGCCCGGTAGTGAGATAGGCCGCGGCCGCTACTGTAACTTCTTGCAATGCCACGGAAACTCCGAGGCGCGGACGAAACAAGCGTTTCAGTGAAAAAATGGTACAAATGGCTCTAAGTACTATGGAACTTAACATCTGAGGTCATCGTCCCCTAGACTTAGAACTACTTGAACCTAACTAACCTAAGGACATCACACACATCCATGCCCGATGCAGGATTCGAACCTCCGACCGTAGCAGCACCGCGGATCCGGACGGAAGCACTTAGAACCGCTCGGCCACAGAGGCCGGCCGTTTCAGTGTATCATGGGCTTTCAGAAAAATGGAAAAGAAGGGAATCGAAGTGTACGGCATTGCAGTATTTCCTAAAAGTGAATGGACATAAGAGAAGAAACGGGGAGCTCTTCCGAAGAATCGACGAAGAAAGGAGTACATGAAATGCAAAACAAGAAGAAGAATATCAGCGGGCGTCTGCTGGTTGTGATACTGCAGTTCACATTGTGATGCTGCTGTATTCTACGCAGACAGCTAAGAAGGACCACCCCATATATAACCAGCATGAATAAATACGTCTGGGTGCGGTTTTTTGCCAAGTTACAGCAGAAAATTGGAGCACTTCCTGACCTTCGCCGATTTACGACACCGACTTTGATGTTTTTCTAATGGAACTACATACTTTTTCTGTAGAATTTGAAAGAAGCTTTTAACATAGCATTACCATATTTTCAAACGAAAACGCTATGGGTTAATAGAGACATTCTTCATGTATTCCACAACGACTACATTTTTACAAAAGCGTGTTTCTCGATTCCTCGAATCTTCTTTAGTATCTCTTTTTTGGATTTGATATTATCACAGTGTTGAGAACAAGTGAGATCTTCAACTGACGATCAACAAATTCTTTACACACTGTACGGAAAGTGTATTTGTTTCGTCAGCCCGTGTAACTTTAATAAAGAAAACATCTATTCTACGACTGCATTGTGGGCAGAGATTTCAGAAAAGTATCTTGAAGTTTTAAAAACTTCTGAATATTCATCTCCAGAACGACTGTTCAAAAGTTACACCATCTATCGAATGTAATTTTCTGTAAAAATGTGTATCCGGTTTCACTTAGAAACATTTTTAGACTATTTACTTTATAGAACAATTCACTGTCATCCACAACAATGTTTCAGTCTCTCACACAGGTTACACAATTCTCCACACTGCTCCAATAATGTTCTATGGTAAGAGTTAGTCAATCGAACACATTTAATTCAGTAGCCCTTCATCCATTTGTTAATGTAATCAGTACAAACGGAATAAAAATCATTCGTATGTTTTTTCATCACTTTAACAAAATCATCACTGTAACATTTAGAGATAACATCTCTTACTTTTAGAGGAATAAAATTGTTTTAAGCCCTGTCTTGCAGACTTGGTGTAGTATCTCTGAGGAAAGAACACACCGCCCATACAGTCTGTTTTCGCCTTCAGTTTTCATCTTCAGTTTTCGCCTTCAGTGCGCAGTATTTCTTTGTGCAGTTAAGAAGAAGTACGAAGAAGTATAAAGGATGCAAAGATGTCATCCCGTCGGAGAATTTTCCAGGAAAAGCCAAACTGTAGTGGTTACATTTTCAGACACGAAGTAAGGTTTGAGAGCCTCGTACATTTGTAAAATTCTTTCAGTCGCAGGCATAAGTGATAGCCACTTGTCTTACTATGAGAACATATTGCCTTTGGTTCAGTACATAGAGAACTACAAAATTCAACCAAATTTTGTGCTCTCACGGTATAAATTGGTAAATGAGAATATACATTAGAGCAAAAATTTTCCACATTCATCTTCGCAAAGTCTGAAGCAACCCTACCAGCATTATGTATAACACGGCATGAATAGCCACTTCCTAAAATGTAGTCCCCCGATACTTTCGTCAGTTTACTGAGCACATTGTTGAAACCACATCGTTATAGTCCACCGAAGTTGACATTGGGCAAATGCAACACGTTTTCGTCACAGGTTGTTTTTATGAAGCACTTCCGGTATATACCTGACTAAAGTGTCTAACACGGAGTTGAAAAATCGGGAGCATCCTACTATTTTATAAATTGGCAACCGGTGACTGAAACAGAGAATTAAAATCCAGCTGGAGTCCGGGTAACCCGAGTGGTTCAAATGGCTCTGAGCACTATGGGACTTCTGAGGTCATCAGTCCCCTAAAACTTAGTACTACTTAAACCTAACTAACCTAAGGACATCACACACATCCATGCCCGAGGCAGGATTCGAACCTGCGACCGTAGCGGTCGCGCTGTTCCAGACTGTAGCGCCTAGAACCGCACGGCCACCACGGCCGGCTAAACCGAGTGATTTGGTAACGCTATTCTAAGGTAACTTCAACGACATGGTTCGTATGGAATTTTATCAGACAGTATCAAGATAATAGAGTCCAGCACCACTGTCCCGCCACAGGACAAGTGGTTCCACAAATGTCTGTTGACTATACCAAACGTAAGCAAACTCGTATCTCAGGCATGGTTATTGTGTTTACCTGTGCACTTGAAGCCCATCACTTTGTGTTCTGCTACTGTAGCAATCAGATAACTTGCTCGTAAATCTATTGAGACATTCGGGAAGCATACCGCAGTCGAAAAATGGTTGGATGGTTGGTTTGGGGAAAGGGACCAAATAGTGAGGACATCGGTGCCACTGGATTTGTGAAGGACTGGGAAGGATGTCGGCCGTGCCCTTTCAAGGAACCATCCCTGAATTTGCATGAAGCGATTTAGGGAAATTGCGGAAAATCTAATTCAGGATGGCCGGACCCGTTTATGAACCATCGTCCTCCAGAATGCGAGTCCAGTCTGCTAGACACTCCGCCACCTCTCTAGGTAGTCAAAAAATGAATATCATGTATGATGAACGCCACCAATCCGTTTGTGCAGTGAAGCGGCTGTACGGCGAAGAGTATCCACATCGTGCCAAAGACTCACGATCTGCCTTTGAAAACATTATAAAAAAGAAGTTCTAGAGACTAGATGCGCGGAGAGTACAATACGGCAAGTAAAAAGACGGGAAACTGAAGTAAGACATGAAACTAACTTCTAGCAGCAGTAATAGAGAGTCAAATTATCACTATGAGGCATCTAGAAATGGATCACTCAGACAAGTGTTCTGCGCACACTAAATTCCATCGCACTTTATCTTCTTGACATTGCACTGCATCTACAGCTTTATGGCAGTGACTTTCCAAACTGGTTACAGTTGTCTGAATATTATCTACAAAAAAGCGCAAAGCGTGTGGCGTATCAGCGCAAAAATTTGTTTAAAGAAGAAGCGTCGTTTGCAAACCTTGGACAAATCAGTCTTCACAATAAAAGCATTAATCGAAAGTTGCTAATTCACGCTTATTCAAATAAGTGGTTAAAAATGACGCTTTCGGTCTATTAACGTTTGGTGCACCTTTTGCAAGTTCCGCGTCATCGATCCCTACCGTAGTAATTGTACGACAGCTCCAGGACATAAGACAGTGTGGTACTAACATGACGGATCTCACTTCTCTTTCAGCACATATAATTTGTAATGACAGACCCTTGGAGACCATTATAACGATCGTTCAGGAAGCGCAAAATGGTCTGCAGGCTCAGCAACTAAAACACTTCTATACTACTATCTAAGATGAAAATGAAAACATTTAGTCTGTTAGAAGACACTGAGGACTCCCGAAGGCATGAAATGCCTTGTAACACGAGTATATGGTGCTTTTAACTCCACGTTAAATTGGACATGCAGTATTGTTTCTCCAGCCTGAACACTGGGTATGACAGCCGTGATAATAAATAGACGAACCGTACCTGAGTTACGTCCTTGCTCACATCTGGTGCAGTGGGGAGGACGTTCGTGGAACCTCTTCTCTTGAGAGCGGGACAGTAGTTGGCGGTTCGGTTATCTTGATGAAATCGCACACAAACTGTGTCGTTGAAGTTCTTCTAGAAACTAGTTTCAATTGCCATAGAGAAATTTATATTGCTACTTTAGAAAAAAACACAGTCGGTGTCGAAATTCGGCGACTATAAACGATAAGAAATACTCGCGCCGTAAGAAAATTCGCAATTCTCACCGCTATAACTTCGCAAAAATAGAACATCGATATACTTATTCATTGTGGGTATATTTGGAGTATCCTGTCTTAGCCACCTTACTATGTATTTGACGATTGTTCATTAGGGATTGAAACCGGTCGTAAGGTAATAAAAATGCGTCACGATCGGGACGGAAATAAATTTTTATGTCACTCAGTCTATTGCCATCGCTACATCCCACTAACAGTGTAAAAATTTCAAATCTGTGCTTGATTACTGGCAGAAAAGTGCCCAAGTCCCTGCTACGTCATGGACTTGTCTCGGGTCGGCTGCCTTGTTTCCAAATCTGTTACGCTATGATGGCAGTCTATATGGTGAACCGATCGAAACTTGGGATGCCATTACAAGATGACCGTGCACTGGCGTCCAGCTGATTTTCTACTTAAGACGCAAGCGCATGAGAAATCTGGAAGAGCTCACATAAACCTTGAGCTTACTATTTTAAATATTAATCTGAGCTTTAAAAGATTTCCTAAGTTCTTATCAGGAACAGAAGTGACAATTCATCAATCAGGGAAAGCTTTTCCAGGTAATGGGCTACAAGGAACGCGAGCGGTCGGCGTGTCCGGCAGACACGCTTTCTCCCAACTGGACACTTAGGCACAAAGACGAACATGAAAGAACATAACAAACTATACTCTGTCTGAAACCAGCTTCTTCATTCATCCCGTTTTCTGAAGTAAGTTCACTCGTGTTATGCCGGCTCTTGGTGGGCGTTAAGAGCGCCGAATTCCGATGTGCGACTTGTCGTCCTATATAAGCGAAACAGGTTCGTAACGATGCGGAATGCCGCCCGCGTGCAGTGAAGGGACGAGTTTGGCCTACTAGCGTTGCAATTAGCAGCAGCGAAGCTGTGGCTACTTCAAGGCCACGCAGGTAATGTCGACGAGAACCGGTCTGCGCGTGCGCGGAGCGCCAGAAGACACGGGAAGACCAGATCCTACGCCGCTGAAGGTTGATTCACACCGAACGAAACAAAACGTAACGTCAGGATAGCCTACAAAGTTTTTCAAATAACGACATTTACACTGATACTAAAATGTAGACTTTCACGGCCGGAAATGTCATGTCCATTATCATTATCCGGGCTGTTATGCCGTGGTCGGTAAGTGAATTCTTTGTCAAATCCCAACGTTTCGTCCACGTCTGCGGGAGACATCTTGAAGGGGGTCTGTATCTCGATGGAAGGTCCAACACACCCACTGACTCGCTACTGACTGCCGCGAAATTCCGTGTCCGCGCGCCCCAACGCCGTGGCGTGGCGTCACGTGTTTTGAAAAGGTCAGTGCAATTGGCCGCTGTCCGTTGTCGTCGATCGCCGTTGCCATCACCCAGTAGTGGACGGGTGGTACACATCTTCTTTAACACCGGCATCCATATACCGTTTAATTTCACGCCCACCTTCTTACCATTGAATTTATTAGGGTGTTTAGCGATTTCGATTGCCTCCCTGTAGAGCCTTACGTAATATCCGCTTGTGGCCGCTAGCACTTGCGTCGCCTCGAAACGAATATGGTGGTTCCCTGGCTGGAAAGCATGCTCCGCAACAGCTGATCGTTCCGTTTCTCCTCTTGTACAACTGCCCTTGTGCTTTTCCAAACGTCTTGAAACCGTTCTTTTAGTGGTACCCACATAAACATCTCCACAGCTGCATGGGATCCTATACACTCCAGCTTTTTGCAATGGTTTGGGAGCGTCCTCGGCAGGCCTGAGGTATTCCTGTATCTTCCTGGTGCGCTTGTAAATTACGGTGATATTCCGCTTCGTCAAGATCCTCCCTATTATTTCCGTTACATTTTTAACAAACGGCAGGAAAACCTTAGATTTTGTAGTAGCCTGTACATCACTATGATTTCTGCGTGGCTGCATCAACGCACCTTTTATTTCGGCGGACGAATATCCGTTCTTCATTAGTGCATTGTGGAAATGTTCCATCTCAGCGTGGAGCAACTCAGGTTCACAAATACACTCCTGGAAATTGAAATAAGAACACCATGAATTCATTGTCCCAGAAAGGGGAAACTTTATTGACACATTCCTGGGGTCAGATACATCACATGATCACACTGACAGAACCACAGGCACATAGACACAGGCAACAGAGCATGCACAATGTCGGCACTAGTACAGTGTATATCCACCTTTCGCGGCAATGCAGGCTGCTATTCTCCCATGGAGACGATCGTAGAGATGCTGGATGTAGTCCTGTGGAACGGCTTGCCATGCCATTTCCACCTGGTGCCTCAGTTGGACCAGCGTTCGTGCTGGACGTGCAGACCGCGTGAGACGACGCTTCATCCAGTCCCAAACATGCTCAATGGGGGACAGATCAGGAGATCTTGCTGGCCCGGGTAGTTGACTTACACCTTCTAGAGCACGTTGGGTGGCACGGGATACATGCGGACGTGCATTGTCCTGTTGGAACAGCAAGTTCCCTTGCCAGTCTAGGAATGGTAGAACGATGGGTTCGATGACGGTTTGGATGTACCGTGCACTATTCAGTGTCCCCTCGACGATCACCAGAGGTGTACGGCCTGTTAGGAGATCGCTCCCCACACCATGATTCTGGGTGTTGGCCCTGTGTGCCTCGGTCGTATGCAGTCCTGATTGTGGCGCTCACCTGCACGGCGCCAAACACGCATACGACTATCATTGGCACCAAGGCAGAAGCGACTCTCATCGCTGAAGACGACACGTCTCCATTCGTCCCTCCATTCACGCCTGTCGCGACACCACTGGAGGCGGGCTGCACGATGTTGGGGCGTGAGCGGAAGACGGCCTATCGGTGTGCGGGACCGTAGCCCAGCTTCATGGAGACGGTTGCGAATGGTCCTCGCCGATACCCCAGGAGCAACAGTGTCCCTAATTTGGTGGGAAGTGGCGGTGTGGTCCCCTACGGCACTGCGTAGGATCCTACGGTCTTGGCGTGTATCCGTGCGTCGCTGCGGTCCGGTCCCAGGTCGAGGGGCACGTGCACCTTCCGCCGACCACTGGCGACAATATGGATGTACTGTGGAGACCTCACGCCCCACGTGTTGAGCAATTCGGCGGTACGTCCACCCGGCCTCCCGCATGCCCACTATACGCCCTCGCTCAAAGTCCGTCAACTGCACATACGGTTCACGTCCACGCTGTCGCGGCATGCTACCAGTGTTAAAGACTGCGATGGAGCTTCGTATGCCACGGCAAACTGGCTGACACTGACGGCGGCGGTGCACAAATGCTGCGCAGCTAGCGCCATTCGGCGGCCAACACCTCGGTTCCTGGTGTGTCCGCTGTGCCGTGCGTGTGATCATTGCTTGTACAGCCCTCTCGCAATGTCCGGAGCAAGTATGGTGGGTCTGACACACCGGTGTCAATGTGTTCTTTTTTCCATTTCCAGGAGTGTATTTCTAGCTCTTTCCGCTAAAGTCTTGATGCGTCGTTGCCGCGTTAAGTACTGTCTGTAGGGCGCCGCCAAAGCGCTCCGTTCTTCGCGGCCATGCAAAATCGCTTTAAAGTCTTTATGTTCTATAAAAATTATCTAAAAATTCTGACCTTCGCACACAGTACAGATCTCTCCAGTGTTTCTAGGCACGTCAAAAAAGCCGTTCCTAATTTCAAGGAGGAGTAGAGTTATGTAATTTCTTTAGCTACACGTAAAATTTTCCCATGACGGAAACAGCTTTAAACTTATCACCGCATATCTCGAAAACCAATGTATTTAACTAAATAATTTTTTTTGCTCACCAATATTTTTTTGTTGATTATCAAAAATATTCGCTCGTCAGTGAAGTAACGTATTGTACTCGTATTAAAGTTCGACATGTATAGCTTCGTCAAACGACAATCACTGGTGCAATTTTGTCAATGTTTGTAGTCTCAGGTAAAAATTCAAAAACTTGCGAGTATCCATCTTTCGCTTGTATCCGTCTTTCAACTATTTTCATCGTACGTCGTCAGGCATGTGAAAATAAACGTAAAACTAATCTCCTACGGCCACGGTTCACTGCGAACTGGCAGGTCTAGTGGTATGGATGGCGAAAGATTCAACACAGAGAGCGGACAACGTCAGGTTGCCACAATTGTAGTGTTGGCGGCAGCGGTTCAGCTCTCTAGCTGACAAATGCCAACTACTTTAAATCGCGCTATACTGTAGCTGTGGTCACTCGGTGTGTTTACTGAGCACATTGCTGAAACCACATCGTTGTAGTCTACCGAAGTTTACATTGGGCAAATGCAACACGTTTTCGTCACAGGTTGTTTTTATGAAGCACTTCCAGTATATACCTGACTAAAGTGTCTAACACGGAGTCGAAAAATCGGGAGCATCCTACTATTTTATAAATTGGCAACCGGTGACTGAAACAGAGAATTAAAATCCAGCTGGAGTCCGGGTAAACCGAGTGGTTCAAATGGCTCTGAACATTATGGGACTTAACTGCTGTGGTCATCAGCCCCCTAGAAGTTAGAACTACTTAAACCTAACTAACCTAAGGACTCTCACACATCCATGCCCGAGGCAGGATTCGAACATGCGACCGTAGCGGTCGCGCGGTTTCGGACTGTAGCGCCTACAACCTCTCGGCCACCCTGGTGGCCTGGAGCAACAAACTGGACGATTAACAGACCTGGAGTTGTCACATTATCCATAATGGCCTTGCTGTGCATTTAGCTAGAACGGCTGAAAGGGTTAGGAAACTACAGACGTTATTTTCACACTATTGCCATGCCTCTCTGTTGTATGGCTTAATGATGATGGCGTCGTCCTGTATGAAATATGCCGGAACTAAAGTAGTCGGGTATGAGCGTGGAATGTTACATATTTCAATCAGGTAGGTAGGATAGAGAGAGCGCCGGTAGGAATAAGACATCTCGTCATTCCACTAAAGATATATCAGCACTACATCAGATACGGATCATACAGAAGTAGGCCCGATCACCAATAAGCAAATATGAATGAGGGTAAACTACTGTCAACAGCACAGTGAACGGATTATTGTAGCCAAAATAGGCACGAACTCAACACCCACCACAGTAACACAAGTTAATATGACATTAACTCGGCAGATTAAGAAGGGAGCAGGACTGTATAATGAATTAAATTTTTATGGGCGGCTGGAACTCAACAGTAGTTAAAGAAAGAGAAGCTAAAACAGTGGGATAATATGGAATGAGGGGACGAATGAAATAAGAAGCCGCGTGATAGAATTTTGAACACAACATAATTTAATCTTTGCTCACACTTGGTTTAAGGAATCTGAGGCAAGGTTGTATACGAGTAACAGACATGGGAACACTGGAAAATTCAGTCGGTCTTTTTATTTAACTGTAATATAGAGGTTTAGAAACCAGATTTTGAACTGTAAAATATTTCAGCATTTTCAGGAGCAGATGAACGAAACTGAGATTGTAGGAAGAGTCAGAGGGAGCTTTAGGTTAAGTTGGACTGAAACAGGGGAAAGTTGAACTGGGCTCTAGTTGTAACCCTTAGGTAACATAGGAGATACTTCATTTGAAGAAAGAAGAAAATATAAAAATGCAGCATATGAAGCAAACGTTAGACAATGTAGATGTATAAAATATGAGATTGATATAAATTTGCCATTTGGCTAAGCGGAATAGCTAGAGAACAAATCCAAGGTTGTAGAAACAATCATACAAAAGTTAAGGAGAGTTAGAAAAGAAAAGTACTGGTATGACCTTAGGCAGGAAGCCACAACGAAGTATGAAGGAAAAGCTGAAAGGCGGAAGGAATATAAAAAGGGTGTATTTAAGGGAAACAAACTTGCAAGTGACAGCCCATAAACCTCACATATCTCATTCATGAGATGAGAGAATTTCTGATGCTTGACAGCGGAAACATCTGTATCACACATGTTTTAGAGAGTGATACATGACTGTATTCGGGTTGTTACCTTAGTCTGCTAGAAAGTAAATCACATATGATATGAATACGCACCTTTGGTCAAGATGCTTTTTCATCCATGCTGGTGACACATGACATTGAGTTAGAGATATTTGCTACGTAAACATCGTAGGAATGGCTTATAATCCCATTGTATTATACTTATAGTTCTATGTTACATATTGTGTTTGATCATCATAGCAAATACGATTATGATGCTGGTTCTTATTTCGGTAACCTCCTATATGGTCATACTATTAATCCTCATGCATACTATTAACCTTCTTGCAGCTACTGACTATGATACTGTCCGATTGCCTTAAATGAAGGAGTGTTAACTTTTGTATTGGTGTATTACTTCCACGCTTTGCGTGTTAGCTTACATTGATTAAGTATGCTATGGGCTCCCCTAAGCTATTTAATAACTTTTATGTTTTTACTTAGTCAATTGTGTGTATTCTTTGTACTTAAACTTCTTTAGTGACAAACAGCATTGTTGGAGAGGCTCGTATTCTTCAAGTTCTTGCAAAAGATTATGTAAATGTACACTTGTCGCTAATTTGATACATTATTAATGTATCACTTTTGAAGGCTTGTGATCCTGATCATGCCATCAGATACCCCACTAACGGGTCATACCTGTTCTTATCGTTTCACACGTTTGTGACTGTGACAGTTTCAGATTACCTTTGCTGAGAATGTTTCAGATACTGTGTTTAATAGTTAATGCGTTATTGGGCAGTACAATTTCTACCTGAAAAAATCTGTAAATTCAGTTAATACCTTTTAGCTATGTATGGTAGCATAAATTGGGTTCTGCAGTATGCTATTTACCCCATTCTGATAACTTTGTGCTGTTTTGTTGTAAAGATGCTACTCGTTAGTCTTTATGGCAACAAAGAATGTTGTTATCATAGAGTACATGTATACAATAAAAGGCCTTACACAATCTAATTTAGAAAGTGTATTACTTTGTCTTCTTGAAAACGTTTGTTTGGAATACAGTTTTGCTATGAGATGTACGATTGGTGATATCTACATCATGGCTAGGAATGTAATACATCTGTAGTCCATGATATGTGGATCGTTTACTGTGTCTTCTAGACTTTCAATGCCTCTTTATATCTCGTATTGCTTTTCACACTCATATATAATACTTCTAATGCTTCAAATCAATTGTACTTTTAGTTATGACATACACTCCTGGAAATGGAAAATAGAACACATTGACACCGGTGTGTCAGACCCACCATACTTGCTCCGGACACTGCAAGAGGGCTGTACAAGCAATGATCACACGCACGGCACAGCGGACACACCAGGAACCGCGGTGTTGGCCGTCGAATGGCGCTAGCTGCGCAGCATTTGTGCACCGCCGCCGTCAGTGTCAGCTAGTTTGCCGTGGCATACGGAGCTCCATCGCAGTCTTTAACACTGGTAGCATGCCGCGACGGCGTGGACGTGAACCGTATGTGCAGTTGACGGACTTTGAGCGAGGGCGTATAGTGGGCATGCGGGAGGCCTGGTGGACGTACCGCCGAATTGCTCAACACGTGGGGCGGGAGGTCTCCACAGTACATCGATGTTGTCGCCAGTGGTAGGCGGAAGGTGCACGTGCCCGTCGACCTGGGAGCGGACCGCAGCGACGCACGGATGCACGCCAAGACCGTAGGATCCTACGCAGTGCCGTAGGGGACCGCACCGCCACTTCCCAGCAAATTAGGGACACTGTTGCTCCTGGGGTATCGGCGAGGACCATTCGCAACCGTCTCCATGAAGCTGGGCTACGGTTCCGCACACCGCTAGGCCGTCTTCCGCTCACGCCCCAACATCGTGTAGCCCGCCTCCAGTGGTGTCGCGACAGGCGTGAATGGAGGGACGAATGGAGACGTGTCGTCTTCAGCGATGATAGTCGCTTCTGCCTTGGTGCCAATGATGGTCGTATGCGTGTTTGGCGCCGTGCAGGTGAGTGCCACAATCAGGACTGCATACGACCGAGGCACACAGGGCCAACACCCGGCATCATGGTGTGAGGAGCGATCTCCTACACTGGCCGTACACCTCTGGTGATCATCGAGGGGACACTGAATAGTGCACTGTACATCCAAACCGTCATCGAACCCATCGTTCTACCATTCCTAGACCGGAAAGGGAACTTGCTGTTCCAACAGGACAATGCACGTCCGCATGTATCCCTGAAACCCAACGTGCTCTAGAAGGTGTAAGTCAACTACCCTGGCCAGCAAGATCTCCGGATCTGTCCCCCATTGAGCATGTTTGGGACTGGATGAAGCGTCGTCTCACGCGGTCTGCACGTCCAGCACGAACGCTGGTCCAACTGAGGCGCCATGTGGAAATGGCATGGCAAGCCGTTCCCCAGGACTACATCCAGCATCTCTACGATCGTCTCCATGGGAGAATAGCAGCCTGCATTGCTGCCAAAGGTGGATATACACTGTACTAGTGCCGACATTGTGCATGCTCTGTTGCCTGTGTCTATATGCTCGTGGTTCTGTCAGTGTGATCATGTGATGTATCTGACCCCAGCAATGTGTCAATAAAGTTTCCCTTTCCTGGGACAATGAATTCACGGTGTTCTTATTTCAATTTCCAGGAGTGTATAACGTTGGCTGAAGATTAATTTTTCGACGTAAGTAATTTTTATGTTGTACATTCGAAATAATCTTGTGAATTTGTCGGTCATTTTCTTTCTGAATTTCACATGATTTTTGTTTTCTATTTCCTAGGACTGTGAGCATGATTTATGACTGAAACCGCTTGGAATTAAATGTGAATAAAGTCAGGATTTATGTGTCACGCATTTTATAAAGCGTTGCTTAATACTCCCGTTGAAGTTCACGTTTGCCGGCTAGGGCTCTTTATGTGGCGTCCTTATTTGTGGCAACGACCGCCAGCTTGACATTTTCCTACATGCTGACTTCTCCCGGATATCAGCATACTTAGCCACATAGGACTAATTGGGATGCCAATCACGACTTGGAGGAAGAGGTTTGTGGGATCTGTTAACTCAGTCAACGTGCAACCTTTTTTTTTATTCGTAGACTTGCCCGTGTTGTCACTTAAGAAAATAAGGGTTGTCAGCACGGGAAGTCGACCGTCAGATCGGTGTACCCCACACCGAGCTGATCAAGTTCAAAAATGGCTCTGAGCACTATGGGACTTAAGATCTGAGGTCATAAGTCCCCTAGAACTTAGAACTACTTAAACCTAACTAACCTAAGGACATCACATACGTCCATGCCCGAGGCAGGTTTCGAACCTGGGACCGTATCAGCAGCGCGGTTCCAGACTGAAGCGCTTAGAATCGCTCGGCCACTCCGGCCGACTGCTGATCAAGTGTTCAGCCGCTGTAATGAAACAACGGACAATGAAGATCTCCCCCGTGGTGGGCGCCCTTGGCCAATAACACCAGTTGATAGGCCCTACCTACAAGTTACATCTTGTATGTACTTCTAGAACTGTGTAAAGATAACACAGTGGCGTGTTTTTCAAGGCCATTGCGAGGGTTTTGTCGGCGCAGACAAAATGAAAAACATCACTGCACATCGCTGCAGAGCTAAAATTCATTCTGGAAACAAACTCCTCACGTTGTGGCTAAGCGAAGTCTCTGCTACATCCTTTCTCCCAGGACTGCTAGATACACAAGCTGGCGGAGAACTTCTGCAAAGTTTGGAAAGTATGAAGTGAGGTACTGGAGAAAGTAAAGCACTGAAGATGGGTCTCGAGCCGTACTTGAGTAACTCAATGGGTAGAGTATTTCTCCGCAAAAGGCAATGATCCCGTTTCGATTCTCGGTCTAGCACACATTCTTAATCTGCCAGGACGTTCCATATCAGCGCACAATCTTCTGCAGAGTGAAAATTCATCCTGGTAATATGAAAAAGGAAACACTTTGTACAAAACGCCACTGATTTGGTTATTATATTACAATTTCTTTAACTTACTTTAGTTTTGCTATTTGGGGAGCAAAATAATTGACGATGGTCGAAGTAGAGAGGATATAAAATGTAGACTGGCAATGGCAAGGAAAGCATTTCTGAAGAAGAAACATTTGTTGACATCGAGTATAGATTTAAAGTCAGCAAGTCGTTTCTGAAAGTATTTGCATGGAGTGTAGCCATGTATGGAAGTGAAACGTGGACGATAAAGAGTTTAGACAAGAAGAGAATAGAAGCTTCTGAAATGTGGTGCCGCAGAAGAATGTTGAAGATTAGATGGGTAGATCACATAACTAATGAGGAGGTATTGAATAGAATTGGGGATAACAGGAGCATGTGGCACAACTTGACTAGAAGAAGGGATCGGTTGGTAGGACATGTTCTGAGACATCGAGGGAGGGCAGTGTGGAGGGTAAATATCGTAGAGGGAGACCAAGAGATGAATACACTAAGCAGATTCAGAAGAATGTAGGCTGCGGTAGGTACTGGGAGATGAGGAAGCTTGCACAGGATAGAGTAGCATGTAGAGGTGCTTCAAACCAGTCTCAGGACTGAAGACTACAACAACAACAACAACAACAAGGCAAAGGTCCCGAGTTCGAGTCTCGGTCGGGCACACAGTTTTAATCTGCCAGGAAGTTTCATATCAGCGCACACTCCGCTGCAGAGTGAAAATCTCATTCTGGGAACAACAACTTACTTTCGCAGATATGCAGGTAGTGCAAAAACTGATGTGTATGGTATTAACTCTATATTGTGCGTTGACGGTATGGCAGGAGATTAAAAGACTACAGTAAAATGCTGTGAACTAATCTTTTTATTAATTAATCATATATAATAACAAGCTTTCAAGATACTAAATTCTCCGAAATAAACTCAACATTTGGAAAATAATTTACGTACAAATATAGTCTCACCACCGCCGTCGGCCGACTCTTTTCTTGGATTCGTGTCTGTTCTTGATAACCAATTCCCTTCGATATTTTCGTCTAATTTCTCTCCCACTTGAGTGTGTGCGATGTGTAATACGTTGAGCCGAGTCCTGTTTAAACATATGTATACGATGTGCGTGATATTAGGTAAGCAATGTCTAAGAATCTGAGCGCGTGCTGACACAGAGGGCAGCGCAGGTTTTCATGTGGGCACCCGCCGCTCGGTCGTGACAGGCAGCTGCAAGTGTCGTGGATCCGGCAGGACTCCGGGCAGGGCGTCCGGTCCGACAGGTAGGGGGCGACGCCCAGGCAGCGGGCAGCACGTGCGCGCCCGGCCTCAGACCGCACGGCGCCGCGAGTCCTCGGCGACCAATTGGCGGCGCCTCTGTTGTGGCGCAGGACGCGGCGTACCGAGGCGCCCAATCGACCGTAAGAGGATTAGGCCGCGGTCGACGCGTCGTCCTCAAGGCAATGCCAGTGTCCCCGCAGAGCTCTTCCGAGTCGCAGCTGACGCTTGCTGGTAGAGCGCGTTATTCTCGCAGGTTGTCCAGGAGACGGCCAAACTCCTGACGCGACCTCGTGGCTTGAATGCAGAACAGCACGTGCAACAATTGAATTTTACCATTTACGAAGTGTTTGCTATTGACTTTCAATACCTGCTTATCTCAGATCCCTGGGCAGGAATAAAGGTTTGAGGAAGAAGTACACCAACTCCAGTACTACCCCGAGTTGACAAAAGTCGTAAGATAGCGATATGCAGACTGCGGTAGTTCGGCGTACGCCATCGTATAAATGGGCATTGCATTGGCGGAGCTGTCATTTTGTAAGGTGTCAGGCAAATCCAACACCTTCCATGAAAACCCTGACATGATAGCAAATCTGGCAGTATGTCACACAGCTCCAAATAAATCCTGACATTAAATTAGCCAAAGTAATACGATCAACGAGTGAGCAATTGGAATACCACAGACTAACACAAGAACGCCTATATGCATGTCATACCTTCCCATCGCGAAACAGACGCATTTCCGAGAGGAAAAATGAGAACAGAAGCCGAGAGCAGAACCGTGTTAAGCTAGAAGGCCCTACGATAAGGGACGGACACCTACATCTCCTGCCGACCACCAGGACCACTCCCCAGCCCCTGTTAAAAGATAGAGCCTTCCAGAAGAACAGTATAGATCTTACGATAACACAAAAAGGGCCACACCAACTGCAAGTATTAGCGTGAGACTTTTTCGCGTCTCTGTTACATTGCAAACGTTAGAAACATTGCCCCACCACGAAAAGTATAACGTTTCTCATTGGATAGACAGAATTCTTGTAGGCGGAGCTTAAGGTTAACACTGAGACCCTAACTGGTCAGTTGAAAACACGGCCAGATAGAGTTTTTTAAACCAACTTCGGTAAATTGTAGTAAGGAGAAGTTAGGGGAGAGTTGCTTCCGAGACGGCGAGCTGTGTGGAGCTGCGCTGCCCGCTGCCCCCTGACACCCTGTTTTTGCGTAATACTGGTGTCGATCGTCAATTAAAGCTCGTGGTATTGACATTTGCTACGTAAGTTAAAATCTGAAACGCGATGATTTTTCTGTTATATAATTATTGAAAACCCACATCAGCCACTGTAATTTACGACAAGTTAAATAAGTAATTAAAGATAATTGAGGGTCACTGCAGACCATTTTGATAGTTTTCTCTTTTGTGAAACTTAATTTAAACCTACATTATAGATGTGACATGGCATAGGTCATCCTTCGACCCTTGTAGAACTTGGAAGCCCATCCAGGGAATATTCTTTCACATTTTTGTTGAACGCAGTTTGTTTTTATCATCCTGTATTAAAATATTTCCTTTTATCAATAGTGCAATTTATAAACAATATTTTGGGAGTAGAATAAAATTTGCAAAGGTAAACTTAACTGCTTTTTCGACGTTATTTTACCAGCTAACTAAAAATAGGAAAGCCTTGAACCCCTTCCACTAAATTTAGTTAGTATTAAGGTTCTTTTACAGGGAGTGCAGTGGAGCTGACGCTGAAATCATTAAGTATTTGATTATATCATCGCCAGTCTCACTGAACTCTTCTGAATTCTACATGTCATGTGTGGTCTGGCGTCTCCTTACCAGCAGCAAGTCCCAGGTTTAAACTAGTCAATTCCCTAAAAAAAACGCTCAGAGCGTCGTTGCGCGAAAGTGATAGGGAGACACGACTTAGAACAAACAGACACCACGTAAAATTTAGAATTTGCATTCCGGTGATTCACGTGGAAAGCAAAATTTTGTACATGGCTGCACGTTCAGAGACCGTGAATAGTTGCAATTGAAAGAAAACAGTCCTCAGTCACTAACATATAATACAGAGTATAAGTACAGAATCATCATGAAAGACTGGAAGTACTTATATGTCATCTATAAAATAATAAATATGCCAAGAGGGCATTAGTCATAAAGACATGTAAGATAAAAAAATTGTGATGGCGAGCCACTAACGGAAGCCACTGAGGAAAGCCATTGAGGAAGACACTCCTAGCAGTGTTGAAACCCGGTTAATTCGTTAAAAGTAGTGACCGAGGGCTGTTCTCTTTCAATTGTCACTTGAAAAGGTTCAAATGGTTCTAAGCACTATGGAACTTAACACCTGAGGTTATCAGTCCCTAGACTCAGAACTACTTAAACCTAACTAACCTAAGGACAACACCAACTTCCATGCCCGAGGCAGTATTCGAATCCGCGACCGTAGCAGCAGCGCAGTTCCGGACTGAAGCGCCTAGAACCGCTCGGCCACAGTGCCTGGCCGTGAAAAGGTGTACGACATGATTAAGACAGCATGACTGGAGTTAACAGACTCTGAACGCAAAATGAATGTTGGAGCTAGATGCATGGGGCATTCCATTTCGAAAAATCATTAGTGAATTCAGTATTTGAGATCCACAGTGTGTAGAGCGTGCAAAGAATACCACGTTTTCTCCATTACCTCTCACCATGGACGACGCAGTGGCCGACCCCCTTCACGTAACGATCAACAGCAGCAACGTTTGCTTAGAGTTGTCAGTGCTAACAGACAAGCAACACTAAGTGAAATAACCGCATAAATCAGTCTGGGATGTATCGACGGACGCATTCGTTAGGAAATCTGCCGTTAGTGGGTTATGGAACCAGACAACTGACACGAGTGCCTTTGCTAACAGCACGGCATCGCCTACAGCTCCTCTCATGCTCCCATGGCCATATCGGTTGGGTTTTGGATGACTAGAAAACCTTGACTTTGTGTGATGAGATCCGATTTCGGTTGATATGAGCTGATGGTAAGGTTCGAGTGTGGCGCAGGTCTCACGAAGCTATGGATCCAGCTTTCCAACAAGGCACTGTACAGACGTGGTGGTTCCATAATGGTGTGGGCTTTGTACATGGAGTGGTCTGGGTCCTCTGGTCCAACTGAAATGATCATTGATTGGAAATGACAATGTTTTTCTACTTCGTTTGTAGCCATTCTTGTGCTTCATGTTCCCAAACAAAGGTTGATCTTTTATGGATGACAATGCAACTTGTCACCAGGCCGCAGTTATCGATTAGTTTGGAGAACGTTCTGGGCAGTTCGAGCGAATGGTTTGGCCAACCATATGGCCCGATATGAATCACATCGAACATGTATGGGACATAATCGAGAAGTCAGTTTCTTGCACAACCTCCTGCACCGACAACACTTCCACAGTTACGGACGACCATAGACGCAGCATGGCTCAATATTTCTGCACGGGATTCCCACGAGTTTTTGAGTCCATAGCACGTTGAGCTGCTGCATTACGCCGCGCAAAAGAAGGTCCAGCAGGGTTTTAGGAGGTACCTCGTGACATGTCATTTCAGTGTGTACCTCAATCTCCCTCGCTCTCTTTCTCTCATCTCAATGTCTATCCAACTGAATAGGCGAAGCCATTACTGATCGCTCGTTTCTCTTGTCAGCATTCAGTGATAGATGTAGGAAAGGAGATTATACATTGTTGAGAAGCTCTCGGATTTACAGCCGGGTGACAATGTTGAAGCCGGGCGAAGTCGCTGAGCGGCTCTAGGGGCAACAGTCTGGAGCCGAGCGACCTCTACGGTCGCAGATTCGAATCCTGCCCTGGGCATGGATGTGTGTGATGTCCTTAGGTTAGTTAGGTTTGATTAGTTCTAAGTTCTAGGCGACTGATGACCTCAGAAGTTAAGTCGCATAGTACTCAGAGCCATATGAACCATTTGAACGATGTTGAACTACATCTACGTTTCGACGACTGTGATACTGAGCTGCTCCTGGCGAAGCGTCAGGCTGCATATTTTTGCTTTCGTTTATCATTTTCATTCCCAGCTGTAAGGGAGTTAACTGTGATTCTGAGAGGGCAGAACAGATGAAACTTTCGTACCCGTTGAGTATTTTATTTACATTATCGTAGCTGCGATTCACATTAATTTATGAAATACACAATTTTAGCAATTCTACACTTTATATTGAGCACACAACAATTGCAAATAGCCGTTTTGTTAACATACAGTTTTATAGGCAAAGGCGTTTATGAGGATCTTTAAAAATTTACTTACAAAAGATACCTTTTTTAAATTTTTTCTTGTAGATGTACTCTATTCCTCAACTTATTCTCATTTCTACGTAATAAAATACAGCGTTTGGTTGTACGTACTTCAGTTTGCAACTTTTTCCTGAGCAATTACAAAATACACAAGAGGAAGAAATAATGAAAGACAGCGGAATACATGGAATTTTACAAAAGTATCAAACAAAGTGTAGGAAGCTGTGCGAAGGAAATTAACTGCTGCATATCTCGTGATAAGAAAAGATATAGGTAGTGAATTAATGGAAATGGGCAATAGTGCAGTAATGTGTCTCCTAGTCTATGTGGGATAGCTAGTTTGTTCCTCTCAGTATAGAGTTTATCGTATATCAGTGACTTTCTGTTTGTATAAATTACTAATGTTTAAGCAACAAATTTAATGACTTACTACGCAGGTTTTGTACTGTATCAGCAATTACAAGAAATTTTAGAACTGAATTTATATTGTAAGTATGTTTTCGACACGTATATTTACGTTCGCGTGATGAAATATGGCAATACTGCAGTTATGGTAAACAGCTGTATTAAATTCATCAAACTGCTGTTGGAATTCAGGTCATTTTGTAGATTCATATTAACAAAATTAGAATACTGTAAGGGGCAAGTTCTAATTTGCGACCTCAACGTACTTTGTCACATTGTCATGAAGCGTTAGTATTATTTCTCACAGTACTGAATAACTGAAATGCTGAAGTAAATTAAAACGAGTGAGAGAATCTGGCGTAATGTGTGACGGTGGCTCGTGATTGTACCTCACTATCTACTACAGACTGCCGTCGATCCGTTGATAAAAGGCCAATGCATTTTTACACATCGGAACTTGTGGCTGTATACTTGTAGTGAAAAATAAAATTGTCAACTCTCCCAGAGAGAGTTAAGATCCTTTGATTGCGTTGTTGGATGCTTGAGCCAGAGATGAGAAGTACTTACTATATGGTCAGCTCATCCGTAGTGTACCGAAATCTGATAGTCTCAGTTAGGCAATGTGTTTTCAGTATTCAGAGAAACTCCAACAGTTTTAAGTATCCAGTTGCTTCCAAGAGGCAAAATGTTGCAAACGAATGTGTAACCGTAGATAGGACAGGAACGTGACGCACAGCTATGGAGCAACGCATACTCGCAACTCAACACTTATGATAATCTCCCGAACCGGAAATATTAGTGAGAAATAAAATTTTACATGACGATAGTATGATCTTTTGGTAACAACTCGCTTTATCTCTGGGATCTCGATTTGTATGGAAGTAGTTCGAAATCCCATCTAATAATTCAAACTATCACTGAAAATCTAATAAATTTCCTTTAATTTACGTCTATGTTCACAAACTTTTTGTTCACAGATTACCAGCTTCAGAGCTGTGTTTTATAAAAACAGTGTTCTAATGTATTGCAGCCATAGTGGCAGCACATTAGAGGTAAATAAAAAGAAATTTATTCTATATACGAGTCACTGTTTTATTCGCGACAATGTCGCAGTTTGTGAGACTGAAAATTTAATTTATTTTTATGTTACACAATTGTTTACGGTTAATATATTCAGCACATGACAAACGATTTATCAGATAGTATTGGCAACGCTATCAGGCTGTTGTATACGCAAAGCCTTCTCATCCATCTACTCGTGTAAGCTCGCACCGTATCACCTGATCACGCCCCAGCAGTGAGCAATCGGCCGGCGAGGAGCCGATGGGGAAGGGAACGGGAGGGGGGAGGGATCACAACAAGGTAGTTCAGCATGAAAACTGTTGTCAACGAAACAATTCTGCGGCTGGGAAGAAAAACGTCCCTCCATGCGGCAATTACCGAAAAGGGAGGGCAGTCGGTAGATGTGATACACATCTAAAGAAAAACAAATAATAACTATTTCAGAAAAACTGAATGTGTTGTTGAAGGGAAAACACGAACTGAGAAGTTAAAAACGCGTTGATCCACCTCTGGCACTTATGCAAGCAGTTATTCCCTTGGCATCGATTAACAGAGGTTTTGGATGTCCTGCTGTTCTGCTCAATTGGCCCGTTAAACCGTCAAAATCCCAAGCCGATTGGAGGTGTCTGCCCATAATGTCCAAAATGTTACCAATCGGGAAGGAATCCCGGACATTTGCCACACTTGCCCCTTCGCCAGGTAACGATCCGTCAGGTAAGGGACGCCCTTCCTCGTATTACTTCTGTCCGCTTTTAAACCGCCGTCTCCACATCGTACTCGATACAACCAATACAAATGCGACCTTCTTCTTCGAAATCTTGGCCAAATACAGAGCTTCTTTTCCGAAATCGAAATATTTATAACGTTTGGGAAACGAAAGCAATACCGAGCATTATGTCAGTAAGTAATTAGTTCTGCGAAGTATAGATATAGATCCTTCTGTCTCTACGGTACTTTCTTTTCACGATTACTGATTGCGATAGAAACAGTCCATCGCCATGGGAACAACAAAAAAGTAACGACGTACAGGGAAAGCGAATGTACGCTGATCATTTCTTTTTTATCACTGCATTTGCGCTTACTTTAATTACTACAACTGCATGCCCAAAAGACAATAAGGAAGGAAGAAAGGGGTATGAGAATGTTTGAAAAGAAGAACGACATATTCCATATTAATTTACTCTCTAAAATGCGATATCCCTTGCGGAAAAACATTAGTTAATAAAGTGTAGAGGGACAATATTCAAAACATGACTGAAAATACGTTCACTAAATAGAGATATGAACATCAATGATTGACATGTCATCTAAAGTCGACGTACAATTTTAAAATGTTAGAAACAAGGAAATGAAGTAATACAGAATGCTATGCTTGTAACGTACGTTGTTGTTCTACATTGTTTAGTCTGCAGCTCGTGGTCGTGCTGAAGCGTTCTCGCTTCCCACGCCCGGGTTCCCGGGTTCGATTCCCGGCGGGGTCAGGCCGGTGTGGCCGTGCCGTTAAAGGCGCTTCAGTCTGGAACCACGTGACCGCTACGGTTGCAGGTTCGAATCCTGCCTCGGGCATGGATGTGTGTGATGTCCTTAGGTTAGTTAGGTTTAACTAGTTCTAAGTTCTAGGGGACTGATGACCTAAGATGTTAAGTCCCATAGTGCTCAGAACCATTTGAACCATTTTTTTTCTACATTGTTTAGCTCTGGTATGTGCAGGGTTACAGAGAAAGCATCCTAGGTTTTGGAGGGTAAAGCGGTAATTGTAATGATCTGCACTACAACAGAAACAAGAAACAGAAGTGAAGGAAAAATAATGTAATTTGTGGTTCAGCTCACAACAGACATTGAAGCAGATAGTTCCTGTGACTTAGTATGGGCAGAGGTTATATTCGACAACCCGAATGAATTAATAACTGGCTCCTTTTACCGACACCCGGTCTCAGATGAAACAGTTGCTGAACAGTTCAAAGAAAACTTAAGTCTCATCACAAATATGTACCCTGCTCATATAATCATAATTAGCAGTGACTTCAATCTACTTTCCTTATGTTGACAAAAATACATTTTCAGACCCTGTTGTAGATACAAAACAACTTCCGTAATTGCTCTAAATGCTTTTCAAAAAAATTATTTTGAACAAATAGTTCACGAGGCCATTGAAATAGTAAATGGTTTCTAAATCACACTTGACCTCTTAGCCACAAACAGGCCTGCGCATCACGACGAGTACAGGGATTAGTGAACACACAGTCGGAGCGAGGCTCCATTCCGTTACAAAGAAATTCACCAAAACCAAACGCGAAATATATCTATTTATAAACGCAAACAAAAATTAGGTTGACGTCTTTCTAAGGGACAGTCTCCAATCCTTCCAAACTATGTAAGTAAAGACCATATGTGGCTTAAATTCAAAGAAATAGTATCAACAGCACTCGAGAGATTCATACCAAATATATTAATAAGACACGGAACTGATTCCCCGTGGTACACAAAACACGACAGAAAGCTGCTGCAGGAGCACCGAAAAAGGAAAGTGTAATTTAGACGAACGCAAAATCTCCAAGATTGGCGAAGTTTTACTAAGGCTCGAAATTTGGTGCGGATTTCAATGCGAGATGCATTTAATAGTTTCCACAACGAAACTCTCACTAGAAATGTGGCGGAAAATCCAAAGAGATTCTGGCTATATGTTAAACCAGCGGAAAGTCTCAGTAAGAGAGGAGGAGGAGGAGGGGAGGGGGGTGGAGACAAGGGACCCAACCCTTCGGAGCAGGTGAAATCGTGGCAAATGTCCGGCGTGGCAAATGTCCGCACACCGTCGGGGAGAGGTCGGGCGACCTTGCTGGCCAATGTAGGGTTTAAAAGGGACGAAGGCAAGTAGCAGAGAAAACCCAGAAGAATATCTTCGACCTACCGCTGTGGTATAAGGGTGCCGCGGAAAACAATCAAAAGAATCTTGCTATGAAATGAACTGGCATCCCAGACAATCACTCCACGTTGTCGGACAACATGGCGGGCGACAGACAGGTTGGTATCCCACTGCAGTCCGGAGAATCTCCAGTCGCGTGTTGGACTCTCATTGACTTGAGAAGAATTGTCTTCAGTGATGAGTGCCGTTCCGAAATGAGCCTCGATGATCAACAAAAAATTGTCTGCAGACGCCCTGGGGAGCAGTGGGATACCAACCTGATTGGAGTTCGCCATACGGTCCGATGACAAGGAGGGATGGTCTCGCGTCCCATTTCATTTCATAACAGGATCCCTTTGGTTGTCATCTGCGACACCGTTACAGCACAGCGGTACGTAGACGATATTCTACTACCCGTTTTGTTGCCCTTCATCGCTTGCTATACCGAGCTTATATTTCAGCAAGACAATGCCCTCCCGACACGGCGGTAGTTTCTACATCTTGTTTTCGTGTTTTACAAACCCTATCTTGGCCATCGAGGTCGCCGGATGTCTCTTCATTTGAGAACTTTTTGAACATTACGGGCAAGGACGTCCAAGCCTCTCGGGGTTTTAACGACCTAACAGGAGAACTGGGCAGAATGTAGCACGATATCCCTCTGAAGGACATCCAAGTGTGTAAATCAATTCCAAGCCGCATGGGCCAGAAATGGACCAATGGGTTATTGGCTAACCCAATTTGTGAATCTCTTTCTTTTGAGTAAATCAAACAATTCTTCAGAAATTGTAATTACTCGCCGGCCACTGTGGCCGAGCGGTTCCAGGCGCTTCAGTCCGGAACCGCACTACTGCTACGGTCACAGGTTCGAATCCTCCCTCTGGCATGGATGTGTCTGATGTTATTACGTTAGTTAGGTTTAAGTAGTTCTAAGTCTAGGGGACTTATGACCTCAGATGTGAAATCCCCTTAGTGCCTAGAGCTATTTGAACCATTTTCTTGTAATCACTCGTTTCTATGTACATGGATGTTGTTTTCAGATGAATTTAAATTTAGTATTAACTTGTATTTCGTAACTATTTTATTAATACGTTAAATATGGAAGCACTGGATGTCAATGAATACTGCTTATTTTGCTATTCACCAAATCATCAACGTCAGGTACCATTTTCGAGCATTACTCATTCGTATATACGCTCTTAAGTTGATGTCTGTCTGCAAAGGTCTGTGTATATATTTCTTTCTCTTTACTGATAAAGTTCTCGTCAAAACACTGAAATAATCGTAGCTGCAGGCTACGTGAAATTTTATGTTGAAGAAAATCGTTACGTAGAGGTACAGCGTCAGTTTGTTTCGAAGCTTTACCCGCGTGTCACTGTGTGGCTATTTAAGTTCTATCTGCAGTGAGTTGTTCTATATTGAAGTTGCAGTGTCTGATCAATGCTTTGAAGTTCCTAATCGGGCCATAATGCTGATTTTCGCCTGTTTTAAAAGATGTGCTACCCACTCTAAGTACTGCGCTGTTGATTACAGGGTGTTTCCGTAAGAGCGGCCAAACATTTAACAGGGCATAGCGGCTGCTCCACTGAATAATTTGATGTACTGTGCACTCTTTTATTTACATTAGTTACAGTTAACTGCAAACAGTATCATTGACACAATGAACGTATCATTTGTACTGTACCTTACAAAATGTGTTGATACTGCGGCCATCAACATCAATGCAAGCATGACATTAGCGAGCAAGATTCTGACTCACCCTGACAAATAGGAATGATGTTTCCAATCACATCAAAGGCAGATACAATACGAGCAACTAATTCCATCTCCGTATCTCATGCACAAGTGACTTTAGATAACCCCATAGGATATAACCATCGGGATTCAGGCTGACTCAAATGGCTCTGAGCACTATGGAAATTAACTTCGGAGGAACTTAGAACTACTTAAACCTAACTAACCTAAGGACATCACAAACACCCATGCCCGAGGCAAGATTCGAACCTGCGACCTTAGCGGTCGCGCGGTTACAGACTGTAGCGCCTAGAACCGCTCGACCAACACGGCCGGCCGTCGGGATTCAGGTCACGTGACCTCGCATGCCATAAAATAGCACCTCGACTTCGAATCCAGCGATCAGGAAACACTTTCTAGTAATGAGGTTCGTCGCCCTCGTTTTCTTGCAGGAAACAAGGTTTGTACATGTAAATACATAACACAATACGTGTGAACTTGTACGCATGTTAGTTGTAAGTAAGCTGGAAAGCAGAAATGCTAGACAAAGCGGCAGACAAATTTACTTCCATATTTCCATAAGCTAGCTTCTCCGACGCCAGGTCCAGTCCTATTACATTTGTGGACGCTCTTACGTCTAAGGGAACGGCAAACTTAGCACACGGGCATTCCTCTGCACAGCTCTGTCTACCCAGACTGTGAGAGAGTGTGAGCGCTAATGCTATTGCTCGCCCAGCTACCTCCTGAACAGGCGTGGTCTACAGGAAAGTGTCGTCTTTGAGTAAGGGGAAGAAAGTGCAGAAAGAGTTAAATACACTGTTCACATAGTGAAATGAATAACATCTCTGTTTAAATTTGGATGAATGCAACATAGGACGTATAACAATAAAGATATAAAGTAATAGTTCCTGACGATAATGAAAAATGCTTCTACCACATCACAAAATGAAGCCAGTGTGTCGCGGACAGACAACGGGATGTAGAAGAAGGCAACTAACTTGTCGACTTATTTAGCAGCTTCAAAGACTTTTAAATAAAAACATCCTCACGTATTAGTGCGTTTCTGCTTGTTAGTATTGGTATCCATTCACGTTATGTAAAGTATCTCATCAAGTAAAGTAATGTGGTACATGACGTCATTCCCCTAGAAACAAATCCACCCAAGAAATAGAAATGGTATCTCCACCCCACCCTCCACTCCCCCCCCCCCCCCCCCCCCCCGGCCAGAAAAACTTTATTAGTTCATAAATGTATGCTCTGGACCCATATGACAGCCAACATACACTCAACCATGATTTTGTCATTAGACCGCCATAGCTTGACAACCTATGCACCATTTTATTGAGACAGTTGACAACTGATCCGGATTAGGCTTTTTGTCTTTCGAACCATGTCGTTTATATCGTGGCAATCAATGAAACCATAATAAAACAACAGTATGACCATTAATTACAAGTATTTGTCGACATGCTTACGATATTTGAACTGATTAGGAAAAATATGATACATAAAACAGTAGCGTGCAAAAAAACCTCACGAAAATGCGTTTTTTGCACTTAAAATCCGAAAAAAGCTACGTTTTTGAAATGGAGTTCTCAATTATATTGTAAGACTGCATTTTTTATTTATCTGATTCGCTTTAAATAATTTTCGCGTGTTCATTTCACGCAAGACCAAATGTTAAGTACTATACTTAGCTCGACTTTAAACCATCGTATCTCGACAACCGATAAAGATTATTCGGTAAAAAAATTCCTTTTGACTATATCCTTTTATCTACCTTAGTGAAAAGTTTGAACCCACTCGTAAAATTTGAGAGTATAGAAGCACGTTTCTACAATCTCCCGGAAAAAAAGTGTTTCTTGCCCTTAGTTGCACGTGAAATCCGAACAATGAACGTACAACTGGCTTCATTAGCTCAGCATTAATTTCAGTCCGATTAACAGCTTTTGCAGAAGAAATTAATCAATACGCACAATTTTCCTGTGCGCCAGATCGGGTTCGTCGTTCCAGTGTTGCTTAATACACTGTAACCTAGCTACAATAAGACAGATACCTGAATGGCTGTACAAATGTCCGCCGGTCGGTGTAAATCAAAAACATTTTATCCCACGTTCCTAGCTCAAAGAGGAGCTGACCGCCAAGGACACTCCCTCGCCCCCCTCCATAGCAAACCATGACATTGCGCCCAGCAATGTCAGCGCACTACGCTGGGGTCCTGGAAAAGGGCAGTGCATCTGTGAAGTACAGGACGCAAGTGCTACGGATTACAGATGATTCTTCCAGTGTTTGGACTGCTTATCAAGTAGGCATAACGTCACACGAATCCACAAATGCACTGCTAGGTTCGTAACAGGCCGCTAGTATCCTTAAGAAAGTAATACAGACGAGAGAATCCTTAGGGGAAAGAATACATAGTTCCTGAGAAATTCTGTATTGTCTCTGGGCACCTATATTTACAGAAAACTGTGTGGCCCTTTTGTTACCACCGTCGAATATAGCGTGTAGGGATCCGAGAGCAACACGAGAGAGATTAGGACACGTACAGAAGCACTTATCGCTTTTACCACGTAGATCAATACGCGAACGGGACAGAAAATCTTTCACATCATATGTATTGAATATAAACTAATAAAATATAAGTCTTCATCTCTTGTGAGATTGTGGCATTTCGTTCAGGAGACATGTCATTTCTTTCATCAAAACTTTATACCCTAGCACCTTTTATGTTTCTGAACGACGTAAACCGTAGGTTAGAAGCTTCGTTTCCGAAATCTCAGACAAGATGTCCAGCGGAGGATTGCTGATATTAACGAAGGGCGCTGCATGTAACTCTCGTCTGTGGACACAGAGTCAAAAAGAGCTTCTCTGCGAACTCACGCGGGCGTTACACGATACATGTCTGCTACAACCTCGCAGATGAGTTTTTTATGTTAAAATAAAATATGAGAGTCAAAGCAACTGTACACGACATAATATGAAAAAAAAAGGATGCGCTTCACTCTCTTTGTATAAAAAAAGTCTGACATGGGCAACGGCAACAGTTGTGTCTGAAACGAAGCTCCTTACCAAGAAACGAAATGCGAGCGAGGAAGAACGGTGGTTACAACATTCGACTCGCATTCGTGAGGGCTACAGCTACAATCCGCGTTCAGCCATCCAGATTTAGATTTTTCGTGATTTCCCTAAATCACTCCAGGCAAATTCCAATATGGTTGCCTTTATAAGGGCGCGGCCGATTTTCGTTCCCCATGCTGCTCTTATCTGAGCTTGTGTCACCTCTAACACCCTACTACTCGACGAGACGTTAAATTCTTATAGTCCTTCCAAGGAACAACAAACTGCCCACAATAAATTTTCGCCACCTGTTGTTGGAGAAGCGAGAGACAATATAGGATTGATTCGTACTCGTTTTCTTCTACCAAGGAATTAACGGAAACGCCAGCGACACAAAATTAGGGTTGAGTCGTACACCATTTTGAAGATTTCAGTATTGTCAGGTTACCCTCCATTCAGAGGCTGTTGCACGCAGCGATCGTTATTTTGATTTGTAAATAATAGATTTCAGCTATCAGTCGTCCTTTGGAATATTTATTGGCAGATCTAGATTTCGGCTAGCCACCAGCCATTCTCAATGCACTATTCTTTTTTGGTCAATGCGTGTAATGCCTGTTGGTCTGGCTTTGTGCAGCTAGCCGAAATCTAGATCTGCCTATAAATAATCCAAAGGACGACTGACAGCCGAAATACCTCTATTTACATTTCAGTATTATACACTCCTGGAAATTGAAATAAGAAGACCGTGAATTCATTGTCCCAGGAAGGGGAAACTTTATTGACACATTCCTGGGGTCAGATACATAACATGATCACACTGACAGAACCACAGGCACATAGACACAGGCAACAGAGCATGCACAATGTTGGCACTAGTACAGTGTATATCCACCTTTCCCAGCAATGCAGGCTGCTATTCTCCCATGGAGACGATCGTAGAGATGCTGGATGTAGTCCTGTGGAACGGCTTGCCATGCCATTTCCAACTGGCGCCTCAGTTGGACAAGCGTTCGTGCTGGACGTGCAGACCGCGTGAGACGACGATTCATCCAGTCCCAAACATGCTCAATGGGGGACAGATCCGGAGATCTTGCTGGCCAGGGTAGTTGACTTACAGCTTCTAGAGCACGTTGGGTGGCACGGGATACATGCGGACGTGCATTGTCCTGTTGGAACAGCAAGGTCCCTTGCCGGCCTAGGAATGGTAGAACGATGGGTTCGATGACGGTTTGGATGTACCGTGCACTATTCAGTGTCCCCTCGACGATCACCAGAGGTGTACGGCCAGTGTAGGAGATCGCTCCCCACACCATGATGCCGGGTGTTGGCCCTGTGTGCCTCGGTCGTATGCAGTCCTGATTGTGGCGCTCACGTGCACGGCGCCAAACACGCATACGACCATCATTGGCACCAAGGCAGAAGCGACTCTCATCGTTGAAGACGACACGTCTCCATTCGTCCCTCCATTCACGCCTGTCGCGACACCACTGGAGGCGGGCTGCACGATGTTGGGGCGTGAGCGAAAGACGGCCTAACGGTGTGCGGGACAGTAGCCCAGCTTCATGGAGACGGTTGCGAATGGTCCTCGCCGATACCCCAGGAGCAACAGTGTCCCTAATTTGCTGGGAAGTGGCGGTGCGGTCCCCTATGGCACTGCGTAGGATCCTACGGTCTTGGCGTGCATCCGTGCGTCGCTGCGGTCCGGTCCCAGGTCGACGGGCACGTGCACCTTCCGCCGACCACTGGCGACAACATCGATGTACTGTGGAGACCTCACGCCCCATGTGTTGAGCAATTCGGCGGTACGTCCACCCGGCCTCCCGCATGCCCACTATACGCCCTTGCTCAAAGTCCGTCAACTGCACATACGGTTCACGTCCACGCTGCCGCGGCATGCTACCAGTGTTAAAGACTGCGATGGAGCTCCGTATGCCACGGCAAACTGGCTGACACTGACGGCGGCGGTGCACAAATGCTGCGCAGCTAGCGCCATTCGACGGCAACACCGCGGTTCCTGGTGTGTCCGCTGTGCCGTGCGTGTGATCATTGCTTGTACAGCCCTCTCGCAGTGTCCGGAGCAAGTATGGTGGGTCTGACACACCGGTGTCAATGTGTTCTTTTTTCCATTTCCAGGAGTGTATGTTTAGGACTCATGTTGTTAGAGTTTCTTTTTTCTTTCGAACTAATACCTTGCGGCTTGAGGCTTAGAGAAAATATCTCAAAGAGAAGGACAAATCAGCAACGCAGTTCAAATTGAGCAAAGAAGCCCGTTTCGAGACATTTTAAGACTTGTGAAAACGAAGGCATTATCTTCAACGTGGGTACATTAGGGATAACCGTCTTCTTTCGTATTTGACGACACAAAAATGAAAGGAGAGAATATGAAGCAAGACGTGAAGGGCATCGAGATGCAGAAGTATATCGATTGCCCACTATTAGCGGATGGTGCCAAGATAGTATAACACCGAATGAAAAGAGCAGCCGCGAATGAATCTAAAAGTGTGACAAAAAGCTGGCATAGCTGCCGGTGTGCCACAGAATGGGCAGGCCTCGATCGCTTCGTTTGCTAGACCATTTACTGGATTAGAGGCGTGGTAGTTGACATTCGCCAAGCGAGTGGACAAACTGTGCTGTCGGTAACACCAGAGCATTTGTTCCATTCCGATTATAACTAAACCGTATGACAAAAAGTCAATAAAAACAGGATCCCTTACAAGTACCGTATTCCCTATATGGATATGCTTTCTTCTTTGATTAAATCTGAAAAGTATTGTTTGCTTTAATAGACTTCGCATTCTCTATCAGGTACAAAAGAGTATAATTTCACATGAGAAGTACCCAGCAATTTTTATGCCTACTATGAAATAAATAACGAAATTGATTTCTTGATGTACGAGTAATGACACTACGCACTGGAAATTTGTTTTAAAGAGAGCTGTCTGACAGCAGAAACATCAGCTACGACATATGTCACTTGTAGGACCAAAAGTATATGCAATAATAGACGTAACGTAAGTGCCAGAGTGGGAATGTTGCACTTTACTGAATCGCTAGTCATTCAAGCGTTTTAACGCTACCCTCCGTTTTTTCCTGTCACATACTAATTTTTTCACTACTATACCCAAACTCCACTATAATCTGTTTTGCACTTTCAAATCTTCCTCTGCTCCTTCCACTTTTGCTGTCTGCCGCTCATTCCAGTGTCAAGCAAAATGTTCCTTGTTACATTACCGTATGTCTCACTAACCTATATCTTTCTCGGCCGGTCTTTGTTGGGTTGGAAGAAGAGCCAACACAGTGTTAATATTGGAGGCCGAAATGCACGCGTTTTAGCTCACGCAGGCTGGCGTGAGGAGGGATGAACTATTCTGACGTGAGGTCTGGAACACGACAAGGAATTAGAATTCAGAAAGCGGACGTAATTAGTTTGATACTTAACTTTAATCCATTAATGATGAACGTCGCTCTTGACGGTACATGATTCACAATATTATCTGTTCAGGATACATAGTAACTGAATATGGCGCCTTGCTAGGTCGTAGCAAATGACGTAGCTGAAGGCTATGCTAAACTGTCGTCTCGGCAAATGAGAGCGTATGCAGACAGTGAACCATCGCTAGCAAAGTCGGCTGTCCAAACTGGGGCGAGTGCTAGGGAGTCTCTCTAGACCTGCCGTGTGGCGGCGCTCGGTCTGCAATCACTGATAGTGGCTATACGCGGGTCCGACATGTACTAACGGACACGGTCTGATTTAAAGGCTACCATCTAGGAAGTGTGGTGTCTGGCGGTGACACAACAGTCTTCAATAGACTTCTGCCTTCAACTGCCCTCTTTGGTACACCTTCATTTGATACGTTATTGTCTATAATTCTAACCCTATTTCAAATGCTGCCAAATTCTGCCTCTGTGTGTTATGATAAACGACGTTTCTATTTCGTAGAGTACTGTGCATAAGACTTGCACCTGAAGGAACTTCCTCATTGCCATGCCGACATATCATTTTCGTACTGATCTTTTACTTAAGAAAGCTTCTTAAAACAGAGCAAGTCTACTGCTGGAATCTTACTCGAATCGAGTTTTACGTATAATCCGGCTGCATAAAGATGGACATCTTTCAGTTCCTCTACTTAGTTTTGATATTATGCTAGTTTTTACTCTCCTTCTGATACTCTTCATTATTGCCTTTGACCTGTTAACGTTTAAGACGGGGTATCCAGCCCTCAACCGGCGGTCAGTATACGACCTAAAGAAAGTTTCAGTCTGCCTCAAGAAGCGAACACCTATCACACGATCGCTAAAAGAGACCATAAAATTCCGTTTATGTAATGTTATGAAAAATGGAAAATATTCCGTTTGAAACTCCCGCAAAACGATACTCTTCTCGCATTGATCCATCTTGCATCCCGTTTTTTCTTTTCATTTTTTGTCTTTTTCTCAGCGATTATTACATTATATGCGGGCCAAAATATTCGTCTACTTGCGTTGCAGCTCAGGTAAGGTAAAAGGTTTGACAGCCCCCTTAAATCTTTCTCATATCCAGCCGGAAAGGATGAGTCTTCATGAAACAATAGCGTTTTGTATCGTTCTCCCCCTCTTCCACTTTTATTCATCTTTCTAATTTTTCTGCCATGTAAGACCTGTAGCCAACAGTTAAGTATTATCTGTTGCACTATTCTTTATTAAGAATTCATTTTCTTAGATTTTTTTAAATTATCACATGTGAAACTGATTTAGTCAATTAAATGTACACTACCTGAAAAAGCGTGGAGTACCCAGAAGGATAGTGGGAAACGTAATGAAAATTCTTGACTGAGAAGGTACGTGATTTTATTTCAGTGATTGCCATATCGAGTCAAATTTACAAATAATTTACGAGTATCTGCTCATTTGTCAGCATGAGGCTGCACGCCCTCTCGTCTGAATGCACACACTGATTCGGTTAGAGAGGGTGTCGTAAGGCCATTCTATCCTTCAGTGAGTCAGGCTGTTGCAGCTAGTCCTTGATATACTGCATACAGGCAGGGACAGAGTTGACGCCACAGCTGGATCAACACATTTTCTATCGGTTACAGATCCGGGGTCCTTGCTGGCAACAGGAGAACATCAGCATCAGGCATACTGCTCACAGAGGCGTGTTCCGTGTGTGGACGTGTATAATTCCAGTTGAAAAATTATACCTGTATGATGTAGCAATGGTGATAACACACGTGATGTACCGTTGCACCGTCTGACTTCACCCATTCGCTGCCAGACGTGACCTAGTATCATGTGAGATGGCTTCCCAGGAATAACATCGTGTGCATCTCCATAATGCTGGAAGACTGGAACCTCTTCCAGACTTGCAGACGAAGGTGATACTGAGTAGTTCGAAACACCGATTCGTCGCTGAACTGAATGCGACAGCATTCGTCAACATGCAGTGGTGGCCAATTACGGCACCACTTCAAACGCTGCCGCTTGTGTTCTGGTTTAACAAAAGATTAGGCGTGGAGGCCTGGTAGACTTCGGCCGTTGAGTTATGTACGAAAATGAAACACCTACAGCCGTCCTTATGATATCATTTGCTGTATGGCTACCAGTTTCGGTTCTTCAGTGCACCATCTTCAGAACTTTGCTGATGCCGAGGGGATTTACACAATCTGTATACACGATGTGTCAGGACCAACATCTATAACTGGTTTCGCAGACTGCCTATACTCGCAATGTTGTCTCTCCAAATATCAATTGATTGGAGCCTTCAGTAAGTTGATAGTTGATGATTAGACAAAATTGCGACTACAGGTAATCTACGAAATCAGTTATAGATGTTGGCCACTGACGCATTGTGCTTACGAATTGTGTTAAATCCTCGGTATCAGCTTAGGCCTAAAGTTGGTGCACTGAAGCACTGAAACCGGTAGCCATACAATGAGTGACATCATAAGGACGGCTGTAGGCGTTTCATTATCTTACATGGGTAATTACCTAGTCCGGCTGCAGCTAGTTTCCGACCAGTGATGCGGGATGACACTAAAGGTTCGCCGGCCGGAGTGGCCGAGCGGTTCTAGGTGCTACAGTCTGGCTCAGAGCCATTTTGAACTAAAGGTTCCAGGAAGTCTGTTGCACGTTCTCGAATGGGAGACACAGAAATGAGGCGGTACGACGTGCTTCGTGCACAATATAGAGGTCACCTTCTAACGGGATATCCTCCTCTAACATTACATTTCCTCAACAGTACTTGTCGATACCAATATTACTTTTCAAAATGTGGACAGATCAATATTAGCTGCTTTTCTGAAAATTTTCATATCATTTTATACTCAATATGTTATATTTCAAGCTAAAATTTATGAAAAGAAATTACTTTATTTTCGATGTTACAGTCGATAAGTACTAGGCACCGAATGTACAGTTACAATTATGTTATTTAGAAACATTTGAAATTGAGAATTACCTGGTACACTTAAAAATTCTATTATTAATTACGCAATCTAGTACTGATAACTATATTTATTTCTGGATTCACTTATGAAATAATTATCGAAGCTAACAGAAATTCATTTGTGAAGGAAACATATAAACCCTTTGGAATATTATTTCTGCTGACTGTGAGTAGTAATAAGCATGTCTCTGATGCGATCGGACGTGTATTTGTATCTTGGGCGAACAATATAATTCCGGCTTTGTTAATGTGAAAATTCAAAAGTCTTTATGATGTACTAAAACGTGGCAAAATACATTACAGTAACAACAAAATATTGCAACAACAGTTTACAAATTTATTTAGATCAATTCTACCATGAGGACGTAAAATTTGAGAGTTTCAGCTTCAAGAATCAAACCCCTAGAAAGGAGGAACTGGCGCCAACTCTACACAAAAAGCTAAGTAAACTAGGAAGTTTAATCTTCGCTTCTCTCTAATTTTTCATAAAAGACTTTGCCTATTGTGGAGGATAGCTGGAATTGGGAAGGAGCGGAGTGAGATAATAATCTCTTGTGGTGGTCACACTTGGACGACCAGAACCTGGACGAAGGGTATGTCTGCCCCGACTTTCCAATGCTGCAGGAAATCGTGCCACTGTGACATCCGAATATCGCACACATCTGGATATTGCATGATTCGACTAGCTAGCCAAGTGGAGACTCACAATCAGGCTCTTTGCGAACTCTGTCAGCTGGTGTTCTGGTGTTTGTCATGATCTCATGAGTATGCGACATCTCCAGGTCCTCCACAGGGATCACTCAACAACTGACGTTGTTACGCCACAGATCTGGTGACAACATTAAACACGAACAACACTAGTGCACTGTCACAGACATTTAGTTGGTTGGTCGACTTGGGGGAGGGAACCAAATAGCGAGGTCATCGGTCTAATCGGGTTAGGGGAGGATGGGGAAGGAAGTCGGTCGTGCCCTTTCAAGGAGACTATCCTAGCATTTGCCTGAAACGATTTAGGGAAATCACAGAAAACCAAAATCATGATGGCCGGACGCAGGTCTGAACCATCGTCCTCCTGAATGCGAGTCCAGTGTGCTACCCAGTGCGCATCCTCAGTCGGTGGCATTTGGAACTCTAATCATTTAGATACACCATGTGACCAAAAGTATCCGGACACCTGGCTGAAAATGACTTACAAGCTGGTGGCGCTCTTGATCGGTAATGCTGGAATTGAAATGGCTCTGAGCGCTAAGTCTTAACATCTGAGGTGATAAGTCCCCTACAACTTAGACCTACTTAAACCTAACTATCGACATCGTAGACACCCATGCCCGAGGCAGTGTTCGAATCTGCGGGCATAGCAGTGACGCGGTTCCGGACTGAAGCGCCTAGAACCGCTCGGCCACAGCGAGCGGCTGCTGAAATTCAGTATGGTGTTGGCCCTCCCTTAGCCTTGAGGACAGCTTCCACTCTCGCAGGCCAACGTTCAGTCAGGTATTGGAAAGTTGCTTTGGGAATGGCAGCCCGTTCTTCACTGAGTGCTCGACTGAGGAGAGGCATCGATGTCGGACGGTGAGGCCTGGCACGAAGTCGTAGTTCCAAAACATCTGAAAGGGTTTCTATAGATTTAGATCAAGACTCTGTGCAGGCCAGTCCATTACAGGGATATTATTGCCGTGTAAGCGCCCTGCCACAGGCCGTGCATTATGAACAGGTGCTCGATCGAGTTGAAAGCTGCAATCGCCATCCCTGAATTCCTCTTCAACAGTGGGAAGCAAGCATTAAAAAACAATACCACACTGTAGCACTACCGCTTCCGAATTTTACTGTTGGCACCACACACGCTCGCAGATGATGTTCACTGGGCATTCGCCATACCAATACCCTGCCATCGAATCACCACATTGTGTACCGTGATTCGTCACTCCACATAACGTGTTTCCAACCAGCAATTGCCCGAAGTTTACCAAGCAAGGCGTCCTTTGGCATTTAACGGCGTGATGTGTGGCTAATGACCATGAAATCCTAGTTTTCTCGCCTCCCGACTAACGGTGATAGTGCTTTCAGTGGATCCTGGTGCTACTTGGAATTCCTGTGTGATGGTTTGGATAAATGTCTGCCTATTGCACACGACAACCCTCTACAACTATCTCTATCTCTGTCGTCCAACAGACGAGGTCTGCCTGTACGCTTTTGTGCTGTACGTGTAATTTCACGTTTCCACTTCACTATCACATCGGGATCAGTGGACATGCGGTGTTTAGGAGTGTGGAAATCTCGCGTACAGATGTATGACACAAGTGACACCCAATCATTAGACCACGTTTGAAGTCCGTGAGTTTTGCGAAGCGCCCCATTCTGATCTCTCACGATGTCTAATGGCTACTGAGGTCGCTGATATGTATCTGGCGTTAGGTGGCAGAGCAATGCACCTAATATGAAAAACATATGTTTTTCGGGGTGTCCGGATACTTTTGAATACATAGTACACTTGCGATAGTGTGTTTGTGTACGAAGTTATACGCGTACTGAAATTCGAACACACCTTTTGAGTGATTCATGTTTTGTTGTTAGAAAATGTTTATGTTTGACAAACATAAAGTTTTAAAACGAAACAGGGCTCTTCATCGAGCTTAATGTAATAATCTTTCTAAAGTGCATGCTTTTCTAAGTGTTCCACCACGCTTTCATCCTTGATAAACTATATCTTTCTCCTAATTTTCTACTCATGACGAAAGGAAAATATTACAGAAGAGGTAATACTGTCATATTCAGACAGCCGTGTTGTTACACATTTCCTAAGTTTTATCTGCCGAATACAATACCACGAAATGCTTAAAATTTTTTTGTAAATTCTGTCACATGAATGACACGGCACTAACTGGCTACAGAACTGTCGAATCAGCTCTGGAGTGAGTGAGTATCGCCGCCAAGTTTTCTGGCACGTAATGGTAGCCATATCCATCGTTTAACTGTTCTTTTATTGTCAAATATCTTATATAGTTCTGTAATCTTTTCTTTGATACTTCCGGTTTCTCAACTATTCTAAATGAATACTTTAAAGTTTACCTTGTACTCTAAGCTTTTCATGATTATGTCACATGTTTTCTTTCTTGCTTCTTATACAAAGAACTATCGTAAGCTGTCACGATGGCCGGGGGAGGGGGGGGGGGGCAGTATTGGCAGTAGTGCTTCTTTATACTGTATGACATCAATCAGATTTCTTTTAGCGCCTACTATCTGTAACAATGTGAACACGATTCTGAGACAGCGACAGTAAAACATCAATTATTTCACGTTATTAATTTTCATACTTGATTCTGAATGCGCACCCCGATTTCTTGTACACCGCCAACTTATGAGACGACACCGACTACTTGATCCCGGATCTTACTTGTACAAACGTTCCACGCTTTCATTTGTCTTCTACGATCGCTAAGCTGTGGGTACTCTAGGGCTATATTCCACGCGCGTCGCGCTGCGAGAATAGAACCTCGGAATGTAGCTCCTTCGAAGCTATCCGCAGGTCGGGCACGTATGCCGTAAAACATTTGGCCGTCCCATGCTTCATAGACATTTCTTTGCTGTTCCCTATCAGAATTCATAAGCAATGTGTTTTAAGAACCGAACAGTCCAAGCGACACGAATTACTGAGAAACGGTTTATTTCTAGAAATCATTTTTGTAGATGTATTGCAGGAAAATGTTCCGGAAAACTGGGTTAAGACAAAATTTCTAGATAGGTTATTGCTAATAAATAATAAAGAATTTTCTCTATTGTGTTTATGAAGTCTCTCTTCGTCTTTTGCAAAACAGAATAGGCTATAAAGAATTGTGATGAGATTTAAAAACCAGCACAAAAGTAGTCAAATGATGTATCGTAACTACAAATGGAGAATCAAGAAATTGGAAACTTAAGCGATAATATTTCTGAAGAATCAAGTTTGACAAGAACGCTAGCAGTTACTTTTATTACCAAGACAGGTTTCAACACATCTACTCTACCATCATCGGATCCGATTATGACAGCCTGTATTTGTTGCAACCTATCATGGTAATAAAATTGTTAGCGATCTTGACAAACTTGACAATCTAAGAATCTATTTGTGTAAGACCATCACACGTTACATTATATTAAACTATCACATCGCCCTCCCCAACAAGTGACGCAATTTCTAACATAAATAACTGAAGCAAGCAGTACCAGATCAATATTTTGAATGTACCATCTTCTCATCTAATTTGTGTCCTGAATGAGCAGAGAAAGCGATGATAAGAACGTCAGAATCAAGGATAGCAGTATAACAAGTCAAGAACCAACAATAATTTTCGTATATCATCTGGCCATGTAAACTGAATAAGGTGGAATTGGAATGGTCCCAAAATGAGAGAGGGACATACGTTTGGTTGGATACTGCAGAAAGTGAAAACAAACACGCTGAGGAAACGAGTCAAAAAAATGTATCAGTACTGTGCAGAGAAGTAGCAGAACAAGTGAAAATATTTTGATAATTAAGAAGGAAACATTCGTTTTCCAACTCTACTCTTGTTACGAAAAGCAGACTTTAACGCGGGAGGTAGTTTGGAAACTATACATTTGCTACAGGGCACTTCGATAAAGGTATTTCAGAAAAATATAAAGTAAGGCTTATATTGGAGAGAAATATAATATTTAGGGAAATGTCTACGGAAAAAAATCACAGTTCATCTGTCATTGGGTGGAGCAGAGAAAGCAAAAATTGTGGAGAACAACAACGAAAGCGTAAGAGAGTGTAGCTGTGTTCAAATATGTGTGAAATCTTAATGGACTTAACTGCTACGGTCATCAGTACCAAAGCTTACACTCTACTTAACCTAAATTATCCTAAGGACAAACACACACACCCATGCCCGCGGGAGGACTCGAACCTCCGTGGGGACCAGCCGCACAGTCCATGGCTGCAACGCCTCAGACCGCTCGGCTAATCCCGCGCGGCTGCGGGTGTAGCATGTGCGATGTCACGAAAGCACTGACGTAAGATCGGTGGAAATGTAATGCGGACTCAAATAAATCACATTAATGAATATCTAATCAAACGCGAAATGTCGTACGGATTCTCAGTTAAGTGCCAAAACATTTTGTCGGAACAGAACACTGGTAATAAATAACATTGCAGGTAAGCACCCTGCATCCTTGTATGTTGTTTGCCCATCTCCGAATGACCTGTTCAAATGGTTCAAATGGCTCTGAGCACTGTGGGACTTAATGTCTGAGGTCATCAGTCCACTAGAACTTAGAACTACTTAAACCTAACTAACCTAAGGACATCGGACAGATCCATGCCCGAGGCAGGATTCGAATCTGCGACCGTAGCGGCCAAGCGGTTCCAGGCTGTAGCGCCTAGAACCGCTCGGTCACCGCGGCCGGCTTAAAATCCTCCCAGCCCCTGTTTATAGAGTGAGGGAAAAACGTCGAGGCACCAAAAAATATTGAATTTGGAGTAATAAAATGTCGGGAATACATTCATCTAGGTAACACATGCAAGTATGTACATGTGCTTGCATTGGTTCAGTTTGTAGGATGGAGTTCTACGTCTGCTGCACTTAGTCGGCCAATACAGCTACGGATAATGCTGTTCGTGGATGACACTGGATTTGTCGTCTGGTAATGTCTCGTATCTGCTCCATTAGATACAAATCTGTTGATCCAGCAAACCAATACAACATGCTCACACTTTGTAGAGCATGTTGGGTTAGACAGTGGTATATGGGCGAGCACTTTCCTGTTGGAAAACACCATCTGCAATTCTGTTCATGAGTGGCAGCACAATAGGTCGAATCACCGGACTGACGTACAAATTTGCAGCCAGGGTGTGCGGGGTAACCACTAGTGTGCTCCTGCTGTCATACGAAAGCTTACCACAGATCATTTCTCCACGTGTGGGCCCAGTATGTCCAACACACAGACAGGTTGGTTGAAGGCACTCAACAGGGCGGTTCCTTACCAACATATGGCCATCACTGGTCCCGAGGCAGAACCGGCTTTCATCAGAAACCACAACAGACCTCCACCCTGCCCTCCAAAGAACTTTCGCTTGACACCATTTAAGTCGCGGTGGTCAGGGGTCAGTGAAACGCACGCTACGGATCTGTCGTTCAAGTAACCGATCTGTGTCACTGTAGTACCAGCTGCTGCTGCAGACGCAGTACGATGTGCCAGAGCCATACGCCGAACACGTGGGTCTTCCTTCTCGGCTGTGCCATGGCCGACGGGAGCCCGGTCTTCCTAAGACCGTCAATGCTCGTGACCACTGCTGCCAGCGATCATATACAGTGGCTACATACCTGCCAAGTCTTCCTGCAGTATCGCAGAAGGATCGTCCAGATTCTCGTAGCCCCATTACGCAACCTATTTCAAACGTGTTGATAAGGCGTTCTTCACTAACAGACGCTCACTACGACCAGTCCCAAAGGTAACTAACGATCACGTCCGTTACACCGTGTATTTAAAGCAAAAGTAATTTACATCCTCCTGGTGGCGGTACTAGAGCCACTCTTATTCGACTCGCGTAAAATCTGAATAGTCTTTCAGATGCAGAAATGTGAGTACCAACTTTCATTTACGTCGTACAACACCTTCTTTGTGTAGCAATTTTTTTTCAATAGTGTAGTTTGTCACTGTAACGGATCAAATATATTCCAAGAATTGTGGTATTCCGTCTCGAGATTGGTTTGATGCAGCTCTCCATGCTACTCTATCCTGTGCAAGCTTCTTCATCTCCCGGTATCTATTGCAACCTACATCCTTCTGAATCTGCTTAGTGTATTCATCTCTTGGTCTCCCTCTACGATTTTTACCCTCCACGCTGCTAACTTGGTGATCCCTTGATGCCTCAGAACATGTCCTACCAACCGATCCCTTGTTCTAGTCAAGTTGTGCCACAAACTCATCTTCTCTCCGATTCTGTTCAATACCTCCTCATTAGTTATGTGATCTACCAATCTAATCTTCAGCATTCTTGTGTATCACCACATTTCGAAAGCTTCTATTCTCTTCTTGTCCAAACTATTTATCGTCCAAGTTTCACTTCCATACATGGCTACACTCCATACAAGTACTTTCAGAAACGAATTGCTGACATTTAAATCTATATTCGATGTTAACAAATTTTTCTTGTTCAAAAAATGCTTTGCATGCCATTGACAGTCTACATTTTATATCCTCTCTACTTCGACGATCATCAGTTATTTTGCTTCCCAAATAGCAAAACTCCTATACTACTTTAATTTTCTCATTTCCTAGTCTAATTCCCTCAGCATCATCCTGCTTAATCCGATTACATTCCATTATCCTCGTTTTGCTTTTGTTGAGGAGGAGGAGATTAGTGTTTAACCTCCCGTCTACAACGAGGTCATTAGAGACGGAGCACAAGCTCGCATTAGGGAAGGATGGGGAAGAAAATCGGTCGTGCCCTTTCGAAGGAACCATCCCGGCATCTGCCTGGAGCGATCTAGGGAAATCACGGAAAACCTAAATCAGGATGGCCGGTCGCGGGATTGAATCGTCGTCCTCCCGAATGCGAGTCCAGTGTGCTAACCACTGCGCCACCTCGCTCGGTGCTTTTGTTGATGTTCATCTTATATCCTCCTTTCAAGACACTGTCCATTCCGTTCAATTGCTCTTCCAAGTCCTTTGCTGTCTCTGACAGAATTACAATGTCATCGGCGAACCTCAAAGTTTTGAATACCTACTCCGAACTTTTCTTCTGTTTCCTTTACTTCTTGCTCAATATACAGATTGAATAACATCGGGGACAGGCTACAACCCTGTCTCACTCCCTTCCCAACCACTGCATCCCTTTCATGTCACTCGACTCTTAGAATCACCATCTGGTTTCCGTACAAATTATAAATAGCCTTTCGCTTCCTGTATTTTACCACTGCCAGCTTTAGAATTTGAAAGAGAATAACTTCGTGTAATTTATCCAGGAGGTGGTAATACACAGACAATAATAATCTATTACTGAATTCATTGCAGAGAGAAATACTTCTTAGGAGATTCCAGGAACCGGTTTTCATTGATGAATCACAGTACTATTCTTCAGTAGTCTTCCACGAACGCTATTAAGATAAAATTAGACTTGTAAAAGCGCTCACAGAGACTTATAAACAATCGTTTAGTCCACGACCTGACTGTCCAGGGAAAGTGAAGAAACCAAAATTAGCTTACAGTGAAACAAAAGGTTTACTTCTACTACAAAATTACCTGCTTATTTTCTGGGGGTAGTATATGTTAGATTACTGGATTTTAATGGTCTTTACGAGCTGCTCAGTGATAGAGATAAGCAGCCAAAGAAATTTCTTAAGTTTCTAGGGGAGCTGTTATGCTGATTTCGAATTCTACACCGACAGAGTTCCGCGCTGTTATAAACACAATACTTTTTCTTCTGCATGTTAGCACCGATACTTTCTCTTGCTTTTAATCTGAAGTATGGACTTGTACTACATTTTTAACTGTTATTACAACAGGATAAGTGGCTCTTGTCGCAACAAGATCCACACTGACATTTCATATCTAACTTTAACACAATCTTTGCCTGTCCCACTAATTAAATAGATATATACGAAATAGGAAGTTATCGACGTGATCTTTCGAGATATAATGCTGACACAGATTAAGAAATAATTGGAAAAGAGTAAGCCGTGCTCTTCTTAAAGGTACTATAAACCACTTGCCTGAAGCGATGTGGAAGAAAAAGAAAAAAAAAATTCAAATCAAGGTATCGTGACGGAGACTGAATCTTGCTCCTCCTGAATTCAGTTCTAGCGTCTTAGCTACAGAACCATCGCGTATAGTAGCATACAACTAAAGGCGAGTGCATAACTACAGAGTACACGGAAATTTTAATATACTAGAATTGTTTCTTTTTAAAGAAAGAGAAAATTAGTACAGTCTTTTTGAGTCAGTTGGAAATGACGAAGAAGCCTTAAAGTCATATGAATTATATGAATTATTATACTTTAAAACACATACAAAGTAAATAAATTCACATTTAACTTCGTACTAACTACAGTACCCCAGGAAAAGATTTTAGCTTTTATGAGCTGATACTCTTCGTATCATTTTTTATCTCAGTAGAGTAGGTGGAAGAGTAGTTAAGCTGAACCAGCGTATGACCTATAAGACGGTTTTTGTAATGCAACGACTACAGTTACAAGATACACATTTATTGAGCTGAATTTTCACTGTACTTTGAACTACAATTCTTTCTTCACACATAATTATAAGGCCTTCTCTGAACTAAACGTATAGATGAAATGAACATATAGATCTCTACAAACCATTACCTAAAAGACGTGGGGTTCCAACTGTGCGACTTCTCCGCAGATAACAAATAATATATTCCTTTTCTAACGGCATGGAAGTATCATCATCGGTGAGACATTTAAGAGATACACGTTGTTGGCTGTCACAGAAGAACTTAAAAAGCTAGCCCGCCATTTTTTAACGTTAGTAATGTGAGACGCTTCAAATTTCTGCAGCTCCAGAAAACATTTCTTCTTTCACAAAGGATTTCAGAAGCTTACTACATCTAAAAACTCGAAAATCTTTGACAATACTAGTAGGAATTTTTAAATTGGTAGAGTTCTAGATGAAAACTGAGAAACCAGTTGAGAAATTCATTTTATGCACAACAAGGCTGTTTATAAAACATCGAAACAAAATCGGCCTTCCATAAGGAATGTGCGGAATTACTAAACCTGAACATATGAAACATGCGATAGGGATCGCGCGACAGCATCGTCTAAAAGATGAGAAAGCAAAATTTAAAATACTTGTTTTTCTTTCTCGAAGATACAGTCCAAGGTACGATCCTCCTGTGCCATAGAAAGTACATTCGTTAGTAATGACGAATCTACAGGCACGACGCGATGACTCTTAAGTTCGGAAACACCTGTCACGATAAAATAGAAGTGATCCCCGAGGATACATAACGATCAGCAGCTTAGCTCTCGTGACTTTTCAAGCCATTAGTTGCAGGTTCTTAAAATGAAATTAAAAAAAAAAATCTGATTCACCAGTTCTCCGAAACCAGACGATGTAGCGGATCCAGCGAAGGCAATGGACGAGCAGTCGCAAGAGAGATATTTAAAATCCTTGTCACACTAACCAAATTAAGCGTTAGCATAGCTTCAGTAAATGAACTTTGACAAATTTCAGGGCGATTCTTTTACGTCGCCACTCTCGTGATTCTGAGATTTTGCTTCTTACATAACGATTTTGATGACGATTTGAGATTTTGCTCCTTTCATAATGATTTAGATGACGATCTCTTCCACTCCTTCGTTCATGTACATAATAGACAGGTAAGAAAGCGCGTTGCTGTTGAATAGTTTTGTGCCGTGTGTCAAAACCTTCCTCCAAGTTTGGTATTTTTCGACTTTTTTCCTCTCTGTTGGAATCGCTGGTGGTGTAGAATCTCTTTGCCAGAGAGGCTTGTGGTGCAAATGTGATCCTCGAGACTCGGGCAGCGGAGGTACAAAATGGCTCTGGGCTCTAGGCGACTTAACTTCTCAGGTCATCAGTCGCCTAGAACTTAGAACTAATTAAACCTAACTATCCTAAGGACATCACACACATCCATGTGCGAGGCACGATTCTAACCTGTGACCGTAGCGGTCGCTCGGTTCCAGACTGTAGCGCCTAGAAACACACGGGCAGCGGAGGAATCTTGAGCTTGCAGCGGCATGAGGAAGGTGGCGAACGGGACCCAGTACTGGGAGCATCTCATGTATGTGCTGCAAAACGATGGGTGCACCTGGAGTGATGGCGCGGCGTTGTTGTAGCTGAAAACCGTTGTTTGGGAAGCTGTAATTTGGAAAGGAGCTCCCCATTTGCATAGTGTTGGCCGAAGGAGATCGGAGGTTAAAGCAACGATTGGACGTCTTACAGCCATCAATGTACTGTCGCTGCGCTTCGGTTGCATTGACACACAAGTTCTGATAACTCCTGTTGAAGTTGGATAACATTATTATTGAGTACTCTCCTATCTGTGTGTTTTAGTTGCTCACCTTGCAAAATCGGAATTGAGCCCGCTCTTGTGGGGTGCCATTAGTTCGACTATTTGGTGACTGGTTGTTTGTTTGTTTTCACTGTTCATGTTACAAGGTTGTCATTGAGTTTACCCTGGTGGGGCCCATTATTTGTATGCGTTTGTGGAACCAGTGGTAACTGATGTATGTTCCAGGTCTTATCAAGTCATTTTAATGATGTGTTTAACGTATTGCCAGGAAGCAAGAATGGTGTGTGTGAAATAAAAGAAGGCGGCAAGATTACGGCTCTGTAAACCCGCTAAGGTAGCAGCGGATGAATTCTAATGCTGCAAATTTGTTCTTGAGTTAAGTAGTTATCTCTGTAATTGAATAATCCACGCCCCTTAACTAGTTCATGTGAAGCTGTTTGAACGTAAACTTGTTGGAAATTGTGGCGCAAAGTGAGGCGCGGGAAAAAAAATTCTGATAAGTATGTCCCGTTGTAATTTGTTATGTATTTCAAGTGCTTTGGCTAAATTAGATTTATCTGAATACTGTTTTAGGTCTGAATTACTGTAGGATAATTACTGTAAAATGCGTTTTGAAATAGCCTTGGGCATTTTAAACCCTTTACCAAAATAAGTTACAGAGTTTGACTTGAAACTTTTCGCCATCGGCGGTGGCCACGCGGTTCTAGGCTATGCAGTCCGGAACCGTGCGACTGCTACGGTCGCCGGTTCGAATCTTGCCTCGGGCATGGATGTGTGTGATATCCTTAGGTTAGTTAGATTTAAGTAGTTCTAAGTTGTAGGAGACTGATTACCTCAGATGTTAAGTCCCAGAGTGCTCAGAGCCATTTGAACCATTTTGAAACTTTTCATTAATGTGATAATTGCTTTGAGTTTAAAGATAATGTGTTCTAATAACTGTTGAGTAAGAACTTTTATTAATAAATTTGCTTTAAAGGACGTCTTAATTTATATTATACTGGCACCTTACCACTCCTTCACAGCTCCTACCATGCGAATTTTAGTACGAGGAGGAGGTTTATAAATTCCACAAAGTATTACTCTGACAGCACTATTCACGACTCGGCCTGTACAATTTTGGAAATTGTTCGGAAATGTTTTACTGCGTGTCCCGTTTGGAAGCGCAGTGGCGTCAGCGCCTGTTCTGAGGTAGCGTCTGGTTTTGCAGTTGTGGCTGAGCGCTTGAGAACCGCGAGAAGGCTGGCTGCGGTTCGCGGAATCCATTTGGGCGTCGGCTGCTGGAATGCGCGGCCACCAGCGTCGTCGTAGCGCAGGGCGATGACTGTGTTACTCACGCTGCCAGGGGAGCGGCGGACCCCGCGACGGCCGTAAAGCGGCAGTGAGCACAGGCTCTCTAATTTTGAAGATCGCGGTTTGGCACAATAGTTGTATGTGATTTTACTGGAACACTGTCAGCCTACTGATTGACCATGCTAGTTGTGCAAGGTTCGCAGGAGAGCTTCTGTAAAGTTTGGAAGGTAGGAGACGAGATCCTGTCAGAAGTAAAGCGTGAGTCGTGCATCGGTAGCTCAGACGGTAGAGCACTTGCCCGCGAAAGGCAAAGGTCCCGATTTCGAGTCTCGGTCGGGCGCACAGTTTTAATCTGCCAGGAAGTTTCAAAGCTTAATTAATTAACATCGTTATTAATGCCAGGTGATGGTCTATTGATTGACCGAAAGAGTTTCAATAAACAAGCGACGTACAACTGTAGTACTGGATTATCATTTCTGTAATGTATTTAAAAGTTTTAAATTCTCAATTTGAGTTTGGAGTTCAATGTTTACTTGCCGACTCTTCTCAACTGGGCTCCGCGGAAATAAAGATAGATTAGATCGCAACATCCCCTCAAGCATCGTGTCACAAGAAACAGCTCGAATGGAGGAAATATGGGGTATGAAAACCGAACGATTAATTTTCAGAGAAACCGGCCCAGTATTTACACTGAGGGAATTTGGTGCGTTTTCACGCCATTTTGAGAGTACGGCACTTCTGAACTGTAACATTTGTGTAGCTGAGATTTCGTACAAAAATCGAATGACATCAGGTACAGTAACAGTATTAAGAGTATGTATCTATCTATAGTAGTTCAAATTTGAAATCATGGTTAATTATCTTCGGTCTCATGAGTTAATCTATCAAGCACCTAATATCACTTAAAGCAGTGGTTCCCAACTAGGGTGGTGTGAGAGATCTATAGCGGGGTCACAGACAGCTCAGAAGAAAGCAAGAAATCAGAAACATACGGTCAGACAAGTCAAAAATTTTATATTCTTATTACAGTTATTTACCAAGACCTCTGAAACTGTACAGTTCCCTATTTATATTTGGTAACACGCTATTACTATAGTGTGGATTGCACTTTACTGCCAAGTAAATTTTTCGAACGAAGCGAAAATAGTAAATAAAATAAGCATAGGATTCATGAGATATTTTCGGTCTGCAAAGGAGTACGCCAGGTAGAAAAAGTTGCAAACGACTGACTTAAATTGTAACAGACTACATTCAATATCCACAGAAAACAATTATATGACAAGTCCTGCATTTAGGAACAGATTACAGGAAGTAACAAAAATCTTGTTTCGCTTAATCATTCTTTCGTTTACACATTACTGTTAATAGCATATTGGTAGGAATTATTAGACACAATACAAAAGTATCATCATCAGTCTGCCTTTAGGTGAAATTAAATGAACATTATATGTATTGTATTGCATGTTAACCAGGGACCTAGAAGCGACGGAGAGGCTCCGTCCCGCTGCTGCCGCAGTAGTCCACATCCCCAAGACGACTACCGCAGTCCACTTCAGCCCCCGCCACCCAACACCGAACCCAGAGCTACTGTGCGGTTCGGTCCCCGGTGGACCCCTCAGGGAACGTCTCACACCAGACGAGTGTAACCCCTATGTTTGCGTGATAGAGTAATGGTGGTGAACGCGTACGTAGAGAACTTGTTTTCGCAGCAATCGCCGACATAGTGTAACTGAGGCGGAATAAGGGGAACGAGCCCGATTTCGCCGAGGCAAATGCAAAACCGCCTAAAAACCATCCACAGACTGGCCGGTTTATGGGACCTCGACACAAGTCCGCCGGGAAAATTCGTGTCGGGGACCAGAAGCTCCTTCCTGCCCGGAAAGTCGTGCGTTAGATCCCACGGCAAACCGGTCGGGCAGACGAACATACTCTATATGTACATTAAGTTATGAAGTATTTTCTCGAGTAAACTGTCTTTCAAGCTGATGGAATGGACTGCAGTCACATCAATAAAGATATCTTTCTCAAATATCGCTGAATTACTACTAGAGTGAGACCATAAGAAGCAGTAGGCTAATGGTTTTATTTTAATTTATTCACTAGTTACTTCGGGAAGCTTGACCATAAACATACGACAAAAGTACATCTTGGTTTCAAACTTCCGCCATTTTGTAATTTTTTGCAGTGTCAAATACTGCGCTGTTACACCGTGCGGAATGTCCTCTACATCAAGAAAATCTCATGGACCCAGCTGAAGAACTAAACCGATTCTTCACATTACCTACAACCACAATTGAACAGCTAAAGAAAAAAAATACTGAGAATAGTTGACTACTTCATGGGGATGAACGACTGTAGCAAAGCAAAATTCTATCTACAGCACGTCACTTGCAGTACTGTCAAGAAAGCCATAATGCGGATTAGATCAGCATCTACTGGAAATGATGACATCACTATCCAGATGGTAAAACATTTTATTGACCAACTATTGCCCTCTATAACAGACATTTTCAACGATTCATTGATTCCCTGAGGCATGGAAACTGGAATAAATTAAGCCACTGCCTAAAAAGGACATCGCCACAGCACCCTCTGACTACCGCCCCATCTGCCTTCTTCCTGCACTATCAAAGGCCTTAGAATGTATAGTCCATGACCAGCTCACCAACTATCTAACTATTAACAACCTAATAGACGAATACCAATCAGGTTTCCGTAAACATCGAAGCACAACATCCGCACTGCTAAAGGTGACAGATGACCTGAAACTTGCCATGGACAGACAAGAAGCGACTATCATTTGCTTCTTAGATTTCAGCAAAGCATTTGACACTGTCGACTTCGACATCTTACCAGAAAACTTAGCGGTCTAAATTACTCACCAATTGCAGTGCAATGGTTTCGCTCATACATGACCTCTCGTCAGCAACGCGTCCAGTCTGGGAATATAAAACCACAATGGCGGCAGGTAGTGTCAGGCGTTCCCCAAGGCTCAGTATTAGGTCCTATACTCTTCTCTTTGTATGTCAATGATGTGCCATCGGTTCTGACCTATTGCAAATATCATATGTATGCTGATGACCTTCAGTTGTATGTAAGTGCGAAACCAAGCAATCTCAAGAAATCTATTGAAAATTTCAGTACTGACCTCGATGCACTGGGCACAGGACATAGGACTAAAACTAAACCCATCTAAAACCCAAGTGGTACTTGTTGGTCACTCTAAGCTCATTAGCCCAAAACATCGGGAATACATACAATCTCTTATCCTAAATGGAACAAATATTAACTTCTCTCCCTGAGCAATGAGTTTGGGAGTAGTAATAGATGAAAATCTAAATTGGACAGAGCACGTAACTGCAGTGTGCAAAAAACGCATCAGCATCCCTTCATGTCCTACAAGAATATAAAAAAAAATCTTCCATTTTCATCTGAAAAAGAAGTTAGTACAAACGCTTATACTCCCAATCATTGACTACAGCGATATTATCGTATAAGGCATCTCTCAGGAAAATTCGCGACGTCTAGAACTGTTCATGAATGCCTGCGTCCGATATATCTGTGACGTTCGACTTTTTGATCACATTTCACCAGCATATGCAAAATTGTCCTGGCTGCGTGCAGACAAACGCAGAGATTTCCATACACTCTGTCTCATCTACTGCCTTATAAATGTACACTGTCCCTCATATCTCTCCTCGTCCTTAACGCTTATGTCGGAACAAAATGACAGAAACACACTTTCCCGTCATAATAAAATCCTCTCTGTTCCACTCCATCGCTCAGTCATCTTCTCCAAGTCCTTTGCAGTAGCGGGAACCCGACTCGGGAATAACCTCCCTGGTTATGTTAGAGAACTTAAAAACATGTCCGGCTTAAAAAAAGTTAATGACGTATCTATTTAAGCAACAGTAATGCCTTCCTCTGTACATGAATGCACTTCACCGCATTACTTCCCTCTTCCCCTCTCCTTAAATCTCCCTCCCCAAAACTCGCTATACTAGTAAACATCTACTTTACGCACCAAGATATTAATGTACATCTGCACAAATCTTGATTACTATTGCCAATTTTTCTCATGTTTATCATGATTATTTGAAATTTTTACTGTTATTATTATTGCTTTTATCATAATCTGTATGTATAGCATCTGTTGTAAAAATACTGCCAGCATTTACTTTATTAGATCTTAGTCACTACTCGTAATTCATATTGTCATTAGAGTAATCTAATTCTCTTATTTAAATTACTGTCATGATTTAACTCTGATGTGTGAAATGCTGCATGTTTGGAACACTGGTCCGATGTAAGAGAGGGCCTGATGGCCCTAATCCGATCAGGTTAAATAAATAAATAAAAAATAAAATATATTTTGATTTTAGGTAAGGTTCAGAGACTGTAGGACTTCCACCATGGACACACCTCATTCTGGACAGACTAATTTAACTCTTACAATGGGGAATAATGATGAAAAGTTGTCCAAGAAACAATAAATAATGTGCAAAATTATTTACGTTAATTGCTTCATACGTTTCCCCAAAACAAAATCGTAAAACTCGCTCGTCTCATTGGCTGTTTGAGGAGAATGGACCCTTAACTGTGCAGCTTGAGAACTCGCCTGCAAGTGTTTGTTAACACTGACTTGCATGTATGTTGTTGTTGTTGTGGTCTTCAGCCCTGAGACTGGTTTGATGCAGCTCTCCATGCTGCTCTGCCCTGTGCAAGCGTCTTCATCTCCCAGAACCTACTGCAGCCTACATCCTTCTCAATCTGCTTAGTATACTTATCTCTTGGTCTCCCTCTGCGAATTTTACCCTCCACGCTGCCCTCCAATACTAAATTGGTGCTCCCTTGATGCCTCAGAACATGTCCTACCAACCGATCCCTTCTTCTGGTCAAGTTGTGCCACAAACTCCTCTTCTCCCCAATTCTATTCATTACCTCCTCATTAATTATATGATCTACCCATCTAATCTTCAGCATTCTTCTGTAGCACCACATTCCGAAAGCTTCTATACTGTTCTTGTCCAAATTATTTATCGTCCATGTTTCACTTTCATACATGGCTACATTCCATACAAGTACTTTCAGAAACGACATCCTGACATTTAAATCAATACTCGATGTTAACAAATTTCTGTTCTTCAGAAACAGTTTCCTTGCCATTACCATTCTACATTTTATATCCTCTCTACTTCGACCATCATCAGTTATTTTGCTCCCCAAATAGCAAAACTCCTTTACTACTTTAAGTGTCTCATTTCCTATCTAATTCCCTCAGCATCACCCGACTTAATTCGACATTTCATGTATGTGGATACCCAAAGCCCTTGCAAGTGTAGTTAGTAGCAGATCGCATAGCAACATTGAAATGAGCTTTCACTTGATGAGTGCTTTCGTTATTCCATAACTGCCACAGTTTGCATAGGGCTCAACGTGGCTAATAAATTTGAATTTGAAAGATGTAATACGCACTACATACGTTGATGAACAAAAACATTGTGACTATCTGCTTGATAGCTTGTTTGTCCGTCTTTGGAACGAAATAAATCACCAGTTCTGTGTATCAAGGATAAGATAGTTCGTTGGTAAGTTTGTGGAGGTATGTGGCATTAGATGTCTGCGCAAAGGTCATGTAATCTGCGCCAATAGCGGGCCGCTGACTTGCGTACGCAAGGGTGGCGCTCGACAGCTACCCAGATGCGTTCCATAGGATTTACAGCAAGCGAAATTAGTCGCTGACACATCAGCTTGAGTTCACTACAATGCTCCTCAAACCACTGTGGCAATGTTCTGGTTTGAGACACGGACAGTTATGCTGCTGAAAGATGACATCGCCGTCAGGGAAGAGGATGCGGGTGGTTCGCAGTTGTCGATGTGTCTCCGATTACTACAACGGGTCCCATGCAAGCGCAGGAGAATGTCTCCCGTAGCATAATAGTCTGCATCCCTGGCGCGCTAAACGTTTAGAGCCGCCGTTCTCCTCGGTGACGGCAATTGTGGACACGACTAGCGACCTAGTGCAAGGAAAATGCGGTTCACCCGAAGAGCCGACGCATTTTCATTGATCGGCGGTCGAATCCCGACGGTCCCGTACCCAAGGCAACCTAATTGACGATGTCGGTGGGTCATGGGTCAACAAGTGAACACGTAAGTGTGGTTTGCTGCGCAGCTGCATCTTCAACAACGTACGATAGACGATGTGCTCAAACACTTGTGCGAGCACCAGCATTGTGCTCTTTCGGCATATATGCCACAGATCACTAACTATCCCACTCTACAGAGCAGACGAGCCTTCGAACCCCACGTTCTGTGAAGAATCGTGGACGTCCTAGTTCTGGCATTCTGTCCGGCCCCGGTTGCTGAGTGGTCAGCGTGACAGGACGTCAATCCCAAGGTCCCGGGTTCGATTCCGGGCTGGGCCGGAGATTTTCTCCGCTCAGGGACTGGGTGTTGTGTTGTCCTAATCATCATCATTTCATCCCCATCGACGCGCAGGTCACCGAAGTGGCGTCAACTCGAAAGACCTGCACCGGGCGAACGGTCTACCCGACGGGAGGCCCTAGCCACACGACATTTGACTGGCATTCTACCTCTTTCCGTGGCTGCTCACGACAGTAGCACGTGAACATTCGATCATCTTCCCCGTTTTCGAGATGCTAGTTCACAGGCTGCGTAATAATAACCTGCCCTTCGTCGAAGTCGCTTACGTGAATGGATTTTTCCATTTGGAGCCCATATTTTCGGTAGTGTGATCCCCCATCCGTCACTTTTGTCACGTGCCCCCAACGCCACCAGGAGGCATCTAACGTCGTGATAGACAGTGGTCATATTGTCTTATCAGTGTATTATCATAGGGAAAATAATGATCACTCTTCATAGTATCTACACATCGTCATCAGCAGTATTTGGGAAAACCAAACTGTAGTAATCAAACACACCGTCTCTTGAAAACTTTAAACTTTGTGACAAAAGGAAACATTCTCAGATTTCCCCACTTTTTGAGTCTCTACGCAGGCGTTATTTTTAAATTATTACATTAATCGACAGTTTCAGTCCTGCATATCAGAGTACGTTATTATACAGAGAAAAAAACATGGAAACGTGGGTAAAGAGCACTTTCCCGCGAAAGGCAAAGGTCCCGAGTTCGAGTCTCGGTCCGGCACACAGTTTTAATCTGTCAGGAAGTTTCATGGGTAACTATGTTGTTTGTATTTCGTATTAAATAGCATAGGATTGTACTTTTAGACTTTTATCAATGCAGACTAACATCATTTCAATAAGAAATAAGAATTTTACTATTTCTAAATCGAAAATCCTTGCCATTTCGGTCAAAATGTTTATTTCTCTTACAGTGAGCTATGTTTCTAAGATCGCTTACTATACACTTCTTAGAAGCGTATTACCTCTCTGTTTTGTCTACCAGAAGTCATGCGAATTAATTTTTTCTCAACTTTTTTCGACATGCACATATACTAGCGTGGTATCAGTAATCAATAACTCAGGATGTGGTCTTCAGACCGCAGAAGAAGTATTAGCGAACGAAAGAGTAAGCAAATAAAAATTTTTCTCATTTCCATTGCAAATGTGAAATATCTAAAGTGTCCTACCAATTATTATGCAAGATTAAGCATCTTTCCATATTATTCTTAACTATCTCCTCTATAGTGCATTAATTTCAGGTAAACAGCATAGTAAGTGACAACGCCTACGTGATGGGCTTAACGCATGCAGGTTTCACAGGAGTTTATTCGCTGCTGTCCTATCACCTATTTGCATATATCTTAACACAACCTTGAACCGTGAGTAAACGCCAAAAACCGGCGACCCTCTGACATTTCGACCAGGCATTGAATCTCACGATGCGCTTTACGTGAGAATGTATGTGCTTCAAGTATCAAATTTCATCTGAATCAATCCGGTCTCAGTTTTTCTTTTCATTAATTGTACTTTACCGCACTTCATCCCACTGTTAAATGAACTATGAATTTAACGTTTTTCTCTTTTGGGTTTAAAAGCCCAATTTGTCTCAACAAAAAATAATTTACTCTAATGCCGTAGGGCTTTCGCAAATAAACAGTCACTCAATGAGGTGACACACTCATTTCATATTTTAGGGAGATAAGTGAATGGCGTAATGCTGACGAAAATGAATATACACGTATTAGAGAAAGAAATGAAAAATAAAAGCCGCTTTCTGACACATGCTATCAACGATTAGTTGTTAGACTGGTCACATCAGAATGATTCATGCTTCGGGTGCACTTAGGCATTATCGATGTGTGGCTAGACAGTTTCAAATTTTAAAGCTAGTAGGAAGGACGAGAAAAAATAAATAGTTATTGTCACGAAATTTTTCATCAGCGTGTTAACTCCGTATAAAAAAGAAAGTAATTAGTTTTTAAGTGTATAATATGGAAAAAAGTGTAATTTGAGTGAATGCGAGGTATATTATCGATAAACACATATTCAGGAATTCTAGAGTCCTACTGAAGAAGCTATGTTCTTTAGGTTCGAAAGTATGACATACAATTAACTGTAGATTTCTACACAAGATGGTTCAGGAAGATTCACGGGCCATAGGCGATGTGTAAGAGAGTACTGTTGCAATTACACAATGTATAAATTATACAATTATTTTGTCAGGATTTCCATGGTCACAAAAACAATGGGAAATGGACAAAAGGGACATCAGACTGACCACCTGACGTCTAGTTTTGCAAAAAAATATTTAATTGCTTGAAAGTGTTCAGATGAAAAAGTTAAATAGTGATCCTGTAAATTTCAGTTTGTAATTTTATTTGCAATGTTTGTTTCATCTAACCTGACAGCAAAACGATATGTTAGTGAAGGGTTCGGCGACATGTAATAATTATATTTGAGCGCTAACTTCATAGCCTTTATGTAAAAAGTTTGTTATTATCCGTCATCTACAGTCTAAGTCATGGTTTCCAGAGAATGCCAGTAATGTGCTCTATTTTACATTCAAATTGGCGGCGAGCGCTGGTTGAGTAGGTTGCTTTTTGTGTGGTGACATTTTATGGGAAAATTGGTAAAATGAAAGAATAAACCAACAACTGTTCGTTCGGAGCGGTCTCGCTATTCTATCCCAAATACTAATTTTATCATTGTTTTTGAGCGCTCTCTCTCGCGTCGAGTTGGTATCGTATTCTTCAGGTTTGTCCATCTGTGTCACACGCCGTAATCACGTGCAATGTCCACAGGGGTTAACGTCTAAAAGCAACAAAACATGTATCTTTCAACTGATTGTCAGAGGTGCGTAATACTGTTATAGACAACTTTTTAAGCTATTTTTATAATCAAAGACCTGTATCAGAGGGGCACAGTTTTTAGGCAAGACCTGTATCAGAGGGCACAGTTAAAAAAAATGGCTCTGAGCACTATGGGACTTAACTTCTGAGGTCATCAGTCCCCTAGAACTTAGAACTACTTAAACCTAACTAAACTAAGGACATCACACACATCCATGCCCGAGGCAGGATTCGAACCTGCGACCGTAGCGGTGCACAGTTTTTAGGCGAAAATTTAGAGGTTCTTTAAAACAGTTTCGACCAAAAGAAACCTTTATTTATGGGTTACCGGATTCGGTCAGTTACTGACCATCTTCTGATCTCATACCGTGTTGGTCGGTGGAGTCAACGGAGCAGGCGTTGAGAACTCAACGAACATCAAATACACGTTTCTTTAGTCGCGACAGTTCATTTTTAAATTATTAAGAAAAACCGCTGTTCTCCACGAGAAATGTTCTCAAAAATTAGTATTTAGACATTCATCTATACAGATGCATTAATAATAACGTGAAGTGACATCTGAGGAATCCGAGTTTAAGGTCACCTTGCATAGGAATGATGGTAAAATTTAGGTATCGACGTATTCACTTATATTTTACAAAGATGTCAATGTGAAGACTTTATAATTATTCGTCGTCTTTGGTAGGCTGACAGTATTTTGTGGGGTACATACCATAATATCATAAAAATATAGTTCATGGTTGCACGATATGCATTATATAAATAGGTCTTATGGACATGCGAGTTTGATTTTTAATAATAATATCGGAAAGAAGGCCACAGTGGCGTTTAAAGAGAAAGGATGTTCAGATGTAATGCTTAGAAAAAGTCATGTGTATTTCAACATAGATACGAATGTTCGACTTGGGACCTGAAACAGTACTAGCGACTGAAGAGTAATGCAATGTTCGTGAGAAGATACGTCTATTTTGTCATGCAACAATTATCCTGCAATCGCTGCAGGTGAGGTTTTGCTCATAAAATCGCCATTTTTTCCGTTTCCCGTCGTTTCTTAGTACAATATATTGGTTATAAAAATATTCCTTGCATAGGAGACAGAATGGTGTCTCGGGTTTTTATTTTACCTCGCCACTAACTTTCCACTATTTTATTGTTATTATTATTATTATTATTATTATTATTTTATTATTGTTATTATTATTACTTTACGAAGCAGCATGATTCGTTGAGGCGACAGAGGACTTGGAGCAAGATGACAAAAATATGAGCCAGCGTTGTCATCTCAGCTTGTTGTGCAAACTTCACTGTTTGATGACTGGTGCTCTCGTGCGGTATTGAAACAGGCTCGTGAATCTTTGAAGCTCGAGTTCTCGAAAACGCTCAAGATGCGCATTGTGCTAAGGCAACACTCGTCACAGCTAATTATGTACTATAATATTGAGAAACACGAGTAAAATCTGTTACCCATATTGAGTGCATATCTAGATGGACTGAAATGAATACCAGAAAAGAAAGTAATTGTTCCTATAGCAGGAGCACTGATGGTGACGATATCCTTTTTCAAATATCTCAGAGCTGCGGTTCATTACAAAAAATAGTATCTGTGGAAAGTCTTGACTTCAACATGTCGATTTCAGATATATAGCAATAATAGATGGCTCAAAAGTTTTTGTTTCTGTAGATCTCACATACTATTCTGGAAATGAAGAACTTAGCACAAATTATGCAACCAATAAGATAAATCAGTAATACCAACATTTGCCTCTTAGAGAACAAATTAACGCTTAACTGTGTTGCGCCATGGCCTCGTTTGGCGTAGCAGCAGACCGACTTAAACAAGAGCCGTGACAAAGAGGGTGACTCAAGAAATCTAAGCATCAAAGGGCAGATGTTCTTGCGAAGGAAGCTGTATTCAAGTTAAACTGACATTGCAGAAGTACTGCCGAAGACTTCTGAAAGGAGAAAGTACTACACAGAGAGGGCTGTGAAACTGCTGACACAACGAAAAGAATGGAACAGTAATGTCATGGTTGGTCAACAGGCACACCTAGCGCCACGATTCTCTTACGGCTTAGGAGAGAGAAGCGCTGCCGTTTCAGAAAAAGGTCCTAATTCGTATAAGTACTGCTCGTTTTAGATAGGCAGTATTCAGCCGCAACCAGGTGCCAGTTACGAGGGGAAGTCTATGACAGGCAAGAAATGGGCATGCAAGCTGCCTCCAACAGACGCTGTGTCTACTAGCCGTGCTGTCTTTAGTGACCTCGCTGTCGACGGGAAGTTAAACACTAATCTCGTACTCCTCCTCCTCCTCCTTCTCCTCCAGTAACTGAAGGCCTGCCGCGCGGGATTAGCCGAGCGGTCTTAGGCGTTGCAGTCATGGACTGTGCGGCTGGTCCCGGCGGAGGTTCGAGACCTCCCTCGGGCATGGGTGTGTGTGTTTATCCTTAGGATAATTAGTAGTGTGTAAGCTTAGGGACTGATGACCTTAGCAGTTAAGTCCAATAAAATTTCACACACATTTGAACATTTTTGAACTGTCGGCCTATTATACGGGCTGTCCGAATGGTGCTGACTTCGGCCCTAGCCACCGGCTGGCTACCTACTGGCTAGCTTGAGCCTGATGGTGGCTGCCTACTTTTAGGGACCATGGTCATTCTTGTACCGCCTAGTCACCTAGCTGACAATACTTTTTCCAACAAATTTTGATGCGTTTCGGTGGCTACTGCTGCCAGCTGCCGCTGTCCGTGCTATTCTCCACAGTTTGGTCCTGCACGATCTGCTGCAGTTCATACTGAGCTCCGGCTGCCTCATCCGCCACACTTCGGAGCCAGGGCCAGCGATACACTGCAGGAATGATGACCCTGCCGGCAGCTTCCTCGGAATGGCGGCTATCGCTGAAACAACCGGGTTTCGGTTAAATCGGTCTTTTTTCTTGTCAGTTTTACGTGACAGTTAAAATCGCTCAAAACAACTGATATCTGAAATAACCGATTTTCTGCATCTACATCTACAATTATACTCCGCAAGCCACCCAATGGCGTGTGGCGGATGGCATTTTACCTACCATTGTCATTACGTCACTTTCCTGTTCCAGTGGCGTATGGTTCGCGGAAAGAACGACTGCCGGAAAGCCTCCGTGCGGGCTCGAGTCTCTCTAATTTTACACTCGTGATCTCCTCGGGAGGTATAAGTAGGGGGAAGCAATATATTCGATACCTCATCCAGAAACGCACCCTCTCGAAATCTGGACAGCACGCTATACCGCGATGCAGAGCGCCTCTCTTGCAGAGTCTGCCACTTGAGTTTGCTAAACATCTCCGTAACGCTATCACGCTTACCAAATAACCCTGTGACGAAACGCGCCGCTCTTCTTTGGATCTTCTCTATCTCCTCTGTCAACCCGACCTGTTACGGATCCCACACTGATAAGCAATACTCAAGTATAGGTCGAACAAGTGTTTTGTAGGCCACCTCCTTTGTTGGTGGACTACATTTTCTAAGGACTCTCCCAATGAATCTCAACCTGGCATCCGCCTTACCAACAATTAATGTTATATGATCATTCCACTTCAAATCATTCCGTACGCATACTGTCAGATATTTTACAGAAGTAACTGCTACCAGTGTTTGTTCCGCTATCATATAATCATACAGTAAAGGACCCTTCTTTCTATGTATTCGCAATACATTACATTTGTCTATGTAAAGGGTCAGTTGCCACTCCTTGCACCAAGTGCCTATCCGCTGCAGATCTTCCTGCATTTCGCTGCAATTTTCCGATGCTGCAACTTCTCTGTATTCTACAGCATCATCCGCGACGAGCTTCATGGAACTTCCCACACTATCTACTAAGTCATTTATATATGTATTGTTCACTTTCACTTTATTATTCCTATTATTTCCTGTAACAAACTTAGAAATCGAACATAAATTTTGACTCTCTCACTTTCAAGATACGCGGGATCAAAATATTAAATGAAAAAAGGAAGTAAAAGAAAACAGTCTGTCCACCGTCTGTTGTTACATCAAAAAGTGGTGACTGAATTCTACAATAATCACCAGTATTCTCTAACTGATACTAATTTGTTGAAACTATGCTGAATAATGATGTTGTAATCGGTGACCATACTACTATTTGGGCATTACGATTAGTCAGTGCTACAGGGTGAAAACTGATGTTGATGAATTCTGTTTTTCGTGTTAACTTGTCCGGTTTCAAGAGTTACAAGCACGTAAAGGCGTTCAAGTACACACAGGCAGCAGATCATCTGTTTTCTATTTTTACTGTATACCATTGTATTGTATTGTATGTTAACTCGGGACCTAAAAACGACTGAGCGGCTCCGTCCCCGCCGCAGCCGCAGTGGTCCACTACCCCATGACGACCACCGCAGTCCACTTCACCACTCCGGAGCCTCACACCGAACCCAGGGTTATTGTGCGGTTTGGCCCCCGGTGGAACGGCCAGGCAACGTGTCACACCAGACGAGTGTAGCCCCTATGTCTGCGTGGTAGAGTAATGGTGGTGTACGCGTACGTGGAGAACTTGTTTGCGCAGCAATCGCCGACATAGTGTAACTGAGGCGGAATAAGGGGAACCAGCCAGCATTCGCCGAGGCAGATGGAAAACCGCCTTAAAACCATCCACAGACTGGCCGGTTCACCAGACCTCGACACAGATCGGCCTGGCGGATTCGTGCCGGGGACCAGGCGCTCCTTCCCGCCCGGAAAGCCGTGCGTTAGATTTCACGGCCAACCGGGCGACTACTGTATACCATAATGAACTGTTTTAAGGTTTTTAATTTATTACTGTTATCATTATTTCCTTCCTCTTTTATTATTTCATAGAAATGACAAGCAATTCCTCAATCTCTTGAAGCATACAAAGCGCCGTACTTCTTTGCTATTACAACTCGTGAAAATATTTCCAGACTGGGTTTGGTGCCATTTTGTAATACAAAGGAAATCTGGCAACGACAGTCAGAAATTACCTTATAGGCCAGATGGAGGCAAGTCTAGCTCATTACACGTACAAGCGTGTCTTAAGCCACGACACACGGCAAGAGGGTCGTAGTCTGAGCAAAGTAGCACCAATACTTAAGTCATGTGTTTGGTGCTCGTTTAGCCTGCCAACGTGGCCGATCGGTTCTAAGCGCTTCTGCTTGGGTCTGCGCGACCTGTACGGTCGCAGGTTCGAATCCTGCCTCGGGCTTGCATGTGTGTGATGTCCTTAGGTTCAAAATGGTTCAAATGGCTCTGAGCACTATGGGACTTAACTTTTGAGGTCATCAGTCCCCTAGAACTAAGAACTACTTAAAGCTAAGGACGTCAGAAACATCCATGTCCGAGGCAGGATTCGCACCTGGGACCGTAGCGATGTCCTTAGGTTAGTTAGGTTTCATTATTTCTGAGTTCTAGGGGAATGATGACCTCAGATGTTAGGTCTCATAGTGCTCAGAGCCATTCTGTTGCTCGTTTCTAATGGTTGTCGTTGTTATTAACACAGTATTTCTCATTTTCCATCATTTTCTATAACAACGCAATTTTCAAATCAATTCTAATTTTACGACGAAAAGTTACTCCTTTTTTTAAGAAACTGTTTATTTAAAAACGTAAAATTTTAGCATTGCTGCTGTGGCTCACCGATGTTTCCATTTTTCAAACGGTTATTCGTAATAAAAAACAGCTGTTATAACCGAGACTAAACAGATACCGAAAAATATCGGCTATTCATACCTAAAATACCGTCATCGGTTTTAACCGGTCGGTTTTCCTCTGTGTCTAGTGCTGCGCGGGGCGATGCCGCCACTGCCTGTGGTTAGAGGCTGCTTGCTGAGCCAAGCACGCTTCACTGTACGAGTCCGGCCGGCGTCTTGGATGGGCTGTGCACCACCTATCCCACCGCAAATTATGTATTTTGGAATGGAACCGTCACGCACCCGCCCCGTACCTGCCGACCAAATCACTGCGACCACGCCCAGGATGATGAGCTGCAGGCCTTACTGACCAGTATCAGCGCAGAAAAACTCCCCAATGTTAAGATAATTTCCCCCTGACCTCTGCAACTGAAACCAAACGCAATGAATATAGTTTCCGACACAGAACTCTTGTGAAAGCGAAATTTCATTGCCCCACAGAGGCCAAACTTTCAGCTGAGTCTTAGACCATTTACGACTGAGGGTAGCTGGTAAGCTTCCTTGGAAGTATCAAGCTGAAGATCACGAACAGAAACTGACAGTGGAATGATCCAATCAATGTCGAAACTTATCTCACAGGAAAGATTCACCGAAAGATATCGACTGACAAACATTTTTTTTTAAAATTATAAGGTTACTCATTTTTACCGCACCAATAATAACATATAAAAGTGATTTTTTCAACCCTTCCTGCCTAGCGCTTGGAACAACTTCATAAGCAGACATGGCTCTGAGCACTATAGGACTTAACGTCTGAGGTCATCAGTCCCCTAGAACGTAGAACTACGTAAACCTAACCAACCTAAGGACATCACACACATCCATGCCCGAGGCAGGATTCGAACCTGCGACCGTAGCGGACTCGCGGTTCCAGACTGTAGCGCCTAGAACCGCTGGGCCACCCCAACCGGCTCATAAGCAGACACCAGTATGATAAGGGCACGTAGTGCCTTGAAGAGTCCAGTGTGCAGAAATACGAATTTTAAGCACTTAAAGCAGACGGTAAATGAATCAAATTATAAATTTTCTAATAATTTTCTCTTCATATCGACAACTGATCTGTTGCAGATGTTAAAATTCATGGTGGAACTTCAGCTGTCCTTTATTTTGCACAATTCGCTTCGCTACTAGTTTCGGTCACATAACCATATCAAGCATTGACCTAAAACGAATAAATCAAATCAACAGAGATTGCACAGTTCAATAGTGTGTCACTTGCTGGCATAAACGGGTGGAAAGTTATCATAATAAGAGTAATTTGCTCTTTGAACCCACTGTAGTATTAATTTTTTTTTGCAATGACAGCTGTGTAAAGTAGTTTTCGTGAAGAAGCAAAGTCCACCACCACAGCTAGTAACACGCTGAGAGATGTAATCAGGCAAACCGATCAGTGATGCAGTCAAAGACAGTGCACTGCGAAAGATAGAAACCATAGTACATGCTAGTAATAGCAGTATTCACTTATCAAGAGGTGATTATAATCTTTCGTTCCATGTAAACAACGTAAATTAGTCAGATATAGATATGTAGAAACGCTATACATAAAGAAATGCCACAGTTGTGATTTTTGTAATCTAAAATCCATCGTAAGTTGGGAAAAGAAATCGGCTTAAACCATACATATCAGATAAGGAACATAAGCGAATTACTCATATTAAAAAACATCAAAATTGTCTGATAAATAGGTCCACTAGGACATATTACTGGGTTAGGATGTTGTTAAGTCAACAGACAAAAACCAAAGTAGCATATAACAGCAAATCAACATTAGCTCACAAAATGATGCATCGTAAAATTACATAAACAGTGTGAATACCAACAAATCTAGCATCACACAGTATTTTATACCAAAATACATTATGACAGTAACCTGCATTCCTTATGAAAATAAAGATTAAAACTTTATTACACTTTAAATTCCAGGTGCAGATGTAATTGTTTCACAAGTGACAAGCAGAGGAAAGAAAATCAAGGAAACGTATGATGCTACAGTACAGACGATGTCCATCAATCGGGGCTTTAATTTATTGACATGAAATATATTATAATAATTCCTATAGCTGAGGTTTAATGATAATTTTTGAATAATGTGTATTTTACTAACAGTGGATCAGTTCCTTTTCTATCATCTGTAGCCGTTACCGAAATGCGAAGTGTCTACTGGATGACGAAAACAAGTGTTTTCCTTAAACCAGACACACCTGATAAAAGAGAAATAATGTCTCTGAGGTACTTCATAGTAACTGCTAGTTTTTAGACAGAAACAGAGATGGAGTAAGAAACAGAGGTGGACTTCGTTCGTGCATGTTAGGCTGGGCTGTGTACTAGGCGTACTTGATCAAATTGATTAGATGGGCCGATGCAAACTGACCATGCACAAATGAGTGAAGTTTACAAGTGCTCTACTGATAAACCTTTTATAACAAAGAGCCAACGCAAATAATGTTGCTTGAAAAATTTCTGAAAATTGATTTGCACTGTCGAAAAATTTATTTATCGAGAGACTGAACCACACTGCTAGTTCCAGGTCGAAACCAAATCATGCTATCAATATTTTAGTTGTCCTCCTAAAGACAGACATTTCGTTGTGTCCCGGCCAAGAATGCAACGAAACCGATGATTTATTTTCTGCATCTGGTAAGAAGATGTAATATTTAACATGTAATACTCAAACTTATTCACTCCCGGTTTTCTAGATCTTTGTACGTCGATGACAAGATTTTTGCAACTATAAAGTCTATTTTGTTCTAATTCGGCTTGCTGAAAACTGCAGGAACAGCAGTCCATTGATAGTTATCAATGCCACTGTTGTATATGAATGTGTCATAGCATTCATCGACCGCAAAAGTACCACTATCTTTTCTTTTATCGAAATAGTAATACACAGTCTGCATGCAGTTCTTGCACGAAACCTCAATAAGTAGCTACATACATTGCATTTTCGGTTATAACAAGAAACTTCATCTTCACAACAGCTACGAATTTGTCTATACTATTAGCTATTGATGACATCTTCTCTAGATGTTCACTTGCAGTAAACTTCGTAATTTTTTACTTTCTTTTCCGCACAATTTCCTGAATCTCTTTAACAAGATAGAAGCAGCCTGGTATCCGTAATGTTGCCTTTCAGAGTGCCCAGTCTCATAGACCTCCGTCGGTAAAAGTGCCCTGACTCTCACGGACAGCTCTAGATCTTCGGAAAAAATTTTCTTTTACAATTTTGCCAGTTTCATTCTTGCGCACTTTTCATACTGCATATAAATCTTTCTTCCATTTATACTATTCACGTTCAGATTTCACGAAGTGAAACTGGCTTTGCACACTACTTAACTTTAAGCATTTTCTCCCTCCTTCGTTTAACCAGAAAATTTACAGCTGTTCCTTAGTCACTGATAGCTGTTACTGTAGATGTTTTCTGTGAACTGAGAAGGTAGAGTGTCTTGTTCTAGACTTTACATAGCACAACATTTGTCATTCGAACAACAGTTCACGGAATGATCACAGTTATTCCCGTATCTTCTAATGTTTCCACAATTTCTAACGAAATGTCGACATCATTTGAATGAACGTCCAATAAATTAGCTAACAAATAACACATACGTAGTTCTTGGAAAAAAACGACATTTCGGTTGCTGAGATGGTGACAGATTTACTGTAAGTTACTATTTATTATTTTTGATAGCATCACTTTTTTATGATATAATCGTAACTGGTTCCGGCCTTCAGAGGCTGTCTCCATATGGTATGGGCGAAATTTCATGAACAAGTGTTTATGTGTTGACAATACATCAAATTTCACTCATAACGTCTGAAGATCGCCTTTGAACGGGAACCGGCTATGACTGTGTCGTAAGAAAGTGATTGTATCATAAATAAAATATAATACCTTACATATATAGGTCTTCAGGAGAAGATGATAATTTCGATTACAGACCACATTCTTGCGTACCAAATTATTCATATTTCGTCTTTGCAAAGGTTGGAAACGCTAATTGGATTCCACATTCCTGTGAAACTCTGGAACCTGCACAAAGACAGATGCTATTAACAAGCATATAAGAATAAAACTCAAAGAAAATTTAGTTTTGTCTCCATTGTTTCCACTCAGCGATACTACAAAGACAATTGATTCGAGCCAATAGTAAATGTGAGCATTTGTGTCAGTGAAACTGACAACGGAAACTGAAAGTCGCTTTCCAAATTACGATCGCATTACATATGTGCAGTCAATCAAGGCTATGTGTCGGCCGTGGTGTGCATGCGCTGTCTGCTACGGTAAGGATGTACATTTTTGCAGCCGCCTCGCGAGCTACGAATTTGGCAATTTTCAGTATTAAAAAAAAACAACTCTTGCAGTGTGTCTTAGCAGCTAAAATTTTGACATTGTGTTTCTTTCGATGTATTCTTCCGTACAAAAACGTTCAGCGCAAGTTTCGAAATTTCGTATAGGACCAGTCACTTCACTGTAAATATAATCATCTCTAATGCAGAAATGCGAGGGTTTGCATGGTTCCCTTACTTTCACTCTGTTATCCCGTATGATGGATATTTTGGGCGACCTCTTTGCGCTCACTGGGAATACTGTCGAATAAAAGGATGGTCAGACCGATATGCTGTGTCATTTCGAGTTTTCCGTGTATGCCGTTGTTCAGGCGTCTCGGAATTTATGTAGCCTACAACACCTTCAAATACCACGTGGGAGATTTTCATATTCTATCGTTCGCTACACGCAAGCTATCAGTCCCAAAAAAAAAAAAAAAAAAAAAAAAAGAACTGGACCCGTATGTAGAAAATGTAACTCATTTACATTTTGTAATGAGATACATTTTCGCTAGAGTCCACGGTTTTCGAGTTATTCGAGAAAACATGTACGAGGATCACTTTTGCACGCCATTCCTGTAAGAGGTCCTGTGCATTTTTTATGTAGGACAAATAATTTGTGCATAGTAAGGGAGAGAATATGAAAATACTGCTAGAGGTGTCTCAAGACGTTGCAGGTTGCTTAAAACCAATATAAATAAGGGGAAATGGATGACCCTGTAAATTCCATTGTGAGACTGGAGAGAATATGAAAATCTAGCTAGTGGTAATTGAAGGCGTTGTTGTTGCATAAGACCAATAGGTAGTGGAAACTGCAGAATCATATACATTCAATCATGAGATATGTTGCTGACGGTATTGGCTCAGAAGAATTTCGAGCATTCTTTCCCTGAATGGTAGACTGATAAACGGTATGACTTTGGATAACACTTTCTTAATAGCTATGCAGAAAGATGTGTACTATTCAGCAATAGTCTTAAAACAGCGCTAAAAAAGTGAACGATGAACCTCAAGTGCTCAAATCCAGGCTGAAAGATTTTCGTATGGCACACTGCTATTCGGTTTAAGTTCTCCTCACAATAGTTGAGAAGTTTTCTCTTAATGTGTTAGTTATACTTTAACAATCGCTCACAATATTTTCGACCTTTACTAATTAGTTAATTTTTTTGTTCACAAATATTTAATCTGCATTATGTACTAACTCGTTCCATGACCAAGTAAGTTTGGTTTGCATGGTCCCATGCAACCTGAAAAATAAATAAATAATGTAAATAAATGAACAAAATTCAATGTCTAGCGTCGTGTCGGTACCAGATAATGTTCACTCAAGCTTTTGTGTGTTGCAAGAGGCAAGCAAAAAGTGTAATACTTAAATGATTTAACTTCAGATGTAGCATAAAGACTATGTGTAGAGGAATGAAAGGATACACTGGATGATTCAAGTTTTATTAATCTCGACATCGATCACCTCTTATGTTACCAGGTTATCCGACTTCCCGTTATATCTGTATTTGTAACGTCTAGTCTAACCCAATTATGACCCATTTCTAAAACAGAGAATGGTACAATGTAGTTCACTGATGCACCGTGCAAGGTGATCAATTTCGTAACGGGGAAGAGCAGCGCGCTGCGAGAGGACTGGCAAATTGCGCAGTCCTTGGCGCAGATTATGGGCTATGAAAAACCGGTGTGTGCGTGCGTTGCCTTCTGGGCGTTGCGTTGGGCGGTCGAGGCCATCCGGGTTCACGCCGGAGGTCAGCGAGCGCGCTGTGCGGCGGCCAGAAGAAGTAACGCAGGCCGTCAGTTCGTCGCGTCGGCGCCACCCGCGAAAGCTGTGATGTCACCCACGCAATTCCGCAGACAAGCGACGTAACTGCCGCCGTCCGACTATGTACAAGGGGCCACTTCTGGCGACGGTATGTTCCCAGATGTACTCTAAACGACATCTGCGGTTGCAAATAACACAGCAAGCTAAACCAACACCAACGTGAGTTGCACGCTCCGGCTGTAACGGTGAAAACTCTGTGAGCACGTCTGTGGTGTGTACCGTACGTACCTGTCACCGAACGAATAATTTGGCCTTTAAGCATCTATTACGAACAGCAGTATAAACTATTTATGGTTTTTTGTCGTTCCTTTCTCAAACGTTATAGTTTCCTACTTCGGTACTGAGTCTTCAGTATCATTTTCATCAGTTAATGGTCTGATTTGCGTAAGTAATGCTGTTTTGGTGATCAGGCACTGACGGAACAGCTATAACGGAGAGTCTGGGGCAAATTAAATGTCACACATCAGTTCATACCTTCTTTTGAAGGCAAAGTAAAACACATAATCTGGTCAAAAGTATCGGGGCACCGAATAGTGGACAATAGTGCGAAGTGTACGCCCGCTTTCGCCTTCAGGACTGCTTAATCTCTGCTGGGGACACTTTCGGAATGGGAACCAATTCGTCCTCGGGAGTCATATTGGTCGCTGGGATCTGAAGTTGACGTTCTAACTCTTCTCAGTGGCATTCGACTGGGCTCAGATCCGTGCTCCAGGCAGGCTAGTCCGTTTCAGGAATGTGGTTGGCCACAAACCATTGCCTAATAGATGTTGCTTGATATCAGGACCTGTTGTCATTCTGATACAGTCATTTTTCTCGAATGGTTCCTCTACAGTACGTAGTACACAATGCTGTAAATGTGTTCGTATCTTCCCGCATGTAGTGTCTTTATAAACACCCTCACCACGAAAAACACCGGCATACCGTAACACAAACTCCTATGCATTTCACTGTTGGCGCTACACCTAATGGCTGGTAAGATTCTCCATGCATTTGTCAAACCCGGACGTTTACATTGGGATGCCCGTCATCTCCCAGTCATTTCCCGTATGTTGGCTCTTACGAAGAGCTGCTCGAGCTTTGTCCCCCATTCCTTTAACTCCGTACCTAAGCTCACTGTGCCGACCGCGGTGGCCGTGCGGTTCTAGGCACTTCAGTCCTGAACCTGCTACGATCGCAGGTTCGAATACTGCCTCGGGCATGGATATGTGTGATGTCCTTAGGTTAGTTAGGTTTAAGTAGTTCTAAGTTCTAATGGACTGATAACCTCAGATGTTGAGTCCCATAGTGCTTAGAGCCATTTTATGCTCTCTGTTAGAAGTCGCGACTGAGTTATTCCGCAGGATCGCCTTCAATCGTTTTACAGCCACCCTTCACAAGAGTCGACCGCCCCTGTCAGTCAGTAAATGAATTCTGTATAGTCTTGGTTTAGTAACTGTTGCTTCTACGTGTTTCCAAATGGCTGTGAGCACTATGGGACTTAGCATCTGTGGTCATCAGTCCCCTCGAACTTGGAACTACTTAAACCTAACTAACCTAAGGACATCACACACATCCATGCCCGAGGCAGGATTCGAAGCTGCGACCGTAGCAGTCGGGTGGTTCCGGACTGAGCGCCTAGAACCGCTAGACCAACGCGGCCGCATCGCCAATACTCGACCTAGGGATCTTTAGAAGGTTTGGAATGTCCCTGATGGGTGTCTTATTCAAGTGACATCCAGTCCACGTTTGAAGTCGCTGAGCTCTCCACACCGCGCCATTCTGCTGTTACTATTTCTCTGCTAACTACACATTACTACCCGCTTTTCTTTATACTGGCGGATCCGCCTGTCGTGACATCTAATGGTCAGTTCCGTGTAACATAGGAGTATCCGGATAGTTGTGGTCAGATGGTGTGCAGGTTATGATTTTGGCCACTTCTGGCACATTTTACAAGCCCGAGGAAGACATTTCTGAGAATGTACGTTTGGAGCACGGCATTTTATGGTAGTGAAGCGTGGAAGGTGGGGAACACCGGAACAGAAATGAATCGAAGCATTTCACATGGGGTGATATAGACATACGATGAAAATTAGGTGGACAGATAATGTTAATAATGAAGTTCCGCGCACAATCAGAGAGGACAGGATGATTGTGTATCTGTTAAGATATCAGGGTACGATTTCCATGGTACCAGGGGGAGTTATAGAGGACAAAAACTGTAGAGGGAGACAGCGATTGGAATCCAAGCAGCAAATAATTGAGGACGTTGCTTGGAAGTGCTACTCTGACATGAAGAGGTTAGCACAGGAGAGGAATTCGTGGCGGCCCGCATCACACCATTCAGAGGACTCAATAATATATTCTGTCGAAGTGAAATACAGGACTGCCTTAAAAAAATCTTCCAAGGTAGCTACAATCTGATGTCTCGTATTCATTACAGCCGACCTATTCTTCGCGAGAGAAATCATCTGCTGTGCTGATATTTAAGAAATATTTTTTATATTTCTCATTTTCCTGCCTCAGTTGCGAATCTTTTACGCAATGGCTAGTTGCAGTTGCGTAAGGAATCCATCGTGTCTGTATTGGAATTAATTACTAGTCAGCTGGTGGCGCTGACAGCAGGCCATCACTGCCAGGCACGGCATATTTTGTATCTCAAGATAACGAGTGACGTGTGTTTCCGATAGAAGCACGACAGGTAACTATTGTAATTACAATGTTCCGAAGGTAATACAGGGAGGAAAACTATTGGATACTGCAAAAAAGTGAAACCGACATTGAGAAATAAACGATATAAAAAATTTAGAGTCATATATAGCTTATTACACTGCGTTGCAGTTATTCCGTCAGTGTTTAAGTCTCTAAACAGCTTTCGTTACAAAGATTACTCCAGCATCTTAATAAATTGATACTGAAGAACTAATTTCATACTATTAATTGTGAGGGAAGAACACGATGAAAACCTGAGATGAGAGTGTATCGTAAATCTTAATGGGTGTCTAGGGGTCTAACCGTTTCTAGAGGGTCACATTCCTACTAGATCGACAAAACTCATATAGAATGAGAATGTGCTTGGGTAGCTCAGTTGGTAGAGCACTTGACCGCGAAAGGCAAAGGTCCCGAGTTCGAGTCTAGGTCCGGCACACAGTTTTAATCTGCCAGGAAATTTCAAAACTCATATAATTTTATCATGGTTTGGGGCCATGGCTCATTTGTTCAATGTTTTTCGCCAATATTTGTTTTATTTTTGCCAGACACTTCGTGAATATATTCTCGTTTTTATGCTGTGACACCGGCATTATTTTATCAAAGTTTAAAATATTTCGACGATGATTTTGTGTGAGAAGTCTGGTCTAGCCCAATATTGTGGTACTAGAAAATAGCCAAAGACAGAAATCGTGATAATTCAATAGAGTAAACGATATATACAGTGTAATGGCGTAACTTTCAAGAAAGAAATCTCATAGCCGTCTTAAAAAGGCGGCGCACATTTTCCTTGGACTAGGGCTACAAAAGAAACACAGTTTGCCGGTAGCGGCCAATGGCTGGTGGTGTTGACTGCAGGCGACCACTACTAGTCCGGTCAATATTTTATATCTCATGACAGTGAATTAATGTTCGAAAGACGCTGTGGCATACGCTAGCTAGGCTGCTGTGTGTGTGTGTGAAATCTTATGGGACTTAACTGCTAAGGTCATCAGTCCCTAAGCTTACACACTACTTAACCTAAATTATCCTAATGATCCATGCCCGAGGGGTGGACTCGAACCTCCGCTGGGACCAGCCGCACAGTCCATGACTGCAGCGCCTTAGACCGAGCTCAGCTGCTATTTTCCGTGTAAACTAGCCTTCTCTAGGCAATGCGCGCACAGTTGTAGCTTGAAACATCCCTTCGGGGCATGTTTACAGACTGAACAGTAAGAGCAGCCCTATTCTCCCGATCAAGACTGAAAATGCAATGCGACATAGAGAACTACAGCGGGAACACCGGTTTATATTTATGCCCATCCATTACACAGATGGCAGTATACAGTGACTTCTTGTGGTCAAAAAGCGTCAAAAAAGTGATCTGCCATTAACTGAATACGAACTATGCACCTCATGAAAAAATTTGGAAATTTGTTGTAAGTTTCTACGGCACCAAACTGCTGACGTCATCGGTCTCTAGGCTTACATACTACTTAATCTAACTTAAAGTAGCTTACTCTAAAGACAACGCATACACCCTTGCCCGAGGGGGAACTCGAATCTCTGACGGGATGAGCCGCGCGAACCGTGGCAAGGCGCCCATAAACCAAGCCGCTACCCCGCACAGCTGTACCTTATGATGGTATCCCTAAACCCAGAGAAAACTCCAGCCTCCCCCTCCCCTCTCGTGCCCCCGCCCCCCTTACCATAGTACGGTGTCTGACCGAGAAGAGGCAAAAGAGGAATGAGAGAAGGAGAGGGGACAGGATCACTCCGCTAAGCAATGTATTCTCGTAAGGAACTTCGATGGCTTGCATGCGCCTTGGTTTAATATTTAGTGTTTCGCAACAAGCTAGATTACTCACAAAATATTTTTGCGTTATTGTTTCTGGCGAGCTGAAGACATAATAAAAATTTATGCTTCATACACACTGACGGACGAAGACTATTTCGCTGATTTCCGTCGCTCAGACTGCCACGTAATTGCGACTAGTTCCATGGTCGAAAAAAATACTATCATGCACATAAGTTGATCGAAACATTGAATTTCGCTTGCAACCTCGTTATGGAGACATGGAAGCTTCGCCCGCATCTCATGGTCGTGCGGTAGCGTTCTCGCTTCCTACGCCCGGGTTCCCGGGTTCGATTCTCGGCGCGGCCAGGGATTTTCTCTGCCACGTGATGGCTGGGTATTGTGTGATGTCCGTAGGTTAGTTAGGTTTAAGTAGTTCTAAGTTCTAGTGGACTGATGACCATAGATGTTAAGCCCCATAGTGCTCAGAGCCATATAAACCTTTCTTTTTTTTTTTTTTTTTTTTTTTGACATGGAAACTTCCCGATGAATACTACTTAGAACTCCCTGAGAGCCTTTACATAAAAGGATATGTCTTTTGAACGAGAATTGCGTTGCACGTGATGAAAGTTAGCGGTAAGAGAAGTAAACGTCTGGTATGAATTCCTGACATCATATTTTAAATAATCTTTTATGGATACTGCCACTATAACTTCATTCAATTCCATCAAAAACTGTTGCATCTGACGTTACAATAATGTGTGCAACTTCGGAAACCTTACTGCACTTACTACTAACTTTCATCAGGTGCTCCCTGTCGGGTGAAGTTTAGCATTAAGTGCGTTCTGATGCTCAATGAATCCCCTAAAAATCGTCCATCTATCGTTGTAATTCTGGTGCTCTTTCATCTTCAACTAAATATGCAATCACTTTCTGCATGGTGTTGTAACGCTGTTCCACACCAAATCTGCGGTACCTTCCTATTATGCGAATGCATAACAAGCTTCTAGTATCCCCATCCTCCTCATATGTGATACCCGTTAATTTTTAAAGGCTTTTCACTGTGGTACATTTGACTGTCTCTTATTGTGTAGTCAATCACTGGTCCCGTGAACTTCCCTTATACCACGAGCAAAGGATTAGCAACGGTGACACAAAGATTGTGTCGAAATGAAAAAACAATGTAGCTTATAATCCGTCTTGATTGCAAAAATGTTTATTCACATCACCAGTCTCGGTTCCTCTAGAGCCATCTTCAGATCTGGAATTTCGGTTACGGGAGTAACCCGTCCACACACAGCAACATTCACATGCGTCACGCAGCTTCCTAAAATAATTTTGGAAATAAATACTTTTACCTAGGGAGTAAATAATTTTACTGTCCTGACTCGTTGTTTCTCCTGCCCTTCATCCCGCATCTTCGGTGGTTGGAATATTAATGTGTGGTTCAAACGGCTCTGAGCACTATGGGACTCAACTGCTGGGGTCATTAGTCTCTTAGAACTAGTTAAACCTAACTAACTTAAGGACATCACACACATCCATGCCCGAGGCAGATTTCGAACCTGCGACCGTAGCGGTCTCGCGGTTCCAGACTGCAGCGCCTAGAACCGCAAGGCCATATTAATGTGTGGATTTAGCAGAGTGGTAGAGGGTGGTCTGATGCCCTACGTCTAACGTTATCGGGTGTAAAAGTGTGGGAAAGTCTCGTAATACTTGCGGCACATGGGTACAAGCCCGAAATTCACCCAGCCGAATGTGACGAACCGACAGAAAACGACATCCAAATTGGCAGGCACTCTGGAACTCGTCATTAATCCGCCGGTTGGATTCAATCCGGGACCTGCGCGTCTCCTCGAATCCCAGAAGCGGCCTGCTTACGTGTACGACGTACCAGACTGGTTTTATGCTCATGACCATCCTTTTGCTGTTATTACTTTTATTTCAGTTTAGTGTTCAGCCTATTAGCTAGGGCCTTATATTGCTATTGGAGATCATTCTGTTTTGCCGTTCCTTTCGTCGTTTTGCATTTTCACTTTGTTTACCAACTGGTAATGTTGAGCCCTCTTTTTCTTTTACATTTCAGTATTCTTTCAAAGCATCTGTCAGCCCGTTTTTCTCTTTCAAACATGCTATTTATATTTGTCTCTCTTCTCCAACCCTTCCTAATGCTTCTTCTATCTCAAGTTTCTGTATAGCTTATCTGCTTCATACTCCTACACAACTACATCTCAAAGGGTTGCAACACTTTTTCATTTGCGTTCCTCAACGTTCAAGATTCTGCGTCATACAAACCAAATTTCACACCTTAAACAAATTAAAGTCGTCAATATTAAAATCTTCTTTGTATAAATACAGTATATCCTATATTATACGCTATTACTTTCAGGAAGTAAAAACTACATTGTTTCATACATAGGTACTTCTACACAATTTAAAAGGTCAAAGAATATAAAGCTAAGAATATTCGTGGAACTTTTTACTCTCTGCGCAAGAAACATCGTGATCATAAAGGTGTTGTCTAATAATGTTCGTAATTCAGTTGAATTTAAGCAAGCTTTTTCTTCTGACAGCGGGTTTGATGTGAAGTTCAGAAAACATTTCGCTTGTGTTCTATCACCACGAAGCAGAATTAATATCCTTTGTCGAGCCTTGTTTCGCAAATTGATTATCCTATTAAAACGATCGGTAAAGGGTACCATAAACTTCCTAGAATATTGTAATACCTCTTTAATCTTCAGAAGTGGCCGTTTGAAAAATTCTGCTAGCTATCGACGATCAGAAGTGAACAAAAGCAGTACACAAAACACGGCGTGCTTTAGAATACCTACCACGGTACTTGTATTTCAAAGCCGGCCAGCGTCCAATTAAAGGTACCTGCGTAAAGTCCGTCTGGCCTCTGGCCAACGCAATACGTTGTGCCGCTCCGTAGTTACACCGCAGCATTTTAACGAAGCGATCGTATTTTATGATTGTTAAGGCTGCTATGTGCCTGCGGCTGAACGTAGAGTGCCCGGGGTATATTTACAAATTGACAACTGATAAACCGTATTAAAACTGAATGTCTGACGTAAACCAAGTGGATGCAGAGCAGTTATAAGAGAGGTGCAGGGAAAATAAGTAAAATAATTTTCTAGAGACAGCGCTCTTCTATAGTGAATAACGTAGTGGTGCTCGTGTGAACTAAAAGTTTGCGCGTTAAGCAATAGGAACACGGTAGCGTCCAAACTATCCCTGTACTGTGATAAATGGAGGGACGTGGCTCCAGTAGTATGTAAGATACGGCAATGGTGTAGCACCTGTCGTCATACTGACAAGGAGGTGTGATAAAATAATAAAACATGCCTTCGGTCACCATGTACTTTTTTCATTCCTTTACAAAACTGGATGCGTGCGCTCTGAGGAAGGAAGATTAGGGGATTACGTCCGAACGACCACACGATTGTTAGAAACGGACACAGGCTCAAATTACAGAACGATGGGGAAGGAAAAAGCTGTACCCTTTTCAAGGAAACCACACAGAAATTTGCCTGAAGCGATTTATGTAAATCACGGTAAATCTGCATTTGGATGTCAGGACGAGTGTACCAACCACAGTGCCACCTCGCTGGGTGACCCTCTGTGCAGCACCAGGTATTTTATCATTTTGCATCACTCCTCTTGCTCAGAGAGAGGTAGATTGGTCGACATGTTGCTGTTAGAAGCTTAGATGATCGAACTCACTGGTATACATTTTGTATTACATATGTAATATGCCACTACTCATCTATTAATAGTTGTAGAATCAAAAAATGTGCCATGCAGTATGCGTAAGGTTTTAGAGATGTTTGAAACCATCTTCCTTTAAATTTTCAGTCATTTTTCCCCATTTTATTTCCTTAAATTTTTTACTTGCCTGCATTCTTTGAAGAAAAAAAAGTGTGTCTGTATGCACGCAGAACTGGTGGTTTGTTTCAAGATTCGGGTGTTCAACATAAACTTCTTAATTAAGTATTTTTTTATTGATGAAACAGCAGCTTGAAATCAGTATTATTGCTTAAAAGCAGTAAATTTTGTTCAGTCAGTTGATACGAAGGCAACGTATGAATTCAAGATCTAGCCCTGAACTACTATGGTCATTCACAGGAACACATTTACTATGGAGGGGTCTCACAGACCGCATTTTTCTATTTTATATATCAAACCAGAATTTGGCTGAATATATATAGTTTCTTACTCTTCCAGTCATTCATTACACTTCTTAGAGGTGGCTTTTGTAGAAATTAATTTTTTTAAGCACTGCGGTATTTTAAACACTTTGACAATTAAAGCAAAGGGAAATCTGGAGTATATTTATATTTTGTGAGTTACGAAAATAACAGCAAATAGTTAGCTCTCTACTCACACACAGATTTTCATCACAGGCATTATATTACAAATTGGCGATATAACTAGGTGGAAAAATCCAAGATGACTTACGATAAATTGTGTGCGAAGTCAGCTTTCAGTTTACGGCTCACTTTGCAGTTAGAGCGAATATTTCAGTCCATAAGACTATGAATGGAGAAACTTTGCCCCCATTTTACATCTAAAATTACAAGTAAAAACTAAATACTTGTTCTCATGTGCCACTGAATCACACTTTAGTCAATTTCCACCTGCAAACACTTCACGCAGACCTTCCTGGAACACTCCAAACAAATCGGAACACCATGCTGTTGACATGGATATCTTGTTTTCCTCTTCAGACGAGGAGGGCAAAAGGTGCACGTTTCTCGATTTTCGAATTATTCTTTCAGTGTCTGAGACTCATCTTGAAAGTGAAGACATCTGTCTCACATAACACACGTTGCACAGAAGGCCCAGCTTTCCCCGCCATGGAGAAACAGTAGCATGCAATAAAAACGCAGCACGCAAACACTATGGTACGTCTGTGAGACCTTTCAAGGCTAATAATTACGAAACAAAGAGCACCAACAAAGCAAGAATGCTGGCACGTGTAGCTTGCCAGCCAATAGAAAGGTACATGGAAGAGTCCATTTAGCTTTGCAGGGGTGTGAGAAATATCTCGACACAAAAATTTGTAGCGGTCTGAGAGACGGTCGATAGTAGTTAAGGGCTAGAGGCTAGAAAAAAAAACACTCTAAAGAAAGAAGAAGAAGGAAATGCACCTTGCAGAAATTATCCGAATGCGACGGAAATCGGTAGATGCGATGTGCATGTAAACATAAACAAATTATTACAGTTTCAGACAAACTTGATGATCTGTTCAAGAGAAAGAGCTTCACAAACTGAGCAACTCAGTAATGCATTGGTCCATATCTGGCCCTTCTGGCAAGCAGTAATACGGCTTGGGATTGATTGGCAGAGCTGTTGGATGTGTTGCACAGGGATATCGTGCCGAATTTTATCCAACTGTCTCGTTAGATTGTCAGTATCTCGAGCTAGTTGGAGGTCTCTGCCTGTAATGCTCCAAAGTTCGCCTGTTGTGTAGTTGACCGTCGACCTTGCTGTCCAAGGTAAGATTTGTCAAGCACTAAAGTAAGTGGCAGGAACCAGCCGTTTGCGGGCGGGCATTATCTTGCTGAAATGTAACTCCAGGATGGCTTGCCATTAAGGGCAACAAAATGGGGCGAAGAATTTTGTTGATTTATCGCTGTGCTGTAAGGCTGCTGCGGATGACACCCAAAAGGGTCCTGCTATAAAAAGAAACTACACCGTAGAGCACCACTCCTAGCTGTCGAGGCATAAAGATGGCTCCATAAAGAGGGCTCTTTTAAAGAACTGATGTCCCTTTGTCACTGCTGATCCCCGTTTGTTGTGAGATCAAGTCACAATCATTTTCGCAATAACACTAGACAACAGACATTTTGCATGAGGGATATTATACATCAACTAGTATGTATTTTTGTGTGTAGAATCCGAATATACCTTTTGAAATGTTCTAGCGCGTCCCAGTTTTGAGTTCTTAAAAGTTTCTTTATTTTCCTTATTCATTATTTGGCTTTTTGATGTTCTTCTGTTTTGAGTCCGAAGCTTTTGGTCTCGCGGTCTTGTTCTCGCTTCCCGAGCATGGGGTCCCGGGTTCGATTCCCGGAGGGATCAGGGATTTTCACCTGCCTCGAGATGACTGGGTGTTTGTGTTGCCCTCATCATTTCATCATCATTTATGAAAGTGGCGAGACTGGAGTGAGCAAAGTTTAGGTTTTTGTACGGGAGCTGCTAACCGCGCAGTTGAGCGCCCCACAATTCAAACATCATCATGTTATTCTGTCTTGATGTTAAATTATTTGTTTTTGATTTGCAGAGGAGATCTAGAAGATCTACAAATCCTTAGTAGATGCTTGTTGTGGTAACCAAGTGGTTTGAAAGAGATGCTCAGTGAGTGTTCCCTGTGAAAGACAATGCAAACCTTCTGTGTTTCTAACTTATACTAAGCAAAATGGCAACTATTAAATCTCGTTGCTGGCTAAACCACCTCGACAACTTTTTTCATGTGTGTGGGAAATTCACTCCAAAAGACCAAAGAAAACCAATCACTGATTTGGTTACGAGGGCATGTAAATTATATTTTGTTTCTCCTGTTGGCAATCAAGATAAAAATTTTGCACCGCATATTGCCTGCATAACCTGTACTACAACCTTAAGTGAGTGGTTGAAAGAAAAACGCCTAGTTGTTCCGATGGTGTAATGTGAGGCTAATGGTGATTATTTAGACTGTTACTTTTGCCTTACAAACTAGACATAAAATAAAAAATATCCAAATTAATCTTCAGTGCACTTTTCTGTGTCCCATGATGAGGGGTGGCCTGTTCCTGTCTGTAATTTGAAACCCAAGGAACCAGACACCATCTCAAGTGAATCAGAAAGCATTGAAAATATAGAGGGGTACTGCCCTCAGTATCATGACACTTCACCTCAGCTCTTTAATCAAAAGGAACTGAACGATATGGTTCGCGCTCTAAAACTTTCAAAACAGCAAGCTCGACTCTTGGGGTCGAGAATGCAACAACGGAACCTTCTAACTCGATGAACAAAAATTTCCTGTTTCAGATCAAGAGGTGCTTCCTTCGCTCAATATCTCGATATGCAGAGTTCAATGTGTGTATGTAGAGATGATGCAACTAGGCGTACAACATACTCCAAAGGAGTGGCGTCTATTTATTGACTCCAGTAAAACCAGCTTGAAAGCAGTACTGCTGCACAATAGTAACGTATTCCTATCGGTACCTTTGGCTTATGCAGCAGACATGAAAGAAACTTATAAAACCATGGCTTTGACGCTAGAGGCAATCAAATATAAGGATCATGAATGGTAGCTTTGACGTGATTTTAAAGTTGTTGCACTTCTTACAGGTTTACAGGCTAGATTCACGAAGTAATGCTGCTTCTTGTGCCTTTGGGACAGCCGTGACTACAAGAACCACTATACAGTCAAGGAAGTCATATGTTCCTGGAAACGTAAATGAACAATATCCCATTGGTTGAGCCCGGTAAAATCATTTTGCCTTCCCTTCATATCAAGTTGGGCGTTATCAAGAACTTTGTAAACGCTCTGGATGAAGAAGGAAAGGTTTCCGGAATTAAGTGCGGCGAAGCTGAAAGAGGATATATTTGTTCGACCACAAAAAAGAAAACTGCTGAAAGATCCAACCTTTGAGACCAAATTCGCAGATATCCAACTAGCTGCTTGGTCTTCTTTTAAAGCAAGTGTGAAGGTCTTTTTGGGTAAAAGGGAAGACAAAGAACATCTTATGTAGAATGTCGCTTATAATTCACTTTTTACATTCTCACCTTGATTTCTTCCCGGAAAATTTGAGAGCCGTAAGCGATGAGCATGGTGAACGCTTTCACCAACACATTCTTGCCATGGAACACCCTTACCGAGGAGGTTGGAACCCTTCGATGACGGGTGACTACTGCTGGGGCCGTGTTAGGGAGAGTGATGAAACGGCAAACAAAGGAACTCCGTCGTCGCATTTTTCACAAGCCAAAGACTTTTAAAGGTGAACATAAATTCTGAACTAATTTGGACCTTTTATTGGCACAGTGACCGTACATAAAGACAAAATAGTATTGATTTCAAACGTTCTGAATGTGTATTTTTGTTTGACTTACTTGTGTCAATTTTCGCTTTCGCCGTTTTTTATTCTGCTGTGTGGAGATGTGACGTCATAGAGAAAAACATATTTTTCCAGTGTATTCAGCATTCCAAAATTGGGTATATCCGCCCATTTAGAAACCAGATGCAGAGAAAAAGTTTAATACGAATTAGAGGCCGTTAATTGCAGAACTAATAGTGTCTATTACAAAGGGGATAGAAAAGTACTTAGCAGGATTACATTTAACTATTAACCGATCTTCCAGCATTCTATAAGGCACATGCCCCAGCAAAGTCAAACGCAAGGGGTGATGAATCATTCTTCAATAATCTTAGGTAAGAACGGGTCATCATTGAGGGACATACTAATTTGGACCTGAAAAACAAGGCAGATATGCAGAGGAACACGACACTCTGGTATCAGAGTCCCGTAAACTTTACTGTTTTGCATTCCTGATGGTATAAAAGTAGCTACCTTGGCTGCGATGAGGAAATGACAGCATCTTGATTAGAAGCAGCCGCTGGTAAGTAGAGCGGATACCGACACGAGTTGTGGAACGTACCTGCCACACGACTGCACGTGGTTGGCGGTAGAGATAATAAGGTTTTTTTTTAAGACGGTCGTACCTTATTGTTCAAAGGCTGAGAGTCGTTTTGCAAATGAATTAACAGCTGTAGATAAATTACACAATATAAACGAGTGTTGTTTGTCGCTAGTCATATTACTAACACTTAACACAATGCAAAACATCTGGGTAGTGTCCTTAGTATTTTAGCTAAATCCCACTGATTAAAAGCTAAAACTGTTTAAAATATGAACTATTAAAATTGGGTTTCGTATCAAGAACAACTAGTTTATACTATATTAATGCTTACCATTACAAGTCAGATTAGGAAAGCAGCAAACATTTACAAGGGAATCACGTCACACAACAGTGTACAGAAAAACTTAGTGAATATTAGAACCACAATTCAGAATGCAGTTAATATGAGATACGTAAGTTGTTACAGTGAAGGGACTACTCGTAAGGAAGGGTATAAGCAAACCGAAATAGGAGAAAGTAACTCTGCGTCTCAGATCCAGATGAGGGTTCAGCGTTTGGTATTGATGTAAGGGTGGGTAGTGCGTGGTATGGATTTCTTAGATCAATCATAAAAATGTTTATATGGCGTAGCATTGTCCTCAGTGTACATCCCACGATTATTTCTTACTGAAATTTTTAAGTGTAGCAGTGGCTAAATGGGGAAAAATAAAAGGAAAAGAAATATGCTATGGCTAGCAAGCATTAGCTGAAATATTTTTTTCGCTATACCACATATCCTGATTCAGTACCGGAAATATTTATATTGAATCTAACTAGGGATAAACCGTTGCTCACACACTACGGTGTGTAGGAGTTTTGTTGGCTGTACAGAAGCAGCCATGCTGATTTAGCAACTTGACAGGAGGTAACGTTTTTTTTTCATTTGTACGGAGCAATATTTAACGGCTTAAAACATTGCTTCATATGTGTGTGTGTACCAGCAATTTCACCTAAAATCGCCCGTAACTGATGTGCAAGCGTGGGCAAGAGAAAATTAGACCTGTATCAGAATTAATTAATTTAATAATTCATTTTAGGGATTTGCAAAATAAATAATTATATGAGGAAAATCATTCACAGAGGATTAAAAACGTTAAAAGGACTGGGAATCACAATTTAATCTCTTACTTAAATAAAAGCTGTCACATAGCGCTAGGGAAGGCAGTTTTATATTTAATTAATCGTCTGGCTGATGACCTTATCCTAATCTTTCTATTAAATACCACTGAGTTAGCTAACGACGAGAATTTGTATCGGCACTACGAAGTAGCTGTTTGTCTTTCAGAAATATCATCATGTCCGATTCCAGTGGAATGACTCTGCCCCATAACCGTGATGTAATGCAGGACAGAAGGAAGGTCAGCACTGGTCGTAATGTCCCGTGTCTTTTCTTATTGCGTAACATATCTAGAATTCAACGGACAGTGCAGCTATCATCAGTGAGTTACAAGCAGCCATGTAAATTGAACGTAATTGTACCGACACATATTCCGGTGTACCTTACACTGTAATATGCGTCGATATATTTACGTTCAATCTACGTGAGTACTTATAATTAGGGCGGTTTATTAGGTTTTAAAAAGTACATTTTATGCAATTCAGATAGTCTATTTCAATACCTCATTTTAAATCTATAAAACCTAAAATAACTCCTAAAAGGTATTATGCAGAAGAGCTGAACATAACGTAAAATAAACAGTGCTGACATATGAGCGTATTATTATTCACTTTAAAGAAGGAAAATGAAAATATGCACACAGCAAACATTATGTTACTTTAATGTTCAAATTCATGCCAAAACTTTCAGTTTATCTAAGACAAAAATACAGTATAAAAACATATTGCTATATGATGAAATGCGTGTAATATGTAATTTAATAAATTCCGGATAAACAAGTGGTTTACACAATTCAGATCATAAATGGCTTCACAATAAGAAAACTTGATTCTACGGATAAAAGACATATGTATGTTACTGCACACAAGTCCTTCTGGCCATTGTTCTGTAAATTTCCTCCAGTAAAGAAATATTCTCGTACATATGTCTCCCTGACATTTCTAATTTGGAAATAGTTCCTGCCATAAAAATGTAGTCCTCTTTAGACAGACAAATTGTTTTCCTGAAGTTACGGAGGCGGCATCCTCCGGTATACTTTCACTTACGATCTGACCACGATACCACTCGGTGACGTTACACTGAAGAAGTACGGTGGTGACTGTGAGTGATTTTAACACAGAGTATATACTGTCACGTGGTTCAGCGTGTCCTTGTGAAATATCAAAATAAAAAGTCACGATAAGCCTGCCGAAGGGCCCTTACTTCCGAGTGCAATAATAGTGTGATCGACTAATACTCTGTTCAGCGCTAGGAGCCTCATACTGCTGTTCCTCTGCTGTCAACCTCGTGTTCCGGCGGGTAACAACTGATTTAGATGGCAAGTAGGCATCTGGAACTTGACTCTGAATGCCTGTATTCTTGATGGTGCCTAAGCAAAATTTTTCTTTAACGTGGAGATAAATTTATTTACCATAGGGAATTCTGGCCCTAATTGCTCTGCTGTTCTATTTATACCGAATGATTCACAAGTAAATTCATCATCAAAGGGTAGAGTGTATGAGCAATTAAAACATTGCACACATATATGCCACGGCATTTGTGAAGGCCTTGTTTTCATCCACACCATTTGAACAGAGCACCCCATTATTAACAATGTGTGCAATTTTTTTCCTGGTTAGTCTTTGGGATTCACTTTGAACGAATCAAATAAGCCGTGGATGGCGAATCTGGGCTCAACTGGCCAAAAATCTGATTTGCTATGTGCCGACCAAGGGTGTCTGTAGTTTCATCAACTGTAATCCATTAGCAAGACTCCCCAAGAGCATTTCTGTAACTGCATAACTTGTCGTATGTTCGAAGAGTGCTGTGGTTAGTGCCTTCAACACGTGGCGAATCCAAAGAGAAACCACGTCCAGACGTCGTGGTGTTGGGGGGATATCCCTCGTTACAGATGTCGGATTGGTAAAACAGGACAGGTGGCGAACTATGGCGGAACTAACAACAAACGTTAATGTTCCACATAATACAAGTGTGGCTGAACACTGTGGCTCTTGTATGTGTGCATGATAACACTACGACACCGGCGACTACGACTGAAATGGGCACGTGGCCATGAACACTGGACGTTGGCGCTGTGTCAGAGCGTTGCATGATCTGATGAATCCAGATACTTTCTTCATCTTGCCGACTGGAGGGCGCGAATCCGTCATCTTCTAGGGGAATGGCTCCTTGACACAAGCACGGTAGGACGGATACAAGTTGGAGGCGGATCCATTATACTCTGGCGAACATGTACACGGACCTCCATGGGTCCAGTGCAGTTTAGGTAGAGTAGGTAGAATGTAGGGTGTAAGTGAATTGAAATGGAAAGAAGGAAAGGAGTTCTGGTCAGACGAGTAAAGGGCCATGTCAACAGAGGCAGAAAATGGTACAACCGGAGTAACACTCCTTAGGAACACGAAAATAGAGTGAGTTACTTTGTATAGCTCAGTGATAGAGTTGTTTCCTTTAGAACAGACAGCAAACCCACACTGACAACAATGGTGCAGGTATAGCAGATGAGGTCGCAAGCAGAAGAGGAACAGATAGGGATAGTGAACGGATAATTCAGTTCATAAAGGGAGATCAAAATTTAATAGTCATTGAGAGGACTGGAATACGGTTGTAGGAAAAAGAGTAGAAGAAAATGTTGTGGGAGAATATGAGTTTGGTAGTACTGAAATAAATTTCAGATGGTAATAGCGAATACTCAGTTCAATAATCACAAAAGGAGGATGAATACTAGGGAAAAGCCGTAAGGTAGAGCAAGATTTCAGTAACATTACATTATGGTCAGGTAGGGGTTCTGAAATCAGATATTAGATTGTAAGACGTATCCAAGAGCGTATGTAGAAACAGATCACAATTTAGTAATGATGAAGGGTAGGCTGAAGTTTAAGGGACTAGTCGGCGCGAAGAAGTGGGATACGAAACTACTAAGGAATGAGGAAGTTCTATGTGGCTATAGATATTGTGATAATGGATAGCTTAGTAGGCACCTCACTTGAAGAAGAATTAACGTCTCTAAAAAGGGCAAATTTGGGAAGAAAGACGTAGGTACGAGGAAGGTAACTGTGAAGAAACCATAGGTTAAAGATGAAATACTTCAGTCGATCGACGAAAGAAGGAGGTACAAAAATATTCAGGGAATTTTAGAAATATATGAATACATCTCGCTTAGTAATGAAATAAATGGGAAGTACAGGAATTTAAGGTGAAATGGTGGCATGAAAGTGAGAAGAAAAGAAAAATGAACAATCTTCATTGCTGTTAAAAGCAAGGGTGGTAACATTAGAAATAGAAGGGGAATTTCATTGTTAAATGCAGAGGAAAGAACGGATAGGTGGAAAGGGTACGTTTGCGACGGGTCAGGCTCTTATCGCGCAGTTTCCTTTCCCTGAAAGAAAATCCACCTACCTCGTTTCTTAGGTAGTTGCTGCACTCGCCTCTCCTGATAGCAGCTACTGGAAAAATTGCAGAAAAGCAGTGTTGAAGAAACTGCAATTTAATAGCCGCTCACCGGAGGCCGCGATACATGTTTGCTGAAATACAATCTATGAGCAATCTTCCTAAATAAATTGAGTTATTGGAATGGTAGTAATTGTTTACTCAAACGAGAACGCGAAGTTGGTAATTCTATTTAAGCTCTTTATTGTCTTTAAGCCTGATCATCAGCCCGCTAATCTACGTTTGAAGAAAGTTCAGTTCACAATTCTATCCACACTCAAACCCCGCCAGAATTAGCTTTCAAAGTTACGGAATTTACTTAACTGCAACACAGACGATTTTCTAACATACACGTTTGCAGTCGATGTTCAATAATAGTTCGTTTTTTAACGTTAATGCTCGCCATAAGCACTTAGTAAAAGTTTACGAAGTACCGCCACGCTTTTAATTATTAAAGTTACTCGCGTCTTTCGCGGAACGAAAAGTCACAACTCGCTCAAACTCACACTACGCGTTACTGGACTCTTCCAGTCTCAAATCGCACAGTACCGAACCGATGAAGCCGTTTTATGACTTCATTTTACACATTATTCGCGAGGACACATCAAGCATGTCTCTTCTCGATCACAGTTCCTTCGCGACTCCTCATCCACTCGCGACTCACTCTCCTAGTCTGCTAACCGTCCTCGCATCTCATTGGCTCACACATCACACAGCCAATCAGAATTAACTCTTTGGGTGCGCCTCGCGCCAAAATCTAGCACGCACCAGTCATGACTTCTGAATCATTTACGTCATGATTTCTTGTTACACAAAATTTACTGTATAATTTAACAAACCGAAAGGAAAACTAGACTTTACTTTACTTCCAGAAATTATTTAAATACTCGCGAACGTTCTGGCTGCTTGTACAATACCATACACTCTTGGACATCCGACATTCACTAAGATGGGGAACCACTGGCGACTCTGTTCCCACGGTTACATCGTCTGAACACTTGCGAGTTCCAACCTAGATTTTATACACTTGCAAAGAATGGCGAATGTCCCTCTTTCATTCACTCAGGCACACTCATTCACTCTCACCTACTCATATAAAATAACTGTTCACAAAAATTCAAAACATTTATGGTTTTAACAAAGTTATAGGTGAATTTCTAAAAGTAAAATTCTCAAAATAAATACAAAAGCACGGAAGGTGATTTTGTTTCATAGTTGGATGGTCACTGAAGGTGATCTATACATAATGGTATTTATTTAGACTCGAAAATTGTAGAAATTTGCGTTTTCTGTAAGATTTTTCTAATTTCCAAAATATGCAGGTTTCACAGCTCAAATTTGGATGACTTATTTTTATTTATAACAGAAACTAGTATATTAACTTTTAATTTCCTCAGGTTCCTCAGTTAGAAGTTATTAAAGATGAAAGTTCCACGTTATACACGCGGCTAGTTAGCGCACAGGTCTTACATTCTCACGGTACAGACATGCCATATGGTCGTGACGTCAGACGAACGGACACCGGTAATCTGCCCGCTACAGCACATATGCTAATCTGATGGCTACTTTACAGTCTGTCTACATTTCACAGTAAATATTTGATAGAAAACTGTGCGCTCGCACTAGTTGCGACGCCACACACCTCCTGAGGAAACTAAATTTTTTCATTCATGACAAACTTTTAGTTTTCTAAAAAAATTTCTATTAAAGATTTACTCAAACAGCTATTTAACATTTATAGTTCCTGTACATCAATCATCCACTTATACCTAGGGCTGACGACCTACAAAACATCTTATATCTAAACATGCACTTTTATCATCATTCAAAAAAAAATTTTTCAGATTACAAAATTCTATTTACAAATTCCTGAAAGAGAAAACAAACCTAAATACTATCTTGATGTACGTCACACGCACACTAACACTACTATCGCTATGGTGAGCGTCACTTTTTTTTTACCACTTACACTTAAGATTTTGATAGCACTCGTAGTTCGACCGGGTCCTGCTTGGGAGGTCCATTTCAAGTCTCGTGCTACCACCTCTGTTTACTTCGGCGCACCTGAAACATCAGCTGGCCTCAGTTCCCTTTCTAACTGCTACGTCTTAACCTACAGCAGCGATAAATGGCGCTATCTGCTTGACTCTAAAGTCTCATATTTTTGATAAAATTTACTTTACAGTATGTACAATTTTCAAAAATTTTTTTTTTTTTTTAAGTGAAAAGTGAATTGACTTTCCTAATGCAGTACCGAAGTGGCACATTTACTCTTTAATTACTTCTTCATCTCATAATCAAACAAGTTATGGTTACATAAGAAATACTAAGAAAAACAATTCCTACAAATAGTTCACAAATACATAATAAATCTCCGCCAGCACTGGTGACTCTCCAGTTCCTGTACAATACACAACAATATAAAATATACACAAAATTATCAATATTACAATTCTGTCTCCAGGCAATCTCCTGTAGTCCTGTATCATAAATTAAACACTGAAAAATACATATTTACTTATTCATTTATCAACACTACAATCCTTATACTAATCTCTACGACAAACTTGGGGAGCTTTGTGTGTCTCTGGTCAAAAATGGAATCGATGTCATGGGTACTTTCCTCATCTCACATATCTGGAGTTACTTCAATTTCTTGTCAACATCAGGTTTTCTCTAGTCACATTCGGGTTTAATTTACAACTCTCATACTCATACTTCACACACTCAGGTTAGTATTTGTTAAAGCGTTTCCTACTAATCTGCGAAACCTCGTTACCCATACTTTCTAACATACATCCACCTCCTGAGTTACCAACGTCGCCTCAGCTCTGTTTACATTCGTAGCCTCACTTCCTTTTGTTTACAAACATCTCCTCTGTTTACCAACAAACGCCACCTCTGGTTACCAACATTAAGCTTTTTATTTACTCACCTTCGTAGCCTCACTTTTTCCTAATATCGAGCTAGCCAAACACTATGCTCATTCTTTCTCCTTTTCTCACATATTTCTCTTCATTTGACAGTCAGTCCTGCTGCACTGTCCCTTTAACTTAACTTTCTTTACCCCTTTGACAGTCAACCTTGTTGCACTGTACCTTTACTCATTTTACCACTAAATCACCTCCTGAGGCTCTGACTTCATTGAACAGACAGTTTTGCTGTACTGCTCCATTTCCTTTCCTAAACATTAGCTTAATGCTACGTCTTAACATATCGTTCTGTTACTTAACAAACAGCTTCAATGTTCGTCACCATATTTTCTGAGGCTCTTACATTTCTTAGTTATTTTACCTTTCTAAGGGCATTACTCACACCTTAGGCCAAACATTTACTTTACTGAGACTTATTACTTATCTGAGGTATCTTAATCCTTTTTGATTTTCTCTTACACTCATTCCTTACGCTTAACCTATACTGCACTGAGGTTCTTTCCTACTCATTACTTAAACACTTTATCACTTAAAAACTACGATAGAGAAGAAGGAAAGACGATAGAATTTTAGTTCTGAATGAAAGAAGAGGTAGGTTGACAATACGGAAAAGAAAGTGGAAGAAATATTGTCAAACGACTCGAGACCTAGTGCTCGTCACGCACTTAGCTCTGCAAAGAGTGCAAAGCTCTCTGAGGTATCTACTCACTCCTGGCCACGTCTCTCTTTTGAACATATCTTTTCAAATCCTCTACTTTTTTGCCACCGTACTCATTATAGCCCTCCAAGAATTTCTCTGTTTTACAAATACATATAGGAAAATCATTCTGCTCAGGATCCTCACATAGCTGCTTACCGATGAAAGGTATAGTAATTAGTTTACCCTTAATTTTTACCATAACATCATTGGTAGAAAAATTCACCCATCCTTCATATTTATTCAAAAAGTCAGCCCCCACCAATATGTCTACACTCAGTCCATTTATAACTAAGAAGTTCTGTCTTATTTCTACTTCCTTAAATGCTATGGGTAGAAACACTTCCTGTTTTACTGTCTTCTTAGTCTTACCGGTTGCTACTACAATGTTCAAGCCACTTACTGGCATCTTAACAATCTGTTTACTGTTAGGGAGTTCATTTACCAAGTTCTGGGATACTGCACAGACTTCCGATCCAGTATCTATCAAACATTTAACTGGTTCATTTAATACTCTTAGCTCTACTATCGGTTGCCCTAAGTACTCTTTATTTATTTTGGGTTCTGCTTCCTCCAATAAATCTTGCACAATTTCTCTCCTTTCGAAGCCTGTCTTTTGGGTGGCAATCACATTCACACTTACAGGGTTTATTTCATGCTTATTATCACCCTCAATTCTAGTGGCAGCTCCTATTAGCCTATCCACTATTGCTAAGTCAAAACATTTTTCCAATGTTTCCCCCTCTTTCTCATTAACCTCCTTTTCTACGACCCTATCCAAGGCGTCGTCATTAACCTCTACCTCCTCCTCCAATCTATCCTCTTCTTCGTAACTATCTACAACATCAATTATCTTATCAAGCACAGTCACAACCCTGCCATTATTACTGTTCTCACCCCTATCCGACAGCTCTTCATTAGTTTTACTGTGCATAATGTCTTTCTGATTATTACCCTTATAACTAGTACTTAGTTCTTCAATAAGTGGCTTCTTATGATTATTCTTATAGTTAATTGGTTCATTAACCTCCACTTGACTTAAAGCTACTATCTCTGTCTGTTTTACGTTATCCTCCCTAAATTTTGTAGCAACAACATTTATGTTAGGTGGTCGTTCAGGCTGCTTTCTTATGAATGGTTTTGCCAGCGGATTTAACTTTAAACGCTGTTGCCTACGATCGCCAGCACACTCGTAGACAATTAATGGTTTTCCGAGCGCGGTGCGTCATCACTATGCCTCCAGCTGACCGCCTCACCTCCTGACATCTGTCGGCCGCTGTCATACTGCTCGCGTTCATTGAACCTGTTAACATATGTTCTTCCTCTACCACGTGAACTGCCACGGTATCCGCCGCCTCTCTGAACACCCATCCTATTAATGTTTACATCCGCGCGATTATCATTCTGCCTAGCAGGCGGGCGATGCTCCCTCCTCATGTTTTCTTCTTCTTTTTGGACGGATTCAACCCTTTCTAAATACTGTACGAACTTGTCAATGTTATCTCGGGGCGCAGATATGATCTTAGTTTTCCAGTTCCACGGTAGCTTATTTTCTACCCCTAATATGATCTGTTCTGTTTCTAACTTATTACTAAGGTAGGACAGAGTTGTTACCCACCTTTGAACAAATCGTTTGATGCCCTCTCTCTTGGGGTCATACTTCTCTCCCGACCAGAACCGATTAAGAACATCCATCTGCTTTCTCTTTCCCCAGTATTCCTCAAAGAACGCTAATTTAAATTCTGACAATTTCGCGTATTTTTCAGAGGCTAAATTCCCCCATACTCTGGCCTCTCCCATCAAATTTGAAGTGATAAAGCCTATCTTTTGTTTATCGCTCCATACTTTCGGCAAAACGTCTTCAAAATCGTTCCAAAATTCTCTGGGGTGCATGTTCTTACTTGGGTCAAATTTTAAAAACTGTCTGTGGGTAACATACGCAACCTCGGTAGATTCAATTATTCCACTGGAAATTATACTACCACTATGGTTAGAAACACACTGTTCTACTTTGGTTAGTCTGCATTCATGCCCACAAAGTTGCTCATTCACACTTTCACTGAAATGGCTTATGTGAGTCTCTAAATTATTGACCTTATTTACAACTTGCTCTCCAAGTTTCTCACACCGAATTTTGGTATCATTTACTTTACATTCTAAGGCGGCATGATTAATTTCATTGGAATTCTCTACCACTTTTATGTGCTCACATACTTTATCTAATTCTGCATCAACATGGGATTTAAATTGCTGTTGATCCTCAGTAACCTGTTCGATTCGTGTCGTCAATTCACTTTGCACTTGAACAATATTTTCTGTACATTCTAGTTTAACCTGCTGTATTTCAACATTTACTTTACTACTGAGCACTGCTAAATCTTGCTTCCAACAGTCTCTGAGATCGGATATTTTGGAATCTAAATCAGCGCCCATTTTAGTCATCTCATTACTTAAATCAGATCCTAATTTAGACATTTTTGAATCCATTTGTGACATATTAGTTTCCAATTTTGATATACTGGAATCCATTTTTGACATACTGGAATCCATCTTACTTGACATATTGGAATCCAACACGTTCATCTTAGTTAATAGATTCATCAGCATACTGGCGACATTATCCTTCGCCCCCTCATTTGCTGATACAATGTCCCTATTAACATTAACTACCGGCATGGGTAACTGTAACTCACTGGGCACTGACATATTTGGATCTGACTCCAAACTATAATTAACATAGGATGAATCAGTCAAACTACTACTGAAATTGGGTTGAGACACGTCTAAACTAAAATTCATGGGGTCATTTTCCCCTGTCTCCATCCCACTATCACAACTTAGTTCCGCCTTTTTGTCACTTGGTTGAAACTCAGCCATTTTTCTCAGTTTGACTCCACAAACACACAAAGTTTTCAAAAGCACTGTACTTAACTTTGTGCTTCGGCGTGCTGCGTTGCTGCTAGATGAAACTGCGGGTCCGTTCACCATACACTGCAATGCTGTACCAGTTTCCGGGCCCCCGCTCGTATCAGCGCTGCCAACTGCCACTGCTGTCGTCGCCTCTGCGTAGTCTCCGTAGCTCGTCGTCTGCCAGACGCCGTCGTAGACTGCTATTCCAATCGGCGCGTAGTCACCGAAAAATTCTTCCGTTCCGTACAACACATTACAGTTCACGGACACTTTCACTGTCCTTCCTATTCACGTGGCGATATCAATTTGTACGCTACACATAGCGAGCACTTCTGTATTGTCCGGTAATTGTCACTACTGCTTTTTTTTTTAAATTCACTGGAATTTACTATTTTTTATTTCCCGGCCGATGCACCACTTGCGACGGGTCAGGCTCTTATCGCGCAGTTTCCTTTCCCTGAAAGAAAATCCACCTACCTCGTTTCTTAGGTAGTTGCTGCACTCGCCTCTCCTGATAGCAGCTACTGGAAAAATTGCAGAAAAGCAGTGTTGAAGAAACTGCAATTTAATAGCCGCTCACCGGAGGCCGCGATACATGTTTGCTGAAATACAATCTATGAGCAATCTTCCTAAATAAATTGAGTTATTGGAATGGTAGTAATTGTTTACTCAAACGAGAACGCGAAGTTGGTAATTCTATTTAAGCTCTTTATTGTCTTTAAGCCTGATCATCAGCCCGCTAATCTACGTTTGAAGAAAGTTCAGTTCACAATTCTATCCACACTCAAACCCCGCCAGAATTAGCTTTCAAAGTTACGGAATTTACTTAACTGCAACACAGACGATTTTCTAACATACACGTTTGCAGTCGATGTTCAATAATAGTTCGTTTTTTAACGTTAATGCTCGCCATAAGCACTTAGTAAAAGTTTACGAAGTACCGCCACGCTTTTAATTATTAAAGTTACTCGCGTCTTTCGCGGAACGAAAAGTCACAACTCGCTCAAACTCACACTACGCGTTACTGGACTCTTCCAGTCTCAAATCGCACAGTACCGAACCGATGAAGCCGTTTTATGACTTCATTTTACACATTATTCGCGAGGACACATCAAGCATGTCTCTTCTCGATCACAGTTCCTTCGCGACTCCTCATCCACTCGCGACTCACTCTCCTAGTCTGCTAACCGTCCTCGCATCTCATTGGCTCACACATCACACAGCCAATCAGAATTAACTCTTTGGGTGCGCCTCGCGCCAAAATCTAGCACGCACCAGTCATGACTTCTGAATCATTTACGTCATGATTTCTTGTTACACAAAATTTACTGTATAATTTAACAAACCGAAAGGAAAACTAGACTTTACTTTACTTCCAGAAATTATTTAAATACTCGCGAACGTTCTGGCTGCTTGTACAATACCATACACTCTTGGACATCCGACATTCACTAAGATGGGGAACCACTGGCGACTCTGTTCCCACGGTTACATCGTCTGAACACTTGCGAGTTCCAACCTAGATTTTATACACTTGCAAAGAATGGCGAATGTCCCTCTTTCATTCACTCAGGCACACTCATTCACTCTCACCTACTCATATAAAATAACTGTTCACAAAAATTCAAAACATTTATGGTTTTAACAAAGTTATAGGTGAATTTCTAAAAGTAAAATTCTCAAAATAAATACAAAAGCACGGAAGGTGATTTTGTTTCATAGTTGGATGGTCACTGAAGGTGATCTATACATAATGGTATTTATTTAGACTCGAAAATTGTAGAAATTTGCGTTTTCTGTAAGATTTTTCTAATTTCCAAAATATGCAGGTTTCACAGCTCAAATTTGGATGACTTATTTTTATTTATAACAGAAACTAGTATATTAACTTTTAATTTCCTCAGGTTCCTCAGTTAGAAGTTATTAAAGATGAAAGTTCCACGTTATACACGCGGCTAGTTAGCGCACAGGTCTTACATTCTCACGGTACAGACATGCCATATGGTCGTGACGTCAGACGAACGGACACCGGTAATCTGCCCGCTACAGCACATATGCTAATCTGATGGCTACTTTACAGTCTGTCTACATTTCACAGTAAATATTTGATAGAAAACTGTGCGCTCGCACTAGTTGCGACGCCACACGTTGAAGTCATCTGAGGGGGAAGACTTGTCTGATGACGTGTTAGAAGAAGAGCCGGCCGTTGTGGCCGAGCGGTTCTAGGCGCTTCAGTCCGCTGCTGCCACGGTCACAGTTGCGAGTCCTGCCTTGGGCATAGATGTGTGTGATGTCCTTAGGTTAATTAGTTTTAAGTAGTTATAAGTCTACGGGACTGATACCTAAGATGTTAAGCCTCATAGTGTTTAGAGCCATTTGAACCATCTGATAGAAGAAGAAACAGGAGTCGATAGATAAGACATAAGGAATCTAGTACTAGAATCAGAATTTAGAAGAGATGTGGAAGACTTAAAATTAAAAAAGTAATGCAGAAGGGATGGATAATATCCTATTTGAATTTCTAAAATCATTGGCGGAGGTGGCAATAAAGTGATTATTGACGTTGGGGTGTAAAATGTATGAGGCTAACGATATACCATCAGACTTCCACAAAAACATCCGACACACAGTTTCAAAGATTGCAAGAGCTGACAAGTGGGAGCGAGAATTATCGTACAGTCAGTTTAAAAGTCAGCGCATCCAACATGCTGACGAGAATAATACACGTAAGAATGGAATAGGAACTTGAGGATGTGCTGGACGTCGATCAGTTTGGCTTTAGGAAAGGTAAAAGTACCAGAGAAGCACTTTTGTCGTTACTGTTGATAAAGGAAGCCTAACTGAAGAAAAATGAAGATACGTTCATAGGATTCTTCGACTTGAAGAAAGCTTTAGACCACGTAAAATGGAGCAAGATTTCCCATTTCTTGAGAAAAATAATGCTAAGCTATGCGGAAAGACGGGTAATATACAGTAAGAGTGGAAGAAAAAGAACAATGTGGACGGATTAAAAAGGGGGTAAGAGAAGGCTGTAGTCTTTTGCATCTACTGTTCAATCTATACGTCGAAGAAGCAATGATGGCAGGAAAGTCAAGGTTGGAGAGTGAGATTAATATTCAAGGAGAAAGGATATTAATGTTATAACATTCGCTAATGATATTGCTACCCTCACAGAAAGTGAGGAAGAGTTACACGATCTGTTGAATGGAATGAATACTGAATATGGACTGAGAGTAAATCTAAGAAGGCCGAAAGTAATTAGAAGTAGCGTAAATGAAAACAGCGATTAAATTAACATGATAATTGGTGATCACCAAGGGGACGAGGTTAAGAAACTCTGCTACCTCGACAGCAAAATAACGAATCACGGACACAGCGAGGAGGACATAAAAAGCAGACTAGCATCTGCAAAAAGAATATTCCTGGCCAAGAGGAGTCTACTAGTATTAAACATAGGCCTTCATCTGAGGAAGAAATTTCTGAGTATGTGGGCTTGTTTATCAGTGAGATGTTGACTATGAAAATCCGCACCAGAGGAGAATAGAGAATTGCTGGTGGGATGGATGCTGAAAATTATGGCGACTGACAAGGTAATGAGTGAGGAGGCTTTTAGCAGAATCGTTAAGAAAAGGAATGTATGAAAAACATTAACAAAAAGAAGGTACGGAATGATACGACATTTGTTAACAGTTTAGGGAATAACTTCCACGGTACTAGAGGGACCTGCAGAGGGTAAGAACTGTAGAGAAGACAAGTATTCGGATACATGCAGCATATAATTCAGCATGTATGTTGCCAGTGCTACTCTGAGATGAAACAGTTGGCACTGGAGTTATTTGCGTCCCGTATCAGACCATTCAGAAGGCGATGACTACCCCCCCCCCCTCCCCCCCCCCCCAAAAAAAAGAAAGTACCGCTTATCTACGAAAGAGGTTGCATACCAAACTTACGTGAGTGATGGTGAAGTGTATGTGACCCACATCAGTCAGAGAGGACAGGAGATGTGAACATATTTAAAGACGGGTCGTACTAACGTAAAAAGGGTTATTTCAATGACGGCAGTGACATAAATGAAATATTTAACCGAAAGATACTGCAGACAAGATAGTCACAGAATACAGACTAGAGCCCGTAAAGAACAATCGATAACATTTTACATAGAAAACCAAAGTGATTCTCTACGTCTCCCTCGGCTGTCTCTTATATGCGACTGAATTCCCAGACGTTAATTTTTTTGGGTCATTGCCCAGCAGTAGCTTATTTTATGGGTATGTGTCGCCTTAGACTGTGTGCTAGTTACATCTATCAACTAACATGCTGCATCTTAATTCGTTTACGCCCATAGTATGGAAAAGAACATCATTAGCACATATTACATACAAATTACCTACAGATGCTTTTTAGAATTTCATTGTCTCTAAGATAGAGACTGTTTTAAAAATACCGATATTGGAAAATACACTATAAAATGACGTAGGGTCACCTAAGAATAACTTAGAAGCATATACCCTAGATGTAGCGAAGCAGTTTAAATCACTTCATTAAGGCAAGGCCTCAGTTCTAGATAGTATACCACTTACATTCCTTTCAGGGTACTGTGTGTTGATAGAATACTCCATACTTAGCAATCATATATAACCACTCGCTCGTAGAAAGTTTCGTACCTAAGGACTGGAAAGTTGCACAACTCACACCAACACCCAATAAAGGAAACAGAAGTAATCCGCTGACTTGCTGATCCACGACATTAACAGCCATTTGCTGTAGAATTTTGGAACATTTACTGTACTCGAACATTATGAATTAATATAATTGCGCAGGATTCCGCGGCCAAAGTCAGTTGACATAATAGTTTTCTGAGTTTGGTACCGCGTCATAATGTAAAAACTATTGCTGCGATAGAAAAACCAACGTTTCGGCCACTGTTGCAGCGACCTTCTTGTAGGTCTAATGGTGCGTTTTGGCTATGCAGTGTCCTTTATATTTTGTTGTTAGTGTTCGCTGCGCATGCCATTACGTCATACTTTTGAAAGGTAATTAGTTTATTGGTCACTTTAGGAAGAAGCAGAGGGAACTTTATTTTAATAGGTTATTGCGGTGCAGGGAGAACATGACCTCTGTTGTTCTGTACCATGATTGGTGGCCACCGTCGAATGAGAAGTTTGCTGCTGTTTACCAACTGCTGACCGTCGGCCGAGCGCCGGCAGTTACTCCCAGGTAGTGCTCGTGCCTCGTGTTGACCGTGCGGTCTGTTGGGCTCTGACTGCTGGCATCCAAGATGGGGCAAGTCTGAGCCCATCCTCCCTGTTCATGTTGTTAGGGTAGACTGGTAGGCCAATACCAACTCGCATTCGGGAGCACGTGCGTTATATTCGTCTAGGGCAACACAACAAATCCGCAGTGGCAGAACACCACCATGACTGCGGAAAAGAAATAAAATTCAGCGAAGCCTGTGTGTTGGCCAAACTGCCTATTATGATGAAACGCAAAATCAGAGAGGCCATCGAAATATTTAAACACTCCTACAACATGAACAGGGAGGATGGACTCATGCTTGCCCCATCTTGGATGCCAGCAGTCAGAGCCCAACAGACCGCACTGCCAACACGAGGCACGAGCACTACTTGGGAGTAACTGCCGGCGCTCGGCCGACGGTCAGCAGTTGGTAAACAGCAGCAAACTTCTCATTCGACGGTGGCCACCAATCATGGTACAGAACACAAGAGCCAATGGACAACAGAGATCATGTTCTCCCTGCACCGCAATAACCTATTAAAATAAAGTTCCCTCTGCTTCTTCCTAAAGTGACCAATAAACTAATTACCTTTCAAAATTATGACGTAATGGCATAATATAAAGGACACTGCATAGCCAAAACGCACCATTAGACCTACAAGAAGGTCGCTGCAACCGTGGCCGAAACGTTGGTTTTGCTATCGCAGCAATAGTTTTTACATTATGACGCGGTACCAAACCCAGAAAACTATTATGTCAATTATGAATTAACTCAAAGAAAACGAGTTACTGATAAGCAGCCAACACGGATTCATAAAATATCGCTCTTGCGAAACACAACTAGCTTTTTACTTTCACGAAGTAATGAGTACCATCGACAGGAGATGCCAAATTAATTCCATACTTTTATATTTCCAGGAAGCTTTTGACACCGTCCCTCACAAGCAACATAATTAAATTGCATGTCTATGGAGTGCGTCTCAGCTGGGACACTGAATTCGTGACTTCCTATCAAAAAAGATCACAATTAGAGTAATTGCCGGACAATTGCAAAATGATTTAGACAAAACATCTGTAAGGTGCGAAAAGTGGGAATTGACTCTAATGAATGTAAAGAGAAGACATCCACATCAGTACTAAAAGGAATCCGCTAAATTTCGGTTACGTGGTAAGTCACACAAGTCTAAAGGCTGTAAATTCAATTAAATACTTAGGAGTTAAGGTTAAGAATAACTTCAACTGGGACAATCACATAGATAATTTTGTGGGGAAAGCAAACCAAAGACTGCAATTTGTTGGCAGAACACTTAGAAAATGCTGCAAGTCTACTAAAGAGACTATTTACACTACACTTGCCCGCCCTCTTGTGGAGTGTGCTGTGCGGAGTGGGATAAGGCAGGACTGACGGAGGATATCGAAAAACTTCAAAGAAGGATAGCTCGTTTTGTATTATAGTGAAGTCGGAGAGGTTGTGCCACGGATTTGATAGCGAACTGGCGTGGCGATCAGTAATTCATTGCGTCAGGATCTTCTCATGCAATTTCAATCACCAACTTTCTCCTTTGAATATGAAAATATATCGTTGGTGCCCCCCCCCCCCTACTCAGGGATAAACGATCATCATAATGAAGTAAGAGAAATCAGAGCTCGCACAGAAAGATTTAAGTATTCGTTGTCCCGCGTGCTGTTCGAGAGTGGATAGGCAGAGAAATAGCTTGAAGGTGGTGCTATGAACCCCCAGCCTGGACTTAACTGTAAATCACAGAGTAGTCACGCAGATGTAGACGTAGATGCAGGTGACAGCATTCTCATCTGAACTGCAGATTGCTGAATACATGATACTTTTGCAGAAAACTTCCATATAAACAATGTGACGTCGTATGATGCACGACAAAGTGTCAGGATGGCGGCTGTCATTGAGGCTCCCCTTGACGGTGGAGCAGAGAAAAGACAACACTAGACATGGCAGTGGCAACCACGTTGTCTTTTCAGACGCGTTCCCATCCGATGTACGTAATCACAAAGGACGTATCCGTGCGTGATATTCCAGGAAGAACGTTACCAGAATTCAATCGTCATCGTCTTACCTGCCCGGCATCTGGATTTATGGTATTGTATGCCACAGGGTGCAAACCAGAGCAAGTATGGGTCACACTGCCCATAATTAGGACAGCAGACGTTAATATTTCTGTCGCGTTAAGACTGATAGCTCTGCCTTGTCTTCAAGGTCTCACTCACAATTTAAAACAACGTAACGGAAGATCGAATATAGTCCTGATTGTCCTGCCGTGCACCGAAACAGTGAGTGCTCGACTTTGGAAATGGCAAGCACGTCCCCCAGGCTCCTATCTGGAAATATCTAGGTATATCACACTACAATTGCCGGCCGAAGTGGCCGTGCGGTTCTAGGCGCAGCCGCCTGGAATCGCGAGACCGCTACAGTCGCAGGTTCGAATCCTGCCTCGGGCATGGATGTGTGTGATGTCCTTAGGTTGGTTAGTTTTAACTAGTTCTAAGTTCTAGGGACTAATGACCTCAGAAGTTGAGTCCCATAGTGCTCAGAGCCATTTGAACCATTTTGAACACTAGATTCGCCATTGATTACGATCGATAAATTACGGTTTAGAGCTCAAGCAATATGGAATAATGTACCCTTACATTTCAGCCAAGCCCAGTTCGACTCCATGACCACACAGGTTAGAGCCATTGTTCCTGGCGAAGGTTGCATCTCTGTGTACGAAATCCAGGACGCAGTGTACTGAATATATAACCTACCAATTTAATTGGTAGAGAACCTGCCCGTAAAAGTCAAAGATCCCGAGTTCGAGTCTCAGTCCGGCACACAGTTTCAAATAAGTTTCATATCAGCGCACACTCCACTGCAGAGTGAAAATCTCATTCTGGAAATATCCCCCAGGCCGTGGCAAAACCATGTCTCTGAAATATCCTTTCTTCTAGGAGTGCTGGTTCTGCAAGTTTCGCAGGAGAGTTTCTGTGAAGTATGGAAGGTAGGAGACGAGGTCCTGGCGAAAGTACAGCTGTGAGGACGGGGCGCGAGTCTTGCTTGGGTAGCTCAGTAGGCAGAGCACTTGCCCGCGAAAGGCAAAGGTCTCGATTTCGGTCCGACACACAGTTTTAATCAGCCAGGAAGTTTCAAATTTAATTTGTCGTCTTCCTGTTGTAATGTATCAGCACAGAGGGTAAAATTACATTATCTGCTACTGTTCGTGGTGTTGAAGTTTTAATGGGCAACAGTCTATATTTTCAATATGGTTTAATAAAGAAGCCGCCATGTCATCAACTGAATTATTCAGAGTGTCCATCAAGGAATGTATCTATTATAAATTGTAATGGTATCAACTGTAAGCGTTGTAGAGTGTTGGTTCAAGGTCAAAACTAAAGAGTGAGTCAGTTGTAGATAAGCGCAAGCGAAAGGACTGCTTGCTTTCCTGCTTGCAACGGCACGTATGTAATATGGATACTCCTGAGCGCAAAGCGATTTGTGTTCAGAAATTCGTCGATTAGAGTGGCCGAGCGTTCTAGGAGCTACAGTCTGGAACCGCTCGAACGCTACGGTCGCAGGTTCGAATCCTGCCTCCGGCATGGATGTGTGTGATGTCCTTAGGTTAGTTAGGTTTACGTAGTTCTAAGTTCTAGGGGACTGATGACCTCAGAAGTTAAGTCCCATAGTGCTCAGAGCCATTTGAACCAATTTCTCGATCAGAAATTCGCTAAGAGTGAATCTGTGATTTCAGTTTAATGTTCATTGTGATCCTCAATCAGTCAAAAACATCCGCCAATGATACAGCAAACTCGAAACGACCAAATGTGTGTGTAAAGGGAAAAGTACGCGATGAGTACAAGTGCCCAAAGAGGATGTCGACCGTGTCAAAGCATCCTACCTACGTAGTCCTAAGAAGTCTACCCCGGAAGCAAGTCTTGAACTTCAACTGCCAAAGATAACAGCGCGAAAAGTTTCATGAAAATGTACACGTGCGTCCATATTGATTACATGCTTGAAAGCCAGGTTAGTACGGTGTATGTTATAACTATGCAAGCGAATTGTTGCAGTTGGAAAATGACTTTCTTAATCGTATGGTGTTCACTGATGAGGAAACTTTTCATCTGAGTGAAAGATAAATACACATAACGTTCCATAAACTTCTTCATGAAGCTTTACAGTAAAAATACGTTTCCTGAAATTAAAACTTTTCTGCGCTGTGTACCGTCTTCAGACGTGCTGACCACTTTTTTCGCTGATGTTACCGTAACATGGATGGCCTAGCCAGATATGTTGCAAGAGTGGCACGTTCCGCAACTAGATGAATCTGAAAACTTTGTGTGGCAACAAGGTGGTGTCCTCCTAGTTGTCATGTCTTCGTAAGAGAGTGATTGAGCGCCGAAGTCCCCGACCGACAGAACGGTCCTAATGGTCAATACGAGTGCGCACTTTTCCCATAGCTTCCCTTCTTCTGACCTCACATTATGTATTTGTTTTTTTCCTTCGGGCTTTATAAAACATCATATCTCCGTTCCGCCACTATCAAATGATTTTCCAATGTTCGTAGCAATAGACGGCAAATCATCGAGTAAAACTGAAGTGATATCTGGTGTTCCTCAGGGAAGCGTCCTCGGACCTCTGCTGTTCCTGATCTATATAAATGACCTGGGTGACAATCTGAGCAGTTCTCTTAGGTTGTTCGCAGATGATGCTGTAATTTACCGTCTAGTGAGGTCATCAGAAGACCAGTATCAGTTACAAAGCGATTTAGAAAAGATTGCTGTATGGTGTGGCAGGTGGCAGTTGACGCTAAGTAACGGAAAGTGTGAGGTAATCCACATGAGTTCCAAAAGAAATCCGTTGGAATTCGATTATTCGATAAATAGCACAGTTCTCAAGGCTGTCAATTCATCTAAGTACCTGGGTGTTAAAATTACGAACAACTTCATTTGGAAAGACCACATAGATAATATTGTCGGGAAGGCGAGCCAAAGGTTGCGTTTCATTAGCAGGACACTTAGAAGATGCAACAAGTCCACTAAAGAGACCGCTTACACTACACTCGTTCGTCCTCTGTTAGAAAATTTCTGCGAGGTGTGGGATCCTTACCAGGTGGGATTGACGGAGGACATCGAAAGGGTGCAAAAAAGGGCAGCTCGTTTTGTATTATCACGTAATAGGGGAGAGAGTGTGGCAGATATGATACGCGAGTTGAGATGGAAGTCATTAAAGTCGCGGCGAGACCTATTTACGAAATTTCAGTCACCAACTTTCTCTTCCGAATGCGAAAGTATTTTGTTGAGCCCAACCTACATAAGTAGGAATGATCATCAAAATAAAATAAGAGAAATCAGAGCTCGAACAGAAAGGTTTAGATGTTCGTTTTTCCCGCGCGCTGTTCCGGAGTGGAATGATAGGGAGATAGTATGATTGTGGTTCGAAGAACCCTCTGCCAAGCACTTAAATGTGAATTGCAGGGTAATCATGTAGATGTAGATGTAGAGACAAAAAACTGAATGGAGATTTGCATCTATTGCTTTGGACTTGCCAACAAGAGTGAAGGAACAATTGGATTTTAAATTGGATGCGTGTATACATTGAACATTTGCGAGGAAAAGTATTTCAGTTTACCTTTAATTTAGAGTCTGATTTTTTGCAATTAACTGAAGTAATCCGTTGTACTGTAGCATAGAAACTGGGATTTTTTACGGGTACCCTGTTGATGTAGGAAAGCAATCACTGATCTGAGTTCCAAACCCACTCTCCTCAGCGCGGCCTACTTCTAATCAGCAATCAGTAACGTCGTGGATGACACTGTCCTAAGCCGCTTGATCCTAGCTGCAGCGCCACTTCCGTATATTTCTGATAAATGGACTGCTGTTTGTGTACGGAAAGAGAGATCCAGCAGGTGTCCGACATTGAAATGTCACGGACACTGAAGCGCCAGGCACAACCGGCGGGAGACCTCGAGGAGTCCTTTGTCACCATTTACAGCCACAAACGGATAGCAAATAATTACAGTAGGAATAGACGTGCTGTAGATTCTGAGTTTTTCTAGATGTGTTCCATACGTAAACACTGTGTGTACACTCGTTGAACTGCATTACATATTTACATTGACCTGTGTTGAGGTCCGGCGTTTTTCACTCAAGTCACGCTTGTACTTTTAAATCTCCTTTCGATGAACTCTGGAAAATGGTACTGTATCGTGAATCACTTGTTCGTGCAGCCTTGCCCTTGTTACGGCCATTCGCCACTTTTATGGTAATGATCTCGTTGTTAATTCCCTCCTGCCTCTGACACGACGTCATTTCCTTTTCCTACAGTTATATTTAGCTGGCGTATTCTTCCACTTGGACCCTTACATGCTTAGGATGGTAAATACAGTACTTCTATATTCGCCTGGTACATTAAGAGTAGGGTTATCGATTCGCTACTTAAAGATAGAATGGCCTCACTGGAGGTATGTGATGTCGAGCACGACAGTAGGTCAATAAAATAACAGTTACTCAAGGACATGTTACTTATAATCGGTCTTGACTGCAAAATTTTTTATTCATATGACCGGTTTCGGTTCATTCAGAACCATCTTCAGATTTGATATTTCAGTTACAGGAGTAACCCGTCCAAATCCAGCAACTATCACATGCTGCGTCACAATTTGCATTGAATGAACCGAAACCGGTCATATGAATAAAAAGTTTTGCAATCAAGACGGATTATAAGTAACTTTATACAATCACTGATTGCTGCTATCCCATCAGACATTCTGTCTGTTTTTGCAAATACTCCAGGACAGTTGCTACTGATCAGTTCTACTGATGTCTTAGCACAACGAAAATATAAATATGTTGCAAATAAGTCTAATCATCATCTCTACCAAAGTGTTTATATGAAGGTTTTTACTATACCAAATCGTTCTGAGCAGTGGCTTGTGAATAACCTATTTTAATGTAAACAACTCCACAGCCTCTGCAGATGCTATTAAAATAAAAGTAGAATACGTATGCCTTCAAATGTTCTACATTAGTTTAACGCTAGTAAGAGACAATTTCTTAGTGCTATAAGATGTTATGTTCGTTGACAAGACATATGTAACGTTACTCGAATTCAGCCCCAAAGCTAAGGTATTAGGTCACGTCAGAGTAGGTGTGATCATTATACTGTACACAGTTCCTTCTTATTGTATCGCTAGCAGAAAATTCCGGCGTCGCCCAGTTATTTATTGACAGGTGTGCGGTCCACGCCAGTACCACGCAGCGTCTTGCCTTCATGTTTATGAAGTCGTATCTCCTGAAGCGCAGCGCCTGGTCTTTATGTCCAGTGTTTATGCAGTCATATCTCTTGAAGTAAGTGTCGTACAATGATGTAATTGTATATGTACATTCGACAGAGTACGTGTTTGACTAGAATTAACAGCAACGAAGTGATAAATTTAAACGTCATGCACCAAGCGGCAGTTTTCTACGCATCTCACTGTTTATGATGTCATGTCTCCTGAACGTCATGTCTTATAATGACACAATATTCTAAGTACAATCAGCTATATACTTGGACACGGCCTGGGATATTTATTGCGAATACCGTAGCAAAGAAGTAATAAATTTAGAATTCATGCATGATGCGGAAGTTTCTCACGCATCTAATCGTTTATGATTTGAACCGGTGTCCTTTCGAATGCAAGTCCAGTGTTTTACCACCTACTTGGTGCCATGATCGAAGCAGCCAATTCTCTTTGTAAGGTAGTCAACTGTCAACACAGTAGTACAACTATGTATGGAGCAAGGAACGTTTAAATGAGAATACAACTTGCTCCAAAGAGTTTACGCACAAGCATCTCACATAACGATAGTCCACTTGTGAACAATGACTTACTCAAACTTTGTCACAGGATGAAACGTTTGGCAGATCCATGTCTCTCAGTTATTGTAACAATTAAGTGAGTCCTATCGTATTGCAGTGCAACAGAAAGAAAGAAGTATAGAAGTACAAAAATGTCCCGGGAAGTCAGGATTATAGAAACAAAGTCACCTAGGAATGAAATAAATACGAAGTGCAGGGAAGCTAAGGTGAAATGGCTCCATGAATAATGCGAAGAAATCGAAAAAGAAATGACTGTTAGCAGAACTGACTCAGCATATATAGAAAATTCAAAACAGCCTTCGGCGAATTTAAAAGCAATCCCGTTAACATTAAAAAAGAAATGGGAATCGTACTATTAAATGCAGAGTAAAGAGTGGACGTATGGAAAGAGCTCAATGATGGTCTCTATGTGTGGAAAAACTGCCTGATGACGTGACAGATGAAGAAAAAGGAGTCGATATTTAAGATATAGAAGATCCAGTATTACAACCAGAATTTAAAAGAACTTGGGAAGACTTAAGATAGAATAAGGAAGAAGTGGCAGATAACATTCTATTATAATTTCTGAAATCGCTGGGGAAAGTGGCAACAATGACCATTCACGTTAGTGTGTTAAACGTATAAGTGTGACGGTATATCATCTGACATTTGGATAAACATCATGCCCACAATTACCAAGATTGCAAGAGCCGACGACTGCGAGAATTACAGCACAGTCTGCTTAACAGCTCGTACATCCATCATCCAAGTTGCTGACAAGAATAATACACAGAAGAATGGAAAAAATTGAGGATGTGTTAGATGAATTGTTTTACTATAGGAGAGGTAAAGGCACTAGAGAGGCAGTTCCGACGTTGCGGTTGATAATGGAAGTAAGACTGAAGAAAAATCAAGAGACATTCATAAGATTTGGCGATTTGGAAAAGCGTTCGACATTAGAAAATAGTGCAAGATGTTCAAAATTCCGAGAAAAATAGGGGTTAACCATAGAGAAAGATAGGTAATGTACAATACGTACAAAATCCAAGAGGGCACAATAAGACTGCAAGACCAAGAACGAAGTGCTAGGATTATAAAGGGTGTAAGCAAGGATGTAGTCTTTCGCCCCTACTGTCCTATCTATTCATCGAAGAAGCAATGAAGAAAATGGAAGATGGGTTTAAGAGTGTGATTAAAAGATATGAGTGATTAGGTTTTCTGATGACATTGCTATTCTCAGTAAAAGTGAAGAGGAATAGCAGGATTTTCTAAATGAAATGTACAATCTTATGAATGCGGAATACTGATTGAGAGTAAATCGAAGAAAGGCGAAAGTAAGAGAATTAGCATAAATGAAACCAACGAGAAACGTAACACCTGGATTGATAATCACGGTCGAAGCAAGGTGGACATGAAAAGCAAACTAGCATTAGCCAAGAGAAGTGTACTAGTACGAAACATAGACCTTAATGTGGTGTGGTAATGAAACATAGAGTATGGGTAACCCGGAAAAGAAGAGCTTAGAAGCATTTTAGATGTGGTGGTACAGAAGAAAGTTGAAAGTCAGGTGGATTGATAAAGTAAGGAATGATAATGTTCTCCGGAGAATAGGTTAAGAAAGAAATATACACGGAAAACACCGAGAAGAAGAAGGGAGATGGGTTATGACATTTGTTAAGACATCGCGGAATATCTTCGATGGTATTCGAGGGAGTTGTAGATGGTAAAAACACTGCAGGAAGACAGAGATTAGAATACATACAGTAAATAATTGAGGAAATACGTTGCTATTGATACTATGAGATGAAAAGGTTGACAAAGGAGTGGTGGGTCGTACCAAATTACTCAGGAGTCTGATGAGTCAAAAAAAGAAAAAAAGAAAAAGATCATACTGCATCACAGATACCTCTAAATCGAAGTTGTGTTGTGAGTTACGGCCGGAAAGTGGGTAGGATGTACTATCAGAAGCCTGAACCCGCCGTGCTGGCGTCATAGTAGAAGGTGCCGTGGAGGAAATACGTAACAAATAAGGCCGAGCAAGTCAGGAACGTCCGAGCAGCCAATAAATTTGTTACTTGCTTTCCAATTGCGTCTTGTGCAAACTACACCAAACTGCTGCAGAACCTTACGTGAAAGGCAGAACAGTATAGGAATGCTATTTGTAGTACGCCGCAGTCTAATGTCTCGTTGATTCATTTGATACTTTTATTACAAGTCTCCGTAGCTTCATTCCTGCTGGGAATATTTCAGTGGGTCAACGCAGTCGTTACATGTGCATTCGTGAAGAATGATGTACTCCACTCCGCAATGACATTACTATTGAAACTGTAATTTCATTTCACAAGCAGGTATATACTACAACTGAACTTCCCGCCATATAAAAACGTATGGCTGATGAGTGGTCGTATCATCACTTTTGCGGTTTTCTGATTCTTACCAGGCCAGACAAGCTGCAAAGTCGATATAAACCGCCCACTTAAAGCGCAGTAGAGGTACAGTATTTATCACAAGAAGATAACACAATACGTTCTAAATGCAGTTACAGCTTCACTTTTTTAGATCAGGAAGTCGATGACGATAGGTCAGGAGCTCATCTTTAAAAATGTAAATAATTGGGCATGGTTTGTTTTAAGGCTCCGGCCTAGCAACTTTTTTCAGGAATTTCACTACTTTGTTTGCAGTTTCCACTCTAATAATTTTGCTATAGTCCTTTACACTCATCCCATTACATATTCGAGTGGACGCTAAAGACCTTAGTGTCATGTACCGACAAAACGTTTACCGCGTCGTCATCACCAGTAATTGTTTGGATAGCTTCAGGCCATTTCTAAGAATTCTGAAATGGTATTTGTGAGATGTTTTGCAGCTCACTCCATACACGAAGAAAACGTTTCTTCACTGTGGTGCGTCTCTCTACCCACTTTTTTCTCTGCTTCAGTCCAGTGGATTATACTAAGTTCTCCAAAATAGTTGCTGACCTCGCCAAGCAATCCTGAAGTAATAATTCCAGTAGCCACTTTTGTATGAAATTTTAAAATATTTAATTCTCTGCAGTTTCAGTCTAATGATAAAGACCTATCCCATGTCAATCAGCGCAGCTTCTCTTGCACATGTGACTGTAAAGCCGGTTCGATGGAACACCCCAAAATTACGCCCAGCGCCGAATAATTATTAGCGATAAAGAATTAGGAAGTCACTCACGTTAAATGTACGTGTCGACAGACCTATGAGCATTAAAATGGGATGTATACTTAGGAAGCGTGAAGGCTAACGTTTTTTCAGCTATCCGCCCTGTAGTTGCCTTAGCCAACAATATTCCGAAGCATGTCGACTTTTGGCGAATCGACCCTGAATATCCCTGGCATTTCAGTGTCGGACGTCACCTGGGACGCTGTTTCCGTATGCAGATAACTATTCAGTCAGCAGATATGTACTGTTAAACAGGTAGTCAAATAACTGTTGAAACATTGGGCCTGTGTTCCATTCGTGGTTTAGTGGTTAGACCCAGAGCTCCCAGGTTCGATTCCCCGTCGGATAGGATTTTATCCTCTCAGAGACTGTGTTCTATGTCGCCCTCATCATTATTTCATCACCATCGAGTGAAGTGGTGAAAAAAATTAAAAAAAGAGAAGGGGGTGGACAAGCATTAGGCAGCCGAACTGCCCCAGGTCGGCAGATGTCTCTCGGCGAGTAATGACAAACGATCATTTCATTTCGTCCTTTTCATTTGGAACCGAGCTAACACTTCACCCAGACATCAGCACCATATTTAATCTTTAATTTCCATGCAAAACTTGATTTCATAATATGCTAAAAAGTTCAGCTGAAGTTTATTAGTGATTCAATCCTACGAATAATACGTAGTCATTACTACTTGTGTAACTTTTTTACCTCGTAAACATGGGCATCAAAGTCGCTCTCTTAACCATTTCAGATGCTCTGGCTACACCTGCGTAAATTGACTTGTACTGTCTTAGCTGCCACAGACGTAATTTTTCTCAATAGAAATCTGAGGTACACATTTGTGAATGTTCACTCTTTACATCATTCGCAAGTGCTGCCAGCTATTGGGCATTACTGCGAAAATATCAGCAAGTCACTGAAGCAGTGCGTAGCAGCTCGCGACCAAGAGAATGTGGTCGGTTCGCTATACTGCACTTCTTAATTAATTACAGTTGTTCTTATTTTGTATGGTAATTATTGAATGATCATTTTATGATTTATAACAGTAGAGAATATTTAGTAACTAGATACTAATCCATAAAATGAATCCATGTGTACAAAGCATGTTGTGGAAACTAGTAAATATTTTTGTACAAATATTGCAACTGAAATCATCTAAAAATCATATAAGAACATTACCACACGAAGAAAAATTTTTACTTCCTCCATAAAGATTTCAGGTTTGAAAGGGTTAATCGTTTCTGTACTATCCTAGTAGCTATTATGTATGTCACTATTTGCGAGTCTCTATTTCGGTAACATATGTGTATAACAAAGGGGTTAAGCTAAGCTGTTATCACCATCAACGTTGGTTTAGACACCAATGTGCTTTACTAGGCATGGTCCTATTGGAAGTAGTATGCCCTTGCCTTTCTCCGATCTCCGAAATGACTTACCTAACTAACTATCAGGGGACCTGCATTTCAACATGGACCTTGATCCACTACGCTACCTGGCATTTTTCAGATTAACAAATATTTCCAGAGGTGAAAGAAGTGATAAGTGACAGATAAAAATCCTAGGACTGGCCGGGGCCCGAACCCCAGACCTCTAACTCACAATCTGGCTAAAAATATACAAAAATGTATCAGTAGCAGGAACGCAATACCTGTAGATTTAAGTTATAACTAATAAAAACGTCCCATATTGGAACAGATTATAGACATGTAGTGACGAGACATCAAGAAACCTCCGTTTAGAATTTTGAGCAACACCACTGGTCTGAAATTTACTAAATTCTTGTGAATGAACACTATAATACACTGCAGTGAGATAGCCAGACTGAATTCCGATATTGTAATTTTTTAAAGAAATTTCAAGAAACCTCCGTTTAGAATTTTGAGCAACACCACTGGTCTGAAATTTACTAAATTCTTGTGAATGAACACTGTAATACACTGCAGTGAGATAGCCAGACTGAATTCCGATATTGTAATTTTTTTTTAAGAAATTTCGTCCTTGGCATTCTCTCAAAAAGCGATGATAAAAGAATGTTCCAAGCTCAGAGGTTGAAATCCACGAATTAAGCTGTGTCTCATAGAGTGAGAACATGTGCCACAGTTTAATTAGGCGCTTAATGCTATCAAAAATAGAGGATAGTTTCAGAAAGTCTGTTTTCATGATTACAATAATACAATCACTGAACTAATTAAGTTTTTCAAGCCTAGACCAACAAGTTTCAAGAATTTACTATCATTTTCAAGAGCTGTATGAGTTACCATCATTTTAGTACTATTTTTACTATTTTAGTATATTACATATGCAGACATAATGTTATGTATGATGTAGCGTCCCTCTGTACTTGAAAATAACAACTAGTTACAGTACTATGCATAAAAATAACGGAGCTGTTATAGCAACTTTACTACCCAGAAAATTACACAGGCATCCTACCGAATGGATACATTGATGTCCACGGCTGCTTTCAACCTGTTCAAGGGCAGCAGAGTATGTGAAAGTAATGAGGTTCACTGTCGCCCCCTTTTTCAATTCATTTATTTATACATAAGCGTACAGTCACGCAGTAATACGACTTTTCGATGTCATCCACACAAGATACGCATGTGCTTCGTATACTTCGGTGGGGAGAGAATGATGATCTTATCTCAGTATGGCATTTTCTGTCAAATCCAAGGAAACGATCAACAGAACAAGTAAATAATCAGTGATGCCTTAAGGTTAAAAAATGGCTCTGAGCACTTTGGGACTTAACTGCTGAGGTCATCAGTCCCCTAGAACTTAGAACTACTTAAACCTAACTAAACCTAAGGACAGCACACACATTCATGGCCGAGGCAGGATTCTAACCTGCAACCGTAGCGGTCGTGTTGTCCCAGACTGAAGCGCCTAGAACTGCTCGGTCACACCGGCCGGATGCCTTAACGTTTTGAATATCAGTAACTCCAGCGTTGCACAGCCCGTAGCAGACTACGTAAGCATCTCGCTATGTGAAGTACCGCTAGATACCAGTCACGCGCAAAAGAGAAGAGATGAAAGAACTTGCTGAATGGGCACCATGAAAAATTTTTCCAGACAATCTGCGATTTAGTCACAGTTACGTTGCATTCAACTGACAATGAGGATTATGGCAATTTAATAGAACTAAAAAACTGAACATATTTTCCAAACCGGTATTCAATCTCGGGCCTTTGCCTTTTGATGAAACTGCTCTCTCAGTTTATAAGAAACGACTGAAATTTTATAAAAGGAGCTACTCAAGAGAGCTTTCCAGTTATATGCAGCGTCCTATTCGCTGACCTACCTTTTACAACAATGATGCGTTGAAGTTTAAATTCTCTGATACTTAGCATACAATACTCCATGAGCTGTATTTCGCCTTTCGTAACTTGAGCAATCTTTATTGTTCAACAAAGACGTTTAACAGCACGAGTTTACTTGAGGGTTCTCAGACGAAACAAGCGCTGTATCAGTGTTAAGAGGTACAGAGGCGAGCGAGTGGGCTTACCCCCACTTCCTCCTACCTGTGCCACGTCATCAAAACGCCCCTGGGCATAACATACAAAGAGTAGAATTAAAAATAAAAATAACTTTTCCAAATTCAGTCAACATGTATGGTTAAGTATGTTAATGTGAGTCTCAGACTGATAAAACGACTATAGCAGACGAAAAACTACGATCTTAAAATAAGTGGCGCTAAATAATAAAACTTGAAAGGTAAAAATGGATCAGAATAAGCAAAAGTAAGTTACAAGTCTCACCATTATCACAGCAATATTTTGGCCATAATCGGCATTTTTACGAAAAAACTGAAGGCGCTAAATATCAAACTCCGAAAGATTAAAGTTCGTAGGTTACTTCAGTTACATTTAAAAACATTAACTGTGTGACACCAATGAGCTATCTCTATTAGTTTTCGAGTTATTTACTAGAAATCAAATATGAAACGAAAACTATGTTATTTATGGTAGATCAAGTATAATTGGTATATCTAATAGAAAGTTCCAATTACAACACGCGATTACATCCAGGAAACAATACGACAGTACAAAGATTCAAAACTGTATTTTAAATAACTATGAATACAAGGAATCTTAAATGGTTTAAATGGCTCTGAGCTCTATGAGACTTAACTTATGAGGTCATTAGTCCCCTAGAACTTAGAACTACTTAAACCTAACTAACCTAAGTACATCACACACACCCATGGCTGAGGCAGGATTCGAACCTGCGATCGTAGTTGTCGCGCGGTTCCAGACTGTAGTGCCTAGTACCGGCGAATCTTAAATGTTCTACTGTTAGTTCTATTCTAAAAATTCTGGCCGGCAAAGTTTAAACGCAGTCATGCTAAAACTGTTTCAGTAACTATAGCAACCTTAACTCTATTTATATAAAAAATAAGAAGATAGTAAATCGTTAAAATACAGTTATATTAATTAATACATGTCCGAGAAAGGGGTCATTTATATACTGCTATCTGGGGCTAGGGCGGTTGATAGCAGATGTTCCGTTTGGACGTGCGCTGCATTCATATATATAAATATAGCCACAGAGGCAGTGAGAGGGGACACTTTGCACCGAGATATGAATCTGTTCGTGACAGTTGAACGCCTGCTCGTGGTGTCCATGGATGACGTCGAACTGGATAGACTTGAATGCGTTTTCGGTAAAGGTAGAAAGTGAACTTGCGAGGACTGTTCACCATCCTGGGTCTCTTAGGTTTCGTGGACATAGCTTATTGTCATGAACATAGATTAGCAAAGCGTAGAATAACAGCATGTAAACCTTTGGCTTATTGTCATGAACATAGATTAGCATAGCGTAGCATAACAGCATGTAAACCTTTACACGTTGATGTTCGGTTTTATGGGAGCCTTCCCCACAATATCTGACTACCTTTAGCACGTTCGCATTTTTTGGTGAAAATATATCACGTGGTTCTGACTACGAACGCTGAGATTTGCATAAGATGATTTGACTCTAGTTTGTACCTGAATAAGCATCTGTAAGTGCGGTGAAACATGTGGTACCTAATAATAAAAGAATGTTACTGCTGAAGCTATTTTATTTCTCGATAATTATCATATATCGTGGCCTTGGTTGGCCAGAATTAAAATGTGTGCTGCGACCGGACTCGAACCTCAATTCTTGGATTCTTGCCTTTCAAGGGCACTACAGAACTAATATTGCTATCAAGAAGCACCTCCTAGAGAACAACTCAAAGCTCCAACTTGTCCCAGACTTCACAGTCGATCTTTGACTATGCTGTGGGGCTACTGTTTACAAGGGAAGGATACGTGGAGAGCTGTCCACAACAGAACGATTGATGCTAATATTTAATGGCGCACAGTTTTACTTCTCTCACGCGCAGTGAACGCCAGGTATATTGTGGGGAATGACTTGAGTGTCAGGCTGTCGATAAGCTAAACCCTCGCTCCTCCCCCCCTTCCTAATACGACCTCCTTCCTTTCGACAGGTTTGGTTCTGAATTGCAGTGTGTGGGGCTATAGGGAGTATGGAAGAGAAGTGGGAAGAGGTGACAGATTTTGAAGTTCGAACATGTCACTCGGACACTTAGAAATGGCGCAACTGATGACATACAACGTGGGAAACAGAGGTGAAGCGTGGAGGGGGGAGGGAGGGGGATAAACGGTACGAAGTTCATTATTTTGAAATACGACCAATAATTCCATCATTTATTTTCGCTGTTTCCGAACAGACGCAATAATTCCCCTTTTAAAATCAAACTTCCCGTGCTCTTTTTCGTAGTAGACTACTGTGGTGAAAGCTCACTGAAAACGTAAAATCTAGGAGGATTTGAGGAAAAATGGGGAATGAAAGTATGTTTTAGATCCCGCTGACAAGCGAGTAATTTGAGAAGGATATCTGGAAAAATTGGCGCAAAATCGTCCATTACCTGACATTTAGCTATGTGGTTCTAGGAAACCACGTGAAAATTGAACACGTAATACAGAGCGAGAACACGACTCCTCTGCCACAACCACCACTCACTGCTGCTGCGCTGTTGAAGCATCGTATGATCCGTGCAAATGCAACCGGTGTTTTAGATGATTATGTTTGGTAACTAATGGAATTAAATGTAAATCCTTTCAAATATTCATATTTTTACGTCGTAGCATGACAAAAACCAAGAACAACGATACTTCGATTGCCCAAAAAGCAGTAGAGAGAACCTTTTTGGAAACAAATAACGTGAGCCCGAATCAATACCGATGGATAAAGCCAGAATAGTTTTGCACGAGACACACTCTTACACAGTTAAGACTTAAAATACAAGCACAGGAAAGTGAGATAGCAATTGTATTCCATAATCGACATACTGAATGCTACAATGAGGAGATAAGAACTGCCGATGTAACCACTGGACCAGACATTTATCTTATACAGAAAGCCAAAGCTATTCCTCATGTGACGAGTTCGTGTCGGCTACTGGAGTAGCGACAGCAGAAAGCAGAATTTTGTGCCACAGAAATAATACCGCTACACTCTTCAAGTCTCACTTTTTCGCCCGACTGGTAGGGTATTTTAGTTGTGCAGTCATTGTGGTATAGGGATAGCCTCTTTGAGTAGTAATCAATAGCCGGCCGCTGTGGCAGGGTTATAGGCGCTTCAGTCCGGAACCGCGCTGCTGCTGCGATCGCAGGTTCGAATCCTGCCTCGGGCATGGATGTGTGTCACGTCTTTAAGTTAGTTAGGTTTAAGTTGTTCTAAGTTCTAGGGGACTGATGACCTCAGTCGCTAAATCCCATAGTGCTTAGAGCCATTTGAGTAATGAAAACTTTCTGGGTACCGCATTTGAAGTCAACCACTGCTCTAATTTTGAATAAAAATCATCATAATGGCGGCCGAAACTTCCGGTATACGTTGTCACCCTCAATCTACCAACGGCCTTGTCAAAGAGGGTGGACGGGTGGGCAGAGGTTCAGAGCACTCTCTTGCCACTGGTGTGGGAAACTACCCCTAGAAGACGGATGAGTCAGCAATTATCAACGGCATGAGAATGCAGAAGGTAATGGTAACCACTGCACTGAAGACACATAAGGTGTGTCGACGGGACATGTGGCCTCCAACTGAAAAAAAAGGTAACGATGATCTTTCTATTGGTAAAAGTTTTCAGATTAGTCTTGCATTCGGATCTCTAGATGGGAATGCCAAGGGGATTGTGATCACGAGAAAAAAATGGAATAACGACCGACAGGACAACATTCTACGAGAGGGAATATGAAATATCAGAAGTCAGTACCTAATCGGAAAGCTAGAAGGCCTGAAAAGGAAATTCAAAATTTAAAGTAGATATAATTGGTGTCAGTGAAATGAAATGGGAAGAAGATAAGAATTTATAGTCAGACGAATATAGGGTAACAGCATCACCAGCAGAAAATGGTATAACGGGAGTAGGAATCCTTGTGAAAAGGAGATTAGGGCACAGATGAATCTACTTTAAACAACTCAGTGACAGGGTTGTATCCCATCGAATTCGATCGAAAACCAACCCCGATAACGATGGTTGAGGTATTTATACCGCCTTCGCAAGCAGAAGACGAGGATACAGAGAAAACGTACGAGCATACTTAAATGTAAATGGTTCAAAATGGTTCAAATGGCTCTGAGCACTATGGGACTTAACTGCTGAGGTCATCAGTCCCCTAGAACTTAGAACTACTTAAACCTAACTAACCTAAGAACATCACACACAACCATGCCCGAGGCAGGATTCGAACCTGCGACCGTAGCGGGCGCTCAGTTCCAGACTGTAGCGCCTAGAACCGCTCGGCGACTCCGGCCGCCAAATGTAAATGGAGGTGAAAATTTAATAATCGTCAGGGATTGGAATGCTGTAGATAGGTAAGCAACAGAAGAATGTGGGTTTGGCAACAGAAATGAGAGAAGGAAAGACTGAGTCCTGCAATAAATTTAAATGATTATTCTGTTCAACAATCACAAGAGGAGGACTGCAGATGAATTAAATTGTGATCAGACAGAGAAAATCAGATATTGGACTGTAAAGGATGTGAAGCTGCAGATATAGGCTCTGACCGTCATTTAGTAATAATGAAGTGTGGGCTGAACTTCAAGAGAATCGTCCGAAAGAACCAGTGTAGAAGGAATCGCGATACTGAAGTAATGAGGGGAGATATATGCCTATGAAATTCGATAAGGATTTGGATACTTTGACGAAGAATACCATATTAGCCACTTCAGTTGAAGAAGAGTGGACGTGTAAGGAAAGAGTAATCTCAGGTGTTTGACGATCGTAGGTACAATGAAGGTAACTGCGAAGAAACCCTGGGTGACAGAAGAAATACTTGACCGTATCGACGAAGGAAGGAAGCCCAAAAATGTCCTTTAGCAGCCAAGGCAAAATGGGTTCAGGGAAATTGTGAAGAAATAGACATCGAAAAAGATGTAATCGTCGGAAGTACTGACTCAGCATACATAATCCTCAAAGCAATCTCTGTTAAACGCAGAGAAGAGGGCGGATAGATGGAAAGAGTACAGTGAAGGCTTCTGTGACGGGAAAGGACTTACCTGATGTTCAAAATGTTCAAATGTGTGTGAAATCTTATGGGACTTAACTGCTAACGTCATCAGTCCCTAAGCTTACACATTACTTAACCTAAATTATCATAAGGACAAACACACACACACATGCCCCAGGGAGGATTCGAACCTCCGCCGCGACCAGCCGCACAGTCCATGATTGCAGCGCCCCAGACCTCTCGGCTAATCCCGCGCGGCTCTTACCGGATGATTGAGGAAGAAACTAGAGAAGATAAGCAACACATAGGGGATCCAATCTTAGATTGAAAATTTAGAGGTATCTGGGAGCTTAATATCAAATTAAACAGAGGGGGCAGATGAAATGAAATGTCGTGTGGCGAGGGCCTCCCGTCGGTTAGACCGTTCGCCTGATGCAAGTCTTTCGATTTGACGCCACTTCGGCGACTTGCGCGTCGATGGGGATGAAATGATGATGGTTAGGACAACACAACACCCAGTCCATGAGTGGAGAAAATCTCCGACCCAGCCGGGAATCGAACCCGGGCCCTTTGGATTGACAATCTGTCGCGCTGACCACTCAGCTACCGGGGTGGACAAGAGGCAGATAAAATTCCATCTTAATTTCTAAAATTATTGGGGGAAGTTGCAGTCAAACGACTATTCAAGTTGGTTTTCAGGAACTATGAGACTGGTGACGTACCATCAGACCTTCGGAAAAAACATCATCGACGTAATTACGAATACAGCAAGGGAAGACAGGTGTGAAAATTATTGCAAATGAGACTAACATCTCATGCATTCAAGTTGCTGACGAGGATAATATACAGTTGAATGGAAAAGAAATAACATCACGATTAGCTTGGCTTTAAGAAAGGTAACCGCACCTGAGAGACCGTTCTGGCTTCGCGCTAGATACTGGAAGCGAGACTGAAGAAATGTCAAGATAAGCTCACAGGATTTGTCCATTTAGAGAAAGCGTTCACCAGTGAAAAATGGTGCAAGATGTTAGAAATTAAGAGAAAAATATGAAAAGACCGGTAACATATAACACGTACAAGAATTAAGCGTAAACTATAAGACTGGAAGCCCAAGAACGATGAGCTCGGAGTTGAAAAGGTGTATGCAGGGTTGCGAAAGACTGCAACCCTGTCTTTCGTCCCTGCTGTCCAGACTAAACATAGAAGAAGTACCGATGGAAATAAAAGAAAGGTTCAAGAGTCGCCCTAAGATTCATGTTGAAAGGACATCAGTGATATCAAAATTTAGTGAAACCAGCGAGCTAGGCAGGACATCCCATTACTGTGCACGCATGTATAGAGAAGCTATACAGACTCAGAAACATAACAATATAATGTTAACAGAAAAGAGGAAGGCTTAATGTTAGATAAGATACGGCGGTCGACTTTGCACCAACGATGTGACAATCGATTGCCTTAAATCGAGAATAATGATGTTAGAGATGGACTTACAGTCGGCCCCACGTGACGTACGGCAGTGACCTCTATGCGCCCTATATAAACGGTATAAACGGGACCTCCACGGCCTGGCAACCACTTTTTGACTCACTTCGGAAGATGTTGCCCGCAGTTGGCAACGAGACGTCAGAAAGAAGAAGTCTTACAGATCGGCCAAGGCATCTCAGCTGAGAAGTTTTAACTAATGAAGACGCCGACCGTAAAGCCTACACCTTATGATCAATGATAAGATTCACTAGTGGCGTTGCTATCCACAGTGAAAATGAAAAACTGCATGCCTAATAACTGGAATGAGCGGTCTGATGAGTACGGAATAGGGATTGAGTGTAAACCGGAAAAAGAACAAAAGTAATGAGAAGTAGCAGAAATGAGAAAAGCGTGAGACTTACGTTCGAAACTGTCAATTACGAAGCAAACGGAGTTGAGGAATTTGCTACCTTGGATTCAACATGACCCCACGATGGGCAAAGCAAGGAGGACATAAAAATCAGAGCAACACAGGAAAGGAGGGCATCCCTGGCTAAGAGAAGTCTATCGGTACCAAACATGGGCCTTAATTTAAGAAAAGACTCAGTAGAAAAACCGGAACACAAGAGGATCGGAGCGTTTGTGATGTGGCGCTACAAAAGGATTTGAAAAGTTAGGTTGATCGATAAGATAAGCAATAAAGAGGTTTTCCGCAGAATAGGTGAAAAAAGAAACATATAGATAAAAAGGATGATAGGACAAATGGTAATACATTAGGGAATAACTACCATGCTAGTGGATAAAAATGTTGAGGAAGATTGAGCTGCAATGCGTTCAGCAAATAATAGAGCACTTTGGGGGAAAAGCTAATCTAAGATGAGGTTAGCAATAGAAAGGAGTTCGTGGAGGGCCGCATTAAACAAGACAGAAAGATGACTCGAAAAAGTCCCATGCTCAAGCAATGAGGGGAGCAACATCAAGAATTCTGCATCGCCTTTTTAGGCGAGTTCCTGTTGGAGGTGGTTTGCTGTGCTTTCCTCCATCCTGTTATGAGGTGTCAATTTTGTCTAATTGGGGGTGATTGTGATCTTAATTGTACAGTGTAGTGTTGGGTGTGTGTTGTTATGGACGAAGGGAGGAGAGAGGCTGAAATCCGATGCCGGCACAGAGCCTCCACTGCGGAGAGCTTTGTAATTTAATGTAGGTCATTGCCTCGAAGACTGCTGATTAGGAACAACCTCTCTTCCTCTTGTAGTCTACCACTACGATTCGAACCGCTTTACCTTCGAGTCGAGCGCCATAAGACATAGCGTGCGTTAGGACGATGCCTGCGGAGGCAGGTAGTCGGGATATTAGAGATAGAACATGCAAACCTCTTTTATCCTAACATTAGACGAATAGTCACTTATTATTCACAAGAATTATTCAAATCGTTGCCTCAAAAAACTACATCAAGGCTCATCTATCAAGTCAATTCGCTGATACTGAAACGATAGCATATCACACATCTCTAAACAATTTTCAATATTGTCTCTTGACAATTCTGAAAGTATGGGTCACGGGGAAAAAGTGAGTGGTGTGGCAATGAAGCTCAATTGAAACCACCATGGAATAACTGCAAGTTACAGTTTACTGTTTCATGCTTAATAGTTAGTATAAAACTTCTGATACAATGAAGAATAGAAAATGCTCTGATATCAAAGGACATTCAAGCAGCAGAAGATAAATACTTTCCAGATCATCCACTTAAGGATCTTCATTTCTGCTATGGACCTATATGCTGAAACACTGTTACGCCAGCTAGTCACTTAGACTGACTGACACGTGTTCAAACGCTATAACTGAAGTGTCCCCATTGGCTCAAAATATTTGTGTCAAACAGTCGCTCTAAATGTTTCCAGAGCTCAAATGAACACACTGGTTCAACAATATGTAGTAGTTCCCTGCGAAGTAGCTCAAATATTTCTTAGATTAAGCTAGCCACAGAATTTACGGTTATCACTTTTACAATGGATAATTTTTGTGCAGAATTCCCATCAGAAGACAACACTATACGCCCCTTAGACGACCGACACACTCAGAAAAGTATTGTGCATGCCTACAGTATGACCTGATACTTCGACATTTGGGTAATCGAAAAGTGTTCTCAAAGAGGAATGGAAAATTAGTTTCCAACATCAGATCATTGACCATAGCGTTTGAGACGCACCACAAGACCTAATAGAACAAGGGTGGAGAAAGGAATTGGCCATGCCCTTTTCAGTAAGACCATAACGAAAATTCAGACAATCAATTTTGTGCAAACACAAGAGTCTCTATCTGCATAACCGGATGGGTATTTGAACAATGCTCTTATCTAGTGCGAGTCAATGCGTTAATCAGAACAGTGAGATTACATTTCAGTTAACATTCGTTAAAACTGTGAATGATCGCAACACATTCTCGATACAGTGGCTACCTATATTTGTTATTCGGTGCCACTCCGTAGTCAAATCTCTCTGCAGGTTGGAGCTCTACACAACGTGAGATGTGATCTCACTGACCACGCACTTTACCTTAATAGTATTCAGCTATTGGATAAGAGCACTGTAATAGTAATCGTAGTGTCGTGGTCACACTTCGAAAACAATTTCCCTGAAATAGAACCAGAAGGCCAAAGATTACCCTCATGTATTACCATCGTGGAAAACATTTTGTCGAACCATAAGGGACTGACAAACTGAATGCATTTCATTCAATCTTATATTTCTGAGTGGAAGAGGAAGGTATTTTATAAAAAGATAATTCGCACTTCAGTTTTGTATGCTACTCTATTTCATACATTTTGTGCTATCGTGCTTTTTCAGTCTATCCTAAAATCAGATATGAAGTATCACCGTGAGTACATCGACGTCGAGACGGTAAAGATTGAAAATGTAATGTCATTGAATCAATAATAAATGTGAATTTTACCAAACACCTCTAAATTTGAAATTTGATGACCGTACAAAGCAAACGGCATAGAGTGGTGTCGTGTACCTTTTTGATGGCATTGCCTTGTGAGATGCACGTAATTCAACAATAAATATTAAAAATGAAACATGTATGGGTATAATGTATGTCTACGTGCACTGAGACATGCTTGGAATGGCGTTAGCTGTCAACAGTATATGTCGCGTGTTAATGGACGGGTGTTTTTTAACACGCATTTGAAGTGAATTATTCATGTACTAGCTACTGTCAACGGCCTCGTGACACAGCAATTGTTAAGGATTTTCCGCTATTATTCACTGTATGAAATAAGATGTATGTCCGATGATTGTCTGCTATTTACTATGATTTCTAAAATGACGCGAGAACGTCTGCTGAAAATGCAAGCAATTAAAGAGTTCAATCGTGCTGAGAAGGACTTCAGAACTAATTCTTCCATGCACAGGAACATACTGCAAAACGGCGGAAAGCAACCGCTTATATGGCCGAGCGGTTCTAGGCGCTTCAATCGGGAACCGCGCGACAGCTACGGTCGCGGGTTCGAATCCTGCCTCGAGCATGGATGTGTGTGATGTCCTTAGGTTAGTTAGGTTTAAGTAGTTCTAAGTCTAGGGGACTGATGACCTCAGATGTTAAGTCCCATAGTGTTCAGAGCCATTGGAACCATCTGGAGCAACCACCAATAACCAATAATCTGTTTGTACACACGACTCCGACACCACAGCAGCATTTGCCGATGTAGTGCACTCTGTCTACTATAAAACGAAAGTTGTTTAACTTGAATTCTAAAGGGTAAACTGTCTTGTTAATTGCACATATGCACAACGTAAAGGCAAACATAAGGAAACACCGCGAGAATTGCGTGGTTGAACGTAATTGCAACTGTTATTCAAGGTTGCAGGTTGGGCTGTTGTATGTGTATACGAAAGGCACTCCTGTAATGTCAATAACAGGTTGCAAGAGGGACTCGTGATCATAACAGTGTATTGCGTAGTTGTCAGAGTATTACATTGGAGCCAAGTGAATTCGTACGTGGAAAAATTGTTGGTGTTCGTACGCTGGATGCTCCCGTAACTAAAATGTGCTGCAAGAGTTATCGCCCTGAAAATTTATATCGCATACAAGGAAAGCAGAAAACCATCATCTTATAAGTCACAACGCTGACAGAAGTCTGGGTTAAAATGGTTCAAATGGCTCTGAGCACTATGGGACTCAACTGCTGAGGTCATAAGTCCCCTAGAACTTAGAACTACTTAAACCTAACTAACCTAAGGACAACACACACATCCATGCCCGAGGCAGGATTCGAACCTGCGACCGTAGGGGTCGCGCGGTTCCAGACTGCAGCGCCAGAACCGCTCGGCCACCAGCGGTCGGCAGTGGGTTAAGTGATAGAGACAGACGATAACTGAAAAGGATTTCGACGAAGAATAAGAAGACGACAGCTGAAAAGTCCAGATCTGAATTTCGCACTCGCAATCTCAGCACCAAAAGTAAACAAAGGGAGCTCCTTAAGCAGGGAATAGGAGGGCGAGCTGGGATTCCAAAAACGTTCATTAGCGATGAAAGTGCCCGTAACGGGGAAACATTGTTCTGGAGACATAATACTTGGGTTATGAAGCAATAGCACAAAGTCATTTGTTTGGATGAGTCTTGTTTCACACAGTTTCCCGCTTCCCGCTGTATTTACGTCCCAAGAGTGAAACGTGGTAAGAGTTCGGTGATGATTCGGACAGTTACAATGTGGTTTCTATGAACACCGTGGTTACTCTGCAAGGTCGTGTTGTTCGTTGATCGTTTTGACTAATCATTTCCACTCTATGATACAACATTTGTTTTCCTGGGGTGATTCGGTGCTCCAAGATGACAGGATCGCTGTTCCACATATCTCGCATCGTCCAAGACTGGCTTTCTGGTGGTGGTGGTGGTGGTGGTTAGTGGTTAACGTCCCGTCGACAACGAGGTCATTAGAGACGGAGCGCAAGCTCGGGTTAGGGAAGGATTGGGAAGGAAATCGGCCGTGCCCTTTCAAAGGAACCATCCCGGCATTTGCCTGAAACGATTTAGGGAAATCACGGAAAACCTAAATCAGGATGGCCGGAGACGGGATTGAACCGTCGTCCTTCCGAATGCGAGTCCAGTGTGCTAACCACTGCGCCACCTCGCTCGGTAGGCTTTCTGGGCACGAGGATGAATTATCATATCTCTCCTGTACATCACAGTCACCAGGTCATAATCTTATTGAGCCTTAGTCATCTCCTTTGGAAATACACATTGAATGTCAGGACGTGAAAGTTGAAATGAAATGGTATGTTATATGCCCGACTTTTTCACTTGTTTTTCTATCAAATTCTTTGAAGCTCTGTAGCCTAAATATTTTCATTCTGGCCTTCATTTGCCAGAAAATCCAACAATAGGAAGCTTTTGGTCGGACAGCATATTTGTATTAGTAAATGCTCGTTAACCTTTGAGATCCTATAGCAGCTAGCGAAGAAGCTGCTAGAGCTCCATTGGTCAATATAAGATAGCTGTGCAGGTGGCGGCTGTATGAACCAAGAGCATTGTTGACACAACGTCTGTTCGGTGTAGTCATTTTTTATTATGCTACTTGCTGAAACGACACCGTGCCATTAGACAGCGTTTACAGTCAGGGGCCGAGGAAATGGCTTCTTGTCACAGGCTGGAGATCGGAAACGAGTGGTAGGAGACCTCACTTAACTCTTAATTCTTAAGTCGTCTTTCTTTTTTTCTTATGGTTCAGTTTTTGCGCGACTTCTTAGCCTATGCCTTTAGCGGGAGGGGGCGGGGAGGGGGGCAATTTCACAAATACAATGAGATTTTTTTTATTTTCTTAAACGATACCAATCATATCATTTGATTACCTGGCCGAGTCAGTAGCTGTGGTTCTTGACGTCTAAAATCGTTGTGTGTTATGCTCCGGGATCATCCTTGCAGATTAAAACTGTCTGGCTGACTGGAATTCGCGGGCATTGTTCTTAGTGACTAAGCCATCAAGGCACTACTCAAGACAAGTCCTCACAGTACCGCTACTCCTGCCTTAACTTGGCAGAATCTCTCCTGTCGCATGGGGTAGCCGCGCTGTCGTAGGTGCCATGTCACGGTTTGCACACCTGCCCCTCGCAGAAGGTTCGTGTCCTCCCTCGGAGATGAGTGTGTGTGTTGACCGTAGTGTAAGTTAATTTAAGTTGGATTAAGTAGTGTGCAAACTTAGGTACCGATGACCGCAGCAGTTTGGTCCCATAGGACATGCCACGATTTAAAAAAAAAAAAAAGAAAAAACTCCTTGGTACCTCCCAGGGCTGGCGCTCCTGGAAGCAAGGGCACTGCAGGGAAATGGCTTAGCCACAGCCTAGGGGGTTGGTCCCACAAAAAATCTTTTATTCTGCAGTGAATTGTACGTTGTATATCCCTGGTCGAGGATAGTTTGTGCTAAACCACAACACGAACACGGAACGCAACGATTCACGTAATTATCTACCAAATGGGCTACTCCGACACAATTTACAACCCGCCCTCATGACTTCACCTGAGCCAGTAACTCTTTCATACCCTCGAAATTTCACTGACTTTCTCCTGTGTAACCTTCGTGGCTAACACTCTTTGAGGAAATGATATATCGAAGAAATGTCTGATCTACAGCATAGGTGATTGTTTCCCTAGTAAAATCTGAGACTTAACCAACAAGGAACAAGGAGTAACTTAGATTTCTTAATAGTTATTAACAAGGTCCATATGACTATACCATTGCAGAAACTTCCCGGATGATTAAATCAGTGTGCCGGACCTGTACACAAACTGGGAAACTTGACTTCTGGGTGCCATGGAAGTCTAAAATGTAGGCCGCAGGTGTTGTGTTGTAGGAAGTAAACCTGTGATTTTTGGTAATGAGTCATACTTGGTTAGCTCCATTGGTAATAACATTTTATGCGGAAGGCGTTCGAGTCTCAGCTCCGCATACAGGTTTACTCTGCCAGGAAGTTTGAAACTAGCACCTCCCCTGCTGCAGACTGAACAGTTGTGGCGATATCTTACACCGCCAGGAATGGTAGTTGGAAAGGTATACACGAAAGCATATGTGCTGTTTGAAGGCAGGAGAAAGGTAGTGGACGACGCATCGTGAGTAATGCAGAAATGGTCAACAGGTATCACGAGAGGTGGACCTGCTAGCCAGGACGTGGGAAGTACTGCGTCACCATCAGAGAAGAAGTAACGGAAGAGTGGAACTGCCAGAAGAGCCCAATGACTTCGACCGCGGCCTAGTCATGTGATTTAACCTGAGCAACAAATACGCCAGGGACATTTCAACCATAATAAAGCTGCCCAAGTAAATTGTTATGATTGTGCTGTGAAAATGACAAGGAACCGGCAAACAAAGGCCAGGTAGACCTCATGAATTGACGGAGAAAGACCGTCGGGAATTCTGATGAGTGACTGTGAAATTTCAATTGAAATCACAGTAAAGAATCACTCGTGAGTTTCACAGTGCTACGAGCGGTGCACAGTGACCGTAGGGTGTTAGAAAGAAGGTGTTATAATGGTCCAACGGCTTCGCACAAGCCACAAATTTATGTAATAAATGCGAAGCGACGCTTGAGGAGGTGTAAAGACCGGTGACACTGGAAAATGGGTGACTGGAAAGAAGTGATTTGGAGTGATGATTCAAGCTATAATCTAAGGCGATCGGATAGAGGGTTTGGTGAATTCCTGGAGAACGTTATTGGTCTTCATGTGCGGTGCCCACATTTAAGTGCGGAGTAGGCGGTGCTATGGTACAGGAGTGGTTTTTGTGGTACAGCGTGCAGCAGAGGAACAGTTCGGACATGATGATTGTATCACCAAGTCATTGCTCGTACACCCTATCGGGAAGGACTGGCCTGGTCAGATTCCTGACATATTCGAGTGAAACACCTTCGGAGTGATCTAGAAAGTCGACTTCGATCCAGACGCCAATGTGCTGTCTTCTCTTGTTTCGGCTTTTAGCAAGGCTGACGTTAGTCCACAATCAGACACCTCAGTGTAAGTGTCTCCAGCAACGTTAGAACCGTCATAAAAGTGAATGGTGCACACATTCAATACTACTGTCCACCAATAGATGTCCGGATACATTCGATCAAACAGTTTAAGGCTGTTTGGGCGGCCATGTGTTACGTCTGGCTAACTTATGAGAGTCCCCTAGAACTTAGAATTACACTACTGGCCATTAAAATTTGCTACACCAAGTAGAAATGCAGATGATGAACGGGTATTCATTTGACAAATATATTATACTAGAAATGACATGTGATTACATTTTCACGCAATTTGGGTGCATAGATCCTGAGCAATCAGTACCCAGAACAACCACCTCTGGCCGTACTAACGACCTTCATACGCCCGGACATTGAGTCAAACAGAGTTTGGGTGGCGTGTACAGGTACAACTGCCCATGCAGCTTCAAGAGTTCATCAAGAGTAGAGACTGGCATATTGTGACGAGCCAGTTGCTTGGCCACCATTGACAAGACGATTTCAGTTGGTGAGAGATCTGGAGAATGTGCTGGCCAGGAGAGCAGTCGAACATTTTCTGTATCCAGAAAGGCCCGTACAGGACCTGAAACATGCGGTCGTGCATTATCCTGCTGAAATGTAGGGTTTCGTAGGGATCGAATGAAGGGTAGAGCCACTGGTCGTAACACATCTGAAATGTAACGTCCACTGTTCAAAGTGTGTCAATGCGAATAAGAGGAGACCGAGACGTGTAACCAATGGCGTCCCATACCATCACGCCGGGTGATACGCCAGTATGGCGATGACGAATACACGCTTACAATGTGCTTTCACCGCGATGTCGCTAAACATGGATGCGACCATCATGACGCTGTAAACAGAATTTGGATTCATAGAAAAAAATTACGTTTTGCCATTCGTGCACCCAGGTTCGTCGTTGAGTACACCATCGCAGGCGTTGCTGTCTGTGGGTCCAGCGTCAAGGTTAACCGCAGCCATGGTCTCCGAGCTGATAGTCTATGCTGCTGCATACGTCGTCGAACTGTTCGTGCAGATGGTTCTCATGCAAACGTCCCCATCTGTTGACTCAGGGATCGAGACGTGGCTGCACGATCCGTTACAGCCATGTGGATAGGATGCCTGTCATCTCGACTGTTAGTGATACGAAGCCGTTGGGATCGAGCACGGCGTTTCGTATTACCCTCCTGAACCTACTGATTCCATATTCTGCTAACAGTCATTGGATGTATACCATCGTGAGCAGCAATGCCACGATACGATAAACCACAATCGCTATAGGCTACAATCCAACCTTTATCAAAGTCGGAAACGTGAAGGTACGCATTTCTCCTCCTTACACGAGGCATCACAACAACGTTTCACCAGACGACGCCGGTCAACTGCTGTTTGTGTATGAGAAATCGGTTCGAAACTTTCGTCATGTCAGCACGTTGTAGGTGTCGCCACCGCCACCAATCTCGTGTGAATGCTCTGGAAAGCTAATCATTTGCATATCACAGCGTCTTCTTCCTGTCGGTTAAGTTTCGCGCCTGTAGCGCGACATCTTTGTGGCGTAGCAGTTTTAATGGCCAGTAGTGTACTTAAACGTAACTAACGTAAGGACATCACACACATTCATGCCCGAGGCAGGATTCGAACCTGCGACTGTAGCGGTCGTGCGGTTCCAGACTGAAGCGCCTAAAATCGCTCGGCCACACCGGCCGGCCGGCTAACTCGGCTGCAATGAAATATTCTGAATGTACGGTTACAGTCTATTAACGGGCTAGAGGTCTCTCGAGTCCCTTATTGGTTTACTCTCGCGTATAGCGAAGAAGTGGGTCCTTAGCCATCGGGGCACTGTAATTTGCGGAAATGTCCCCGGAAGCGACGCGATGGATGTCTGGCTGGCTGCGGCCCTAGTCCGACACTCGGCTGCCGGCTCTTGCAGCGCCTGCCGCGTACCGCCGTAAGCATCGCACCCTCGGCTACGCTCCGCCCCGCCGCTACCGCCGACGCGGACGCGGACGCCGCCTTGCTATATTGCTTCGCCACAGGGCTCTGGGCGGAGGCTGCGGCCTCGTAAAGACTGCCGCACATATGAGGAAATTCCAAAGTAGTTTCAGTCGCAGATGGGACCAACGCCGCCGCGGACGGCCTGCACTGGCCCGACCCGGGCCCTCCCTTCCCCTCCACGCCCCTATCCCACCCCACACCGTCCTCCCCCCTAGAGTCCTTCTTCACTTTTGTAGCCAACAACGTGTCCGCGTTTTTTATTTTTACTTCCCCCCTCCCTCCCCCCCCCGCCCTTCTCCCCCTCCCCGCCTGCCTGCAAGGCACACAACCCCCCCTTCACTTTACACCCCCACCCCCTCCTCTAAGCTGGCGCGCATCCTGCGTTAACAGAAGACGATCGGTCACTGCACTAATAGCCTCAGCCTGCTACGAGTTATTAATCTCTTTCAGATTTCGGCATGTGGAGCTCTGAACGAAAGGTATTCACACTGTGCGTTCGCTGGAAGCCTCTGTAATGTTACCGTAAGTAGCCCGGGTAGTAGGGGACACTGGGGTACATTTATGTACATTTCCTTTCTCAGTTATTTAAATATTTTTGTTTAGATTTGTCACTCATAAAAGTATTTCGTATTATAACATGGTTATAAAAATGTTACGTATACAGGTTGGTCGGAAAATGTCTGAAACGTTCTTAAGGGTGTTGCAGGGCAGATAGCACCCTGGCACAAATGCTAAAAAAAAATTCGATACGTTGCACCGTTTCCGTGTTATTAACCACTGAATGTAGCCAATCGGGGCGTCGTCCGCTCACTTTCAATCGGCCTTCCAGGAGCGGTGTTGCCCAACGAGTGCTTTGACTCGTTAGCTGAAACTTGAATTCGCGCGCGCAAAGACATTATTGGCTAACGTCAATGCTAAATAACTCTGAAATGGCGCAACGTATCGCATTTTTTCTTAACAATTTTGTCTCAGTACAATCTGCCCTACAACATCACGACAAGCGTTTCAGACATTTTTGACCACCCTGTATATTTATAACTAAACATTACATTTAAGAGCGCAAAATAATTTTTTTTATATACTCGAGTGCATAAACATGTGCCAGGTATGGGACAGGTTTACGCACCTTTGGGGGCGCGTTAACTCATATCACGGAACACAATGACGAATAAACAAAATTACAGGCTTGCTTACAGCAAAGAACGTGGTAAAATATAATTATTTTATTATCAGTAAAAAAAATGTTTCGGAGAAATTCCACCCGTTAGCATAATATGGCCTAAACAGAAGTCTGAATGTTAATAGAGGCCTATTCGCCTTCATTGTCCGAGTTGAAATGTATACACAGAAAAAAAGTAATAAGTTTCCTGTGGCACAGTCACCTGAGCCCACTGGATTGATTTTTGATTTCTGTTTGATTGTTGGCGCCGTTAAAAGCAGTTACTCTTTTTTTGGTGTCATAAGTCTTCTGACTCGTCTAACAGCGCTCCTGACGATTTTTTCCCCCTTGCCAAGCATCGCAGAGCAGCACTTGCAAACTACACCCTCAATTATTTGCTTGATCTATTCCAATCTCTGTCTGCCTCTACAGTTTTTCCCCTCTACAGCTCCCTCTACTACACTTGGAAGTAACACCCAGGTGTCGTAACAGACGTTCTATCATCCTGTCCCTATTTCTTTTCAGTGTTTTCCACATATTTCTGTCCATGCCGATCCTGCGGAGAAACTCCCCATTCCTTATCTTATCAGTCCACCTAATTTCCAACATTCTAAAATGCTTCGAATCACTTCTGTTCCCATTTTCCCATAGTCCATGACTCACTACCATACAATGCTCCAAACGTACATTCTCAGGAGGTTCTTTCTCAGATTAAGCCCTATGTTTGAGGCAAGTAGACTTCTCTTGGCCAGGGATGACCTTTTAAGCCAGCGCTAGTCCGCTTCGTTTGTCCTCTTTGCTCCGTCATCATGGGGTATTTTGCTGGCTAGTTAGCCGCATTCCTTAAGTTCTTTTACTTCGTGATCACCAGTTATGATGTTAAGTTTCCAGGTGTAACTACAAATGAAATTTTCGTTCACACTGTTTCATGTTGTAAGAGAAAGGACGGACTGGATGGAAAATCTGTTGAGATGCAAGCGCTTCCTAACAGACACTGTGGAAGAAAAAATACTTTCTCTGAAGAGAATGAAAGACGCCACAAAGGGCAACGAAAGTTACTCGGCATGAGGGGGATGGCACAAGACAGGAAAGAATGGAGAGTTACCACATGAAATTCTGCCTTTGGGCATTATTGATGACGTCAAACACTATTGATGACGTCGAAAGTACGCCTATAAATATTTTTTCTCGTTCTTGCTTTTAGCAATTTCTTACTCTCAACAGTCCTTACTCTTATTAATTCCTTCTGATTGACATTCACTAGGTTCAAATACCTTTTCTTAGCAATCTTTACCTTTTATTCTCCTCTGACTTCGCTTTTTTCAGACTGCGTTTCCAACTGCATACCTTACAGTTTACTTGGCTGTCGTCAGTTAGAATGACAATTCAAAATAGTGCGTAAAAGTGCCCCAACAGAACTGTCCCATCGCAGCGTTCGAATTAGTTTAGAAACTACAGTAACAACTTTCATGCTTTCAAGTAAAACAAATGTATTTTGTAAATAAACCAATATGCACCGTTTCTCAGTTGTAAAAAGGATGCTCCCTAGTAACTTCAATATTTGAGAAACAAAATTCCACATAAGCACAAGTATGTTCTTCGCGCTAAGATGTTCACTCGGTTGGTGCCGAAAAGTTTGTGAGAGCCCTCCATTGTCGGCAGTGCTCTAACAAGAATGGTTTCCAAGAAAAGTCCTGAGCGTAATCGTGCCCCATGGACTTACGTGTGCCGCTCTCCACTAACCTGCGCGCACGTTGACCAAATGTGGTGGAACCAGTTCATAATCAGCGGAAAGTCGTTCTCGGGTACTCAACCTGATGGCATCGTCCAAATAGTGCGACCTTTCGGCAAGGTGATCAGTTGTCATTTTCCTGCAGTCCCCATGACTGATTTGTCTTTCGCTGAATGTCGCCTCGCCGGCCGCAGTGGCCGTGCGGTTCTAGGCGCTGCAGTCTTGAACCGCGAGACCGCTACGGTCGCAGGTTCGAATCCTGCCTCGGACATGGATGTGTGTGATGTCCTTAGGTTAGTTAGGTTTAACTAGTTCTAAGTCCTAGGGGACTAATGACCTCAGAAGTTGAGTCCCATAGTGCTCAGAGCCATTTGAACCATTTTTTTGAATGTCACCTCAATATGGCAACAGGTCCACTAGTCGAAATATCGCATGATATGAACCGCTCTGAATATATAGAACATTTCAAAACAGATTAAATGCATTCTGAATTGCGAATATGGGCAACCATCCTCTGTAGAATGGAATGACGACAATGAATATTTGTGCCACACCGGGACTCGAATTTGCGTTTCCCACTTTTCGGGAACAGTCGCCTTACCATTTTTTAAAATCTCATTTTGTTCTGTATTGTTCGTTGACTTTGTTCGTGGCGGACATCCGATGACACGCGTTCAGGTTGTTCGTTGTTCCGTTCACTAAGTTTTTTTTATTACAGAGGGTAACTAAGCCCTCTGACCGAACACGCTGAGCCACCGTACCGACAACCATTTGGCTATCCGATCACTACCCACAACCAAATTCAAATTTCAATATGTAGCCAACCATGCATCTACAACTTGTACTCGTATGTCCACTACGTGTATTCCCATGCAGGAGAGACATTTTACTTGAAAGTCGCCTAAGCGGTGTTGGCGAATAAAAACGATACTGCAGTGCCTGTGTTATTGCGATTCATGATGCAAAATTCCTTGGGACACGCAGGCATGCATTTCCAAACGCACTGCAACATCGTATTTCAAAATAGCTTTACGATGGTAAAGTCTAAAGTCACACTTCAAGAAAACCTTGATGTAAAGCGATTAAAAGTACCTCGACAGTGTTGTTGCTACAAATGGTAAGTGTAAAAGTTGATTAATACCACAATTTCTGCACTTATGAGTTGTAAAGACAACACTGAAGAAATACTTACTATAAAACTGAATGTTTTCAGTCTGCGGCAGAAAGTGAGCTGATCTGAAACATCCTGGCAGATTAAAACTTTGTGTCTCACTGGGACTTGAACTGGGGACCTAAAGACTGAGCTATGCAAGTACGACTTAAGACCCGCCCTCACAGTACTGGTGGAAGTAAAGCTATGAGGGCGAGTCGTAAGTAGTGCTTGAATAGCTCAATCGGTTTAGCACTTGTCCGCTAAGGGCGAAGGTCTTTGGTTCGAGTCTCAATGAGACATACAGTTTTAATCTGACAGCAAGTTAATGGTTCAAATGGCTCTGAGCACTATGCGACTTAACTTCCGAGGTCATCAGTCGCCTAGAACTTAGAAATAATTAAACCCATCTAACCTAAGGACATCACACACATCAGTGCCCGAGACAGGATTCGAACCTGCGACCGTAGCAGTCGCTCGGTTAAAGACTGTAGCGCCTAGAACCGCACGGCCACTCCGGCCGGCCAGCAAGTTAAATCGTAAGAATTTATATGAAGTCAGTCTGAAGACGGTCTGTGGTTAATGAAATATTTGTCGTTCAGGCAAGTAAATAATTATGTTATACATGATTGATGGAATTGTAACTTTCACACCGTAATATTACGCAAAGTACTATTAGGAAATTACAGTTAAATGAATGGAAGTTCATATGACTGTATTAGCTGGTAGTCCTTTCAAAGACCCAAGACCGGTTTCGCGCCTTAAACGTACATCCTCGGGTGTATTTAAGTAATCACTTCACTCCTGAATGAGAATTATGGTGTTCCAAGGAGCAGCTAGAAACGAAAGTGAGTGAGATCCTTCATCGCTCTTATCAACAAACCATGAAGTTATTAAACTCCAATGGTGGGAGTTCTAGATAAAAATCCGTAAGTTAAGAAAATGATGATGAGGAAGTTCCAATAAGCGGGAGGAGTGTACACTAGACCTTAGTGGAGGAAGGCTGTAGGAGACGACGGTGAGAATTGATGTCATTAGTGGAGGGACATTGCGTGGATAAAGAAGGGTAATTTTCCATCCTGGAATTCGCCGGAAGTGGTTTATAATAGACATAGAAAAACTAAATGATTATTACCGGGCGGCCGCCGAAGCCTGCGGCTCTCAAATAGGGCAAACATGGCTTCCACTTTAATAGGCAACAATTTTTGTTCTTTAGGACGCTGGAGAGTTCTACAAGTTAATTACTGTACTACTGAGACCGTCGTGCCTGTTACACAAGAAGATTTTATCTACTACTTACAATCATCTTCGTCGGAACATTGTGGCGCCATAACAAGTGTAATGACTTACATAGGTGCATTACGCTGAGCTGGTGAAACCAGGTAGAGATGAAATCAGAGCGTCGTATCCAAGAACACGTTAAAAACGTGGCTTGGCTTACAGCATTCCCATTACAGTATACAGGAGACTATGTTCTGTGTCTGTGAACGCGCTGAATCAACAGACAAAAGAACGCCCCGAAGCAGGGGTCTTTCTTTAAAGCGAGTGAGAAAATAAACAACTTGAACTACTTCAAAATAGTTAGTTCAACAAAACGTAAATATCATTAAATTTCCGGTGAAAGACTGGCTTTAAGTCGGGGACAAAACCCATCGTATGTAAACAACTAGCAAATGCTGTTGTCATGGTAATATGGAGGAAAATAGGCGCCAGTGCTTCACTTGGAAGTAAGATCTTCGATGCAACACCAGAATCAATAGGCGTAGCGTGAAACCTGTGATGTGTAACGGCGGCGCAAAATGAACTGGGATGTAAAACGTTTATGCCGAGTACATTCGCAAACAGTAGTAATAGCTACAGTTTGTGTATGAACGGTAAAATTACATCCAGTGAATCATATGTTACACACTATATGCCCATAACGTTCGCAACATACTCTTACTCCAAGATTCCTACATACAAGGACAGCAAAACATAAGGTCTAAGGGGCATTGTTCCTAGAACCAGCATACATTTACCCGATATGGATTAAGGAGAACAAGAAAAACATACAAAAAGGCGATGTGAACTTGACGAGCGTTTGTTCAAATGGCTCTGAGCACTATGGGGCTTAACTTCTGAGGCCATCAGTCCCCTGGAACTTAGAACTACTTAAACCTAACTAACCTAAGGACATCACACACATACAAGCCCGAGGCAGGATTCGAACCTGCGACCGCAGGGTGGCGAGGGTTGTTTGGAGGGATCTGAGCCCCCTAATGAAAAAGCACCACCTTATAAGCCAAAACAGTGAATGACGAGCTTTCTGTCAGATAAGCGTTACGCAGGATTCCCTGCAAAGAGCAAGCTCTGTCAAACGATCACTACCAAGGCTAACATTTCATGGCCAAAGTTAAAATTTACCAGAAAAATTATTTCGCCTTCGGCGGGAAGAGAGCGAGTTAGGCACAAGTCTCGTTCACAGTTTTCACGTGAGTTCGTTTATACTGAACTGAATCATGTATTTATGGAAAAGGAAGAACTTTTGCGTGCATTTCCTTTTAGCATAGAGGAAGGAAATGTGCAACCTGAATGCATAATTACGGTTTGTCTTTCTCTGTAGTGTCCGCAGCTCGTGGTCTAGTGGCGCTGTCACGATAGCTCAGCGTGTTCCTGTAATAAAAAACAACCTGAGTGACCAGATCAACGAAGAGCCTGAACAGGTGTCATCAACGTCCGCTCCAAACGAATTCAACGAACAATATAGAACAAAATGCGATAAAAGAAAAGTGGCTAGAGTTGCTGCCTATGGATCACAGGGTCTCGGGTTCGATTCCTGGCAGGGTTGGAGATTTTCTCTGCCCGAGTACTGGGGGTTTGTGTTGTTCTCATAATTTCATGATCATCACCATCATAGTTCATGACAGTGGCAAGATTAGACTGCGTGAAAATTGGACTATGTAAAAATTGGGGCTCTGCGTGAGCGCCCCACAAACCAAACATCATCATCATCCTCTGTGGCCCAGAGATTTGCGCAGAATTTTCTAGATGAAACATACAGTGTATTTCCATTGAGTTTTCCACCAAACAAATTAGTAACGCATGAAACAGCTATTCATTTAATTTTGTATCTGTTCACTTTATCGTTTATTTATTAATCCTAGATCTGTTATTTGTTCTGATCAAGAAAAATCAAGACGCAAAATGTAAAGCAATGATTGTAATACTCCACAAATAGACAAAACTGTCGTTCTATTACTTATTTTTTGCCTGTAATGTTAGTATATTGCACATTACACTGTGGTAAAAATAGGGAAAACGTTTTTCCACAACACAGGAGACTGTGAAACGGCTGACTTTGCTGTATAGTTTTTCGCTGAGATGCTAGCCTGTAGTGTAAAAGAAGAGAGTTGGGAATTTTGACTTTTAAGGAAGGAGATAAGCTAAATCTTGAGGCTTCCTTTTACTCGTGCAACGATGACGCAGTTGACAGCTTAATTCAACAATTAACAACTCAGCTTTCGAGTCCTATCAGGCAAACAGTTTTCACAAGAAGCGAATATTCCCCGTACTAGTTTTCCTTCTCCACCTACTGTTTGATTCACACCGAAATATGTTAGCATGTGTCAGGAATATGCGTCAAATATTCGTCGTCCGTTCGACGACCTCCTCATCTTTAGCGGATATACATTTGTCCTTCCAGACATTGCAGTACCAACAAGTTTTATTTCCACTATTACAATGTGAACACAAGGGAGTTCCAAACATTAAGTGTATATAGCAATTAAACAGCAGGTACAGTTAAGTAATGCTTTATTTACCACAATGGGTGCCGATCAGTGTCTAGTTATCGTCAAGTCTACACAAATACTATTAGGATAATTAGTGTACGTCAATTACAGTGATTTACATTGTATGTCAAGCCAACTAACCACACATGTAGGTAATGGGGAATTTGCAACAATTATTGACATTCTACGGTATGTAGAGTAGACATTTATTTAAAGGACAGCTTTTTAGGAAAATCTGATTGTGACTCATCAGGAAATGAAACCGGTTATGGGAGTAAATCATCGGACAACTGTAGCTTCTATCTAGTTATAGAGTATTTAGGTACAAGGTAAAAGAAGGAAACAGAAGCGTTTGAAATGTGGTGCCCTGTTGAAATGAGAATCACTGATAAGAAACGACGAGGTGAGAGAGGAAAAGCAGAAAGCCCTGACAAGAAGAAGAGACAGAATGATAATATATATTTTTAAGCCATCAGGGAGTAACTTACACTGCACTTAATGGAGTTGTAGAGGATTAAAGCTGAAAGGCTTGCAATATGTATCGAACAAATATTGACGGCGTGACTTGTAAGTGCTACTTTGAGGTAAACAGATTGGCACAAGAAAGGAACACATGGCAGGCCACGTCAAACCAGTCTGAGGATTGATCAAATTAAAAGATTTAATCTCATTTGCCTTACTTTAATTTCTTTGTATGACATGCCGGTAGTCTTTTCCACGAATGAGAATGTTACCTTAGCACCAATTAGTTAAAGGTAGCCACAGAGGCAGTGTAACATTCAAACAGTTAAGCCGCTCTGGGTGCTAATAAGAAATACTTGTTGGAACTAACCAACTTCGAGAACTGTTTCATTTCATCGGAGGAAAATGTATGACAGGCAATGGAAACTCCTACAGACAGCGTGCACATTAGTCTGCACACAAGCTGTTGATTAAGTTTAGAAAATTCTGATGATAATACACTGCAATAAGCAGAACGTGACCACCAACGTATTTGAAATATTAAAGAAAAGAAGTTTATTTACAAAGGGCAGCATGCTTGTAGAGCTACAACAAAGTAAATCACTTCCCATAGATTGACTCTCAATTCTACACAGCAGCTGGCGGAATTATCACTCTCGTACAAGTGCCGAGTCTCCATGTAGAGGTTCTGAAACTGCACTGCCAAAACTCTTAATCTCCAACTTAGTGCAACTTCTAATGCGGTCACCGTTTTATGTATTTTCGGGAATGTGCCGCTTAACACAATGCAAAAATATTGAAATAAGTACCTTCTCTTCAGCGCAGCGATCTAGATTTTATATGTTGGGCACATATTAACTGGAACAGTTCGTGACCAGCAGAGATGGTGGTAGGCTACTCGTAAATTTCGCGGGCCCGTGCGCCGCCTCCTACGAGGGCCTCCGAGCACGCAACGTCATCGTTCCCGGCGCGACACGTCACCTTGGCCTTCCCCTCCAGTGGCCACCGTTCCCTCAAGACATTCCGCTCGGCGATTTCTCCGCATTATCGCGCGCACTTCAGCCCAGCGGCCCAGATGGCGGTCCAGCGCAATTTCAGCCGACGACCTCTGTCTCGAAAGCAGTAACCGCGGCGTGGCACAGTCGAAAAGGACGGAGACTGAGAACAAACGCCACTCCCAGCGACGACAGAGGCACCAGAATTTTACTGCCTATCGGCGAGGAGAACAGCATACGTCGACGCAAAACGGTACCACTGCGCTGAATTCTTCATGAGAGCACTCCACCAGTCGGACGAAACACCCATCGCCTCCGTCTGCTGCGGTCCCATTCTGCTGAAGGCTCCCTCACAGTATCCTCTCCGCCACCAGTATGATTCCTAACTGGTCATAACAGAGAGCATGAAGGCTGCCTCAGATTATCACCTGCCCGATCGATACGAACGGCAGTTCGTCTTAACGGAGAGCGTGCACTCCGCCACAAGATAGCTATTAGTCTTGATGGTATTAGACCGTACGTATTCTCCCATCACACGGGACTTCGTTGCGCAAACACAGTTACATAATAGTGCTTTTCAGTTACTTACAAAAGTAAAACAAAAGTGCAGAAACTGTAACGAGTAAGTGCAACTCATTAATTTGAAAGTAGAATTACTCGTATTTTACTTCCGAAAGAGGTAAAAATTCTACGCGCAGAATTTTATACTTTTAGAAAAGTAAATTCCTACCACGTAACACAACACACCTCCCTTGACATGCATGAACGTAAAAACACCATCTGTGTCGTGTTCAGAAACGTAGCTATAACGACAGTCCGTGAAGTATATGTTTATTGAGCAGTTTTTCCTCTGAAGTTATGAAAATTTACTTAACATCCGCCACGTACTGCTCATCCGTTCATATATCGAAAAGATAACGTTAGACACCAAACTTGAATAACTTATCAAACAATATCACTAGTAAGCAGCAACAATCATCTATATATTACGTCATAACTCATGCCACTTCGACAACAAAACTGTAAAGTTTACGCTTTAATTAACTTTAAACAAACACACCATAATTATATGCAAGCAATTAGTTCTGCAATCTGCCACGTTCTATAACAAATAAGTACATTTATTTATATATCTCACCACCAAGCATAGCCTTCGTCGAGTTCAAAATGGTTCAAATGGCTCTGAGCACTATGGGACTGATGTCATCAGTGCCCTAGAACTTAGAACTACTTAAACCTAACTAACCTAAGGATATCACACACGTCCATGCCCGAGGCAGGATTTGAACCTGCGACCGTAGCGGTAACGCGGCTCCAGATTGTAGCGCCTAGAACCACTCGGCCACTCAGACCGGCCTTCGTCGAGAGTCAGAGAGAGTAGCGTCATGTGACTTAACACGATGGAAGAGTTTGGAACCAGAAAGCTTCGGCAGTTTGTGTGTCGTTTCATCTGCATATTTTAAATGAAGACACCTTCCAAGACGAGACAACTTTTACCACCAGAAATCAAACCGTCTACCTCTTCAATAGTTAACAGAAAAACAAGTTCTGACAATGACGTCACACAGGCTGCCGCAATGTCGGACGATAATCAATGAATTCTGGTTTAGCAAGATTCACATTTCTGTTAAGTCATAAAAATTTATTCCATGTTTCACTGAATCATTTCAAATGAATTCCGGCGAATCGTGAAATCTATATGTTTTCTCAATCTTGAATTACTGCGACGTAGACTGTTTTTTCCACCCTTTCATCAACGAATGTTGCATTATTTTTCCAGAATATCATGTGACTGCTGGTGCGAATTGGGAAGCTAATGAACAAATCAGTAATTACGTTTTATCGAGAATTGGTGTAGTGGTCACAGTTGTTAATATTCACAGTTACCAAAATTCTGTAGAATTAGTTAAATAGCTGTACTAGAATTTATCAGTTACTAGACACAAATGAAATCCGTAATTTGCGAAATTTTCAAATACTTTCTGGCTCACGTCAACAGTTATTTATCCGCACTTATCTACCACGTGGTACAAAATTTTAGAAAATTTTCTTTGTCTCTCAACTTTCAAATATTTGCTGAAAGACGTTGAATACAAAGACAATAACTAAGTTCTTACTTCGGATACGCATTTATTTTTTTCCACTGCTTTCGGTCAACTGAAAACCGTCTAAAAACGGTTCTTTCTTTCCGAAACTTAGGCGTAATCAAACATTGCTGTCCAGATGATGCGGAGTACTTATTTTACTGTGACAATGCTTCCGCCTGCATCAGTACATAATCGGATACTGTTTTTGCTTGTGTCTGTTAGGAGATGGTGTGATCTGGAACTGGTTGAAAAACAAAAGATTCTAAAATACCAAGCTGTTCATTACAATGCAAGAAAACCTATATTAACGCAGCAGATGTTCTTTATGATCCCTACGCTCGTCCATATCAACAAGGAGACTGATTAACACTATTCACAACATTTCATTTTCATGTGATTGTTCACTTACCACTGGTGCGCACGTAAGATACTAGTATACCTTTATGCATTCAGCTATCGGGTGGTCCTAAGTTTTATCACAGTACAAGCTTTCAAGATACTCAAGATACTGTTTGCTGTACAGTGAGTAATCTTTTATAGGACTTTATGCTCCAGTTATCTTTATCAACCAATGTAATTTAGGAAGACGCCATACGGCGAGATGTTACCATTACTTTTGAGAAGTTACGTTTATTTCGAGAACTGGTTTTAGCCGCATGTGCCAATTTTGACAGAAAGATGTCATTTAAAAAGAATTTGTTACTTCTTCGGACAGGCGTACGTAGGTGAATGGCTACGCCAAACGCTGCCAGTATTTCTAAATTTCCTCAATAGTTCATCTGTAACGATAAATTCTATTTATATTTATTTATTTATTGGTCCGTGGGACCAAATTAAGGAGAAGTCTCCATGGTCACGGAACGAGTCAATCTATCCGAACGCCTAAGAACAGTTCAAATTCCTAGGCGTTCAGATAGATAGTAAGCTGTTGTGGAAAGCCCATGTTCAGGATCTTGTTCAGAAACTAAATGCTGCTTTATTTACCATTAGAACAGTATCTGAAATAACTGACAGTTGAACACGAGAAGCAGTGTACTTCGCATATTTTCATACGCTTATGTCATATAAATTCATGTTCGTCAGTAAACTCTCACCTACTGCTCGATATTTCAGCGTCTAAAACAGCTCTCATATTGGAGAATGAATCGATAATTAACGCGCAGAAGTAGAGCGGCCGTTTGATTGTAGCATCAGCTGTCGCTAAACAAACAGCCGCAGGACGTTACGGGATGGTCGGCAGTGAAAAGGCTCCGAACAGAAACAATTGCGCTCTTTACGAATGGCACACGTGGGTGAAACACCGTACAGTGTCGCCCACTTCCAAAGCGACCTGCGAGGAGGACGGCAAAAATATGCCAGGAACAGGCTATTGCCCCGTCCGCAGGAACCACTTGCAGCATTTTTTTCTCTTGTCAGAGAGTGAGAGAGAGAGAGAGAGAGAGAGAGAGAGAGAGAGAGAGAGAACGAACGCACCCGCTCACGGCCCGCAGCCGATTCGGCCTCCCGCGAGCGGCGGGCTCGATGTGGCGTTCATTAGTATGTGTTAATTTTTGGCCGCAGCGGGCCCCGTCGTGCGCGCATTTTAATGAGCGACGGAATTCCGTCGCATGCGCGGTGCTGGCCGTTCCGCTTTTGATATTGCAGCTTTTGTGGCAGACCCCCTCCCGTTCGCCCACCGGAGCGCCAGCGAAAATTATAAAACGCTTTGATGCGATACGTCTCCGCCGCTGTGCCCTCCGCCATACCTCCCCCGCCCCCCCCCTTCCCCGCAACCCCTAAACCCATATTTTATTGGAAAAAATGCGATGTGTATGGAGTGCCGCTCGGCTGACATGAGTTGACAGCTGTGGCGTGGAAAGTCGTGTGTCACAGTTAACGTCCGGTCATAGCCCTCATGCGGCTACGTCCGTCAAGTGTGTGTGTTGCAGTAGACCCCCTACTGCAATGACGTCCAACATTTACTGGCCAACTGACGAGGAAAAACGGGCAGCAGCCTGTTAGCACGCACCCACTTCGTCCCACATACCCGAAAAAAAATTTAGGGTGTAATTATTGGGAACTACTTTGTAAACGAGACCACTAGCAAAATGTGCGCAGGTTTCGATGCTCCATTTCAATTAATATGATACCATATACGTCGTTCTCGATTTTCGCCGATAATACGCTTTGATCTCCGACGTTAAATGTACGTCGCAAGCCATGAATGTTTGACGAGTCGATAACTGTTCCGCTCATGTAAATAAATAACCCATTCCACCTTTAAAATGAATGACAAATTAACGCAGGTGACTCCGCTTGGTGCGCTACTTGCCTGTAAATCACTATAAGAAATGACGAGTTTCAAGTCTGAGTGAAATGCATCAGTACCGGTTGTCTGCGTTTAAGGCAGGATATACAAAAGTTTTCCCATACTCCAAAAGTTATTTGCTGTATTGATCCGACGACTCAGGTGCTTTGAATAAATATTCGACTGACCACAACACGAGAATACGAAAAATTGTAAACATCACATTTTCATACATTATATAATTATAAAATGATAAAATAGTTTCTAATTACGAGACAATTTCGTTTATTCATCACACTTTACTTCCAATCCCTGCGCTCACCACTGACGAGGAAACAGTATAACATACTTCACGATACCTTCTTGGAAGTGAAAAAGTCACTTTCCGCTGGTTGGGTAGATAATACATAATTTACGAATCCACTCCTGGAAGGCAAGTTAATGAGTCCCATCACATAATCTATTTTCGAAAAATGTTAGTCTTAACACTACTCCAAACGTCTGATCTCTTAATCAGTGTTATCCCTTTTAGTTTCAGTTACCTACATTAAATGAAACACTGCACTAACATCCAATTCACCGTCTTCTTATCCCTGAAATCTCTCTCATTTTTATCGTTCATTTTGACACTGAAATTATTTGACTTTTCTTTGGGAAACTATGTTAGCTGACTGCGTTGTGTTGTCTAAATTGCATAATGTCTACACTGCATTATGCAGTGCAGAATACTTATAGAAACTTCGACAACAGGTAAGTCACCCTAGAGATCTTGCATGTTTCTTTAGTACAACAGACACAGAAGACAAAAGTCTCACAATTTTTCACCATGTGCAGCTGCATCTCATTTATACAGAAAATTTGCAGGAGTTTACTGCGAAGAATAAGATGCTAACGATTACTTACTTTCTCAGAAGAAGAAAAAATCAACTAAAACAGAAATCAAGTTATGTCCACTATGATAGAATGTTATACTAATCCGTGAAGTTAAGAAAACATATTTTTCTGGTTAGGTCCCGTATATTGGAAACGAAATTATACAGTCGCAGAGCTAAGCAAAATATGATCTTTGTGCAGCCTACCATTTGCACGAAGTACAGTATATGTCAAACTTATACAGTGACCTACAAGCCAGAGTGTACGTAATGCAGCCAATGTTTCCATGATCTAAAGGCCGCTGAGTCACTTTTAAGCTGGCACGATGGAACGCTAAACAGTAATAAAATGCGGGGTTACGGGTTACAAAATTCAGTTTCATGACATTACATGATCATAACTTGCCATCCTAATAACGAAGTCTTGAGTGATTCTTTGCTCTACCTACGATTTAGAGGAGCGTAATTACTGGCACAGAAAATATATCAAATTTAGGTAATTTCATGGACATTCCGCATCATTTTGCCACAGCTGTTAATACTTCGAGGTATAAATAAAACACGACCTCACCTGCTGTTAAAAGATATCTTATTGTTAATTGTCAGTTCACTGACGCAAAACACTCGCCAAATTCCTAGGTAAAGATCACCTGAAGAAGGTGAAAGAACGTAATCCGTAGCGGAAATGAAGGAATTTCTTAACGGCAATGGTGGTATTTATATCAAATTCCTGTAGTGCCATTTTAATAGCGTCCGTTTATATGGGATATATACTGTACGTATATCCAAAACGTTTACACTTTTGAATAATTTTTAATGTAATACATAGCCAGCACAGATTCACAAATTTCGCTCTTGTGAAACGCACCAAGTTTTTTTACTCGCACGAAATAACGCGTGTTTCGAAGGAGGCTCTGAAGCTTCCAGAAATCTTTGCACAACAGTCTTCACAAGCGATTCCTAAGCAGTTTGCGTGTCTGTGGAATGTCACCTCAGCTGTGCGAATGGGCTCGTGATTTCCTATCAGAAAGGTTACAGGCAATATTAACTGACGGAAGCCGTCTATTGGAAGCGAAGTTATTTTCGGGATTTCACAAGGAAACACTGCAGGCCCTTTGCTGTTCTTATAGGAGACAATCCGAGCACTCCTCTTAGACTGTTTGCAACTCATCTGCTGTCCAGTAAAATTAGTTGGCCATTTAGGAGAAGGTGCAAAGAATTGATTAAGAAGACTGCTTACGCTATGCTTAAATGTCCTCTTCGGGACTATTGCTGCCGGTGGCGGATCATTAGCAGACAGAATTGACGAACACATCGAAAAAGATCGCTTGTGTTATCACGAAACAGGAGAGAGTGTGTCATGGCTATCATAGGCTAATTGATGTAGCAAACGCCAAAACAAAGGCACTGTTCGTCGCGACGAAATCAGCTCACAAAATAAATATAAAATTGTGAGCTCAACCACCTTTTATAATAAAAGCGATTAAAATTTTTGCACCCGGCGGGGTCAGGGTTTTTCTCTGCCTCGTGATGACTGGGTGTTTGGTGATGTCCTTAGGTTATTTAGATTTAAGTAGTTCTAAGTTCTAGGGGACTGATGACCATAGATGTTAAGTCGCATAGTGCTCAGAGCCATTTGAACCAAAATTTTTGCATAATAGTTCTGATGACAAGGGCTTGCTCTGAAACTCAACAGTTTTAGCAATTTTGCGTGATAAAATGTGGTTGAGCCTACATTTCAACAATGATTATGCAGTCACGAATCTGTCACGGATAAAATCAATTCAAACGAAATTACAGTCACTAAATTTTCATCCGAGCGCCAAATATTTAGGTTTTGATACCCATCTACATAGGGAGAAATGATCACAGCGACATTGTAACAGAAATCGCAGTTTACGTGGATGGATTTAGAAGCTCATTTTTCCCATATGTTATTGAGAGTGTGAAACGGTAGAGAAATAAGTTTCTTTAATTTACGTCTATCGTCAAAATGGTTTTTGTTTAACAGAGTACCGGTTTCGGTCTTTAATGGCCATCATCAGACCTGTTTCATAAAAACAAAGTCCTAATGTACTGCAGCCGTAGTGGCATCGTCAAATGTTAAATGCGGAATCAGCACCAGCATCGTCAAATACGTGTAAATCATTTATATGTATTTGACGATGCTGGTGCAGAATCCGCATTTAACATTTGACGATGCCACTATGGCTGCAGTACATTAGGACTTCGTTTTTATGAAGCAGATCTGATGATGGTTATTAACGGCCGAAACTGCTAATGTGTTAAACAAAAACGATTGTGACCATAGACGTAAATTAAAGAAACTTATTACATTTAAGGGATCACTGTGTTTTTTTCGTGACGATGTCGCAGCTTGTGAAGGTCGAGAAATAGTTTGAAAGCTGCTTTTGGCACCCTCTGCGAAAAATTTAAGTACAGATCGCAGACTGATCGTGTGGATGTTGCTGATATATGAAAAAGGATACAAAACTGAGTTATTTCATATGGAAAATTTCAGATTCACGGTTGTTAAATGTGGTCCCACCGTCAGTGCTATCGGTGCTTTCACGACCGCCATCCAGAACGCTAGGCGCCCGCGGTAAGCACGCAGATCATGTGCGTGTGCGTGTACTCACTCGGTTTGTCCAGCTCGGTGAGCAGCTCCTCGGTGGTTGCCTGGTCGGCGGCCGCCGCCCCCGCGGCCAGCGACAGCAGCATCAGCAGCAGCACCACAGCCAACGACGTCGACGCCCTCATTCTACCAGACGCACCCACAGTTAGCACCAGACTGACAACTGCACAGGCGATCACTGCAAACCGCTCGCTGACAACGCACCGCTGTGTGCTAAGCTATCACACGACTCTCGCACAATCCGCTGACACGTCCTTGCACTCGCTCTGCGCCGGATTCGTGGAAGAACTGGAACGTTTCTGTCGGTGCAGCACTGTCTGTTTTCATCACAAGTGGACAAGGCTGTTAACGAGGTTGGAAGCGCTCGCTTGTCTCCGTGGTATATTTATATTCTGCCGCGTTCGTTTGCCGATTGACAGTGCGGGCTAAACTTTGTTTCTTCTAAGGCCGAGGAATAGTACGAATGGTACTACAAATCTGTCACGCATTTCACAGCGGTGTAGGAATGGCGTTCGACAAGTACAGGCTAGAAACACGCTTACGGCAATCACTGTTCTCATACAATCATAATACTCTTTCCTTTTAAGTTGCGCTTAAAATTTTTGACACAGTAGAAAACGGTAACAGCAATTTGTAATTAGTAATTTTCTCCTAGTTGAATTATTACGTTTTTTAATACGATATATGTATATAGTGGAAATTTTAACACACACACACTGCTCTGTTATTGTACCACGTTAAATAAATTCAGAAATTTAGTTCTAATATTGTGAAACGTTATGACGGATCAGTCGAATAGTATTATTCAGCGCATTGCCTCTTTGGCCTACGAAGTAGAGTGTTTGTTTTGTCCGTCCCTGCCGATTACTTTGCAGCGTCTTTCTGTCTGTTGGCTTCCCCACAATTTTAGTTGTTCCACCACAGCGCACGCGGCAAGTGAGGGAATTGTACATAAATTACAAGCATAAAGAAACACTTTTCTTGACGGCAGGAGACTGTCTCTGTTCACCACAGCAAGTGGCGCTAAAACTTGCTACATGTAATGGCAGGAGTACTGCACGTTAAGTAGTGTGAAGGAGTTATTGAAGTGACGGCTAGAGGGAGTTAGAGAGAGAGGGAGAGAAAAAAAACTGGAGACGGACGCTCGCCGCGGTCGGAGGCCGCAGAACGCATCAATCACGGGGTTGCGTCGTTAGGCGCGGCTCGGGCTGCGTCGGCGGCGGCAGCGCGCGGAGGCGTCGCGCGGCGGCGGTAGACGGCATGGCGCTGAGCGGCGGCACGGCGGCGGCTGCGAGGCCAGCGGCAGCGGCGGCGGCGTCTCGCCTGGGATGTGCGCGCGCGGCCCGACTGCCACAGACTGAGGCGAGCGGCGGGCGAGCGCGCTGCGCGCCTACTGCGCCGACGCCGAAGACCCGCGCCGGGGCGCTGCGGGCGGCGGGATGCCTGCGGGCCAGGCGCGGCGAGCCGAGGCGTGGAGAGGCGAGGGCCTCTCCGGCCGGCCAGAGGCGGCGGCAGCGGCAGTCTTCCAGACACGCAGCGCCCGCGGCCGGCCGGCCGGCCCGGGAGCCGCAGTCTCCTCTCCTCCGCCTCCTGCTCCTGTTCCTCTTCCCGACGGCCTTCGCCGTCACCCGTCGCGGTAGTCGCCACAGACAAGCTGTTTCGGTGAGGTGTGTACTACACGCGAGTATCGCCGCTCTTCCCCTCTCGCCCTCAGAGCCCTGCGCAGTTGGTGAAAAATCGGAGCAAGCTTTCTGCAGGGTTTCTTGCCGCGTAGCGAATTAATGCACGTAATTTCTTACTCATAGAGCGACATAAATACGTCACTTGTGTACACGATAGGCCAGTAAAACTGGAACAGGAGCTAGCCTGACATACAGCGAAATTTTACCTATTTGGCATCTAGTGTAGTACGAAGAATATACGACCGGCGGAAAAATACTGCTGTTACACAGAAACAGACGAATATGCTATAGATTGTGACTGTAATCTGCGATCGAGCTGCCGCATTCTACTTTCCTAAGGACCTTTGAAATTTTTGCCGAAAAATTTGTCATGCGACCATATTATTCCAGAAGAGAGCGTTTTAACAGGCAAGTCACATCTCACTCCCACAAGCCCTAAATGCAACTCGCTCACAACCAGTGGCCCATCCACTCCTACTTGCCCATTCTCTCTCACTCATTCAGCCCAGCTCAATGCCGTTCTCTCCCTGCGTCTGTCTCCTGCCTCAGAGTCACTTCGTTCTGTCCTATTACTACTGTCTCCTCTTACTATCATGCTCTGGCTCTCTCTTACATTCTGATTCGTTCCTTCCCATTGCACCGGCCGGTGTCGCTGAGCAGTTCTAGGCGCTTCAGTCTGGAACCGAGCGACCGCTACGGTCGCAGGTTCGAATCCTGCCTCGGGCATGGATGTGTGTGACGTCCTTAGGTTAGTTAGGTTTAAGTAGTTCTAAGTTCTAGGGGACTGATGACCTCAGATGTTAAGTCTAGCAGTCTAGTTAAAAGTTGATTGAGTCTCTTCAGTAAATTGATTCCTTAGGATGGACAGGATGTGTGACTGCTGTGTACGGACGCAGGAGGAGCTGGCCACTCTTCGCGAACAGCTGAGCGTGTTGATGGCCGCGGTCAGCCGTCTTCAGGCTGCTGCCTCGGAGTGTAGCGGCAGTGGGGACTCTGGTGTGTCGCAAGGTACACCCCAGGTGTTACATGCTTCACCCACTGTCCCTGCTGTCGAGACATCTTCGCGGGTACCGGGCGCGGTTGGGTCACCCTCTCCCCAAGGGAAGTGGCGGGTTCAGCGGCGTTCGCGGCGCACGAGGCGGAGGGTCAATGTGGAGGCTGTCCGTGTGGCATCGCCCGCTCTGCCTGTGAGTGGATATGTGGCTGCTCCTTCAGCAAGGTCCGAGCAGGCACACGGGGGCAGGGGTTTATTAGTTATTGGAAGGTCCAACGTTAGGCGGGTGATGGAGCCCCTTAGGGAAATAGCGGAAAGGTCGGGGAAGAAGGCAGGTGTTCACTCTGTCTGCTTGCCGGGGGGGTCTCATCCGAGATGTGGAGGAGTCCCTACCGGCGGCGATAGAGAGCACTGTGCACACCCGACTGCAAATTGTAGCTCATGTCGGCACCAATGACTCCTGCCGTCTGGGTTCAGAGGTCATCCTCAGTTCGTACAGGCGGTTGGCGGAGTTGGTGAAGGCGGAAAGCCTCGCTCGCGGGGTGGAATCAGAGCTAACTATTTGTAGTATCATTCCCAGAACCGATCGCGGTCTTCTGGTTTGGAGCCAAGTGGAAGGCTTAAACCAGAGGCTCAGACGATTCTGCGGAGAGCTCTGGTGCAAATTTCTCGACCTCCGCTATCGGGTGGAGAAATGTAGGGTCCCCCTGAATAGGTCAGGCGTGCACTACACGCCGGAAGCGGCTACAAGGGTAGTGGAGTAGTGTGGAGTGCACATGGGGTTTTTTTAGGTTAGAATATTCCCTCCCTAGGCCAGACAAGACGCCTTCTGAGACGCGGCAAGGTAGGAGGAGGCAAAATGCAACAGAGAATAACAATATTAATGTGCTAATAGTAAACTGCAGGAGCGTCTATAGAAAGGTCCCAAAACTGCTCTCATTAATAAACGGTCACAACGCCCATATAGTACTAGGGACAGAAAGTTGGCTGAAACCACATGTAAACAGTAATGAAATCCTAAACTCAGATTGGAATGTATACCGCAGAGACAGGTTGGACAGTGAAGGGGGAGGCGTGTTTATAGCGATAAGAAGTGCAATAGTATCGAAGAAAATTGACGGAGATTCGAATTGTGAAATGACTTGGGTGAAGGTCACGGTTAAAGCAGGCTCAGAAATGGTAATTGGATGTATCTATAAGCCCCCGAGCTCAGCAGCTGTTGTGGCTCAGCACCTGAAGAATAATTTGGAAATTATTTTGAGTAGATTTCCCCACCATGTTATAGTTCTGGGTGGAGATTTTAATTTCCCGGTATATACTGGGAGACTCAAACGTTCATAACGGGTGGCAAGGACAAAGAATCCAGTGAAATATTTTTAAGTGCTTAATCTGAAAACTACCTTGAGCAGTTAAACAGAGAACCGACTCGTGGCGATAACATATTAGACCTTCTGGTGACAAACAGACCCGAACTATTTGAATCGGTTAATGCAGAACAGGGAATCAGCGATCATAAAGCGGTTACTGCATCGATGATTTCAGCCGTAAATAGAAATATTAAAAGAGGTAGAAAGATTTTTCTGTTTAGCAAAAGTGACAAAAAGCAGAGTACAGAGTACCTGAGGGCTCAACACGAAAGTTTTGTCTCAAGTACAGATAGTGTTGAGGATCAGTGGACAAAGTTCAAAACCATCGCACAATATGCGTTAGATGAGTATGTGCCAAGCAAGATCGTAAGAGATGGAAAAGAGCCACCGTGGTACAACAACCGAGTTAGAAAACTGCTGCGGAAGCAAAGGGAACTTCACAGCAAACATAAACATAGCCAAAGCCTTGCAGACAAATAAAAATTACGCGAAGCGAAATGTAGTGTGAGGAGGGCTATGCGAGAGGCTTTCAATGAATTCGAAAGTAAAGTTCTATGTACTGACTTGGCAGAAAATCCTAAGAAATTTCGGTCCTATGTCAAAGCGGTAGGTGGGTCAAAACAAAATGTCCAGACACTCTGTGACCAAAATGGTACTGAAACAGAGGATGACAGACTAAAGGCCGAAATACTAAATATCTTCTTCCAAAGCTGTTTCACAGAGGAAGACTGCACTGTGCTTCCTTCTGTAGATTGTCGCATAGTTGACAAAATGGTAGATATAGAAATAGACGACAGAGGGATAGAGAAACAATTAAAATCGCTCAAAAGAGGAAAGGCCGCTGGTCCTGATGGGATACCAGTTCGATTTCACACAGAGTACGCGAAGGAACTTGCCCCCTTCTTGCAGCGGTGTACCGTAGGTCTCTAGAAGAGCGAAGCGTTCCTAAGGATTGGAAAAGGGCACAGGTCATCCCGTTTTCAAGAAGGGACGTCGAACAGATGTGCAGAACTATAGACCTATATCTCTAACGTCGATCAGTTGTAGAATTTTGGAACACGTATTATGTTCGAGTATAATGTCTTTTCTGGAGACTAGAAATCTACTCTGTAGGAATCAGCATGGGTTTCGAAAAAGACGGTCGTGTGAAACCCAGCTCGCGCTATTCGTCCACGAGACTCAGAGGGCCTTAGACACGGGTTCACAGGTAGATGCCGTGTTTCTTGACTTGCGCAAGGCTTTTGACACAGTTCCTCACAGTCGTTTAATGAACAAAGTAAGAGCATACGGACTGTCAGATCAATTCTGTGATTGGATTGAGGAGTTCCTAGATAACAGAACGCAGCATGTCATTCTCAATGGAGAGAAGTCTTCCGAAGTAAGAGTGATTTCATGTGTGCCGCAGGGGAGCGTCATAGGACCGTTGCTATTCACAATATACATAAATGACCTGGTGGATGACATCGGAAGTTCACTGAGGCTTTTTGCAGATGATGCTGTGGTGTATCGAGAGGTGGCAACAATGGAAAATTGTACTGAAATGCAGGAGGATTTGCAGCGAATTGACGCATGGTGCACGGAATGGCAATTGAATCTCAATGTAGACAAGTGTAATGTGATGCGAATACATAGAAAGATAGGTCCCTTACCATTTAGCTACAAAATAGCAGGTCAGCAACTGGAAGCAGTTAATTCCATAAATTATCTGGGAGTACGCATTAGGAGTGATTTAAAATGGAATGATCATATAAAGTCGATCGTCAGTAAAGCAGATGCCAGACTGAGATTCATTGGAAGAATCCTAAGGAAATGCAATCCGACAACAAAGGAAGTAGGTTACAGTACGCTTGTTCGCCCACTGCTTGAATACTGCTCAGCAGTGTGGGATCCGCACCGGATAGTGTTGATAGAAGAGATAGAGAAGATCCAACGGAGAGCAGCGCGCTTCGTAACAGGATCATTTAGTAATCGCGAAAGCGTTACGGAGATGATAGATAAACTGCAGTGGAAGACTGAGATTAGAGCCCACACAGAAGCATACCGACAATCCTTCTTTCCACGTTCAATACGAGACTGGAATAGAAGGGAGAACCGATAGAGGTACTCAGGGTACCCTCCGCTACACACCGTCAGATGGCTTGCGGAGTATGGATGTAGATGTAGATGTAAATGTAGATGTAGAAGACTCTGCAGGAGAGACGCTCAGTAGCTCGGTACGGGCTTTTGTTTAAGTTTCGAGAACATACCTTCACCGAAGAGTCAAGCAGTATATTATCAAAATATCCACGGGTGTACTGCCGGTCTATAGTGTCCAACGGGCACAATATTTCGGCGATCAAACATGTCGCCATCATCAGGTGAACTGACGGACTGAGCTCCTGTGAACGTGCCGGCACGGAGATCCGTACACTATGGCTGCTCAGGGGGAACTGGGTTCGGTCGCGGCGACGGCCGATTTAAATACCCTCCGCCCGCGGCGCGCTCCCCCCGCCGTCCGCGCCCCGCGCCACGGTAGCGCGGTGGAACAGATTGCGACGGCGTCTGAGATGACGTCGGTGTGATGGCTCTGTCCGCCGTGGTCGTCACAACTATGCGTTTGCTCGATTTACTCTTGATTAACCCAATCGCTGGTTCCCAAGCCTTGCTAAGATTATAGCCACAGTCACGGTTTATGAGGTCGTCATTGGTGCGAATTTCGATAGCCTCTCTAACAACGCTGTCCCAGTATCTCGACGTCTGTACCAGAATCCTCGTGCGGTCATACTCCATAGCGTGATTTTCCGACAAACAATGTCCAGCGACCGCCGACTGTCCGAATTTTATCGCTTACAGAATCAGCAGACGCAGGCCATACTGGATGCCCTTGGACAGCTCGTCCAGGGTCAACGTGCGATGCAAAACGATGCGGCAGCAGCCGCTTCACCGCTAACGCAGCCACAACACGCTGTTGCACCAACTTTTCGACCTTTTGATGCCACACGGGAAAGCTCGACGGAGTGGTCACGCCAATTTGGATCCATCTCGCCGCCTAGAGAATTCAAGGTAACGAGCGGCAGCCTTTTCTCCTTTCCTACGTCGGGGTACAAATGTACCATGTGATAGTCAAATTATTTTCCCGGCGTGACGTAGCAACTCTGTCCAACGAAGAAATTTTGTCTGCGTTAGATGCATATTTCAAAGAATCAATGTAGTAGCCAAACGGTATACCTTCTTTCGTACAAAGCGCACGGCAGGTCAGACTAATCGGGAGTGGGTTGCAACCTTGCAAGGCCTTACTAGGGATTGTGCTTTTGAGTGTCAATGTGGACTCCCTTATTCATATACTATGGTTCATGATGCAATTGCACAGAACGTTTCTGATGTTCGTATAAGGGAACAGATTTTGAAACTAGTAAATCCCTCCCTTCAACAAGTGATGGACATATTGGATCGGCAGGACACACTTGACTTTGCTCAGGAATCATTTGAAACTTCGCCAGCAGTGTGTCAGGTTAACCGGCCCGCCGGGTGAGCTGCACGGAGCACTAAACAGCCCTCGATCCCGGCCGCGCCGCTGCCGCCAGACTCTCAGCCACGGGTGCCGCGCCGGCAAACACATGCAGTGATCAAATCATGCCCGCGGTGTGCTAATAAACATTCGCGTGAGAATTGCCTGTCACGCCAAGCTATTTGCTTTTATTGTAATAAAAAAGGACACGTTCAGAGTGTTTGCCAGAAAAAGCTCAGATCGGAAACTCAAAACCGTTCCAGGCCCTTTGCTTCGCGCCGGAAGCGGAATCGAACCAAGGATACTCTGGCTCGCGAAACTTCGCAGCATGGAAATTCATGTAGTTCATTCCACTACGCCCAGTGCCAATCTCTCTAACAGTGACGGTGTTCGTCCCAAGCCGGCCGCGGTGGTCTACCGGTTCTAGGCTCTCAGTCAGGAACCGCGCGACTGCTACGGTCGCAGGTTCGAATCCTGCTTCGGGCATGGATATGTGTGATGTCCTTAGGTTAGATAGGTTTAAGTAGTTCTAAGTTCTAGGGGACTTATGACCACAGATGTTGAGTCCCATAGTGCTCAGAGCCATTTGAACCATTTTTTTGTTCGTCCCAAAAGTACTGCGCGTCGACATCGCCGGAACTCCCGTAAGTAGCAAATGATTATGTACCAGTGTCAGTTCACGTTGCACGAGACAGTCGCTCTTGTCGTCAGCAGGACAATAAACTTTTTGTGGACTTGGACATTAACGGCAAAGTGATACCATTCCAGCTCGATACCGGAGCTGCAGTTTCACTGATCAATCAAGACACTTACAAACTGCTGGGCACTCCTCCGTTGCGTGCCGCAAATGTTACGTTAACTAGCTATTCGAGTCAAAAAATCCCTGTGTTAGGACAGTACAGCCTTCTTGCAACATACAGAGGACAAACAAAACTTGTGTCATTTTAAGTCCTTCGTTCTTCTTCTGCAGTGAACTTGTTTGGTTTCGATTTATTTCAGTTGTTTAACTTGTCTATAGTAAATCAGGTCCTATCAGTGAACCAGACGGTGACTTCAGACAGTGTTTCTCGTCTATGTGAAGAATTTGCAGACATGTTTGCCCCGGGCCCCGGTTGCGCTAAGAATAATAAAGAACATTTGGAACTGAAATTAAACGCGCAACCGAAGTTTTTCAGAGCGCGCAATGTTCCCCACGCATTGCGTGATGAGGTCGCAAAAACATTACACGATTTGGAATCACAAGATGTAAGTGAACGTGTGCAGGCTTCTCTCTGGTCATCACCCTTAGTAATTTTGCCAAAACCTTCCGGAAAGTTGAGCCTTTGTGTGGACTTCAAGGCAACAGTGAATCCACAACTGCTGATTGCAACTTTTCCTTTACCCCGCCCGGAAGATCTTTTGACAAACTGTGCACGGGTAAATATTTTTTGAAGTTGAACATAACAGATGCGTAGTTGCAAATACCGGTGGACGAAGAAGCCCATCGCGTTTTGGTGGTTAACACGCATCTTGGTTTGTATCGATTCAAACGACTGTCATTCGGGTGTGCATCCGCCCCTGCATTGTTTCAGCAATATCTACAAACTGTTTGTGCGTCGGTCCCTAGTGCAGCAAATTATCTGGACGATATTGTGATCTCCGGAAAGACGGAAGAAGAACATTTGGCCAATCTCAGAACATTATTTCAGGTCTTGCGACAAAATGGTCTTCGCTTGCGGAAGGACAAATGTGTGTTTTTTGCTCGGGACTTGCCATACCTGGGACTAGTAATCAATGCCCAAGGCATACATCCCAGTACTACGCACCTTTGTGCCATACAAGACTTGCCTTCGCCGCAGAATTTGAAGCAGCTACAGAGTGTGCTGGGAAAAATAAATTACTATCACCGTTATATACCACACGACTCTTCCATTTCAGCTCCGCTTCATCGCTTACGCCGTAAAGGTGATCGTTCGTCTGGACGACGGAATTCGACCGCGCCTTTCGCCATTTGAAAATGGCGTTGCTTTCCAACACTTGCCTTACGCCATTCGATCCCCAGAAGCCTCTTTTCTTGGTGGATGCATCGGATTTTGGGATCGGTGCTGTGCTTGCGCCCAAAGATGGATCGCACGATCGCCCTATTGCCTTTGCGTCCAAATTGCTCTCGTCTCCGCATAGAACTTAATCACAGATCGAGAAAGAAGCATTGGCTCTCGTATTTGGTGTTACAAAGTTTCATAATTTCTTGTATGGTCGTCACTTCACCATCATCACAGACCACAAACCTTTGACATCGCTTTTTCATCCGACCAAGCCTGTACCTCCACGTACAGCGCAGAAATTCATTCGCTGGTCTATTTTCCTCTCGCAGTACCGCTACGATATCTTGTATCGGTCCACTGCTAAGCACGGAAACGCCGATGCGTTGTCCCGTTTGCCTGTTGCTGAGGATAGGGCATTCGATTCCTCCGAACTTGCTTGCATGTTCATTGATGCGGAACCGATGTCGTGGTCGAATAGTTTCCGATTGATTTTCATCGTGTAGCTACAGCCACAGCTTCCGACCCTGTCCTTACTCCTGTTCTGCGTTTTGTTGCTACGCAATGGCCCTTGTCAAAGTCACGGATCGGGGACCCGTTGGTTCGCCGATTTTTTGCTCACAAGGAGAGACTTTTTGTACGACGTGGTGTTTTGCTGTTGCGTTCTGATAATGATCAGTCCAGGGTCGTGGTACCACGTCCGTTACAGTCCTCTGTCTTACAACTTCTCCACCAAGGACATTGGGGTATAGTGAGAACGAAACAACTTGCTCGTCAGCACTGTACTTGGTTCGGAATCGATGCCGCGATTACGAATATGTGCTCTTCTTGCATGGTGTGAGCCGAACAACAATCAGCACCACCGCGGATATGCTTTGCATGGCCAAAAGCCACATCCCCTTGGCAACGCTTACACATCGATTTTGCTGGTCCATTCTGGAATGCTCGATGGTTGGTTGTGGTAGATTCATTCAGTAATTTTCCTTTTGTTGTCCGGATGTCTTCCACGACGTCATCTGCCACCATCCAAGCGTTTTCCGCTATCTTTTGCATTGAATGTCTTCCACAGACTATTGTTTCCGACAATGGCCCCCAATTCATGTCCGCAGAATTTCAGTCATTCTGCGGGGCCAATGGTATTCAACATCTGACGTCCGCGTCGTTTTCGCAACAGTCAAACGGTGCCGCTGAACGATTGGTCAGGACTTTCAAGTCACAGATGTTGAAGTTGAAAGAGTCGCATTCTCGGGAGGACGCGTTATTGCTCTTTTTGTCCTCGTATCGCTCTCAGCCCCGAGATGGTCGCTCGCCAGCTGAGTTGCTCCACGGTCGTCATCATCGAACCTGGATGTCTTTGCTACATCCGCCGCATCAGGTTCTTGTGCAGCGGCAGACACCTGCTATTGCTCCAGGCAACGTTGTCTGCTATCGGCACTATCGAGGTTCACAGCGTTGGCTCGAAGAGCGCATTTTTCGCTGCCTCGGACGCGCTATGTATCTGGTTTTGGGGGCCTCTGGTGAGGTGCGTCGGCATCTCAATCAGCTGCGCCTCTATCGTCGCCCGGGATCTGCCGCTCGCCGTCTGCTTTCAGCGACACTGCCGTCCGGTCAGCGCCCCGGCGACCCATCCACTGGCTCGCCTTAGCCCCAGGTGTTACCGACACTGCCTTCCATTTTGCCCCATGGCGATGTGCTGCCGCCGCCGTCGCCGCCGCCTGTTCTCCCGCCGGCGACGCCCGCAGTGGACGCATCGCTGCAACCACCGGGCGCCTCCCTGGGTAACGCGCCGCCGATGGCTTCCCGTGACCAGTTGTCCTCCGACATGGAACTCTTGCTCGTCCCGGACAATATGTCGACATCGCCCGTCGGGTGCCCCGGCCCGATGGAGGTCGACCTTTCGACCCCTCCTGTCTCTCTAGGGGCGCAAACACCGCATGTTGGCGTGCACCCTGGAGCAGGTTTTCAGGCGTTTCCTAGCTCCCCGCGGTCCGAATGGCAGGGTGCAGGTGGCACAGCATTGCCTGTTGTTAGGCTCTCCACCTCGTCGCATAAGTCAACATGGGGTCCTCCCCATGGCGGACAGAAGCCTTATGCCACAACCGTACGCCGATTTGCGGGGGAGGAATGTGGTGTCGCCGCCAGATACCACACTTGCCAGGTGGTATCCTTTAAATCGGCCGCGGTTCGGTAGTATACGTCGGACCCGCGTGTCGCCACTATCAATGATTGCAGACCGAGCGCCGCCACACGGCAGGTCTAGAGAGACTACCTAGCACTCGCCCCAGTTATACAGCCAACTTTGCTAGAGATGGTTCACTGACTTCTACGCTCCCATATGCCGAAACGATAGTTAGCATAGCCTTCAGCTACGTTATTTGCTACGACCTAGCAAGGCGCCATTATCTGTTGCTATTGATACTGTGAATCACGTAATGTCAAGAGCGACGTTCGTCATTAATGGATTAAAGTTAAGTATACCACCAGCTACGTACGTTTTTCTCAATTCTAATTCCCTTGTCATGCTCCAGACCTCACGCCAGCCCGCATGAGCTAAAACGCGTGCATTTCGGCCTCCTTTAGCAATGCGGTTGGCTCTCCTGCCAACCACAACACTTTAACTTGACATTTGAGTTCTGCAGGAGTTTTGGTTGCACTTTGACATTTGCTACGATTATCTGGAGCGACTTCTTCTTTTTGTTTTTAAGAAGTAACAGCACGATCTAGCCAACCAGGCGAAATATGGAAGGTGTTTCGGAACCCATTCTGCACAAATTAACATTAGTACCATCCTGTTTCTTGAAGGTATATGTACAAGTGAAATAGCGAAGTGATTCTCTTATACTACATGATCGCTTCTTCATTGTTTGTTGCGCCAATCCGCAGATAAAACTTTTTTGAGCTAATTCACCTTCCTTGCCAAGGGAATAGAACCTTTCAAAATTGCACCGCCTGTCTTCTTCAGGACAATAAAACTCAGTTTTTAGAACAATTGCTCTGATAGAAACTAAATTTCTTGCAGTTGCCAGTAACTTCTTCCATCTTCTTTATAATTCGTTTCCGTAAATTAGAATTTCTTGTTCTTTTTTTACCCTTTTTTGAATAGCATGAGGTTCATCTTCGCCGGCCGATGTGGCCGAGCTGTTCTGCGCTTCAGTCTGGAACCGCGCGACCATTACGGTTGCAGGTTTGAATCCGGCCTCGGGCATGGATGTGTGTGATGCCCTTAAGTTACTTAGGTTTAAGTAGTTCTAAGCTCTAGGAGACTGACGAGCACTGAAGTTAAGTCCCATTGTGCTCAGAGCCATTGGAACCATTCGAGGGTCATCTTCAACATCAACAAAGTTTACAGTCGCATCCAGATCAGCAATTTAATCTCCTTCAAGGACAGTAACTGATGTTTTACTCGAGGTACTTAGCATTTGTCCAGAATCTGTGAGAGTAGGGTTACCTTTTTTACTTTGTGAATCATTTATACAGATGTCGACACAGCTGGCGCTTGTTGTCTTGCTGGTTCAACACTGGTTTGTCTTTTCACGTTTCTCTTTTTATGCTTCATTTTGGGGGTTTCATAATCAGTCGTCTTCGTATGAAGAAGTATGTGGAACATATACTTGATCAGAACCAGAATCATTCAGCTTTTCTTTACTATGTGAATCCACAGTGTTTTATACCAATTTTGCTCTCAATTAATTTCGAAGTAGTTGCCTGCAAGTTACACCGCTAATGGTTTACGTCTGAATGGTGCCTGAAAGAAGTACAAGAATGATAGGCTGTAAAAACAATGTAGTGAAGTGACAAAAAAAATACAAAAGTGGGTATTTGTCGGTTACACCGCTTCTGCACCAAACCCCTCAGTTATTTGGCGAATCATGATTTTTCAGAAAGGCTCAAGAAACGATGCACTATGATGAAATTGTCCGAATGGGTGGAAGTCGGTACATGTGATGTATACTCGTAGGCACAGGTAAACAAATGACTAAAGTTCTAGGGAAATTGGACCATTTATTCAAGAGAAAGAGCTTAGAAAATTGAGAAAGTCAATAACGCATTGGTCTCTTGATTGATAGAGTTGTTAGACGTCGTCCTGAGGGATATTGCGCTAAATTCTGCCCAGTTAGTGCGTTAGATCGCCAAAGTCCCGATCTTGTTGGAGAATCGTGCTCATAATGCCCTAAGTGTTCTGCATTGAGGAGAGATCTGGCGACCTTTCTGGCCTTGGTAGGGTTTAACAACCACGAAGGCAAACGGTAGAAACCCTAAACTCTTCCCCTTACCGAGTGCGGGTGAACATTACCTAGCTGAAATGTAAGCCCAGGATAGCTTGCCATGAAGGGAAAAGAGAAGGGACGCAGAATATCTACGTAGAGCTTTGCTATAAGGGGCCACGGATGACAACCAAAGGAGTCCTGCTTATGAATTACATGGCACCCCAGTCCATCACTCCTCGTTTTTTCGGGCGAATGGCGAGCGACAATCAGGTTGATATCCCACAGTTGGCCGTGGAATCTTCAGACACGTCTTCTCTGATCACGGGGGCTCAGTTCTAAGCGGGGCTAATCACTGAAAACAGTTCTATTACAGCCAATGACATCCCAGAATGAAGACGTGTTCTGAAGACGCCCCGGACAGTGGTGGGATACCATCTCGACTCATCCACCACGAGGCCCGACAGTCAGAAGTTATTTAGGCATATCCTTCCTTGTTGAATAGGAGGACTACAACCGATATGAGTATTGCAATTTGAGCACCCCCATCAGCTGTCATTTCGCTATTAGTTTGTTGGCAACTGGTTTCGACCGTACATATTGTCATTATCAGGTCCTATAACTGGTATGAAATCAGCTACGTTAGTAACAGGATAACATCAAAAGCAAAATTGTAAATAAAATTAAACCATTTACTACGTAAATTTTTCCGTTGTTTAAAAAGGATCTATGTACGATCTTACTATGTGTATTGTAAAATATTGAAACAGAACTTGTGTAATCATCATGTATTACTTTAGGTCAGCAGTGCTGTGCACATGTCATCTATAGTAAAAACTCGATCATCATCATCATCTTTTAAGACTGATTATGCCTTTCAGCGTTCAGTCTGGAGGATAGCCCCCTTATAAAATTCCTCCACCATCCCCTATTCAGTGCTAACATTGGTGCCTCTTCTGATGTTAAACCTATTACTTCAAAATCATTCTTAACCGGATCCAGGTACCTTCTCCTTGGTCTGCCCCGACTCCTCCTACCCTCTACTGCTGAACCCATGAGTCTCTTGGGTAACCTTGCTTCTCCCATGCGTGTAACATGACCCCACCATCTAAGCCTGTTCACCCTGACTGCTACATCTATAGAGTTCATTCCCAGTTTTTCTTTGATTTCCTCGTTGTGGACACCCTCCTGCCATTGTTCGCATGTACTAGTACCTGCAATCATCCTAGCTACTTTCATATCCTTAACCTCAACCTTGTTGATAAGGTAACCTGAACCCACGCAGCTTTCACTCCCATACAACAACGTTGGTCGAAAGATTGATCGGTGCACAGATAACTTAGTCTTGGTACTGCCTTCCTTCTTGCAGAAGAGAGTAGATCGTAGCTGAGCGCTCACTGCATTAGCTATGCTACACCTCGCTTCCAGTTCTTTCACTGTATTTCCATCCTGCGAGAATATGCATTCTAAGTACTTGAAACGGTCCACCCGTTCTAACTTTGTTCCTCCTATTTGGCACTCAATCCGTTTACATTTCTTTCCCACTGACATTACTTTCGTTTTGGAGATGCTAATCTTCATACCATAGTCCTTACATTTCTGATCTAGCTCTGAAATATTACTTCGCAAACTTTCAATTGAACCTGCCATCACAACTAAGTCATCCGCATATGCGAGACTGCTTATTTTGTGTTCACATATCTTTATCTCACCCAGCCAGTCTATTCTTTTCAACATATGATCCATAAATAATATGAACAACAGTGGAGACAGGTTGCAGCCTTGTCTTACCCCTGAAACTACTCTGAACCATGAAATCAATTTACCGTCAACTCTAACTGCTGCCTGACTATCCATGTAAAGAGCTTTAATTCCTTGCAAAAGTTTGCCTCCTATTCCATAATCTCGTAGAACAGACAATAACTTCCTCCTTGGAACCCGGTCATATGCCTTTTCTAGATCTATAAAGCACGGATACAATTCCCTTTTCCACTCATAACACTTCTCCATTATTCGCCGTAAGCTAAATATCTGGTCCTGACAACCTCTAAGAGGCCTAAACCCAGACTGATTTTCATCCAATTGGTCCTCAACTAATACTCGCACTTTCCATTCAACAATACCTGAGAAGATTTTACCCACAACGCTGATTAAAGAGATACCTCTGTAGTTGTCACAATCTTTCCTGTTTCCATTTTTAAAGATTGGTGTGATTACTGCTTTTGTCCAGTCTGATGGAACCTGTCCCGACTCCCAGGCCATTTCAATTATCCTGTGTAGCCATTTAAGACCTGACATTCCACTGTATTTGATGAGTTCCGACTTAATTTCATCCAACCCAGCTGCTTTATTGCACTGCAATCTCCACTTCCTCAAATGTGATCCTATTTCCATCATCATTCCTATCCCACTCTATCTCGAAATCTGAAACATTACTGATCCTATTTTCACCTACATTGAGCAACTCTTCAAAATATTTCCTCCATCTGCCCAAGGCATCCACAGGATTCACCAGCAGTTTTCCTGATCTGTCCAAAATACTTGTCATTTCCTTCTTACCTCCCTTTCGAAGACTGCTAATTACACTCCAGAATGGTTTTCCAGCAGCTTGACCCATAGTCTCCAACCTGTTTCCAAAGTCTTCCCAAGATTTCTTCTTGGGTGCTGCAATTATCTGTTTGGCTTTGTTTCTTTCTTCAACATAACTTTCTCTGTCTATCTGAGTTCTAGTATGTAGCCATTTTTGATACGCCTTCTTTTTAATTTTACAGGCTGCCTTGACTGTGTCATTCCACCAAGCTGTTTGCTTCATCCTACTTTTACACACTACTGTTCCAAGACATTCTTTAGCCACTTCTAGTACTGTGTCCCTGTACCTTGTCCATTCCTTTTCCAACGACTGTAATTGACTACATTCAACTAACTGGTACCTTTCTGAGATCGCTGTTATGTACTTGTGCCTGATTTCCTTATACTGAAGTTTCTCCACTCTTATCCTCCTACATATGGACCTGACCTCCTGCACTTTCGGCCTCACAATCCCAATTTCACTGCAAATTAAATAATGATCAGTGTCATCAAAGAATCCCCTGAATACACGTGTGTCCCTCACAGCCTTCCTGAATTCCTGATCTGTTATTCCATAGGCAATGACTGATCTGGTTTCCCTGCCTTCCCAAGTATACCGGTGAATGTTCTTATGTTTAAAAAAGGAGTTTGTGATTACTAAGCCCATACTGGCGCAAAAATCCAACAGTTGTTTCCCGTTCCTGTTGGCCTCCATATCCTCTCCAAATTTACCCATAACCTTTTCATACCCTTCTGTTCGATTTCCAATCCTGGCGTTAAAATCACCCATGAGCAGAACACTGTCCTTGTCCTTTAGTCTAACAACTACATCACTGAGTGCCTCATAAAAACTATCCATCTTATCTTGATCTGTCCCTTCACAATGCGAATATACTGACACAATCCTAATTTTCTTGCTAGACACTGTCAAATCTATCGACATCAGTCGTTCGTTTACATACCTTATTGCAACTATGCTGGGTTCCATTTCTTTCCTGATGTAAAGCCCTACACCCCATTGTGCTGTTCCTGCTTTGACTCCTGACAGGTAGACCTTATATTCTCCCACTACCTCTTCTTTCTCACCCCTTACCCGAATGTCACTAACAGCTGAAACGTCCAGCCCCATCTTACCTGCAGCCCCTGCCAGCTCTACCTTCTTCCCAGAGTAGCCCCCATTGATATTAATATCTCCCCATCTCATTACCATTTGTTTGCCAAGTCGAATCTTAGGAGTCCCTGCTTTGTCACTTAGAGGTGGGACTCCGTCACTTCCAAAGGTCCGAGGCATTTTGCTGTGATTGTTGCCAACATCATATTTAAAGTACCGGGGAGGCTGGTTGCTAGCCTTACTTGCCCCGAGTCCCATTGGGTTTTACTCCTAACGGTTGAGGGACTAACCGGTGGATTTGGTAGTCTTTGCCGGATGAGCACAAAGGTGACCACAACTCAGAATATGCCCGAGATGCCCAGCCTTATTCCAAAGTAACTGTTATCCCGACTGTCGGGACCACTTACTTGGCCACTCATACGTTGCCCGTGGTTCATGAACTAGGACATGACTACAGGAACCCACACCATGAACACAACTGTTCAAAAAATGTAACGTGAAAATAGAATTGCATACTTACTTACCATTAAGACCTGTTACAGGACCTATATGTACTTGCTTGCTAAGCAAATATATATATAATCACAAAAAACGACCAAATTAAAAATATGCAGTCGGTGACATCACGCAAATAAATATCTATTAATCTTTGGCATGATTACGCACACGACATAATTACAGCCATAATATAAAATTGACAGCAGTCTTTCCATTGTGTGCCAGCCAGTCCGTTGTATCTAGCTCTGACGTCATAAATGTTGCGCAATACTTTAAAAATCAAGTAAATAACCTGAAACGTTTCTAGCATGTCAGGAAAAATACTAAATCAATATGTGATGATTATCAGTTCAATAACTTTAACCATTTTCGAAATTTGTAAAAATCTTTGGCGCAACAGAAAAGAGCCAGAAACTTAAAAATTCATATTTAGATCCTGTTTGCATAATAATTTAGTAGAAACAGTGTTCTGGATCCCACAAATTAAAATTTTTGTTGAAATTCATAATTTTCTGGTTTTTGTCTTAAAAATTAAAGAAGCAAGATAGATTAAGTAGCTGAATGAATAAAAGTAGGATGTTTAAATTTAAATAGAAGGGAGATACGCTACAATCAGAAAGATGTGAAAAGTTTCTACTGAACAACTATAAAACTATAGCGATAGCGTATCTCCAAAGGGCAAGTTCAGAGCTCGTCTACTGCGTGTAGTGCAATTAAATTAATTCTCTCGTCCAAAATATTGGACTTAGTCACGTCAAACTTTTATTATGATTACTTACCTGTGTGCTGATTGCACATTTAAATTGAGAGATTCATTGGCCATCAGCAAAGGAAGGAATGATCTATTCGATAACTTAAAGTGGTGCATTACTAGCCCAGCGGCTAGTCGGGACAGCGAATTTAATCAAGCGTTCCCTTAGCCGTCCGGACCGCGGCTTTATATATAAGAACGCTGCGCGAGGAAAATAAGGCCCCAGTTCTCTCCAGACGCTGATTAACGCACCATCTGTGCCGGGAGTCGCGTCGCGTCGGTATCATTGCTATAAACAGCGTCGGATGCCGTAGTAAGTAACTCGGGATACGCGTAACCATGAAATCATTTTCGAGTGAAGTGTTAAGTCTGGGATGACTTTAATTATCTATATTCAGTTTGCGTATGTCGTATTTTCACGTGCCGCCGCGGGACAGACATTCTACCATTATTTAGCGTGGCGTTTGAACATTATCATCAAATTATGGCGAGCATTCACTTAAACATTTAATTGGAACAGTTATAGTTGCATCAGCGCATTAGACTCTGAACTGCTCTGGTAGTAGGACTGTGTGGATTCTTTTGGTCTGTGACTTTCAGAATATTGTGAACATTTTAAAGTGAATCGTTTTTGATTATGAATCCCAGACAATCTCCTAATTCCTCAGAGCTATAAACTGTAGCTATAAGTGTATTTCTCAGTTGAAGAGGGCACTAGGAATTCTAATTACAAGCTTCACGTTTTTCTAATCACTTTCTGGTTGCCAATATTGTAATTAGAGAGCCAGTGTTGAGAACGGCAAACAACAGCATTAAATACATCATAGAAACATTTTAATGACAAATATTTCCATACGCCGGCCAACAAACTTATAGGGCTTGTATGAAGGTAAGGTAGGGAGAGGGGGACAAATTGATGGAAAAAAGTCATTCATCTAAATTATAACTCTGTTGGGTCATAAGTTGCAAGTTGTTAGCATGACCAAATTACTAAAGTATCAACACTACTGGAACACAGTAACTTACAAACTCTGTGTTCGTTTATTTAGCATACTCACACGTGTTTTCGTTCATGCATATTAACGTGAATTTTTACATCGTAGAAATCAGTATATCAAGTTCTCTTCATAGCAGGACCCCTTTCGTTGTCATCCGCGGCACTATTACAGCACAGCGATGCGTTGATGATACTCACGACCCGTTTTGTTGCCCTTCATGGCAAGCCATCCTGGGCTAATATTTTGGGAAACTAATGCCTGCTCGCACACGGCGAGAGTTTATACGGCTTGTCTCTGTGCTTGCCAAATCCTACCTTGACACGATATCCCTCAGGAGGACGGACAACCTACTCTCTCTTAACCACTGACAAGTCGAAGAACTGTATGCATAATGGTCGGAGCTGGATCAACACACAGTTCACTTGCTAAATTTCTGAAACTCTATCCCTAGAATAAATCATCCAACTTTTCTTCATGCTAATCATAATACATACAAATCACATGTACCGATTTTCGTGCCATTCGGATAGTTGCTAACTGTTACGTCAGTTTTTTCACTTAAGTCTAGTTAGAAGCCGAAAGTCGTCACCTGCCTAAAGTAATTTGTTACGTACCACCTTCATGTTGCTGCAGTTTTAGTGGTTAGAAGTGTACAAAGGAATGTCACTGCTTTTTCTCTCTCGCGTTTCGAACCTTCAGGCGCCAATGAAAAAAGAACAGGAGTCATCGTTCATCCAGACTGCGACATCCTAGGTTTCGCGAAGCCCTATTTAGTAAGCCAATATTTCTGCTTCTTCGGATGTTTTAGCGAACTCGTTTAATATTTTATTCAAATAATGACGGCAACATGTAGCGGTTGTATGTACAACGAAACCTGGCACGGATGAAAATATACGATAGTAGATGTGGGGAATTGCTGTAAACATGTTTCCGCAAACGACTGATATTGGATAAAATTCCTTAGGCCCCTGTCGGTGGGCATTCGTCGCTGAATAGGTACTGGTCGTTGGTACCAAAAGGAAAGGGGCAAGGTAACCGAAATATCATTACGTCGACGGTTCGACAGCAAAAACATTTTGATAACATTTCCATTCTCTTCACTACTCTTTTCAGTTACGTTGTTTATCTAGTCGATGAAAATGGCATAATAACGAAAGCCTGAGGAATTTTGTTGAATAACTCTTCTTCCGAAAATATGGGAACCATTTTGATGTTAAACATGATACTTAATTTATATAATCTGCAGATACATCAGGACACTTCAAAGAAGATTCCAGCAGAGGCGTCACAACGCCGGGTTTATAGAAAAGGTATACGAAGCAACATAATAACCCATATGATTTTATTTTAAATGATAATGGTCTTTTCTCCACTTGAATATTCATACGTTTATGAAGAACTATAACCGTGGACCTCAAAAATATTATTCCGAGTTATTGGCAGTTCAGATGGTTCAAATGGCTCTGATCACTAGGAGACCTAACATCTGAGGTTATCAATCCCTATAACTTAGAACTACTTGAGCCTAACTAACCTAAGGACATCTCACACATCCATGCCCAAGGCAAGATTCGAACCTGCGACTGTAGCAGCCGCGCGTTACCGGACTGAAACGCCAAGAACCGCTCCGCCATAACGGCCGGCTTATTGGCAGCCATATGTAGTTCACTTATATGATAATTCAACTACAATTACAGAGAAAGTATTAAAGAACTTTTAGTTTTGCGAAACCATTTCACAATTTACTGAGCTAAAAACATAAAATAGTCACCAGACTTAAGGGGTGAACGTCGTACAGTATAAAACCACTGAATCTATAAGGCTATACCAGTTCAAAAATCTATTCCTACACAATGTTGTAGTTTTTCTCTACAAACTTTAATCTGAGACAATACTGACATGCTGAAGTGCTGAGCAGTAGCCCACTATGCACTGGCCACCAAATGACGGAGAGATGCTTCTGTGTGAACGATAACGATACCTGTCGCTTCAGGAAGACCTCCATTAATGATTCAGAACTATAGCCACCAACGCCGTTGTCGTCGAGTCTTCATGATATACACCAAAGTTGCTTGTAGAGCTACATAAGAAGAATCTACTCTACAGAGCACTGGTGCTTTGGCTTGTAGAGTGAGTCTGGTCCTACTCTCGTCTCAAACCCTGTGTACATGAGGATTCGCTGGTGAAATAAACCATGAACTTCGTTGTCACTCTCAACGTCGGATCGTATAATTCATGAATTAATCCAGTACTATGTACAAACTGCAGCTTTTGTTTACGCTAAATGGAAATGGATTCAAGTCCTTCTAATGAGGATGGAATCTATTACTTTTTGTCATAATAAGAGCAGCAGTAATCCTAATCACGTTGTTGTTGTTGTGGTCTTCATTCCAGAGACTGGTTTGATGCAGCTCTCCATGCTACTCTATCCTGTGCAAGCTTCTTCATCTCCCAGTACCTACTGCAACCTACATCCTTCTGAATCTGCTTAGTGTATTCATCTCTTGGTCTCCCTCTACGATTTTTACCCTCCACGTGGCCCTCCAATACTGAATTGCTGATCCCTTTGTGGCGTCGCAACTAGTGCGAGCGCACAGTTTTCTATCAAATATTTACTGTGAAATGTAGACAGACTGTAAAGTAGCCATCAGATTAGCATATGTGCTGTAGCGGGCAGATTACCGGTGTCCGTTCGTCTGACGTCACGACCATATGGCATGTCTGTACCGTGAGAATGTAAGACCTGTGCGCTAACTAGCCGCGTGTATAACGTGGAACTTTCATCTTTAATAACTTCTAACTGAGGAACCTGAGGAAATTAAAAGTTAATATACTAGTTTCTGTTATGAATAAAAATAAGTCATCCAAATTTGAGCTTTGAAACCTGCATATTTTGGAAATTAGAAAAATCTTACAGAAAACGCAAATTTCTACAATTTTCGAGTCTAAATAAATACCATTATGTATAGATCACCTTCAGTGACCATCCAACTATGAAACAAAATCACCTTCCGTGCTTTTGTATTTATTTTGAGAATTTTACTTTTAGAAATTCACCTATAACTTTGTTAAAACCATAAATGTTTTGAATTTTTGTGAACAGTTATTTTATATGAGTAGGTGAGAGTGAATGAGTGTGCCTGAGTGAATGAAAGAGGGACATTCGCCATTCTTTGCAAGTGTATAAAATCTAGGTTGGAACTCGCAAGTGTTCAGACGATGTAACCGTGGGAACAGAGTCGCCAGTGGTTCCCCATCTTAGTGAATGTCGGATGTCCAAGAGTGTATGGTATTGTACAAGCAGCCAGAACGTTCGCGAGTATTTAAATAATTTCTGGAAATAAAGTAAAGTCTAGTTTTCCTTTCGGTTTGTTAAATTATACAGTAAATTTTGTGTAACAAGAAATCATGACGTAAATGATTCAGAAGTCATGACTGGTGCGTGCTAGATTTTGGCGCGAGGCGCACCCAAAGAGTTAATTCTGATTGGCTGTGTGATGTGTGAGCCAATGAGATGCGAGGACGGTTAGCAGACTAGGAGAGTGAGTCGCGAGTGGATGAGGAGTCGCGAAGGAACTGTGATCGAGAAGAGACATGCTTGATGTGTCCTCGCGAATAATGTGTAAAATGAAGTCATAAAACGGCTTCATCGGTTCGGTACTGTGCGATTTGAGACTGGAAGAGTCCAGTAACGTGTAGTGTGAGTTTGAGCGAGTTGTGACTTTTCGTTCCGCGAAAGACGCGAGTAACTTTAATAATTAAAAGCGTGGCGGTACTTCGTAAACTTTTACTAAGTGCTTATGGCGAGCATTAACGTTAAAAAACGAACTATTATTGAACATCGACTGCAAACGTGTATGTTAGAAAATCGTCTGTGTTGCAGTTAAGTAAATTCCGTAACTTTGAAAGCTAATTCTGGCGGGGTTTGAGTGTGGATAGAATTGTGAACTGAACTTTCTTCAAACGTAGATTAGCGGGCTGATGATCAGGCTTAAAGACGATAAAGAGCTTAAATAGAATTACCAACTTCGCGTTCTCGTTTGAGTAAACAATTACTACCATTCCAATAACTCAATTTATTTAGGAAGATTGCTCATAGATTGTATTTCAGCAAACATGTATCGCGGCCTCCGGTGAGCGGCTATTAAATTGCAGTTTCTTCAACACTGCTTTTCTGCAATTTTTCCAGTAGCTGCTATCAGGAGAGGCGAGTGCAGCAACTACCTAAGAAACGAGGTAGGTGGATTTTCTTTCAGGGAAAGGAAACTGCGCGATAAGAGCCTGACCCGTCGCACCTTGATGCCTCAGAACAACCGATCCCTTCTTCTGGTCAAGTTGTGCCACAAACTTCGCTTCTCCCCAATCCTATTCAATACTTCCTTATTAGTTATATGATCTACTCATTTAATCTTCAGCATTCTTCTGTAGCACCACATTTCGAAAGCTTCTATTCTCTTCTTGTCCAAACTATTTATCGTCCATGTTTCACTTCCATACATGGCTACACTCCATACAAATACTTACAGAAATGACTTCCTGACACTTAAATCTATACTCGATGTTAACAAAATTCTCTTAATCAGAAACGCTTGCTTTGCTATTGCCAGTCTACATTTTATATCGTCTTTACTTCGACCGTCATCAGTTATTTTGCTCCCCAAATAGCAAAACTCCTTTACTACTTTGAGTGTCTCATTTCCTAATCTAATTCCCTCAGCATCACCAGACTTAATTCGACTACATTCCATTATCCTCGTTTTGCTTTTGTTGAAGTTCATTTTATATCCTCCTTTCAAGACACTGTCCATTCCATTCAACTGCTCTTCCAAGTCCTTTGCTGTCTCTGACAGAATTACAATGTTATCAGCGAACCTCAAAGTTTTTATTTCTTCTCCGTCGATTTTAATACCTACTCCGATTTTTTCTTTTGTTTCCTTTACTGCTTGCTCAGTATACAAATTGAATAACATCGGGGAGAGACTACAACCCTGTCTCACTCCCTTTCATGTCCCTCGACTCTTATATCTGCCATCTGGTTTCTGTACAAATTGTAAATAACATTTCGTTCCCTGTATTTTACCCCTTCCACCTTTATAATTTGAAAGAGCGTATTCCAGTCAACATTGTCAAAAGCTTTCTCTAAGTCTACAAATGCTAGAAACGTAGGTTTGCCTTTCCTTAATCTTTCTTCTAAGATAAGTCGTAAGGTCAGTATTGCCTCGTGTGTTCCAGTATTTCTACGGAAGCCAAACTGATCTTCCCCGAGGTCGGTTTCGACTAGTTTTTCCATTCGTCTGTAAAGAATTCGTGTTAGTATTTTGCAGCTGTGGCTTATTAAACTGATTGTTCGGTAATTGTCACGTCTGTCAACACCAGCTTTCTTTGGGATTGGAATTATTATATTCTTCTTGAAGTCTGAGGGTATTTCGCCTGTTTCATACATCTTGCTCACCAGATGATAGAGTTTTGTCAGGACTGGCTCTCCCAAGGCCGTCAGTAGTTCCAAAGGAATATTGTCTACTTCGGGGGCCTTGTTTCGACTCAGGTCTTTCAGTGCTCTGTCAAACTCTTCACACAGTATCATATCTCCCATTTCATCTTCATCTACATCCTCTTCCATTTCCATAATATTGTACTCAATTACATCGCCATTGTATAAACCCTCTATATACTCCTTCCACCTTTCTGCTTTCCCTTCTTTGCTTAGAACTGGGTTTCCATCTGAGCCCTTGGTGTTCATACAAGTGCTTCTCTTATCTCCAAATGTCTCTTTATTTTTCCTGTAGGCAGTATCTAACTTACCCCTAGTGAGATAAGCCTCTACATCTTCACATTTGTCCTCTAGCCATCCCTGCCTAGCCATTTTGCACTTCCTGTCGATCTCATTTTTGAGACGGTGGAGGAGGAGATTAGTGTTTAACGTCCCGTCGACAACGAGGTCATTAGAGACGGAGCGCAAGCTCGGGTGAGGGAAGGATGGGGAAGGAAATCGGCCGTGCCCTTTCAAAGGAACCATCCCGGCATTTGCCTGAAGCGATGTAGGGAAATCACGGAAAACCTACATCAGGATGGCCGGAGACGGGGTTGAACCGTCGTCCTCCCGAATTCGAGTCCAGTGTGCTAACCACTGCGCCACCTCGCTCGGTCATTTTTGAGACGTTTGTATTCCTTTTTGCCTGCTTCATTTACTGCATTTTTATATTTTCTCCTTTCATCAGTTAAATTCAATATTTCTTCTGTTACCCAAGGATTTCTACTACCCCTCGTCTTTTTACCTACTTGATCCTCTGCTGCCTTCACTACTTCATCCCTCAAAGCTGCCCATTCTTCTTCTACTGTTTTTCTATCCACCGTTCCTGTCAAGTGTTCCATTATGCTCTCCCTGAAACTCTGTACAACCTCTGGTTCTTTCAGTTTATCCAGGCCAATCTCCTTAAATTCCCACCTTTTTTGCAGTTTCTTCAGTTTTAATCTACTGTTCATAACCAACAAATTGTGGCCAGAGTCCACATCTGCCCTGGAAATGTCTTACAATTAAAAACCTGGTTTGTATCTGATACCTTTAATATTTCCAGAGTTCTTCCATGTATACAACGTTCTTTCATGATTCTTGAACCAAGTGTTACCTATGATTAAGTTGTGCTCTGTGCAAAATTCTACCAGTCGACTTCCTCTTTCATTTCTTCCCCCCCCCCCCCCCCCCATCCATATTCACCTACTACGTTTCCTTCTCTCCCTTTTCCTACTACCGAATTCCAGTCACCCATGACTATTAAATTTTCGTCTCCCTTCACTATCTGAATAATTTCTTTTATTTCATCATACATTTCTTCAATTTCTTCGTCATCTGCAGAGCTAGTTGGCATATAAACTTGTACTACTGTAGTAGGTGTGTTCTTCGTATCTATCTTGGCCACAATAATGCGTTCACTATGCTGTTTGTAGTAGCTTACCCGCATTCCTATTTTCCTATTCATTATTAAACCTACTCCTGCATTACCCCTATTTGATTTTGTGTTTATAACCCTGTAGTCACCTGACCAGAAGTCTTGTTCCTCCTGCCACCGAACGTCAGTAATTCCCACTATATCTAACTTTAACCTATCCATTTCCCTTTTTAAATTTTCTAACCTGCCCGATTAAGGGATCTGATATTCCACGCTCCGATCCGTAGGACGCCAGTTTTCTTTCTCCTGATAACGACATCCTCTTGAGTAGTCCCCGCCCGGAGATCAGAATGTGGGACTATTTTACCTCCGGAATATTTTACCCAAGAGGACGCCATCATCATTTAATCATACAGTAAAGCTGAAAACCATCGGCAAAAATTACGGCCGTAGTTTCCCCTTGCTTTCAGCCGTTCGCAGTACCAGCACAGCAAGGCTGTTTTAGTTAATGTTACAAGGCCAGATCACTCAATCATCCAGACTGTTGCCCTTGCAACTACTGAAAAGGCTGCTGCCCCTCTTCAGGAATCACAAGTTTGTCTGGCCTCTCAACAGATACCCCTCCGTTGTGGTTGTACTTACGGCACGGCTATCTGCATCGGTGAGACACGCAAGCCTCCCCACCAACGGCAAGGTCCATGGTTCATAGATGTTAAAAAGTACGTGAATACTGTTAACGGGATGTCTTTATGATTCCGGTTCTTCTGTCCAAGGAAATAGCAGCACAGAGATATAAATCTTGAAGTTATATTACTCTGACATATCACTATGCGGTACTTTTTCATTCTCTGTCACTTTTTTATAGTCATATTTGTGAGTGCAGAACCTGTGTGCTTGGAAGAAAAGGTTTGCGTTTTTTCGCGCTGGTACATTATGCTATCGGTGTGGTTTGAGGATCCTGCTGTCGGCAGAAGGCAGCCAGTGAATCTCATTAGGAGAGATGCGTCCTCCCAAGGAGATGGGCAGATTTTGTGGAAGTGACGTTGCTGCCTGCTTTGTGCTGTTGCGGACAGAGCCAGCAACCTGGCACAGCTGTGGGCAGGAGGGTGCCGTTCCGCCAGAACCGTCACTGTAGGATAAATGAGTTTGATATTTTTGCCCTTGCTGCACGGACATCAAAGGCCGAGACACCGCGGCACCACCCGGCCATCGTGACGACGGCGGCTGCTTCACAGTCCAACCGAACCGAGTCGCCCTGCCACCATGGATGGCAGCACGAATGGGTCGACGAGTCAGGGAAACACGTGCATATACTAATGTACGTTTTGTGCACACAGAGTTTGTGCTGCTTCCCCCTGTGTTTCCCAGGAAATAAGTGATATCTTGTCCATCACATTGTCAACAGCACTGAGTAGAAAGGCTGTCGATTTAGATCTTAGATTCGGGACGGTCCACCATTCAGAGTGATCTGTCTTCGAGCCATCGCTGACGTCTGGTGCTGATAGGTGTATGACACCTGACTAGGAGAAATTTAAGTGTCGCAAACTGCGGAAGAGCAATCTACATCCTGAGCAGTTCCTTATTTGCTTTCTTTGCCACGCAGCTTGTCTTGCTTTGTCTGGCTATAATTTGTGGCCTCTTATTGTACAGTTGACTTTCATTTCGTGAGGTGCCCAGATGAGCAGATCATATTGCGCTTTCTCCAAACAATCTTTGACTCTTTTCGGTACCTCCCCAGTGTATTACTTCGATTCTTTCGGGACCATCATGAGCCTTGCTATGGAATATTTACTACTGCAATGAATTCAGAAGCAAAATCGTCTTCATATTGAGCTTTAAAGTACATTAGCCATCAGTCATTTTCACACGTAACAGCAAAAAATGTGCCTGGGTTATGGAAGATGTTGTACCATAGCGTTAAAAATGTAGCATATATAGCAATGTCAGATGACGTAAATGATGGTAACTAAATGCTGCATAATTAAGTCAACTATCAGAAATTTTGTTTTATTGCTATTTGCGTACAAATGTCTAAATGTAGACAGGTTAAATCATAGCCTATTCTTAGACCACTCTAGAAAAAGTTCTTTAGCTTTTCAAACTCTGATTTTCCTAAGTTGTAAAGTTTTTCAGGGGTCGCTGTGATAATATCCATTTGACATTAATCAGACGTAAATCGCCATAATTGTTAATTTCTATATTCATATTTGCATATTTTCACATACGCTGTTGTGTGTGCGTTAGTACAGCATTGCATGGTAAGGATAATTTTAATCCTCAAGGGGGTTCAATAATAATGAAATCTGTTATGGCGTATCCAGAAAATAACTTTATTTAATTTCAAGTAAACTGTAGGAAACATTGAAGTAAGGGCTGACTGCAAGACGAATCCGAAACCTGGTCTCACCGGTTGTATATTCTCCTCCCCTTCTCCTTTTCTCTTCCTTCTGTACTGCCTAGCAGTATGGGGGGGATTCCGTGATACTTGTATGATAATCTTCATCTAATCAGGTAAGAATGGTGCATAACATCCGTACCAAAACGATCTGATTCCTGTCCGATATGTTAAAGAATGTTGAAGTCTAACTTCCCGTCGTCCGTTGGCAAAAGAGAACATACACGCGACTGTACGATAAGTCTACTGGACGTCGAATAAATCACAGGGCTGAAGCGCTGTGCCGGCCGTTGTGGCCAAGCGATTCTAGGCGCTTCAGTCTGGAACCACGGGACGGCTATGGTCGCAGGTTCGAATCCTGCCTAGAGCATGGATGTGTGTGATGTCCTTGGTTGGTTAAGTTTAAGTAGTTCTAAGTTCTAGAGGACTGATGACCTCAGATGTTAAGTCCCATAGTGCTCAGAGCCATTTGAACCATTTTTTTGTGAAGCGCTGTTTGATAAAAACAACTATGAAATGCAAAGCAGAGACCAACTTCCTTATAGGTAGGAAATCAGCTTCTGTACCACTGCTGTGACTGGCAAGATGATCTTTGAGAGAAGAACATACGGTTTTGTGATCTTCATAGATAGCCTCAAGACCACATGGGCCTGTAGCTGAGGCACCAGTTAAGGTTAATCGCAATGCTAAACTCTCAGAAGCTTATAGAAGGTTACCTATCTTAAGACATCTCCTTCGCTCGCTTTATTCCCCACTGAAGTGAGCATGACTGATTTTGATCTGTGCTTTGGTACACAGTTTAAACAATCTGTCCTTCCTACACTGCTATGTTAAGGTCAAATTAGCATGAAGTGTTCCTCATGTTTGGGCAGGGAAAAGTTTAACACTGCAGCGCAAAGGCCCAAACTAGTGAGAGTGTTTTGATCTACATTCTTTAAATAACGAAAAACTATGCGGTGGATTTCTCATTCAGATAAAGCGTTTGAGTATCGTTTGTTTGTGGGAAGCTCGTGTTATGCCTTGTGCAAGAAACAGAACAGTGAACTAGCGCTTGTCGGATTTGGACAGCCGCATCGTCATGGCCTGAGGAGACTGGTTTTGTAGTTCCGTGATATGGTAGGATTGACAATACTATTATGTGGAGATGGAATCGACGGGCTTTGGCGGGACATATCCAGCGTCATTTGACATCCAGGTGGCACAAATAGTAGCACTGTCATGTCACGCAGCTTGAGTCAGCAAACTGGACTGAGTACATCAACGCCAAGTTTCGAGAATGGCAGGATGACAATGTTTAGAGAATTACAGGCTGTCACAACGGTGGCCCACTGGTGCGCCTTCACTTGACCGCGGCATCTCTGGGAGGCGCACCCACAGCCTCGCGCCCAACGAAACACTACACGCTGGAGTGGCGCCGAGTCGTCTTTCAGGGAAGATGTTCAGTATTACGATGGAAATAAGAAGTACGTTCCGAAAGTTCGGAAACTTCATTGACAAAAACGAATATACCGCGGCATCATGAACTATACACCTCGCATCACATTTTGACGTACTCGCCACCGGCGTTGAACCATTTGTCGTAGCGTGCAGCCAGTTTAAAAAGGCACTCTGGTAAAACTTGGTCTCCTGCGATGTAAGCAGTTGACACAGCCCGTTCCATCTCATCATTCGTTTGGAAGTGAATTCCCGAGAGTGTAGATTTCAGTGCACGGAAAAGGTGAAAGTGCGACCTAGAAAGATCGAGGCCGTATGTCGGTGACCCGCTCTATCCAATACGTAGTGACGAACCTGATGCTGTGTGAACTTTGGCACCTATAATTTTTGCACAACATTTTCATTCTCTTTCGTTGAATCTTGGATCCGAGTTTGGTGAGGATGTCCCAGTAGCGTGACGCATTGAAGGTCCATCGCTGGAGGAAGTCTTGCACGATCAGACATTTCGCATCTCAGAACGCTGTGATCATGATCTTTCCTGCGGAAGCCGGCCGGGATGGCCGAGCGGTTCTAGGCGCTACAGTCTGGAACCGCGTGACCGCTACGGTCGCAGGTTCGAATCCTGTCTCGGGCATGGATGTGTGTGATGTCCTTAGGTTAGTTAGGTTTAAGTAGTTCGAAGTTCTAGGGGTCTGATGACCTCAGAAGTTAAGTCCCATAGTGCTCAGAGCCATTTCCTGCGAAGGGCAAACTGGGATGGTACCACTCTGCCTTCCTTGCTTTAAGATGCAATACCAGCGACCAACGTTTTGACGACACCTCACATTTTCGCCATTACGGTCCGTAGACGTTCATGGATGACGGACACACTAGTCCCACGTCCATTCATACAAGATAACAGCACTCACTCACAATGGTGACCACATTGTCGCGACACATCCATTTGCCGTCGTGATGAGTACTCAAATAACCTCGGGCACGGCAGTCTACATCTGATGTCTCATAATCGGCATGTGTCATTTCTCCTCCGCTGACTCCCCTTCCAACGTTGAACTAGCGTCGCGAGCGGAGTGGTATGATGTTTGTATATTCCATCTGGTTTACCATCTTCTCCATAAAAAATAACGACGAAACGTACTTTCGCAACGTACCTCGTCTCTGTGTGTGAAAGCTACGAGTACAGCGAATGTTGTCAGATGGCCTTAGTGATCACAGTGTTGGACTAGTAACTGGTGTGATTGATCTGGGGTATTAGTGAGTGCACTACACGAACACCCCCGACCGACATAGCCAATAATTTGGACGTAAGCCGCAACGATTCTGACGTGTACCTGTGTCATACCTTCGAGGTCTCTAGGACGTTATCTTTCAACGAGGTGAAGCAAGAACACATGTTTCGCACGTGTCCATGCATATAATGTTCGATTTTTGTCATAGTGAGAAAGCTGTTCATTTCTCTCACCCACCAGAAACATCTCGTCATGGGTTGCTGAGGGAATGACTTGCCGCCACCCGCCAGCCACTACGATTGATGGACTCTGGTTGACAGTTCAGGCAGTAACGAATCACACTCCCATGTCTACCAACAACGGTTAGTTCGTCTTGGTGCCCTGTCGGGTCGGTGACGTTGTTGCTGCCAGAGGCTGCAGCCCCGTGTACTTTTCGTCGCTCTCTGGTAGCCTCATATCAAACTAGCTGCTGTATTCTTACAACTTCATGTTACTTCCTGTTCTTTATAGTTTAGTAATTTTAATAGGCATCAGTGCATTTCAGTGCTAATACTTTTGTGAAAATGAGTTTGGTTTAATTTGTAACAGAAGATTCAACGCATCCATTTTTTAACTATGTGGGTAATGTTGTAAGGGCCCCACCATTTTTATTTTCGAACAGTGGCTCCAGTACAGTAAACTTTGATAAGTGGGGATCAGAGGTTAATCGATCCTGCCATCAGAAAATGAAGACTGATTCCTATGTCGCGTACAGGACAGAAAGCTGTCACCCAGATTGCGAGTTTAGCACAGGGGACAGAATATTGGCATGAAGAAACCGTAGCGACAGCGGTATTCTGCACTCTCGCGGTTACCACTCGACCTTTTTAAATTGTAAATTAGTTATTCTTTCCTTTATAACTGATCAAAGAGAGCTTCCAGGATGAAAGCCTGCCTGGGGAGCGTGTTCCCTATGGGGGTGCTGTTTATTTTCTCAACTGCAATCCAAACTCTAATCATTGCGCCATTTTAATTAAGAAACTGGTTCCAGGCTGAACGATATTACTTTCAGAGAGTTTTCTGGCAGAACACGATCACTGAGACGATTACGAGCCAACTTAATTAAAGATACATGCCTACAACAGGTGAAAGTTATTTCATAGTAATAACGTGTTGCCGAATAGCATAGTTACTCCTTGATTATGGAAGACAGAGGTATAATTCACATCGAAATGGAACTACAGACACTACGTCGTCACCCGTAAGGAATCAAAATAAAAGACCCACGCTTTCGTTTTTACAGTCGATCCATGGCAGTTACTTACGCAGCACTTCTGGCAGCCTATAGTCAACATCTTCCATGAGATTATGCTAAAAGCTGCTTCGCCCAGGGATCAGAAGAAAGTCACTCCCGTTCTGCACAACAGGAGTTGCCAGTTTCAATTGACAGGTCTATCGGTTTTTACTTTAGAGAACCTAAGTACAAATTTGTAAGTTAGGAGATGAGATCCTGACGCAAGTGAAGCTACGAGGGAGGATTGTGAGTTCTGCTGGGTATCTCAGACGGTAGAGGACTTTACCGCAATTGAGAATAGTCCCAGATTGGAGTCCTGGCCCAGAACACAACTATAATCCACCCGGGACTTTCAAATCAACGCACACTCCGCTGCAGGCTGAAAATTCATTTTGCAAATCTAACTCTAGTTTACCGGCCTGGATCTTAAGTGAACTGCCGAGACCGATCTGACAGACACAGATCTAGATCCAGAGTACAGATCAAGCTCCTGACCAATCTACCAGGAAGTTCCTTAAGTGGTCTATGCTAAAAAGTAGCAGTAAAGAAGGGAAACCGAAGTCTGTGCCAGTTCAAAAATACTAATTTCCGCAAATGCATCGAAACTAAAAGATATTTTATACTTACATTTTCTCTTGGGTATTAAAGTTTCTTCCATTTCATCATTGCGACTGATACAGCAACCATTGTAAGATTTGAGATAAAAATACAGTCTTGCTTGTGGAGCTCTTTTTTTTTCAAATTTCAATAATGCGTTTCGCCTGTGGTAAGCATCATCAGATTATCGAAACTGGTCACAGCGTACGCTGCCCATAAAATTGACTGCACGATGCGAATACATTGGCAAAATGCGATTACAATATCAAAAAGTTGAAAATCCGCAATGGGGATTTCGGTATCCTAGTCGCATGTTGCCGATGCATTCGCATCGTGTAATCATTTTTACGGACGACGTGTGTCGTGATGTAATAATTTTTACGGACGTGTGCCGTGACCAGTTTCTATAATCTGATGATGCCTGCCACTTGCGAAAGGAGTCGCTGAAATCTAAAAATAAAACTCTTTGCAACCAAGGCAGCATTTTTATCCCTAATCTTGAACATACTATTAATCGGTATGTTGGATGTTAAGTTAAATGAGTAGGTATGTACAGGACTTGACGGAAAGACAGCAAATGGAGTACATTTGACTACGACAATATATTCAGATTTTTGCATGGCGTGCTTGACATCTGCTGAGGGATGATGTACTGCACTTGAAAATGAATCAAAAGTCAAAATCCGAAATTACATTTTTGAGAAAACAAATTTGTTTACAGTGAAATGGCGAAATGTTGTCATTTAAATTAATTAAATATCATCTTCGATAGCAACATAGGCGTCAGACTCCTGTTATATTGACCTCCTGCTTCAACTGTGGTCGCTCAGTTGTATCAAAATTCCATTGCTATAAAGTGTCTGAAATCAAGCAGTTGAGTGTTTTCGCCTCATAGTAGGGCACTTAATTCGTGGAAGCTGTTCCCAACAAAACATATTATTTGAATTGGTGAATAACCGATCCAGTTGATAAAAACTTCTTTACTTTAGTCTTTGACCAGATTCAGCTTTTACATTGAAGCCATTTTGCAATTAAGTCTGAAAACACTGCTGCGGTTGATCAGTCTGTTTCACCACAGCACACTTCTCGTATTCCACTACAAAATTGCACGAATATAAAAGTTTAAATAGCGCTCCAAGGCTCTATGAATGTTTGAAACAGAATAAAGAACAATCCTGAATCACGAATACAATCCGAATTTTCATTATCAGAACACCGGTTATTGACGTTCAAAAAACCATCTTGGCTCAAAGCAATCGGTCTGCGTAACAGTCATTTCGATACGCAAGGTGCCTGGAACAATCAGTGACAGGAGCAAACACCAACTACGAGTAATTAAAACACTCTGGAAGAGAAAAATAGTTTTTCATGTAACTCGAGGCCACTGGTTCATTCTAAATCGAATCAGGTGACCTGGATGGATTTGGAGCATTTCTGCACTAATGGGAATGGAAGAACTCTTCTCAATGTGACTGCGGCGACTGGCAGCAAAATGTACATCATGTAACACTTCAGTGTATTCTCAGGGCATTAAAATGGAGGATGGAAGACGTTCGCAATTTGTCTGCAGAAGCTTCTGGTTGGATTTCAAACCTGGGCATTGTGCTATGAATACCATATGAACTTGAGAATATATATATATATATATATATATATATATATATATATATATATATATATATATATATATATTTGTGTGTGTGTGTGTGTAGAAACGTATATATTTGTTTGACGAAGTAGCCTAGAATATTTTCGTGACGTAATACGGTGTATAAATAAATATTTGAAATAATAGATGTTTCTAATTGCGAACAACGTTAAGTGTAATTGCTAGAAGGTGAGAGAAAACGTGAATTATGTCCTCAAATGTAAAATGATGTTTTCAAAAGAAAGAGGAAATAAAAATTAACAGGAAATCGATAGTTGCAGTCGAAGATGTATGTTAAGTATGAAACTCTTAATATTCAAACAAAGAGCTTTTAATCAGATTTTTTAGGAGTGTTTTCTATAGATCTTTGAATCTTATTAAAATTATGCATTAATAAGATTTGACGCACATTGACTGTAGTAAAAATGTTCTCAGAAGAAAAGGAACTGTGGTGAAACAAGTGCGTGTGTGTGTGTGGGGGGGGGGGGGGGGGGGGTGGAAGGGTGTTCAAAATCATATACTACTATAAAAAGTTGTGCTAATCAAACACGTGTAATACCCCAGAGAAGCAATTTGGAAACGCTATGTAATCAGTAAATTGAATAGAAATTGGTGATACAACACATGCACTTACACAGAATTAGGGTAATGAAAATGAAGGGTCCTGCATATCTAATACCAGTAGACAGTACCGAGCTAGCCAGCCAAGTGACCGAGCGGTTCTAGGCGCTACAGTCTGGAACCGCGCTACCGGTACGGTTGCAGGTTCGAATCCTGCCTCGGGCATGGATGTGTGTGATGTCCTAAGGTTAGTTAGGTTTAAGTAGTTCTAAGTTATAGGGGACTGATGACCTCAGAAGTTACGTCCCATAGTGTTCAGAGGCATTTGAACCATTTAAAAGTACCGAGCGAGTTGACTCAGTGGTTAGAACACTGGACTCGCATTCGGGGGGATGACGGTTCAAACCTGCGGCCGGCCATGCTGATTTAGGCTTTTCGTGATTTCCCTAAATCGCTCCAGGCAAATGCCGGGATGATTCCTTTGAAAGAGCACGGCCAACTTCCTTCCCTAATCCGATGACACCGATGGCCTCGCTGTCTGGTCTCCTCCCCCAAACAACCCAGTACATAGTACAATTAGTGTAATGGTTCGTACAGACAATTGATTACAATGGAAATGTGTTAGTGCTGTGACTATAGCTTTCGTCAATACACTGAGGTTCTCTCTTCGATTATGTAAACATTAATTTAGCATGCAAATAAAGTTTGTCATCAGGTAGAAGTTTTAAATCTTGATTCTCCATCCTACATAACATCGCCATAAATTTCTTACAAAACCACAATCAGTACAGTATCAAGCATGAACCTACGTTTATCGACACCAGAAAACAAGTAGCACGCGAAGAAGAACTTTTATAACTAATATTGTTTTGTGGAAGCTCAACAAATGATTGCATTTCCACCAGAGTGTATGTGAGTCATGAAACTGGCTCACGTAAATAACAAGATGGTGCCCAGGCAATGTGGCACACGAAAGTGACTGAATAGCGATCTCTAAGGTTCGTGTTACAATGAAACCGTAGGAAGTGAATTAACAAGCAGTATATTAACATCAATTATGTATATTACCACTCAACCCAAGAAATTAACTGTACAGCCTCGCAGGAATATTTCAACCTACAATTGCCAGATTTAGACTTACCAGCAGAAGCAACATCCTCTTCGCACCCCTTAAATGGGAATGGAAAATTAGTCATTATTCGCTCAGGAACATTAAGAACAGGGTTACAGAAGACAGACACACTTTACCCCCAAATTAAATCAAGTAAACAAACGATGTGAGTCCGAGTACTCGAATACACTGCAATATCAATAACGCGTTGGAACACCTTTTTCTGTAATACATGCTGCAACACGGTCCGGCATCGAGATGATTAGATGTCTCATGGTGTCCTGGGGCGGATTAGACCTCAAATCTTGAACAGCGACCTCCGAATCAGGTACAGGCTGACCACGACAGCATCTGGCGATTCTGCTGGTTCCACACATGCACTGTAGGGGACAGGTCCGGTTAGCAGGCTGTCCATGGAAAAGTCGGAACGTGACGTAGGAACTTTTGAGCAACTCCATCTATATACGGACGCTCATTATCTTGCTGGAAAAGTGCCTCTGTCAGACAGTATAGGAAATGTCGCACATAGGGTTGAAGAATGTCATAAACATAATGCTGGCCAGCTAGGCTTCAGTGTACAACAATCGCAGGCTAAGCCCCCCCCCCCATCCCCCTCCCAAACCATTTCCCCTTGTTGTGTTGGCAGTGTGGAGTATGACATCGTGCGTGGCACTGCACCGTTCACCAAGTTGCCACATCTTTATGTGGGTACCATCCGCGGTTACCATCCGCGGCTACTATCCGCCCTGAGAACGAATCGGGATTCATTACTAAACATCACGTTTGTGCGTGATGTCTGTTCTTCCCGATATGTATGAAAGAATAGACACCGTGTATTCACATAGTCCTACAACCTAGTGGCTGACGCAATTAGTCACATTCACGGAACGTGCTGAGGGGTAGTAGAATGTTACTCTTCGTCCGTGAGTCCTGTTTGTGGTTGGCTGACGTACCGGAGCTCTTAAAAGACTCTAAGTTTCAACAGGGCCAGGACCTACTTCTGGGAACCGTCAGAGAACGACTGTCGGCTGGGGTTGGGTACTTGTTGAAGAAGGGCCTACTTTGTCCCAAAGTCGGGAGAGCTACTGATGTTAGGATTTGTTTGCCTATGAAGTTTATTCCTTCCATTTCTTATTACTTCCGGGGCATTTGGGGCTTAGGTAAGGTATGGCGATATGTGCTCTGTGTGTCGTTATATGAGGATATCCGCCCAATAGTAAGGGAGTGCGAGATGTGTAAGATGGGAAAACCCAGTCACAACTCAAATGGACTTTTGCGGTCCGAGCGAAAGCAACATCCCATTGATACGTTGTTCGTTGATTACGTGGGACCTCCTCCTCTTACAAAGAGGGGCAATAGTTATGTTTTGGTTGTGGCGTCCTTAAGCTCTGGTGACTGACAGTTCCCCAGTCTGTGTGTCGAAGATGTTTAAGCGTTTTTGATTAGCTAACACTCTCCGCTATGTCACTGTTACCTCCTGTTATACTCAGCACTCTTCCTCCATTAGGATGAACAGAAACCTCAAGGCCGTTCTCATCACCTACATTGGTAGGTCTCGGACCAATTGGGATGGCTCCCTCCCTTCGATTAATTTGGCTTTTAATTCTGCTCAACACGAATCAGTTAATGTTGGCGTACCCCCTTATTTCCGCTCCAGCCAATTGGTGGGGTATCAATCGTCTTTTGCCTCACGATACAACTCCTGAGGTCTTCAGCCGGAATTGGGATAGGGCTAGGCACAATACTACCTTGCTCACCGCTGCCACAGGAGACACTACAACCAGGAGAGGCAGCCATTTCATACTAAATCTGGGGCCAAAATATTTGTTCGTAACAGGGATGCAGGTATTTTTAGCAAGCTCCTCGTTTTGTGCGTCTATAGATCGCATCTCAGGATCGTTTTCCCTCTGGTTGCTGGGCGACGCTGTTGCGTCGCGTCTTCTGGTTTGAAGACTGTGGAAGCGATAGTTACTGCGGAATGAGGTGGAAGGAAGTCGGTTGGAGCAAGTGTCTTTTGTCACTCACGAACGATCGGTGTTTTGACAGATAGGCTCTGTGGAACCGTTGCACCGAGAACGACTTTGATTATGATTAGCTGTTCCCAGTGCTCTGAAACAACACCTATTTCCTGTCGTCGGGCAGTGTAGTGTGATCTAGCTTAGCAGCGCTAACAGGCTCTGTTGTTAACGCCTGCCCAATGTGACTGTTCCCTGAGTTGACGATTTGTGCTTTCCGGGAAGTTTAGATCCGCCGTAGCGTGGTCTGTAGCTCCTTGAGGCTGCCCAGTGTGTTGCTTTCTTAAAACGTTTCTTAGCCGTGTTCCTCGGGTTTGACGAGTGTGGCGATAGGTTCTTATTGTTTATTTTTAATAATGTTTCTCCTTGCCATGTGATACCTAACATTGTTACAGTGACTGTCAGTCAAAGTGATGGGAATATGACAGCGGTCGCCGGTGCTCATGGTGTTTTTATGAACATTTATGATTAATGTCCTATTATAATCATGTTTTAGATTATGATCTGGTCAGATCTATTAGTATACCTGATGCGGTGCCTTAGTATACCTGGTGCGGTGCCGGAGAGCTGTGAAACTTTCTCAGTTGGCACCCTTGAGTGTTGTAAGGCGATATTCCTTACCTGATCCTTGGACTCTGATTGCATGTTCGGGTCGTTTTGACCGGTATCTGACGGCTCTATTATTATTAGAACCTGGATTTAAACCCGTAAGGCAAGTTCAAAGTGTTGTTCAAAAACAACTTAAACTATGTTTCTAGCTTCACTGTGTTAATATACTTATCGTTAGTTGTTACCTATGTTTAAATTGCACTTTTCCTGAAATTATTAAATTAATCAGTTAGTCACCATTGGCCAGGTGTTGTAGCAGCTTATACTGGATTTCTTGTTCAGGCAATTATTTGTTGACAGTATTATATTACTAATTGATCTGTTGCTGTTTCTAAATATCTTCGTGTCGCCTGACGCTTATTTTTCGAGTGTGCTACTATTGCCTAGTGGATCAACGGCTGTTTGTACAGTCTACGTGTGCATTGGCCCGTCCGGACAATGGCTAGCGCACCGGAGGCAGCCTTTGGGACGCCGCTGCCGTTACCTCGTGTGAAGCAGTTCTACTGGACGGTGTCCGCAGCTTAAGTTTTTTTTCTCTGACTGACGTGGGTCTAAATATTTTCGGAGTTCGCTAATTTTTTCTTTCACGTCTTGGATCCCATTTGGTGCCAAGCACTTTCTGCGTCAAGTTTTCCTTAGTCAGCCAGACCATTTTCTGGCGCTTGCATCGGTAAAATTTGACAGCGTTCTTAAAAGGCCGTATTAAATTTTGAATAGTTGTTGTTACATTTGCTCATAAAGGCAGAAGAATTACCATCGATCAACGGCATGACGATGCAGAAGGCAATGGAAATCACTGCATTAAAGACACACAATGGTTACCCAAAGGGCATGAAACCCGTAATTGAGAAGGTGTTAAGATAACGTCTCCATTCGGAAAAGATACCGGTCTAGTCTTCCATTCGGATCTACGGGAGGGGACTGCCATGGGGGAGGTGACCATGAGACAGGGACTGAATAAACAATTAAACGATAACGTTCTTCGAGTCGGAGTAAGGTAAAAAATCGGGAAAGGGAAGTCCCAAGGCTCACTCCAGTAAAATGGAAAGACAAGGATTTCTGGTCATACGACTATAGGGTAACATCAACAGCATCTCGTCATGAATCGGAAGTTAAGGTAGAGAATGTGTTACTGTGAACAATTGACAGATTTGTTCTCATCAAAATCGACAACAAACCAGCACCGATAACAAGAGTTCATATATACATGCTGACGTCGCAAGCCGAAGAGGAAGAGACAGAGAAAATGTACGAGGATATTAAATCGGTAATTCAGTATTTAAAGGGAGACGAAAATTAGATACTGATGGTGGAATTGGAATCTGGTTGTAGGGGTGACGGGAGAATGTGGGCTTGGTACTAGGTATGAGAGAGGGGGGAGGAATAATTGAGTTCTGCAGTAACTTTCAGTTAGTAAACGAATACTCAGTTCAAAAATGACAAGAGGAGGAGGAATATTTGCACAAATCCGGAAGTTATGAGAAATTTGCAGTCAGATTACATCGTAGCCAGGCAGATGTCCCGAAATCGGATACCTGACTGTAAGATGTACGCAGGTCCAGATGGACTCAGATCACAATTTACTAGTGATGAAGAGCAGTCCAAAGATTCAGAGACTACTCATGGAGAATCAGTGCGTAAACAGATTTGATTCGGAAGTACTGAGGAATGAAGAGATACGCTTGGAGTTCTCTGTGGCTATAGATACTACGATAAAGAGTAGATCAGCATGCAATTAAGTTAAAGAGGAATGGATATCTCTAAAAAGGATGAACACACAAGCTGGAAAAAACAATACAGGCATACAGAAGGTAACTGGAAAGAAACCATGAGTAACAGAAGAAATACTTCAGTCGATCGACGAAAGAAGGAAGTACAAAAACGTTCTGGGAAATTCTGGAATACAGGAATACAAGTCACTTAGGAATGAAAGAAACAGGAAGTGCAGGGAAGCTAAGGCGAAATGACTGAATGAAAAATGTGAAGAAATCGAAAACAAAATGATTGTCCGAAACACTGACTCAATATAAACGCAACAAAAAGTTTTGTATAACGCCAGTTCTCAGAATTCCTGAAGAAAGACGCTGACTGTGGATATTGTATCAAAGGCACTGTCCCTTTGATTGTTCATTGAGGTCACTAAACCCGCCCAAAGATGTAAACAACCATGCATTAGCAGCACCTATTAGACGGAGGGGGTCCAACAGCCGGTCAGTTCCAGTCATTACACGAGGAAGGAGGTACACGGCTCCTGTTGCCTGTAGTTAAACCATGCCTAGACGGTCAATACCGCGCTACCTAAGGATTATGGGTCGGTGGAACCCTGACAGCGACGCCATCATGTTGAGTAATACTTTTCGTGCAGCCACAGGACGTCTTGCTACGACTCAAACTGTGCGCAATAGGCTGCATGATGCCCAGCTTCACTCCCAATGTCCATGGCGAAGTCCATCTTAGCAACCACGACACCATGCAGCGCTGTACGGACGGGCCCAAAAAACAGCCGAATGGACCGCTCGGGATTGACATCACGTCCTCTTCACCGAGGAGTGTCGCATATGCCTTCAACCAGAAAATTGTCGGAGACGTGTTTGGAGGCATCCCGGTCAGGCTGAACGCCTTGGACGCACTGCCCAGCGAGTGCAGCAAGACAGAGTTTCCCTGCTGTTTTGGGGTGGCATTTAGTGGGGCCGACGTACGCCGCTGGTGGTCATGGAAGGCGCCGTAACGACTGTACGATACGTGTACTTCATCCTTCCACCGATAGTGCAACCATATCGGCAGCATATAAGCGAGTCCTTCGTTTTCACGGACGACAATTCGAGCCCTCATCGTGCACATCTTGTGAATAACTTTCTTCAGGATAACGAAATCTCTCGAACAGAGTGGCCGGCATATTCTCCAGACATGAACACTATCGAACATGCCTGGGATAGATTGAAAAGGGCTGTTTATGGACGACATGACCCACCAACCACTCTGAGGGATCTACGCCGAATCACCGTTGAGGTGAGGCCAATCTGGACCAACAGTGCCTTGATGGACCTGGGGATAGTATGCCACAACGAATACAGCCGTGCATCACTGCAAGAGGGCATGCTACTGGGTATTATGTGTGCCTAAGTGTACAACCATATGAACCACGACCTCTGAATGTCTCGCTGTATGGTGGTACAACATGCAGTTTGTGGATTTCATAATCAATAAAAACGGCGGAAATGAAGCTTATGTTGATCTCTATTCCAATTTTATGTACAGGTTCGGAACTCTATGAACCGATGTGCTGCAAAACTTTTTGTTTTGTGTGTATATAAGAGTCAACACAACCTGCCGTGAAATTAAAAGCAACCGTGGTAACATTAAGAGCGCAACTGGAATTCTACTGTCAAATGTAGAACAGAGAGCATATAGTGGACATAGTACGTTGAAGTCATCCATGAGGATAAGGGGGACTTAAATTGAAGTAAAGAAGTAGGAATGGATAACAATCCATCAGAATCCCTAAAATGATTGGGGGAAATGGCAACTACACGACTATACACGTTGGTTTGAAGAAAGCCTGAGTCTAGCGACATACCATCTGACTTTCCGAAAAATATTTTCGACACAATTCCAAAGACTACAAAAACTGACATGTGTAACAATTACTGCACAGTCAGCATAACATCTCGTGAATCCAAGTAGCTGACAGGAATAGTTGACAGAGGAATGAAAAAGAAAATTGAGAATGTGTTACATGACAAACGCAGCAACAAAACCCTTCGTAGGATTTGCCGTCCTGGAATTAGATGTTCAAATTCAGGGGAAAAGGCGTCAGCTACAGGGAAACACGGATAACATACAATATGCACAATATGACTGGAAGACCTAGAACGAAATGCTCCAATTAAAAAGTCTGTAAGACAGGGATGTAGTCTTTCTTTCTACTATTCAACTACACATCGAAGAAGCAATGATGGAAATAAAAGAAAGGTTGAGAAGTGGAATTAAAATTCAAGGTGACTGGATATCAGTGATACGAGTCACTGATGACATTACGATTCTCAGTGAAAGTGAAGAAGAATTACAGGATTCCTGAACTGAATGAACTGTCTAATGAGAACAGGATATGGATTGAGAGTAAATCGAAAAAAAAAACGAAAGTATTGAGAAGTAGAAGAAATGAGAACAGCGAGAAACTTGATGTCAGGAATGGTGATCACTAAGTAGATAAAGTTAAGGAATATAACCCATGATGGATTGAGTAAGGACATTAAAAGCAGACTAGCACTGGCGACAACGGCACTCCTGGCCAAGAGAAGTCTGATAGTATCACAGGCCTTATTTTGAGGAAGAAATATATTTTGAGGAAGAAATATCTGAAAATACATATTTGGAACACAGAATTGTATGGGAGTGAATCTAGGACTGTGGGAAAACCGGGATAGAAGAGAATCGAAGCATTTGCGATGCGCTGCTACAGAAGAATGTTGAAAATTAAATCGGCTGATACGGTAAGGGATGAGGAGTTTCTCCGGAGAATCGGCGAGGAAAGGGAAAAGGAATATATAGAATACTCAGACAGAAAGAAGGGACACGAAGACAGGACATCTGTTAAGTACCACGGAGTAACTTGTATGTTGCTAGAAAGAGCTGCAGAGGGTAAAAACTGCACAGGAAGACAGATTCAAATACATTCAGCAAATAACTGAGGACACAGGTTGTAAGTGCTACCCTGAGATGAATAGATTGGCACAAGATAAGAGTTTTTGGTAGGTCGCATTAAAACCGCCAGAGAAGAGATGAAGATAAAGAAAAATGCAGCTAATGGACGCGGCATGGGCTCAGTCGATGGAAGTTCGCTGCTGGAATATTGAACCCCTTTCCTCTACAGCCATCCATAACTGCGAAAATGTCACTGGTGCAGGATTTTGTACACGAACTGACCTCTAGAATATCTCCTGTGTATGTTCGATGCGATGCATGTTGGGTGATGTGGGTGGCCAAACCATTCGCTCGAATTCTCCAGAATGTTGTTCGAATTGACGAGACTGTTCTTCATGCCACACGTAGGCGTGTGGCCAGGTTACATGGCGCAATGTCATGCAGTTGTTTCGGGGCATGACGTCCATGAATGGTCCTCAAGTAGCCGAACATCCAATGATCCTACTCCATTCCATGTAAACACAGCTGACACCATTATGGAACCAGCACCAGCTTGAAAAGTACTTTTTCGAAAGAGGGGCGTGCACCCCGCTCGAACCCTGGCATCAGCTTTTAGCAACTGAAATCGTGACTCATCTGACGAGCCCACGGTTTCCAAGTCGTCTGGGGTCCAACCAACATGATCACAAGCACAGGAGAGGCGCTGCAATCGATGGCGTGCTGAAGACACTCTTGCAGGTAGTCTGCTTCCATAGTACATTAACGCCAAATTTCGCCGCATTGTCGTAAAGGATACGTTCGTCGTACGTCCTACATTGATTCTGCAGTTATATCACGCATTCTTGCTCATATGTTAGCACTGACAAATCTGCAAAAATGCCGCTGCTCTCTGTCGTTAAGTGAAGGACATCGGCCACTTTGTTGTCTATGGTGAGGCGCAATGCCTGAAATTTCGTGTTCTTGACACTGTGGACCTCGAAATACTGAATTCCCCAAGCACTTCCGAATTGGAATGTCCTATGTGTCTAGCTCCAACTAGCGTTCAAAGTCTGTTAATTCCCGTCGTGTGGCTATAATCACGTCGGTTAACTTTTCAAATGAATCAGCTGAGTACAAATGACACCTCCGCCAATGCATTACCCTGCTATAATGCGTGTACGCGGTACTACGGCCATCTGTGTAAGTGACTAACGGTGTGTCATGGCTTGTCGCTTCAGTGTATCACGGGAGGAAACGAATGTCCCGAATAAACATACACTTTTCAGTCGTTACCAATAATAACGCACTACATACGAGGGTTAAAATAATGGCTACTATTTATTAACAACCGAAAAAGAGTTACATGTTTGCACTTGTTACTGTCATTCAAAGTAGTCATCAGAGTTATATAGAACCCGTTGTCAGCGATGTGGAAGGCGTAGTATACCGTTAGTAGAACCTGTTCTGTTGATGGCGCGAATGGAGCGGTCTAAAGTTATGGTGATAGTCGTGTACGACTGTGATGATGTTATCCTAACGCATTACATTCCCCACGGCAGATCGACAATGCACAGTATTACTGTTCGTTTTTGGGACATCACCTGCCACCAGCTTTGCGAAAGAAGCGACAACACTTTCTGTGCAACCCACCCATCATTTTGCACGACAATGCGCTGGCGCATAGAGCGCAAGCTGCGGCTGCTCTGTTCGGACGATGGGACTGGGAAGTACTGTACCATCTACTGTACCATCCACTGTACCATCCCCCGACTTAAGTCCTTGTGACCTTGATTTGATTCCGAATATGAAGGAACCACTTCGTTTCATTCACTTCAGAACTGTTTCAGAGATTCGACAAGCAGTAGCCCGCTCCATTTGCACGATCAACCGAAGAGGCTCTGCTGACGGTATACTAAGCCTTCCACATCGCTGGTAACGGGTTCTACACAATGCTGGTGACTACTTTGAAGGGCGTAACAGGTGCAAACATGTAACTCTTTTCTATCGGTTGTGAATAAATAGTTGCCACTATTTAAGTTCCAACCCTCGCAGTTTTGAGATTTGTCTGTTAAGAAAGTGTATATAAGCTTCATAAACACGTTTACTGCTAAAGCAGTAAGAAAGACGAAAGGTACGTGAGCGTCCGCCACTTCGCGAAACATCTGCTTCAATCAAATAAACTGAACTACGAAGGCTGTACAATAATGCTTGAATTGGAGTACATCAGTCTGCTAGCGAGATGAAACTATCATTGGAACTCGTGATCTCCCCGCAATTAATGTCACTGGCCCTAGGAAATGTTAAGCAATCTTAATAACATCGGTCGACCATACAACCTCGTAGCTTGAAAATTTGAGACACAAATTGCCGAATAGGGAGGGACGACAATTATTCATGAGATTAATGTTCACAGTTTCAGGGACAATACGTGTTTCCTCACCAGGGAAAATTGTGTCTAACAAACTGGGTAGCACGAATAATGAACGGAGACAAGAATATGTGGCATCACTGTGTCTTTTATTTGGAGTGAAGCGAGGACATAAATTAAGTAGCTTAATTTGATCTGAGCTTCGGTGTTCATCATGACGCCATGATAAAAACTGGAAACGGTTTTGTAAAATGATCTCCAAGCCGACAAAAGTACCTTTGGAGGCTAGCAGAGCCCTTCCGAGAAATTCAATTTCCCTTTGATGGTCCCGTAGCTGTACGGAACGAGCATCCCAGTGCAGTGACAGGTAAAAATGAAGAACTCCAGCGACGAACAGAAGTGAGATTGGACATGGTCTGACCAAATAAAACGAAAGTTGAGGTACTTCTCTCAGCTAAATGTAGTTTCTGTAAACCAAGCTAAGCGTAACAGTTGGTGATTTCTTTTTCAGATGAAAACTCTTCATTACGGGACTCACAACTGTTTGCTCATACACTGATTTAACGGCTGGTGTTTAGGTCATTGCTACTATCGGTTTTATGGGCGTTATGCCACTAACAAGCCTAAAAGTTTTTGTATTGCTGTGTGAGACATCCTCAGGAATAGTAATAACGAAGTTCATTTTGGAAACTAAAAATTGAAGGTGGTATAAAATGCCGAACTGCATGAAAGAAAGTATCTCATGGAGAAAACATACTCTCAGAATTGGATAAATTCTCTTAAGTTCACAGTGTAAAGAGGGAAAGGCTATCAAATTCCATTTTCAGAAGTACAGGTACTTAAAGAAAAACCTTTGGGAAGTTAGGGAACACGTATCTTAAGAAAAATTGCAATCATCGTCCCTATAAGAATAGAGGGGTGACTAAGGGATTTGATGGAATGGGGTAGAAGAATCTGAGGTCTGAGCTGCAATGCTTGGAGGAAGTGCATTATCAAATGAAAACTACTTTTTGAGAAGCAATGGCTACCCTAACAATGTTGTATTGTAAAAGTGGTGGGGATTCTCACAAAAAGGACCATCTAAAGGACAGGTTTTCCTCACAATAATAAAGCCGCTCACAGATCGCAAAAGCAGAGTATTATGAAGAGACAGTATTTAAACCGACTACAAAACTCCATGAATATTTGAAAACTACAAACGACTTATGCCCACCGCTGTCCAAGGCAGGAGTATAACTAATCCGTTGCAAGTGCTGTAAAGTGTAAATAAGAATTACTAAAACATGGATCAACACCCAGCTCAAAGAACACATAAGTAGTTGTCGTTTAAATAGTAAAGATAAATCATGCACTGTCTACAGGGAATCACCAAATTCGAATTTATAATACTCAGTATTACCAGGCCAGGATATACAGAGAGGCAAAAGAAACATAAAAATAACACAAAAGGAGGAAGACTGAATTGAGACAAGTTATAGGCCATAGTATTAAGCAAAGCAAACACCTTGAAGTTATCAGCTGTGACAGATCAGCTGTCGGTGCCTCAAAACTTACCCAGTGCTGCTTTGCGATATTTGGCAGTGCTCTCATCCCACGAGAAATACGGACCCCGCAACGAACGAGTGACGTCACGCTAGTTGCTTTATCCGACATGCAAGGCCAGTGCTCGGTTCTGTCTGGGGCTCACAGGAAATCAGTGTTTCAACGAAAAGGCATTCACTAAACGTCTGAACTTCGTCATGTGTTTTCTAGAACTTGCATGTTTTTAAACAAGCAATTAAGAATTATTAAACTCATCTGAAATAGTATCTCGCTTCACAGTGTAGAAAGGCACTGAAACTCCTAACACCTGAAGTGTGACTTGCTGTGACGCAAGCCACAGGGCCCGTTTATCTCGTAGGGCCAACGTAGTGGTAGAATGACGTCACTACTCGTCCATAGCGTGGTTAAGTAAAAACAGTCTGCCAGTTTCCACAGGCTCAGTGCATTTTACTTCCGAAAATTAACTAATATCGCCTTTATGACCTCTGAGGGTGTTTCCCGCAGTAAGATTTGAAACGATAGCAGAGGTACATGCCTTAGATTAGCATTCCAGAGCCGGCGCTTCACGGCTCAGCGGTGTATCCCTCATAAGTGAAAGGTGTGGTGAGAATATTTACACATCATTGTTACTAATTAAAGGATTTCAAATTTGGACATACTGCGAATTTTCATGTGTTTAAAGCAATTCGTGTAATTCATTTCTTTCGATTTTAAGTTAAAAAAAAATGTTTCAAATGGCTCTGAGCACTATGGGACTTAACACGTATTGTCATCAGTCCCCTAGAACTTAGAACTACTTAAACCTAACTAACCTAAGAACATCATACAACACCCAGCCATCACGAGGCAGAGAAAATCCCTGACCCCGCCGGGAATCGAACCCGGAAACCCGGGCGTGGGAAGCGAGAACGCTACCTCACGACCACGAGATGCGGGCATTTTGAGTAAATCTCGTTCATTGTTTAATTAATGAATCCATGCTGATACCTGCAACATTTTCAAAGAAATCAAACGTAATTTATTTACTCATTATTGTGGTTATACTTTGCTTATCTTAATTATGTTCTCTTCTGTACCAGAGGTATGGTTGTGTCGCTAGAGTGTGAGAGTAACAATGCGGTGTACGCCTGTCCTTACGTGCTTTTCCCTAAAATTCCGAGAATTAGCAAAAAGTCCCCTTCTTATTGTTTTTATTACCTTGTTTTGACAGTTTGCAGCCACTTCTCATACTTTACTGCTGTTTTCATTCGTCGTCGAACGACCCACATAGTTTGAGGCAACAACACAGTATTTCGGTTCAAAAATATTTATTTTATTCCATCCAGGACTTTCCATTGTTTATTTCAGGTCTGTTTTAAAGCAGCTGTGCTCTGCAGTAGTATGAATATTGCGATCGCTACATCAGTAAAACTACGGTGTTTTATTTTTTTTCAAAGAACTCCAATGACCACTCGAACGAGAAACCAGTGAAGAAATACTTCTTACGACTAATGAATATTTGGTGCGTAAAGAATTAACGTGGGAGGATGGCGTCAGCGTTTGTACAGATGGAGCCGCTTCTACGGCCGGCCGAGTCAAAAGTTTCGTCGATAAAGTACGCGAAGTAAATCTTATCTTACGAGCCGCCCATTCTCTCATTCACCGCAAAGTCATTGCTGCTAATTCTTTGCCATCTCCTCTGAAAATTATGAAGCATAAATTAATAAAAGCCGTGAACTTGATCAAACTGCTGTCCTTAAATATGCGACTCTTTAACGTTGTCTATCAAGAAATGGGATCAAATCACATAACACTTCTGCTACATATAGAGGTAAGATGTTTGAGATTAGCGATGAGGTACCCGCATTTTCAACTATTGAGGGGCATGCATATGTGAATTTGTTTGCAGGTGATAAATTGGTATCAAAGTCCGAATATCTCTCCGCTATACAGAAAAATCGAAGGTAGAAGTGAAAACATTCTGACTACTATGAATAATAAACTAGGTTTTATTAATTTGTTAATTTTGGGATACAGAAATTAAAAATTGATCGAGTGAGATGTTCCGAACTGTATGGCCCCTTACTAACGACAATATGATCCTGATAGACTTAAAAACTTTTAGTACTCGTGTAGCAGAATTTCAAAACATATTTCCGAGAGGTCATTGAAGATTTTGGGTTCGTGACACATTCGTGGACCCGAAACATCTAACCGATGAGGCTTGCTCTGACAACGAGTCCGCCAAGAATCAGCCGTCTGTGTAAGCTAAGGAGGCCCAAGCATCACACTGAAGGTATGAGTGGAATTATTTACTTAAAAATTCCTATTAGAAAGGTCTGTTATCTACAGTGAATTAAAGCTGATGAGTTTTTAAAAATGCATGGGTTTTTTGCTGTTTTATAATAATAATAATAATTGATTACATAACATAATAATTCGTAATTGTATTGAAATCCACTCGATTTTGAGGGAACAGACATTCTGGTGTGCCTTGTTGAGTCTAGGTCCGACTCGGTGTACCATGAGTAATGAAAGGTAGCGGAACACAGCCTGGAAATAATCCCTCATCTGCGACTGAAGATAACTGCGTTGCTACAGAAAAAGCGCTACTGTTGCCACAACAATTACACGGCGTCTCAAGTGATTGGGATATCGTCTTACTATGAACTGCCCCTTGGCCTGACTGTCGCGAACGGCTTTGATGGGTTAACAGCGCGTAGTTCTCCCCATCAAAATTCCCACAGGCTCTCGGTTTTCCGGAAGCCTCTGAGCTTCCCATGAGCCACCGTGTCAAAGGTGTGCCGACACCAATGCTGCCTGAATCGGGTAACGTGGACAACAAAGTATTGTTGACAGGGACCGATATTGACTATCGCCGATTGTAAAAACACACGCTGAGACGCCCATGTAAACCTGCAGGACAGGACAAGTAATAGGAATTGTGGAAGGGGGGCCAGAATGAGCGACTGACAGTTACACTCCAAACATAACACTTTATTGAGTTGTCCAAACATTCAACGCAACTTCTAACCTTGACTATCGACGCCTTTAATCCTAAAAGGACTGAAGGGCCATGAATTAAAAACAACTGCTGTAAATATTTTTTTTGAGACAGAAGACTCTAGGTTTTAACCTTAAATAGTATTTAAGGCCAAGCGTTGTAAGACTTGACTAGTCAGATTGATTAAGTTTTTTAAAACGGGGCTGAAGGACGATAAATTTAAAACAACATAACTACAATAGCCCTTCAATAAGAAGAAGGCCCAAGCTTTATGACCAATAAGAACCCTTACTCCAAAACGACTGAAGGCCTTTGCTAGGGAAAAAACTGCAACCAATTTTCCAAGGCAGAAGGCCCAAAACTTTTAACCTTTAATTGTATTTAAGCCCAAGTGATGTAGGACTTGATACGTAAGAATCCAAAATTTTAAAGCTGCTGAAGGCCTATCATTTTAAGAATAATACAACTATGATAAGTTTCCAACAGGCAGAAGGCCCACAGTTTTAACTTGAAAGAATGTAATACTTTATAAGTAAGAACCTTAAAACTTAAACCGGCTGAGGGCCCATGCTTTTAGAAACAAAACACTGCAATAAATTTTCAACAGTCAGAAAGCCTTTGATTTTAAAAACACAAATTACAAGCATACAAATTCAAACAATCGGCTATGAGCCATTAAAAACAGACAATGAAACGCCAATAAGAAAGGCAGTATAGGCAACGGCGCTCAGAAGTTTCGAGGGGGTTCAGTCTGCCCTTGAAATCTTAATGTTTGCTTAGGTGAGACAAGAAGTCGGCCCAACTATACTCGATCCGTTGCCACACAACCAAGAGGCGGTCAGAGACCCACCGACAAGACGACTTGCTGACCACCGGCCAGTATACGAGAATTCCAAAGCCAAAACATTACAGGCAGAGCCGCCCAGAATCAAAAATACATGAAGCTGTCAAAAACTACACACCATGTTGGACAGCGACAACAGGTGGCCACGGTGGTCTTGCGGTACTAGGCGCGCAGTCCGGAACCGTGCGACTGCTACGGTCGCAGGTTCGAATCCTGCCTCGGGCATGGCAGTGTGTGATGTCCTTAGGTTAGTTAGGTTTAAGTAGATCTAAGTTCTAGGGGACTGGTGACCACAGCTGTTAAGTCCCATAGTGCTCAGAGCCATTTGAACCATTTGAACAACAGGTGAGGGAAGGACACTGCCTGAATTTAGGTCAGCAACCAGGGCAGGTAACCGGAACACTAACGGCCACAAGGAAGAAAGTTCCGCCGCTGCGCTTGAATTTGAAACCGCCAAAAATAGTTAATTCCACCATACGGCGGATATATCTTCACAAACCCCAACACTCGCTGTTGCTCCGAGGAATACCGCCAACAGCGAATCACCAACCAAATGGGCAATGTGAACAGACGTGGCTTCGGTAATTAAATCACCACTCTACTTTCATGTTCTGGGTCGCTGATTCATAAAGCTCGTAGCACTCGGAAGAGCTTCCACATGCTCCAAACACTGCACAGAGACCGCCAGCGGGTCTAGCTGACTGCGCCACGCGGAGACTTTCTTGCTGATCCGCTCCAACCAACCGACCGACTGACTGCCAGTACGCTGACAACATTTAAAACAAGTTGTCAGTGGTAATGACGCCAACTACTTACACAGTTTGACAAACACTTGCACAAAGACTTGAAAGACACTCAGCAGTGGTTGTGCGATCACGAAGACAAATCGGGAGTCGATACACACACACACACACACACACACACACACACACACACACACACACACACAGCCAACCCATGTCGTCCAGTAAGACTACCGACCGACGATCCACGAAACCGTCCCCGGCTCAAGTGATGCGTGGCGGCAAAGGTCGGCCGAGCCATGGACATCCAGGCCTCACTGCTGCTCCAGCCCGACTGAACCAGTGCCGCGTTCCAACTCCACGACAGGCAGGTCCTAACTGCCTTCCTGGCACGTTCCATCTGACTCCACGACAGACGACAACCTGGAAGTAATAGCAGTGCTGCAAAGATAACACCTCAGGGCTACATCGACAGGCGCTGCCGCTGCCGCTGACGGGCAGACAACGCAGCAACTCAGTGACAACAGAAGTTGAAACTAACATAACGCGGCGGGAACACGAAGAAACCAGGATGTAAAATAAGAGATGGCACTGGCGCGAGCCACGCACGGCTCACACGCACTTGCAAAATCAGTACTGGAAAACAGCAACTGGGTTAGCAGCCATACGAGTCAGAATCATCTCTGTTGTGATGTAGTCTGAAATAAACAAGGATGGTAGATGCCAGGAGTCACGTAACGTATCACAAGCAAGATATACATTATACTCCGCAAGCGACTTAACCGTGTTCTGCAGAGGGTACCATTAACATATTTCTCCTCCCTCCTCACGCCCCTCCGTTCCTTCGCTGTTCCACCTGCGAATGGAGCATGTGAATAATAATTAGTGGTAAGCCTTCATAGATTTAATGTTTCGAGTTTTTTCGTAGTGATAATTTTGCGAGATGTATGTAGGCGGAAATAATGTTTCTTTCGACTCTTCCCAGAAAGTGCTCTTGGAAATTTTAGTTGCAAACCCCTGCGTGATGCAAAAAGGCTGTCTTGAAGTGTCTGCCACTGGTGTTCGTTGAGCATCTCTGAAGCGCATTCACGATGACTAATCGAATCCGTGTGGAAACGAGCTGCTCTTCTTTGGATATTCTCTACCTCGTGTATCTGTCGTACCCCCTATGGATCTCAGATTTATTACCAAGACTCAAGAATGGGTCGATCAAATGCCTTGAAAGACATTTCTCTCGTAGACGAGTTACATGGCCTTAAAATTATTCCTACGAATTTTTCGTATTCTTTTTCTGCTCTATCTCTCTCTCTATCTCTCTCTCTATCTCTCTCTCTATCTCTCTCTCTATCTCTCTCTCTATCTCTCTCTCTATCTATCTCTCTCTCTATCTCTCTCTCTCTATCTCTATCTCTATCTCTCTCTATCTCTCTATCTTTCTCTATCTCTCTATCTCTCTCTATCTCTCTATCTCTCTCTATCTCTCTATCTCTATCTCTCTCTCTCTCTATCTATCTCTCTCTATCTATCTCTATCTCTCTCTCTCAATCTCTCTCTATCTCTCTATCTCTCTCTATCTCTCTATCTCTCTCTCTCTCTCTCTCTCTCTCTATCTCTCTCTCTCTCTGTCTCTCTCTCTCTCTTTTTTGTGTAGGACCATTACACTTACCGCCTCCCTGGATAGTTATTCGTAGAAATTTCACGGTAAATACTGTTTCCAGCAATTAGTCATGAATAGCGTAGTTGTACAGTAGTGGATTTCTTTCCCTACGTACGCGAAGTATGTTATATTTATTTACGTTCAACGTCAACTGCCAGAGCGGCCGGCCGGAGTGGCCGAGCGGTTCTAGGCGCTACAGTCTGGAACCGCGCGACCGCTACTGTCGCATGTACGAGTCCTGCCTCGGGCATGGATGTGTGTGATTTCCTTAGGTTAGTTAGGTTTAAGCAGTTCTAAGTTCTAAGGGACTGATGACCTCAGAAGTTAAGTCCCATAGTGCTCAGAGCCATTTGAACCAACTGCCAGAGCCTGCACCACTCATCAATACTCTGTAGGTCATTCTGAAAATCGATACTGTCCTCTGGTGTTGCTGTATTTTTATTGACAGCCGCATCCTATGCGAAAGGTGTTTAATACCTTGCGACGCTTTCTACAATATCATTTGTATACACCGTTAACAGCAACACTGCTATCACACTTCTTTGGAGTACTCCAAAATCACCTTCACATCTGACGACTTTGTTCCGTTAAGAGCGACGTTTTTAGTTCTGTGTGTAAGGAAGTCTTGTATCCAATGCAGCTCTTGTTCAGTATTTTATTTATTTATTTATTGTTCCGTGGGACCAAACTAAGAAGCACTCTCCATGGTCATCGAACGAGTCAATACTCAATAAGCTCGTATTTTGTTCACTAATCAGCAGTTTGGAACTGTGTGAAATGGCTTCCTGAAGTCGAGGAACGCGGCATCAGGCTGAGCGCCGTTGTCTACAGCTCTACGGATCTCACGGAGCACCAAAGCAAGCTGAGTTTTGCTCAAAATGGTTCAAATGGCTCTGAGCACTATGGGAGTTAACATCTGAGGTCATCAGTCCCCTAGAACTAAGCTAAGAACATCACATACATCCATGCTAGAGGCAGGATTTGAACCTGCGACACGGTTCTGAGTTTTGCTCTCCATAAACGCCATAATTCTTGAGCATAGAATAAGTTCCATAATTCTACAACAGACTTGCGTCAACGATACAGGCCTATAATTGTGTATATCTGTACCAGAGCCCTTCTTGAAGACGGGAATGTCCTGCGCTTTATTTCCAGTCGCTAAGTACCCTTCGTTTTCCCAGAAATTTAGAACAGAATGCAGCTGGAAGGAGAACACACTCTTTGGCATAATCCTGTTAGAATCTTGTGAATATTTCGTCTGGTCATGATACGTTTCCACTACTAAGAAACTGTATTTGCTTTCCTGTTCCACGAATTGTTTCCCCAATATGTGCCATTTTGACACCCATGGTTGATTGAACGAAGGGAGCGTGTCACGATCTTCCTCGGTGAAACGATTTCGGAAGATCCAGTTCAGTATTTCGACCTTCTCTCTGTTACCTTAAGTTTCGGTGCCAGTATGGTCACTACCTATGAGAGACAAACTATGAACCTAATATGGCTTCGTTGTAGACTAGGTGCGGTTCATTCAAAGGTTCTGTAAAACAGGGAGATCATCCTTTGGAAAAGAACAAAGACAAAACGTGAGCAGACTCTTAAGGTAACGAAAATGATACAGTAACTACTGAGAAGGAAACACAGTAATAAAAATAGATCTTAACATACATTCAGTGCAATGGATCGCGTGCCCAGTTAGCAAAATATTTTTCTTCGCACTTAAGGTACTTAATTCCTCTCTGATCTTCTACCTAAAACTCGACAGAATACATCCACGGGCAACTCCTTTGTCACCACGTCTGCTTCATCACCAACAATCTCAGTAATTTCCATCCAGTGGCACTGCCCTGATACAAATGAAATGGTTCAGTGTGTTTTCTCTTTCGTTAGATTGCTCATTGACCGAGCCTACACTCTTTCGGTGCTGAAGCAGAGTCGCTTCCTGTTTTCTCTTTGTGGCTACCTTAAGACAACTGCGGTTTTCATTATCCTGATAAACATTGTCTCTTTCCTCTGTCTCGGCTCTTTGTTTTCTCTACGTGAACAATGACATACTTTCCTTTCGCTTTCATAACACCTCCCCAAGGCTACCTCAACTTGTTGCTTTATATCGGTGGTGTACAGTTTCTCTAGCTCCTTAAGTTTAGAGTCTCTTGCTTTATGACCACGTCACAGTCATCCCATGTCACACTAGACATTTGGCTTTTTGCAGTGGCTATATCATCCACCTCCTGCCACTGGAGTATTACTCAGGGTATAAACTGAGGTGACAAAAATCTTGGGGTATTTCATAATGTGGTGTCGGATCTCGTTTTGCCCTTCGTATTGCCACAGTTCGACGTCGTATGGACTCAACAAGACGTTGGCAATCCCCTGCAGAAATACTGAGCCGTGCTGCTTCTATAGCCGTCCATAACTGCAAAAGTATTGAAGTGAGGAATTTTGTACACGAGTTAATTACTCCATTATGTCCCATAAACGTTCGAATTCATGTCGGGGTATCGAAGTGGCCGAAGCATTCGCTAAAATCGTCCAAAATGTTTCTTAAACCACACTGTGAACGATCATTGCCCGGTGACATGGTGCACTGTCATCCTTAATAACTCCATCTTTCTTTGGGAGTATGAGGTGCGTTGATGGCCGCAAATGGCCTTCAGGTAGCCGAACATAATCGCTGGCAGCCAGTGATCAGTTCAGTTGGATCAGAGGGCGCAGTCTATTATTTGTAAATGCTGCCAACACCGCTATGGGGCCACCGCTCGCTTGCACAGAGCCTTGTTGACAACTTGTCTCCTTGGCTTCGTGGGGTCTGCACCACACTCAAACTCTAATATCACCTATTATCAACTGAAATAGGGACTCATCTGGCTAGGCTACTGCTTTACAACCGTCTAAGGTCCAAACAATGTGGTCACGAGCCCAGGGAGTCGCAGCAGGCAATCTAATGTTGTTAACAAAGGCACTCGCGTTGGTCGTTTGCCATCATAGCCAAATAATGCCAAATTTCGCCACACTCTCCTAACGAATACGTTTGTCATACGTCCCATATTGATTTCTGCGGTTATTTCACGTAGTGTTGCCTGTCTGTTAGCACGATATGGCTGATACTTGTTGTATTGACATAAGTTCGTGGTGCAAGGCACTTAACGTTTCGTCTTCCACTATTGAAGACTTAGAGGATTTAGCGACTCAGGAAGCTGTTACAGACTCAAAACAAGCTCAGCAAGCCGAAATGTTTGTATGTGTCCACGTAATGGTCGGTTCGTGGCTTCATCAGACCACTGCCTGAGTCTCGTGTGAAATACGCACCCTGCAACGGACTTGTGACGTCACACTAGTCGGCTTGTCCGCCATACTTCGCCAACGCTCGGCTCCGTGCGGAGTCCACAGGAAATCAGTATTTAATTGAGAAGGTACCCACCAAAAGATCTTAACCTTATCGTCAGCTGTCGAGAGTTTGCATGCACTTAAACACGCAGTCATGTATTATTAAACTCATCTTCCCCGCCGGAGACGGCTGCACTCGTAAGACCCACCGTGACGTAAGCGCCTCGGCATGTCTTTCTCGTGGACCTCGACCGCTGTCTAACGATAAGACAGAGTCGCGCCGACGTATGCTACGGTGTTGGAAGTGGGGAAGAGTTGGCGCTATTTGATTTATGTAGCACTAGGGCCCGCAACATTAGCAGATCACGCACTGGAATCGGGAAACTACCAAATTTGTTTCTCTAACACTGCTGTTTTAGTAAGATCTGATTATTACTAGAATGTACAAAGAGGCCATAGAAAATCAAAAGCACAAAAACAATTTCAACAGAAAAAGGGACCGTCATTAGACAAGTCATGGACCCTAGTGCTAAATAGAACTAACAGTGCCAATTCGTCGCCACCGCAAGCTCCGTATCATACGATGGCGCGACTTCGTGGTCTTAGACAGTGGTATGACGACGTCACGAACCGACCGTTGCGTCAAAACACATAAACAGTTGAGCTTGCTGAGCTTGTTTGAGTCTACAACAGCTTCCTGAGTCGCTGAATCCTCTGATGAAGTCTTCAGCAATGGAAGACGAAACTTTAGGCCGAAAATATGCCTTGCAGCGTGGCGTTATGCATATAAATCAAATGTCAGCAATATCGCAGGTGACTAGGATGTCAGACTGCCTGTGTACAAAAGGAATTAAAATTTAGTAGCCTCTCATATAGGTTCATAATTCTACTTGAGGAATCGGTTTTCACGACAAACTAACACCGGTTGTAATGGACCTAGTTATACGTTACCCACCGGAAACATATCTTGCGGAATGTCCGGATTTGTTGGCCCGCAGATTTGCATTCTGTCACTGACAGAAAAAACCTCTATAATGACCATCGTCTCCTGTACAAGTGAGGAGTGGGGATTATATGTTTTCTGAAGACATAGAGAATATAAGGAATATCGTGAGAGTGTTTGTTAATTGAGAGAAAGTGTACATTCGATGAGCAAAATGATGAAAGAAATAAAATTAGGCACTTAATTCTACATCTACAACTATTCTCCGCAATTTAGTCAGACATTTGTGGTAGTAGATACCTTTTACTGAACAATATACTGAGATCTCCAACGTCACATGTATTCCATAAACGAGAGGAGTAATGAAATGTGAGTCGTTCAAGTACTCGGTATTTCGTATTCCTCTACGTCTGTAGATAAATTGTAGTTCACCAGCATCTTAACACTAAATCGTAGCCGTCCTACTATGTGCTTTAGCAACAGATTGTAACTTAGCTACATAGCCATCTTACACAAATCTAACACAGCTTAATATTTGTTTCACCGTATCTTTTTATTTTGCCTAATACCACCAAGAAATAGTATCTATTCTGCAAGGTTCTTGTAACATTACTGCTTAACTGTTTGCCAACGTAAACTGGTTCAGTAGAAACGTGTAGGAAATACTTCAAAGAAATTGTAATTATCAAAGAGAGTTTATAATCGCATCCTGGTTAGGCAGGTTGTTTGTATATCTTTCGATGAATGCGGGCACAAGTTGGGAAACTCACTCTCGGGTAGAGGCGCGCTGCAGGTTGGATCACGCGCAAAAAGCTCAGCCCGTTACAGTACAGCTGTTGGAATGATAATTGCACCTAAAGGGGTATGCAAGAAACAAAAACGTGCAAACACTACGTGAGTTGTAGAGCCTGACGTAACTCGTCTGAGCACCAACGAACTGAGCAGAAATCGCACCATCATCGACCATCAACTGCAAGAGCTGTTACTTGTTTTAATTTATTTTTGTAGCAAGGTGAGCATAAATATTTTTTGTAAAATTTGATATCACATAAGTTCATCGCCTTTAATTAACTACAAACTATCTTGGTATACAAGCAATAGTTTCTATCCTTGTGTGTATGAGCAAATGTAGTTAAGCATTTGCTTCAGTAACAGTACAGAGAGAGATGCCCCACTGGTATGAAGTTCAGTGTGTATTGCTATTGTTCTTGTTGACTGAATAAAACATTATGGGTCTTTAGCCAAGCGTAGTTCTCGCATATTACTTAAATTCAACGAAGTATAGGAAATCACTACAAATACTTACGAATAAAGCTTTGCAATCTATATTGCTAATAAACTGAGTGTTTCTGCTTTCTCAAAAATCACTCAAAAAATAAAATATTCAAATTCAAGGAAGATTTGGCTTTTCAATACAGTGCTTCTAAAGAATTTCCAAAATTCCAAAACTTTCAGGTGAACTGTCTGATAAGTACTGGATTCAGTCGTAACTTGTGTGTACTGAACTGTCACAAGAATGATCTGATGTTAAAAGGTGCTAGACAATTAAGAAGTGATGTAAAATGTATCATCCATTATTCAGTGTGTTGCTGTGTATTCGGACTTCGATTACCCTACCGTTGACTTACGAATTGTGAGCGAATCGTTATTCACTCAATCCTTATTTTTTGTCATTAGGTATGTCGTTAGAAACTGTGGTAAAGTGGGGATAGGGTCCAGCTACGTCATTTAATACCTAACGTAAATTCATTTTAAAAATCTTATTAGGCGACCGTACGAAAAAAATGAAACCACTAAATTAAATAAAAATAATTTCACAGTTCTTACAGCATAGAACGTTTGTGATCTCTAGCTGAGGCCACCTAATCCTTGTCTTTGAAGAGAACTCTTTTTCACATCGTGAAGTGGTTTTCATGGCTTTTCATTAAGACCTAATTGATAGTCTTCACAACAGATTGTAGTTTATTGAGATCCAATTCTATATTACTGCCAGTTCTACTGTATGGTATTTCCTCACAGATACCGGCACTATCTACGACACCCTGAGATTGCAATTAATTATATCAGCAAAGACATTATTGTATAACATAACAACTACTGTCCTGCAACACTACCCTGGTGACACCACATATAACTTCGGTTCCTTTTAAAAGTCATACTTCAGCTAACGTCACATACAGTCATTCAGCAACTGCGCCTCATCACCCTATTTGAACAAACATATGGTAACGTTTTATCTCGATTAAAACGTTCAATCATAGTAAGATACCTGTATTAGTGTGTACAGGCGTGAAGAGTTAACTGCCATGGTTGTCGGCCACCGTCGCCAGGATCACTAACCTCTGGATGTGCAGTGACGCACGAATCTGAAGTATCCAGTTCGAATCTCTAAAACTGGTGGTGGGAAAAAAATATCAAGGCCAGTAAGAGAAGGGAAGATGCTCGAGTCCCTGATCGCCAGATTCTACGCTAAAGACCAGTGCTACATTTCAGATTTATCCACAAAACGTCGTTGAGGGCATACTTCTTTGTGAACTGATTGTCGAATGGAAACGTTACACTGCGATCTTAGTGCGATTCGAAGGAACAGCCTACGTGCTAGCAACGTGTTTTGCCCTGTATATCCTATATTCTACATCAGCAACACAAACTCGACACTTCACTCAACTCATAGTCATCTCCAAGACTCTTCTTACACCAAAGATATAAGACATGTAAGCCACCTAAGTATCTCGCTACAAGTCGTGGGACACACTTGTTCTTAAATTCGCTGTCAAGGCTTTTTCCTTTCGGAGCAGTGCTGTCTACTTGCGAAAGGATTTTTGTGTACTTAAAATACGCGTGATTCAAAGCAGAGCCCTTTCGTAGTGGTCATCAAACAAAAATCTGCAACGCACAAGCTGCTTACCCACGCAGATGATACTGCCCACACTCGATGAGTGTCAGGTAGGTCCATGAGGGTAAGAAACCACTCTCTTCGATATTAATTTCTTAAGTTAGTACATGCAGACAGTAACTTTAATATTCAGACACTATGAGATCTTTACTTTGTAGTAACATAACTTAATTCTTAAGAAAACAAAAAATAATCAAGTATTTTATTGAGTTAAATATCCAGTAAATAACAGTACGAAGTGTTTAATTGATTTAAATGAAATGCTGTTCTGTTTTCACGTTACTTTCATATTCCGACAGTTGGCAGCGTAGGAATTGTTTTGATCGTTATATACTCTGAGTTAGAAACCAAAATTTGCTTACAAGAGTAGTGGGAAGAAAGTTAAAAGGTTTCTCAAGAAGAAGGAACATGGTGGAACGACGTCTTACAGAAGTAAATTCAAAATTTTTGGGTCGGATGGACGAAGGATAGTCGCTGAAGAAGAATCAAGAATTTAAAGTCACTTTAGTTAGGCCTACTGTAAAACATGGGGCTGACAGCGTCTGTCTGGGGCAGTATGTCCATATTCGAACCAGCGGCATTGGTGTTCATCGGCGGTATTACGGACAAATCTGTACACCACAACATACTAAAAATCAACTTAGGGAAAAGTGCTGGACAAATGTTAACATCAAACACGTTAATTTTTTACCAGCACAGTGCCCATAAACGTTAGGCTCTCATTGAGCAAGTATTTGGTGTACAGCTGCCCGAAAGTATTACAACCACCACCTCAGTCACCAAACAGTCTTATCCAGAGTGTGTTGGGAGGACTAGAGGGTCGAATTAGAAGACATCAGTATCTTCCAAAGAAACTTTGAAACTTCGCTAAAAAGAAGAATGGGATGGTCCACGTACTATTTAGGAAATATCATTAGCGGTATGCTGCAGCGTTTGAAAGAAGTGATACAACAGAATGCCTATCCGACAAGATAGTAACATATTGTCAAGAAATCATTAGTTCTGTAAAATGTCCGAATATTAAAATGACGTGAAAACATGACCGGGCCTTATTTAAATCGTATTATTAAAAAAAATTTGAAAATTATGTTAACAAACCCTATGCTGTTATTAAAAACACATATAAGTTGGTATAACACTTGGTACTGTTTGTGTTTGTTTTGTTAAGAACAAAGTTACGATACTACAAAGTAAAAATTTCATAGTGTCTGAATATTAACGTTACTCCCTAGATACGCGTGAGTCACATGACTGACATCGGTGTACTGTCAGAGAATTGAGGAACTACAAGTAGTTTACGGAAGATCGACATTACACACGTACGATTCTTATCGAAATACAAGACTTGTCTAATCGAATTTGAGATATCGAACATAAAAAACGAAATGCAACATTTTAAAGCGGTTTTGTGGTGCTGGCAGTGTTTCCATGTAGTGTACTAGCAGCTACAGAATATGTTTTTCTGACTTATGATCAACTGGATATTTCTTGATGTAAGGAAGAAACATCTTAAAATGGCAAACAAATGCAGTGATTAGTATCCACATTAGGGGAACTTTTGTAAACGATTTTTCGCAACATGAAGCACATAATGTTGATGGATGCGGGAAAAGTAAAGTGACGCAGCAGTCAAACATGAAATGTAACAGGTTGGCGCATAAATTCGTAGCGATTTTCCATGATTTTAATAAACACAACAGATACACATAACAAAGGCTTTAGCCAGCATTTATATATCGTCCTTCAGCGTTTACAGCCGTCTGCCATCTGGGATAAATTTTCCGAGTCCACGACTGTAGTACTCGCTTGGCATTGAGCCCTGTTCGGAGGGCATTTTCATCCAGAGAGGAAGTTCTTTGAAGGTGGTGTCGATAGAGAACGGAAAATGCTAATATCTAAGGGCTTAAGAGCAGGTAAATAAGCGGGTGAGGAATGACTTCCCAACACATCTCCAGTATTGCGCTTTTTGTCAGTCTAGCAGAAAGCAGGCGACTATTATCCTGGAGTAACATCGCTTCACGCTGTCTTCCTGGTCGTTATTCTTGAGCTGCGTCGGTAAGACTTCTCAGTTGTTGGCAGAAAACATCAGCAGTGAAGGTTACATCTCAGAGAAGCAGCTCGTAGTACACCACACCGTCGCTGTTCCATCCTTTATTTGGGCTCAATCAATCCCTTCTTTTCCCTATGTAAGTACAAAGACACTCTTTCTCGTCACCAGTAACGACAAAGGATAGGAATGGTCGGTGTTGTTCAAGAGTCATTTTATGACGAGCAAGCAGAGATGCAATACATGGGATTTTCGCTTAGAACATGCGGTACCAATACACCCGATTTTTGAACCTTCCCCATTGCATGAAAATGTCGCACGATATTGGAATGATCGGGGTCATCATATTCTGCAGTTATCGAGTACACTGACGTGCATCATTGTGAATTAAGGCGTTGAAACGATCTTCATCAAACCCCCAAGTTCTTCCTAATTGTCGACAGTCACTAACGTCAAAACGATCCTTCTTCAAACCATTTTCTTGGCATGCTCTGTCCAGTTTGGTAATCCCCCCACACGGTGCAAAGTATCTGGCTGCCTCTGCTGCTGCTGCCACCACTTTACTGAATTCATACAGAAGAAAAAGTGGGAAATGTGCCGATATCTCCACTTGGCCCTCCGTTTCCTAGCGTCTATAGCTTCATACACTGCCGCCAAATGTTAGAATGACATTTTATAGACTCAGTCATCAACAGTGAACTACAAATAAAAAACGGCAATCGCTAAATAAACCCATAGCAACCAGAATACCAAGGCAAAGTATTCCGGTTTGCTATGGGTTTATTTAGCGAAAAACCTTAACAAAGGGATGTCCTCAAGGTTCCGTTTTAGGTCCCCCATTCAGGGACATCCACATGGAGCGACTTTTGGACAACTTGCAATAGAGTGAAGAGGTGCTAGAAGTGATAGCCTTTGCCGATAACTTCCTTCTGTTGGTTGGCGGCCGGAGCATTGAACCGAAAAGAGAAAGGGCCATGACATAATTGCAACTATGGTGCCGAAATACAAAAATGACTATTTCACCAACAAAATCAACCTAGCTTTTGCTGAAAGGACAGCTAGTAAGAAATCCTAGAGTGAAAATTGGGTGCTCACCAATTTTTAGGCGACGTGAGACATTCTATTTTGGAGTTATCATCGATGAATGGTGGAACTTCGGAAAGCACATTGAATCCGTAACCCAAAGAGCATTACAAGTACTCAATAATAGGACACAAAAGATTTCACCTACCCCGACCCAGCTGATAAAACTGTACCATAATAGTATACTAACTCCAATAGTGTGTTACGGCCCCTGATTCTGGGCACACAGGCTCACTAGGGTGGTGCCCGCCATGACAGCGAGAAGAGTACAGAGGAACAAGCTGTTAAGATCTGTGGGGGTGCCCTATTAGTGATAATGTGGCTCTGTCCTCTGGACATCAAAATTAGGGAGCAAGCAGCATGGTACTGGGCTAAGAAAGGAGAATATAGAAAACATTCTAGGAGTTCGGGCTAGGGACAAGGATGAGATAAAGGAAAGGGGAGAAGATCTGTGACAGGAATTATGGGAAATGGATGAATCTGACAAAAGAACCTTCAAACTCTTACCAAATGTAAAAGAAAGGTTAGGCATGAGGTATTTCGAGCCAACCCGGGGTTTAATTCATTTTCTCACTGGTCATGGGCCCTGTCCGACATACCTACGCCGGTTTGGGAAGAGGGCTTCGCCTGGGCGTGACTGAGCCGCATCGGAGGGTATTCCCGACCATGTGGTTTACGAATGCCCCCTTTTCGATGATGTAGCAGTTACATTACGACAACAACTACCAAACAACGATACATACGACTTGCTGAGACACGAAGACACTTTCGGAACCTTGAATAACCTGGTTTACGAGTTATCACGTAAAGTTCTGACAGCATATCTGAGGGACATTCGTGATTAAAAACAAACTATTGAACGTGTCCTAGTACCCTAATCCTGTACCGCCTGTGCGTGGACAGGTCGACTCGAATGTTGGAATCCGACAAGTGCAGAGCTAGGGCGACTGGGGTACATTAACTTCACGAAAATGACAGCACCGGACTTGGCGTAGGTTAGTTAGTAGTTAGTAGGATTTAGAAGTAGATACCAAATTAGGAACCTACAGCGACTAATAATTTTGGCGTGCCTAGAGTCAGGGGCACGCTCATCAGGATTAGCTCGATGAGCAAGGCATTGCAGTAGGTTTATATCCACACTGACACACCTGTAACGCTGCAGGCAGTTGGGATTACTAACAAGTAGGTAGTAGTGTGTATATCTTAACATAAATCTTAAGTTTGCCTATTAACCTGTACTGTCTATGCTGTCTGTAGTTTACAAGTTAAATGTAATTGGCTGCAAATAACCACATTGTATCACTTAGTACTCACCAATTCACTAAGGTGGTGGATTATATTTGTATAATTACAATGCATTGTAAATAAATATTTTAAAAAAGCGGAATACCAACAAGCAAAACAAAAACTCTACAACTTATGGACCAACCTTATATTGTCGTATACGTTTAGCAGTCAGTCACTGAGACTATCCAATGGAGGACTCTGAATCAGACACAAGACCTTGATGCTTGTATCGCGATCGTCAAAATTCCGGCAAGATATAACTCGACAAACAAATAAATTTTTAGAATCATGTACCAAAACCAAAATGGTTCAAATGGCTCTGAGCACTGTGGAATTTAACATCTGAAGTCATCAGTCGCCTAGAACTTAGAACTACCTAAACATAACTAACCTAAGGACATCACGCACATTCATGCCCGAGGCAGGATTCGGACCTGCGACCCTAGCGGTGGCGCGGTTCCAGACCGAAGCGCCTAGAACCGCTCGGCCACACCGACCGGCTGTACCCAAACCAGTTTTTAGATATTTAACGCTGTGAGGAAACGTGACACACTTGACTGCTTCTCTGATTTCTCCTAAGGAGGCACTCAGACAGTGCAACCTTCTTATTTAACACCTTCCTTCATCGTCAATTTATACTACTATATAATTATATTCTAATGTTATACTATTGTAGCCAAACTACTCAGTCTTAACGCTGGTGAAGTCGGATAACCTCCTCGCTTAGCCGTTCTTGGGCACTTGTACACTTATGAAACGTACCGTATGCTTTCAGAATTTTTAGTTACGTTGTACTTTCACATATAGAGGTAGATCGCATCTAAGGAGTATCCGTGAAACTAACAACATTATTGAAGGAAAGCTACTGGTAATTAACACAGCTTTGCATGTCTTAGTATCTTGTCGGACAAATGTTCGTACTTGAACATTACGGTATGGCGGTCTGCTTGTATCCTAAATATCAGATGGGAAATGGTCATGACGAGCTGCGCTTGGCGATGCGCTCTTCCACTGAGATAAGTCTTTGTAATGGGGGCGATATATCAGGAAGTCCAAATTGAATACCGGTCTGGAGCTAAAGCCGCATAGTGCACGCTGGGCCGAACAATAACACGTTGCGAAACTCCCTTCTTTTTACTCGCCGAGCGTGAGTCGGCTGTATATGCCAGGAGGCTTTCCCGTTATCGTTTTGTTGTTCCTGTCTTGCCTCTTTGCATACAGAGTGTCCTTGTAACTGTTCGCGCTCCTGCGCTAACGTTTGAGCCTGACAATGCTCAAGCGTACAAAAACTCGCACAGGTGGATATGATGCACAGTGACAAGTTTTATTAATAAATTACTATTTGTGCGAGTCGTAGCTTAACGTGCTTAATTCAGTTCAATCTCGTTGCGTATATATAACTGAACAAAGCGAATGAAATAAGGCGTATGCTTTTATCATTTTACCAATTTTTTTCTTGCCGGTACTACAGTATCTGCAACCATACATCTTTCTTACGTGTCAAGATGACAGTCTCTCCTTGCCTGCGTTACACGCAATATAACGTCATTAGCTACGTCTGTCAGAATATGTGTTCAGCTGATGACAGTCTGCTGTGTAATGGCGATGATGTATGTACATAATGATACGGTGCTAAAGAAGATACACGTACTCAACGTGACCATTCAGTCATACATTCTTCATCATCAATACTGCAACGAATACTACAGTGAGGCGCCTAAAGGCACAGAACGTTTAACTGATTTGAAGCGTGACATTTTATTTTATGTATAAGCTATTAATTTGTAATTTTACAATGAAATGAATACTCCTAGCTGCATACAGGCTTTGATATAAGTCAACGGGGACAGATGAAAACGTGTGCCCCTTGACATATATCAACGTCTCTGTGCAGCTAAGGGTATTCATTTCATTGTAATTTCATTCTAACGAGCTGCATGGTCACCGATGGTATCTGTTCTTTCGGACATGTCAGAAAGAACAGACACCATCTTCATAAATAAATTTGTAATTTTCTTTGTTATTCTGTATGTGTTCCCAATACGAAAGAGAGAAGCAAATGAGATATTCGGGGGCTAACGTTAATTTTTATGGTTCTCCTTTCAATTTACAATTATTAATCTTCTCCAAGAGTGCGATATCTGTTAGATGGGTTCCTTTTACCTATGACGACGCCATGAGCGCAAGAATACTGCATCTGGGTAGTTGCTGGCAACAAAAAATAGTAACAAACACTATTGTATAATGTTTTCTTGATGGAACCAAGTCTTTAAGTAGCATCAAAGAGAATCACCCAGTTCGAACGAGGTAGCTTTCCTGCTGTAGCCGAAACGTCTGCGTCGGATAGTCAGTGTCCAACACAGTGGACCTCGAGCTAGGCGCCATGTTGGATAGTGTTTTGTCCTCTGGTCTTACAATGGAATAGTAAAGGGTGATAATACAGATCATGACGTTTAGCCTTACCGAAGAATATATTAGGTGATCGGAATGAGAACCGGTGCGACAGAGTTCAGGATTATACGTCGATATCGTACCCCTTCATCCCAGGTAACACATCATGTTATGTTCTCTCATATCATCTCTCACAATTCTCGTTCCTATGTCTGAAACCAATTATGCTTGTCTAAGAGTCATAAAATATTAGTTTTGTAAGTTGTAGTTATCTCTCTGTCATTTCAGTACGCTAATGCCTTTCCTTATCGTAAGATATTCTTCGTGAAACCTTTCCTAGTCTGGTCGTTCATTCATGAAAATAAATGATAAATACTAGTGGTGGAGAAAGAGAAGCAGCTGTATGAATAACGAGAGATTAGACGGAGAGCCAGTCCTAAGCAAAGAATGGAAAGCTGAATGATGGAAGGAGTTTAGAAGGTCTATGCAAAGGAGATGAACTTGAAGGCACTGTTATGGAATGGGAAGAAGACATACATGAAGATGAAATGGAGGTGTGAAACTGCGAGAGGAATTTGAAAGAGGACTGGTAGAGAACCAGCCATGACAAATCTAAACCGTCGGGTGTGCAAGATGTATGAGACGGGCAAAGTATCCTCAGACTTCAAGAAGGATGTAATAAATCCACATCTAAAGAAAGCAGTACTGACAAGTGTGAATATCACCGAACTATCAGTTTAATTGGTAATGGCTGCAAAAATACTAACACTAATTATTTATAGAAAAATGGAAAAAGTGGTAGAAGTAGATCTCATGCAAGATCAGATTGGATTTCGGAAAAATGTAGGAACACACGAGGAACACTTAAGGAAAGCCAAACCTATTTTTATACCTGACTTAGAATTTTTTTAACAATGTGCACTGAATACTCTCCTTGAAATTCAGAAGGTAAGAGGGCAGAATACATGGAGTAGAAGGCTGTTTACAACCTGTTCAAAAACCAGACTCGAGGGGCATGAAAGGGAAGCGTTGGTTGAGAAAGGATTGATACACATTGCAGACTATTCCCGATGTTATTCAGTGTGCACATTGAGGAAGTGATAAAGGAAACTAAAGAAAAATTTGGATTAGGAATTACAGTTTAGAGAGAAGAAATAAAAACTGTAAGATTTGCCGATGACACTGTAATTCTGTCAGAGAGAAAGCAAAAGACCTGGAAGAACAGTTGAATCGAATCGGCAGTGTCTCGAAAGAAGAATATACACTGACACGACAAAAGTTATGGGACAGCGATATGCAGATGCGCTAGTGTCACGTACACATTGTATAAAAAGGCAATGATACGTGGAGCCGTTGGCGCCAGTCACTTTTGTGTATTCATTTAAGATCTCTACGATAGACTCTGTAGCGCGTGGCCGTGGTTTTCCTGTTTGGTCGCTTTTCGGCTATTTAATCGCACATCGCCGTGGGGAGAGGGCTGGTTTTGGCAGGATGGTTGGCGCTCCAGTGTGCAGTCTGGTTGTCGGCGGTTGCTCTTTGCGCATCCTCTGCCTCTTTCTGCCACGTGGGCTGTGGGGTTGCTGACTGAGGTGTGCGTGCTGTCGGGAGTGTATACTGCGTCTTGTGAGAGGACATTGGTGTCGCCTGGGCTGCTTAAGGATATAAACTTGTGAAAGTGGCTTTGGGGTGTATCAGACTGCAAACGGATACGCTTCAGAATCAAACGGAGGGATGTATTCAGGAAAGTCCTGCTGTGTATATGTATCTTGAAGTTCGTGCTGTTTACAGTAAACAGCTCTCCCAGTACGAGATTTTCACTCTGCAACGGAGTGTGCGCTGATATGAAACTTCCTGGCAGATTAACACTCTCTGCCGGACCGAGACTCGAACTCGGGACCTTTGCCTTTCGCAGGCAAGTGCTCTACCAACTGAGCTACCCAAGCACGACTCACGCCCCGCCCTCACAGATTCACTTGACAGAGCACTTGCCCGCGAAAGGCAAAGGTCCCGAGTTCGAGTCTCGGTCCGACACACAGTTTTAATCTGTCAGGAAGTTTCAGCTCTTCCAGTGTTTGGATGCCCAGTTTATCTGTTTCATATTGACAATTGGTCCGAAACTTACTGAATAGTGGTATGGATGTTTTGCAGGCACTTGAGAGACTCGAAAGTAGTGTATATCTAAGTGAGTGCCCCAGAACTCCGAAATACCAGCAGCTTTGATTTTCTGGCACTTCTTTCCACCTTTTGCTATTAACTGTAGTCCACCTATAGTGGCTTTCTTTGTAAAATTAAGAGACCGATAACATTGTTTTTCCTCATGTCAACATTATTTAGAATTATAAGACAGAGTATGTGTTGTGGTCTCTAAGCAATCTGAAGTGTTCTCATGGTGAAATTTAATGTATCTGGGTTCCTGTGTAAAGGGATGGTGAACTGTTTTTGTAGACAGTGACTGCAAGAGATTTAATTTGGCTGCAAAAAGTAACTGCATTCCTACTTTGAAATTTTTCTAATGTTTTAAGGATTGTGTTGTTCTGGATACTTCCCAGTTGCTGTGTGGTGTGATGTTCCTGTTTACGTGGTATAATCAGCGGAGCGCGTCGTCCGCTGTAACTGGTTGTTTAACTAGGGGAAGACGCCTTGAATTGTGACCGATAGTGCGGTCGCTATGCTTATCAGTAGACTCCATTTCATCAGCGAATTTACGCTTAATATTTTATTATTTGCTCCTGGTGAGGCTGAGGTGTCCATCTTCCTTTCTCTATCGTTCCTTTAAGCTTTCATTGAGGCTCGATCTGAGTTCTAGTTTTCACGCACCTCTGTCATTACTTGTCACTGAAATTTCGTAATACCTGAATGACGCCTTTCCTTATACTAAGTTTTTAATGTCTTATGCTGAAAGAGAAATTGTGAGTTTTTCCTGATGATATATATTTAAAGTGCGTACTGCTTCTGTGGGAATTTTTCTCAGTAAAACATTTATTGTTTGTATGGTTCTTAAGATTTACCTAAAGAAGGCTTTAAATTATTTATTGCCTGATGTGGTCTTTGACGCCAGTAGGCATTTTGTCTCTTTAGTAATATTTAACATTCTATTACAATTTGGTATATTATTCAGGGGTAACAGCAGTTGGCTGCTGTCACGCAATTGCTAAATATAATCTGTTGGAAATTATAAGCCAGAGTTTGTGTTTGATAGGTAATTATTGCCTTGTCTTTATTGAATTGAGCGTGTGCCCTACGTTTCAGGCAGTCCATCGACGGAGTGGTCATTTTTATTCAGGTGATTCATGTGGAAAGTTTTCTGACGAGATTATAACAGCACGACAGGAATTAACTGTCTGTCAACACGGAAAGGTAGTTGGAGCCAGATGGCTGGGATATTCCATTCCCGAAATCAGTGTTCCGAGATCCACAGATTCAAGAACGCGCCGAGAAAACCAAACTTCAGGCATCACTTCTCACCAAGGACCACGCAGTAGGACGTAAGATGAATGCGTTCGTTACGACAGAGCAGCGAAATTTGGGGTTAATGGGCTGACAAAGGCCTGGTCTGATGAGTCCTGATCTCAGTTGGTAAGAGCTGTGGCGCAGACCCCACAAAGCCACGCTCCCAAGTTGTCAACAAGCCACTGTGCAAGCTGGGTGTCGTTCCATAATGGTGTCGACTATGTTTACATGTAATGGACTGTGACATCTGGATGTTCGGCTACTTCAGTGATCCATGGGACACTCCTGTCCGTAAGATGTTCGATGATTTAGTATTCTGAGGTTCGCAGTGCCTAGGGTGTGCCAAGAACACCGAATTTCAGGTATTACTTCTCACTACGGACAACGCAGTGGCCGACGGCCTTCACTTGGCGAACGAGTGCAGCGGCGTTTGCGGAGAGTTGCCAGTGCTAACAGACGTGGAACGCTGCATAACCTCACAAACTGATGTGGGACGTACGATGAACGTTTTCGTTGACAGAGTATGGTGAAATTTGGCTTTATTTGGCTATTGCAGCAAACGAGCGACGCGACTGGCTTTCCTAAGTACAAGATATCGTCTGCAGCGTCTCTCCCGGACACGTGACGACATCGGTTAGATCGGAAAATCGATCTAACTCGAAAAACATAGTCTAATCAGATAAGTCCCTATTTCAGTTGGTAAGAGCTGATGATAAGCCTCGAGTGTAGCGCGGAACCCACGAAATGGTGGACCCAAGTTATTAACGAGGCACTGTGCAAGCTAATGGTAGCTTCATAAAGGTATGGGCTGCTTTTACATGGAATGGACTAGGTCCTCTGCCCCAATTGCACCGATTATTTACAAGATTAAGAAATCCACTGCTTTATCCATCCTTATTAGGTGTGGCCGAGCGGTTCTAGGCGCTACAGTTTGGAACCGTGTGACCGCTACGGTCGCAGGTTCGAATCCTGCCTCGGGCATGGATGTGTGTGATGTCCTTAATTTAGTTAAGTTTAAGTAGTTCTAAGTTCTAGGGGACTGATGACCTCAGATGTTAAGTAACATAGCGCTCAGTACCAAAAATCCTTATTAATTTCGGAGTTTGTTCTGTGATATTTTCTGAGTATTTTGATAAAACGAACGCTTGGTCTCCAGTGACTGGTTAAAGAATAATGATGTAATTATTGTTTATTTAGTTTGTAACCACATTTAACGTTGTTTATGGGAAGATACCTTCACAACAATGATAAAGTCTGTAACGACGACACAAAACACAAAGTAATCCAGCAACCCTCAAACAGATGTAAAAGTAGTGCAATAGGTTTTTCATTAGTGGGAGAACATCTCAGTACAGCTTCCTTGCGCCTTTCTTCCACTGTATTCAGTGAACCCACGGTTCGCGCGGCTCTCCTCGTCCGAGGTTCAAGTCCTCCTTCAGGCATGGTTGTGTGTGTTGTCCTTAGTGTAAGAAGTTAGATTAAGTACTGTGTAAGTCAAGGGACCGCTGTCCTCAGTAGTTTAGTCCCATAGTCCTAATTTACATAAGATGCATTTCGTCAACTCCTCCATTAGTATATCTATCAACTGCTGTGTACCACTTTCAGCTAGCAACTAACTCAGCCGGGAAGAAAACTAGAGAAATAACCGGGCAGTATGGAGTATAATCTTCGGGTAGCAGAATGATTTAAGCTTTACTGTTATCAATACGTGCCATGTATTACGTCGCAGTTTTTGCCAAAACCTTCACATAACCTATTTTTACAATAGCCAGTATACTTAATTTTTCAACGTTGTACGAAAACTTCAGTCAACATTCACTACTGCCAATTATTGCACTGCTAATTACTTCCTGTGCTCCTTTTCTTTTATTACATCCATAAAGATCTGCTATTTTCTGCAGCTCTGGGAGTTTTCTTTAGCTACATTACTTCAGGGAAGATAACTTGAGACTGGTGTGTCATACAATTGCCTCTGCTAAAATTTTTGTACATGTGTAGGAAAGGGAAACAGCAGACTCCCGTGTCTGCGCAGCGGAAGCTTAGGAGAAGGCGAACTTCATTCCATAACAACTGCGTTGTGTTAGATGCTAAAGAGAATCCCTCTGGTGAGATAAGATCTGAAGTCATATGAAAAACACGGAGCCTCAGAATGTGTGACCAGACGCTGGACGCTGCCATGCAGTGAAACAATGTTTGTTCAAATCCGAGTGACTGTATCTCTGTCTAGCTCAACAATTTTTTGGTAAAAGTCGCATTTTCTTATGAGTGCCTATGTGCAAGGCTTTTAATTGACTGGGTAGGAAATCTGTCATGAAGTTGGAGAGCTTTTATGCCTTCCTTTCTGTGTCATATATTATTGTTTAACCAAGACAAAATTGATGAGAGTAGGAATCTGTTAAAATTTTTTATAAAATTGTTATTGATTAGAGCTCGATAGGTCAGCTGCAATAGGATAGCGAAATTCGGACCCTGGGAGAAACATCAATGTTTCGTAGAGCGAAGTAAGAACACACTTTCTGCAGGGACACTTAGGAGTACACTTCCTTCAGGGATGCCGTAGAGAACGCCCTGTACTTCAGGTAGTGACCCACACCCACCCACCCACACACACACACACACACACACACACACACACACTCACTTCCTTCAGCGATACCGTGGAGAACGCCCTTTACTTTTGGCAGACACACACACACACACACACACACACACACAAAGAGCGAGAGACGCAGAGAGAGAGAGGGAGAGAGAGAGAGAGAGAGAGAGAGAGAGAGAGAGAGAGAGAGTCTCCGACTTCGAGCAAAGCACAGAGGTCGAGCTTCTACTGCAGCTGTCTTCCACATTCATACCATTTATGAGTGGTAAGCACGTGCCATCGATGCAACTCATATGGCTATGGAGATGTAGAGCTAGTCAGTGTTTCAGTGCACAGATTTAACATTCGCAGCCAACTAGTTGTTGCCATCATGCGCCTTGGCGAAAGTAAAGATTTTCAGTCTTGCTTTTCCGGTGATCTTTCTTGAAATGGGTAGCCATTTCCACAGTAACTAACCTTATCCGCGATACATTTCCATATCATACTTTCATGTTACCATCCACATTTGTCAAGGATGTAGTTGGTATTTGCTGTTTCTTGTCCACCTATTAAACGACATTCAGTGAGTAAATCATTCTGTTTGATGTCTTACAGCAAAAAAACAAATTCTTATAGTGACTCCTATTTTTCTTTCGTAATTTGATGATAAGGGCAGTCACATTTTCATGCTGAATTGAGCCACGTCTTATTATTTTCACTGAATATGACTTTACCCACTGTGCGATATTGTTTCTCCGAAATTTGCATGATCTTATGGGGAGTTTCCGTTACCTGTAGGTCACTAGGGACCAGTCGTGTAGCATATTAGGGGTAAGCTACAAAGCTCAACCGACACTTCATATATGAGTGAAGGAGCAAGTGTTTCCCAACGATATGCACTCTGCATGACATTGGCATTTGCTATTTTATGCGGATATATTTAGTGTAACACAGACAAAAGGGTAAACGAAATGGAATTAATCTCCAATGAGCCATCGGATACCAAGGGTCCCTTATACTGTAGCATACCGGTAAGACACACTGACGGAGAAAAATCGCAACACCAAGAAGGAGCTTTGTGACAAACGAAAGCTGGTAGGCGTGTGTCTAACATCTGAAGGATGATGTCTATTTAAGTCCCGTTCCAGCTCCATTAAGAGTGGCGTTAGTTGCGCCACTATGTGAGTCCAAATTAGGTTTCCTTTAAATGCCCGATGTGACGGTCATGAGCGTTATTACTTTTGAGATTGGACGAGCTGTATTGGTAGTCAATAACGCCTTTAAGGCGTCAAGGCCATTATCAGCATTTCATTGAGGCTGAACGAGGTCTTGTAAGAGGGCTACGAGAAGCTGGTGGTCCCTTCAGCTATATTGCAGAAAGATATGGCAGGAATATAGCCACTGTACACGGCTGCTTAAGAGTGCAACGGGAATTCCACTGTTAAATGCAGAGGAGAGAGCAGATAGGTGGAAAGAATACATTGAAAGCCTCTATGAGGGTGAAGATTTGTCTGATCTGATAGAAGAAGAAACAGGAGTCGATTTAGAAGAGATAGGGGATCCAGTATTAGAATCGGAATTTAAAAGAGCTTTGGAGGACTTACGGTTAAATAAGGCAGAAGGGATAGATAACATTCCATCAGAATTTCTAAAATCATTAGGGGAAGTGGCAACAAAACGACTATTCACGTTGGTGTGTAGAATATATGTGTCTGGCGACATACCATCTGACTTTCGGAAAAGCATCATCCACACAATTCCGAAGACGACAAGAGCTGACAACTGCGAGAATTATCGCAGAATCAGCTTAACAGCTCATGCATCGAAGCTGCTTACAAGAATAATATACAGAAGAATGGAAAAGAAAATTGAGAATGTGCTAGGTGACGATCAGTTTGGCTTCGGGAAAAGTAAAGGCACGAGAGAGGCAATTCTGACGTTACGGCTAATAATGGAAGCAAGGCTGAAGAAAAATCAAGACACGTTCATAGGATTTGTCGATCTTGAAAAAGCGTTCGACAATATAAAATGGTGCAAGCTGTTCGAGATTCTGAAAAAATTTGGTGTGAGCTATAGGGGGAGACGGGTCATATAAAATATGTACAACAACCAAGAGGGAATATTAAGAGTAGACGATCAAGAACGAAGTGCTCGTATTAAGAAGGGTGTAAGACAAGGCTGTAGCCTTTCGCCCCTACTCTTCAATCTGTACATCGAGGAAGCAATGATGGAAATAAAAGAAAGGTTCAGGAGTGGAATTAAAATACAAGGTGAAAGGATATCAATGATACGATTCGCTGATGACATTACTATCCTGAGTGAAAGTGAAGAAGAATTAAATGATGTGCTGAACGGAATGAACAGTCTAATGAGTACACAGTATGGTTTGAGAGTAAATCGGAGAAAGACGAAGGTAATGAGAAGTAGTAGAAATGAGAACAGCGAGAAACTTAACATCAGGATTGATGGTCACGAAGTCAATGAATTTAAGGAATTCTGCTACCTAGGCAGTAAAATAACCAATGACGGACGGAGCAAGGAGGACATCAAAAGCAGACCCGCTATAGCAAAAAAAGGCATTTCTGGCCAAGAGAAGTCTACTAATATCAAATACCGGCCTTAATTTGAGGAAGAAATTTCTGAGGATGTACGTCTGGAATACAGCATTGTATGGTAGTGAAACATGGACTGTGGGAAAACCGGAACAGAAGAGAAGATGGGTCAAATGGCTCTGAGCACTATGGGACTCAACTGCTGTGGTCATCAGTCCCCTAGAACTTAGAACTACTTAAACCTAACTAACCTAAGGACATCACATACATCCATGCCCGAGGCAGGATTCGAACCTGCGACCGTAGCAGTCGCACGGTTCCGGACTGCGCGCCTAGAACCGCGAGACCACAGCGGCCGGCGAACAGAAGAAAATCGAATCATTTTAGATGTAGTGCTACAGACAAATGTTGAAAATTAGGTGGACTGATAAGGTAAGGAATGAGGAGGTTCTTTGCAGAATCGGAGAGGAAAGGAATATGTGGAAAATACTGATAAGGATAAGGGACAGGATGATAGGACATCTTCTAAGACATGAGGGATTGACTTCCATGGTACTAGAGGGAGCTGTAGAGGGCAAAAACTGTAGAGGAAGACAGAGATTGGAATACGTCAGGCAAGGTTGCAAGTGCTACTCTAAGATGAAGAGGTTAGCACAGGGGAGGAATTCGAGGCGGGCCGCATCAAAGCAGTCAGTAGACTAATGACGCAAAAAAAAACACGACTGCTGGCAGCGATGGTCACGAGAATGTACGGTGGCAAGAAGAGTGCCCTCCGGGTAGCCACATAGCGCTACCGAGAGGCAAGGCCATCGTGTTCGGCGTAAGGCTCTGCCGCAGCGTACGGCATCTGCAGTAGCAATTCGAGTGGAAGTTGGCACCACAGTGACACACTGAACCGTTACAGATCGGTTACTTCAAGGACAACTCCACACCAGACGCCCTGTAGTGTGCATTTCACGGATCCCAACCCACCGCAATTTGCGACTTGAGTGGTGCCAAGCGAGAGGTCATACGAGAGCTGGGTGGAGGTCTGTTGTGTTTTCTGTTGGAATCTGATTCTGACTCGTTGCCAGTGATGGTCATGTGTTGCTTAAGAGGTCAGGTGAGGTCCTGCAACCAACCTGGAATCATGCTATACATACTAGGTCTGCAGCTGGAGCTATGGTCTGGAGTGCGAGTTCATCGGCAGCAGGAGCACTCTTGTGGTTATCCCACGCGCTCTAAGAGAAAAGTTGTTCGTCAGTCTGATGATTTAACCTGTTGTGCTGCCATTCACGAACCGCACTCCAGGGTATGTTTTCCAACAGGATAACGGTCGCCACCATACCCCATGCTCTACAGAATGTCGACATGTTGCCTTGGCCTGCTCGATCACCAGATCTGTCTCCAATGGAGCACGTATGAGTCATCATCAGACGACAACTGCAGCCTCTTCTACAAACAGCGTTAACAATCCCTGTACTGGCATGGAACTCCATCCCACAAACTGACATCAGGGACGTATAAAACACTGTGTAGGCACTTTGCGTGTTTACATTAAACCATCTGGCTGTTACACCGGTTATTGATGTACGAGAGGTAACTGGAAAATAAGTTTCCCTGTCGACTGTGGGCAGAGTTGTGTGATATGTGCAAAAGACGACACGGCAGGTGAACACGCACTTGCAAGACACCGATACACCAATGATTAGAGGTCTACCACGATCAAGCAGATGGTGCTGCGCAAACCGGAGGCCAGCCGGTCAGTCTTTTCCCGCAGTGTGGAGAGGAGGTGAGCTTGGGAGTCGTGGTCAAAGGCGGAAGTGAGAGCTGTTATCCGTTATGAATTGGCACGTGGACTATTAAGCACAGAAATTCATAACCGCCTTGTCGAGATGAACGGGTCAGGTGTGATGTGCAGGCAAATGGTGCGGAGATGGTGCCAGCATTTCAGAGATGGACGTCAGTAAGTGCAGGACATACCGAGACTTGGACGGACGCGCACAGGCACTACAGATGCAAATGCCTGGAAGTTGGAGGACATGATTAAAGCGAACCGACGCATCACCATCGATGGAGTAGCAGCAGGACTTGGAATCGGACATGAGCCAGCTCACAAGACCATCCACGACATTCTTCGATACAGGACGGTGTCAGCACGATGAGTGCCCCGCCAACTGACCCCGACACACATGGAACAACGCATGGCCTTCAGCCTGGAACAGCTCGTGCGTTACGATGAATTTGGCAATGACCTGTTTCGGACTGTGATGGGGGATGAAACGTGGGTCCACCATGACAACTCCGAATCGAAGGCCGCATCCATGCAGTGGAAACATCCGTCATCACCTGTCCGAAAGAAGGTCAAAAGCACTCCGTCTGCAGGTGGAGTGCTACTCACCGTTTTCTGCGAACCCAAAGGAGTTTTTCTGCTGGACTTTCTGGAGGATGCAACCATCAATGCTGCGCGGTACTGTGCCACTCTGTAAAAATTGAAAGAGGTCATTCGGAAAAAGCGAACTGGTTTGCTCACATCTGGAGTTCTGCGGTTAGATAACAATGTGAGACCACACACGGCGACGGCAGCGCAAAACCATATTGCAAGTCTTGGTTGGGAGCGCCTACACCATCCGCCTTACAATCCAGATCTCGCACCAAGTGACTTCCATCTGTTTCCAGCTTTGAAGAAGACGCTCGGCGGAAGGCGCTTTGACAGCAATTCTGATGTCAGACAAGCCGTTCAAAGCTTCTTCCATATGGAACGCCCTGATTTTTTTCTGGAAGGCTTTTTGAAGCCTATGAAGCGGTATAACAGATGTCTGAATGTACTTGGAAATTATGTAGAAAAATAAAGATGTCATATCTTCAATGTCTCATTCTCTTTTTTACCTTTCACACACAACTCTGACCACACTCGACATGGGAAACTTATTTTCCAACTCCTCCACGTACTAGCATTTGATATTTGCAATGGATTATCTCGCACTTTCTTTAAACTGTGATATTACAATGTTAATCACCTAAATACGTTACCTAGACAAATGCATTCCCAAGTCTTCATTTATATTTATATTGTTTTGATGCCGCAGTTTTCTTTCCGTCAGTGTAGAAAGCATTAGTCGGAGTCTGAGCAGTGTATTGCACCAGCGTTGACACCAGGCGAACACAGAATGTTATCATTGTAGTAATTCAACAAAGCCAGCGCAGTGGTACGAGGCAGGTTATTTTGTTGAAGCAGTGAACTCATTGGTACTGAGAAGACAGGTGCAGCGAGTCTCAAGGTGGATTTGCACACTGATAATGGCAGTAGTGTTTTAGAATATGGGAATGGTAGCGACGCGTATGCGCAACAAGCATGCCGCTGCCGACAACAGGTACTGCTCATTTTTTGTAATAGGATTATTGTGAGTTCACAGCCCAACCAAGGGGATGGGGTTGTACCAAATGAAAACGTTAAGTGGACCTGCCGGTAGAGTTCACTGGTTGAAGGGCACAGCACAGCAACAGCTGCGAGCACCGAGGCCCTACATGGACTTAGTGCCACAGTGGAGATGGCCATCCCTGGTCATCCGTAGCAGCATGGCTTACCAGCCATCGATTGCCATCGTAGGATGGACATTTCTGTGTGGTGGACATCCCCTCACCATGAAAGAGCCGTACGTCAATAGACGCTGTGGCAGATACGCCATCGTCAACAACACGCCGCTGGTGTGGGGAACGCACAGTTGGGTTACATAAGGAGACAGCTGGCGATCGATGGCGCAGCCGAGTCAGCAACGCCGAGTGTGTAGCAGGCAGTAATAATGATACAATCGACTGTTTTTAACAATCGATTGGTTTAGTCGATTGTTTTCTCGTTTGATAGTTTTTTTTCTATCTAGTGAAATCACTCTCTGCGGCCATGTTAGCTATATGAATTTTTTCACTCATGGGGTTTGAGTGGTTTCACAGAAGACTCAAACAGGTCTCCGTCGGTTGTGGCAGTTATGCGAATGTTTTAAATCACATACTCAAATGAGTGATTTCACTTGCAGTTTTTTCAACCTTTTCGGTTATACATGAACCGTGACTAGGGTTAAACAGCTTTTGAGAGACAAATAAAGTATCTTATTTCAAGGAGATGTGAATGAAAAGTATATTTCTTGATATTCAAAATACATGAATTTATTTACTGAAATATGAATTTTCGTACTTGTGGCATTAAATACCAATTTTTTGTTGGTTTTACATGTTTAATATATGGTGTTGAGCTGTACATTTGTGCTTATATAAATGAACAATCGCTTTTTATTTCTTTAAAGTCAGTACCGCCATTAGACTGTTGTTTATTTAGTGTTACATTTACACTTACACAATCATGATTTCGGCTTCAAAGCGTCATTATCAAGTGTTTTAAGTCTTATAAACTGCCTACGATTGCGTACTGTACTATTAAAGTACACTATTGGAGACATTGTCTAAGAGTCGACATTTCTGGCAGAGCCTACTGGCACTCTGAAGCCGAAATCATGATTGTGTAAGCGTAAATGTAACACTCTAAATAAACAACAGTCTAATGACGGTAATGATTGGTAAAGAAATATATTATGACTGTGGCCCCACATTATGAAAAGACTATTAAATCACTTTTTACCACATTTTTATTAGATCGGTTTCTGGAGTAGGTACTTGGTGCTATTTCCTTGTTTTCTCGTTCCAGTCGCAAATGTTTCGTGTTTAAGAACGATTGCTGCTAATGTTCCCTGTGACCTGGATTCTACCTCATTTTTACATTCGCAGTGTTTTTGCGAGATATTCAAAATGGTTCAAATGCCTCTGAGCACTATGGGACTTAACATCTATGGTCATCAGTCCCCTAGGACTTAGAACTACTAAAAGCAAACTAACCTAAGGACATCACACAACACCCAGTCATCACGAGGCAGAGAAAATCGCTGACACCGCCGGGAATAGAACCCGGGAACCCGGGCATGGGAAGCGAGAACGCCACCGCACGACCACGAGCTGCGGGCGCGAGATATTCCATGAGGAAGCAATATATTGGTTGACTCAGTTGAGGAGAAACTGAAATAAACCTTAAGTTTATCACATATTGTAATCTCATCAAAATGTTTCATATCAGTAAGAAAATTACACACGCACAGGGGCAAAAAGCAGAAAATATCTATTTAAATACAGAAAATTTTTAAAGTGAAAAAATTTTAAAATGAATTAATAAATATTAAATGATATCTCCTAGACGCATACAAATTCCTAACGTTATACAGATACTCCTGAAGGTTTGTGCTTGTGGATTCTTAATACCTATGACACTACCTGTAAAACTGAAAAAGTCGGGGGCACGTATGTAGCCTGCGACGTAATTTTCTATACAAAATATTTACCTTACAAATAAGTTTCGGAATATTCAAATGATTTTGCACTTGTGGACATAATCACACATTGCCTAAAAAACGGAATACACACTGTCGCTAAAACGAGGCAGGATTCCTTTTTTTATGTATCATTAAGGGAACTTTTGCGGTAATCTTTCTCTCTCCAATTAGAGCTGGAATACGTCTGGATTTCCCCGGATTGGTCCTAATTTTGAGGGCGTCCAGAGGAGTGCTGGAGGGATTTTTATACAACTGACCAGCGTAAACTTGGAACAATTCTTTTGTGTCTGTGGAAACTCGAGAAATTGGAAATAGTTTGTAATAAGCGTTAACTAAGATTCATTAGGCTGGTAAAAACGCGCTGTAAGAAAGCTTAGTGTATTTTAGAAACTGGAATAGGTAGACATGCGGTTTACGGTATAATGTTCACAAACACACAAAGCTTTTTTTTCCATGTTAGTCATTGCTTGGCCACCCTCCAGCAGTTGGCACAATATGTGGAATGGTTGGTACATAGCAGATCTGAGACTCACATCCAGAGGACTCACATAACATTTTTCGCTTCGAGCGGGACTTGCACAAGGATTGCATCAGAACAGCAATAGCACGCTTTAATGAGAACATCCTAGACCGGACATTGAACTGAAATATCGCTACAGGCACGGCGCACACACCTGACGTGACCATCCGACCCTTCGCCCCCGAGACTCCATCATTTGTCGTGACAGTCATGAATTTCCTAGCTCTGTCCTGAATTTCTTCGAAAGTAGTTATGGGCATCTATTTGTCTTGGATTTAACAATTATGAAACGATTTATCTCGAATTGTATATTCATTTCACCTGTATTCTTATGCTATTATTAATTGGGTTTTTCCCAAATGAGTGATGTATGGAGCAGTGACAAAACACAATTTTTCTAGAAACTACGAAAGCAGACTAGATTGAATTGTGATGAAACTTGAAATGAATGTGTTCATATTGGTTTTGAAGAATACAGACACTCTAACGATAATTTAAAGCACTGATGAATATTGTATATGTCTGCTCCCACTCCATTATCTTAGAAGTTTAAAAAATATAGATTAATGTACTTTCTGTAACAAATTAAAGTTATAGTTTGCTGCCAGCAGCACTTTTCTACCTATACCCATTTCTGAAATATATGTGATCAAAGTTGTAAAGACAATTTTGGAACGCCCTGCATTTTCCATACTTCTTTATAGAGACAATGAAAAGTAGCTGACAATGAGCCATCGCATACGCCGCGACGACACCCCGCAGGTCAGCCAAGTCAATGCCTTCAATGTCATTTGTCTTCTACTCATTCGGCTGTATAAAACTGATTTTATTTGCGTTCGTATTCCTTACAGCAAATTGGTATACGTCTGAACATGAACGTCTCTACAATGCGCTTCCACAGCTCTTGTCAGTCTCATGTGCGATTTATATCTGCTGGTCGGTTGGAGGCCTACGCCCGTAAGCGAGAATGTAACTGGGCAACATCGTAGCCGTCGATCAACTTACCGGCTGCTGACTGTCTGTGTCCGGGAAAATATTCCAATTTGACACAGCTGTCTGGGGTTTTCGAAGTTTTTGTCTGAGGTCGGCAGTTTAAGTGGTGATAGGCCTACCCCAGCGATACTTCAGGTTAACTAGTTATACATCAATGGCACCTGTCACAATTTAATCCACAACAATAAATGAATCAGTTTTAATTATGAAAAGAAAGATTACTTTATTTACTACATAATTAAATTAACATGTATACTGATTATTTCAAATTTGGCATAACCCTGAGATACGTCTTCAGTTAGGACGACCCTCTGTCAGTATACTGTAGAACTACTGCCGTTCAGCTAATGAAATTATTGCAGGCTGGTTTCACTCAGTAGAAGAGTGGTTTCACTTAAAAGAATGAACACATGGTTCAACGGACAGAAAAACTACTTATTGTTTCCAATTAAAGAGAAAGAATGAATAATTCAGTCAGTATGCAAAGTACAACGGTATCGAATCATTTCATTCGATGCTACCACTGACTGATTTCGCTCGAAAAAAATAAACGAATAATAATTAAACCGACAAGTAAAACTACAATTGACTGGCACGATAATTTTAATTCGGTTACTCCCACTGAAACGGAACTTGTTGTACCGTTCCAATGTTGTATTAAATTGCTAGCAAGCAGAAATTATTAGCAAGAGTTTCTTCTCTTGCAGGTAATACCTCAGCTGGTGTCCAAAAGGAGAGAGTGGACTAAACAGGGTTATTTATTGAGTTTTTTTTGTTGTGTACCACGTTCCCCATTTTCCTTTCTTTTATGCGGCCTGGACGGTATAAATGAGTGAGTGAGTGTGTGAACTAGCAGAAAGCTTTAGGCACAGATTGTAACATTGCATCAATGGTCATTCTAGGGTAGGGTAGTACCAACCCCCCCAAGCGTGAACAAGTTTAGCAGAGACCAAGTTTGTAGGTCAGGGCAAAGATGACACGTAGGAGCGCGTATTGGCTCTGCCAGGTTGGCGCGCCACCCCCAACACGTTTGTAAGCGGAACGGTTAGGCTAATTCTGTTGGAAGAGCACTTGTTTCTGGGTCGTGGTGCTGGACAGACGTGGAGACGCAGCTCTCGTTTTGGTAATGTTAACATAGGTATTAGATTGTCTGAAATATGCTCTGTAATGAAGTCCAGATATTGAAATTAGGTGCAAAACTACAACTGAACCCCATAAGCGAATGGATTTTCTTAATTTACTCGAATTTCAGTAGCCCTTGCGTTAGCGCGTTGTTCAGGCAAAGCACCATGTGCCTTAAGGTTACGGTCACGTTATTGCTCTGTGCTTAATGGAAATTCACTCATTCAATGAATTTTAATCTCCTCTTCCATTTACATTAAGATTTTGGTTTTTTTATTTATTTTCCATATGTTTTCTTTGTGAACTTGCTTTCGCGCCACGTGGTCGGTTGGAGCAACAGTTACATTCATAAATTGTAGTTTCGGTCTGAAAATATATTGTACACGATGAATAATCATACGATAGTGAGCGAGTGTGAAACAGGGAAGGAATAATCGTGTGTGTCCATATTTTTCTGGGTTTCTGTTGGCTACTGAAACTTGGACATGTGGGTTGAACAGCACTGAAGTGATGTTTCTTGTGCACCCCCTATAACTATTTGATTTGTTGGCGATGTTGTGCGTTAAGTAAAATACTCGGGCCACTAGGAAAAGTATCGGGTTTTAATGCCCACTGATTTGATAAAGATTTGCGAAATACCCTTCAACCCTGACCTAGTTCTGCTTGTATTGTCTTTGGGGAAGTGGTTCTGAGTAATCTATAGTAACAGAATGTAATAACCGAGGGGTTAGGTACAATTGTGCGGTTGTATAGAATTATACTGAAACCAATCCGCGCTCCTCGGTCTCATTCCATAATAGCGTGGCTAAACTGAACCATGTTAACTAGAGACCGGTTTTGATGATGTACATTGCAAGAGAAACACGACTAATTGTTGAAATAAATATCAATTAATCTGTACCCCCGACTGATTATTTACTCCTTTCATTATAAAGAATAGGTGGCAGTCAGTACCACTGTCGAATTCTGGGTCATGAAAGCAAATAAAAGCTATATAATGCCTATTAAGCCCTGTATAGGTGCCTTCTGTAGTGGTTCAAAATAAATGCGTTATCCGTTGCGTTCAAATTTGTACCGGTTTGTAGAAACCTTAAGCTAGAAATTATTAATACCCAGCAATAACTCGCAGGGGCCAGTAATTTCGTGGCCCACACGAATTTAAGAAACCATTTACTACAGACGGTAGCTTGCAGGAGCGGTAGGACATGTCAAAACGACGGTAATCTACCTACATAGGTGGCCTTTTTACCACCACCAAAACTGGAAGGTTACGTTGTACTACAATCTGGTTTTATTCAAAAGAATGAATGAGTAATCCAACAGACTGAATAGATTGTTTTCATTCGCCTGCTCCCACAGACTAATTTCACGCAAAACAATGAACGAATAATTCAGCCGATATATGTAACCGCAACAGAATGAGACGTTTGATTTCCAACAACCGAATCATTGGATTGTTTTTATTAGGTTGTTCCCAACAGCAGCAAAAGCCCAGCAGAAATCAGCGACCAGGCAGTAAATGACCCGAGTATCAAGCCACTCAAATTCGTCAGCGAGAGCACTTGTTACAATTGCATTTCTGGAGCCTCCTGGTCTCTTACCTCGCCAAAGTCACCAGCTCGCTGAATCCTGGCTGACAGGTGCCCCACCCAGCACCAGGGGGTGCCATAGTTTGGTGTCAGAATTTGCAGCGTTGTCATCACGCAGCACGGTGTGTAGAACAAAACCTACCGTGTCAGGATGGTACGGTAAGTGGTTAAATATTTGGTTATGGTTTGGCGGGTGTACTACACATGGAGCGAGATATGGTATCCATAGTGAGTTGCTTAGGACGGAAGAGTTGATTATCTGAGCGTAACGATAATTCTAGAGAGCAGTATTTGGTACCTGTAAGTTATATGCAACGTAACTTACTGCGCCTTTCCTGGAGTCAGTGCCTCTATGCTGGTATATGTACTGAAGAGCTAAAGAAATTGGCACCTACTTAATATCGTGTGGGGTCCCCGCGAGCACGCAGAAGTGCCCCCACGTGGCATGGCCTCGGATAATGTCTGACGTAGTGCTGGAGGGCCGCAGGGCTGTACATAAATCCGTAAGGGTACGAGGAGGTGTAGATCTCTTCTTAACACCACGTAGCCAGACATCCCAGATATGTTGAATATTGTTCATGTCTGGGGAGTTTGGTGGTCTGCGGAAGTGTTTAAACTCAGAAGCGTGTTCCTGGCGCCACTCTGTTGCAATTCTCGAACTGTAGGGTGTCGCACTGTCCTGCTGGAATTGCCCTAGTCCGCCGGAATGAACAATGGTTATGAAAGATTGCAGGTGATCGGACAGGATGCTTACGTACTTGTCACCTGTCAAAGCCGTGTCTAGAAGTGTCAGGAGGTCCATATCACTCCAACTGCACATGCCGTACACCATTACAAAGCCTCCACGTGCTTGAACAGTTCCCTGCTGACATACAGGGTCCACGGATTCATGAGGTTGCTACCATACCCTTACAAGTCCAACCGCTCGATACAATTTGAAACGAGACTCGTCCGACCAGGCAACATTTTTCTAGTCATCAACAGTCAAAGTCGGTGCTGAGAGTCCCATGCGAGGCGTAAAGCTTTATGCCGTTGTGTCATGAAGGGTACGGATAGGACTTTGGCTCCGAAAGCCCATAGCGAAGATGTTTCGTGGAATGGTTCGCACACTGTCACTTGTTGTTGGCCCAGCACTGATATGTGCAGAAATTTGCGGAAGGGTTGCACTTCTGCCATGTTGAAAGATTCTCTTAAGTCGTCGTTCTTGCAGGATCTTCTTCCAGCCGCAGCGTTGTCGGAGGTTTGATTTTTTACCGGACTCCTGACATTCAGGGTACACTCGTGAATTGGTCGTACGGGAAAGTCCCCACTTCATCACCACCTCAGAGATGGTGTCCCATCTCTCTTGTTCCGACTATAAAACCACATTATAACTCACGTAAATCTAGATAACTTGACTTTATAGCAGCAGTAACTGATCTAACGACTGCGCTAGACACTTATTTTATGCAGGCGTTGCCGACTGCAGGGCTGTATTCTGCCTGTTCACATATCTTTGTATTTGAATACGCATGTCTATACCAGTTTCCTTGCCGCTTCACTTTATGTTGTCTGTGTAAGGTGGCTCTGTATAGGGGGCTCACGGTATGATGTTTGAGCTAAGTTTGAGATGATCTTCAGGAGTTGTGATTTCTTCTTGTTTTAATATGTATAACAGAGAGTAATAGTGTAAAAATGGCAGAGTTAGAGAAGAAAGGCCTGTCTAAGCCAGAAGCAGTGTGGATATTGATCGAAATATTAGGGCAACTAACAGTTGGTAATATCAGTTGCATGTTCAGTGGACGGTTAAGTATGGACAGTTGGAAGTGTTTCGGATACCGCAGCATGAGGTGGATCCAGCAGTTGCAGGATAAAATATTCCATTTTCTGTAAGATCGTCTGAGGATGTACGGTCATTCTGAGAGGACCTTAAAATGTCGGTGGAGATAGGTGCTTGGACTAATAGTTAGTAATTGCAAGTAGCAAAACTGCGATCAGTGGGAGATGCAAAAGCGTGTGTGAGGTATACAGAAGCATGCAGTAAACTTTGAAAAGCTGGAGAACGGGCTTTTGCAAAAGGGTAAAAACAGAACATTGCGAGGTATTTTAGACAGTGAGCACTTTCGTGAAGAGGAGAACTACTGGGAGAGAGAGACGTGTAAAGAGCACACGGCAGAGTAAAGTGATGCAGAAAGAGTCATTTTGTTGCAAGAATCTGAGCAGAGGGTGCTAGATGCCTTTCAGAAGGGACTGCCATCGGACATTTCGATACGAGTTCGTACAGGCACATCGAAGGCTCTGTAACATGCTATTAGGTTAGCGATGGAGTGCAAATAAACTGTCATATTAACAGGGGTACATATGGGTGGACGAAGAGGTGATAAGTAGCCGTTAGACACAAGCAGGAACCTGAAGTCCACCTAAAGGCGTTCCCATTAAAATTAGATGCAACAAATACATATGCAGAGGAAGAGTGTCCAGCAATATCCTTTGTAAGAGGTAAAAAATGCACGGTTTTGTTGGATATTAGGCCGCATGTGTAGTTTGCCAAAGGAGACTTTGTGGGCAATGGAAGCGTCACGCTATAGGGGTAATGATGTGAGACCGTTAGGGTCGACAACTCTACATTTTCGTATAGGGGCTGTTCGGTTTACACGTATGTAATGGTAATACGGAAAGTAAGCGAGGGCTGCAGCAAGGTCTTATGGTTAGACTTCTTATACCAACATTGTGCTAAACTTGAAGTTCGACATCGTATAACGGAAGTTAGTGGAATGACATTCAAGCTAGGGGAAGCTGTTGCTACTGGAGAACTGTCGCTACGGGCGTCTGGAAACTTGGAGAGATCAGCTAAACTGTGTACAATTGCACTAAGGCTTGATCCCCTTGATTGTGACACCAGGAGTCCGCTTTGGATGATGTTCAAATGTGTGTGATTTTCTCAGGAACCAAATTGCACACACACACACACACACACACACACACACACACACACACACATACATGTCCGAGGTAGGACTCGAACCTCCGGCGCCTCAAACCGCGCTTTGGATTAATGAGGAGCCAGACCTACCTGTGTTTATGTTATGTGTTGTAGGGCCTCTGGAGGAGAACAATATACTGGATCCATCAAGTTGTTTAATGAAGAGAAGTGTTGTATGCCTACAAGTGAAGTATGGCGTGAGAGTGCTATCCGTAAATATAGACAATTTTCGATTCGAGGAAGTGAAGGAAGCGAATTATAATAACGAGTTTAGACATTCCAGTTGAGGGTGAGTGGTGCTCCAAGAGTGAGAACCCCAAGTAACCGGAAGCCACTGTTAAGACTGTATTACATAGGAAAGTGGAACATCTAAGGAGAGTAGAGAGAGAGTAGAGGAGAGTAGAGGACGGATTGTTGTTCGAATCTGAGGATATTTTTTCCGTGGGATCTGTTCCGACAACGCCCATGACAACACTGAATATAAACAACCGGGCGGAGTGGCCACGCGGTGTAGGGCGCCATGTCACGGATTGCGCGGCCCCTCCCGCCGTAGGTTCGAGTCCTCATTAGGGCATGGGTGTGTGTGTGTGTGGTTCTTAGCACAAGTTAGTTTAAGTAGTGTGTAAGTCTAGGGACCGATGATCTCAGCAGTTTGGTCCTTTATGAATTCACATACATTTGAACCTCTTTGAATATCAACAGGGAAAGCAGCAGCCGTCTAACGGAAACCGTATCGCTTTCTTAGGTACCTTACCCTCTGTCTAGGGGTCTAATCAGAACGTTCTGCGTTCCGGATTCCAAAATAAATTTTGAATACAAATAATCTGCAATGGCGTCCCAAGACTTCCAGCATAAGAAGTTACCCGCCCCCCCCCCCCCCCCCCCCCGCCAAGGTCTCGTGAAGGAGGGGGGAAATTGTCACTAAAAGGTGGAAGAATTAGCAACGACAACAGCATGAGGATGCAGAAGGCAACGGAGACAAATGCATTAAAGACCCATAATGTGTATCCAAGAGCTTGTTATAAAAAAAAAGCTATTAAAGGATATCTCCATTAGCAAAATATCACGTACTAGTCCCTAATTCGGATCTCCTGGAGAGGACTGTCAAGGGGGTCGTGACCATGTGGAAAACATGGAATAACTAACGACGAGAAAACATTCTGTCAGCCGGAGATTGGAATGTCAGAAATTTGAACGTGGTAGATCTTTTAGAAAATCTACAGTGAGAAAATCAAAGGCTAAGTCTAGCTTTAGTGGATGTCAGTGAAATGAAATGGAAAGAAGATAAGGATTTCTGGTCAGACAAAAGTCGTGTAATATCGACAGCAGGAGAAAATCTTATAATGGGGGTACATTTCGTTATAAAGGTAGGGCAGAGAACGAGCTACGGCGATCAGTTCTCTGATAGGTTTGTACTCACTACATTCGACGGCAAACTAGTCCCGACGACGATAGTTCAGGTAGACATGCCAATGTAGCAAGCAACAGATGGAGAGAGAGAGAGAGTGAGTATATCAGGATACTTCAGGAGTAATTCTGTCTGTAGAGACAGAATTCTAATAGCCAAGAGGATTAGAATGTTTTTTTAGGGGAAGCAGTAGAAGAAAGAGCTACAGGGGAATACGGGCCTTGTCAGTAGGAAAGACAGAGAACAAAGGCTAATAGAGTTTCGCAGTAAATTTCAGAAGATAATAGCAAATGCCATGTTCAAGAATCACAGGAGGACCAGGTATTCGCTGAGGCGATAAAAGTCGAGAGATATCTCCTACTATCATGTCAGACCTCCTTTTCCCAGCGTAGTGCAGCAACTAAATGTGGCATGGAGTCAACAAGTCGTTGAAAGTAAACTACAGAAATATTGAGCCATGCTGCCTGTAAAGCTGCCCATAATTGCGAAAGGGCCGTGGTTCAGGATTTTGTGCACGGACTAACCTCTCAATTATGTCTCATAAATGTTATATGGCTTGATGTTCGGCAATCTGGCTGGACAAGCCATTCGATCGAAATGTCCAGAATGTTCTTCAGACCAACGGTGAACAATTCTGCCCGGGGGGCACTGCGCATTGGTATCTATATAAATTCCGTAATTGTTTGGGGACATGAAGTCCCAGAATGGCTACTACTGGTCTCCAAGTAGCCAAGCATAAGCGTTCTTCGTCAGTGACGTGTTCAGTTCGAACACAGGACCAGCCCATGCCGTGTAAACACAGCCCGTCCCATTATGGAGCCACCACCAGCTTGGACGGTGCCTTCTTGGTAACTTGGGCACATCGCTCCGTGATATCTGTGCTACGCTCTAACCCTGCCATCAGCTATTACCAACTGAAATCAGGCCTCGTCTGACCAAATCACAGTACTCCAGTAGTGTAGAGTCCAACCGATATGGTCACCAGCCTAGGAGAAGCGCTGCAGGCGAGGTCGTGCTGTTATCAAATGCAGTCACATTGGTCGTCTGCTGCCGCAACCTATTAAAGCCAAATTTCGCTGCACTCCCCGGGGTACATGCCTCGTGTGTCCACCGTTGATTTCTGCTGTTGTTTCATGCACCATTGCTTGTCTGTTACCTCTGACAACGTCACACAAACGCTGCTGCTCTCGGTCGTTAAATGAAGACCGTCGGTCACTGCGCTGTCCATTGCGAGAGGCAATACCTGAAATTTGGCACTCTCGGCATACTCTTGACACTGTGTACCTAGGAGTATTGAATTAACTAACTGTTTCCGAAATGGAATGTATCATACACCCAGCTCCCACTAGCATTTCGGTTTCAAAATCTGTAAATTCCCGTCGACCGGCCATAATCACGTCTGAAACATTTTCGTATGAATTACCTGAGTACAAAAGACAGCTCTGTCAATGCATTACCATTTTACACCTTGTATATATACGCGATATCACCTCCATCTGTATATATCGCTATCCCATGACTTCTGTCGCCTCAATGTACTGGGAAGAGACTGGGAGACGCCGTAAATTTCTAGTCGTATTACTTCCGGAGGTATAGACTCAGACGACAATTTATTAATAAGGAGTAGACTGAAGTTTTAGAGAACCATCCGATATAATTAATGTAGAAGCAAGTGGAATACTTAAGTAATGAGGAAAGAGAGAAGCAATTTAAGTTCGCCAAGGAAGTCTGTAGTGCGGTAAGGAACTACAGTGTAGGCAGCTCCGTTGAAGAGGAGAGGACATCACCAAAAAAGGCAGTCACGTGTGGGCAGATCCAGCTAAAGAAACGGCGAAGGAACCTTGGAAAACAGATGAAATACCTCAATAGATCGACGAAAGAAGGAAGTACACAGATGTTCAGCGGAAGATGGAAATGTAACAATATAAATCACGTAGCGTAGACATAAACAGCAAATGCAGGGCAGCCAAGGCGAAATTCCTGCACTGAAGATGTGAAGAAATCTAAAAGAAACTGCTGTCAGGAGAACTGATTCCGCATATAGAAAAGTCAAACAGATTTCAATAAAATTAAAAGCAAGGGAGGTAACATTAAGAGTTCAATGGGAATTCCATTGTTAAACGCAGAAGGGAGAGCAGATACGGGCCAGAGTACATGGAAGGTCTGTGTGGGGAACGACTTGTCTGATGCCATTTTAGATGAAGAAATTAGAGTCGATCGAAATGATAAACGGGCTCCAGTATTAGCGTTTGAATTTGAGAGAGCACTGAAAAATAAGGCGGACTGGATAGATAACAGTCCGTTAGAATTTCTAAAATCATTGGATGAAATGGTAACCAAACAACCACTCAAATAGGTGTATAGAATCTACGAGGCTATTGACATATCGTCAGACGTATGGAAAAACATCGTCCACAAACGTCCGATGACAGCAAGGGCAGATAAGTGCAGAAACTATCGCACAATCAATTTAACAGCTCTTGCGCCGGAACTGTTGACAAGAATAATGTACAGCAGAACTGAAAAAGGAAATTGGGTACCAGTTAAACGGTGGTCAGTTTGAATTTAGGAAAGGTAAAGGCACAATAGAGGCATCCTCACATTCCGATTGATAATGGAACCAAGGTTGAAGAAAAATGAAACCATACTCACAGCACTCGCCGACCTATAAGAAGCGTTCAACAATGTGAAATGGTGCTAAATGTTCGAAATTCTGAGAAAATGGGAACAAGCAATAGGGAAAGACAGGTAATACAGAATATTTAAGAGAACCAAGAGAGAATAATAAGACTGGAAGAAAAGGAACGAAGTGCTCAGATTAAAAATGCGTAAGACAGGGTAGGAGTCTTTCGCCTCTACTGTTAAATCTGTACACCAAAGAAGCAATGATGGAAATAAAACAAAGGTTCAAGAGTGAGATTAAAATTAAGAGTTGAAGAACATCAAGATTAGTTGTCGACACTGCCATCCTCAGTGAATGCCAAGAAGAATTACATTATCTCTTGGTCTGAATGAATAGTCTAATGAATATAGAATGTGGACTAAGAGTAAACTGGAAAAAGACAAGTAATAGCAGAGATCATCACAGTGACAAACTTAACATCAGAGATTGTGATCATGAAGTTAAGGAACTCTGCTACATTGGAAACATAGTTACAGTAACATGAGTTCTAAATCAAAGTCAATTAACCCGCAGTTGCCCAACAGTGGCAAAAAAATTATCTGAATAACAGTTAATGAAGTAACAGTGCCAGGTAAACCAAAATTATTCTTAGAAACTGCACCAGCGGCTTATGACTCAATGATTACAGCCTACCATAATAAGATATTAAAATATAAAGAACAATTACTGATTAAGAACATAGATGCTGAACCAATGATAGTGCCTGGCGATTCCACCAAACTGCAGAAGTCACAAAACAACTTATTATCTACGATGCAGCTAATACAAAATTTTAAGCAAACCAAAAGTTTTACATACACATAACTTAAGCAGTATTCAGATAAGTAAGAGCAAGTACAGTTTAACTGAATTAACAAGCAATGTTCGTGTAAGCATGCTTTAGAGTCGGTGAAGGCACTTGAAGTTTTACATGAAATTTCCCTTATTTATAGCACACTTGTCAAACAAACAATAACCGGAACTTATATTACAACGTTTGTTTACTTAAACATTTTTCTAAAAAAAGAACATTTTCTTATAGTCACATACAATTCAGATAACTGAAAAATTTCAAGTTAGAACATCGGGGCGACAAGGAAGCAAACAACGGCAGTAGCCATTCAAAAACACAAATGGAATGGGTGAGGTACGGTAGGCAACAAGGTAAGTACAGGTACAACAGATAATATTACTCATGTAGTTAGTTTAACAAGGTAGCAAACGACAAGTAATGCGGGCTTCATGTACTCAGCTGGTCAATGATCTGAGCTTACAGGCATGTGTTTTACGCCAGGACATTGAAGGTTTAGAGCATCCTTTAACCTGTGAACCGAGACAGTTATATGAGCAGAGAAGAACTAGTCAGCTACAGAGAAGAGGACGTTGAGCCTCATTTATGGTGTCACGTATTAGATGTCTCTTGCTCCTTGCAGTACCAGCCGATGGATAAATCCGAGACTTTGAACACCCTGTTTACCTTCCGCTGCTCATCTGTAAGAAAATGCCATCAACGGAAAGACTTACCTGACTGGTCTTCGCAGACGACTAACCTTCTCCGCAAGATGTCGGAATCAGAGAAAATGTTGGGTAGCTCAACTTTAAACTCAACAGTCGTTATACGAAGAAAATGTCGTCATCATGTAAGAAACTCTTAAGAAGAAAGACAGATCGGATGACAGTTCGTCCAGATCAAGAACAATACAGTCAGTATCCAAATACTTAACATTGAAGCAAACATCGATATAACCAACAGCAAAAGAAAAAATAGACGCAGCTGGTTGACTGAGAAAACAAATTGTAACACAGTCGTTCAAGAAAGAAGAAGAATCAGAACTGCACTCAACAACAATGCTCGATGCTTCTACGTCAGGCCAACAATTACACAAGACGGGCGCGTCAGAGACTAAAAGACATCGGCTACGTTACCTATTAGCCAGCAACGAACAAGACACCTCAACTTCCGCCTCTCGCCAATATAGAGGCGGCAGATTGATCAAAGACACCCAATTCTCCTACTACCTTATTCAAGAGGTGGCAAATGAGAAGATTACACGTCGCCTGGTGTTCCTGTTGCCTAGTCATCCGAGAGGCAGCAGATGTAGCAGATGAACAGACTGTGAGCCCACCCGACACAGTCTGGTCCAACTCTTTTGCGAACAAAACGACCCGATGGGGAGCTGAGCGCTGTATGCAGACCGTCGTCCCAAAGGTACTGTCTGCCCACACTCCGAGCGTCGGATCAGAAAAAAAATTAAGGTTGTACATATTTCGTAACATTGTTATGCTATACTGTGATTGATTTAGCGATGAAATTTGTAGACATTGCAGTGAAACTAGGCCATTCTTAAATTATTTAATCATAAATGGAGATATTTAAGACTTGAATTATTTCGTGAGCACTTTGTTAGGCTCGAAATACTTTAATATTGGAATAAATAAGACGTGAAATTTTTAAACAGGCAAATTTCTTAGCCTTCATATTATTAACCATGAAATTCTTAAATTTTTAGTTCTAAATTTTTAGTTCTAAAGATGTGAAATTCTTAGACGGGCAATGTTGTTAGGCCCATAGTTTAAAATTATTGACAAGTACCATTCTATTATAATGAAGTTTGCACCATTCAATAAGGAAGTACCAACGACAGTCCGACAATCATCGCACCCCACTGTAGAAACAGAGGGCATTGCTCTGATTATCGTCCGGGGGCCGGATGTAATGCCGCTTCCTATGGACGAAAAATGAAGAATATAAAAGCCCAATAGTCCCAAAAATAAAGTTCCAAATTTCATAACTGAAAAAAAAGATGAAAAAAGAACAAAGTCCCTTTTGGAATAATGTTGCTTGAATAGTAGCATGTAGATAGAAAAGAAATTCAGTACCAAGTAGTTTAGTGTTTTGAAAAAGAAAGAAATAAAAAAGATAAAATCCCATTAGTTTCAAAATAAAACCATAGTACATGGCAAAGTACCGTAATTGGAAGTCACGGAGTAGGACGAACGAACTCAAAGAATACTCCTTACGAGTAGTCTTTGAGAATCATGTGTAATACGTAAGAAAGAGCCGTGCACTGTTGCTGTTTTACGAGAGTTTGCCGGAGCAAGTCGTACCTCAGCGTGTGCTCGTATACGTGGGCGCGACGAGATTGTTTCTTTAAGGATAAAGATTTGCGATGTGCTACGACGCACGAATAAGAAGTAAAGGCAGTAACTTCAAATAGGATATCACGTAGAATCAAGACAGTGAAATACTCGAAATTGTCTTAAATTGAATATTGTCAATAAAATACTGGACATTACCCAAAGTTAGAAGCTATTAATGATGGACCGACATAGAGACTAAACTTTGAAACCGAATTGTGAGAAAAAAATTAACTTACGTAAAATCAGTTAATGGACTCTGGAACATGCATCATATCTTGGACTGAAGTATACGCTATGAATTACACCCAGATAGGAAAAGCTACTTCCTTATGGCAATGTTAGTTTGCGAAAATAGTGCAATAAACCAGCATTCAGTGTCATTACTGCGTTAATAACTTCTTTCAGTCCATTCAATATTGTGTACTCAGGAAATAACTATCTGTGCGACGATATTGATTGTTTTCATAACGTCAATATATACAGCTCTACCGCTAGTTAGCCAGACTGAGACGTTATATAACCTCCTTCCTGGAAATTATTTTGCACGTGCGCGCCTTGCTGCTCGTCTGTTGTGTGGTGTGTCCACACAATGTCATGTCATCTAACTCAGCGTGTAATCCGCCATGAAGTTCTGTAAACATCAGTTTAAACATTTATATACACATACCACAAACAAAAACGTGGAAACTGCCTGTAATAATAGAAACTCTTGGTTCCTAGTGGTTTTATGTAATTGTGTTGTATAACAGAATCCAATTTCCATTTGTTGCATACGAAGCAATCAACAAAGTGTGAATGCTGGCCTAAGGGAAGTCCGGCGTCAAACCGTACAACGATCATTAACAAGGATAAGATGCACCTGTGTTATCTTTGTCAAATAAAAAATGATTCCTTTTATCTCCAGTCAGCCTTTATCTCTCTTATTTAACAGTTAGTGTCAAATATGTACTATTGTTAAATCTTACATTTGTAGCAGTGGCGGTCGGTGGTATCTGAAGTTGGGTGTTGCACCAAGGTTCAACGTTGCATTTTTATATGAGACAATTACTATCTCGGCTCCTGGCTTCCTGACATTTCCTCCGATATAAACACATCTAGAATTCAAGGAGCGTGGAGGACACAAAATCCCACTTCTTAAATCCTATTTACGATTCGCCGAATAGTGAGAGACGTATCTATGACAGAAAAATATCTATGACAAAAGAGCATGTTGCAATTTATCGACTATTTAGAAAAACTTTTATTTTCATTCTTAGTGTAACTGAAATAAATTTGTCATTTAAAAGACTGGAAATAAGGGAGAAATTTTATTTTTTATTAAACACTGGCCTATAGACAACTTAAACGTAATTTATTCGTTTACTACACACGATATAAAAGCCCAACGCAATCTGACTGTTATACATTGACAACATGACTTCCTGTCATTAACACAAAAGAATAGCCCTGAATTACACGACATCCTAACAATAATACAAATACAAATAATACAAAAGTAAAGAAATATGAAACTACCTGCAACTCTGTTAACTGCCTAAACTCATTGCAGTCACGTTCCGGATAGTGCCAACCCCATTCTTTTTCATAAGTCCCTTGCCTCACCGAAAATTTTCATAACACTGACTACAGCAATTACAGCAAGTAGGAACTGCAGTCAGCCAGATAAAAAGATTCTTACCACTGCACACTCCATCTACTAGAAGGCATATGGTTAGCAAAAGAAAGATTTTGTTGAAGATCAAACAATGTATTTAGATAATTTTACCTTATTCATGAGCAATCCAGCTCCAAAAATTATGTAGTTGACAATAATTCCACTATCCAAACATTGTCAACAACATCCATTGTCATACATTTCCTTGCATTTTTTCCTTATGAACACATCATATCATCTCACTTTACATTGTGTGTCCTACCAACACAGAGTCTTTTTTAAGAAAATCATGTCCATACACTTACCTATCCACTCGTTAACTGCTAGTCCGTCCAACCACAGAATCTCTTGGCGAGGGCGCAGAGCGCTGTCAGCGATATTAACACATTCTATAGAGCAGTCAACATACAAACAGGCTTCTTAAAAGTACGTCTATTCTTACCTCTCTTGTACTGAAAATTCATCAGCCACTCACTGAAGTCCACGATCTCCATCACGAGATTCCATTCAGTGGCAAACACAGCCAAGGCAGACAAACTTTCCTAGGTCACAGAGAGGCGTAAGGATGAATTCATTCTTTTCGGGCAACTCTCTGCTCCGACCGACGTCATGGGAACTGTGAGAACTACCTTCAGCAGTTTGGAGTACTTAGCGAATGTCCATCCAAGTAAACTAAACAGCACCAGACAATGATAAAAATTCTTGTGCTAGGTAGCAGATAGGCAAGGCGTTCTTTCAGCTAATCCAAAAACATATACACTGGACCCACTTCTTTCAAGATATCTTCATGTTACATCAACGGTATAAGGGTAACTTTTCTGGAAGAAACAATGATAAAGTGCAGTCTCAGCTGTGAAACTAAAACGATGTTTAGTCTCCCAAATTATCGTATCACACACTTATTTGTTTGTCTTTTCTTCCTTTACGAAATTTGCGCTATTGCTGTGCATGTGTTGTTGAGAAGAACGATGGAATGCTCCTGTCTGTGTTGTTGAGAAAAAGGATGCAATGTTCCATCAGACACGCACAGCGGCTTTCAGTTGACATGTATTCCCCTGTGAGAGAATTACGTAATGTGTTTACGGGTACAGTTTGTGATGCAGGAACGATGACATGTGGAAATTTTGGTCTCATCGTGGGTCGTGTATGGAAAGCCAAAGTGGCTAAGGCGGCCGTTCGCGTAAAGCGGAAATCCGGGTTCGAGTAAATGTCCGGCACAAATTCCCATTGGCGTTATTCCATCGCTGTTACTATTCACGAATACGTTTTATGTATTCTCTTTTTTCACTCAGTCTTGTCCAACTTCCTTATCTCCATTGAGGAATCAGTAGCTTCATTAGCAGTGTTGATGTCAATTTCTTGACACAAGATGATAATATTTGTTTCAAATGCTAAAATAGTCTTGTGGTCAAAGCATGCATTAGTGTCTCCGTGCTGTAACTGACCGAAGAGGAGTTCGACTAGTCGCATAAGTTTACCGAGGAATTCCAACCAATTAAATTTACCACTGGAAAGGACGTTTCTATGACAAAGAGCCTGGAAAACTGTACTTACACTCGTTATAAAGCCACCTTCCAATATGTAGCTCATACACTCAGTAATGTGTCTGTTGCAGTCACGAACTGTAGGACAACATCGAGGCAAACGCGTTGTGGCCACTTCATCAATGATCGCGGTCCACTGTGGGTTGTTTGAAAGAATGTGTATGTTCCCTGCAAACTCGAAATAAGTGCTTCAAATTGCAGTTGATTGATACAGGGCGTAGCAATGAACGTAGGATAGAATTTTGTCACGATAGTTTGTACCCCAGTAGGGGAACCAGCCATAAAGGCTGCCGCCTCATAGATTTGAGTAATTAATTTTTGGGGAATCCCATTTACATTTTACTTTTCTAGTTCTTCTGGAAGTCTCGTAGCTAACATCTATGCGTCATGTTTGGAAGTAGACAGGGAATTACAGAACCTTTCAAACCTTTCTATTGGTTTAGCTCTTAATACATAACAGTATACACCAGCCATCTGAAATGGGTCTGATAAATCACTGTTCCATCTGCTGTAACAGACAAAGTTTCTTATTCACTTACATCTTTTCAATTTCCTTCTTGGCATACATCCAACATAATTTGCAAAAGCTCATTTTTTATTATTTTGTATTATTTTGAATATTTTGTTGAAAGAAGTTGCCTTAACCAAATGATCTTTTAGTACTGCTTCAAATTCAGCGCTAAAACGATTCAGTTTCATGGTGAATTAAGACCATTTCAAAAGAACCACAGAACGAATAAAATTTATTGAATTCTTTAACACATAATTATTTCGCCTAACTTCTTAATTCTACTGCCCAATTTCTATACTATAAGCAATACCCAGCTGTTCAGCTACGTTGATCGTTACAAAAAGTGCCAGTCTTGAACAATTTTGTGTGAACAGCTGAGGATTCATGATTCTTTACTCCAGTAGTCAATGAATTTTTCCGTCTCTCTCTCTGTCGTCCACTTCGGTTCCTAACAAACAACAGGCACGAGAAGTAAACTACTGCATTTTTAACCAGTCGCTGTTTTCATGAACATCTGTTTTAAGTGCTCCTTTGAAACATTGATTTCCATCATTAATATTTTGTACAGTATTTAAAACTGGTAATGATCATCCTAGTCTTTTTACAGCAAACTTCTCCTTACTAGAAAGCTGCAAAAAGTCTGTGCCACATATATTGTTTACGCTGTTATTGTACACTCGCACTCCAGAACAAATAAACCATGTGATACAATAGCTGATACAATAGCTCCCTACTTAGCACTCATATACAACCGCTCGCTCAGCGATAGATCTGTACCTACAGATTGGAAAATTGCGCAGGTCGCACCAGTGTTTAAGAAGGGTAGTAGGAGTAATCCATCTAACTACAGACCTATATCATTGGCGTCGGTTTGCGGTAGGGTTTTGGAGCATATACTGTATTCAAACATTATGAATCACCTCGAAAGGAACGATCTATTGATACGTAATCAGCATGGTTTCAGAAAACATTGCTCTTGTGCAACGCAGCTAGCTCTTTATTCGCACGAAGTAATGGCCGCTATCGACCGGGGATCTCAAGTTGATTCCGTATTTCTAGAAAGCTTTTGACACCGTTCCTCACAAGCGACTTCTAATCAAGCTGCGGGCCTATAGGGTATCGTCTCAGTTGTGCGACTGGATTCGTGATTTCCTGTCGGGAAGGTTGCAGTTCGTAGTAATAGACGGCAAATCATCGAGTAAAACTGAAGTGATATCACGTGTTCCCCAGGGAAGCGTCCTGGAACCTCTGCTCCTTATGAAATGTAGCTAACATATTTAATTTGTCTATAATCTTGGGTACAGGTCTGTAACTGTACCAGTCTCGGGAAATTTGATCCGACGTAACGAACTTATTTGCCATCGCGCCGCACCAGCAGTGAAACCAGAGTGAAACATACACAACATTCGTCATATTTGATAAATGGTTTTAAGACATCGAAAACAGATTTTGGCAAATGTAAGCTTGAAATGAGGAGAGTATTTTTCCATATGGTTATCATGTAAAACTACATCATCTGCCGCGTTATTCCACTGGCTACAGACATCTCCGATTAAAGAATGAATAGTTTTTAAGGGCCATCTATAGCTGGTGAATGAGAAATGCTATGGCTTTTGGAACAACATTTTGTACCGAAGATGTTCTTTCTCGTAAGATACTCACCTAACTTTTCCTCACTTGATAAATTTAATGAACCACTGTTCAGAATTCTCTCGCAATTGCGTGTGCCCAAAATGTTAGTAAGGTGAGAGTGTGTAAACTCCGCTGTGTTTTGGCAAAAGAAGCAAATTTTAACATGGTAACAAGAGAAATGTGTTGGTTTTACTCAAAATTCTCCACTGATGACAGTTTTCTGTAAGTTACAAACTGTTAACAAGTCAATCGAAAATAAATCGCTGCATTTTAGGTAGAATTCTTTTTAGGTACTGACCAAAGCTAAGTGGCAGTAGATCCTTTTGAAAGGTCACCATGCAAGCGTGGGAGTGGTTAATATTTACAAAAAATAGGTTTCAACCCAAAACGGCACTTCCCCTCCAGCTCTCAGCATTTCCCCTACAATGCCTGCCCACAGCTGTCACCACTACCACTACCACTCCCCGTTGCATTCCCTGCTGTCTGTTCACCTAGCAGCCATGGTATTCTGCGTGGACTGTACATGGTGCTGCAGACAGGACTCACCTCGCCCCTGTTCCAAATAATGGGCCATATGAGGACAAAGTCCTTGAGTTTGCTTTGAGCCTGGCACTATTTTTGGGTCCGTTATGAGGAACGGTGACCTTTCACGACCAATGGTAGTTGAGAAACATATTTCATTGTATATATTACGCTTCCTAAGCCGCAAAAGAAAATATCAGGAAACGGGGCATAGAAGTGTAAAATTACTAAAGTTGTGCAACGCTGCAACAATGCCATGTACCACCACTGCTGTCTTATACACATTCCTCTTTTTAAATTTTAGTTTCCTCCACTTGTACCTCTGTAATACTCAAAATCTCTCAATTAGTGTTGCTAGTAATACTCAGTGATTGAATAATGGTAAAATAATTTAGTAGTGCTATTATTATTACTATTGCTACTACGTTGAAATACAACTTCGTAACAAAATATTAGTAACATAACGTATTACACTGCATGAAGAAAATTAGTACACCGAAGAAACGGCGTTGATTTTGATGCAGTGACGGTATATGCCATCTAGGGGATAGTAGATGTACTGATTGATAATGGTTTCAATGTAGACCGCCGACAGATAGCATAATGGTATAGCTGCCAGAGCTCTGTGTCTGCCCTTAAATAGGGGATCCTCACAGCCAGAAGCCTCAGTATGGAGCAACTATGTGAAGCAAACAGGCAACCATGACACAGAGATGCACTTGAGCATGTGTGAAAGGTTACGTGAACATTCTCCCACCCATAGAGGAGGTTCTGGATGTACATGCAGCATTGACGCCGGCTAGGGTCAACCTATTGTAGGAGCAGCAGTGGCAGTTTGTACAGCTACCACACCACAGGTAAGAGAGTTGAGAGCCCGGACATGTCAAGACGAACTATTGCGAACTGGTTATTAGCAGCGGCACACACACCTCTAGCCCACCTCCCACTCACGCCACTGCATTGACCTACACGGCTGGACTGATGCCGTCAGAGGATCACATGGAATATGGAATACCGTGCGCGGTCATCAGCCATGAAACCAGATTCTACATGCATGCAAGATAGTCATTTGCGCATGCGACGTCCACCTGTTGAGCGCTGTCTCGTCGAGTGCATTGGTCCAAGACGCACTGGACTGACCTCAGGCCTCGTAGTATGGGGTGAGATAAGCTACAATTTACGTTCACATTTGATCTTTCTAGAGGGCACTAATCAACGCTCGGTATGTGCAGAATGTTGTTAAGACACTTTCTTCTGCCGTGACGTGTTGTTTCAACAGAATGATGCACATCTACACACTGCCTTGAAATTCAGCGTGCTTTGCAGGACGTGGCCAGCAAAATCTCCATACTTGTCTCCAATCGAACACATTTGGGATATGATGGGACGAGAAATTACTCATGCAACTCATCGACCATTAATTCTTACAGAATGACGTGAACAGGTCCATCAGGCGTGGCATAATGTATCCTAGGACTGAACTCGCCAGCTGTATGGCTGACTAGATGCCAGAGTCTAGACCTGCATTTGCCGGCCATGGAGGCTACACCACGTGTCAGTACTGCTATTTCAGCACAGGTCGATACCTGGTAACTCAGAACTGCTATTGATCTCTAAATGTAATCATTCCATGCATTTCACAGTCTATCTTTCAATAAAATCAACCTCTAAAAGGATGTCCTCTTCTTTCGGTACTATATATATATATGGCTGGAGCCCATGAATGTACATATTTACATATTTGGAAACATTCTAAAACGAAAGCATATGTGTTTTTTAACACAAACTTGTTTTTTTTAATGGACCTCCTATATTTTTTCTTCAGAAATCCATAGCATGACAAAGCACATACACAATGGCGTTAACTGCATCGCAATATTCCCATTAGATCCCGAGATATTGAGACGCGAAGTTGACGCTTGAAACACCCGACATGCGCTGCTAGCGCACTTCCTGAGACGCAGGCGTGAACCCCATGCTGCCCGTAATCGCGATGTGATTGACATGTGTAATCACACCTCCATACTTATCAAGATGTCCGAACGAATAATGCGGTCTGCTGCCATCAACTCTCATAAGCACATAACGGTGCCCCTCTTGCACGTTTTACGTATCTACGTACACAATATGAACCAGTACCGATCGGTGTACACCCGTGAGGTTGTCTTATTTATCCTGCAGACAGAAAATAAGGTTTATCTAACGCGTTATATGACCCATTGTGCCTGTCGCGCAGGGCCTGACTCCACCTAGTCAAGTGTCCAACGTAGTTCCCACTACTGCCACAGTTACCACTTCGCCTTGTTTATGATTTGCGACCCATGGAAACTCCTGTACTCCACCACCCTCCGAGCATCCCATTTGTTGTTGCTTTGGCGTGCAGTACACCGCTTGCCAGTGTAGTCGTGCATCAGAGTTATCTAGTGACGGCACAGAGGTAGTACACATTGTGAATAAACGTTGTGTTGTGGAACTTATACTGTACAGTATAATGTACACACATGAAGATATGGTAGAAATGCTTCTGATCTATGGAGAATTACGTTGACGGGAAATACGTTATCAGATTGCTTGTTTGTTGATAGTTCTGTTAGCGAACATTATGGTTATTAAGTTAATATGTCTGTTTTCTACCCTGCTCTACATACATGTACCCTGTTGTAGGTGGACGAAATGCTGTTCAGGCAGAACGACTGTACAGAAGACGATTCCCGGACAAGCCATCGCCTTCGCGCCGGATGTTTGGTCGTCTCACATCTCGTCTACCTGAAACGGGAAGCTTAAATCCAAGACCTCGACATCTTCCTAGAATACACACAGATGAACGTGCTGAAGTTGCTGTGCTCGCTACCATAGCTGTGAATCCTCAAATCAGCACATGTCAAATTGAACGTGCCTGTTACACATTACGACCCTCTTCAACTATCGGCGGTCTCTGTCAGTCCACAGACCTCTAGAGGTCGGCCTGTGCGCTTTTCCGCTGTACGTGTCCCTTCAGGTTTCCACTTCACTATCACATCGGAAACAATGGACCAAGATATGTTTAGGAGTGTGGAAATCTGGCGTACAGACGTATGACACAAGTTACACCCAATCACCTGACCACGTTCGAAATCCGTGAGTTCCGCGGAGTGCCCCATTCTGCACTCTCACGATGTCTAATGACTACTGCGTTTCACTGATATGGAGTACCTGGCACTAGGTGCCAGCACTTACACCTAATATGAAAAACGTATGTTCTTGGGGGGGGGGGGGGGCGTCCCGTTACTCTTGACCTCATTATATGTACAGGGTGGTCATAAAATGTGTGAAATGCTTGTAGGGATGTTACAGGGCAGGTTGTACTGAGACATATACGTTAAGAAAGGTACGTTGCTCCGTTTCCGAGTTATGTAGCATAGAATTTAGCCACTCGGGGCGTCGCGCTTTTGCATTCAAGCGGCCTGCCAGGGGCGGTGTTGCCCAACGAGTGCTTTGTCTCGTTAGCTGAAACTTGAATTCACGCGCGCGACGATCTGATTGGCTAACTTCAATGGTAAATAACTCGGAAACGGCGCAACGTATCGCATTTTTTCTTAACATTTATGTCTCAGTACAATCTGCCCTACAACATCACGACAAGCGTTTCAGACATTTTCTGACCACCCCAAATACTAAGGAAACAATAAATAAATAAGTAAATCACGAATAAAGAAATGATGTCATACGATACTGAAACGAGTGTATCTTTCTGTTTCTTGTTGTCCAATGGAGGAGTTCATGCGGTATTATCTTAATAAAGTTGACATTTTATTCCCGGATATTAAAATGGCTTTGTGATCTCCTACTGCACGTGTCAACAAGCGACACAACACAATTTACGATCATGCCTTGCCAGTTATCTCCACAAAAGAAAGTGAGCTGCGCAGTTCGCAGTCTCTACGCGAACCAGTTGATACTGGTGTTGGTAACTCCGGTGGTGAACTGTGCCAAGTGAAGTTTCCGCAGACCCACGCGGCGGGCCGTACATACCACCCCGTAGCGCCGGCCGTTAGGTCCGGGTGCAAGTTTCTTGTCCGGCGCTGGCAGTCGCCGTCGCCGGCTGTCTTATCTTATTGACTGCCGCGGCTCCCCCAGGCTACGGCTGCCAGCTTCCTATCCCCAATGCAGCACGTCTGGAACTGCGGCAGACCGAGATATGTTCCGGTCCAACTGCTACGCTCATTCGTTGCATGTGATATGATCCAAATTCCGCATACTGTTTTCCGGTCAGAAAGCAAGTCGTGTTCTAGGTCGCTTCAGCACAGAGACATATGAGTTCCGAGACATCCGCCACTCGTGTTATAGTTTCAGTCGTAGAATCTGTGTCAGAACATGTGAACGAGAGAAAAAGGAGGTAAAATTTTGATGCACAGAAAACTGTTGCTTAATTTCGAACTGAAAACTGGTAAAGTCGGTGAAGTATAAGTGGACAGCTGGCGTGACCATTAAATACACCCAGAAGGAATTGCGTGACATAAACAAAAGTTTGTAAGCGTGTTTCTCCATCTGAAAGATGATGTCTATTCAAATTTCGCCCCAGTCGATAAGAATAAAACTAGTAGCCTCACTATGAGTTAGCATATCATGCTTGCTTTAGATATTTGCTATAACGGCCGTGAGCGTTAGATACGTTAGGGTGTAGTGAGTTATTGTTAATTAGGAATACCTTTAAGGTGACGAAGACGTCATTATCATCACCTCACTGAGTTTGAACCAGATGGTGTAATGCTGCGAGTAGTTGGATGTTTCTTCTGCGACACTGCTGATAGTCTTGGCAGAATGTAGCCACTGTGCGTGACTGCTGATAATGGTGCTCATGAGAACCGCAAGAAGACCGGGCTCCGGATGACCACATGACACAACCAAGAGGGTACACCATCTGCTCGACATATGATTCTGGCGCATCGTACGGCATCTGCAGCAGTAGTTTGTGCAATACTTGGCACAACAGTAACACAACGAACTGTTACAAGCTGGTTACTTAAAGGACAGCTCCCAGTCAAACTCCCGCTGGCGTTCGTTTCACTGATTCCAAAACACCACCATTTGCGAAGACAGCGGCGTCAAGCGAAAGTTCATTTGAGGTCATTGTGGAAGTTTTTGTATTTTCTGATGAAAGATGCATGTCCCCCGGCGTCAGTGATGGCCGAGATATGGTTACAAGAAGGCGAGTTGAGGCCTTCAACCACCTGTCTGTTTCCTGGACGCAATAGATCTACACCTGGAGTTAGGATATGGGGTGCGCTTGCGCGTAACAGCAGGGTCACTCTCATGGTTATTCCACGCATTCTGTTTATTCGATCTACTGTGCTGCCATTAATGAACAACCTTCCGTGGGGTGTTCCCCAACAGTATAACACTCGCCTGCATGCCACTGTTGTAACCCAACAAGTTCTACAGAGTGTCGACGTGTTGCGTTGGCTTACTCAGTCCTCAGATACGTCTCCAGTCGAGGACATATGAGATATCACCGGACGACCACTCCAGCCTGATCCACAACCAGCATTAATCGTCGCTTCACTGACCGACCAAGTGCAACTGGCATGGAACTCCATCCCCCAAACCTACATCCAGCACCTGTACAACACAGTGGGTGCTTGTTTGCACTGTTGTATTCGACATTATGGCGGTTACACCGGTTGTTAGTGCACCAGCATTTCACATTTGCAATTGGTTACTCTCGTGTGATCTCGCAATGTGAATCACATAAATTTCATTACTCTACATTAATTACTTTCTGGTGTGTCGACTTTTTTCCGTCAGTGCTCAATTTTTGTAAATGTTAAGGAAGCGTTATCTATTTAATACTGACAAGAAAAAGAGTCAGTTTTAGCAATAATACTTACAGTTTTCATTTAATGTACAGTAAATTTCAAAAAGATTCATCAGATTTCATAAATCTCTGTCATCTACATAGGCACATATGTCGTCCCAAAGTAAAAACATTACACAACAAGAGTGAGGCTTCGTCAGAGGAGATTAGGGGAGAGTGTTGTACCTCCGAATGTTTCCAGACTTTCACCCCTAAGTGGTCCAATAGTAAATATTTAATACATTTCCCTATTAAATTTTGAAGTGATAGCATTAACTTCATGCTTGCTGCAGTCTTTTTCTGGAATTACAAAAATTACCTCGTATAAGTAATGGCTTTTCCAAAAGTGAAAAACTATTCCAAGGTACAACATGGCCTTGGACCTAGGAAAAATTGTTCTATTCAAATTAGAAGTGTTTGCAACCGAGAATATCTGGTCAATACTTTATTTAACAGTATAAGTGTTACATTATTGTTCTACTGGATTGTATACGCGTTACGTAACTGGTTTTAAAAATATACAGAAATTTATTCACTATAACCCACTGTAGCCGAAGGATTAACAATATCCTTCAGATACCTTTGATATACAGTATTATGTAACACTTACATTTATATAACTCGTTATGTATAGGAACACTGCACAAAACACAATTTCGTTTCTCATAGTAACAAAACCAGTAGAAAATACAGGAAACTGGTGCTGCCTTCATATGATTCTAAAATCGGGAAGTTGGTCACTAAATTGAAACAAAGAGCAGCAAACATAAAACTGTATATTCCATTATACTAATAGCAGAATATAAAATAAGCAGAATTAATTCACTCTGCAGATGACAGTAATATTGTAATCAATCCAAGCACATGTACAACAACAGAAGAAATGGTACACAATTTTCTTAAAACAGTGACTGGTTTCTGAAGAATGGTCTCACTCTCAATTTTTTTAGGTACAACGTATTACGTTCTGTGCATTTAGGGGCACTACAGCAACGATAAGTGTAACAATGGTAACGATATAAAAGAAGTGGGAACTTGAAAAGTTATAAGGTTTTATATTAATGAAAATTGTAACTGGAAAAAGAACATTTTGGAATTCTACAACAACTTAGTTCAGCCGCATTTACACTTAGAATCAGTGCAGATTTTGGGGAGAGGGAAGCCTTTGACATATTTTTCAAGTCTTTATTCTATAATCTCTTGCAGAATAATGTTCTGGGCTAACTCATTTTTAAGAAAGAATGTCTTGGTTGCTCAGAAGTATGCCGTAAGAGGAATATGTGGTGCTCACCCACGATCATCTTGATATTGTTCTAAAAGTTGGGCATTTTGACTACTGCTTGACAGTATATTTATTCCGTCATGAATTTTGGTATAGATAATCCGCTACAGTTCAAAAGCAACAATGATGTACATAATGACAATACCAGAAGGAGAAACGATGTTCATTACTTCACGTTAATGTTGTCTTTAGGGCACTAAGACGTTCACGATGCTGCAAAAAATTTTTTGATTACCCAGTCATATGAAATGTCTGACAGACAGCAGAGTAAAATTTGACAAGAAACTGAAAAAGTTTCTCCTTGACAATTCTTTCTATTTCGTAGAAGAAATTCATTTATTATAATCCCTAACAGATGGCGTGTAGGAATTGCTAACACATATGTGTATACTAAAGGAAAATACAAACTTAGGAATCTCCAGCATGTGGTCATATTTACAAATTAATTTGCAATGTGAATGCAAAATGACTTGTTCATCATTACGATTTATGGTGTCATACGATCCATGGAACGTGAAACTAGCTAACCAACTAACTATGCTTCAGGTACAATATTCTCCCTACATGTTCCTGCAGTTCCGCAGAGAAAGCCGGCGGCTCTGGCCGAGCGGTTCTAGGTGCTTCAGTCTGGAACCGCGCGACCGCTACGGTCGCAGGTTTGAATCCGGCCTCAGGCATGGATGTGTGTGATGTCCTTAGGTTAGTTACGTTCAAGCCGTTCTAAGTTCTAGGGGATTGATGACCTCAGATGTTAAGTCCCATAGTGCTCAGAGCCATTTGAACCATATGAACCGCCGAGACACTTCTGCTGAAGTATCGGTAACAGGTGCATTATAGCGTGCGATTGAAACGACACAGCAATTGAAGTTCTACTGCAAAGTTACAATATGCGAAGCAGTACGACTTCTGTGCAAAATGCTTAAATTTCACGCAGATTCACCGGGAAATTCTGACTATGTTTGAAGCAAGCGCAGTGTTGGAACCAAGCGAGGTGGCGCAGTGGTTAGCACATTGGAATCGCATTCGGGAGGACGACGGTTCAATCCGGCATCCGGACATCCTGATTTACGTTTTCCGTGATCTCCCTGAATAGCTCCAAGCAAATGCCGGGATGGTTCCTATGAAAGGGCACGGCCGACTTCCTTCCACGTCCTTCCCTAATCCGATGAGACCCATGACCGAGCAGTTTCGTCTCTTCCCCCAAACAAACCAACCAACCAACCAATGTTGCGTTCAGTCATAGTGAAATGGTGCCAACAATTTAATCAAAGCTGCACAACTTTCACTACAGGTCGAAGAGTCAAGCGATATAAATAAGAGATATCGATATGAGTTACGTAAGATAGGCACGCCTAGTTAGCCGAGTGAACTAACGCACGGCATTTCGGAGTGGGAAGAAGCGTCTGGTTCCCGTCACGAATCCGTCCGGCGGACTTGAGTCGAGGTCCGGTGAGCCGGCCAATATGTGGATGGTTTTTAGGCAGTTTTCCAGCTGCCTCGGCGAATGCGGGCTGGTGCCCCTTATTCCACCTCAGCTACACTGTGTCGGTGATTTCTGCGCCAACAAGTTCTCCACGTACGCGGCGTACACCACCATTACTCTACCACGCTAACACAGGGGTTAGTCTGTTGTGTGACGCACCCTGTGGGGGGGGGGGGGTCCATCGGGGGCCGAACCGCACAATAATCCTGGGTTCGGTGTTTGCTGTAGGGCGCTGGTTGGAGGGGTGAAGTGGACTGTGGTAGTCGTCGTGGGGTTGTGGACTACTGCGGCTGCGGCGGGGACGGAGCCTCTCAGTCGTTTCTAGGTCCCCGATTAACATACAACATACATACATAAGATACCTGGTACCTAATTAAAAACGGGTCGTCCTGCAAAGAAGGTCTTTCGGGTTGTACAACCTGTACCCCAGCAATGACAGGAAAATTCAGAAGATTTAGCACATTGCTTCTTGAATGGTGAGCCTTTGAAGCTAAAGACTATTCCAACATATATTTGAAGTGTTTTAGATTCAACCATTTTCATGGCAAATTCTAGCGCTCTTAAGATAAGACTCCTCGAACAAATGCATCATGATGAGGGACCTCAACATGACACTTTGGTTCCCCATACAGAGATGCGCTAATTTTCAAAACGTAGAGTCCTGGAAAGATATTTAGATTTGAAAATAGACCTGTTAACTATGTTTAATATCGAAATGCTAGACTTTACAGTTCAGTTAAATGAGGCGAAGTGGTGTGCAAAGGTAGCCCTTTTCACTGACATTTTTCGCAATTTTAACTAACTAACGATAGTATGCAATGAAAAGAAGTGAAAATGCTCACTTCAAGTGATAAGCTTACCGGTTTCTTAATAAAAAAAACTTAAAATATGAAAATAGCACGTGGAAAAGAAAAATATTACGCTATTTCCTTTTAATTTTGCGGTAGATTCTCCATTCTTATAATATACAAGCCCATTTTAATTCACCTCATAGTTCTAGAGAATAATGTCGCATAATATATTCTGTCCATCACTGTCAATAAATATAGCTGGGTGCGAAATCGTTACTCTAAGTCTCCAGAATCCAGCCTTGCGAAATCGTTACGCTGTGTCTCCAGAAACCAACCTTTCTCTAGAGGAAGAAAAGCAGCTCGCAGGACTTCAGAGGGACCGAACACTCGAAGTGAAATATTGAGCTCTAGCAATAATAATATTTTAAATGTTAGCAAACAGAGAGTACCCAGCAAAAGCAGTGAAAGCAATTGTTTCATTTTTCACCACCTATTTTTGAGAGCTACGATTTTCAGCATAAATGAACATAAAAAACAAGGAAATGAGAGATTTCTCTTCGTTGAACAGGAAACACATGTGTGTTCGTCTTCAATGCCACTACGAATTGAATTTTTGTGTAATATGCCACGGGCTAAAGTTTCTCCTTGATAACTCATACCTGTGCGGTGTAAACAAGTAAATAACCTGTAAATAAGTTCTGGAATATTGCTATATATTCTGTTGTTCTTTTTTAAAATAAATATTCACTGACTACTTCAAATACATCTGTTAGCAACCCTCAGAGGTATAGCGGCACACCTAGTTAACGCCACGACCAGTGCTCCACAACGTGCACCGTCTTTTCGGCACACTGAAAGAACTTCTAGCAGGGAAAGAATTTTGAAAGATCAGAAAATTCACACAGAGGTTCTCGAATGGCTCTGTAAGGAAGGAGGGGATTTCTATCGACAAGGAATTAAACGATTTAAAACGAACTAATCTGGACCGTACCTGCTCGATCGTTTCGCTAACTGTTGTTTACGCTAGGGAAGGAGATTGCCTCCAGCCTCGAGGTTAAGCGTTGGTCTTTCCCTACTACGCCTAAGTGGGCGGTCGTCGGGGCATACGATGCCGAGCCCAGGTCGAATTATTTCCCGGTGGCAATCTGTGTTTTCCAACACGCGCAGCATCATTTATAAAAGTCCTCGCAGGAAACAGCACCTTACGGAAGCGCTGTAAGTGGTAGCAGTATATGGCCAATGAAATTGCCTACGTACTTTCTGATTCTGATTGGCTGGAATACGTTAACATTAAATATTCTCTAAGTCAAATAAGAAAAAAAAAAGATGCATAACGGATGAATTATCTGAATGATACGGTAATCGGCAGATGTGACGTAGATGCACAGAAAGACAAATGTACATAATTTCAGAAAAATTTGATGATTTATTTAAGAGAAAGAGGTTCACAAATTGAGCAAGTCAATAACGAGTTGGCCCAACTCTGACTCTTAAGCAAGCAGATATTCGACTTTGCATTGACTGAAAGAGGCTTTGTATGTCCTCCTGAGAGATATCGTGACAAATGCTATCCAACTGGGGCGTTATATCGGCAATATCCCATGCTTGATGAGGGCTCTGCAAATCTCTCCAAACTATTTCGGCTGGGCAGAGATTCGGCGACCCTGCTGGGCAATTTAGATTTTAGGAAGTATGAAGACAAGTAGTAGAAAGTCTGACAGTGTGGCTTTCTCTTGCTGAAATTTAAACCCTGGACAGCTTGGAAGACTTCAGGCATAAGAAGTCACCCTCATTATGCCAACGGCCTTGGCAGAGAGGCCGAAGGAGCGGACAGAGGATCAGGGCACTACCTTCTTCCCTAGGGCGAGAAACTGCTCCTAAAGGTGGAAGAATCAACTATAATCAACAATATGAGGATGCAGAAGGCTATAGAAACTACTGCATTAAAGACACATAAGGTAGCCTGTAATTGAAAAGCCGACCGCTGTGGCCGAGCGGTTCTAGGCGCTTCAGTCCGGAACCGCGCTGCTGCTACAGTCGCAGCTTCGAATCCTGCCTCGGGCATGGATGTGTGTGATGTCTTTAGGATAGTTAGGTTTAAGTAGTTCTAAGTCTAGGGGACTGATGACCTCAGATGTTAAGTCCCATAGTGCTTGGAGCCATTTGAACCAGTTTTTAATTGAAAAAGTGTCATGATGATCTCTCCATTGGCAAAAGATATCGGAATAGCCACCGATTCGGATATACGGGATGGGGTTTGCCAAGGGGGAGGTGACCATGGGAAGGAGATTGAGTAACAAATAAAACGATAAAGTTCTACTAGTCGTGGGGGGGGGGGGAGGGGGGGAGAGGGTGGAATTTCAGAAGATTGAAAGTGGTAGTGAAGCTAGAAAATATGAAAAATGAAATGCAAAAGCTGATTATAAATATAGTAGGGGTCAGTGAAATGAAGTGACAAGAAGCAAGGATTTCTGGTTGGATGAGTATAGGGTAATATTAACAGTAGCAGAAAATGGAATAACAGGAGTAGCATTCTTTATGAATAGGAAGGTAGGGTAGAGTGTATGTTACTGTGAACAGCTCAGTGATAAGGTCGTTCTCACCCGAATCGACAGCAAACCAACACCGACAACAATAGTTCAGGTATCCATTGCCGACGTGGCAAGATGAAGATGAAAAAGTAAATGACGATATTAAAAGGTTAATACAGTATGTAAAAGGAGATGAAAATTTAATAGTTATGGGGGACTGGAATTCTGTTATAGGGGAAGGAGTAGAAGAAAAGGTTTCAGGAGAATGTGACCTAGGGATAAGGAATGAAAGAGGAGAAAGACGAGTTCTGTGATAAATTTCGTCTAGTAAGAGTCAATACTTTGTTCAAGAATTATGAGGAGGTATGCTCGGAAAAGGGTGGTTGGTACGGGAAGATTTCAATTAAATATTACATCATAGTCAGACAGAGATTCCGAAATCAGGCGTAGCCAGGAGCAGATGTAGACGCTGAATACAATGTGAGGTGATGAAGTGTAGGCTCAAGTTCAAGAGATCGGTCAGGAAGAATCAATACGCGAAGAAGTGGGATATGAAAGTTCTAAGGAATGATGAGATATTCTTCAAGGTCTCCAGGGCTATACATACAGTAATAGAGAATAGCTCAGTACGCAGTACTTTTGAAGTGGAATAGACATCTCTAAAAAGGGTAATCACAGAAGTTGCAAAGAAAAACGTAAGTGCAAGAAAGGTAACTGCGAAAGAAACCATGGGCAAATGAAGAAATACTCCACCTGATCAATGGAAACAGGAATTTAAAAAATGGGCGTTGGGGAGAGGGGGGGGAGGGAGCTTATATGAAGGGTAACAAGACAGGACGTAGGATATCGTCGATGTACCTCCGTTCTGTAAGGTTTTCGCGGATGACAAGCAAAGGGATCCCGCTATGAAATTAAATGGCACCCAAACCATCACTCCTGGTTGTCAGGCAATACGGCACGGGACAGTCATGTTGAGATTCCACTGCTGTCCTATGGGTCCCCAGATTCGTCTTCGGTCGAATCCGGGGTTCTTTTTCATGACGGAACTCATCACTGAAGACAATTGTACTCCAGTGAACGAGGTTCCAGGCGAAGATGTTTCTGGAGACGCCCCATACGAGGATGGGATACCAACAGGACAAGTCGCCTTCCATACGACCCTAAAACCAGGAATAACGATCTAGATTACCATTTCTTTTCATATCAGGACCTCTTTGGTTGTCATCCGCGGCACTAACTGTTTGTCGACGACATTTGATGCCCGTTTCATTTCCTTACATAGCAAGCATCCTGAACTTATATTTCAGCAACATAATGCCCACCCGCAGACAGAGACAGTTTCTACTGCTTCTCTTCGTGCTTGCCAAATCCTGTCGTGGCTAGCAAGATCACCGAATCTCTCCTCAGTTGAGAACTTTAGGAGCATTATGAGCAGGGCCCTCCAACCAGGTTTGGATTTTGACGATCTAACGCGTCAGTTTGGCACAGTATCCCTCAGGAGGACATCTAGAAATTCTGTCAATCAGTTCCGAGCTGAATATCTGCTTTCATAAGGACCAGAGGTAGACCAACGCGTTATTGAGTTGCTCAATTTGTGAATGTCTTTTTCTTGAATAAATCATCCAATTGATCTTTAAGTTAGTGGTGTGGTTTGCAGCTCGCAGCCATCGTGCGCTGTAGAATTGGTGTTCACTCTGGGCCTTAGGTGTTGTTTTCGTTGTGTATTTATGAAGTCGATAAAAGATGATCCTTCGTGATCAATCAGGGTACGGAAGACATACAATCCGAAGAGGGTGTCTGGACGAGAGGGTGGGATTCTGCTTAGGCACTTGCTTCTTTCTTTGCGGTTTGAACTTGCTCGGTAGAAAGAGAGATTTCTGAGCATAGCGTGGAGTCATTAGCTACCGAAGGTGGTGACGGCTGGAAGTGCCCGACTTCTCTGGAGTTAATTCAAGCTAATTACTTTTACTTATACGCAGATTGGAGAGTCCTTTTCTTCACAGTATTCCTGATTATTGTTGCGATTGTAGGCTGGAAATAATAGTAGCCAGCTGTAGGTGGTGTAGGTTAGCGGTGAACGTATCATTTTCTGAATATAGATACCTACATGGATGTTAATCGCTGACGTTGGAGTTGTGAGGAGTTTAGGCCTACCTCACTTATCAAAACGGGGCTGGTCCCTATATTTACATGTGTAGCAGTGCACAGAATTAATCCGGATCCGTCAAAAATGTTTCCAATGAAATCCGCAGAGTAGCGTGCCGCGTAGCTTACACACTGAAGAGCCAAATAAACTGGTTCACCTGTCTAATATCGTGTAGGTCCCTCGCGAGCACACAGAAGTGCACCAACGCGACGTGTGGCATGGACTCGACTAATGTCTGAAGTAACGCTAGAGGGAACTGACACCATGAATCCTGCAGAGTTGTCCATAAATCCGTAAGAGTATGAGGGGGCGGAGATCTCTTTTGAACAGCACGTTGCAAGGCATCCCACATAGGCTCTGAATGTTAATGTATGGGGAGTGTGGTGGCCAGCAGAAGTGTTTAAACTCAGAAGAGTGGTTCTCTAGCCACTCTGTAGGAATTCTGGATGTGTGGGGTGTCGCATTGTTCTGCTGGAATTGCCCAAGTCAGTCGGAATACACAATGGACATGGCTGATCAGACAGGCTCCTTATGTACGTGTCACCTGTCAGAATCGCTCCTAAATGTATCAGGGGCCCCATATCACTCCAACTACACACACCCCAAACCATTACGGAGCCTCCACCAGCCTGAATAGTCCCCTGATGACACGGAGGGATTCATGAGGTTGTCCCCATACCCGTACACGTCCATACGCTCGATACAATTTGTAACGGGACTCATCCGACAAGGCAATAAGCTTCCAGTCATCAACAGTCCATTCTCAGTAAAGGGTCCAGGCGAGGCTTAAAGCTTGTGTGGCGTAGTGATCAAGCGTACACGAGTGGGCCTTCGGTTTCGAAAGTCCGTATTGGTGATGTTCCTTTGAATGGTTCGGACGTTCACACTTGTTGATGATCCAGCACTGAAATCTGCAGGTCTGTGAAAGGATTGCACTTCTGTCGCGTTGAACGATTCTCTCTAGTCTCGTATATCCTGTTCTTGCAGGATATTTTCCACCTGCAGTGATGTCAGAGATTTGATGTTTTACCCGATTCCTGATATTCAAAGTACACCCGTGAAATAGTCGTACGGGAAAATACCCACTTCGTCGCTTTCTACCAGATTCTGTGTCCCATCGCTCGTGCGCCGACTATAACACCACGTTCAGACTCACTTAAATCTTGATAACCTGCGATTGTAGCAAACAGCAAGAGTAACAACTGCGCCAGACACTTGTCGTCTTAAATAGTCGTTGCCAACCACGGCGCATTATTCTGTCTGTTTACATATCTCTGTATTTCAATACGCATGCCTATACCAGTTTCTTTGTCGCTTCAGTGTAATATCTAGGGTGGTCTCTATTGTCAACACTATACTACTTCCGGCCGAGATCGCGGTTAGGCATCGTGCTGTGCTACGGAAGCTCCGATGCAACGACTAAAGAATCGTTACAGATTGGTGGAACATTCTGAACTTTGTAGGAAAATGGCGACTAATCGAAAACTGCATGACATATTGTATCACTGTAAACTGTAGGTACAATTTATTAACAGTTAGTTTACTTGCCTTAACCATATGCAGGCCGGCTCAGTGGTTACGCAGTCAGCGTTGCAGATGGCTCACCAAAGAGACCAGTTTCGAACCCCGCTGGTCAGGGAGTTGTTGCTCTGTTCTATTTACATTCCTATCATCATTATTGACATTCCGCCGTTTAGGTGGCTCTAAGGGCACGAACCTAAAGCCAATGATTTACAAACAAATGATAATGCTAAAGGAACATTATTGAAGTCTCCTAGTGCGTGAATTAAGGTAGACACTTGTGCTGAATTCGTAGTGGGACAACTGAATGAAGAGAAAGAAGTTAATTATTATCGCAGACGACATGTCATTTATTTCACACGGAAAATCGGTTAAGACGAAAAAGAATGAAGAAAATAGTTAGCCGCGGCCGAATCTTAACAGCGTTCATTTAATTGGTAGGACGTCAGAAGAAGATTCTGTTTCTCAAGACCGTATCTGCTATTTGAGTTAAGAAGGAATCTAGGGGGAATTTTGACTTGCGCAAGCGGCTACAAAGTTTTATTTTCAAAGTATCACCAAATTTTAAAAGGGTATATCATACAACCATACGCATAGATTCTCCGTGAACGATTTACAGTTACTTATATGGTCGAAGTTTTTGTTTTCCTTTTCACAAACGACAATTGTGCACTCCGCCAAACGCACGACAAACCTCCAAACGGTAGTCAACTTACCCCCATACTTCTGCGAGTATGTCTTGAGTTACTGCATTCAGTGCTGTCCTGCGCCGTCGCTGTTCACCCAAAGGCTTGAAACTTTATTCTCAAGGGTCTCATTGCAAAACTGAGTTACAAGACGTGCTTCTTACGTTGACTGTTAAACGAAGCGTAATAGTGTTATCTTTTAAAACTTCCTCTTGTGTTCAGGTGTAGTCCCTATCCTTCATGTACAGGCTGTTTACTGTAATAGATGAATAACATTTTTCTGCTCTCTGTGTAATGTTTCTGAATGCTTCCTGTAATTGCGTGATGTTTCAAAAATGAGAGATATACTGTTCCAGTTGTAATTGCAACGTTACCATTAAATTGTATTTCAACAAAATGATCACATTTAAACTGTATCTCAAGAAAATGATCATATTTCAACTGTATCTCAACTAAATGAGTAACGAATTTTTGCTCTAGCTCCGCCCACTTAGCTGAATGGTCAGTGCGCCTCATTACCATGCGCCGACCACGGTGGCCGAGCGGTTCAAGGCGCTTCAGTCAGGAACCACGCTGCTGCTACGGTCCCTGTTTGAATCCTGCATAGGGCCTCGATCTGTGTGATGTCCTTAGGTTAGTCTAGGGGTCTGATGACCTCAGATGTTACGTCCCATAGTGCGTAGAGCCATTTGAATCACTGCATTGTACCGGGCCCGGGTTCGATTCCCGGCAGGAAAGCAGATTGTTTTCGGTGTTGCGTGTTCATCATGCGACAGCATACCTGTCTAATATGTTTCTAAGGGCCGCACTTAAAAACGAGATTTTTTAGGTGCTCATACCTCGGTCACTATTGCTGATAAGAAGGAAAGCCAACTGTTTCGAATAACCCTTGCGCTAGGGAACATTAGTATACCCAGCAGAAGAATCTTCTGTGTCACTATTCTACAGTACTGGTTAGGTCTGAATATTCCACACTTCCACCTGCTTAGGGAAATGGAGCAAATGCGGTCTGACATGGGGTTGATGGGACTTATGAAGGTGCCATTAGTTCATGGTCGGTTCTTTGGAAAACCGCACAAAAAGGGTTTGGCTATTATATTTTCGCCGTCACCAGCGGATCGAAACTCAATGGATAGTTCCAGCAGGGCTACGCACAGTAAATGGTTCATACAGACCTGAAAATTTTCTTGCCATCCTTATTTTTTCCTAAAATGCAGAGATACCCTGCTTTTACATACAAAATCCGGTATGAGGTGAAATCTAAATAATAAATCACAGCTGCTAATTGCTCAGACGTTAACGGTATATAGAGAATATATGTAGGCATTTATCTAAAAGAGCCATTGCTCTGTTCTCGAAAATATTTATATATTGTAGAGAAACACCGATAAAACCTGTTTTTGGGCACCAAAACTCAGCCGAAAATTCCGAAACGACTATGCGTAGCAAATGGCTGGAATTTTTATGATGTATTCCCAACATTCCGGTCTCGAAGAACCATGAAAATTTTCTTCATGTTTTTGTCAATTTTAGAGATACAGAGGTTGAAAGTTACTCTACTTGTAGACGTAAAATCCAGTGTGAGGCGAAAACGTAGCTTATAATGTGACGTAGAACAGATAAGATACTGTAAAGTCTTTACGTTACCATCCGGGAATCGCATGTTGTAGTACCGAAACACATTTCAAAATTTTTGCACGTAAAATCCGATCTGAGGTGGAAAATTATAGTCTTATGTTACTTGAATTTTCCATAAGTAAACTATTTAAGTTTTATTCACCAATATATTTTTATATGAGTTACATTCTCTGCTATCGAACCACAAAAAATGCTAATATCTTTCTACATTGAAAAGAGACTGACTGGGAAGTGGGGTGCACGTTGCCTCCTTCTCCCATGCTCAGCATCTTTAAAAATTATCCCAAAAATTTTGGTATTCGCGTTTTTTATGCTGAGAGAGAAGAAGACAGTGGCAGTGACAAACATACGAAAAAATAATAAATACTGGAAGACAGTAGGGACTGATAACGTTACAGAAACAGCGAAGGAGACAACGACAGTCTGAGAAAAAGAGAGGGACACAGTGGTAGTGGAACATAACTTACAGTGATAGAACATTGCTAGAAAAAGAGTGTACAAGACTCGGTGATAATGAGAGACTGAGTTAATGACTATGACAACGAGGATGAGAGAGATAGTGACAAGGAGAGGAGACAGCATCAGTACGATAGAAGGAATGAGATAGAAGTAAGAGATAGCACGAGGGTGACAGTGATAGTGAGAGTGTAATACTGAGACGGAGCGAAAGGAACTGTGGCTGTGAGACAGAAGAGAGTGACAGAGAGACACAAAGATAAAATGACAATGAGCTGGGCAGATAATGACAATGAGTTGAGATAAATTACTGTGTGTGAAAGGGCAGCTGAGAGTAAATGGGTATGAGGGACTCACAGCGATGGATTAATGGGTGTAAGTCAATTACATTTAGAGGGGCCTGTGAGAGTTGGAGGTGAGATGAATATTAAACAAAGCGAGAATATGTTTTCATGCCAAAATTTTTGGGAAAATTATTAAAGGTGCTCAAGAAGGTAGAATAAGGCAGCTGGTACCGCGCTTTTCACTCAGAGTCCTTTAACTGATCAGAAACATACACGCTATTTTTGTGCTCCGATAGGAGCATTCATCCGCAGTTATAAATATTGTTGTCGTGGTCTTCAGCTTGGAGACTGGTTTGATGCAGCTCTCTACGCTATTCAATCTTGTGCGAGGCTCTTCATCTCCGAATAACTACTGCAACTTACATCCTTGTGACTAGGCTTACTGTATTCATCTCTTGGTCTCTCTCCTGACTATTTTTACCCCCACAATTCCCTCCGGTACTAAATTGTCGTTTTCTTGTTGTATCAGAATCTGTTCCATTAAGCGATCCCTTCTTCTAGACAGTTGTGCCAGAAAGCTTTTTCTCTCGAATTCCATGCAGTACTTTCTCGTCAGGTACGTGATCAAGCCATCTAATCTTCAGCATTCTTCTGTAGCACCACATTGCGAAAACGTCTCTTCTCTTCTTGTCTAAATTGTTTATCCTCCATATATCACTTCTATAGACCGCTACACTCCATCCGAATACTTTCAGAAGGACTTCTCGATACGTAAATCTACAATTAATATTATCAAATTTCTCATCTTGAGAAACGCTTTTCGTCCATGGCATGTCTTCGTTTTATATTGTCTTTATTTTGGCTATCATCAGTGCTTTGGTTGCCCACACTTAAGCCGCTTTGGTTGATGTTACAAGGCCACTCCAGTCAATCATTCAGACTGTTGCCCCCTGCACCTACTGAAAAGGTTACTGCCCCTTTTCGGGAACCACACGTTTGTCTGCCCTCTTAACAAAAACCCCTCCGTTGTGGTTGCACCTTCTGTACTGCCGTCTGTGTCGTTGAGGTCCATGGATAAATTGCGGGCCGGTCGCGGTGGTCCCGCGGTTCTAGGCGCTCAGTCCGGAACCGCGCTACTGCTACGGTCACAAGTTCGAATCCTGCCTCGGGTATGGATGTGTGTGATTTCCTTAGGTTAGTTAGGTTTAAGTAGTTCTAAGTTCTAGGGGACTGATGACCACAGATGTTAAGTCCCATAGTGCTCAGAGCAATTTGAACCATTTTTTATAAATTGCGTCCAGGGTGTGGCATTTATTCTGAACTGAACAGGACTATCTGTAAATGAGTAATAGTTGAATACGGAGATTAGCTATACGTAATATGCTGTATGACGTTCTCATAAATACTCGTAAGACACAATTGAAATCAACTGCGCTAGCGGGACGGACCGCATGAGGTTATATTTGTGGAAAGGGGCCAAAATAAGTTAATGTCAGTTGCAATCAACATGTAAACTTTATTTATTGAAAAACACAGTCAAACAAGCAAGAATCAATCTAACTCCCTAGGTTTTAACGAAAGAGCTACTTTGATTTAATTTAAATTGACTGAAGGCCACATCGAAAATCCAAGGCATAAGGCGTAAGCAAGGAATTGAGGTACAGGAGTTCTTCTGGAGGTTTCACTTCTTTAGAAAGAAAATTTCTTTTATCTTAAATATAAATAGGCTGAAAGCCTTAGCTTAAATTTTTCCCATAGAACTCGCTGAAGGCCACACACTAATCAATAACAGTGTTACGGCTTATGGCTCAGACAAAGATTTTCAATATTTGGCCTAAGTAGGCCGAAACTCGGCTGAAAGACGCATATCAGCAAAGGAATTTAATGACTTAAGGCCTAGGAAGAAAAGCTTCCAATCTAAAACGGCTGAAGGCCTTATCTTATAATATTTCGTGTAAAGCTCGGCTGAAGGCCTCATACTAAAGAATAACAGTGTTATGACTTAACGGCAAGACAAGGATTTTCAGTTTTTAATTTAAGAGAGATTAAAACATGGCTGAAGTTCACACACCATGCAGAAAACAATTTTACAGCTTAAGGCCTAAAAGGAAGAGCTTCTAATTTTCAACTAAAATAGGCTAAGGCTTTATCCTAAAATGCTTCACATAAAACTCGGCTGAAGGCCACATACGAAACTTAAGTAATTTCACGGCTTAAAGCCAAGACAAAGAAATTTCAAATTTTTAATATAAACTGGAAAACTCGGCTGAAGGCCACATAAAAACCAGAAAATATCTCTGACAGCTCAAGGCCTAGACAAAATTTTTCAACTTTTGATCTGAAAAGCCTGAAGGCCACATACCAAATTGAAACAAATTTACAGCTTAGGGCCTCGGCACAAGGACTTTTCAGTTTTAATTTTGACAGGCTGAAACTCGTCTGAAGGCCACATACCAAACAAGAAACAATTTTTTTATGGCATAAGGCCAAAGAAGAAAAGCCTTGCAATTTTTATAAGCTAAAACTCAGCTGCAGGCCATTTATACTGAATAGTAAAGGGAATCACTACGTAAAACACAAGGACCGGCGCTCAGAAGGTTCCAGGGGTCGGCCTGCGAAGGTAACAGTAACGAACATTTAGGTGAGACAGGCAGCCACACTGACTACCTCTTAATTGGAAGGCAACCCAACCGAAAGCTAGCTGACCAACCAACCAAGAAGATCAGTTATCCTCCAATTGACCAGCAAAATGACAACAAGAAGTCAATAGCACAACGTTCTGGATACCGGTGTCCAATCCAGCCAAGTCAGAATAAATGCCCAAAACTACCAACAACACCTCATCTGTGGAACTACACGCTACGCTGGACAGCATCAACACGATAAGATATATACACTGCCGAAACCTGCGTCAACGACGAGGACAGATAACCGGAACGTCAACGGCCACAAGGAAGAAGATAGCGCTGGTACACTTCATTAATGAAGGAATGAATTAAATCAAGTTAAAAACCACACAGGAAGAGGTTGAAATTCTAGCTGACTTCAATGCACATACGTTGTTGCTCTCAGGAATCTCCCAGAAAGCGACAACCAGGATCAATGTGATAGCAGTTGAGTCTTTATAGTAGGTTGAGTGAGCACTCAACTTTAGTTTACAGGATCGGTGGGCGACGAGCTTCGTAACTCTCCCAAGAAGCACCTGACAACTCCAAAAGCGTGAGCACGCCGCCAGCGGCTCCGGCGTGACTACATGCCACGGAGATTTCCTCGGTGCTGTGCCCCAACCGACCGACATGGAAACGGTCAAAAGACCAAATACAAGAAGGCCGATGAGACGACCAACCATACGACCAACCAACTGTCGTTCCCACTCCAGTCTCCTTCCATTGTACAGTGAGTGTCCCCAGCAGTCGGCAAGTACTGTGTGTCAGCACCTCACTGGCGCTCCATCACCGACGCTGCTCCGTGCCCAACTGCACTCCTGGTCAGTATCCAACTGACTTCCAGACACACAACGACCCGGAAATACTATCTGTGGCTCCAGAGATGGTACGACAGTGCACTTATCGATGAGTGCTGCTGCTGCCACTCACGGGAAAGTAAGGCAGAAGTTAGTGACGCCAGTAAATGGAATAAGAAAACGAGGCGGCAGTACAGTAAAATAAGATGACAAGCAATAAATGGCATTAACACGAGCCGGGCATGGCCCAACAATGGTCAACTGTCGCCTGCTAAATCTGTATGTAGTTATAAATGCAACTTCTCTATTACATAGAAAATTTAAAAATGGGTATTTTAAATCCACAGGTTCGTCGTGGCCATACAGCTGATCCTTACCTGAGCAACGAAAACGATGCTCTGATTTAATTTCTGAATTAATACGCTGAGTTGCGTGTCCCCGAAAGAAATCACCGCCTGGACTTAAAATTCACTTCAGTTACTTGTCAATAAGGATTTATATGTGGCCAAGACTGCAGTAGTGCAATGCGTGTCACCGAAGTAATGTTAAATTTTACTTTCAAACACTAAGAGGAGAACTTGATAAGAGCGAGAAAATGAAGAAGTTCGTTTTCACCTGAAGTTATGTTATGATAAGGAAACACCAATTGTTGAGAAATGCTCTAACATCCATTAGACTGTGTGGTAAAATTGTCGGCATGTTCTCGCAAATTCGGAAAAGTGATTGATCTCCAGCATAATCAGGTACCTACCATTGAAGTACTGGGCGAACTAATGATACAATGAAACCTGTGGTAGCTGCCACATGAACCAGCCATCTACAGCTGGAGACAGATTGAACTCTTAGTTTCAGTGGGTGCGTTAAAATTCAGCACTAGTTTCCTTGTTCACTCATATAGAAGATGTAGTTTTGGGGAAGAAAATGAACCTCTATTAAAATCCTGTATTTAAGTGCATGAGGCGGAAAATAGTTTCATGATGACTGGGTGTTGTGTGATGTCCTTAGGTTAGTTATGATTAAGTAGTTCTAAGTTCTAGGGGACTGATGACCATAGATGTTAAGTCCCATAGCGCTCAGAGCCATTTTTGAGGAAAATAGTTTACACACACACCTGTAACCTATGTATAAGATATACGACGTAGATAAGAGGATAATTGCACTTTTCGTTTTTTTTCGTTGCATTACCCACACATGGTAGGGTAATGGTAGAGCTCGGTTGTTGTCAGCCAAATTCCAACTAACTGGTAGTGACACAGAAGCATTTCTACTCGAGAGTATATGTCGAGGTGGACTGGCGAAACATCTCAAAAACCTTCATCTCAACTTGACGACCGGAACCACGTTTAATATTTTACTGAGCTACTAAAAACCAGACAGAAAATATGAAGGCAGCAGCTGAGTGGTAAGCACGTCTGATTAACGTGCGGAGAACTCCCTTCAGTTCGCAGTATTGCCGGAGATATTTCTTTGGTGGCAGGACTGGAACGGATGAGGTCGATTTATGAGCTACATGAAGGGGGAGTAGCCATTTCAAGGTCGGAAATGTAAGGACTGAAACGTCGACTAGCTGTCCACATGCACTCCGTACCGCATCCAGATGAAGTCGTTAGCAGAGGATGACACGGCGTAATGCGGTCTTAAGGCAGTCGTCGCTGTGTGTGTGTGTGTGTGTGTGTGTGTGTGTGTGTGTGTGTGTATGAGAGAGAGAGAGTGAGTGAGTGAGTGAGTGAGTGAGTGTGCTTTCATGCGTATGTATCTGTTAGTGTGTGTAACAGAATAAAGAGTTCTTAGTAGTCTTGGTGGCATTTCACGATAGCTATCCAGGAAAATAACACGCCGGTCCTTCACATGATGAGGTGGAAGGTTCACTTGGCGGAGATCATAAACGTTGGTATTTGAGCAACACGCGAGGTGTGCTGTGTACCTACGTACTCCTCACTTTGGGAGATTAGTTACCACTGTTGTCACTAATAACGGTGGTCTTACAGAAGTTTATAAAAGAACATTTAATACAAAGCTGTGATAACTGCAATAATTGTATTGTTCCCCGATAACGACACAAAAATCTGCATTCTTCTGTTTGTGTATCTACATGAAGGTAACGCGAAGGTTGGAAAGGCGTTTGGAAATAGAAGTCTTAACGTTGAAACTGAAGGAATATGAAGAAATGAAGCACACATTGGTTTCGACTTACTTGCTAGATCATTTAATGAGTATACTCAGTAATAAATGTTCTTCCAATAACCCTATATATTCTTAGAGATTTACTGATTATTTTCCGAACAAGACATTTCTTAATCGAAATGTCCATTTTTATCAAAAAACTAAACAACCACTTTTGATTCATCGACAAATTTTCCTATCGCTCTACATTTATGAGCCATCATGTTTTTTCAGGTTTCCAAGTGAAGTTCACACTTGTCTCGAGTAGATTTTTAACGTTTAGCTTAAATATTCATTTTTACTAGAATCCCCGTTTTTCACATGCTTAAGAATCCTATGTATCTTTGGAAAAACTTAGGAGAAATAATTCTTTTATTTTTATCTTATAAATGATATTTATTTGCGAACAGTGCAATAACATTTTATAACGAAAAAGTGCCTCTCCTTTTTATACTCACCGTTCTGGAAGGAGCTTCTGCCTTTTTTCTGCCGAGTCGTTCTTTTAGCTGGCTCCGTTTCTCAGTTTCAGAGATTTCAGTCTTCCAGATGGCAGCCTGGTGCGCTATGTGAAGCGTTTGAATATCAAGGGAAGAAAAACGTAAAAGGTTCAATTGAAATGCGCCCTTTATAGTAAACGGATTTCACATGCGCGATCCTTCCGAAACGGTTGTTGATCAGAGGACATGAAAATTCCCGATAGGTATGAAACTTTGAACACAGAATCATTACATTCAGCATTATCAATCAGCAGATTTCCGATTCCATCCATTCAGAGCAGTTTACTACATTTCGATCCATAATGAACGCTGACGCAAAAGGACGTCGTTACGACAATACTGTTAGCGTATCCCGAGAGTGCTGCAAAACTGACACGGAATATACGTATTGAAATCGTACGTAATACGACACTGAGCGTGGAATCCATGATAATTTTACGATCCGCAACGAAATCAAAGAGTGTAGTTAAACGAACAGCCTGGAATTCTGCATCAGAAGAGATATTTACTACCACTCTCCATTACTAACAGAAAATGAAATTAGTATCCGGTCAGATTATGAAAATCGACACATTGGAATTAATTTCTGCCGTACAACTGCGTGCACAGAATGTAGTGACGAGTAGAACACAATTCTAGATGGCGCATAGGTCTGACAAAAACGAATGTATGAGTGTATAAAATTTTAAGTTGTGTTCCATACTCTTTTTATTAAAGACATATGTAAACACTACAAAGGTGCCTAAGTCTAGCGTTCTGCAAATATTTTCGACAGTGTGTCTCATCTGTCAGGACTTTTAAATTCTAATGTCTCCAAGTTTGCATACTATAGAAATCAATCATAGTGCAGTATCAATATTAGGAGCTTTGTGGTGGTTATGCAGGGTAATATCTTTGTTATAAAAATTTGTGCACCTACAAAATGTGGAAAACATGGTGAAGTCATTAATGTCAGTAGCTGATTTTGCGACAGTGATTCATGAACATCACAAAGGTTCATTCACGGCTATACACACACCTTATTAACAGATAATTGGGAAGCAACGCACCCTATCTCTTTATATCAGAGTGTTCAGAGGAAACGAAAAGAAACACCTTTTTATCTGGCAAAAATGTCAGTGCTGCACCCTTCTCGGGGTCCACGAAGTCACTGCCAGAGTTGAAGTTAAAACTGCCCTGCGGTTTATATTGTTTAAGACATGTCGTCCTTTTACGTTAATGTGCATCTGAAATCTGCGTGCTAATTATATTGTTATTTATACCATATTTTATGTTTTTGTAGACAACGTTAGCAATTATTCTTGGTTTTAAAATGGTGTATTGGAATGTCCATCGAAACTAAACTCGCGCTGTCTGTCTTTTGTCGTATGGTAATACGTTGGTAAAGAGCTGTGGCAGATTTCTTGTTGCGTGCTCTAGAGGCCATTATAAGGCGCTGCGTTTATTTTCAGGTTCGTTTGCTAACCTCCCCATCGTATCTCGAACTCCACGTCGACGTAGTGTAGCTGTAACTTTCTATCGTAATTAGAATGACTAGAAAGAGTAACATTGACGTTCGAATTTCACTTAATTATTTATCAGAGATAAGCACTCGTTTAATTTCTTTTTGAATACAACCTTTATTCTTACTATCGAGTTGTAATACGTAGTTTTCACCGGAGCGTCCGTTGGTTTGAAACTTCCTGGCAGATTAAATGTAACGGACCGAGATTCGAAACTGAGACCTTTGTGGATGTCTCGCGTGCGAGTTCCGTTCCAGCACATAGTTTGAATCTCCCAGGAGGTGTTGCTACATGAAGTATGAAGATATTATAAACTGAGAAACTGAACTGAATTAAGTCTAAAGGAATATACCATTCTGAACAACCATCGATAATTAATGATACTGTTCTGTTGGTCTCTAACACAAATAAACCTCTACAACCAGTGGAGGAATCCATCAGAGCAAGTTACCAACTAGGCCACAATGTCGGTTACAATAATATTATAACTAACATATAATCAATACATCAAAATAAATTCTTCTAATTAGCAATCACGCCATAGACACGGATGAGAATTTGGTCATTCAGGGCAGTTGAAGACCATTACTGGAAGGCCAGCCAAAGAAATACAGATGTAAGAAATAGCAGTGAGTGCTTTTACAGAACTAAAATGAATTATACGAAGCTATCGACGTGTCTGAAACTTGAATATTCAACTCTTATTCAAATATTTGTCTTATGATAGTGGAAATGGTTTTTTAACGCAAAGAGCTTCAAATAATTAGAGTTACACAGAGAGAAATGGGATAGATGCATTTGCGAATTAGTAGAGGAAACAAGAAACAAAAACAAAACAATGAACAAACTACAGTAAAAGCCTGCACTGAAATGGGAATGGGATATTTCATATCATGTCTCTCCATTACAGGTAATGTGGCCAATAGGATACACACGGCGACATGGTGTATTGCACACAGTTAGTGGATCATACTTAGAATCGAACTCTCAGTTTTACAAGGGGTAAAATTACAATGAAATCGATATAGATACGAATTCATAAAATTAATACCACATTCATATAATAAATACTGACGAAGTTATTAGAACGTATTTATAAAACTATTTATAACAACAATAACAAAAACTAGACAGGCTATGTATGCTTATAACACACCATTCGATGGAAAAGTCAACTAAAAAAGACCATATTTATCTTAATATTGAACAGACAAACTAATGGTTATTAATAATTTATTTAATAATTATTAACAGAGCTCGACAACAAAGAGTTCTCCACAGATACACTATAGATTACAACCACACTGAATTATTTCCTCCTCTATTTCAGTTTGTTTATATTTGGTTAATAACGATTTTTTTAAATTAATGTTTCTAAGAGGGATATTACAATAGCGTAGTACAGCAGCGTCAAGCTGAATAAAGTCAAGTGTTTCACAAGTACTTGTCATTCGTTATATGACGTACAAAACACAAATCGTAGATGAATATTCTACGATGTTTAACTTTTAATGATGTAATACCTCTCTAAAAATTGTGTAAACATATGGATCAAATGAATCTGACATACGTAAAACTGTAAAAGTTGTACTCAGTAGAAGGGTGGCATTACTCAGAGACGCTCATTTGATCGTAGTGCTGGGGGCAGAAGTTGCAGATACGCGGGCAGTGCACGCTGCAGGTTCGTGTCTTGTTAGATAAGGCCGCTGTAAGATCTGAGCGGCCAGTGCGTGTGAATAATCAACAGATTAGAGACGGGAATATCTAGATGTGCCCCTATTTTTCAATTACTTCATGTTTTTGATTGTAACAATTTGGGGCTTAAAAGTAATAGAACAGTGAGTGCTAACATAGGTTGCGGTGATTGAATTTTGCTGTGGTGTATTGGTTATAACGCATAATCTTCAACGAATTTATTGAATTTCAGGAAGTGTATTCATTTTGTAGTCTGGTGCACTGCACAATGCCCATGAATCGAATGTACCTCATGAAATTGCTTGTTTTAGGCCATAAAAAAGCCGTAGCAAGTTCTTAAATGTGGCATCAGAACCCCTAACACATACCCACTGGACAATACAAATTCTAATGCTACATGACGAAGCTGTGTTGGTGAAGCTTGCGAACACTGTGCTTGCTCTGCTAGGTCAGTTATTTCATTTTAATGCTTCACCGTGTTTAAATGATAGCCTGTGTAAAGCCCTCATTTGGAGTAACGCCTGTTTGGTATGAATAAACTGTTAGTAAACTTTAGTTCTCGTGTACTTCATTGAATAACCGATTCGTTTGTTTATATGCTTTTGCAATCTAAGCACTATGCGACTTAACTTCTGGGGTCATCAATCGCCTAGAACTTAGAACTAATTAAACCTAACTAACCTAAGGACATCACACGCATCCATGCCCGAGGCAGGATTCGAACCTGCGACCGTAGCGGTCGCGCGGTTCAAGACTGTAGCGCCTAGAACCGCTCAGCCACTCCGGCCGGCTTATTTTTACAATGGGCCTATTTCGGCTGAACCGCCATCTCTAAGTAATGGTACAATACTTAAGTACATTGTTTCTGATTTTGTAGATCATTATTAAATACATTCCATTATTATACATTTTTACGAATGTCAGATGGTTTACACATCCATGTGATATCGGTCACTGTCTAATAGCTTGTTAGCATTATTGGAGTAATAATGGTCAGCTCTCATCTCATTTGGCTTATTGCTTCATGTAGTTGTCAAATTACCCTCCTGGAAATGGAAAAAAGAACACATTGACATCGGTGTGTCAGACCCACCATACTTGCTCCGGACACTGCGAGAGGGCTGTACAAGCAATGATCACACGCACGGCACAGCGGACACACCAGGAACCGCGGTGTTGGCCGTGGAATGGCGCTAGCTGCGCAGCATTTGTGCACCGCCGCCGTCAGTCTCAGCCAGTTTGCCGTGGCGTACGGAGCTCCATCGCAGTCTTTAACACTGGTAGCATGCCGCGACAGCGTGGACGTGAACCGTATGTGCAGTTGACGGACTTTGAGCGAGGGTGTATAGTGGGCATGCGGGAGGCCGGGTGGACGTACCGCCGAATTGCTCAACACGTGGGGCGTGAGGTCTCCACAGTACATCGAAGTTGTCGCCAGTGGTCGGCGGAAGGTGCACGTGCCCGTCGACATGGGACCGGACCGCAGCGACGCACTGATGCACGCCAAGACCGTAGGATCCTACGCAGTGCCGTAGGGGACCGCACCGCCACTTCCCAGCAAATTAGGGACACTGTTGCTCCTGGGGTATCGGCGAGGACCATTCGCAACCGTCTCCATGAAGCTGGGTTACGGTCCCGCACACCGTTTGGCCGTCTTCCGTTCACGCCCCAACATCGTGCAGCCCGCCTCCAGTGGTGTCGCGACAGGCGTGAATGGAGGAACGAATGGAGACGTGTCGTCTTCAGCGATGAGAGTCGCTTGTGCCTTGGTGCCAATGATGGTCGTATGCGTGTTTGGCGCCGTGCAGGTGAGCGCCACAATCAGGACTGCATACGACCGAGGCACACAGGGCCAACACCCGGCATCGTGGTGTGGGGAGCGATCTCCTACACTGGCCGTACACCTCTGGTGATCGTCGAGGGGACGCTGAATAGTGCACGGTACATCCAAACCGTCATCGAACCCATCGTTCTACCATTCCTAGACCGGCAAGGGAACTTGCTGTTCCAACAGGACAATGCACGTCCGCATGTATCCCGTGCCACCCAACGTGCTCTAGAAAATGTAAGTCAACTACCCTGGCCAGCAAGATCTCCGGATCTGTTCCCCATTGAGCATGTTTCGGACTGGATGAAGCGTCGTCTCACGCAGTCTGCACGTCCAGCACGAACGCTGGTCCAACTGAGGCGCCAGGTGGAAATGGCATGGCAAGCCGTTCCACAGGACTACATCCAGCATCTCTACGATCGTCTCCAGGGGAGAATAGCAGCCTGCATTGCTGCGAAAGGTGGATATACACTGTACTAGTGCCGACATTGTGCATGCTCTGTTGCTTGTGTCTATGTGCCTGTGGTTCTGTCAGTGTGATCATGTGATGTATCTGACCCCAGGAATGTGTCAATAAAGTTTCCCCTTCCTGGGACAATGAATTCACGGTGTTCTTATTTCAATTTCCAGGAGTGTATATTGTTTCTATCATGGTACTCGTGAAAGTATTTTTTCTTTCTTAATAGATAATTCACCGCTATTGTGTGGTTCAGGCCTTTCTATTTGTGATTGCTCTTTTGTAGGTTTTAAGTTTTGCTACTGTTGCTCTTGTCTCTACTATTCTCGATTTTTATGATAGTACGTGTTTTTCAACTTCTGCTATTATATCTAAAGGATGTAATCTTACAACTACATAAATAAATGTGTCAGGAAGGGTGACAACCGACTATTGCTACTCAAGTAACAGCGAAGGAACGTAATCAAGACGCAAACAGGTAGTGACAAAACTATCGATATCGTATGGATATCAAAACCATTAGACCTAAGTAAAGAGTCTAATAATGAAATCTCTTTAATAATTGACTATAAAGTCAAAAATAATTCACCAAGATTGTGGACCGTTACTTACAGATAACCTGATGATGGTAATTCAGCCGAAACAGAGCTTTTGTAACATTAAAAGTGATCACACTTAGCAGAGTATTTGAAATTTTTATTATAACATGTCGTTATTCACTGATTGTTCGGTAGGTATGTAATATGAATGGTGCTTGCGTAGGGGGTTAAAGCAACAGTGCACATCCGAATCCATAATTTGCGTATGTGCCATATGCACGCATAGACCAAGATTGTGTTCTCTCACTCTGGAACAAATTAATTTCAGCTGACAATAATTTTTTTCACACTACTTACCTGTTACTAAAAACTCTAGAAGCATTGTAGTATCCGAGTCCTTGCATCAGCTAAGTAATCTGTTCTCTACGACCTCCGTGATATACGGTTTTCACTCAAATACAATCCCAAAAACAAAATATTCTCTGTCACTCCGAGTTGAATCGAGGCGTCCAATTTCAAATCTCGATATTTTACGTGACAGTAGGCTGGCTAGGTTTACTTTTACTGCCTAAACTCTATCTGATCAAAAGTACTCGGACACCCCCCAAAAACATACGTTTTTCATATCAAGTGCAGTGTGCTGTCATCTACTGCCAGGTACTCCATATCAGCGACCTCAGTAGTCATTAGACATCATGAGGGAGCGGAGTGGAGCGCTCGACGGAACTCACGGACTTTGAACGTGGTCAGGTGATTGAGTGCCACTTGTGCCATACTTTTGATTTCCACACTCCTAAAAATCCCTAGATCCTCTGTTTACGATGTGGTAGCGAAGTGGGAACGTGAAGGGACACGTAGAGCACAAAAGTGTACTAGCCGACTTCGTCTGTTAACTGACAGAGACCGGCGACAATTGAAGAGGATCGTAATGTGTAATAAGCAGACACCTATCCAGACCATCACACAGGAATTCCGAACTGCATCAGTACTATGACAATTAAGTGGGAGGTGAGAAAACTTGGATTTGATGGTCTATCGGCTACTCATGAGCCACACATCACGCTGGTAAATCCAAACGACGTCTCGCTTGGCGTAAAAAGCGTAAACATTGGACGACTGAACAGTGGAGAAACGTTGTATGGAGTGGTGAATCACAGTAAACAATGTGGCGATCCGATGGCAGGGTGTGGGTATGGCGAATGCCCGGTGAATGTCAACTGCCAGCGTGTGTAGTACCAACAGTAAAATTCGGAGGCGGTAGTGTCATGGTGTGGTCGTGTTTCTCATGGAGGGACTTGCAGGCCTTGTTGATTTGTGTGGCATTATCACAGCACAGGCCTACACTCATGTCTTAAGCACCTTCTTCCTTCCCACTGTTGACGATGGATGGCGATTGCATCTTTCAACACGATCGAGCACCTGTTCATAGTGCACGGACTGTGGCGGAGTGATTACACGACAATAAGATCCCTGTAATGGACTGGCCAGTACAGAGTGTTGACTTGAATCCTATAGAGCACCTTTGGGTTGTTTTGGAACCCTGACCTCGTGCCAGGTCTCATCGACTGACATCGGTACCTCAACTCAATGCAGCAGTTCGTGAAGAATGGGCTGCCATTCCCCAAGAAACCTTCCAACACCTGACTGAATGTATGCCTGCGAGTGTGGAAGCTGTCATCAGGGCTAAGGGTGGGCCAACACCATATTGAATTTCAGCATTATCGTTGGAGAGCGCCACGCACTTTTAAGTCATTTTCAGCCAGGTGCCTGGATAGTTTTGATCACATAGTGTATGTCTACACAAACCGTAAATTTTATTTTGTAATTGCAGTACTGTGCCGGTTTTCACGGTTCTCTGAGGTCCTTTCACCATTTGTTCTACAGCAATAAGACAGACTGAGCACAGGATAATTTTATTTTGAAATTCTGTAGAGTTGGAAAGAATTAAATGTTTTTAGTTTGACTATCGCATCGTTTAGTCAGCTGCAGAACGGGATGGCATGGAGAAAGATGAAGGGCGTCCCAGCGGATCAAAGCGTGAATGGCAAGTGTTGTGTATTTGAGAACTGGGTATTGCAAAAACAATAGCTATATTTTTTCGAAAGTGTGTGGCATATTTTTCAAGGTTATCCAATACCTCTTTAAGTGATTAAATACAAAGCGCCATTTAAGGAAAATTCTTTACTTTAAGCAGTACATTTTAGATCTTCTGACATGTATATTTTGTATTAAATCGCCAAATAATTACGCAGGGTGAATTACCAAAAACTTGCACAGCAAATATTACGATCATGGAAAGTTCTATTGATGTGCTGTTTTCACAGAGCGAAATGGTAGTCAGGGGATCGTATCGTTAACAAATAAATATATTGTAATAATAGTTAGAAAGTGTATTTTTGTGCAAACATACCCTTTTAATCGGAACAGTGCCTATTGACATTAAAAAAAGGAAAAGTAGGGTAAATTAAAATTTCGTGTTTGCTGCAAATTGTAGTGGGAGTCGCTTGCGAGACTGAGAAGTTCCGGCACCGTCACCTATACAATATCATGGTAGCACACACCGACGAGCAACGCAACTGAATACACTATTTATGTGCATTCTGACCAGTAACGTGACAACTGAGCACCAAAGATTCTGTACAAAATGACCACCGTCAGCGGCAGTACACGCTTCCAGTCTGGTATGGAACGACTGACGCAGACGCGCAAGCATTTCAGCTCATATGTCCGAGTAGGCTGCAGTAATACGTCGATGTATATTGCCGAGAGCAGATGGTCATGCCATTGTAGACAGCGTCTTTGAGACTTCCCCGCAATAAATAGTCCACAGGCGTCAAATCTTGGGAACGGGCTGGCCAAGGTAGAAATCCTCTGCATCCAATCCAACGGTTTGGAAACAATTCGCGAAGACATGTTGCAGTATTTCGTGCGCTATGGACAGGACAGCCATCTTGTTGGTACTACTGGTTCCTCCTAGTCTACTGAGGAACGTCCTCTAGCATCTGTGGAACGTGGTCAGTTAGGAGGCTGCGATGCTTGTGCACATGCAGTGTCCGTCTATGGAACATGAGCCTATTAGCTGATGGTTCCAAATCCCATACCATGGACGCTGACGTTCCACCTGACGAATCCAACGAAGATTGTCAACCGACCAGTAGTGCCTGTTTCAGCAGTTTACCTGGCCATGATTGGGAAATGTTGCTCCATCACGACATATGATACACGTGGAAGAAACCTTTGTTAATGCCCATGTACAGAAGTTAATGCGATTCTCATAATCGTTTCCATGCGCCTCTTGATGGAGAGAGACGTGATGGAAGCGATGTAGATGGAGAATACGTAAGACACTTGCCTGACTGATGCCACTTCGTCTTGAAATTGCACGGGAGATAACGTGCGGATCAATTGCAACAGCAGCAAGAACATTAATATCCCATTTTTCTGTCGGCACTTATTTCCTTCTTTTACTTTACCACATTCACGTCAGTTGTTAAAGAGGGTGATAAACAACAGCCGAGAAGGTTAACCTCTATTTTCATATCCTGCCACATACACCGTACAGGATCGAACCTCATTCTTCCTACACTCTCAGTACACCATAAGCATGTCGGCGTTTTCTGTATTGGTAAAACCCATCGTCCGCTCACGACCTACTGCTCGGATTATCAAACACTAACTGACTAACATGTCGCACTACAGTCAAGGAAAACACAGGCACACTGCAAGCAAATAAAACAATATCGTAACTAGCAACGTCGTTGGTTGAGTGGCATAAGCAAGTGTTGGTGTGGACACTTTTCAAAATAGATATCTCGTAAACGTCTCGCGCTATAAGCCTGCATCCAACACCATTGTCATGATCCTACTTTTAGTTTATTATTGTCAATAGGCATTGTTATATTTACAAATGTGTATGTTTGCACAAAAAGTACACTTTGTAGGTGTTATTACAATCTGCTGATTGGCAAACAGTACCTGCTCCTGACCATCAATACGTTCTGTGAAAACAGCACATCAGTAGCACTTTCCATTTCCGCATTTGTTGTGATGCAAGTTTTAGACGGCACACACTGTTTTTAACTACCATATAACGCCTAACCACTAGTTTCATGAGTCCATCATTTCCATCCTCAAACCAGGACATGTCCAAGACTTTTATTTGGCAAACAGTGTCATTTTCCTGCCTATCAGATATGAAATAACACACTTGAATCCACTGAAATCACGTGCCAAAAGCCTGTATATTATATAATGTAAATTTTTCATATAAAGTGTCCTGATAAGTTATCGGAGGTAGAAACTTTAGGATTAGAATTTGAACAGCTCTAATTGTGCAATATTCTTTCAGAGTCGTGATTACGCTGTTTCTCCGCCTGCAGTAACCCATGAGCTGTTAACAGCAACGCTCCTTCTCTGTAGAGCCTCAGATTGGCTCTTACAGACCTTTATATGTCTGGAAGGCAATATCCGGTACCGTGTTCTCCTCGCTGTGCCCTGCTTCACAGCTCTGCACTCATCGGTCCCGTTGGCACGCTCCCACGCCATTGGTAGTAGCGAGAACCTCCCGTTTACGCGCCACGCGTCCTCCTTCGTCCGGTTAACCGAGTTGACCCGACTTGGGCCGAAGCGACAGAAGACCGAAGGCCCAGCCGATTACGTGATGGGAATGTCACAGGAGAAGGCGTCGTCGGCGGCCTCTCCTTACCCCATCCCATCGTCTCCTTTCCTCCCCCTTCCTTACAGCTTGCGCCTTTCGTCTCTCTCCCCCCCCCCCCCCACCCGCTACTCCCCGCCATCCGCCAAATCTCCCTCCACTCTACCCCCCTCCTTGCACCCTCCAACGCCCACAACTGAGCCGCTAGTCTCCTACCTATTTCTGGTGACATCGCTCGCCTTGGCCCCCCACCCCACCGCCGTATGCTCAAACTCTTAGCATTACCGACCCTACCGATCTGAGAATTACGTTTGACGGGGTCTCCAAGTTCCTTGGCTGTTTTCTTGTTTAATCTGGAAGGCTCAATCAAAACTTCACCGTCTTAAATTAGAGTCTAAATCTGGAGTATGCCTCTTAAAATGGCGGCAGTCTCTGCCTCTCCCCACCACGACATAAACATGCAACACAATTGAAAGTGCTTCTTACTCTGATTTTCCGCTGTTTTACAGCGCTGCATCGAACAAAAAGATGTCCGTCTCTCTTTTAATAAATGAAACTCTCAGTTTTTAGAACTCCATCAGTCCGTAATGTACTAAAAAGAAAAGTTATTCAAACAGGTTATAAAGTGACAAACAATGGACTTTACTTTTCCTGAGTGCTATCGAAAAAATTCTCAGACAGAAGACCTGAAAAAATTCCACGCTGACAACACAACATTTTATTTCTTGCTTGGAACTGTTTTCTTCTCCTTCCTTTTCCTTCAAACTCTAAAATGTTGTAGGGAAACAATGACAAAAGAACATTTCTGCTAGCAATCTTAGCTTTAAGGAGAACACCTATCTCCCTTGAGAGGTATAACAGGAATCGTCTTCAGTTTTAAAAATTTGTACATTTTCCGCTACACAATGCATTGTGGTCCATTATGTGTAATCTACTCCTCATATTATTTCACTTACTTGTGAGTGAGATGGTCGTAGAGAAATATACTCCAATTAAAATAACCCATTTGTTAACTTTCTTAAAATCGCTGATTGGAGAAATGAAGATTAAGCATGGATGGACCATATACCAGAGAAAAAAGGAGGAAAATTAATTTTACTGAAGATATATTGGCTTAAATTACTGAAAACAACATTCCAGAATTTCACGTTGTTAAAGGCATATGCATTAATGGTACATCAAAACAGTTCACGAACATGGTACGCTAATAGCTGACCCAAAAATAATGTTCTCCATCCATAGCGAATTTAGTACATTGCTGGTGGTGGTGGTTAGTGTTTAACGTCCCGTCGACAACGAGGTCATTAGAGACGGAGCGCAAGCTCGGGTTAGGAAAGGATTGGGAAGGAAATCGGCCGTGCCCTTTCAAAGAACCATCCCGGCATTTGCCTGAAACTATTTAGGGAAATCACGGAAAACCTAAATCAGGATGACTGGAGACGGGATTGAACCGTCGTCCTCCCGAATGCGAGTCCAGTGTGGTAACCACTGCGCCACCTCTCTCGGTCTAGTACATTGTAATCTAATTATTGTTTCTATCCGAAAACATTTAGGAAATGAATTTCTCTTGGAGTAACTTTTTCTTCAGTTTCAGCTGTTTCTACTGAAACACCTTAATCTCAGGAAGTTCATCGTACCTCTAGCTGCTTCGCACATCTCAACTGGTATTACTTGTAGAATGTTATTAGTTCGAAAATTATCTGTGTATTTGAATTACATTTTGAACTTAACAAACACTTAAAGAGATCTTCAAATTCTTACCTAGTTCACAGACTGTTATCAGTTACTGTCCTGTCTACCATTTAAACTTTCGAAATCTGACGCCTAACACCAAATAATTGATTGTGACTTTTTCATGCAATTATTGTTTCCCAAATCAAAATGTAATAATCTAGTTTTCTGTATGCGACATCTATGAAAAGTGCTATTTAAATTATCACATTCCATCGTGTTCCTGTTATCGTTTACTTGAAATTACCGCCTTCTCCATGGAAGCTGTCTCATTCTACTCGAGACTTCTTCTTTTCCTATCTATTGCTTGGAGTTCTTAGCAATGGGCATGACGACAGATAACGAACTAATTCACGAAACGCGTGTAACTTAAATGACAATCTTTTGAAAGAAGACGGCATAATTTTCGGACATATTTAGAGGACTTGTATTCGACGAAGACTGCGCAGCGATTATGCTGCCACCATTCCTACATGTCGCAAAGGGATCTTTAGAACGAGGTAAGAGATACTGGGGCACCTAGACATTTAGGCAGCCATTTTCCACCGTGAACTGAAGAGAAATGGAAGTCGATGATTTTGATGCAGTGTACCCTATGCTATGCCCTGTACTTTGGCTTGCCGAGTATATACGAAGGTGTAGATGTAGTTCTTTCATACATGCAACATATATTACTGTTTTCTCTAGCACTTTTGTTAAATATCTGACATTTCGTCTATATTATCTTCATTCTCTAAGATCTGCTCTAAATATATCCGAAAATTATGCCGTCTTCTTTCGAAATATTGTCATTTATGTTACACTCGTTTCTTGAATTAGTTCGTTATCTCTTATCAGGCCCCGTTGCTAAGAACTCCAAGCAGTAGATAAGAAAAAAGAAGAGGTCTCGAGTAGAATGAGAGAGCTTCCAAGGAGAAGGCCGTAGTTTTGACTAAACGATATCAGGAACACAATAGTATGTGATAATTTAAGTAGAACTTTTCGTAGATGTCACCTACAGAAAACTAGATTATTACATTTTGATTTGAGAAACAATAAGTGCATGAAAAAGTCACAATTATTTATTTGGTATTAGGCGTCAGGCGTCATTGACCTTATTCCAAGCCTTAAACAAATCTCCACGTGATTTCCTATTCGATGCGTTTGTATTTTCCTTGATTACTGCTTTTGCCCCAACTCTTACAACTAAATGATGATTGAAATTACAAAATAGATTGAGATCCACACATTCCACAAAATTTCTCAAAAATATCTGTTGTCTAGTACAACATCTGTACGTCAACAACACCCACGAGGCAAACCGATCATAATACTCCACTAGCCCACCTTCTCTCCCTCTGTCTTATGAGATATATGTGCTGTAAGCCCCTGTGGACTGCACTGCTGACTATGAAATAATCTGCTACTAAATCGGAGAAGTTATGTAGTGACTGTTTTTATGTTCAAACAAATATTGTTCTCTTGAAACAATGGCAGCTCGCGCTTTGCTTCAAAGTGATTCCCTGTACGTTACAAAATGCTGTCTCTCATGGTAGTCGTATTCTCCTTGTCATTCTACTTTTCTGCTTTCTTTCTTTCTCGAAGTAAAATGATTTTTGTGTTGAAACTATTAGAATACGAACACTTAACATTCTCTTACGTACTGGTATTCCTTGTTGAGGAAATTTAGAGACCTCTCTAAATTTTCTCAACAATGTTCTCGAAAAGAAACTGTAAAGGAAGAACTACAATTCCGGCAGTGCTACAGGAAATACAGCTCAAAAATAAACTTAACTGGAAGCAGCAGTGAAGCACGTCTTCAACGGCATCATAACTAGGAGTAAATGATTTTCCTGTAAATTTGGAATAGATGTAGTTCAAAGGATGCAAAACTATAAACGTTTCTGCTTAGAAATTCATAATTTTGTAATCTACGTTATTTATTTATTCATTATATGCTTTTATTCAAATCAAATTCCTAGAAATTTCAGGTAGGTACTTAATACAAGCTGTACGTAGATTTCTACACATTTCTTGTGCAGGCTTAATTGGCTGTCTATCACAGTTTTAAGTAGTAAAAAATGTAGTTTGTCGTTTCGCACGTTCCATGACCAGAAAAAATAGAATATTGAGTTAAAAAATCGTACTGAGTATTTAATGCGACAAATAACATTTAGTATCACTATGACACTACACTTCATGTTTGAAAACTTTTTAGTGTGTTAAACTGAGCAGGTTTCCCTTAACTGATATGGTGAATTACACTTTTTCCGTTAAGTCAGGCATTCAAAACTCAAAACTGTTTCAGCACAGGCGTTTGTTTATTTCCTATGAAAATACGTTGCTACAAAATCTATTAATTTTAGAAATACAGTGAAACATTCTGTTATTTAGGATTTATTATTTTCTAGAAAACTGTTATTGTGTACAATATCACAGAGTAGACAGATGATTAATATCAATAAGCAGCAGTAAGACGTCAAAAAGCAACTAATATCCAATATAGGAGGATTATCGAAAGCGCGTTAACAGAGCTGATATACGTTAATGTGCAAGATATTAATATGTAGTAGAAAATGTTGCGATTTAGCCGAACTTTACGGTACAGATGCCGTGCAGCTATTTACAAGACTCTGCTTCCTTTTTGTATAGATCTGTTGCTCAAATTAAAGGTTGTTACACAAAACGGTTGAAAGAAGGTTGTATACATGGAAGAACCCTGGAGATACTAAAAGGTATCAGACAGATTATATAATGGTAAGACAGAGATTTAGGAACCAGGTTTTAAATTGTAAGACATTTACAGGGGCAGATGTAGACTCTGACCACAATATATTGCTTATGACCTGTAGATTAAAACTGAAGAAACTGCAATAAGGTGGGAAATTAAGGAGATGGGACCTGGATAAACTGAAAGAACCAGAGATTGCACAGAGTTTCAGGGAGAGAATAAGCGAACAATTGACAGGAATAGGGGAAAGGAATACAGTAGAATAAGAATGGGTAGCTTTGAGGGATGAAGTAGTGAAAGCAGCAGAGGATCAAGTAGGTAAAAGGACGAGGGCTAGTAGAAATCCTTGGGTAACAGAAGAAATATTGAATTTAATTGATGAAACGAGAAAATATAAAAACGCAGTAAACGAAGCAGGCAAAAAGAAATACAATCGTCTCAAAAATGAGATCGACAGGAAGTGCAAAATGGCTAAGCAGGGATGGCTAAAGGACAAATGTAAGGATGTAGAGGCTTATCTCACTAAGGGTAAGATAGACACTGCCAACAGAAAAATTAAGGAGACCTTTGGAGATAAGAGAACCACTCATATGAACATCAAACGCTCAGATGGAAACCCAGTTCTAAGCAAAGAAGGGAAAGCAGAAAGGTGGAAGGAGTATATAGAGGGTATACACAAGGGCGATGTACTTGAGGACAATATTATGGAAATGGAAGAGGATGTAGATGAAGATTAAATAGGAGATATGATGTTGTGTGAAGAGTTTGACAGAGCTCTGAAAAACCTGAGTCGAAACAAGGCCCCCGGAGTAGACAATATTCCATTGGAACTACTGACTGCCTTGGGAAGGCAGTCCTGACAAAACTCTACCATCTGGTGAGAAAGATGTATGAAACAAGCGAAATACCCTCAGACTTCAAGAAGAATATAATAATTCCAATCCCAAAGAAAGTAGGTGCTGACAGATGTGAAAATTAACGAACTATCAGTTTAATAAGCCACAGCTGCAAAATACTAACACGAATTCTTTACAGACGAATGGAAAAACTGATAGAAGCCGACCTCGGGGAAGATCAGTTTGGATTCCGTAGGAACACTGGAACACGTGAGGGAATACTGACCTTACGACTTATATAAGAAGAAAGATTAAGGAAAGGCAAACCTATGTTTCTAGCATTTGTAGACTTAAAGAAAGCTTTTGACGATGTTGACTGGAATACTCTCTTTCAAATTCTACAGGTGGCAGGGGTAAAATACAGGGAGCGAAAGGCTGTTTACAGTTTGTACAGAAACCAGATGGTAGTTATAAGGGTCGAGGGACATGAAAGGGAAGCAGTGGTTGGGAAGGGAGTGAGCCAGGGTTGTAGCCTCTCCCCGATGTTGTTCAATCTGTATATCGAGAAAGCAGTACAGGAAACAAAAGAAAAATTCGGAGTACGTATTAAAATCAATGGAGAAGAAATAAGAACTTTGAGGTTCGCCGATGACATTGTAATTCTGTCAGAGACAACAAAGGACTTGGAAGAGCAGTTGAATGGAAAGTACAGTGTCTTGAAAGGAGGATATAAGATGAACATCAACAAAAGCAAAACGAGGATAATGGAATGTAGTCGAATTAAGTCGGGTGATGCTGAGGGAATTAGATTAGGAAATGATACACTTAAAGTAGTAAAGGAGTTTTACTATTTGGGGAGCAAAATAACTGATGATGGTCGAAGTAGAGAGGATATAAAATGCAGACTGGCAATGACAAGGAAAGCGTTTCTGAAGAAGAGAACTTTGTTAACATAGAGTATTGATTTAAGAGTCAGGAAGTCATTTCTGAAAGTATTTGTATGGAGTGTAGCCATGTATGGAAGTGAAAAATGGACAATAAATAGTTTGGACAGGAAGAGAATAGAGGCTTTCGAAATGTGGTGCTACAGAAGAATGCTGAAGATTAGATGGGTAGATCACATAACTAATGAGGAAGTACTGAATAGGATTGGGGAGAAGAGAAGTTTGTGGCACAACTTGACTAGAAGAAGGGATCGGTTGGTAGGACATGTTCTGAGGCATAAATGGATCACCAATTCAGTATTGGAGGGCCACGTGGAGGGTAAAAATCGTAGAGGGAGACCAAGAGATGAATACACTAAGCAGATTCAGAAGGATGTAGGTTGCAGTAGGTACTGGGAGATGAAGAAGCTTGCACAGGATAGAGTAGCATGGAGAGCTGCATCAAACCAGTCGCAGGACTGAAGACCACAACAACAACAACAACACAAAACGGAATATATCATGTCTATATGTGATATATATAGGTAATTTGTAAGAAAAACAAATAATTTGAACAGCAGTGATACCAAATTGTCCACATAATCGAACATCAAAGAGATATCATAATTTTATTTCAGAGAAAATGGTTAACCTTCTACTGAGGCCGCCACAACTACGGTGGAACGTCTTACTGTAAATGCAAACATGAAATTGTGTTTTTGGAAGAAGCCGTAATCATTATTCTCTGCAAAAGCGAAGCAGAGCCAAAAACTCTCTTCCTAATACAGGTATTGATCATTTTGAACATAGGAAGCTTAACTGTTTTGGCTTAATGTTGTCATTTCTGAATGAAGTGTGCAAACGACATAATATAGGCACCGCATCCAATTAACGTGGATTGTAAAAGAAGACTGATGATATTCCAAGAACAGAAACATGTCGCACTGTGAAGTTCGTTTGAATGTCTTTTGATAATAAACGTCTAAATACTCATTTTGGAAATTTATCAGTAATTATTAACAATAAAGCAACGAAATTTGTTTCCAATCAGTTGAATGCACAAGTTTTCAACACATGTAAGTAGTTTAGGGATTGTCGGCTGAGAACATCGGTACACTAATGTCTTGTATAAGGTTTCTTTCAGCTTGGAGGATTCACAGACATAATGTTTAGAATTAGCGCAATATTTACTACGCTTATGTAATAGGCTCTGGACTTCGTCTCTCGAGGCAACCCCATTTTTCATTATAATTAATTTAAAAAAGTCATATTTCGAAACTGCCAGGAGCTACTGTTAAATATTTCCTCTATCTACCACCGGTTTCGATCATCTGATCAGCTTCAAGTAAGATAAAATTACTTACAACAGCGTACATGGCAACTATCTTACTGTGGTGTCCTGTGCTACTGCCATCAATAACAACTAAGTTATAAAGAAAACAGTAAAAATAATAGAATATCGTAGCCAATTAATCTTCGTAACTGTTGCAATCAGGTTACTGGTTATCTTGGGGAGCACACTGTTGACTTCAGGTTAGCTGTCAGTACAATCAGTACGAGAGAACCCGCGCTAAAAACATTGCGCAACAAGAGTTCCGCGTTGTCGAAGCGAGTACATGTTCCCGGTTCCTGCAGAGAGAGTTCAGCTGAGATACGGGTAACAGGTGTCTCACGTATTACAAGTGAAATGGCGCGGCAGTTAGAAACGTACTCCAAAGTTGAATTCTGCGGGACAGAATTAGTGGGCAAAGCGACTACATAGCACACTGATTTACCGAGAAATTCTGGCGGTGTCGGGACCAAATGCAATTCCGCGTCCAGCCGTAGCGAAATGGTGCCAACAACTTGACTAAGGCCACTCAGACGTGCCTGACGGTGATTGAGAAGGAAGACAGTCGACATCGGTCACAGAACACAACGTCCAGGCAATTTCGCAGTAATCGCAGATTCTCCAGCGACCAGGATGTTCACTCAACATTTCTCACTTGGCTCCGTGGTTAACGAACGGATTTAAGCTGTCGAGGAACTGAAAGAGTTGTAGAACATTCTGTAATGGGACGCGAAATGAAGCGTCACCCATCCACCAGTGTCAGCCCAGTTTGCAGTTGAATATAAGTTTAATTTAGTGTTTTGTTTATGTATTTTGTAATATTTGTAATGTTTGTGAATTATCTAAAGTTTTGTATTTATTTTTATGTTTCATGTACGGAGAGGGCGGTGCAACGAACGGAGACAGCATCTTCACTGCCGGGACCAGAGAGAAAATTGCTGGCCACTGTACGTCGCGGGTCGACAGCCAAAGAGCAACAGAAGATCCTGAAACAGAGTTGTTGCGTCGTGCTTCTAAAAACTGAAATTAGAATTTGTAATGTTTCTACAACAATGACGTCACAGAAAGTTTAATCATGTTGTAAATGTTCAGTCCTATCCTGTCAAGGCTCATGTTCACGTCTATATGTAGTATGTATGAAGATAATAAACTAGTGTATACTACAAAAGTTAAAATACGTGTTCCGAGAATTTCTTTATGAAGAATTATATTAAGGAAGAAGTATTACTGATTTATTTGACAAGATTATTAATTTTTGACAACGTCCATCGCGAGTTTGAGTCTTAAAAGTTTATTCAATGTGGTTTTAATATTTTTTAATGCAGATAACTTGCATTAATATAATTTCTGAGAAGAAACAAACGACATCTAAATTGAAAAAAGTTCGTGCAAACCAATTGCACTGAGTGACGTAATTCTGCGCATACGACTCAAAGGATAATATTTTAATTACAGTTTCGTTCAAGAACCATTCAGAGACAACTTTAAAAAGAATTTAAATAATTTTGAAGTGTTTTGTAACTGACGTAGGTGACGAAGTCTGCACATGGTCATATGTCAAAAGAAAATCATTTATACAAAACTGACGTCGTTACATTACAATTCCCACCGTTGTTTATAGGGACTTTCTAGGTTGAAAAATGGTGTGATGTATATATATGTCTTTCAACAGTCAATAGAAGTTATTTGGTCTGCCATAATATTGTGTAACGCTTTAGAAGTCCCCTTGTACTAACTGTTGAAGCGCATCCTTTTATAATTTTTGCGATGTTTTCATAAAAGACTTTTTAGCGACCAAACAAATGAGAACGTTTCGTTCGTAATCGTGAGTTGTCACATTCAAAGCATATAATGGAATAGTGATGGAAAAGAAAAATTATAATTTTATTCAGTATTTTTCCAATTATGGAGATTTCTGCAAGTAAAGAACGTTCATTAAATATCCATTCCTATTAAATGATTGCATCAGGCCGATATACAGTGTTGGCTGTCATCATCGATTGGTGTCGTTCGACCGCATAAGTTAGCTGAGATTCTCAGATGTAAAATTGTTATATGCAAACTGTGGGACTTCGTTTTAATAGATACAGGTTCGTAGTGCAGTCAAGAAATAATCAACGGTAGAGAGCACAAAGTACGCGATCGTTCGTTTTCGAAATAACCCGACACCAGCTTACTTAAACGGCCAGAAAACGAAGCGCATGCATTAAATGAAACTGTAGGATTGAAAGTTACTCGTTTCTACGAAACTTAATCGCGCCCTTGAATGTAACACTATTATTATTGAACGGATAATATAGAGTTTTCAAAACTTACGTCTAGTTCAGACAAGGCCTGAAGACAAAGAATAACGAACGAATCAAAAAAAGAAAAAGAAAGAAAACAAAGCGTACATTCTCTTAAAACAGATTATTAAAAGTGTGGGTTCCAATGACAAATCAATCTATTACAAATACAAACAAAGATCTTGGCTATATAATAACGTATAGTGGTACACACAACATTAATGCTTGATGTAGACAATGTTCCAAGGAACCGTCGTTACACCGTATAAAGCACGGCGCAATTAAAAACGACTATAGCCCTATATCCAGTAGAAACGGATGTAATCATTTAAGGTACATCAATATTGACATCAGCGAGAATTACAGAGAGCGTTAAGAAACTCCAATTGTTGCAGTGAATAGGAAGGCGGCGAATCTGCGGAGGTGCCTAAGCGAATATTTCCGAATGAAAATGGCGGATCACGTATAGAAAATATAATGCGTGTTAGAATTTAACACATGCGTTTTTGTCGTCACAGTGTGGAGAAGATTTAGTCAGCGGTAGAAACAGGCTTCTTCAAATATAAAAGACATCCGCATATGTCATCGGATGTTGGGAGTATATCTATGCAACGGAAATAGGATCGATGAGGGTGAAATATATTGACGGAAAAAATCTCAAAGCCAAAAATAATTAAGGTAGAGTAATGTAATTTCGGAAATACATTTTTCTAGGTAACATTTTTAAATGATTGAGATTGCAAGATCAAAGGTTCATGTAAGTGCGAGATAAGCCATTGAAAATGTGAAATGCTGGTACATTAACAGCCAGTGTAAGTTCCATGCCTGTTGCACATGGTCGATCAGCTCAGGAACGGTTAATGCTGTCTGAGGATAAAGCTGGAGTTTGTGACCGCCCAATGTCATTCAATACCATCACGACGACACCCCTCGATCGACGTTAACACTCGTGGTGTCACTCGCCTTCATACATAGCAGTGGACGTCTGAAAATTCGTGATGCTAGCTCAATGGTCTTCAGTTGAATTAAATGTTATTCCCGGCTGACTCTTAATTCAATTACTGCCACGGGGGTGAGGAGAAAGAACACATCCTGATGATACTAGCATTATGCGTATTTAGATGTTCGATTAATCTGAATGGTTTGCAATGTTCCAGCGATTCTATTCGAACTCCATGCTGATGTATCGACAAGGACCATTTTCGCAGATAAACATGCAAGTACGTAATGGATGTTCAGTTTCTCAATGTACTTCGTCGCACTCACACATTATATATCTTCTGTAAGAACAATTTCATGCATTTACATTTTGGTGTCCCACAATATTGGTTGGCTAAATATTATGACGTTACGTTGTATACAGCTTCCACAGATATTGTTTATCATGTAGTCAAGACTACGTAATGAAGCTAAAATCGTGGATAACATTGAAATCTAGTTGGTTTATTAACACTTTTCTTTTCACTAACTAAATATGAAATATGAATCGGGATTGGAGGGGATGATCCTGTCCTTCTTTCCAGTATTAAAATGTTCTGAATAACGCGCGTCATATAATGTCCAAATATCGACACGTCCCAGGCTCTCAATTCTGCAATTAAATCTACATCTACATCTACATCCGTACTCCGCAAGCCACCTGACGGTGTGTGGCGGAGGGTACCCTGAGTACCTCTATCGGTTCTCCCTTCTATTCCAGTCTCGTATTGTACGTGGAAAGAAGGATTGTCGGTATGCTTCTGTGTGGGCTCTAATCTCTCTGATTTTATCCTCATGGTCTCTTCGCGAGATATACGTAGGAGGGAGCAATATACTGCTTGACTCTTCGGTGAAGGTATGTTCTCGAAACTTCAACAAAAGCCCGTACCGAGCTACTGAGCGTCTCTCCTGCAGAGTCTTCCACTGGAGTTTATCTATCATCTCCGTAACGCTTTCGCAATTACTAAATGATCCTGTAACGAAGCGCGCTGCTCTCCGTTGGATCTTCTCTATCTCTTCTATCAACCCTACCTGGTGCGGATCCCACACTGCTGAGCAGTATTCAAGCATTGGGCGAACAAGCGTACTGTAACCTACTTCCTTTGTTGTCGGATTGCATTTCCTTAGGATTCTTCCAATGAATCTCAGTCTGGCATCTGCTTTACCGACGATCAACTTTATATGATCATTCCATTTTAAATCACTCCTAATGCGTACTCCCAGATAATTTATGGAATTAACTGCTTCCAGTTGCTGACCTGCTATTTTGTAGCTAAATGATAAGGGACCTATCTTTCTATGTATTCGCATCACATTACACTTCGCTACATTGAGATTCAATTGCCATTCCGTGCACCATGCGTCAATTCGCTGCAGATCCTCCTGCATTTCAGTACAATTTTCCATTGTTGCAACCTCTCGATACACCACAGCATCATCTGCAAAAAGCCTCAGTGAACTTCCGATGTCATCCACCAGGTCATTTATGTATATTGTGAATAGCAACGGTCCTATGACACTCCCCTGCGGCACACCTGAAATCACTCTTACTTCGGAAGACTTCTCTCCATTGAGAATGACGTGCTGCGTTCTGTTATCTAGGAACTCCTCAATCCAATCACACAATTGATCTGATAGTCCGTATGCTCTTACTTTGTTCATTAAACGACTATGGGGAACTGTGTCAAACGCCTTGCGGAAGTCAAGAAACACGACATCTACCTGTGAACCCGTGTCTAAGGCCCTCTGAGTCTCGTGGACGAATAGCGCGAGCTGGGTTTCACACGATCGTCTTTTTCGAAACCCATGCTGATTCCTACAGAGTAGATTTCTAGTCTCCAGAAAAGACATTATACTCGAACATAATACGTGTTCCAAAATTCTACAACTGATCGACGTTAGAGATATAGGTCTATAGTTCTGCACATCTGTTCGACGTCCCTTCTTGAGAACGGGGATGACCTGTGCCCTTTTCCAATCCTTTGGAACGCTTCGCTCTTCTAGAGACCTACGGTACACCGCTGCAAGAAGGGGGGCAAGTTCCTTCGCGTACTCTGTGTAAAATCGAACTGGTATCCCATCAGGACCAGCGGCCTTTCCTCTTTTGAGCGATTTTAATTGTTTCTCTATCCCTCTGTCGTCTACTTCGATATCTACCATTTTGTCAACTGTGCGACAATCTAGAGAAGGAAGCACAGTGCAGTCTTCCTCTGTGAAACAGCTTTGGAAGAAGACATTTAGTAATTCGGCCTTTAGTCTGTCATCCTCTGTTTCAGTACCATTTTGGTCACAGAGTGTCTGGACATTTTGTTTTGATCCACCTACCGCTTTGACATAGGACCAAAATTTCTTAGGATTTTCTGCCAAGTCAGTACATAGAACGTTACTTTCGAATTCATTGAAATGTCTATTCTTGGCTCTCGAAATGTTCAATGTGATTGTCTTTCACACGCAGGGTTCAATTTAACGGTATATGCACTGTTCTTAGTATTTTAGATCCCCGTTAATTAATAACTGGTAGTTAATAAGCGAACTATTTTTATGCTGGCACGTTGTTTGTATCAGTTACCCCCACAACCGTCCTAGGATAAGATTCTCTTCATGTTCCGCGCACACGCGTTTCACAATTTTATAAAATGCAGAGTTGCGTAAACTATAGCTTTCCGTTTCGTACAACTTTCGTCGGTTCCACAACCGTAACAGTTTCCCAAGAGTATTTTCCCAGCTAACACAAAGTTCGAATTGTGTTGTCGGAATCATTTTCACTTCACCCGACAATAAACGTCTCTGATCACGTCACACGTAACGTATTTTAAACGTGCTTGAAGAATCTTTAAATTATCTCCTTAACTAATTTCGCAGTCGCGTACCACTTTTTCATCGACCAGCCCGATCGCGATAACTGAAGGTAGAGAGCTCAATAATGTGTTACATGTTCTTTTATATGTATTAAAAAACAAACGCGCCCCTATATCTTTCTGTCCAGCTTGGTCTTTGCTACTTTGCTTTTTATTACTTTTCATTATATTGGTTCTTAGTAAGACTGTGCAGTTATTAAAGTTTCGTATTACTTTCCCTTTTTAATTCTTCCAGAATAAAGTCTATGTATCCCCCATTTTAATTAATATGATGCTAATTAATACGCCTGCCCGCAAAGTACCGTTATAAGTTGTCGTCCGGTTACATCCAATATGTCACGGAAGGTAGACATACTTGGTGATCGTGCACTCCAAGGTAACATGTCGACACACAGTGTACCACGCAGGGTTACAACAATCATTTGTGGACGAGCATTATCCTGTTGGAAAACACTTCATGGAAAGCTGTACCTGAATAGCAGCACAACTAGACGGACCATCAGATTTATGTACAGACATTCAGTATGGATAAGAGCGACGACTACGAGAGTGCTTCTGCTCTCATACGAAATCGCACGCCAGACCATAGCTCCAGGGATAGGTCCCACGTGTCTAGCACGCAGACTGGTTGACTGCAGACCAGGCTCTCAGCTGGTCTTCTCCTAACCATCTCACGGCCATCAGTGGCACCAACGCAGAACCAACTTTCATCGGAAAACACATCTCCACAATGCTCTCTAATGAGCTCTCGCTTGACACGAGTGTTTTCGCAAATGGTGATGGTGTCGGGTCAGTGGAACGCACGCTACAGGACGTGTGTCTTGGATCTGCCCTTGAAGTAACTGATTTGTAACACTTCGTTGTGCCATTGCGTTGCCAACTACTGCTAAAATTGCTGCTGCTGATACAGTACGATGCACCAGAGCCTATCGCCGAAAGCGATTGCTTCGGTCTTGGTAGTGCCACGTGGCCGTCCACAGCCTGGTCTTCGTACGTTCACATGTTCACCACTGCCAGTAATCGCGTGCAGTAGCCACGTACATTGCTACCAAGTCTATCTGCAATATCGCAGAAGGAAGATCGAGCTTCTTGTATCCCTATTATCGGACCTCGTTTAATATCAGCGAAGTACTGATAACGGGACCTTTGTCGCTTTAAAGGCATTCTTGATTAAAAACAACTCATCATATTCAACCTCGAAGGCAATTACCGGTCACGACTGGTACAGCGAGTATTTAAAGCAAACCTGATTTTCATCATCACAGTGGCGCTACTACCGCCACTGTTATGAGACTGAGCGAAATTTGAATAGATATTATCTTTCAGATGTAAAAACACGCCTACCAACTTAAGTTTGTATTGCACAGCTTCTTTTCCAAGCAGTGTAGATTGTAGCTCTGATGTTCTTCGTGAGCATGGGGAGTCCTGTAGAATACGAAATACACAACTGGTCATTAAAATTGCTACACCAAGAAGAAATGCAGATGATAAACGGATATTCAAAATATTACACTAGAACTGACATGTGATTACATTTTTACGCAGTTTGGCTGCATAGATCCTGAGGAATCAGTACCCAGAACAACCACCTCTGGCCGCATAGCGGCCTTGATACGCCTGGGCATTGAGTCAAACAGAACTTGGGTGGCGTGTACAGGTACAGCTACACGTGCAGCTTCAATACGATACCACAGTTCATGAAGAGTAGTGACTGGCGTATTGTGACGAGCCAGTCGCTCGGCCACCATTGACCAGACGTTTTCAATTGGTGAGAGATCTGGAGAATGTGGTGGCCAGGGCAGCAGTCAAACATTTTCTGTATCCAGAAAGGCCCATACAGGACCTGCAACACTCGGTTGTACATTATCCTGCTGAAATGTAGGGTTTCGCATGGATCGAATGAAAGGTAGAGCCACGGATGGTAACACATCTAAAACGTAACTTTCACCGTTCAAAGTGCCACCAATGCGAACCAATGCCACTTCATACCATCACGCCGGGTGATACGCCAGTATGGCGATGACGAATATACGCTTGCAATGTGCGTTCACCCCGATGTCGCCAAACACGAATGCGATGATCATGATGCTGTAAACAGAACCTGGATTCATCCGAAAAATTACGTTTTCCTATTCGTGCACCCAGGTTCGCCGTTGAGTACACCATCGCAGGCGCTCCTGTCAGGTATGCTGCATCAAGGGTAACCGCAGCCATGGTTTCCAAGCTGGTAGTCCTTGCTGCTGCAAACGTCGTCGAACTGTTCGTGCACTTGGGTGTTGTCTTGCAAACGTCCCCATCTGTTGATTCAGGGATCGAGACGTGGCTGCACGATCCGTAACAACCATGCGGATAAGATAAACCGCAATCGCGATAGGCTACAATCCGACCTTTATCAAAGTCGTAAACGTGTTGGTACGCATTTCTCCTCCTTACACGAGGCATCACAACAACGTTTCACCTGGCAACGCCGGTCAACTCCTGTTTGTGTATGAGAAATCGGTTGGAAGCTTTCCTCATGTCAGCACGTTGTGGGTGTCGCCACCGACGCCAACCTTGTGTGAATGGTCTGAAAAGCTAATCATTTGCGTATCACAGCATCTTCTTCCTGTCGGTTAAATTTAGCGTCTGTAGCGCGTCATCTTCATGGTGTAGTAATTTTAATGGCCAGTAGTTTAAGTATGATAAAAAATTCTGAACTTTTACTTCGTGTGTGTGGCTAGGCATTACATAATTACAGCCCTTTATAATGGCTATTTTCATTTTGATCTGCCCAGGATTTACCATTGACAACAGTAAGTTAGAATGTCTTTTGTTTTATTTGACGCCGTAGTAAGAACGTTGCTGTGTTGGCTGTCTTATGCCTGAAGATAAGAATTACCTTATCAGGAGCTATTCCATTTGAAATGCGATACTTTCCTCAATACATTTCGAGAGGTGAGGCACTATCCGTACGCGGTACCGTAGCAATTCCAGTACAGCGTATCGAGTTTTCTCATTAGGTGTGGTCATTCTCACACACTTGACTTCTTTGTACCTGACTCACAGCGGCACAGCGTAAGCAACAAGGTGTTGGCGCGGTTATCGATCACGATGTGGAACACGGGCCCTCGGCATGGCGTGAAAAATATTTTCCCCTAACCAGAGCAGCACCTAAGCCGCTGCGCGCCCGGCGCTCACGAAGGGAGAGTGCGGTCGTGATGTGGCCGGATAAGGGCGGATTATAAAGCGGAATGAGGTGCTCCACGAGGTGAGGCGTTGATTCGTGTCGGAGACAAGGTATCGGCGGAGCGTGGAGCCACGCCCGTCCAAATTAACGAACGGCCGGTTCGCGCCTCGGCGGCCGCCTTGCGCTCCGCCCCACCCACGCCGGGCACGGCTCTGACTGTGAAGCACTGTGCGCGAGGTTGCCACCTTACGTTGCAGCTGTAGTCCCTCTTCCGCCGCCAAGACGTGTAAGAGCGCCCCACGCCTCCTCCCCTATCCTCTTCCCAGAACACAACTAACGAAGAAAACATGGCTCTGAGCACTATGGGACTTAACATCTATGGACATCAGTCCCCTAGAACTTAGAAGTACTTAAACCTAACTAACCTAAGGACAGCACACAATACCCAATCATCACGAGGCAGAGAAAATCCCTGACCCCGCCGGGAATCGGACCCGGGTACCCGCGCATGGGAAGCGAGAACGCTACCGCACGACCACGAGATGCGGACGAAGAAAACATGAATGCGATCGCTATGCATTATCCTTTTCAGACGATGTGTTTCCATTTGAAGCCACCTAGAATTTTCTCATTTCATGGTGTATGCTACATCTGTAGTCACCCTTTACGTCTCCTGCAGGTGCTACCCTGTTACAGCTACAGCTTGAACAACTTCTTACCTTTAGAACCTTAGCAGATGGCGAGCAAACGTAAGGGCCATATTGGAATGCAGTGCACAGTTACCCTTATTTTCAAGCTGAGATTGAAAGGAAGCAACATTATCACTTCCGCGCCTTTCCATAATCGCGATTCAGTCACACCCGGATCGATACTAAGGGGCCGAAAGATTTACTGACTTTAAACGAAATCAAAACTACACAATTGAAAAGGATTGTTTCAGAAATGATAGGAAAATGATAATGTTCCCCCTGCCTCAATGCTGTGTTTGGTCCATCAGCGTGATCGTAATTTCTGTAGATAAACTGATACAAAATGATTAACATTCAAGTAATGAGGAGATGGAGATACTTAAGGATAATTTGTCTAAATAAGCACACTTCATATATAACACACGGTTTTAATGCTACATACCTTTATATATTACAGTTACAATAGCTGGTGCGTATTAACAAAAGCTTTGTACATCACAGGCAATACTTTAGATTTACGTCCCCTTGATGGCACCTACTCGCAATCAATTACATAAAACTATATATTTTCTGATTGAGAAGACAATTACCACATTTACAGACTATTTTGCACAAATTATAAAATACAGATTGCGGAACGCAGCAAGTCCGCGCCTGCCTTTCATGGAATAGGAACAGTAAAAAGTGAAGCGATCAAGGCATCATTTGTCTTGAAAAAACAGAATTTTTTATATCATTAATCGATACGTGTACATAGAGATTTACAGCCGCCGCGCAGGAGCGACAAAGATAAAGATTAATAGGTTCTGTCGCTGCTATGTGACGGTTCATTTCTTTTTACATTACAGTTGTTTGATAACTTCAGGCCATCAGGTGTTTATTATTGAGCGTATGCTAATATTTGTGAGGCGAAAATTATCAATATTACGGGAGACATTCACATAGGCTTACACGGGATCTGTGACAGTAAGCGGAGGCGCCAAGACAGCTGTGGACTACGTGAATGTTATTAAGGATCACCTGTAACTCCTCATACTTGACGCCTTCCCCAAAAGCAGTGTCATCTTCCAGCAGAGTAACCATCAGTGACACAAGGCCAGAATGGTGCTACGATTGTTTGAGGACAACGATTGTGAACTCACGTTGATGTCTCGGCGATCAAATTTGGATTATCTGAATCCAATGGAACACAAGTGGGACGCTACTGGGTGCCAGCTACGCACCCAAAACCCAGCCGCCCGTAAATTACGGGAAGTGTGTGGTCTGTGCGTATGTATCTGGTGCCCCAAACCTGTCAAGTACTTTCCGAATCAATGTCACGCAGAATCAGTGTAGAATGGCTTTCTAGAGATGCGGCAATACGTTTTTAAGTAGGTGGTCCTTATGTTTTGGTTTATCAGTGTACCTTTGTGAGCACTTTACCACAATTTGGTCTTTGTCATATACAGAGTCATCTCCTACGGGAAAACACAGTACATGGAAAACAAACCTGTAGATAATCTCCCCATTACTACTAAATACGGGGTAGTGGCACAAGTTGCCCACTTCACATATTTGGGGAGAGCTAATCCAACCATCAGGACTGAACTCAATAGCCAGTAAAGATAGAATCTCCAGATTACAGAAATCATATAAGCTCACTTGGAATCACTATAATAAGAAATGTATTTCTGTCAATGCGAAGTTAAGGCATTATATCACAGTAATTCTACCAGAACAGCAGTTTGATACTGCAGAACCTACAGTGATTCATGGTCATATGAAGATCAGAGAGACTGAAAAGCAGAAAAGGAAAATTTCGAGGAAAATATATGGACCAGTGTTTCGGAAAGGAATTTGGATGAAGAGGCATACCAGAGATTTACCAAGACATATAAACAATAACAGACCCCATTAGAAAGAGACGGATGAAATTTTATGGATATATCATCAGGATGAATAAAAGCAGGCTCACAAGACAAATTTTTGAGATAGTAAAGAAGAACAAAAATAAGACAAAGTGGATCACTGAAGCCGAAGAAGACATTAAAGAACTGGGGATCACACAAGACAACATAAACCTTAGACAACAGTTTAGAAACATCAAAAAGAAACACACACTTAAACAAGAACACACGGTGAACTGAATGGGGAAAAGATGTTCGGAAGAACGCAAGAGAACGCAGTGAACATATGAAGAGAATTTGGGAAGAACGAAGAATGGTCCTGAGGCCAAAAACCCCATAAAAAGCATGAATCACAACAGTTTTTAACTGTCCTGAGGCCAAAAACCGCGTAAAAAGCATTAATCAAAATCAAATTGGATTAAAAATTTCCGTGCGACTGGCACAAAACATGTTCAGTATGCTTTTCACCGGTTTCTGCAACAAGCTGAAATCGAGAAACAGCATGTACTACAACTGATCGAAGTATTACCGTGTGTATAACATATGTTGTCATTTACGTATTCTGACACATACAGCGGCATCTGTTGATCAGTTTTCACACTTTTTTTTCTTTTCTGCCATACGTTTTCCCCCTTCTCCGATAATATTCCATCGCAATCTGGCGTCATTCTGACAAGTGTTATTACTTATACAGAGTTTTCAAAGTTTAACTTTACTTATAATCACCACGACTGATGGTGAGGAGAGTGTCTTGAAAAGAGGTTAAGACGAACATCAACGAAAGTAACGATAGAGTAATGGAATGCTGTCCAGTTAAATCGGGTGATGCTGAAGAAATTGGATTGAGTAATGAGACACATAAAGTAGTAGATGACTTCAGCTGTTTCAGCAGAAAGATATCTGATGACGGCCGAAAGCACGTAAAGTGTTTCTAGAAAAAGAGGAATTTGTTAACACCTCATATAAATTCGAGCATTAAGAAGACTTTTCTGAAAGCATTTTCCTGGAATGGCATGAAGATATCGTCATTTTGGTAATGGAGCGCGAAGAGGGAGACAATGGGATGACTACAGAAAGCAGATTCAAATAGATGGTTGTGGCAGTAACTACTCGTAGACGATGAGGCCTGCAAAGGATGGACTATCGTGGAGAGCTACACCAGTCTTCGAAATGAAACGTACGCCATATTACACAATTGATAATTTTTTTAAATATTTAGAAGCTTTAAATCTACACCACACAACAGACGTAAACAACTAAGAAGCAAATACGGATACGTTACGCAACTATACTTTGCTATTCAGTCGCTGAATATTGTGTCCCAGAATCGGAAATCAGAAAATGTACGAGTTAAATATAAGTCTGAGTGAGGTCATGAAGACATTTTACTGGAATTGTCAAAACAATTCTCATTCAACTGTTGCTTTTTGTATCCACTACTGCTTCTCCGGCTGTCAAAAGTACAGAAGCGGTCAAGGGGCAAAGTCTTAAGAATGCAGAATCCCATAAGAACTTAAATCTAAACAGTGTTTTCCAGAATTGACCAGCTGGATGTCTGAAGTTACGAAAACCGCCTGTGATTGAATTCCGGGTCACAGAATATATCGCGAGAGTTGAGAAGAATGGCAGATTGAAAATTCACATCAGAAGGGCCATTTAAGTCAGTATCTAAGAAAGAAGGTTGCAGGATTTGGATCTTCTTCTCTTCATATAATCAAGACTAGGTCGCATTCGATTGGCAAAAGGGGGACATGGCCACACCTTTGAAGTAATGGAGTACTTTTAAAGACTTGCAGACGACTGTGTTGCTGAGAAGCAGAAGACAAGAAGTAGTATAAAAACGCCCTCTCGAATCTTTCAAAGGTGCTCTGAAGTGACAATGAGTGCTGTCTTCTGAAGGTCAAATTTAAACATTAATCCACAAATACATTTTGTACACACTCTGAAGAGGCAAAGTACTGGGACCACTGTTCATCACAAAACAGATAGCATCCCGGTGGCTTTGTGGGCATATTACGCGGGAGAGTACAAAAGTAGAGAATCATTACAGCAACGATATTGGCTGCAGCAGGATAAACCCGCTGACAAAAGGCACATTGTTATGGCCCAGCGCCTGTAAACAAGCATATAGAAAATGTCGAAGCTAGTTAGCTATTCGCGTACTACTATTGTGACCGGGGAAAGTGAATTACGGACGGTGAAACAATGAAGAGTTGATGCTGTTTTGAACGTTCATGCCTCTTCAAGAAACGTGGAGGATGTGGGTTTTCCCGCTTTGTTAAGCAAGGCAGACAGATCTGGCGACACAGCACACTTCTCGTCCAGACACAAGTGTTGCAGAACACGCATTTCGGTACGTATTACTTAAAATGGGACTTGCGTGTGCCTCTGTTGACTAAACGACCTTGTTAGTTATGATTTCAGTGGGCACTGAGTTATAGAGAATGGACAGTGAATCAAAGTGTACTTGTCACCTGATCAGATAAATTACTTTTCTTGCTACTCTAGGGTCGATGGTCGTGTACAGATATGCTGTTATTCAGGTGAACGACTCCTCGATACACGCGTAACGCCACGAAAGTAGACCGATGGGGACAGTATTGTGTTAAAGGATTCTAAACCCATCAAAAAAGTTTTGAATCGCCTCGGTTCCAGTACTTCCGGAACATTTACAGAAAATTGGAACAGAGATCAACATAACATTTCCACCTTTTTTTATTGCTCACGACAACCACACATTGCATGTTTTACCACCATACAGAGAAACCTTCAGAGGTGGTGGTCCAGATTGCTGTACACAGCGATACATCTAATGCCCAGTGTCATGCCCTCTTGCACTGATGCGTGCCTGTATTCGTCGGGGCATACTATCCATCAAGGCAATGTTGGTCCAGATTCTCCCACTCTTCATCGACGCTTCAGCTTAGATCCCTCAGGGTGGTTGGTGGGTCACATCGTCCTTAAATAGCCCTTTTCAATCTATCCTAGGCAAGTCCGATAGGGTTCATTTCTGGAGAACAAGCTGGCCACTCTAGTCAAGCGATGTCGTCGTCCTGAAGGAAATCATTCACAAGATGTGCACGATGGGGGGGGGGCCCATTGTCTTCCATGAAGACGAATGTCTCGCCAGTATACTGCCGATATCGTTGCACTGTCGGTCAGAGGACGGCATTCACGTATCGTAGAGCTGTTACGGCGTCTTCCATGACCACCAGCGGCATGCGTCGGTCCCACATAATGCCACGCCAAAACAGCAGGGAACCTCCACCTTGCGGCACTCGCTGGACAGTCTCTCCAAGGCGTTCAGCCGACCGGGTTGCCTCCAAATACGTCTCCGGCGATTGTCTGCTTGGAGGCATATGCGACACTCATCGGTGAAGAGAACGTGATGACAATCCTCACCGATACATTCGGCATGTTTTTGCACCCATCTGTACTGCGCTGCATGGTCTCGTGGTTGCAAAGATGGACCTCCCCATGGACGCCGGGAGTGAAGTTGCTCATCATGCAGTCTATTTCGCACAGTTTGAGTCTTAACACGATGTCATGTGGCTGCACGAAATGCATTATTCAACATGTTGGCGTTGCTGTCAGGGTTCCTCCGAGCCATAATCCGTAGGTAGCGGTCATGCACTGCTGAGTAGACCTTGTGCGGCCACAGCGAGGCATGTCATCATTTCTTGTCTCTCTGTATCTCCTCTATATCCGAACGAAATCGCTTTGGTTCACTGCGAGACGCCTGGACACTTCCCTTTTGAGAGTCCTTCCTGGCACAAAGGAACAATGCGGACGCGTTCGAACGGTGGTATTGACCGTCTAGGTATGGTTGAACGATAGGCAACACGAGCCGTGTACCTCCTTTCTGGTGGAATGACTGGAACTGATCTGCTGTCGGACCCCCTCCGTCTAACAGGCGCTGCCAATGCATGGTTGTTTACATCTTTGGGCGGGTTTATTCACATCACTGAAAAGTCAAAGGGACTGTGTGTGTGATACAAGATCCACAGTAAACGTCTGTCTTCAGGAGTTCTGTGAACCGGGGTATGCAAAACTCTTTTTGACGCGTTTATGAGACTGTGGTTGTAATCTAGGTCACCAAGAGAGGTATATAGCTCTGCACTCGGTGAATATCACTGCCGATCATCTGCAACCATTCATGACTGATGTCTCCCACGATGGTGATGTTAGGATGATAAGATAATAGGCCAGAATCGGCTACAGGGGTTTAAGGAGCATAACAGACCATTCTTGTTGATACCTAGCAAATTCGCTTGGTCTGAACGCAGTGGAATATGTTTAAAACGATTCTCGAACAGCTGCACATCGTCGAACCTCTAGGCCGTAACTGACGAGAATTGCCTGATATGTGCATGGGTATGTGATGCCACATATATTAGAAATCGTACAAAGGACTTGCCGAATACATGCCACGTAAAATCATGGCTGTATTGCCTTCCAAAGGGGACAAACAGCTTATTTGGTCACAAGATTTTTGTTCATCATTGTATATTTTGCCTGTAAGGGACATCTTCCAGCATACTATAAAGGCCGATCAAAAGGTTTTCGTTTGAGAGCGTTGCTGCAACTCATATCAACGTAAGGCGATGGCGATGAGTGCGTATAAACACCGACGTGTATCCTAGGGATCAGAATGGCTTTCGTGTCTTTCCGACGTTCCTGCTGTAACTGCGGAGACGTGGACTATGGCGACGTTAGTACCAAATGTGTCCCAAGAGGCACAAAGTGCTTTTATTCTTTTATTGGCCGCCGAAGAACAAACGCCGGTAGGCATCCATCGGAGAGTGGAGAATGTGTATGGGGCAGCTTGTCTGTCATAAACCTCGGTCGTTGAATTGTGCACAGTATGATGTTGCTGCTTTACGATAACACAAGTCCCCATACGTACGTCGTAACGCGAAAGCTACGCCAACTCCAGAGGGAGACACCCGATCACCCGCCCTACAGGCCTGATCACATCCCATGCGATCATCACGTTTTCGGTCCTTTAAAAAATAAATAAAGAAATAAATAAAAAGTATAAAAATAAAAAAGCGTGAAGGGTCGAAGGACAAGAACGTGCAGCTGGCAGTTACGGAGTGCTTGACGCCGCAGGACACAGTGTTTAACCAAACAGGTATCTTTAACTTGGTGCACCGGCTGGAGTGGCCGAGCGGTTCAAGGCGCTACAGTCTGGAACTGCGTGACCGCTACGGTCGCAGGTTCAAATTCTGCCCCGGACATGGATGTGTGTGATGTCTTTAGGTTAGTTAGGTTTAAGTAGTTCCAAGTTCTAGGGGACGGATGACCACAGCATTTAAGTCCAATAGTGCTCAGAGCCATTTGAACAATTTTTCTTTTTTTTTTTTTAACTTGGTGCGACGGTATGTTTAGTCTGTCAACACTCATGGGGAATTTTTCTCATTAGCATATCGATCGTGAACTGTATGACCTTCGAACGTTAAACTTTTTGATCGTTGCCTATACTAGATCTATATCAGGATACCCCTAAAGCAGCAGCACTATCTAGTGAATTTCTGATATATCCAGATATTATCTCACCACGAAATTTAACGCTATAGACAAGTAATTTACCGTACTTCAGCTTCCAAATGCTGTTATTTCTAAATGCAGCACGGTTTCTAACATACTGTAAATTCAGGATGAAAAGTCTAGTGAGCAATGTCGACTATTTTTCTGTGAGACACTATTGGCCTAGCAATAAACTAGCGAACAACAATCGCTTTATTCATTTTCACTTCACTCAGTAGTGCCAAGTGTGGCACCATCTGGCCTTGGTTTGTAGGTAGGCAGTACTTCCCGCGGCACTGCGTGCAGGAACGCTCTGGTTGGGACAGTGTTTATCTAGCGGCAGGCACATACAACAAGGTGACTGCACAGTGCTAGTACAGACAGCTGTCGTTCTTCATTGGCTCTCCTGAGTGGGCTTGAGCCGTTGGAATCTTTCATAGCGTGTCAGTGCTCCTGCCGTATCTGGCTCACTGAAGATTGTATATGTGAGGGTGTATCTGAAAGACACGCACAAAAAAATTTTTTATCCCTAGTATTGCAGCTGGAATGTTGAAATTACACAACTATATAGTTGGAAGTTTGCGCTACGGAGGCTACTTTGTGTTCATGTGCAGCTCTAGCAGGAGAAACCTAAACTATGAATCAAACATTGCGTGCAAGTTACTGTCGGCCAATTGTGAAGAGCAGCGAAATGTAGTTCGGTATCTGTAGACGGAAGGACATAAACCGAGTGAAATGCAAGTGGACATGCATGGCGTGTGTGAGGATGACTGTATGGACCGTAGCAGTGTCTCCAGGTAACGTATGTGCTTCCAAGAAACCCATGTGGACCTAAGTGATTATTCACGCTTCGCGGTGCCGGTAACAGCTGCAACCCTGCAGAATGTCGGAGCCTCTGAGGCAGCAATTTTGAAGGACTGGTGGGTGCAACAGCAAACCTTATCACAGTAAATCAACATTTCCCCTGTGCAGTGTAAGATACTGTTCATGGCACTTGAAATATCGTCAAGTTAGTGCTGTCTAAGTGCCTAAGAAACAGACAGTCAACCACAAGTGCCGGCAAATGATCTCAAGTTTGGATAGCTTAAAGCGTTAACTCACAGGTGAGCATGCATGACCTTCTGAAAGGAAAGTATGAGTAGAGGGAGTACCACAACACTCCCGAAATCAAGCAGCCTCTATGTAGTGGAAAAATGCTGGTTCCCCAGTACAAAAAAGAAAATTCATATTGACTGAGTGTGCCAGGAATGTGTTTCTGACAGTGTTCTGGGGTATGCATGGCGTGTTTTTGGTGGACTCTGGTGAACAAGGGACCACTGTGAATGCTGCAGCCTACATTAAAACTTTTGTTAAGTTGCGTGATGCCCTTTGTGACAAAATGTTGCGTCGTGCCGTTTGTGACAAACGCCACAACATTAATGCTGACGGGTCTAAACTTCTTAATGATAATGGTCACTCCACGTTCCTGTTCCTGTTAGTGAAAATTCGCCCAATTTGGGTAGGAGGTCCTCCAGCATCCAACATACAGTCCGGACCTTGCAACGTCACACTTTCGTCTGTTTGGTAACCTTGAAAAATTCCTGCCCCACCAACGCTTTGCGACAGATGCAGAAGCGAAATCAGCAGTCCGCAATGAACATACTCCAACCAAACGACATTCTAGTACTTTGAGAACGTTGGCGACTATGTAGGAAAGTAGGCAAAAAATGTAAGTTCATTTGTGATTTTTTTCTGTTGTGTTACTTACTAAATTTTTAGTAATAAAATTATAGTGCTATACTTCCCGATATTTCTCGTATGTTGTGTATCTGGCTAGCCATGACAGTGAGCTTTCTCTCCTGAAGAAGTACTGTAACCTACTCCTTGCTAAATCGTGATTTGCCGACGCATTTCGTTCTGTTGATGTGTGACTGCAGTAAGTAGCGTGTCTAGACGTTTTGGAAATTGAGGTTAATGGTGCCGTATGAGTGGATGTGGTCAATAGTGGTAACGTATGTCTGTTAAAAGAAAAGAAAAGGTTGTTGCCTGTTTCTGACGCGGAACTGTTCCGGGTTAGTTGTGATACTTCCTTATATCAGTATATTGGTTCAAATGGCTCTGAGCACTATCGGACTTAACATCTATGGTCATCAGTCCCCTAGAACTTAGAACTACTTAAACCTAACCAACCTAAGGGCATCACACAACACCCAGTCATCACGAGGCAGAGAAATATATCAGTATACACTGAGGTGAACTGATGTCACAATACCAAGATAGAGGTTACGGTAGCACGCAGCTGGTGACGGTAATAGACTACACAAGGGAAGCTACAACTGTCTTGACCATTCTACTTTATGTAAGTCATGATTTTGCTGGAGTTCCTATAACTAACTCGTGTTTTGTAGTGTTCGTTATTCATGTTTATTTAAATTTTAATTGAGTGATGAGTAAATAACTGTCATTTCAATAATTATGTATAGTATATTTTAAATATTTCATTTTTAAACTCAGTAAGAACTGGAAGTGAATTGTTTCAACTTGTTTGTGGTTATTTTGTTTAGGCACAAAATTCATTTTAATTTTCTTGGATTTGAGTTTCATTAACAGTTCAATTATTTGGGCATGTTGTTTGTTAAAAAAAAACCATGTTTTTCGTCCAAATGTTCGAGACGTCTGCAAATGCTGTACTTTTAACCGGAACTTGATCGATCGTTACCATCCTTTGATCCTAAGGACCCTGATCCACGTAACATGGTTATCACTCCAGAATGAGATTTTCACTCTGCAGCGGAGTGTGCGCTGATATGAAACATCCTGGCAGATTAAAACTGTGTGTCCGACCGAGACTCGAACTCGGGACCTTTGCCTTTCGCGGGCAAGTGCTCTACCAACTGAGCTTCGGTAGCTCAGCTGGTAGAGCACTTGCCCGCGAAAGGCAACGGTCCCAAGTTCGAGTCTCGGTCGGGCACACAGTTTTAATCTGCCAGGAAGTTTCATGGTTATCACTGCTTACATATCCGTTGCACATGTCGATTCTTTTTACTAAACGTCTAATTTCTCAGTGATAATATTGTAAGTAAAAATATGCAGAAGACTATAAAAAAGAAGCGAATTTCTCCAGATTCTACACAAGAAAGAAAACATAAGCATGTGACCATGACACACGATTGACCAAATACGGGTGGACTGATGAAACCAAATCCCATCATTTTCTTAATCCACACTATATATGAAAAACTATGATGTACTTACGCCATGGTCGAAAATTATTCCTCAATTTTGTCCGGATAAAGTAAACATGAAAGACTGGGCTATAAACATGATGACTTGACCAGTCTTTAATCTGAGACGAGGAAATGGGCGTATTGTTTGTATAAGAAATGGCTAATATGGAAACGATGAAATACCTTTAACATCGCTGTACAATCTTGGCCACATATGAGAAAAAATTCGGGTAACTAATGCTTTTGAAAGGTAATAGCAAGAAACACAAGTTTCGACTCTACAAATGTGTTGTGCTTATTTCTCAAAGCAGCACAAATCAAATGCAATTATCTGTACAGTAACTGCGTTCAGTACATCTACCGTGGTGCATTATAAAAATGATTAGATCCATGCGTTCGACGTCTTGGTTGTTTTTTGGCTCAAGCACTGAGCTGTGTCGTCACCATTCAAGAAATACTCGACTACTAACTCTCCCACTTTACCTCGTCAGGAAGCGTCTAAACCGTAAACCTTAGGCAATGATGCAAGCCAAGAAAGCAGCCGTACAAGCTCTGCAGAGAAACAGTTACAGCTTATGAACGACGGTCTTCATGAAGAAATACAAGTCCAACTATGAAGTTAGACTGTAACATCGTTGTATTTAACAACTGTAGCTTGTAATCATCAGTCACGTTTTAGGCCTTAGGCCTATTAAGACTGGCCAATTATTGCTTACAAGGCAGTACGAGGAGCGATCTATGAAAGTCGGAAATGGGCTCGGTATGTCGCCAATCTCTTCAACCGTTATTGACAGTAGATGATACTGCTGCTCCTTATATGGCCTCATGACGCTGAGTTCCATACCTCCATACTTCAGTAAAATCTGCGGAGATACCAGGAATCGAAGCCGCCCACCAAAGGCGACGCTAAACCCTTTCTCTCAGATCATTCTTCTTTTTAAAAAAATTTACAGAGGGCGGAGACAGGCACCACCACTCTTACTAACAGCAACAGTTCAAAAGTCATTGGTTAATTACTGACCATTGAATTCTAGTTAAGCGTAGCTGCCTATTTAGTGATTCTTAATTGTTCTGAAATTTGTACGCTGCGTATGACAGTGGGTACACAATTAGTGGTAGCTGTTTATAATTTATTTGCTTATAATCCAATCAGTGAATTTTGGCTAACCGTATCTGCTTATTCTGTGGCTGTTAATTCTTTCTAAAATTCTATATTTTGCTGTCTCCTGAATGGCACTGGGTTCATAATTAATAGCAGTTGTTTAAAAATCATTTGCTGGAAACCTGATCAGTGAATTTTGTTTAGCTGTAGCTGCCTGTTTATTGACTGTCAATTGTTTTTATAATTCTGTACTTTGTGTGTGTACTGAGTGACAGTGGCTTCGTAATTAATGGCAGCTGCTTATAAATCATTTGCCAAAAATCTAATAAGGGATTTTGGTTAAGTGTAGCTGCTTATTCAGTGACTGTTGTTTCCAAAATTCTGTATTCTGCTGTCTACTGAATGACAGGGGACTCATAATTAATAGCAGATGTTTAAAAGTCATTTGCTAAAAACCTGACGAGTGACTTTTGGCTAACACTAGCTGCTTATTATATGACTGTTAATTGTTTTTAAAATTCTGTATTTTGCTGTCTACTGAATGACAGTTCATTTATGATCACTAACAGCTGTATAAAAACCAGTTGCTTGAAATGTGATCAGGGAATGTTGGTTGACTGTGTAAGTAGGCTGTTTAGGTTTTTTTATTGGTAACGCCTCCGCCACGTAGCGCTCTGTATGAAAATCACTGGCTGTGCCGTGTGCAGTCTGTGGCTGGTTTGCATTGTTGTCTGCCATTGTAGTGCTGGGCAGCGGCAGCTGGATGCTAACAGCGCGTAGCGTTGCACAGTTGGAGGTGAGCCGCCAGCAGTGGTGGACATGGGGAGAGAGATGGCGGAGTTTTGAAATTTGTAAGAATTGGTGTCACGAACTGATATATATATATATATATATATATATATATATATATATATATATATATATATATATAATGACTATTAAGGTAAATACATTCTTTGTTCTGTATTAAAATCTTTCATTTGCTAACTATGCCTATCAGTAGTTAGAGCCTTCAGTAGTTTGAATCTTTTATTTAGCTGGCAGTAGTGGCGGTCGCTGTATTGCAGTAGTTCGAGTAACCAAGATTTTTGTGAGGTAAGCGATTTGTGAAACGTATAGGTTAATGTTAGTCAGGGCCATTTTTTTTTTTTTTTAATTTCAAAACTCCGCCATCTCTCTCCCCACGACCACCACTGCTGGCGGCTCACCTCCAACTGTGCAACGCTACGCGCGCTGTTAGCATCCAGCTGCCGCTGCCCAGCACTACAATGGCAGACAACAATGCAAACCAGCCACAGACTGCACACGGCACAGCCAGTGATTTTCATACAGAGCGCTACGTGGCGGAGGCGTTACCAATAAAAAAACCTAAACAGCCTACTTACAACTGTAGCGTATTGTCCTGTGACTGTTAATTATTTTTAAAAATCCTGTATCTTTGCAGTCTACGTAGTGACAGTGGGCTCATAACTTATGGAAGCTGTTTAAAAATCATTAGTTAAAAAGCTGCTCAGTGAATTTTGCCAACTGTAGTTAATTGATTTTAACATTCTGTTCTTTTGATGTATGGTAATTGCAGATGGCTCATAGTTAGTGGCACCTGTTTAAAAGTCGTTTTCTAAAGCCTGCTGAGTTAATTTTACTGGTGGTTGTTTTTAAAATTCGTTCGACTCTAAGTAACGCAAGTTGTGTATTAAAAATGATGAGCGCTGAATCAGGTATGTGAGGACGCCTGGTCTTCCATTAGGACACGTGACCTGTGGTTCAGTTGTCAAAGCGTCATTGGCCCCCTTATTCTATTGCTCACTGATTCACTTATAGTGAATGTTGTAATATTCTGAAGGATCAATAAAGAGACTGTTTAGCTTTGCTAAATATTGTTATTAGATACTTACCGCTCAACATAAATTCTCAATCCATACCAAATGGTGGCATAGCAAGGTTTCGATCCACAGACCTCTGGCCTATGGGCCTAGCAAGCTTTCACAACCATGGACCTCAGCCAACATTAGGTGAGTGTTAGCACATGTAAAATCAAATCGAGTCATCGCGTTTGAGATTCAGCAAGCACCAAACCAGTTCAGCAGTAAAGACATACAAGTGTATCCACAGGACATGTGACCAGTAATTGAAGAAGTGTTATGATTATACCTTCTTAACAAAAGGTTCCAGATTAGTTCCCCATTCAGATTTCCAGGAGGGGACTACCAAGAGGGAGGCAACTATGAGACAAAAATTGAATAACCAATGAAACAATAACGTCCCATGTGGAATATCAGAAATCTACATTTGGTGTTGAAACAAAAAATTATGGAAAGGGAAATGCTAAGTGAGACGCCCTGCTGAAGTCGACAGGAGAGAACAGGTAGTTGTAATTGTCTAAATGGGGCAAAAGGGGGCTGTCAGTTACACTAAAACACATATAAATTTATTATTTGATCATACATTTACTTTTAAAACGGCTGAAGGCCCATGATTCAAGACTGCTGGTAAAATTAATTTAAAAAAACGCTAGGCAGAAGCCCTTATCTTCAATTAGGCTGAAGGCCCCACACAGTCTGATACTTGAAAGACATGAACATTAATTTAAAAATGGCTGAAGGCTAATTACTTAAAACTACTAAAATAATTTGTAGTAGGCAGAAGGCCCAAAGCTTTATCGTGAAACAATATTTTACATAGGCTGAAGGCCCAAACAATCTAAGATTTAACAAGTAAGTAATTTAAATTTTAAAGTGGCGGAAGGACCATTTTGAGAAACACAGCTACAATAAATTTTCAAAAAGCAGAATGTCCAAGCTTCAGCCAAAAAAATATTTTAAATGAGTCTGCAGGCGCAAACAACACAACACTTGACAAGTCAGGAACTTTCCCTTTTAGAGTGGCTGGAGGACCATTATTTAAAACCTAACTAAAAGCTTGCAAATCAACCATCGCCCATTAAAATACACAATCAAACCCCAGTAAGAAACGGCAGTACAGCCAGCGGCTCTCAGTAGATTTCGGGGGTCGGTCTGCGCTTGAAATACTGACGTTTGCTTAGGGGAGACAGGTAGTCGGCTCAACTATATCCGATCCATCGGCAACACAACCAAGAGACAATCAACGGACCCACCGATAAGACGACATGATTTCCACCCGACCAGTGCACAAGGAATTCAAATACCAAAACGTAAAATGCGCAGCCTCCCGCAACCAAGCATGCATAAGCTGTCAATACTATGCACATGTGTTGGACAGCGACAACACGGTGAGGAAAGGACACTGCCTGAATTTTACGTCAGCGGCCAGGGCAGGTAACCAGAATGCTAACGGCCACAAGGCAGAAAATTCCGCTGGTGCATTTGGACTTCAAACAATCAAAACACAGCTAAACTCCACCGGATGAGGGTCAAACTTTCGCGAACTCCAACACTCGCTGTTGCTCACGAGAATACCCCCAACAGCCAACCATCAAAACCAATGGCACAGTGTGAATAGTTTGGCTTCGGTAATTAATTCATCACCCAGCTTTGATGTCCTGGGTCGGTGAGCCACGAACCCCATAACAATCGGAACAGCTTCCACACACTCTGACACTATGTAGAGACCGCCAGCTGGCTCGGCCCACTGCACCGCGTGGAGATTTCCTGGCTGATCCACACCAACCGACTGAATTCTCAGAGCCAGTATGCCGACAACATTTAAAATAACTTGTCAATCCAAATCAAACAAACTACACACAGAATGAGATTTTCACTCTGCAGCGGAGTGTGCGCTGATATGAAACTTCCTGGCAGATTAAAACTGTGTGCCCGACCGAGACTCGAACTCGGGACCTTTGCCTTTCGCGGGCAAGTGCTCTACCAACTGAGCTACCGAAGCACGACTTACGTCCGGTACTCACAGCTCAGTTGGTAGAGCACTTGCCCGCGAAAGGCAAAGGTCCGATTTCGAGTCTCGGTCGGGCACACAGTTTTAATCTGCCAGGAAGTTTCATATCAGCGCACACTCCGCTGCAGAGTGCAAATCTCATTCTGGAAACATCCCCCAGGCTGTGGCTAAGCCATGTCTCCGCAATATCCTTTCTTTCAGGAGTGCTAGTTCTGCAGTTTCGCAGAAGAGCTTCTGTAAAGTTTGGAAGGTAGGAGACGAGGTACTGGCAGAAGTAACGCTGTGACTACCGGACGTGAGTCGTGCTTCGGTAGCTCAGTTGGTAGAGCACTTGCCCGCGAAAGGCAAAGGTCCCGAGTTCGAGTCTCGGTCGGGCAGACAGTTTTAATCTGCCAGGAAGTTTCAAACTACACACAGTTTCACGAACACTTGCATGAAGAACTAAACAGCTAATGGCAGAGACTGTACAATAACAGGGACGTATCACGAGTCGGCACACACAGCCACCCCATAAACGACCGCTGGCCAAATACACGTTGTCGAGCAAGACGACCGACCGACGATCAACCAAAGTAGTCCCCACTCCAGTCATGTGTATCGGCAACCATCGGGCGAGTCACGGCGGTCCGGACCCCACTGCTGCCGCACCGCGACTAAACTTGCGCCACGTGCCAACTCAAACACTATCAGGTCTGAACCAACTGCTGCCGTCTTCCAACTGACTCGCAGATCCGAACTCACCGAAACACACGACAACCGGGGAGTAAAAGCAGTCAGCAAAGATAATACGCCAGGGCTTATATCGATAAGCGCCGATGCTGCCACTCACGGGCAGGCAAGGCGCCAACTCGGTGACACCAGTAATTGAAATTAACATAACGAGGTGGTATCACAGTAAAAATAGGATGTCAAATGAGACATGGCACGAACAAGAGCCACGCATGGCTCACCAAGACTCAGTCTAGATACAGAGGCGGGGGGGGGGGGGGGGGGGGTCAGTGAACTGAAACTGAAAGAAGACAAGTATGCTGGTGAGATGAATAAAGACAACGGCAATAGAAAGTGGTATAACAGCAGCAGTATTCATTATGTATAGAAAGGTAAGGTAGAGCGTGAGTTACTGTGAACATTTCAGTGATACGATTGTTCTCATTGGTATCGACAACTAACCAACACTGACAGTAATTGCTCAGGTATAGACGCAAACTCTGCAAAAGTATCATGAAGAGATAGTGAAATCATATGAGGTAACTGAAAGAGGAATTCATTGTGTAAAGGGAGATGAAAATCTAATAGTTATGGGGAATTGGAATGCGGTAGGAAGGGAAGGTGTAGAAGAAAGTGTTTAGGGAGATTATGGACATGGCAGCAGGAATAAGAGAGGAAAAAGACTAACTGAGTTCTGTAATATATAATAACGAGAGGAGGAGGTATACGTGGAAGAGACCGGGAGATATGGGAAGATTCAAGTTATATTACATCATTCAGAATTTCTGAAATCAGAGACTGACTTGTAAGGCATAACCAGGAGCCGACTCTGTTGACAATTTGGTAACAATGAAGAGTACGCTGAAGTTTAAGAGACCAGTTACAAAGAATCAGTGCACACAGAAGTGGGAAAAGGAAGCACTAAGGAGTGAAGAGTTTTGTTTGAAGTTCTCCAAGACTATAGACAGTTTGTAAGGAGTAGATCAGTAGACAGTTCAGTTGAAGAGGCATGGACATCTTAGAAAAGGGCAACCACGTAACTTTATATATAAAAACACAGGTGCAAAGAAAGTAACTGCGACAAAAGCATGGGTAACAGAAGAATTACTTCAGATGATGGATGGAAAAATAAAGATCAAAAATGTTCAGCGAAATTCAGGAATATATTGTTGTTGTTGTTGTGGTCTTCAGTCCTGAGACTGGTTTGATGCAGCTCTCCATGCTACTCTATCCTGTGCAAGCTTCTTCATCTCCCAGTACATCTACATCTACATCCATACTCCGCAAGCCACCTGACGGTGTGTGGCGGAGGGTACCCTGAGTACCTCTATCGGTTCTCCCTTCTATGCAGTACCTACTGCAACCTATATCCTTCTGAATCTGATTAGTGTAGTCATATCTTGGTCTCCCTCTACGGTTTTTACCCTCCACGCTGCCCTCCAATACTAAACTGGTGATCCCTTGATGCCTCAGAACATGTCCTACCAACCGATCCCTTCTTCTGGTCAAGTTGTACCACAAACTTCTCTTCTCGCCAATCTTATTCAATAATTCTACATTAGTTATGTGATCTACCCATCTAATCTTCAGCATTCTTCTGTAGCACCACATGTCGAAATCTTCTATTCTCTTCTTGTCCAAACTATTTATTGTCCATGTTTCACTTCCATACATGGCTACACTCCATACAAATACTTTCAGAAAAGACTTCCTGACACTTAAATCTATACTCGCTGTTAACAAATTTCTCTTCTTCAGAAACGCATTCCTTGCCATTGCCAGTCTACATTTTATATCCTCTCTACTTCGACCAACATCAGTTATTTTGCTCCCCAAATAGCAAACCTCCTTTAGTACTTTAAGTGTCTCATTTCTTAATTCCCTCAGCATCACCCGACTTACTTCGACTACATCCCATTATCCTCGTTTTGCTTTTGTTGATGTTCATCTTATATAGTCCTCTCAAGACACTGTCAATTCCATTCAACTGCTCTTCCAAGTCCTTTGCTGTCCCTGGCAGAATTACAATGTCATCGGCGAACCTCAAAGTTTTTATTTCTTCTCCATGGATTTTAATATCTACTCCGAATTTTTCTTTTGTTTCCTTTACTGCTTGCTCAATATACAGATTGAATAACATCGGTGAGAGGCTACAACAATGTCTCACTCCCTTCCCAACCACTGCTTCCCTTTCATGCCCTTCGACTCTTATAACTGCCATCTGGTTTCTGTACAAATTGTAAGCAGCCTTCCGCTCCCTGTGTTTTACCCCTGCCACCTTCAGAGTTTGAAAGAGAGTATTCCAGTCAACATTGTCAAAAGCTTTCTTTAAGTCTACAAATGCTAGAAACGTAGGTTTGCCTTTCCTTAATCTTTCTTCTAATATAAGTCGTAAGGTCAGTATTGCCTCACGTGTTCCAGTGTTCCTACGGAATCCAAACTCATCTTTCCCGAGATCGTCTTCTATCAGTTTTTCCATTCGTCTGTAAGGAATTCGTGTTAGTATTTTGCAGCTGTGGCTTATTAAACTGATGCTTCGGTAATTTTCACACCTGTCAACTCCTGCTTTCTTTGGGATTGGAATTATTATATTCTTCTTGAAGTTCGAGGGTATTTCACCTGTCTCATACATCTTGCTCACCAGATGGTAGAGTTTTGTCAGGACTGGCTCTCCCAAGGCCGTCAGTAGTTCCAATGGAATGTTGTCTACTCCGGGGGCATTGTTTCGACTCAGGTCTTTCAGTGCTCTGTCAAACTCTTCACGCAGGATCTTATCTCCCATTTCATCTTCATCTACATCCTCTTCCATTTCCATAATATTGTCCTTAAGTACATCGCCCTTTTATAGACCCTCTATATACTCCTTCCACCATTCTGCTTTCCCTTCTTTGCTTAGAACTGGGTTTCCATCTGAGCTCTTGATCGTCATACAAGTGGTTCTCTTGTCTCCAAAGGTCTCTTTAATTTTCCTGTAGGCAGTATCTATCTTACCCCTAGTGAGATAAGCCTCTACATCCTTACATTTGTCCTCTAGCCACCCCTGCTTATCCATTTTGCACTTCCTGTCGATCTCATTTTTGAGTCGTCTGTATTCCTTTTTGCCTGCTTCATTTACTGCATTTTTATATTTTCTCCTTTCATCAATTATATTCAATATTTCTTTTGTTACCCAAGGATTTCTACTAGCCCTCGTCTTTTTACCTACTTGATCCTCTGCTGCCTTCACTACTTAATCCCTCAAAGCTACCCATTCTTCTTCTACTGTCTTTCCCCCATTCCTGTCAATTGCTCCCTTATGCTCTGCCTGAAACTCTATACAACCTCTGGTTCTTTCAGTTTATCCAGGTCCCATCTCCTTATATTCCAATCTTTTTGCAGTTTCTTCAGTTTTAATCTACAGGTCATAACCAATAGATTGTGGTCAGAGTCCACATCTGCGCCTGGAAATGTCTTACAATTTAAAACCTAGTTCCTAAATCTCTGTCTTACCATTATATAATCTGATACCTTTCAGTGTCTCCAGGGTTCTTCCATGTATACAACCTTCTTTTATGATTCTTAAACCAAGTGTTAGCTATGATTAAGTTGTGCTCTGTGAACAATTCTACCAAGCGGCTTCCTCTTTCATTTCTTAGCCCCAATCCATATCCACCTACTACGTTTCCTTCTCTCCCTTTTCTTACACTCGAATTCCAGTCACACATGACTATTAAATTTTCATCTCCCTACACTATCTGAATAATTTCTTTTATTTCATCATACATTTCCACACATGACTATTAAATTTTCATCTCCCTTCACTATCTGAATAATTTCTTTTATTTCATCATATATTTCTTCAATTTCTTCGTTATCTGCAGAGCTAGTTGGCAAATAAACTTGTACTAGTGTAGTAGGTGTGGGCTTCGTATCTATCTTGGCCACAATAATGCGTTCACTATGCTGTATGTAGTAGCTTACCCGCATTCCTATTTTCCTATTCATTATTAAACCTACTCCTGCATTACCCCTATTTGATTTTGTGTTTATAACCCTGTAGTCACCTGACCAAAAGACTTATTCCTTCTGCCACCGAAAGTCACTAATTCCCACTATATCTAACTTTAACCTATCCATTTCCCTTTTTAAATTTTCTAACCTACCTGCCCGAACAAGGGATCTGACATTCCACGCTCCGATCCGTAGAACACCAGTTTTCTTTCTTCTGATAACGACATCCTCTTGAGTAATCCCGGCCCGTATATCCAAATGGGGGACTATTTTACCTCCGGAATCTTTTACCCAAGAGGATGCCATCATCATTTAATCATACAGTAAAGCTGCATGCCCTCGGGAAAAATTACGGCCGTAGTTTCCCCTTGCTTTCAGCCGTTCGCAGTACCAGCACAGCAAGGCCGTTTTGGTTATTGTTACAAGGCCAGATCTGTCAATAATCCAGACTGTTGCCCTTGCAACTACTGAAAAGGCTGCTGCCACTCTTCAGGAACCACACTTTTGCCTGGCATCTCAACAGATACTCCTCCGTTGTGGTTGCACCTACGGTACGGCTATCTGTATCACAGAGACATGGAAGCCTCCCCACCAACGGCAAGGTCCATGGTTCATGTTGGGGATTCAGGAATAGAGAAATACAAATCCACAAATGAAATGAACAGGAAGTGCAGGGAAGCAAACGTGATATGTGTATTTTAAAAATTGTGGAGAAACAGAAAAAGAATTTATTGTTAGATGGCTTGACATAGCAGACAGGAAAGTCAAAAGAACCTTTTGTGAAATTAGAAGCAAGGGCAGTAACATAAAATGTGTAATAGGAATTACAGATTTCAACACAGAGGAGAGAGCTTATAAGTGGAAAGAGTACACTGAAGGCCTCTAAAACCGGAAGCACTTCTCTAACGACTTGATAGAAAAGGAAACAGGAGACAACAGGGAGGAGATAGGGATCATGTACTAGAGGCAGAATTTAAAATAGCTTTCTAAGACTTAATCTCAAATAAGGTAGCATCGATGGATAACATTTCACTGGAATTTTTGAAATTATTGGGGAAAGTGGTGACAATACGCAAATTCACGTTGGTGTGCAAAATGTATGAGACAGACGATATACCAATAGACTTCTGGAAAAACAAACTCCACGCAATTTCGAAGACTGAAAGAGCCGACAAGTGGAAGAATTATCGCACAATCAGCTTAAAGGCTCACGCATCCAATTTTCTGACAAAAACAGTATACAGAAGAAAGTAAATGAAAATTGAGAATCCGTTAGATGATATTCAGTCTGGCTTTAGGAAAGGTAAAGCAATAGAGAGACAGTTCTGATGTTACGGCTGATAATCGAAGCAAGACTGAAGAAAAATCTAGACATGTTCATAGCAATTTTCCATCTGGAAGAAGCGTTATACTATGAAAAACGGCGCAAGATGCCCGAAATTCTGATAATAGTGGGGGGAAGATGTAGGAAGACCGGTAATATATACAAGAACATGGAGGAAACAATAAAACTACAAGGCCAAGGAAGAAGTGCTCAGTTTAAAATGTATTAAGTCAGGGATGTAGCCTTTCGTCCCTACATTTCTGTCTATACATCGAAGAAGCAATGACGGAAATAAAGGAAAGGTTCAAGAGTGTGATAAAAATTCAACATGAAAGGATACCAGTTATAAAATTCCCTGATGAAATTGCTTCCCTCAGTGAAAGTGAAGAAGAATTACAGGATCAGATGAATTCCTTTGTGCTAGAAATTGCAGTACCCCAATACTACTGTTTACACCGGGCACGAACTAGGTGTTTATTCAGAATTTTTGGGGAGCAAGACTCAAAAAAATGGCTCTGAGCACTATGCGACTTAACTTCTGAGGTCATCAGTCGCCTAGAACTTAGAACTAATTAAACCTAACTAACCTAAGGACATCACACACATCCATGCCCGAGGCAGGATTCGAACCTGCAACCGTAGCGGCCGCTCGGTTGAAGCAAGATTCAGTCAGCATTTCTGCTAAATGTTCATGATGAGTAAGCCGTGGGCATTCTCAAGACGACAGACATGTTCTAAAGGCTGCATCTTATGATTCTGGTTTGACAAAGATTTGGGTGAGCAATTTTTTGTCCTTACACATCAAAGTATCACTCCAGAAGAAATGTACCATATTTTTAAAACATTAAATTTGTTTCCCTAGTTTAATATTTTTACAGCATGCTGGTAAATTTTCGAGAGAAAATCTCATTTTTCGCACAGTCTCCGTGACTTTTAACAGCCTTAAGCCGCTGTGGAACAAAGACCTGTATAGCTGCACGGTATCAGTGAAGGGACGCTTCTTTGAGCCACTGTTCAGCAACCTTCACAAGGGAGTCATCATATTCAAATCTCGTTCCGTAAAAGTGTTAGTTCTGTTTACTGAATAGGTTGTAATCTCATGGTTTCGGATTGTGGCTGCAGGATTTAGTGTTTCAGTTTTCGATGTTCTTGGTACCGTCCTCGCCCAAATCTTTTTCATCTTCAACCGTTTCAGTATTCTGCATACACTTGTTTCTCCTACTCCCACTTCGATTGACTGTCCATTCATTGTTACGCGTTTGTCAGCCAAAATGAGATTGTGAATACGCTGCACATCATCAGAAGTCTGTAAGTGATAGGTCAGCTCGTGAGAGGGAGGTCCCGACTACAGGCGTCCCCATCTTCACCTAATAATCTGCGGTCAACTGAACTATCGCTATACACCTATTTCAGCTTTTGTGGATATTTGCCACTGTCTCGTGCTCACGACACAGGAACTGAGTAGTAGAACCTTACTTCAGACGAAAATCAAGTGCTCCAGCCATCCTGACGGAGTGCTACGATAGCGTGACTTGTGGAAACAGTTTGAATTAAATTTGAATACTAGCAGGAAGAATGTTTCTATGACCTTTGGGAACAGCAAAGATATAGTGTGAAAGTTTTTGAAAGAAATGTTTTGCCCTTCTTTTCGAGTGTCCCTCGTATGAAGAACAAAACCATCAGGTGTATTTACCGGGTTTATTCGCACGCAGTCTGTTTCCGTTTTACAGTACACCATCTCCAGATCCTCTATGGTCCTGGATGATCACGTTGATACCGGAATGCTGTAGCCCCGAAATTGGTGTTATCCTCACTATTGGTAAGGTAGTCGTCTCGATATCCACTAGAAAATGGATGTACGGAGGACTTCTTGTCCGGGGCGCTTATTACAAGTTTATTTTCCTCTGGAGGTAGCAGCAATGCCACATACAAGAGACACACTTCACGCGACAATGCTTTTCACTCCTTTTGGCAGAGGAAAGACACTTCGGTTCTCCCAGAGCAGGATACAGTCAATTCAGCACTCCTCCCAATAATTCATTGGCTCTGCTCACTACTTCCGATACATTTGTTTGCAAATCCTAACTTGTCAATACTACGATTTCTTACACCCGTGTGGCTAGAAACGTAAGCTCCACCGCGACGTACGGTATTCGAGGCAGCTGTTTTAGATTTATGGGATTTCCTTCCTGCTGTCTGGACTCCCGTCTTCCTCCGCCATATTTCTCTTCCACCGGTCTGAACTTCAGCTCTCCTGCAGCAAAGAGCTCAAATAGAACGTGAACAGTGATTCACGGTGTCTGTAGCCCCCAATAACCAAGAAGAACGCTGAGTCTACCCAATGTCTCTGGAACTACAGCTGAGATATGGCTACCGACTGACTCGAGACTGACCTTATTTCCCGTTTTTCCTTAAATAACTTAATTTTGTTCACAGCTTCAGATGCCACAATGAGTAAATTTTTGCGGAAATGAGATGTTTCTTTTTTTGAGTTGCAGAATAATTCTGCAAGCAAAATGTGGAACTGAACTGACTATTATTCTCGATTAATGCATTTTATCTCCACATATTTCATACTACAGACACCATCAAGGGGGAATAATAACTGACATTTAGCTGCGTTACGCTGAACAAGCATTGAACAAAATCTGAGATTTCTTCCGACATTTATGAAACAGATTACACATACTTCATAATGGAATATGTAATGTGAAACACCTGCTCATGCCTGAAAACTAGACAAATTAACATGTGCTTCTTTCATACCGTTGTTGTGCATATTAGTCTAATTCCAGAGATGCGAAATGTAGGTGCGCTGATATCACGAAGCTACCCATTATTCCTCCTGATAGGTAGAAGCAGCACTCATCAGAACTTGCCCTAAATTGTTCTCCCCCCTCTTCGTAAAGGGATTCTACGCACCGATAATCTACGTGCAGTTGGGAGTTTTCTGCGCCATTTCCTCCTTTATCATCGTCACTGGAAGATTCTCATTCTCTAGGTGGGTTTTCACAATCAGAAGACTGCTCCAACCATTCAGTTATCTCCTCATCTGATAGTCCCCTACTCTGCAACATTGTAAGTATGAAATAAGCACCAAAATAAAAATGTGCGTCTCACAAGGAGGGATGTAGAACACTGAAAGAATAACAACGCGGGTGACCAATGGCCGATGATGTAAGAAACGCTGCTCCGCCAGACGTCTGGTTGTTGAAAAATGGCTTCATACCACTTGTGCCTGCGAAGCCCGATGGGAGAAAACGTGCCCCAACATAAAACCATTGATAAGTTTTTATAGTTTTCTTCCAAAAAGTTACGAATGACAATTTAGTAAAGTTCATAAAATTTCATTAAAATCAAATGTATTGTTACTAATAGACCAGCTATTATTCCTAACAGACAGGCTTCTGAGACTCGATGGTAGGTGAAGGTTTAAGAAATGTAACTCATGAGCTTGAGAAGTGACAAAACACTTCATCGGGAAATGCTTGATTATTACTCTTCAGTCTGAAACAATAACCAGATTCATCGAATGGAGACAATAAGAATTCCAGATTAAGAACGAACTACTTTCATTAGATAGGATATGAGGAAAATTAAGTAGTCTCCCACTTCTGCTGTTCAATTTACACATCGAAGAAGTAATGACGGAAATAAAACAAAGGTTGTGAGTGTGATTAAAATTCAAGGTGAGAGGATATCAACAATAAGAACGCCCGATGACACTGCCATCCTTAGTGAAAGTCAGGAAGAATTGCAGGACCCGGTCAATGGAATGAGCTGTCTAATGTGCACACATTATAGACTGAGAGTAAACCGAAGAACGACGAAATTAATGAGAAATAGCAGAAATGACATTAACAATAAATTTATCATCAAAATTAGGGAACGTAAAGTGGATGAAATGAAGGAATTCTTGTACCATGGAATCAAAACAACATTGTAATGATAGAATGCTGACTGTCTCATTGACAGATTGAATCGGTCGATGCACTGTCCTATGCCGTTTTGGAACTATTTGCGGGGTTTGCTGTTTTTGCAGGGCAGAGTGGTTTTCTTATTCTATCTATCCGTCACTACCGTTTCTTCATTCTTTTCAAGATTTATGAGAACATTATGTGGTAATTTTATCCAAGAACATGTGCACTGCATAAAGCATCGTGATATTTGTTGCAAACAGTTTAAATAAAAACGAATAAAGTGAAGTGTCTTGTAAAATAAAATAGTCTAATGAAACAAATTATAACAAGAATAAAATATATTGTCAACAATATCAGAAACAAGGAGAACTTTAATTTAGTTTTCCAGGTAAATATCCAAATACCTATCTTTGGTGTAAGATTGTCTTTAGTCATGAGTACACGTTAATACGGCATGTATTTTAAAATTCAGTTACCTGTTGTAGATGGAGCCAGACATGCCTGATTCAGATTGTTCCAAGTTGTAATAGTGGGAAGTTTTGTACAATAGAGAAAGACACTTGTTGAAGTCCCGAGTGTCAACAATATTTACTTTGACAAAAGTTTAAATGAAATTCAACGAAATGGGTCGTCAAGTTAGAAACCAAACCTGTCTATAGTCGTAGAAATGAAAAACCTAGATCTGAGCAATGGAGTGTTGAAATTGTCACTGCAACCCCAGGACTGCTGAAGGCTTAATAAGATAAGTAATTAAACAATTTCTTTTTACCATCACTACTGTTAAAATCTGTGCTGAAGTGCAATGCTAACTTCATTCAAGCTTGTAGTGGGTGGTGGCTTTAGATGATGACGGATGAGACAAGAAGTATATAAAAATCAGACTAGAATTAGTGAAGAATGCATTCCTGGCCAAAAGAAATTTAGTGGTACTAAACATCAGCCTTAATTTCACGAAGAAATTTCTGAGAACGTACGTTCCCAGCACAGCGTGTCACGATAGTGAATCATGAATTGATGGAAAACTGTAAAAGAAGACAATCGAAGTGTTTGAGATTTGGTGCTACAGAAGGTGGTGGAAACTTCCATGGACTAATAAGACATGACGAGGTTCTCTGCTGAATTACTGAGGAGAGCAATATATGGGAAACAATGACGGCCGGTCGCTGTGGCCGAGCGGTTCTAGGCGCTTTAGTCCGAAACCGCGTTGCTGCTACGGTCGCAGGTTCGAATCCTGCCTCGGGCATGGATGTGTATTAAGTCCTTAGTTAGGTTTACGTAGATCTAAGTCTAGGGGACTGATGATCTCAGATGTTAAGTCCAATAGTGCTCAGAGCCATTTGAACCATCTGGAAACACTGACAACAATAAGTGACAGGATGATACACGTAACATACATGTTAAGGCGTCATGGAGTGACTTATTCAGGATGTTTCAACTTCACCTACAGATGGGTTTTGTGCAACTCACAACACATTCAAGTACCACGCACAAGAACATATTTTCTTGCTCGCTACTCGCAAAGTATCACTGCTACAGAAAAGATTAAAGGACCTATTTGTAGCAAAATTTCATGTAGTTAAATTTTGTACTGGGATAGGTTTCTGTTACACGCTGTAATTTTCCATTTATTCAAGAAAAACGTACAAAAGGGACCTTCAAATGAGTTTTTCTTGAATAACTCGGAAACTACGACATCCATCGAAAACGTATCCTCGTACGAAAGTTAATTACATTAGATGCCCTAAATAAAAGTCATGTTCATGTTTTTTTCGGGGTTAATATTTTGCATGTAACGAGCTAGCGAATATGAAAAAGTGACATGAGGTTTCTGAAGGTGTTGTAGGTTGCATAAAATCCATAGGGAGGGACAGCTGAATCACCCTGTACAGTTCTGGAGGGAACTGTAAAGCGTAACAAACTGTAGAGGAAGAGAAAGATTGGAATGTCTTGAACAAATTATTGAAGTTGTGTGTAAATGCTATTCTAATATGAAGAAGGTAGCACAAGACAGGAATTCGTGGTAGGACTTAAAGGATAGAAACTGAAGCTCCAAAGAAATTTGTATAAGCATGTGTATTCAGATACAGAGATATGTAAACAGGCAGAATACGGTGCTGCGACCGGTAACGCCTATATAAGACAACAAGTGCCTTGGGCAGTTCTTAGATCGGTTACCGCTGTTACAATGGAAGGTTATCAAGATTTAAGTGAGTTGGATAGTGGTGTTACAGTTGGCGCAAAAACGATGAGACACAGCATCTCCAAGTTACTGATGAAGAAGTGACTTTCCCATACGCCCATTTCACGGGTTTACGGAAACATGAGCTCTTCGATATCGCTGCAGTCGGAAAACGGTCCTGCAAGAACGGGAGGAAGAACCGACTGAAGTGAATCGTTCAACGTGACAGAAGTACAACGCTTCCTTAAATTGCTGCAGATTTCAGTGCTGGGCCATCAACAACTTTCAGCGTGCGAACCATGCAACGAAACATAATCTATATGGGCTTTCGGAGCCAAAGGCCCAGTCATGTATACTTGATGACTGAACGACACAAATCTTTACTCCTCGCCTGTGCCCGTCATCATCGACATTGGAACCATGTTACCTGGTCGGACAAGTTCGTGTACGGGTCTCGAGACAACCTCATGAATCCCTGGGTCCAGCATGTCACCGGATGACTGTTCTAACTGGTGGAGGGTCTGTAACTGTGTGGAGCATGTGCAGCTCGAGTGATATGGGACCCCTGATGTCCGCCTGCTTAGTTGGATGGTAACTGGGCTCGCCTCCCATAAAGCCTGACCCGGGTTTGATTCCCCGCCTTGTTGGGGATTTTCTCCGCTCGAGCACTGGGTGTTGTCCTCATCATCATTTCCTCCTCATCACCGGCGCACAAGTCGCCCAGTGTGGCGTCAACTGAAATAAGGCTTGCACTTGGCGGCCGAACTTCCCCGGATGGGGCCTCCCGGCCAACGTACGCTCATTCCATTTTCGGAACCCCTGATACGTCTAGACACGACTCTGACAGCTGACACGTATGTAAGCATCCTGTCTGATCACCTGCATTAGTTCATGTCCATTGTGTATTCCGGCGGACTTGGGCAATTCCAGCAAGACAATGCTACATTCCACGCGTCCAGAATTGCTACAGTGTGGCTCCAGGAACACTTTTATCAATTCAAACACTTCTGCTGGCCACCAAACTCCCCAGATACGAACATTATTGAGCATATCTGGGATGCATTGCAACGTGCAGTTCAGAAGAGATCTCTTACGGATTTAAGGACACTCCTAAAGGGTTCCTGGTACCAATTCCTTCTAGCACTGTTGCAGACATTAGTTGAGTCCATGTCACGTGTGTTGCGGCACTTCTACGTGATCACTGGGATCCTACACGATATTAGGCTGGTGTGCCAGTTTCTTTGGCGTTTCAGCGAATAACAAACAAATGACAATTTTGGGTGTGTGGTGTTTTAATACGAGGAGGTTAGGACCGAAGAGCATTTTATGACGAACTACCTAAAACTAGTCAGAAGACTGATGACTAAAGAAAAGAGTGGCAACTTTATTGAAGGAATCGTTCAACCTACAGGAGAGGGTATGTGGATAACCAACGAAATTCAGTGGGTCCTACCTGTCGTATATATGTAGCCTCTTTGAATAGTAATCAAAACGTTCTCACTCCTTGTATCGAATCCTGTCTTACTGAAATTTTGAATAATGATCACCAGCAATAGTAGCGGAAGATTTCTGGCGTAAGAGCACTTTCGTCAAAGAGGGCAGAGGAGTGAACTGAGGTTCAGGGCACACCGTCGCCCGTGCAGTCGCAAACTGCTCCTAAGAAGCGGAAGAAACAGCAATGATCAGCGACATCAGGGTGCATAAGGAAATGGAAACCATTGCATTACAGACACATAACGTGTATCCGCTGAAAGTGAGGCCTTTAATGAAAAAGTGTCATGAGGATCTAGCAGTTGGCTGTAGATTCCGGACTAGCCACTATGCGGATCCCCGGGAGAGGACTGCCAAGTGGGAGATAACCATGAGAAAAAGATTGAACAACCAATAAAAGGATCACTCCTGCAACTACCATTTCTATGCCGACGACATCCAATTGTACATGAGTGCAAGCCCCAAGAACATTGCTGACGCAGTAGCGAGTATGAACGCAGATCTTTGCTCTGTTTCTCGATGGGCACAGAACGTAGGTCTGAAACTAAACCCCAAGAAATCCCAGGTCATACTTATATCTCATCCAAAGTTAATCAGCCGGTACTTTCGCGAAACAGTCCCTCAAATACTCCTCAATGGTTCCCAACTACCATACCAAAAAACAGTAAAAGACCTTGGAATAATCTTGGATGAACACCTAAACTGGGAAGAATAAACAGTCACAGCTTGCCGGAAATCGTTCTCCTCCCTACATGCAATTCAGAAATTTAGAAAAATATTGCCAACCCATGTTAAACAAAAATTAATTCAAACACTAGTCTTGCCAAATCTTTACTACTGTGATGTAGTTCAACACGGCACAAATAGTGAAAATTCTAGATGCTTCGAGCTAGTGATGAATGGTTGCGTTAGATACGTGTGCAATATTCGGTTGTATGATCAAATCAGTCCTTCATACTCCCAGCTAGGTTGGATACGCCCACATACGGCACGCGATCTCCACACGATGTGCTTACTTCATCGATTTCTTAGCCATTGGTGCCCCCAATACTTATCTTCTTACATTAAACACCTATCACCATTCCACAATCGCAATACCAGATCGGATACGTCTAGCATCTTGGCTGTACCTTTACATAACACAAAATCTTTCTCCGTGTCATTTTCCATCTCAGCCATACGACTATGGAACGCGCTCCCCAGTGATCTGCGTCTTATCCAGAACCACTCAACATTCAAGAGGGAACTCAAACTTACATATTAGGGACGGTATAGCCACCATTGTTGTGCCCTTCTCATCTCTTTCTTTCTCCTCTCCATCACAACTTCGAATTTTACCATTCTATTTCTCTTCCTCTAACCTATCTACCTCTGATATATCTCTTTCACCCCATTCTATCGTCTTATGTCTCTGCTCGATGAGAATAACTCACAAGCTGCAAGAACATAACGAGAAAGTTCCCAACATTCACAAAAGAAAAGTATGTTTACTTTCATATACATAGTCATTACTATTATTATTATTATTTTCATTATTATTCTTGATTGTTATAATTATTTTTTGATTTTTATAATTATCATTGTACTACTGTTATAATCTCTATTTTTTCTTTAACATCAATAGTGTATAATACGTTATACGTCCTTAATGTTCTGTAGAAACTGTAACTCGTTCAATCTGAGTATGCCTGGTTAGGTGTAAGAGAGGGCCTGAAGGCCCTAATCTAGCCAGGTAAAATAAATGCATAAATAAATAAATAAATAATGTTAAACGAGTCGAGGTGTGGTTTGTCACTTGGTTGGACGTGATAATGAAGGTAGAATATCTGACAAGAAAATGCCAACGCTTTATCTAGATATAGTGAGCGTCTGTGTAGTGAAACGGAAAGAAGACAGGGATTTCTGTTCACATGAGTAAAGGGTAACTGCAGCATAAAATGGCGTATCGAGAAAATAAAAAGAGATAGAGAAAATGGATGAGGCTACTGAACGGGTATAAAACTGTCATGGAACACTGAAATGCGATCGTAGCTGAAGTTGTAGAACAAAGGAGCACCGGAGAATATGGGCCTCATAGTAGACATACGAGAGGGGAAAGATTAATTGAGTTCTACAATAAATTTCAATGTAAATAGCGAGTACTCTGGTGAAAAATCACAAGAGGAGGAGGTATGCTTGGAAAAGGGCTGGCGATACGGCAATATTTCAATTAGGTTACATCATCGTCAGGCAGAGATTCCAAAATCAGATACCGAATTGGCGTACCCAGTTGCAAATACAGTCTCAGGTCACTATTGGGTAATGATGAAAATTAGGCTGAAGTTTAAGAGACAAATCAGTAAGGATCAGTGTTCAGGGAAACGGCTTACGGAAGTACTAAGGAATGAAGAAATGTCCTTGAAGTTCTGTGAGTTTATAGATACAGCTACAATGAATAGCACAGATGAAGGGAATCAATAAATAGCTCTGTTGAAGAGAAACGCAAGTCTCTAAAAAGAGGAAACACAGAAGTTGAAGGGAAAAACACAGGTGCAACGTACTTAACCTCTAAGAAACCAAGAGTAACAAATGAAGCATATATAAAAATATACAGGGAAATTCAGGAATACATAAATACAAGTAACTTAAGAATGAAATAAACAGGAAGTGCAGGGAATTCGAAATGCCTACATGAAAAATGTAAAGAAATAAAAAAAAGGTATGATTATCGGAACGACTTTCCTAGCATACAGAAAGGTGAAAACATGCTTCTTGAAATTAAAAGCAAGGGCGGCAACGTAAACAGTGCATTGGGAATTACACTGTTAAATGCGGAGGAGAGAGCGGATAGAGTACGTTCAGGGTCCGTATGAAAGGGAGGACTTGCCTGGTGACGTGACAGGAGAAGAAATAGAAGTTGATAGGGAAGAGATATGAGATCCAGCATTAGGATCAGAATTCAGAAGATCATTGGAAGAGATAAAATCAAATAAGGGAGAAGTAACAGACAACATTCCATTGGAATTTCTAATATGATTGTGGGAAGGTACGACAATGCTACTATTCACGTTGGTGTGTAGAAAATGTGAGTCTAGTGATATAGCATTAGACTTTCGTAAAAACATCATCCACACAATTCCGATGACTTAAAGAGCCGACAAGTGCGAGAATTATCGCACAATGAGCTTTTCAGCACATACATCCAAGTTCCTGACAAGAATTATACATAGAGGAAAGGAAAAGAAAACTGAGGAGCTGTTAGATGCTGATCAGTATGGTTTTAGGAATAGCAAAGGTATCAGAAAGGCAGTTCTGATACGGTGGTTGATAATGGAAGCAAGACTGAAGAAAAATCAAAACACATTCATCGGATTCATACGACAGTAAGAGTTTAACAACGTAAAGTGCTACGAGATGTTCGAAATCGTGAGGACAATGGGGGGTACGTTAAAGGGAATCACGAGTAATATATAACCTGTACAAGTAGGCCTACTGAAAGGGAACATTAAGACTGGAAGACAAAGAACGGTTCGCACGGATTCAAAAGGGTGTAAGACAGGGGCGTAGTCTTTCACCCCTCCTCCTCAACTTTTAGTAGCATATAAAAGAAAGTTTTATTAGTGGAATTAAAAGTCAAGGTGGAAGGATTTCACTGTTAAATTTCGCTGATGACATTGCTAACCTCAGCGGAACTGAAGAAGATGTGAAAGATTTGTATAAAGGAGTGAACAGTTTACTGAGCACAGATTATGGACTGATTGTGAATCGAAGAAAAACGAAAGTTGTGAGATGTGGCAGAAACGAGAACAGCGAGATACTTAACATAATCGTTTTTGATCACTAAGTGGATGACGTTGAGAGATCCTGCTACCTAGGCAGTAAAATAACCCGTAATGGACAGAGCGAGGAGGACATAAGAAGCTAACTAGCACGGGCAAAAAAGCGATTCCTGGCCAAGGGAAGTCAGCTAATATAAACATAGTCTTAATTTGAGGAAGGAATTTATGAGAATGTACGTCTGCAGTACAGCATTGTATTGGAGTGAGCATGGACTGTGGGAAAAACTGGAACAGAAGAGAATAGACGCATTTGAGGAATGTTGAAAATTAGGTGGACTCGTTAAGTACGGAATGAAGAGGTTCACTGCAGAAGCGGCGGGGGAAGAAATATACTGGTAATACTGACAAGAAGAATGTACAGGATAATAGGGGATCTGTTAAGACATCAGGGAATAATTTCCATGGCACTAGAGGGAGCTGTAGAGGATAAAAACTGTAGAGACAGACAGAGACAGGGATAGATGGAGCAAATAATTGAGAACGTAGTTTGCAACTTTGTACTCTGAGATGAAAAGGTTGGCAGAGTAGAGGAATTCGTGACAGGCCATATCTAACAAGTCATAAGACTGACGTCTCAATTCAAAAAATAAAAATAAAAAAGAACGGAGGCTTACCGCTAGTCATTTTTTTCCAAACAGTATACCGAAATGGAATGCAGAATGGTGGATGAAGGGTTGGGAGATGGATATACGGTAAGGACATTCCGCCAGACGTCGTAAGGTGACTTGCGGAGTTACAGGAAGATGTAGGTAACATGGATTTATTATCCATTGCCATATACGCTGTAGTTTGGATAGCTGCTGCGTCACATGACTTGTAAACGTCACGCTCTAAACAACTATTATAGCGGGTGAGGGGGTTGTGTGCAGAGACAAGGAACGATGTACCACATGATGGACCTCCACTATCGTCTTTCTGCCACGTCAGCCTTCAGCACGTCCTTTAGAGTGTGTATGAAACTTTTATCAAAAATGGTTCAAATGGCTCTGAGCACTATGGGACTTAACATCTGAGGTCATCAGAATCGTAGAACTTAGAACTGCTTCAACCTAACTAACCTAAGGGCATCACGCACATCCATGCCCGAGAGAGGATTCGAACCTGTGACCGTAGCGGTCGCGCGGTTCCATACTGATGCGCCTAGAACCGCTCGGCCACACGGCCAGCAAACTTTTATCATTGATTTTAAAGTTTGTTTGTGCATTGTGAGGGTATTTGATATTGTGGAGTCCATCTCTACGCTTTATTCCTGTCATAACGTGATTTTTGTCACGGAGATTCCGGCAATAACTTCGTTTTCCCGATGAAGGATTTATCCTTACTTCGGTTTTCAGCGGATTTGATTCGTCTTGTCCAACTTCCCGAGTGACAATCGTCGATATTCTGTGTACTGCCTTCTGGGTCGATGCGGAGCGCCGTTGACGTTCCTGAGCTCGCGGAAAGACTGAAAGTGTAGTCGTTCTACAGACCTTTTCCTCACAACTGCTTCCTAGTATCTAGGATTACAGGAGGATTCAGGATGGAATCAGAAACAGAAACAATGGTCCACTGTGCACTTACCCAAGTTTTCACAATTACCACACGGTAGGCCACGTCTGGGAGAGGATGGCTTGCGACAAAGCTGCACACGCCGGCCGGAGTGGCCGTTGCCGTTCTATGCGCTACAGTCTGGAGCCGAGCGACCGCTACGGTCGCAGGTTCAAATCCTGCCTCGGGCATGGATGTGTGTGATGGTGATGTCCTTAGGTTAGTTTAATTAGTTCTAAGTTCTAGGCGACTGATGACCTCAGAAGTTTCATAGTGCTCAGAGCCATTTGAGTCATTTTGAACAAAGCTGCACACTGGTCGTACTGCAAAGTATTCTCTATCTCTGTACATAACGCATTACGAACCATAACCTGCTGCAGTTGCAATACTGTAATTCACTGGTGGAAGTAAGGAGGTGGGGGACACAGTAATCACTTAAGACGAGTGTTCCGCAGCAGGTGAAAACACAAGGCCGGTGAGTTTGTCGACAGGTCTCAACAGACATCTCCCCACGGGGAGCGGGGGCGCCTGTTGCGGCCACCTGTCCTCGGACGCCTGTCGTCCCAGAAGGCTCCTAGAAGAGAGTGGTGCGACGTCGACCCCTCGGCGTGATCGATGGGCGGCCGTAGTCGCACCGCGCGGCCCGACCCAAGGCACGGGCAGAGGCAGTGGCAGCTCCAGCCACAGCCACCGGCCAGGATGCCAATATCGTATTTCTTCCACAGCGGCGGCGCGCAGCGGCAAACACGCTCCAGGAATATTTTTGCAATATTTCTGATTTACGTGGATTATGAATAACGATAGCGCGGCCTCCCATTCACTGGAGCGCCTACTGGAATAGCCTCGGGCCCGAGCGAGAGTAACGTTTCCTCTCGCGGGGTAAAAGGTGTGACAGCGCCTGATTGCGGTTTCCTCTATCCCCGAAGCCACAAAATCCATTTCTGTCGTACTTTACTAGCTAAAGCCTCTCTCTCTCTACTAATGTTCTTTGTAGTTTAAATTTGGGAGAGCAGACACGGCTGGAAGAAGATATGAAAGTGGGAAGGTAGATGTATATCGAATAATTAATTATTTAAGGAATCACAACAATTAGCCGCTATCCCACTGGATTTATATTATTCTTACTTACTCTGTCCACTGAAGGTGGCTGTTTATAGCGAAAACAGGGATATGCAAGAATAATAAAAAGCCAATGGGATTGCAACTGACTGTTGTGTTACTATCCTTCCTTAAAAATTTCCTCGGTCGCTCCCAACAATGGTTCCTTAGTGAATCAAAGCTGATTTACAGTAGGAAACTTTCATCAGTCTAGAGGTTATTGTAAAACGAATGATGATTTATAGCTCGCTGCTCTTATTAGCACTAGCTGACAATGTTGACAATACACAGAGGTGTTCTCCTTCTGTTGATATAAGTGAAGTAGGACGTCTTAGCGCACCTGGACGCTCCGCATACGACTTCGATTTGTGCTTTTAAGTCGGTCAGAGATATGACATCAGCTTCTGTTGACCGTATAGCAGAGTCACCACTGCGCGAAATGCTGAAAAGTCAAAATGAATAAGTAAATAAATAAGTAAATTAACACCTGTTACGGCCAACCACTACGGCATGGACGAGAATAAAAATATTGATTAAGGAAGTGTACAGTTTGTTTCTTGCGCTTCAGTTTATGATTGCAATAACATTGTTCTCAGACTATCGCTTTCGGTTAGTGGTGACAATTTTCCCGTCCGTTTGAAACAGCTGTCCCAAAACTTTTTCACAGCAGGCAGGATAACTGACAAAATGACGAGCGTGAGCTATATCATCATTCTGTACATTGCTCGCAAATCGGAAGCATAGCTCTGGGGAAAAAGACGAAAACCAAATTCACCATTTACTGTTGAACTTTGGTGAGTGAGTGATATGCAGTGCACAAAAACAGGGACAACCTACATATTTATTCACTAAAGAAGTTATCAATCAAGGACTTCAGCAAAAACATAGTTACATCAAATCTAGTTTGCACATATCTGAATCTCATAAACTGTGCAGCATAAAGCGTTAGTGGGATTTGTGAAACTGCGGTTTGCCTTTAAACATAATATCTGTGTACAGTTTCATGTTGTTGGCGATTCAAGAGAGCTGTTTTCAAATATTCATCAGTCACTCTTGTTTCGTACGCAGACTTCACATACTCCATTTGTGAAAATGTTTGCACAAAGACATAATGTGTTCTAAATACTGATTTCATAGCAGCGGCAAATACCTTCCCTTTCGGAGACTCATCATCAGCTATGTAGCGGTAAAATTCAACAAGCTTTTCTTGTCTGTGCTTCTCTTTCAACAACGCATTTGCTTGCAAATCAATGATCTCGAGCTGTAGCTCAAAGTTATGTGAAACGAATTGTGGAAGAGAACAGTGTCACTTTCAGTTCTGTGTAGATCTGAAAATATCTCCAAAACTGCTTCCTTAAACAGCGAATAAGACTTTTTGGGAAACCTAAGGTAGCATGTTTGGGGATCGTAGTAGTAAACACTCTGAAAAAGTAAAAGTGATAAAACATTTCTCCTTCCAGGTGTACTTCAGACAGTGATGACAACTTACTCCTAAATTCTTTGATGATTCTGTGGAGATCAGATACGATGTTGTTCTTTCCCTGAAATTTAAAGTTTAGTTCGTTGTTTGGTGGGTGGGGGGGGGGGGGGGGGGTGACAACTTCAAAAGCATGACAGTATCTGATAGCTGTACATCAGCTCTATCTTTTTTACTGTGAAAAATATCTGTTTCGTATCGGAGCTCGTAACATCAAAAAAGTACTTTACTGCAGCTGAACCCCGTGTTACGTGATAAGCCAAATAACAGAAAGTTTCCAGAAAACACGTCTGGAAATGACTGTGATTGTGTGTATGTTCCCAAATGAAGTCCACTGCAGAGACGACCAGTTTCAGTACACAAGAGATATCTAAGTCTCTCACAGAGTGCTTGCTGACGTCTGAGTATATGAACACAATGCCCTATATTTGAAAATTCTCCAACTGAGTGCTGAACTGCCAAACCGGACCCTTCTTCTCTCCAGCCTTGCATTTTCTTCCATAAACTGCACCACTGCAAGTTTACTGTAACCCTCACACCCTTACATTGACGATTTAATACAGAAGTTGCCTCGCTATTCAATTCTCATGGTTCCATGCCGACTTTTCCCCGATGTTGCAAAACTTTTTTCATCTCCATAGAAATCTCTTTTCCGTTTGTTGTTCCACCCATACAGATACCAGCTCTTCCTTTATCTGTATGTCTAAACTGATACCACGAATGAACACGAGAAGTTGTGACGTACTCGAGTGATCATTAGGCTCATCCAGCGCCAGAGAATAGCACAGGCCCTAGCTTTCTCGGGTATCTATAGCACTGTGTTCTCTACGAACATTTCTCCATTTAGGCCTGACGAAGCAACAGTGGTTCAAAGTTACATGAATAGAGAACAGGTTCCGTTTCAGATTTTTGATCAATACTGGCGCATTTCGCGAAGTTAGTGCTTCTTAAGCCTATGTAGAACAGCTCAGACCGCATTATTCATATGTAAAAGCCATTGATATGGGCCGCGCGAAGTAGCCACGCGGTTAAAGGCACCATGCAGTGATTGCGCGGCGTCTCCCGCTGGAGGTTAAAGTCCTCCCTCGGGCATAGATGTGTAGTTTAAGTAGTGTGTAAGCCTAGGGACCGATGACCTCAGAAGTTTGATTCCTTACGAATTCACACATATTTGAATATTGTGTGACAGTGTTAAAACGAAAAACGCAATCGTCAAATGTGGACAAAGGGAAACCAAAAATTGACAGCATGTGTTGGGAAGATACGTTCTCTCCAATTTCTTCTGTTCTCTGTAGAACTGAACTTGCAGAAAGCCCGATACTGGTGGTCGTATTATGGACATCACGTATCTTGTGTTCGTATCTACACTGACACTTTACTAATGGCCGTAACAGGGTTATGGTTTGTCACGCTATGAATCTGATTCCTAGGGGATGGTAAGAGGAACAGGTGTCGGGGCTGGCACTGTTTCCCGCTTATAGACCTATAACTACCATTATGGCCGCTGGCACCAATCACAGAGGGCCGAAACGACCGTGCGCGGAAGATGAGTTGCCATCGCTAAACGGTTTTCCGTGTTTAGCCGTTTATATGCACTATTTTCTAACATAAACGCGTCACGGATTCATTTACAGCAAAGTTTACTGAGTTCGTAAATTACATATTATTTTAAATTCATATATTTCAGAGCGTAGGTTTTCAGGCTACCTTGACTACGTTGACAGATGTTTTATTTCACAATGACACCGAAGATTGTACTGTTTCAGAAAGAAATACTTTTGTTGCCATCAGGGAAGCAGTGTTCTGCGCCTTTATTTCCACAAAGAAGTACTTTATTCCCCTACTTCACTGAAAACGCAACACTCGGCGTCCACTTTTCTTTTATTAGCAGCCGCAATGAAGGATAAACTAAACACGATAGGAAAATAAAAAAGAAAATGAATTATAAACATAAGTAAAATGTTGGGTTAGTGCCAAATATGCAAGCATTACAATAAACGAGAATATCTTAACACAATAATTCAAAATTGAACATAGTACCAGGAGGTCTCCGCAATCTCCTAGTATTCTAAACATAACGGTTAAATTTTAAAATGCGTCACAACTTCCCGTTTTCCATACGTTTTACGTAGCAAATTCCAGTTCCGTCGGAGCGCCAGATGAACTGACGTCGCTGCCCGGATTCGACCCACGGACCGTAGTCAGGTGACTCCTGGTTTACAGCGTATCCTAAAATAATAAAATAATATAGCATCGTCAACTGACATAAACAAAGTTAGCTAGTTATGTTGGACGAAGAGTCAGACAAGGATGCTTTTTGTAGCCATTCCTTTTTTCAAATTTGTCGTAGATATCGTAATGGTAAAAACTATCAGCAACTCCAGCATGGGCTTACGGATCTTCAGTTAGCTGACGAATTAGCCTTTCTGGCAGCAGCCCCACAAAATTTACATCCAATCACTAACAAGCTGATTGGAATGGCCAGTTCTGTAGCGCAGAAATAAATACTAATAAAACACAAATTATGTGCATAGAGAGTGGAAATGTATCTTCTCAAATTATAGTGCAACAGAAGGCACTGGAAAATGTTGACTGGTTTCCATATCTCGGCAGCCTTCTCTCTAATAGCGAGGACGTAGATGTAGCCACTACCAGCAGAGCTGGTGATCCCTATGGCAGTTAGACTGTACAAGCGTGTCCACAAAACTTCGGTAGTACTCTATCACCCTACCCATGTGAAACCCGGAAAATGTAAATAAGAGCAGCACACAAACTTAATGATTTTCATCAACGATGCTTGTGGTGAATTTTGAAATCAGCTATCGCAACCACGTTCCGATTGGTGAAGTGCTGAGTAAAAGTGAGCTATGCAGTCTGCACTAATTTGTTGCTGAAAGAAGAGTGAAGCTCGCGAAGCATGTTCCACGCATGTACGATGGAATAATACCGAAATCGGTACTGTTGTGGAAAGCAACGATTGGATACGGAAGTGGAGTAGGATCTCGTAACACTCGAAACGAACTTGCAAACATTGTTCGATGCGTGAATATGAAATATGAGGAAGCTGAGAACCTGAAAGCTGGTCGATTTCGCTGCGGAAAACTTGTTGCCCGATATAGCATTGGAACTGGGCCTAAGTCATACAGTGGAATACAAGAACAGACTTCTTTCGTCTACAGAGCAAGGCTGACTTTCTAGTTAATATTCATTCATATAGCATTCAAAGCAGTCACAGGAATATCCGACAATAGTATTTCTCTTATGTACTTCGAGCTAAGAGTTATAATTTCATTATCAAGACACAACGCGTCTACTTAGCGCATGATCGATTAATATTTTGCCAATGAATATTTTAACTCAACTTTAAAACTTGTAAAACTTCTAAATTCCTGTCATTGAAATGTGTGATGGAAATTTGTTAGTAGATTTCGCCTTACTCTGAAATGTTTTAAAATTAAAATAAAATAATCATAGATAATGATGCAGCGTTCTACGAACATGACATTCCAATTTAGTTCGTCCTTTCCTCATTTCACTCCATCGACAGACTCATAGTAATGACTTTCAGAATCGTTTGTGGTTTCCCGAATGGTGTCTCCGAAAACTACGAAGTAATATGGCCTTACTCTGCAAGATTTCGTTTGCAGATGAAGCACCGTTCACAAACCATAAGCAAAACAATCGCCGCAGTTTGTCCCCTCATCAATCGAAAATTCATGGTGACGGATAGGATGAACAACAACCTTGTTCTGTAAATGTTTGATGAGATTTCCAATGTGGGCTTTACAAGGATCTAATCGGTTCATTGGTCCCGTTTTATTGATGGGACTCTAAGACTCACCGACATCTACAGTTCTTAAAACACATAGGACGGAAGTTATTGGAATAAATCCCACTGGACAAATGATTCCATCAAGTAGGAACTTCTCTTAGCCGAGAATGTCATTTTTGCCAGTATTAGGCTGCTTTTTGTGTGCCACTTGCTTCGTGCGTCATGGATTTTTTTTGCTTCTAAGTAGCAGGATTTCTTATCTTCATTTACCTTGTCACCATCAGTTATGAAGTTAAGTTTCTCGCTGTTCTTATTTATGCTACTTCGCATTTTTTTCGTCTTCCTTCGATCTACTCTCAACCCACACTCTGTACTCATTATACCATTTCACTCAGAAGATCCTACAACTCCCCGTCACTTTCACTGAGGAGAGCAATGTCATCAGCGAATCTTATTGATAGCCTTGCATCTTTCCGCTCTTGAACATTTCTTTTAATTCCATAATTGCCTCTTCGTTGTATACATTGAACAGTAGGGGGTGAGAGTCTTACACTCCCGTCCTATTCACTTTTTAATCCGAGCACTTCGTTCTTGGTCTTCCGCTCTCATGATTCCTCATTCTTCTATATACTGTACATTAGCCTTCTTTCCCTACCACTTACCCCATTTTTTTCAGAATTCCGAACATTTTGCGCCATTTTACACTGCTTAACGCTTTTTCCAAGTCAACAAATTCTATGAACATGTCTTGATTTTTCTTCAGTGTTGTTTCCGTTATCAACCGCAAAGTGATAAGAGGCTCTCTTGTGCATTCATCTTTCCTCAAACCAAACTAATCGTCATTTAACGGATTGTTAAGAATATCTCGCTTTACATAATCACGAATGCGGACGTACCCTAAGATGAAATGTTATGCTCTGATATTGATGTTGTGACTGAAACTGAGAGTTTCACTTTGCGGCTCTTGCGCATTCTCCTATTGATTTCCGTGAAATACTTTACAGGTGTGCAGGTAATGCTTGTGGCATTGTATTTATTTTCCAAAATTAATCTCAAGTAATCAATTCGTGAAGAAAAGATATTACAGTAATGAATATAATAGTAATGAGTATTATAATATAGAACAAGTAGAATCAAGAAAATCTTTTGAATTCAACTCGATTAAGAAATACCATTATTATTCTTGTTCCACATATTAAAGTAACTTCTATCCAAACCGTATTTTTTCAGCCAAGTTCCTTACAACAGTTCAGATGTTCTGTGAAGATAAAACTGCACATTCGCTGTATGCCTACTCTCTCGCAGTTGGTGGCAACCGTAATATCACGGGGTTGCCACTTGAAATATTGTTTCCCTTGATGAAATGAACTCAAGAACGTAATGCTTTAGTATCAGAGAGTGAACAAAAACAGTTTACTGCAAATGATTACACAAGATAAGTAACTTTTATCTTTTATGGTACAACACTTGCCGGCGAAAGGCAAAGGTCGCGAGTTCGAGTCTCGGTCCGGCACACAGTTTTAATCTGCCAGGAAGATTCGTATCAGTGCACACTCCGCTGAAGACTCAAAATCTTATTCTGGAAACTTTTATCTTCTATACTTTGCTTTCTGACAAAATTCACACTAGCTGACATGATTCTCCAATCAGCCGCTCAAGAGAGTTCTTCATCGGTAGATACGCTTATGTGTGCTATTATGGGAACAGTCGAATTTTGCGTGCTGCCCGTACAAAGACACAGACCACAAAGGGTAAAAGATTACAGAAAGCGAGAGTCTCGTATCGGTGTAAATAAGTGCTTGACAATTTAATATTTTTACAGTGGTAACCTATTAGTCGTCGATTAATTAGTCGAGTAAAATTTACATAAATTAACATGAAAATGGTAGTGCACCCTACATCTGATCGTTCACAAGGACTACATGAGTGAGAACAGCAGACAGAATGTTGATATTGTGTTTCTTGACTACCTCAAGGAATTACACTGATTTTCAACGTCATGTAGAAAACTGGTGTTATGTTTCCTGTAGATGAAGTCATTAGAACCGGAAGCAACGTTATATGTACCTCGTGTAAGCTACTATTATCGATGTATACAGGTTATTTAAAAAAGGGTTCTTTATTCGTACGGGAGCTAGTACCATTAAAAAGAGAAAACAGGTCTTATATGTCTGGAAATGATACCACTTTAAATGGTCCATTCTATTCTACTACAGTCATCAGTATGTTGGCACTACAGGTGGTGTTCACTGGTGATTCAGCCCTTCCTTACATACCATTCAGCACTTCTTCTCGAAGATACACGAACTCGTGCCTTCAGATCTGAGCACACGCATCAGATCTGCGCCTGCTATACGGACGTTTGAGTCACGTTCCCGTACAAGATAAGTAATTTTAGTAGTAATAAACTGTTACTAACACTTTAAACTAATTTATTACGTTAATTATAGCGCTCTTCAAGCGTACCATTCTAAGTTTTTGTCTCACTCGCGTATTTTCACAGTAATCACGCAAAGTTCGTTTCCTTTACATATAGCGGCCAGGCCGAACATTTGAGCTTTCAATTTTAAGTGCATTTACTGATAACTTAGTGTGCTATATACGTTTGCTGCCCCTTTATATCTGTAGAGAATCGTCGTCTCTTAAGTAATTTCCAGTAATAAACTTCTGAACCATTGTTTACATTGTCGCGAGTAGACCTAATTTTTCGTCCACGTATTTTCATTGTTTGCCGATAACTTAATTGTCTTTCGGTCACTAAAATCGATTTGTACCACGAGTGTAAAGTGCCTGACGTGCCGTAGAATCGTTAGCTTCGCGGTCTGGTGTGATGGATGTAGTAACTTTTTTCATTGGGGCGATTTTAGTGGCGTGGGAATTGGGAAAATGAGCGACACTCATCAGTGGTTCTGTAGGCTATGCAGTAGAGATAGAAAGAGTGTGGAACAGGAGGGGAAAATTGCTGCCCTTCAGGCTGAGTTAGATGAGGCTAGGCGAGAACTGGGCATGTTAAGGGGGGAGAAGGGTAAACAGCGGTGGGAAGTGGCAACAGGCATAAGAACAGGCCAAGAAATTCTTCTGACAGCTTTGTTATTAATGTACAAAATAGGTTTCGCCTGTTGCCTCAGACAGAAACTGATGAGCCTCTCATAGAAGTAGATGTAGACAGGGCTCAACAAGCTTTCAGCATAAAATTGAATAAGAAGGTAGGGAAGTCTGCAAAGAGAAAGAAAGTCTTGTTGCTAGGTAGTTCGCATGCTAGGGGTGTGGGCCAACTTCTGCATGATGAATTAGGGTCAGAATACCAGGTCACAAGTTTTTTCAAACCTAGCGCTGCTGGACTGGGGCAGGTTACAGAGGATTTAGGTTCACTATGTAGGGGCTTTACTAAGGAAGATACCGTGGTTATTGTGGGTGGGCCGGGCAACAGTATTGACAGAGATCCGGGGTACAGCATAAAGTGTGACCTGGCAAAGATTGCATCGGCATCGAATCATACCAGTGTTGGGTTTGTGTCGGTTGTGGAGCGCCACGACCGACCTCATTAGACCTCTTCTGTCAGGAGAGCTAATTTGGAGTTGTAACGGCTACTTGGATCTGATGCAGGGTCACACATTGGTGTGGTTCCTGTTGATTCACTCTGTAGGTGGGACTATACTAGACATGGCCTACACCTCAACAAGAAGGGGAAGGGTAAACTGGTTGGGCTGATAGCAGGAAATTTAAAGGGGGGAGGAACTACATCTCATGGTGGTAACTCTTTTTAGTGTAAGATCAGTGTCCGGTGGGAAACTCAGCCAGGCAAGTACTAAAGGTGTTAAAAAGTTCAAGATACTCACAAAAGTAAAATGAAAAATAATGTTAGTATATTTCATCAAAATATTGGGGGATTGAAGAATAAAATTGATGAGCTTCTGCTTTGTTTAGAAGATATAGAAATTGAGAATTTAATAGATGTACTATGCCTGTCTGAGCATCACATTGACACTGATATGAAAAAGGTTAGCATCAATGGGTACAAATTATCTCCACATGTAAGCAGAGATAATATGATGAGAGGAGGAGTTGCCATATATGTCAAAAGCTTCCACAGCGCAAAAAATTTAGAAACTAAAAAAATTTGTGTAGAACAACATATGGAAGCATGTGCCACTGAACTAAAACTAAATGATGGCACTTTCATAATTGTAAGAGTGTATAGGTCCCCCTCAGGGAATTTCTTGCTATTCCTAGAAAACTTGGATGCTTTGTTGTGCTATCTGTCAGACAGGGGGAAGCAAATTATTATTTGTGGCGATTTCAATGTTGATTCCCTGAAAGAGTGTAATAGGAAGAATGATCTTGTAGTATTACTCAGTTCTTTCAATTTGAGCTCCATCATTGATTTTCCTACTCGGATAACAAATAACAGCAGGACATTGATAGATAACTTTTTTACGGACCAAGATAAGTTTAAGGACATAAATGCTTATCCTGTTGAGAATGGTCTTTCAGATCATGGTGCACAGCTAGTTACAGTACATGACATAGCTTCATGCAGTATATCAAATCAGAATTTCAAAGCAGTGCATTCAATTAACAATATAAATACTGCAAACTTTAGGGAAAGCCTAAAGCAGCTAGACTGGAATGAAGCGTACATGGAACCCGATGCAAACTTGAAATATTACTTATTTCACGATACATTTTTAAGGGTATTTGAAATTTGTTTTCCCAAGAAAATAGTTAACCATAATTCCAATAAAACATACAAAAAACCTTGGCTAACTAAAGGAATAAGAATACCTTGCAACTGTAAAAGAGAACTGTATCTAACAGCAAGAGGGAGTACTGACCCCGAAATTGTTCAATATTATAAAAACTATTGTGTGGTACTAAGAAAAGTTAATAAAAAGTCCAGAAGCATGTGTATCATGCCTGAGATCATTAACTCTGATAATAAAATGAAACCAATTTGGAATATTATTGAAAGGAATACAGGGCAACCAAGAGCACAGGTAGACTTTAGTGCCATAAAACTGAATGACAAGAGTACTAACAAACAATCAGAAATTGGAAATATTTTCAATAATCATTTTTTAAATGTTGTGGAGAAAATAGGATCTAGATCTTCACTAGAAGAGGCAAGGCTTCTAATAGAAAAGGCCATACCTGTGCGGTTTGAAACAACTGTATTTCCACCAACCTCTCCCTCTGAAATCAGTAAAATAATAAACTCACTGAAAAGTAAAAGCTCTTACGGAATTGATGGCATTTCCAGCAAGATACTTAAAGCTTGTTCCCCACAGATAAGTAGGATTCTCAGCCACATATGTAACAGCTCTTTGCAGTAGGGTGTTTTCCCCAATAAACTGAAATATGCCATTGTAAAACCATTGCATAAAAAGTGGGATACATCGGATGTCAACAACTATGGCCCAATCTCTCTTCTGACAGCTCTATAAAAATTTTTTGAGGAAGTAATGTATTCAAGAGTAGCCTCCCATATTTGTAAAAATAAAGTACTAAAAATGTCAGTTTGGTTTTCAGGCTTTTCAACAGAAAATGCTATATACGCTTTCACTGATCAAATATTAAATGCTCTGAATAACTAGACATCACCCATTGGTATTTTTTGTGATCTCTCAAAGGCCTTTGATTGTGTAAATCATGGAATTCTTTTAGATAAGCTAAATCATTATGGTTTGAGAGGGGCAGTGCACAAATGGTTTAATTCATACTTAACTGGAAGAATGCAGAATGTTGAAATAAGTGGTTTATGTAATGTTAAAACAACAGCTGATTCCTCAAACTGGGGGGCTATCAAGTACGGGGTCCCACAGGGTTCGGTCTTAGGTCCTTTATTGTTCTTGATATATACATTAATGACTTACCATTCCATATTGATGAAGATGCAAAGTTAGTTCTTTTTGCTGATGATACAAGTATAGTAATAACATCCAAAAACCAAGAACTAAGTGACGTAATTGTAAATGATGTTTTTCACAAAATTATTAAGTGGTTCTCAGCAAACGGACTCTCTTTAAATTTTGATAAAACACAGTATATACAGTTCTGTATAGCAAATGGCACAACTCCAGTAATAAATATAGACTTTGAACAGAAGGCTGTAGCTAAGGTAGAATTTTCAAAATTTTTAGGTGTGTCCATTGATGAGAGGTTAAACTGGAAGCAACACAATGATGGTCTGCTGAAACGTCTGAGTTCAGCTACGTATGCTATTAGGGTTATTGCAAATTTTGGTGATAAGAATCTCAGTAAATTTGCTTACTATGCCTACTTTCATTCACTGCTTTCGTATGGTATCATATTCTGGGGTAATTCATCCTTGAGTAGAAAAGTATTCATTGCTCAAAAACGTGTAATCAGAATAATTGCTGGAGCCCACCCACGGTCATCCTGCAGACATCTATTTAAGGATCTAGGGATCCTCACAGTAGCCTCACAGTATCTATATTCACTTATGAAATTTGTTGTTAATAATCCAACCCATTTCAAAAGTAATAGCAGTGTGCAGAGCTATAACACCAGGAGAATGGATGATCTTCACTGTGCAAGGTTAAATCTGACTTTGGCACAGAAAGGGGTAAATTATGCTGCCACAAAAGTCTTTGGTCACCTACCAAACAGCATCAAAAGCCTGACAGATAGTCAACCAAAATTTAAAAATAAATTAAAAGAATTTCTAGATGACAACTCCTTCTACTCATTGGCTGAATTTTTAGATATAAATTAAGGGAGGGAAAAAAACTAACTTAAACATTAGTGTCATGCAATATTTTGTCTAATGTAATATCTTGTACAGACATCTTTCATTAACCTGACACGTTCCACATCATTACGGAGTGTCGTATTCATGATCTATGGAACAAGTATTAATCTAATCTAATCACGCTATTATACAGGGTGTAAACTGTAAGCTGAAAAACCTCAATAACACGAAAAATATGCTTCACACGACAAAATGCGTGTAATCCAAAGTTGATTATATTCGAGAGGGACATCTGCTGGAATTAGAGTTTTACAAATGTTGACTTAACCCCAGGGGGTTGGGGAGGCGGGATAAATTTAGCGCCAGCAGATATTCCCCTCGAAAATAATCAACTTTGTTTTCTACACATTTTTTCGTGTGAAGCTTATTTTTCGAGTTATTCTGGTTTGTCAACTTCAAATTTACACCCTTTATATGTACACCTTCTGCTTTTAAATGTTACTGTAGCCAGAAATTTAGAGTTACTAGAGATTAAAGTCAGGTGAACGAAAGGGCTGTGACACGGGAGCTTCTTGATCAATTCATCGGTGATTCAAAGTTAATATCAAGTACTGTCGTCTGTGGCATAGGAAAGGCTGTGGTACTCTATTATGCATAAAAACCCGTTTGTTGTCTTTTTTCAAGGGCAACGTTCTCCAAGAGTGTGAAACACTTGGACTCCATTTCAGTGTGTACGTTGTTAACATTTACTTCGTTAACAGTCTGAGAAATCACTAATCTCGATCTGATTCCACATCACAGTCAGAGAAGTAAGTGCACAGAGAAACAAGTGCAGTATGAAATGAGCGCTGGACGTTAACAACACGAGTTCTCACCTTTCTCAACAAACGGATGGAAATGCCGTAGTGGTTGAACATTGGACTCTCTCTGCGTTTTTTCAAACATCTGTTCGAGCGTCCACATTTAGTTTTTCAGTGATTTACCTAGATCACTAAAAGCGTATTATGGCATCGTTCCTTTGTAAAGGCACTTCTGACTTACTTACCTTCCAGTCCACAATCCGAGGCGGTGCTCAACCCAAATAACCTCATCATCGAAGTGATCTTCTGCCTCTCATTCTCGACACAAGCAAACACGTGTTTATGCAGTGTGTAACGGATATTAGTGCCGATATTTCTACTGCTGACTGAGGACGGTGTACTGAACAACATTACATTAGCAGTTACTTCGTTTCAAGACTAATAATTATAGCTATTAGAAGCAGTATGTTCTTAGGCTGGCTAGTACCTCCAAATATTAATGCTTATTTTCCCGGGTGCTGAAGTGTGGACAGGTGGACGCAAAACCGTTAGTCTATAGTGACAGGCGTTGTCCACTTAGTGGTGCAGTGGCGGCCATGAAAAACACATCGGATCAGTTTTTTTGTCTGTGGGAAAATCGTTCGACGCAGAGAACAGATGACCAATACAATGATGTTTGTACATATTAAGTCACCACATACAAATGTATATATACTCATACCATACCATGAAAGCATCAAGAGTATGTGAACCAGCAACGGCAAAAATAGCAATTCCTTTTTTTTGTATGTGTTTCTGACGATACAATCAGTAGAGCATTCCATTGATAAATAGTTGTGTTTTATATGCTTTTTCAGTTCTGCATTAATCTGTCGTACTTCAAAGGTGTTTATTTTTTATTTTGTGATAGAAGAGCCCTCGATTTTTATTGTAGCGTAAGTAGGAACGATATTTGAATTCAAATAGGTCTTTATGAAAGTTGAGTGTAGCTGTATTCCTTTAAAGCACACAATTTGGAAATAAATGGTTTTGTAAGAAATAAAAGAAGAACAACTTAATGAAATCAATCTCGCTGACGGTATGTCACCTGTTGCAAACAGTCGTTAATAACGAAAAAAGTGGTCACATACTAGTAGGTCTCGCCCATTGAGGGTCCGCACAAATTTAATTACGTGTGCAAACAGTTCATCCATTTCGGGAATGGAGGATGCTGACGATTTCTGCCTGTTATCGACATTGATACTGGCAAGATATCGGTCCGGTGTCCCAGAGACTTCCTAAAATGTCTTAATTTCACTTTCGATGTCAGATAAAAAATGACAAAATAAGTCCTTTTTCATATGATATAATTAAAAATTAAAAATTTCGGCTGTGTCTTTTTACTTGTATCTAGCATATATTCAAACTTGATACCCAAATTGGTCCATAGGGGAAGGGTCTTAACAGACGGACAGACAGACAGACAAAAAGTATTTTTTCGTGTTATATAATTACAAATTAACAATTATCGGATTTTTTCCCCTTAATTGTACTGTGAAACCTAGCTTCTCGCCAAATTTAAAGATTCTAGGTCAACGGGAAGCACTCTACAGGTTTTGATGAGTGAGTTTTCGATTATCAACATGTGTGATATACACTCCTGGAAATGGAAAAAAGAACACATTGACTCCGGTATGTCAGACCCACCATACTTGCTCCGGACACTGCGAGAGGGCTGTACAAGCAATGATCACACGCACGGCACAGCCGACACACCAGGAACCACGGTGTTGGCCGTCGAATGGCGCTAGCTGCGCAGCATTTGTGAACCGCCGCCGTCAGTGTCAGCCAGTTTGCCGTGGCAAACGGAGCTCCATCGCAGTCTTTAACACTGGTAGCATGCCGCGACAGCGTGGACGTGAACCGTATGTGCAGTTGACGGACTTTGAGCGAGGGCGTATAGTGGGCATGAGGAAGGCCGGGTGGACCTACCGCCGAATTGCTCAACACGTGGGGCGTGAGGTCTCCACAGTACATCGATGTTGTCGCCAGTGGTCGGCGGAAGGTGCACGTGCCCGTCGACCTGGGACTGGACCGCAGCGACGCACGGATGCACGCCAAGACCGTAGGATCCTACGCAGTGCCGTAGGGGACCGCACCGCCATTTTCCAGCAAATTAGGGACACTATTGCTCCTGGGGTATCGGCGAGGACCATTCGCAACCGTCTCCATGAAGCTGGGCTACGGTCCTGCACACCGTTAGGCCTTCTTCCGCTCACGTCCCAACATCGTGCAGCCCGCCTCCAGTGGTGTCGCGACAGGCGTGAATGGAGGGACGAATGGAGATGTGTCGTCTTCAGCGATGAGAGTCGCTTCTGCCTTGGTGCCAATGATGGTCGTATGCGTGTTTGGCTCAGTGCAAGTGAGCGCCACAATCAGGAGTGCATACGACCGAGGCACACAGGGCCAACACCCGGCATCATGGTGTGGAGAGCGATCTCCTACACTGGCCGTACACCTCTGGTGATCGTCGAGGGGACACTGAATAGTGCACGGTACATCCAAACCGTCATCGAAACCATCGTTCTACCATTCCTAGACCGGCAAGGGAACTTGCTGTTCCAACAGGACAATGCACGTCCGCATGTATCCCGTGCCACCCAACGTGCTCTAGAAGGTGTAAGTCAACTACCCTGGCCAGCAAGATCTCCGGATCTGTCCCCAATTGAGCATGTTTGGGACTGGATGAAGCGTCGTCTCACGCGGTCTGCACGTCCAGCACGAACGCTGGTCCAACTGAGGCGCCAGGTGGAAATGGCATGGCAAGCCGTTCCACAGGACTACATCCAGCATATTTACGATCGTCTCCATGGGAGAATAGCAGCCTGCATTGCTGCGAACGGTGGATATACACTGTACTAGTGCCGACATTGTGCATGCTCTGTTGCCCGTGTCTATGTGCCTGTGGTTCTGTCAGTGTGATCATGTGATGTATCTGACCCCAGGAATGTGTCAATAAAGTTTCCCCTTCCTGGGACAATGAATTCACGGTGTTCTTATTTCAATTTCCAGGAGTGTAAATAGCGGTATCTTTCGATTGCATAGGCGTAGAAGCTTAAAACATTTATACTGCCAAGAAGCCATAGGTATTGGCATGTGGCACGAGTTTTAACTTGATACGTTTGTTCGTTTCTGAGAAAAAGTGTTCTTGCACATTCAGACACGGAATCCTAAAAACAGACTAATTTAACTAACTGCCTTTTCTAAATCATAGTACATAAAAATACTCGTAAATTATTATTAGAGTAGAAAGTTAGAAAATTTCTAGAACCTGTGTGACATAATCAAACGTCATTCTAAAATTAGCAAGAATGAAATATTGCTTAAATTGCGTAGAGTAATGGTACGCCAGCGATAGTGTATGGATGTCAACGACGGAGACCAACTTTTTTTTTTTTTTTGTCATCAGTCTACTGACTGGTTTGATGCGACCCGAAACGAATTCCTTTCCTGTGCTAACCTCTTCATCTCAGAGTAGCACTTGCAACCTACGTCCTCAATTATTTGCTTGACGTATTCAAATCTCTGTCTTCCTCTACAGTTTTTGCCCTCTACAGCTTCCTCTAGTACCATGGAAGTCATTCCTTCATGTATTAGCAGATGTCCTATCATCCTGTCCCTTTTCCTTATCAGTGTTTTCCACATATTCCTTTCCTCTCCGATTCTGCGTAGAACCTCCTCATTCCTTACCTTATCAGTCCACCTAATTTTCAACATTCGTCTATAGCACCACGTCTCAAATGCTTCGATTCTCTTCTGTTCCGGTTTCCCCACAGTCCATGTTTCACTACCATACAATGCTGTATTCCAGACGTACATCCTCAGAAATTTCTTCCTCAAATTAAGGCCGGTATTTGATATTAGTAGACTTCTCTTGGCCAGAAATATCTTTTTTGCCATAGCGAGTCTGCTTTTGATGTCTTCCTTGCTCCGTCCGTCATTGGTTATTTTACTGCCTGTTCATTCCGTTCAGCAGATCATTTAAGTCTTCTTCACTTTCACACAGGATAGCAATGGCATCAGATAATCTTATCATTGATATCCTTTCACCTTGTATTTTAATTCCACTCCTGAACATTTCTTTTATTTCCATCATTGCTTCCTCGATGTACAGATTGAATAGTAGGAGCGAAAGGCTACAGCCTTGTCTTACACCCTTCTTAATACGAGCACTTCGTTCTTGATCGTCCACTCTTCTTATTCCCTCTTGGTTGTTGTACATATTGTATATGACCCGTCTCTCCCTATAGCTTATCCCTACTTTTTTCAGTATCTAGAACAGCTTGCACCATTTTATATTGTGGAATGCTTTTTCCAGGTCGACAAATCCTATGAACGTGTCTTGATTTTTCTTTAGACTTGCTCCCATTATTAGCCGTAACGTCAGAATTGCCTCTCTCGTGCCTTTACTTTTCCTAAAGCCAAACTGATCGTCACCTAGCGCATTCTCAGTTTTCTTTTCCATTCTTCTGTATATTATTCTCGTAAGCAGCTTCGATGCATGAGCTGTTAAGCTGATTGTGCGATAATTCTCGCAGTTGTCAGCTCTTGCCGTCTTCGGAATTGTGTGGATGGTGCTTTTCCGAAAGTCAGATGGTATGTCGCCAGGATCATATATTCTACACAACAACGTGAATAGTCGTTTTGTTGCCACTTCCCCTCATGATTTTAGAAATTCTGATGGAATGTTATCTATCCCTTCTACCTTATTTGACCGTAAGTCCTCCAAAGCTCTTTTAAATTCCGATTCTAATACTGTATCCCCTATCTCTTCTAAATCGACTCCTGTTTCTTCTTCTATCACATCAGACAAATCTTCACCCTCATAGAGGCTTTCAATGTATTCTTTCCACCTATCTGCTTTCTCCTCTGCATTTAACAGTGGAATTCCCGGTGCACTCTTAATGTTACCACCGTTGCTTTTAATGTCACCAAAGGTTGTTTTGACTTTCCTGTATGCTGAGTCTGTCCTTCCGACAATCATACCTTTTTCGATGTCTTCACATTTTTCCTGCAGCCATTTCGTCTTAGCTTCCCTGCACTTCCTATTTATTTCATTCCTCAGCGACTTGTATATCTGTATTCCTGATTTTCCCGGAACATGTTTGTACTTCCTCCTTTCATGAATCAACTGAAGTATTTCTTCTGTTACCCATGGTTTCTTCGCAGCTACCTTCTTTGTACCTATGTTTTCCTTCCCAACTTCTGTGATGGCCCTTTTTAGAGATGTCCATTCCTCTTCAACTGTACTGCCTACTGCGCTATTCCTTATTGCTGTATCTATAGAGTTAGAGAAGTTCAAACGTATCTCGTCATTCCTTAGAACTTCCGTATCCCACTTCTTTGCATATTGATTCTTCCTGACTAATGTCTTGAACTTCAGCCTACTCTTCATCACGACTATATTGTGATCTGAGTCTATATCTGCTCCTGGGTACGCCTTACAATCAAATATCTGATTTCGGAATCTCTGTCTGACCATGATGTAATCTAATTGAAATCTTACCGTATCTCCCGGCCTTTTCCAAGTATACCTCCTCCTCTTGTGATTCTTGAACAGGGTATTCGCTATTACTAGCTGAAACTTGTTACTGAACTCAATTAGTCTTTCTCCTCTTTCATTCCTTGTCCCAAGCCCATATTCTCCTGTAACCTTTTCTTCTACTCCTCCCACTACAACTGCATTCCAGTCGCCCATGACTATTAGATTTTCGTCCCCCTTTACATACTCCATTACCCTTTCAATATCCTCATACACTTTCTCAATCTGTTCATCTTCAGCCTGTGACGTCGGCATGTATACCTGAACTATCGTTGTCGTTATTGGAATGCTTCGATTCTGATTAGAACAACCCAGTCACTGAACTGTTCATAGTAACACGCCCTCAGCCCTTCCTTCATATTCATAACGAATCCTACACCTGTTATACCATTTTCTGCTGCTGTTGATGTTACCCGATACTCATCTGACCAGAAATCCTTGTCTTCCTTCCGCTTTACTTCACTGACCCCTACTACACTCCTGGAAATGGAAAAAAGAACACATTGACACCGGTGTGTCAGACCAACCATACTTGCTCCGGACACTGCGAGAGGGCTGTACAAGCAATGATCACACGCACGGCACAGCGGACACACCAGGAACCGCGGTGTTGGCCGTCGAATGGCGCTAGCTGCGCAGTATTTGTGCACCGTCGCCGTCAGTGTCAGCCAGTTTGGCGTGGCATACGGAGCTCCGTCGCAGTCTTTAACACTGGTAGCATACCGCGACAGCGTGGACGTGAACCGTATGTGCAGTTGACGGACTTTGAGCGAGGGCGTATAGTGGGCATGCGGGAGGCCGGGTGGACGTACCGCCGAATTGCTCAACACGTGGGGCGTGAGGTCTCCACAGTACATCGATGTTGTCACCAGTGGTCGGCGGAAGGTGCACGTGCCCGTCGACCTGGGACCGGACCGCAGCGACGCACGGATGCACGCCAAGACCGTAGGATCCTACGCAGTGCCGTAGGGGACCGCACCGCCACTTCCCAGCAAATTAGGGACACTGTTGCTCCTGGGGTATCGGCGAGGACCATTCGCAACTGTCTCCATGAAGCTGAGCTACGGTCCCGCACACCGTTAGGCCGTCTTCCGCTCACGCCCCAACATCGTGCAGCCCGCCTCCAGTGGTGTCGCGACAGGCGTGAATGGAGGGACGAATGGAGACGTGTCGTCTTCAGCGATGAGAGTCGCTTCTGCCTTGGTGCCAATGATGGTCGTATGCGTGTTTGGCGCCGTGCAGGTGAGCGTCACAATCAGGACTGCATACGACCGAGGCACACAGGGCCAACAACCGGCATCATGGTGTGGGGAGCGATCTCCTACACTGGCCGTACACCTCTGGTGATCGTCGAGGGGACACTGAATAGTGCACGGTACATCCAAACCGTCATCGAACCCATCGTTCTACCATTCCTAGACCGGCAAGAGAACTTGCTGTTCCAACAGGACAATGCACGTCCGCATGTATCCTGTGCCACCCAACGTGCTCTAGAAGGTGCAAGTCAACTACCCTTGCCAGCAAGATCTCCGGATCTGTCCCCCATTGAGCATGTTTGGGACTGGATGAAGCGTCGTCTCACGCGGTTTGCACGTCCAGCACGAACGCTGGTCCAACTGAGGCGCCAGGTGGAAATGGCATGGCAAGCCGTTCCACAGGACTACATCCAGCATCTCTACGATCGTCTCCATGGGAGAATAGCAGCCTGCATTGCTGCGAAAGGTGGATATACACTGTACTAGTGCCGACATTGTGCATACTCTGTTGCCTGTGTCTATGTGCCTGTGGTTCTGTCAGTGTGATCATGTGATGTATCTGACCCCAGGAATGTGTCAATAAAGTTTCCCCTTCCTGGGACAATGAATTCACGGTGTTCTTATTTCAATTTCCAGGAGTGTATATCTAGATTGAGCCTTTGCATTTACCTTTTCAGATTTTCTAATTTCCCTACCACGTTCAAGCTTCTGACATTCCACGCGCCGACTCGTAGAACGTTATCCTTTCGTTGGTTATTCAGTCTTTTTCTCATGGTAACCTCCCCCTTGGTAGTCCCCTCCCGGAGATCCGAATGGAGGACTATTCCGGAATCTTTTGCCAATGGAGAGATCATCATGACACTACTTCAACTACAGGCCACATGTCCTGCGGATACACGTTACGTGTTTTAATGCAGTGGTTTCCATTGCCTTCTGCATCCTCATGTCGTTGATCATTGCTGATTCTTCCGCCTTTAGGTGCAATTTCCCACCCCTAGGACAAGAGAGTGCCCTGAACCTCTATCCGCTTCTCCGCCCTCTTTGACAAGGCCGTTGGCAGAATGAGGCTGACTTCTTATGCCGGAAGTCTTCGGCCGCCAATGCTGATTATTTATCAAAATTTAGGCAGTGGCGGGGATCGAACCCGGGACTGAAGAAGTTTTGATTATGAATCAAAGTCGCTACCCCTACCCTTTTTTTTCTTTTTTTAGTCTCATTTTGTTCGCTGTTGTTCGTTGCTTCTTCCCGGGCCGGACGTCGTCATACATACATTTATTTTGGTTGTTCAGCGATTGACTCAGCTTTTTTTTTGTTACAGACAGTATGTAACTCTCTGACCGAACACGCTGAGCTACCGTGCCGGCAATCCGTTTAAGTTCGTTGTTGATCGAATAACTCAGTTTTTTTTTTATTACAGAGGGCAGGTAACCGTCTGACCTATCACGCTGAGCTACCGTGCCGGCAAAACTCATCCTTGCACAGAGACGCTACTCAATACGCTTTTTTTATATATAAAAATCTCATTTTGTTCGCTTTTGTTCGTTGCATCCGCTCGGGGCGGACGTAGTAAGACATCCATTTATGTTCGTTGTTTATCGATTGACTCAGTTTTTTTTATAACAGAGGGCGCGTAACCCTCTGACCGAACACTCTGAGCTACCGTGCCGGCTTAGACCACGGGCACTCTCACCTATACGACATATCAAAAAGATAAAGTGCTAATATATGATTAATGAGGGAAGGGCTGACTACATGGCTTAGCCACAGCCTGAGGGAATGTTTCCAGAATGAGATTTTCACTTTGCAAAACTGAACGTATCAGACATTTCTCTCTTTACTTATTCTGACCCAAAATATTTTTTTTAGCGTAACGCAATCTGACTTTCAATAATCCCTACAAAAGTATGGTCCTGACTGACAATAACCCATACCTTTCATGTATCACTTACCTCACAAAAATCTTCTTTACTCGAACTACTGCAATACAGCGAGCGCCAATACTGCCAGCTAAATAAAGGATTCTAACTACTGAAGGCACTAATTACTGATAGGCATAGTTAGCAAATGAAAGATTATGATGGAGAACAAACAATGTATTTACCTCAATAGTGTTCAAAAGTCATAATACATACACACACACACACAGTTCATGACATCCAGTCTTATAAATTCGTTTTTCTGACGGACACACGTCCGTTTCATCCGCTCTCAAAACTCTGCCATCTCTCTTCCCACATCCACCACAGCTGGAGGCTCACCTCCAACTGCGCAACTCTACGTGCTATTCACATCCAACTGTCCAACACTACAATAGCAAATATTTCAACAATACAAACAGCCACAGACTTCACACACCACAGTCAGTGATTTTCATATAGAGCGGTACGTGGCATTACCAACATAACAACCTAAACAGCCTACTTACACACATACTGCGTCATCCTTACCAAGTACGTGTGCTGTCGTCTCCAGCAGGACGCGTATCCTCCTTGGCGGCGGCGTAGAGATAACAGCGGCCAGGGTCATCGTTCGCACAGCGCATTGCCATTGATTACGTTACACATGTTTACAATGAAAGAGGTCAAGGAAATGGTTACTGGGTGACGATACGAGCAGCAGTTAAAACACTTTTCTAACGGAAAATGACACGGGCGTTCGGTCGGGCCCGTTAGCCCTTTGGCCCAACTAGGGCAACAACGTAGCACTTCACTTTTATTTTCCACTAGTTACAGCCTATTGTTCCTCTTTCATAGGATGAATACGTTTATTGTGCAATAGTCGTGCACTGTAGCTACCATTCCCCCACCATCTCTTTAGCCTACTCTTTTGAGTCGGCCATCGCCCTTCCATCCTAAATAAAATGAGAATGGAAGGGGGGTGGCCGACTCTAAAGACTCAGATAAAATGGGGGTACATGAACGATCTGGGTGGGTATGGGCCTTGTTGATGACGTGAGCATATTCAACGTTTGATTTGTCAACTGGACAACCTACTGCGAGACATTCAAGGCATCCGGCAGTGACACGGAACATAGTAAGGACCACAGCATCATGAGGGGAATGTCCAAGTGAACACTGTGCTTTGGTCTAGCAATGGTCTGATGATAGCTGATGGTGAACGAGCGATGTTTGTCTGCAAGTCGGTCACTCTACGTTTGGGGGTGGTGTCCTGCAGCAGCTTCTACGTATCTAAGCCGATGCAGTCAGCATAGGTGGTATCAGAGTAGGACACAGTTAGCACATTCCATGAGTGAGTTGATACCACTGGTTAGAACCATACTGGACAGTGCCAATAATAGTGGTCGTGAGGCTATCGAATTGATAATGCAGGCCGAGATTTTGAGGGAACAGAGAATTAGCTAGAGAGAAAGTTCACTAGGCCAGTTTAGTGGACACTGAAAAAAGAAAAGCAGTTTATTTACGTGTATCGCATGTTACGAACATGCCTAGGAGCGACTGATCAATATGGCCTCCTAAATGTAAGCAGCTTGTAAGAGCTGAGCTTCTCCTGGCGTAAACTATGTTCAAAGTACTTACGGGCATTAAGCCAGGTTGAATTTTCGACAACTGTCGATATTTCGGCGGATGCACCGTCCTCCATTTTCAGGGCTTAACTGAAAATGGCGGAGGGTGCATCCGCCGAAATATCGGAAGTTTTCGAAAATTCAACCTGGCTGAATGCCCGTAAGTACTTTGAGCTTGTAAGAGGTCCATAATTAAAGAATTTGTTGCTAGCGCACTCGAGCTGATGTAATTTCGATGTATTGCTCACGCGCTGCCTGCGATATGTAAACTAGAAGAGAATCTGAGACCAAAGAGCAGTATTGACTGCAGTAAGAACTGTGTGTTAGTAGGAGTAAGTTGTTGCTAGCGAGCAGTCGTGTCTGGTGTATCGTGTTGGCTGGGCAGGTCGTGTGCAGCGATGGCGGAGCCTGAGCGTTATAGGATAAGGTAAAAGCAGCCTCGCGCATATATAGTATTGTTACATCAAGTCCCATGTAAATGTTTTAAAACATCTGCTAATAATAATCTTTCTCATAAAAAGTAACTTTTGACATTCATCTCAATTTCAAGAATTCACTAACTTCTCCAATCCTTGGCCATCCCGATTATTGAAAAGAAAAATCAGTTCTTTCCTTTTATATAAGATGAATCCATCGGCCAGCATTGCACTTAGCTGCGCCAGGAAAATTTCTTATAGGAGCAGATATATACGCGTTATCCGGCGATCTAATTAAGGTAAGATTTTTCAGTTTATTCAGAATGATGTATCAGGGCCATGACGCAGCATTGCTGACGTCCAAAATTTACCAGGTTAAATTGACTGTCAATTATTGAAAGGTTATAAGTGACCTACATTTTTTTATTGAGAGATTAGTCACATTTTATTATTGATACGTTACGCAATTTTCCTGTTGGTAGGTTATACTGAATGTGAACGACATAATTATATTTTTTACTGTTGAGAGATTTAGGAATTTTTCTGTTTTGAGGTTACACTAAATGAGAATATTATTCATGTTAATTTATATTTTGTGGGGAGGTTACAAGCTATGATTGGGTGGTACTCTACAGTGTTTAACATTTCTATATCTACTAAATGGGAGTGATGTAGGGGTTGTGTCTTTGACTAGTTAACATTCTGGGTCCGAAGTTGCGTCCCAACCACTACTTAAATTTTGAAAAAAAGACGTGAGACTAGAGGGCTGGCGGCTTCTGATACGTAAACGAAGATGAAAATCTAATAACCACTGAGGACTGGAATACTGTACCCGGGGAAGGAATAAAACAATTACAAACGAATATATGCTCAATAATACGAATGAGAGAGAAAAAGACTTATAAGTTCTGTAATAAATTTCATTTAGTCCTGGTGAATGCACTGTTCAATAACAGCAAGAGAACGATATACACACGAAAAAGCCTGGAGACCTGTAACTCTATCAGGATTACATTATAATCGGACAAAGATTCCGAAGTCAGATAGTGGATTGTAAGGCATAAGCAGGAACAGTAATATATTCAGATCATACTTTACTAATGGTAAAGACTAATCTGAAGGATTAAATGGACCATCCGGAAGAATCTGCGTGGAAGAAAATGAGATAAAGAAATCATTAGAATTGGTCCTGTGCTTCTGAAGCTCTCTAAAACTATAGCTACTGCGATGCTTCGTACCACAATAGGCAGTGCAGTACATCTGTAGAACGGTCAGCTACAGCAGTTGCACTGGCAAATACAACTATACGGAAGGTACGATAACAGCAAAGAAGGTTTCGATAACAGAGGGACTATTTCACTTGGTCGAGTATGGAGGAAGTATAAAAATGTTCAGGAAAAGACAGGATTACAGCAGTCCAGGGAAGCTAAAACGAAATGGTTGCAGTAAGTTGCAGATAAACTGGAAAACAAATGGTCGTTGTGAGGACAAATTCGGCATGTTGTAAAGTCAGAAAACCTGTGGTGAAATTGAAAACAAATGCTTCAACGAAGGGAATTCTGCTACTAAACGCCGAGCGGAAAACGGAGAGGTAGCAATATTTCGTCGAAGGCTTCTATAAGGGACAGAAACTGTCTGACGACCTGAAAGAAGAAGATAAGGGAGCGAATATAGAAGATATGAGAGACGCAGTATTAGGTTTTAAGTGTGCTTTGTAGGAAGTAGCAGACAAACGACTACTGCAGTTGGTCTGTAGAATCTTGAGTCTCGAGACATACCATCAGACTTTTTAAATATATCGTCCATACAAGCCCTAAAGTAAAATAACAGATAAAACAACGATCGCACCGCCTGCTTAACAGCTCAAGCATCCAAGACAATATTAATATACAGAAAAATGGAAACTGAGGATCTGTAAGATAATCATTTCTGATTTAGGGGAGGCGAAGGCACAAGAGAGGTGGTTGTAGCGTCGGGATGGATAATGGAAGCAAAACTTAAGAAAAATCAAGACCCGTTTATTAGATTCATCGATCCAGAAAAAGCATTCAGTAATGTAATATGGTGATAGACGTTCGAAACTCTCAGGGAAATAGGGTGAGCTAGAGGGAAAAAAAGAATAATACACAGTGCCCTCCCCCCACCCCCCCCCTCCATGAACCGTGGACCTTGCGTAGGTGGTGGGTAGGCTTGCTCACCTCAGCGATACAGATGGACGTACCGTAGGTGAAACCACAACGGAGGGGTATCTGTTGAGAGGCCAGACAAACGTGTGGTTCCTGAAGAGGGACAGCAGCCTTTTCGGTAGTTGCAGAGGCAACAGTCTAGATGATTGACTGATCTGGCCTTGTAACAATAACCAAACCGGCCTTACTGTGCTGGAACTACGAACGGATGAAAGCAAGGGGAAACTACAGCCTTAATTATTCCCGAGGGCATGCAGCTTTACGGTATGGTTAAATGATGATGGCGTCCTCTTTGGTAAAATATTCGAATCTCCAGGTGGGGACTACTCAGGAGGATGCCGCTATCAGGAGAAAGAAAACTGACGTTCTACGGATCGGAGCGGGATTGTCAGCTCCCTTAATCGGACAGGTAGCTTAGAAAATTTAAAAAGGGAAATGGATAGGTTAATGTTAGATATAGTGGGAATTAGTGAAGTTCAGTGGCAAAAGTAACAAGACTTTTGGTCAGTTGAATACAGGGTTATAAATAGAAAATGAAATAGGCGTAATGCAGGAGTCGGTTTAATAATGAATAGGAAAACAGGAGTGCGAGTAAGCTACTACAAACAGCATAGTGAACACATTATTGTGGTCGAGATGGACACAGAGCCCACGCCTACCACATCAGTCATGTTTGTATGCCAACTAGCTCTGCAGATGACGAAGAGATTGATGAAATGTATGATGAGATAAAAGAAATTACTGAGGTAGTGAAGGGAGACGAAAATTTAATAGTAGGAAAATGGAGAGAAGGGAACATATTAGGTGAATACGGATTGGTGGTAAGAAACGAAAGTGGAAGCCGCCTGGTATAATTTTGCACAGAGCGTAAATTAATCATAGCTGACACTTAGTTCAAGAATCATGAAAGAAGGTTGTATACATGGAAGAAGCCTGGATATACTAGAAGGTATCAGATAGATTATATAATGGTAAGACAGAGATTTAGGAACCAGGTTTTAAATTGTAAGACATTTCTAAGGGCAGATGTGGACCCTGACCACAATTTATTGGTTATGAACTGTAGCTTAAAACTGAAGAAACGGCAAAAAGGTGGGAATTTAAATAGATGGGAACTGGATAAACTGAATGAACCAGAGGTTGTAGAGAGCTTCAGGGGGAGCATTAGGGAACGAGGAACGGGGGAAAGAAATACAGTAAAAGAAGATTGGGTATCTTTGAGGGATGAAGTAGTGAAGGCAGCAGAGGATCAAGTAGGTAAAAAGACGAGGGCTGGTAGAAATCCTTGGGTAACAGAAGAAATATTGAATTTAATTGATGAAAGGAGAAAATATAAAAATGCAGTAAACGAAATAGGCAAAAAGGAATACAAACGTCTCAAAAATGAGATCGACAGGAAGTGCTAAATGACTAAGCAGGGATAGCTAGAGAACAAATGTAAGGATGTAGAGGCTTATCTCACAAGGGGCAAGATAGATACTGCCTACAGGAAAATTAAAGAGTCCTTTACAGGAAAGAACCACTTGTATGAATATCAAGAGCTCAGATGTAACACCAGTTCTAACCAAAGAAGGGAAAGCAGAAAGGTGGAATTAGTGTATAGTGGGTCTATAGAAGGGCGATGTCCTTGAGGACAATATTATGGAAACGGAAGAGGATGTAGATGAAGATGAAATGGGAGATATGATGCTGCGTGAGGAGTTTGACAGAGCACTGAAAGAACTGAGTCGAAACAAGGCCCTGGGAGTAGACAACATTCCATTAGAACTACTGACAGCCTTGAGAGACCCAGTCCTGACAAAACTCTACCATCTGGTGAGCAAGATGTATGAGACAGGGGAAATACGCTCAGACGACAAGAAGAATATGTTGTTGTTGTTGTTGTCTTCAGTCCTGAGACTGGTTTGATGCAGCTCTCCATGCTACTCTATCCTGTGCAAGTTTCTTCATCTCCCAGTACCTGCTGCAAGCTACATCCTTCTGAATCTGCTTAGTGTATTCATCTCTTGGTCTCCCCTCTATGATTTTTACCCTCCACACTGCCCACCAATGCTAAATTTGTGATCCCTTCATGCCTCAAAACATGTCCTACCAACCGATCCCTTCTTCTAGTCAAGTTGTGCCAGAAACTTCTCTTCTCCCCAATCCTATTCAATACATCCTCATTAGTTACGTGATCTATCCACCTTATCTTCAGCATTCTTCTGTAGCACAACATTTCAAAGCTTCTTCTCTCTTCTTGTCCAAACCAGTTATCGTCCATGTTTCACTTCCATACATGGCTACACTCCACACAAATACTTTCAGAAACGACTTCCTGATATATAAATCTATATTCGATGTTAACAAATTTCTCTTCTTCAGAAACGCTTTCCTTGCCATTGCCAGTCTACATTTTATATCCTCTCTACTTCGACCATCATCAGTTATTTTACTTCCCAAATAGCAAAACTCTTTTACTACTTTAAGTGTCTCATTTCCTAATCTAATTCCCTCAGCATCACCCAATTTAATTTGACTACATTCCATTATCCTCGTTTTGTTTTTGTTGGTGTTCATCTTATATCCTCCTTTCAAGACACTGTCCATTCCGATCAAATGCTCTTCCAAGTCCTTTGCCGTCTCTGACAGAATTACAATGTCATCGGCGAACCTCAAAGTTTTTTCTTCTTCTCCATGAATTTTAATACCTACTCCGAATTTTTCTTTTTTTTCCTTTACTGCTTGCTCAATATACAGATTGAATAACATCGGGGAGAGTCTACAACCCTGTCTCACTCTTTTCCCAACCACTGCTTCCCTTTCATGCCCCTCGACTCTTATTACTAAACTATCAGATTAATAATTCACGACTGCAAAATACTAATGTGAATTCTTTGCAGACGGATGGAAAAACTGGTAGGAGCCGACCTCGGGGAAGATCAGTTTGGATTCCGTAGAAATGTTAGAACACGTGAGGCAATACTGAGCCTACAACTTATCTTAGATCAAGGAAAGGCAAACCTACGTTTCTAGCACTTGTAGACTTAGTGAAAGCTTTTAACAATGTTGACTGGAATACTCTCTTTCAAATTCTGAAGGTGGCAGGGGTAAAATACAGGGAGCGAAAGGCTATTTACAATTTGTATAGAAACCAAATGGCAGTTATAAGAGTTGATGGGCATGAAAGGGAAGCAGTGGTTGGGAAGGGAGTCAGGCAGGGTTGTAGCCTCTCCCCGGTGTTATTCAATCTATATATTGAGCAAGCAGTAAAGGAAACGAAAGGAAGATTCTTAGGAGTTATTAAAATCCATGGAGAAGAAATAAAAACTTTGAGGTTCGCCGATTTCATTGTAATTCTGTCAGAGACCGCAAAGGACTTGGAAGAGCAGTTGAACGGAATGGACAGTGTCTTGAAAGGACGATATAAGATTCGATATAAGATCGAATTAAGTTGGCTGATGCTGAGGGAATTAGATTAGGAAATGGGACACTTAAAGTAGTATAGGAATTTTGGTATTTGGGGAGCAAAATATTTTGTCATGGTCGAATTAGAGAGGATATAAAATGTAGACTGGTGGTGGCAAGGAAAGCGTTTCTGAAGAAGAGAAATTTGTTAACATCGAGTATAGATTTATGTATCAGGAATTCGTTTCTGAAAGTATTTGTATGGAGTGTAGTCATGTATGGAAGTGAAACAAGGACGATAAATAGTTTGGACAAGAAGAGAGTAGAAGCTTTGAAATGTTGTGCTACAGAAGAATGCAGACGATTAGATGGCTAGATCACGTAACTAATGAGGAGGTATTGAATAGGATTTGGGAGAAGAGGAGTTTGTGGCACAGCTTGACTAGAAGGAGGGATCGGTTGGTAGGGCATATTCTGAGGCATCAAGGGATCACCAATTTAGTGTTGGAGGGCAGCGTTGATGGTAAAAATCGTAGAGGGAGACCAAGAGATGTATACACTAAGCTAATTCAGAAAGTTATAGGTTGCAGTAGGTACTGGGAGACGAAGCAGATTGCACAGGATAGAGTAGCATGGAGCGTTGCATCAATCAAGTCTCAGGACAGAAGCCCACAACAGCAACAACATGTGCAAGAAACGCGACAAAAAGAAAGGTATAAAAGATCTTCAACGAAGTTCACAGAAGAAAAGGAATAAAAGATCAAGAACGAAGTTCACGGGCTGAAAATGGTATAAGACAGGGATGAAATCTTTTGCTCCTACTGACTAATCGATTCATTGTGGTGCACGAAGTTATGGGAGAGCTAGGTGGCTGGGGGTTGTATTGGCGTAACTTCTTAAGCAGTTGTAACTCAGCTTAATACCTGCAAATAATCCAAACGGCACACAGAATAACCGACAGCCAAAGAACTCAACACTTAGAACAACAAAATCTAATTACGAATACAGACAAGCATAAACAATACGGGGTGCATGCATAATAAGTAACGACTGAAGAACACAGCACTCAGAAAACCAAAATGAGCTTGTCTTCATAGACTCAACGCTACAGTAGCACCTGATACAATAAAAAATTTCGTGTCATCGGACCTCCGAGTTCATTCAGGCTGTACATGAAATACAATGCACACTGAAAGCACACGAGACACTCAGTAACGGATCACCCCATAATTAAATTCCTCCAAAAACACGAAACAAAGCCGACGCCCTAATTACTGCTAAACAGACAAAAGAAGAGAGACAAAATTCATAATGGAGCCAACGATATATACATTTCGCAGTGTGCAGAATATCAGAACGGCAAATCAATGAAATCCAACACCAGTGTCAATTTCATTTTCACTAGCCATACTTTCTTCAGCTAGTACTCGTTCAGAATACATTAGGCCCTACGATGGCCTCCTTGTCTTTCACAGTGCAGTCAACAGGCAACTCAAATAGGACCACTCTGCCTTAGTCGTAGCGCATCGCAGACAACACTTAGCATAGCAAACACAAAACCCGATCACTGGCGTCCCCGGAAACAAGACGCAGCAACCAGCTCTTCACTCCCGGCTGTGTTGCATTGCCGGCCGGGTTGACCGAGCGGTTCTAGGCGCTACAGTCTGGATCCGTGCGACAGCTACGGTCGCAGGTTCGAGTCCTGCCTCGGACGTGAATGTGTGTGATGTCCTTAGGTTAGTTAGGTTTACGTAGTTCTAAGTTTTAGGGGACTGATGACCCTAGAAGTTGAGTCCCATAATGCTCAGAGCCATTTGAACCATTTTTTGTGTTCCATTCCTCTGATTCGGGAAGCCCAGCTTCGTGCGCTGTTCCAGCCGGAACGATGCTCCATATTGACAGCAAACACCTACCAGTCCCTGTCGCCTGTCTGCTAGACTGCCTCGCTGCTCCGCCACAATTTTCCTATTTCTACTCTCCAGGAGGCGGTCCTGTCTCTCCAAGATGATGATAGTGTTCCGTTCGCTTCATCGTATTTTGACTGCGGTTTTAATTTCACAAGCGATCGGAGACTGAAAAAAAAAAAAGAGAGAACCTCGAAATAGGTCCAAATATTTAGCTGAAGTGTGTGGTTTATTGGTAAACACGATTCACAATAACAATCGCCTACCATATTTTTTCAGTGTTGCCAGCTTAATGTTTGCAAGCTTCACAAAAATAAGTCATTGGTCTTAACGAACTATCAGCATCAACTCAGAACATCCTGTAGCATCAGTTAGAAATCTATGTGTAGACTTGCCTCTCCCCACGCATTAAGGGACGTAAGCACATAAAACTGAACTATAAATATATACTTCGTAGAAGAATTCAGATGTATGGTGGTCAGCACTATTTTAATTTATAATACATTTAACATAAAAGAGATAGTAGTTTGTATAATAAGTTCGCTGTAATGTATACAAATGTAGTAGCAACAAAATTGAGTCAACTGTTACTTCCACGTCGCATTCTGTTATCTTAGCAAAATAAAATAAACGTATCTTTTTCGAACCTTAAAGTGACTACTAAATGATAAGTAAAGTGTCTCAGCTTAAAGAAGTTGTTGTGCTGATTCCAACACAGGTCTGAGATTTTGTAAAATATCCATATTTCCAAACTTACGGAGAATTTACTATTTTGATAAATATTTTATTAACATTAATTAACATGATGCATTTTGGATCCAATTGTATGTATAAAATATTATCTTTTGTCCTCTAACAACAAAAGAATCTACTTTAGTTATGAAAAAATCGTTCAATTACATTTTGACACTGCATAACAGGTTCCTTTATCAGTATGTGTTACAATTCTACATATCAAACGTATTAATATATTGTGATTTTTTGTTGTTATAGACCTCCTACTCATACCAGCAAAATACGGAGTACCATGGATTTCTGACAGGAATCTGAAAGTACAGTTTCAGAATGACTGTATGATGTTCACGGGATCAGAGAGCAATCAGCAATATTGTATTGTTAAAAGAAAGTCTTGTAAATAACAACAGTGGGATTTTATTAATACCACGTTAGATCACGATCAGAGTATCTGCCGCATGCTGTTCCCATAGACTTTGCTTCAATACTCGGTAATCGATTATTTAATTATACTTCAACCAGCATTGCTGACATGTACTTGCTAAGAAACAAATATACTTTTTCTTTTTAAGCCATAAATCCTTCGACTGGTTTGATGCGGCTCGCCATGAATTCCTCTCCTCTTCATCTCAGAATAGCACTAGCAACCTGTATCGTCAATTATTTGAAGGGTTATTTCAATAATGGTACAAATCTATTTTTGTTCATTGTGAGATGCAGAGACCTAAAGTTAAATGAGCGCTGAAAAATCTGCAGTTGAGGTACCAGAAATATGGCTTCTCCCTAGAGATGAACCTTTCTTTCTGTTTGTTTGGATCATTAATTTCAGAAGCATTATAGGCAAAAAAGTGGAGGTAATGGACTTGTACCACTATTGAAATAAGCCCTTCATTTGTTGTATGTATTCCAGTCTCCGCCTTCCTCTACAGTTCTTACATTCTACATCTTCCTCTAGGAAAGTTGTCTCGTGATGTTGTAACACATCCCTTCTTCTTGTCAGTGTTTACTATATTTTCATTCCCTCGCCGATTCTCGAGATAACCTCCTTATCAGTCCATATAATTTTCAATATCCTTCTGTAGCACAATATCTCAGATGCTTTGATTCTCTTCTTTTCAGGTTTTCCCAGAGTCCTAACTTCACTACCTTACAATGCTGTGCTCCAAACGTACATTCTCAGAAAATACTTTCTCAAATTAATGATGTTTGATAGTGGTTGACTTCTCTTAGCCATGAACGCCCTATTTCGCAAGTGCTTGTCTGTTTTTAATGTCCGTTTTGCCCCGACTGTCATTGTAACTGCCTAGGTAACATAATTCCTTAACTTCATCTGCTTAGTGATCACTAACCTGGATGTTAAGATCCTCACTGCTCTCATTTATGGTACGTCTTGTAACTTTCGTTTTTCTTCGATTTACTCTCAGTCCACGTTCTGTACTTATTAGACCATTCCATTCAATCAATCCTGTAATTCCTCTTTACTTTCACTGAGGATAGCAATGTTATTAGCGGATCTTATCATTGATTTCCTTTCACCCTGAATTTTAATTTTGGTTTTGGACGTGCTTCCGTCAATTCATCTTCGATGTACTGATTGAAAAATAGTGGCAAAAGACTACATCCTTGTCTTTCACCCTTTTTAGTACGAGCACTTCGTTCTTGGTCCTCCTCTTTTGTAATTCCCTCTTGGCTTTTGGACGTATTGTATACTACACGTCATTCACTACAGCTTACCTCTATTTTTCTCAGAATCCCGAATATCTTGCACCAACGTTTTTTCCAGGTCGACAGATCCTATGAACGTGTCTTGATGTTTCTGTAGCGTTACTTTCATTTATCAGCCATAACTGCCTCTCTGGTGTCTTTACCTTGTCTACAGCCAAACTGATCGTCATATAACTAAGATCCTCGATTTTCTTTTCGATTCTTCTATATATTATTCTTGTCAGCAACTTGGATGCATGAGATATTAAACTGACCGTGTGATAACTCTCACACTTATTGGCTCTTGCGATCTTCGGAATTGTGTGGACGATGTTTTTCAGGAAGTCAGATGGTATATCGCTAGAACTCATACATTCTACACACCATTATTAATAATCATTTTGTTGCCAGTTCCCCCAACGATTTTAGAAATTCAGATGGAATGTTACCTACCCTTTGTACCTTATTCTAAGTCTTTCTAAGCTCATTTTAATTCTGATTCTAACACTGGATCCCCTACCTCTTCTAAATCGATCCCTGTTTCTACTGCTATAATGCCATCAAACAAGTATACCGCCCATGACTGAGGCCTTCCTTTGCATTCAAAAGTGGAATTACAATTTCACTCTTAATGTTGTCACCCTTGCTTTTACTTTAAACCGAAGACTGTTTGACTTTTCTCTGTTATGAGTCAGTCTCTTCGTGTTACAGATGCTCTATTCGTAGTAGCAAAATACAGAATAATGAAACTATCTGGTTTCATTATTCGAAATATGGATTTGGTACATGAATCTGTAAATAAAGAATTGTGTGGTATGTACGAAATCAGATATCAAACAGCAATGTTGTGTTGTTGTTAAAAATATTTATTGTGTAGATCAAAAATTTAATTTACAATATATCAGGTTACGTTAGGATCCAAGAATCTGGTGCATGGGGTTGATATCGACTTTGCTTCAGTAAGTGGTAATCGATAACTCGAATTATATCACAATCATCACTGTGGACATGTAGCCGCTTACTAACAATTACAGTACATAACCTAGTTTTTTTTGGTAGTGACAGTTAAAAGTCATGGCTGTTGTCGCAGTTGCCAGCATATTTTGCATCTGCCGCTCGTCGGATCGTTTGCAGCAAGTCCGTACCGTACCCTCTTCCGGGAATGTTCGGTACACTGAGACCTAGTACGATTACTGGTGCGACACGCGTTGGCAACTAGAGAGGACATTGAGTTGGTCTCGGCAGAGGAGTGCACTGAGAGAACGGTTGTGGCTCGTGAAGAAGTGACGGCTTTTTTTGTAGGTCGCTAACCGAATGCTCTTGGACAATGGGGCTTGAAGCTCTATGTCGCTATGACGAATTTAGTGTCAGACAGCACAAGAGTGGACAGTACATAATGTGACGGTCATTTGAGAAATGTTGGGAGCATTGTGTGTTCAGCAGCGGAAGTGAATAATAAAGTACTGTTTTCTTTTGGTGTGAACCGTGACCGATCGGGTTGCTCTACCATCTGTAATTTGGAGTTTACATTAACTCTCCTTTTGCGATATATACAGTGGCCCACAAGAGTGACTTAGGTAATGTGGCGATACTGTGTTGTATCTTCGGAGTGGACTGTTAGTATGTTATTTGAATTTACCTAATGCGTGCCACCCTTGAACGAACTGTGACATGAGCTTATAATTTGCCGGTATTGATTGTCTGTGAGAGAGTCGCTTATTTGACTTAAAAGAAAGCCCCCGAGGTAGTTGTAGCGTATCTACTGTCTATGTGATTTAATACTTGTTGGGTTAAGTGTGTTTCATTAATAACTCCTTAATATATGAGACATATAGCTGCACGCATATCAAGCTGCTTCCTGTCACACTTAAGACGATTTCTGTGTGATAGTAACATGAGCTCTTTTGCAGATTCGGTCTAATGTCAGTGAACTCTTAATAAGATTTCAAAGTGATGAAACGATTTGCAATTTACTTTAAACGTTCAGAAATGTGAAATTTCCCACATCAAAAACCGGAAAAACATAGTATTCTATGACAATAAAATCAGTGAATTATGGCTAGAATCGGCCAATTCATACAAATACTGGGGTATAACACTTTGTAGAGATATGAAATTGAAATAGGTTCGAGCATCTAGCAGACTTCAGTTTAATGGTAGAGTTCTGGGGAAATGCAGTCTACAAGGAAGCTTGCTTACGAATCACTTGTGCTACCCATTCTAGAATATTGCTCGAGTGTATGAGGCCCGAACAAGAGAGGACTAGCAAGGGATTTTGAACGTATACAGAGAATGGTGGCATTAATGGTCGCGGGTATATTTGACCAGTGGGAGAGTGTCACATAGATACTGAAGAAATTGAACTGGCAGGCTGTTGAAGATAGAAGTAAACCATCCCGACAACGTCTACTGACAAAGTTTCATAAACTGACTGTAAATCATGACTCTGGGAATATACTAAAACCCTCTACGCATCACTCACATAGGGATCATCATTGGAAGGTGACTATTATTACAGCAAGCACAGAGCCATTCATCATTTCCTCGCGCTCCATACGTGAGAGGAACGGGAAGAAACCCTAAAAACTGGTACAATGGAACGTACCCACTGTCATGTACTTCACTGCAGTTCGAATAGTATGGGTGTGGATGTAGACGGAATGGTAATCTGCCTTGTCTTGTTAGTGAATGGAGTATTTTGGGCCACGTCCCACACACTGTTTTGAATTTGTTCAAAAGGGTGAAAGATGTCGAAGTCGTGATCCACCTCCCTTCTGAAGATTCTGGTATGATTAAGATTTAGTACAGTTAATTTTAATAAAAGTTTTAAATTTTTCTTAAAAGAAATAAACGAGGCTAATAATTTTTAATAGTATCACTTTTGTGGTGATTTAGCGAAGAATTATAGTGCAATATGAGTGTGGGAAATCTAAATTAAGGTAATGCGGATTCCATATTGTGGCTCAATTCCACCAGTGTTGAAACAACACGGTGAGACTGAACTACAACATGGCTGATGTGATCTTGCCGGACAATGAAGGGTTTTCAGTACAGTCATTCGCCGTGTGTCTCGAGCCACAGTAAAATGTTCTTTCCGAAAATCTTCCTTTTTAATTTGAGCACAGGTAATCTCGGCTGTGAGTGCTACAGGTGAATATGCGACATTGTACTTGCGATCATTTATATTGCGAACCATCAACCTTGCGCAGATCCCCAATTGAGAGACATCATTATGAAGACCTTTATTTTGTATGGCTTGCTGGTGGCTAAGAAAATGTGTCAGCTAGTGACGGGGCAACTGATTTGTTTCAACATGCAACTGACAAGTCAACTGTTTTTTTTTTTTCTCGTTCAGTCGGTTTTTTGACAGACACAACTGAGCAGAAAGTAGTCTTTGTGGCCCGTCAGCTACAAAAACGTTTTTCATTCCGGGTTTGAGTGGGTCGACCTAATGTGAGGCAACCGACTGACGTGTTATACTGATTGTTTCACCCAGCTTCTGGGTTTGATTGATTTCAATCACACACTTTTTCACCATTTTCTTTTGTAGAAGAACCGTGACTGGCGTTGCCAACTTTTTTAGAGACAAATAACGTTTATTATTACAGAGCAATGAATAAAACGTAGATATTTAAAAATTATTTTCAATATCTAGTACGTATTTATTTTCATAAATACGAATTTTTTATACTCGTGACATTAAAAACGGATTTTTGGTTCGTTTTAAAACGTTAATAGCTGGCGCTAAATCACAAATTTATGTTTGAATAAATGAACGCTTACTTTTTATTCAAATTTGTAGAAGCTTTGTCTCTATCTTCCCGCTGGTTTGCACCCATCATCGATAACTCTTTCGATAAATGTTGAGGTGACGCAAAAAGAATTCGTGTGACAAGCCTTTGATTTTTATACATAAAATGTAACCTGTTGCTGGTACAATTTTAGCATGAAATATTTGTCTTCATTCGTGGATTTTTATTGAATTATTTTCACATAATTTCAGAGTATTAAGCGTCCTTGCAGATGTTGTATATCACGCTGAATTTACCTTGAGGATTACTTTCGTCCTGTCAAATGATTGCTTCCACTCCCATCCCACTGGGCGTTTCGATGTTTTGATTCAAAGATCACTATTAAGTAAGTGCCTATTCATACATAAGGACGAAAACTGAACTGAAAGCTACTTCTCAGTCTTCAATAAAAAGCAAATATCGGAAAGACAAGAATGGTGACGACAGGTGACAACTGAGTGAAGTCCTCTATAATGATTCAACAATGCCAAAGCGAATCAAGTGTTCCTCACAGAAGTGAAAGCGCCGGAGATCAGGTGACTCCAATTGTCACCCACAGCTATTTAGCGAACTTTCAAAATGTTTACAGCCATGGCTAGATACGTGAAACTGAAGTGCCAAAATGTTAATTTGAACATTACTTCTGTATTCCGTGCTTCTTTCCAGATGCTGTGAAATGGAAACAGGTTTGCATGCAAAGGAATCCGAAGTTAGTGAGGTAATTTTCCTTGCATTATATTCACCCCTCCCCCACACACACACACAAATAAGCAGTAAAAGAATATTTAAAAGCTAGATTTAAATCAGATTTAATTATCGGACATCAACAGACCTGTGAGGTAACAGCAGAGTGTGTCATGATTTTTTTTAAAACTTGTACATGCTGTTGACCATCCCTTATGTGAGATGGAATGTAACCAGTGCCAAAATTTGGAAATACCCCTCTCTTCCCAAGGTACCTCTAAAGCAGGGGTGGTCAAGATGTCGGCTCGCGTGCCAAGCCTAAGTGCCGAAGTGTTCATCGTCGCGTCACGTTTCCCCCACCGCCCAATGCCACAGTGTCTGAGCTCGAGGAGAGGGAAGAGGGCAAAACAGTGAACACGCTGCATTTAAATGGAAATGGAGTCGCATTGGAAACGACTTGATTGAATGTTTCACGTCTCAAAAACATAGATCACAAACAACTTTTCAGTATTATTAATATTATTATTTGGATGAGGTAAAGACATAGTATAGTTTATATGTGGTACAGACGACATATGGACAGGTACAGACAACTTCACAGTTTTTCATACTCATGATTTATTTTCTTTCATAACCGAAAAAAGGTCTTTCACACGAATATGTGGCTCGAGATACTGTAGCATCTTTAGAATTTGGTTATGGAGACTTGGAAAGTCTGTCTGAGGAGAACAGTGTAGACGACCTGGGCAGTTTTGACTTAAAAAGATTTGTCATGAAAGTTGGAATTACCTCGCGGGTCAATCAAGCACATCGGCGCATGCGCAGAAGCGCTTTCAACTGAAACGGCAAACGGTCTCGAAAAGAGCTCGAAAACAGATGTAAAGACTGACAGTGTCTTCAAAACCTTTATAAAACTATCCTAGTAATTTTTACAAGGGCACAATGAATTAGGCAAACCTTGCACTTTCTCTAACGTCAGTGATTTTACGGAGCTGGACTGTGTGTGAGAACCCTTCTAAAACACGATTTTCGTTTTAAACGCATCTTCGTCAAATCAGAAAGAAGTTACACTGCACCATCTTACGGTAGGCAGTGAGCAGTTAAGTCCACTTAAAAATGAGAAGTCTGCAATCCATTCCAGTCTTTCTTGTTTTAGTTAATACACTCCTCTTACCCTCATAAAGGCAACAATAGGGAGGTTTACATAGATAAATCGGTCTAGGTATACCCCTTGATTTAACCAACGTATTTTGCAGTAATATATGAAGCCTATGCAGTTTTCGTTTATTTCTGTTGCAAACTGTTGCGACTGACAGTTGAATAATGGCAGCGACTTCATAAATTTTACCATTCGCAACGTTAATTTCTTCAAGCTCTCCATGCCTGCAAATTATCACTAAGCGCTTCTTGATTTTCACAATTTCGATCGTTTAACTTTTTGCTCTTTCACTGTCATCTAAATATTTAAATTCTTTCCGCAAGGTGTTCTAATGTCGTTTCACATCAAGTAAGCAGTACACGTCCCTTACGGGAATAGGAAATTCTCATCCCTCTCTTATTTCATTCCCATTCATTTTAAAGGGTTGTGACGATAGATTACCAGACTGCGTCTTTCTGTGCAAATTGCCGCTGGACCTGTAAACGTTCCTCATACCAAGAAAAAACGGCGATGGGCAAACAGTCGTGATTAAACGTTTCTGCCGAACTCAGGGAGTTTTGAGCACCGAAAAATGCCGCCCCGCAGTGCTAAATGAAATGTCGTGATGTTATATGTGCTTCCGAGACGGACCGAGCAAAGCCGTGCGCAAGGATGTGGTTTGACTCGCACGCAGCCCCCATACGCCACACGCGTGATGTTTGTCACGCCGTTGCCGGCCCTGCTCTAAGAGAACTTTACGACCAACTTTGTAGCCCCAAAACACAGCAGGTATTTGTTATCTGTTAATTTTATCCGGAAGAACTTACGCACAACAATGTATTAATCAGTTTTAAATGATGAATAGAAGAATTAGTGTGTTCCGTACATAATTAAATAAATATGTATCATGCTTATTTTATGTATGACACATCCTTTCAGATCCCTTCACGTTCCCCTGGGGTTAGGGATACCCTCTGCGTGTATATTTATCCCAGTTGTAATCCACTGTTTTCATTCCAATATTGGAAGTACTACGACTTGTTTCATTCCAAATGAATGGACACCTAAGGCGGCTAAAATACTGAAGGGTTGTTTCAGCTAAAACAGCGAACGCGTGGTTTAGGTGACAGGAAAATCGTACAGGCTAATTTAACACGAGAGGAAAGAATTATTAATTCAGTCAATATGCACAACTACAACGGACTGCGGCGGACGTTTTCATTTGATTGCCCCCACAGACTGGTTTCACTCGAAAGAAATGAATGAATAGACCAACCGATACGTAAAACTAAAACCGAATTAGTCGATTGTTTTCAAACAACTGACTGAATCCATTGTTCTCAGTCGGTTGTTCCTGTCACTGTAAACATAGTTACCGCTGCTACGCCAGCAAAAACCATGGGAACGTTATGACAAAGCCCAAAATTGAGGAGGTAAAGTGGGGCAACTGAAGTAGTTATTACCGCAGTTCCCATAGAGGTATGTAGGTATGCTATCAGGTAACTGCCTGGCATACAGCTGCAAATTGGAACGTCCAGTAGTGGCAATTTAATAACGGTGTGAAGAGCAGCGGCGGCACGTCTGTTAGACGGTTGGCCCCTCAGCCGGGACGTGATCCGGCCGCCAAAGCACCCGCCACGCTACGTCCACCTGCGGTGCCGCCGCTTTGCGCTGCGGATACGCTCTGGGAACGTCGGGCTAAGGAAATTGCCCGCGTTGTCACAAAGCTCCTCAATTTTCCTAGTTTAGAACGTTTCATAATATTACTAGGTAAAAGACGCTCTCTTTCCTTTTTTCCGTTCTTCGTCTTTTTACAAGACTCTTGCCACTTAACGTCATACCTTTACATTATACCAAATATATCATACCTTTATGTTTTAGTGTTTATGAAACAGATCTGACGATGATCATTAAAGACCGAAACCTGTGATCTGTTAAACGAAAAAGATTGTGACAATAGGCGTAAATTAAAGGAACTTATTTGTTAATCTGTCTCATAGATCTGGGGTTCTCAAACTTCTTCCGTCTCACCTCTCATCTGTTACCTTATTTTACTTCCCTCTCTCCACACTTCTCATACTTGGAACAAAAATGGTCCGTGTTTTCTAGTTATTTCTATCTAATATTGAAACTATCGATTGCAACAACAATAAATATAATCAAAACACGAAGGAATTAAAGATATTAACTGCCAGTGGGGATTGATTTATATTAACTGAACAAGTTGAAAATTTGTGCAGGACTGACCTTCGAAACTGTATCTCCTGTTTACGAGGCACATACGCTGACCACTACGTCATCCGGTCACAGCGATAATCGCAATCGCAAAGGCTATCGTAGCGTGCCTCCCTTAAGACTCAAATTCTCATCTTTTACCATATACAACACTCTGTAGATGTAGAGCCCCTATCCTTAGTCTCATTACTCGTAGTTCCTCGCCGATTCTCCTTAGAATTCGAGCTTAGTATACATCTGAACTGAAGGAATCACTAGCTGTCCTAGCCTTAAATATATATGCGGTGTCTGTTCTTTTGGACATGTCCGAAAGAACGGACACCACACATACAGAACGTTTGAAAATTGCTGTTACAGACTTCTAGGACTTGCAGACGGGAGTAAGTACATAATATTTTGAATAGCAGACCATGTCTGGAAAAGTATCGTTTACGTTCTACGAGGGTTTCAGTGAACACGTTTTACTCATCTACTTCTGCTTGAGGAATTGAATTAGGCGTGACGCAGTACAATTATTATGTAACGGATGGAAAGGAAACATATCGAAACAACCATTTATCACTTAAGCATATTTGTTTGTATTTACACTAAAGCATTACACGTTTTCATTATTCCAAAGCAAAAAACAACACAGATAAATGTACGCACAGAAAAGTACTGATGCAGCAAGACAGACGTTAATTGACATCAGGTGACGGAGTACACGTCATCCTATCGGCTCTACCGTATACGAGCTTTGTAATGTCGTCAGTTGTACGATCACACCGCCGCCTGAGAGATCAATCCGCCGGATGCGATTCTCTCGATAAACGGAACAAAAGAACGGCTGTGTCAGCTAGAGCGTACACAGCCAGTCGCTGTACTTACGCCCGCCGCGAGGCGCCGCTAGGCCACTTCATGTGCAGCAGGAGAGCAGTGCGGTTGTATCAGTCTACAGTTCTTAACCGCGCTCAGTGGTCAGCCAGCGCCGATGTTAGTCATGGTCTGCAGCTCAGTCACTGCTGCCATCGTCTCTGTAGCTCCGTTCCAAGTTAGTCTTCAAATTCACCGGATTAGACACTCAAGATTACGAGAGATTAATTCGTCACTGCAAGATTTGTGACTTGTAAGTTATGTCATTCTACAGTTGCTTAGTCTAGTCGCGTCTTCTATAATTGTCAACCAACTGATCATGGACTACAGCAAAGTTAAGTAATAAATACTTTCTAATTTTGTACTCCTGCTAATTAATTGTGTTTTCGTGTTGTAGCTACCAAACAGTCTTGGCATAGTAGAACCCACGTTTCCACCTGCTTGGCTACCTCATATTTGATGGACTCGATTATGGTGGAAGGTCGAGAGCCATCAAGGCCAAGCAGCCTGAAACATTTCTCGTTCCCTCAGACAAGTGTACACGTTACACATCTGAACTGAAACCGTCGTAGTACAGAAATTGTACGTTTCCAGACATGGGCCCCTGTTCAAAATATTATGTACTCAGTCTCCTCTTCAATCCCTAGAACGTTGTAAGAGGGTATCAGAACATACTTCATAAGTAATAATAATAATATGACTACGAAGGCTTTCCCGGCGTAATAATTGATAATATTCTTCTCAGGTATGCAGCCGGATTATAACGTCTTCATGACACAATATTTCCGCGGTCCAACTGGCCGCCATCTTCAGCTGAGAGTGCTGGTGCACGATCTCGCCAGAACTGACTTCCCAGCGCAAGCGGCGGCCCCTATATAGGCCTCAGAAGACCCAAAACGCGTGCGCGAGAAGGTGCCGTAACCGCCCTCTAGCACTTTTATTTTTTAATTTTTGACAGCGATATCTCGATTTCGCCTCTTTCCATCAGTGGCGGCGGTGTATGTCTACTGCGCTAGAGGGTGGTTACGGCACCTTCTCGCGCACGCGTTGTGGGTCTTCTGCGGCCTATATAGGGGCCGCCACTTGCGCTGGAAAGTCAGTTCTGGCGAGATCGTACACCAGCACTCTCACCTGAAGATGGCGGCCAGTTGGACCGCGGAAATATTCTGTCATGAAGACGTTATGATCCGGCTGCATACCCGAGAAGAATATTATCAATAATAATAATAGTTATTATTATAAACTAGAGAGTGTACTTCAAGCATATCAGAGTTAAACATGAGTCACAATTACCATGAATTTGTATTATTAAAAAACAATGAAAGATAAGAATTGGTTCAAATGGCTCTGAGCACTATGGGACTTAATATCTTAGGTCATCAGTCCCCTAGAACTTAGAACTACTTAAACCTAACTAACCTAAGGACATCACACAACACCCAGCCATGACGAGGCAGAAAAAATCCCTGGCCCCGCCGGGAATCGAACCCAGGAAACCGGGCGTGGGAAGCGAAAACGCTACCGTAAGACCACGAGATGCGGGGGATAAGAATTACAACTTGTTTATAAATAACGAACGTCTTAAGTACAGTTATTTTAACAGAGCAGATTTATGTATTTCACTACGTGTTTTTTACTAGTTAGCTCATAAAGTATTATAGTCAGTTATTCAAACTTTCACTGTAACTATCTATATTGCTTTTAATTTACTTAGGATGTTTTAATATTTGAAAGGCAACGTTGTACAAATGACGATAGAATAATATACAAAATTTAAATACCCATTTAGAATATATTATATTCAAACTGATCACCCAGAAAGAAAAAATAAGCAGGAGTTAAACCGTACATGACTCATAATTCGGAAGTTTTCTGACATTTGCAAGCTTAGTGTGATGTGTGTGCCTGAATTTGTGAAGAACGCAGATCCAGTCTTGGTTGGATCTTTGAAGCCGCAGCTCACAGGTCCCCTGGTTGGATCTTTGAAACAGTGATTCTCAGACCCGCTTTCCGGTGCATTCGATATCGATGTTTCCTCAAGACTGATACCATTACGGAGCATCTTGACTCACAGAAGTAATTTGATGCGAAGGGTAATAAGACGACGACCGCCCTTCTTACTGAATTTAGACATTCATTCCGAGTCCGCACCTGAAAATTTTCAACGGGCTTCCATTTAAACTCATTTTGAAGTATTATCTAACTTGCAAGTTCTATAAGCTTCTCCTTTTCTGGCGTTGCAAATGGTCTGTTATTACCATATCGAGCGAATTGTTTACCAATTCATACTCAAATGAAGGTTATGGGAACTTACCCACGAACTTTCACTAAAGGATTCTATATGTTCTGCGTCAATTTAACTAATTTTACCTACATATAACTCATTTACCTTAATGAAATCTGGTGTGGTTAGCAGGAGAGCCAACACCGTGTCACTAAAGGAGGCCGAAATGCACGCGTTTTAGCTCACGCACGCTGGCGTGAGGTCTGGAACATGAGAAGGGAATTAGAATTGAGAAAAACGGACGTAGCTGGTGGAATACTCAACTTTAATCCATTAATGATGCACGTCGCTCGTGACAGTACATGATTCACAATATTAATGGTAATGATAATGGCGCCTTGCTAGGTCGTAGCAAATAACGTAGCTGAAGGATCGCTAGCAAAATCGGCTGTACAACTGGGCGAGTGCTAGGAAGTCCGTCTAGTCCTGCCGTGTGGCGGCGCTCGTTCTGGCATTACGGATAGTGGCCACACTCGGGTCCGACCTGTACTACCGGACCGCGGCCGATTTAAAGGCTACCACCTAGCAAGTGTGGTGTCTGGCAGTGACACCACAAAATCATTGCAGTCCTAAAGTATAGACTGTACGCCGACCAGCTCAGCGCCCTTGAAACGGTATCAAGACGGTGCTGACTCGGGCTACAGTGGGAAAAGTGGGTACCGCCACACCTACATAAGGATACTTCAGCGCCCCTGTCAACGCTAACGAGCTGTGCTCATCGCTGGTAGGGCCCAGTTCGGTAGCTGACTTTATTTTAAATCTGATTAACGATGACTACTTCCACTGAACATGCACCAGTGTTCAACTTCCATCCTGGCTGAAATCGGTTGAACAGAACAACGGCCAGGATTAACAATCTATTCTTGTAGTCAGTGTGGCAAGGAAGTGGCAGTCATATTGTCAAGGAGCTTATTGTCATACGTGCTTTTTTGAATGTCTGGTAAGTAGCTAATAATTGATCGGTGACAGGCGCTCACAGGCTGTTGCCTGGTTGGTTGGTTGATGTGGTGAAAGGTCATCGGTACCATCGGACTAGAGGACAATGGAGAAGGAAATCGGCCATGCCCTTTCAGAGGAACCATCCCGAAAACTGCCTGAAGAGCTTTAGGAAAAACACGGAAAACCGAATTGTGGATGGACGGACGCGGGCCTGAACCGTCGTCCTCCCAAATGTGAGTCAGGGGCTCTCTGAGAATTCCTACTGTCAGAATCTGCTGGTCAGTTCCTGTGAAATAAAACAATAAATTAACGAGCGGCAAGCTTCAAAGCTTAGCTCGTGGAAGTGAGACTCTCAAGATAGCTATATTTGTTCACTGCTAGTCTTTTTCTTACATAGTGTGATGTGAAAGCTAGCGACTTTCCCCCCAATCCAACCTGCCTCCCTCCCACCTCACTCCTCTATTATCCTCTGCCCCCCTCTTTCCCCCGCCCCGTAGGCGGGAGCGCCACCTACTTTGAGGAAGGCTATCAGAGACTTTCAGCTTTCCAAACAGTGGTGACGTTTGCAAAATTAGAAGATTTAATTTGATCGCTGAACGTCACTGCGTATATTACGAAACGAGACGTCACACTTCTGCGGCGATTTACCCGCATCGCCAAGGGGATGCGCAAGCTGCGGCAGTGAAGTACGCGGCTGATTGTAGCCGTATGGCAGCGCTGATAGAACACGGGCCTAGGAATTAGATAAACAGGGGTTTCCTTGCATGACGAGATTGCATGTGGTTCGTCAGCAGCGCCTGTAGGAAGACTATGGTTCGACGGACACAACTTGATGTCGACGGCCTGATTTCTAGGACATGGGATTTCTACACTGTCTAGATGTCTTATATGATCGTTATCCTTCAAAAAAAAAAAAAAAAAAGGCCGATTAATCGTGAATTCTGTTGGATAATCGAAATATTTTTCCATTTAATGCTTAAGATTACCAGATAGTGTGTCTGTCTGGAGCGTAGCTAACGTCAAGCCAGCCGAAGGGCAGTGGCTGTATTTCAATCTAATGTTATTGTGGCGTTTGTGCAGAGAATGCTTGTACAGTTTCTCCGAGTAGGTACAGCTGAGTCGCTCCGATTGCCACTTTAATATTCCATATCGGTGACTACAGAACGGTGTCCTCCTGTGTATCCAGTGACATTTAAATTGATGTATTAAAACTGAGACTGGAGGAGCATTATTTAAGCATCCGTCACTTATCACGCTAGTGTTACAATTTAATCTTCATCATTTATTACAATTTGTGATCTCAGTTATTTGTTCCGCTACTACAGAGTTATTCTATTTAATTGAATTATAGTCTTCTGGTAAATATTATGTTTATATATACATATATTGAAACCCAGTCAGGGGAAGGAAAGGTTGGCATACGATTGTGGACGGGCCGTAATCAGTTACTATTGGTTGCCTTATCCAGTTACTCGCAGTTCTTTTAAAAACAGTACTTCGAGACTCAACAACAAATAAAAAAACCACAAGTTATTAATGAAGGAATAAACAACTGTGTACATAATAGTGTTTTCAGTGCGTTACAATTTAGCAAATCACCATAAAAAGAGATACAGATAATGTTTAAAAATCAAGCCAATGTGATCAGGGCTGAGGGCAATAAATTAAGAATGTTTAAGAACTCTCTGCAATTACAAGTTACAGGTACTGGAATATTAAAAAGTAAGTGGCCGCAAACACATCAGGAGATATCAGACGTGAGGAATGGCAGTAAATAAAGTTTTACGGCTTACTGCTGAAACACAAAAATCGAATTACTATTTTCAAAGAAAATTACCACATGCATGGCTGAAGCCCTTACACACCAGGAATGTCAATTATATAAAACATTTAGAAACCTACTGTAAAACAGCAAATACAAGCAAAGGTTAATTAAAAGAAACAAGCAACAGACCACCAAATAGGTAAAATAAGATGATGGTAGCCTTGTAACAAAACCCTTACACTGCTAGATTTATTCCAGAAGGCGACCGTAACTACACTCCTGGAAATTGAAATAAGAACACCGTGAATTCATTGTCCCAGGAAGGGGAAACTTTATTGACTCATTCCTGGGGTCAGATACATCACATGATCACACTGACGGAACCACAGGCACATAGACACAGGCAACAGAGCATGCACAATGTCGGCACTAGTACAGTGTATATCCATCTTTCGCAGCAATGCAGGCTGCTATTCTCCCATGGAGACGATCGTAGAGATGCTGGATGTAGTCCTGTGGAACGGCTTGCCATGCCATTTCCACCTGGCGCCTCAGTTGGACCAGCGTTCGTGCTGGACGTGCAGACTGCGTGAGACGACGCTTCATCCAGTCCCAAACATGCTCAATGGGGGACAGATCCGGAGATCTTGCTGGCCAGGGTAGTTGACTTACACCTTCTAGAGCACGTTGGGTGGCACGGGATACATGCGGACGTGCATTGTCCTGTTGGAACAGCAAGTTCCCTTGCCGGTCTAGGAATGGTAGAACGATGGGTTCGATGACGGTTTGGATGTACCGTGCACTATTCAGTGTCCCCTCGACGATCACCAGAGGTGTACGGCCAGTGTAGGAGATTCCTCCCCACACCATGATGCCGGGTGTTGGCCCTGTGTGCCTCGGTCGTATGCAGTCCTGATTGTGGCGCTCACCTTCACGGCGCCAAACACGCATCCGACCATCATTGGCACCAAGGCAGAAGCGACTCTCGTCGCTGAAGACGACACGTCTCCATTCGTGCCTCCATTCACGCCTGTCGCGACACCACTGGAGGCGGGCTGCACGATGTTGGGGCGTGAGCGGAAGACGGCCTAACGGTGTGCGGGACCGTAGCCCAGCTTCATGGAGACGGTTGCGAATGGTCCTCGCCGATACCCCAGGAGCAACAGTGTCCCTAATTTGCTGGGAAGTGGCGGTGCGGTCCCCTACGGCACTGCGTAGGATCCTACGGTCTTGGCGCGCATCCGTGCGTCGCTGCGGTCCGGTCCCAGGTCGACGGGCACGTGGCACCTTCCGCCGACCACTGGCGACAACATCGATGTACTGTGGAGACCTCACGCCCCACGTGTTGAGCAATTCGGCGGTACGTCCACCCGGCCTCCCGCTTGCCCACTATACGCCCTCGCTCAAAGTCCGTCAACTGCACATACGGTTCACGTCCACGCTGTCGCGGCATGCTACTAGTGTTAAAGACTGCGATGGAGCTCCGTATGCCACGGCAAACTGGCTGACACTGACGGCGGCGGTGCACAAACGCTGCGCAGCTAGCGCCATTCGGCGGCCAACACCGCGGTTCCTGGTGTGTCCGTTGTGCCGTGCGTGTGATCATTGCTTGTACAGTCCTCTCGCAGTGTCCGGAGCAAGTATGGTGGGTCTGAGACACCAGTGTCAATGTGTTCTTTTTTCCATTTCCAGGAGTGTATTAACTAGACATACATAACCTTTAATGTAGGTATTAAAAGGTATGGTAATAAATAATAAAATAATAAAACACAAGGACCAGCCACAGACGATGCTTCAGGAATTGGCCTCTGAGAAGCTCCGCCAAGAAACACCTTCGCGAGAGATGATATAGGCAGCAAAGTCTAGCATTCAATTCACAAGATGGTAATCAGACTAGTTTCAGTGTAACGAATGACTAACGATAATCTTGATGAAGCTGTCTGATGTTCAATGTACCCAATGCAAGAATGGAGCCACACGCCAAAGCCGGAACCAGCAGACTGCACCAAGTCCACAAATACTGTGCTTAGAGCGCCCAGAACGAGGAAGGAATCACTGCCACCAAAGTGGGAGAACCACAAACGGCCTACAATCAAGAAAGCTGTCAAAACTGCACGCCTTACCGGATAGCAGCGGCAAGACGAGGAAACGCACACTACCGTTACATGGACTGCACGTTGAACATACCAAACTGTAACAAGCTCAACGCAGTAAAGAGTAATAATAAGTCGAAGAAAGCTAATCATATCCGCTTTCCCCAAGCACTCCACTCGCAGGTGGCGACTCTACGAACAGAAACACGAACCCATGTCATTGGAGAATCGCAAGATGTCACGATGATGGAAGTTCCTCAACTTGAATTGAAATGCACTCATCTTAAAGCCTGCAGGATCTGGTTTACGACGAGGTCGTACAAAATGGTGACCTCAGGCTTTCCATCCAGCAGTCCATGCGCGCCGCTAGCGGTCCCGGCGTGTTCGAGCACTGTACGGACCTGGCTCCTCGTGAGTCCTCAACCGATCTGGCCCACTAACACGACCCGGAAAGACAACGACGTTGCCCCAAAGATAGGGAATCAGTTACCACGTATCAATAACCGCCACTGCTGCCACTAGTGGGTAGGCAACTCTTCTGAAACCGAGTGTCGTCAGTTAACACGAGATGAAGATAAACAAGCGCCACCATGACATCTAAATGATACCATCTGGCCTGCAACAGAGAGAGGAAACCTACAAACAGCACCGACGCGAGCCCCATCATGGCTCAACCTTCCCCTCTAAAGGTCAGGCCCGGGGGTGTGTTAGGAGACACAACTAGCAGCCTAACCAAACTTAATTCGATTAAGGTGGACCCGGTACTGCCTACCGGTACGGTTGTCCTTAACCAGAAGGTTGAGTGGGCCTAAAATCCGCATAATCGTACACGGACTCAGAAAACGGGGGGTAAACTTACCAAGGTTGCTAACACGCACCTCCCTCTTGGGAAAATTACAGATATACACCTCATCTGGCTTACATCTGAAGGCGGTTATAACGGTCTGTTGTGGGCTCTGAGAAAATTGCGCCTAGCAGGATTCCAGTTTTCTTTGACGACGTGAGGGGTGATTTTCGCAGGAATTAGATTTTTAATCCCCCATAAGTTAGAAATTGGGGAATTACCGGGATAAGCAAACATCAAGGAAACCGGAGTAACCGTAAAAGCCTCTGGCTGGTGGTATTGAAGGCAAAGCTAAGCCAAGCCAGACTAGAATCCCACTTATTGGGAGACATCTGATGGAAGATAATCAGTGTAGATTTAAGGTTACGACTGACCCTTTCTGCAAAGGACTCCTGCGGGTAATACAGAGTAGTAGTTACATGCTTAGCCCTGCTTTGGAAACAGAAGGCCTTGAAGGGAGACGAAGGAGAGGCCGGTGCAGTATCACTAACGATTTGCTTAGGAGGTCCAAATATGTTAGTTACATGCCAAATGGTGGTAGCAGCAGTCACATTAAGACTCAGAAGAAGCCATGTGAACCTCGAAAACGCAGCAATAGAAACTAATACATACCTTTGGCCTCTTTTGTGCTAGGTAAGGGCCCCACATAATCGATATAGAGTTTGTCCACGGGGCCAGATTCACGCACAGATCTAAGGAACCCCTGTTGAAAAGCGTTATTCGGTTTGGCCACACGACGCAACTGACACTGAGAAGCCATCTCTCTAACGTCTCGGTCAATAGACGGCCACGTCAGATGCTACTTAATCTTCTGCAAGGTCTTACAGGTTCCTAAATGACCGCCAAAGACGAGTTGTGAAAATAATGGAAAACGCGGCTTACTAGGGTGCCTGGCCGACAGATTTAATCTCCTAGGTATGTCCCATCCTTTTACAAATAATCCGTTTCCTACTAATGTTTTCATCCAAAAGCTCCCCCGCCAAAACCTGTTTCTTAACGGATCCACAAATGGGGTCCTGATCCTGACGGTGACAATGTCGCTAAACAAATGAGGAATACCGCCTAACGTGACACAACTAAGATTGCCTCCCAAAATTTCTTTAGCCCCCTCACTAGATGGTTATTCAGTAAACATACGGCAGAAGTGGTCCTCCAGGACATTCTCAGTGCCTCTAATGTGCTTAACCTCGAATTGAAACGTCGAATTGCGTACTGCCCACATCACGATAAGCCCAGTTTTACGTGGCCTCGCTAGCACCCAGTTTAAGGCTTGATTGTCATTCTCTAGCTGAAACACTCTATCCGAGATAAAATCGGTACTTATCCTGCACAAACAAGATGGCCAGCGCCACACATTCCTAAAAACACTACTGGCCATTACAATTACTACACCAAGAAGAAATGCAGATGATAAACGCGTATTCATTGGACATATATATTATACTAGAACTGACATGTGATTACATTTTCACGCAATTTGGGTGCATAGATCCTGCGAAATCAGTACCCAGAACAACCACCTCTGGTCGTAAATATGGTTTTGATACGCCAGGGCATTGAGTCAAACAGAGCTTGGATGGCGTGTACAAGTACAGCTACCAATGAAGCTCCAACACGATATCACAGTTTATCAAGAGTAATGACTCACGTATTGTGACGAGACAGTTGCTCGGCCACCATTGAACAGACGTTTTTAATTGGTGAGAGATCTGGAGAATGTGCTGGCCAGGACAACAGTCGATCATTTTCTGTATCCAGAAAGGCCCGTACAGGACCTTCAACATGCGATCGTGCATTATCCTGCCGAAATGTAGGGTCTCACAGGGATCGAATGAAGGTTAGACCCACCGGTCGTAAAACATCTGAAATGTAACGTTCACTGTTTCAAGTGCCGTCAATGTGAACAATAGGTGACCGAGACGTGAAACCAATGGCGTCCCATACCATCACGTGGGGCGATACACCAGTATGGCGATGACGAATACATGCTTCCAATCTGCGTTCACCACGATATCGCCAAACACCGATGCGACCATCATGATGCTATAAACCGAACCTGGATTCATCGGAAACAATGACGTTTTGCCATTCGTGCACCCAGGTTCGTCGTTGAGTGCACCATCGCAGGCGCTCCTGTCTGTGATGCAGCGTCAAGGGTAACCGCAGCCATGGTCTACGAGCTGATAGTCCACTCTGTTGCAAACGTCGTCGAACTGTTCGTGCAGATGGTTGTTGTCTTGCAAGCGTCCCCATCTGTTGACTCAGGGATCGAGACGTGGCTGCACGATCCGTTACAGCCATGCGAATAACATGCTCGATCCGTTACAGGCATGCGGATAAGATGCTGTCATCTCGACTGTTAGTGACACGACGCCGTTGGGATCCAGCACGGCGTTCCGTATTACCCTCCTGAACCCACCGATCCATATTCTGCTAACAGTCATTGGATCTCGACCAACGCGAGCAGCAAGTCGGGATATGATAAACCGCAATCGTGATAGGCTATAATCCGACCTTTATCAAAGTCAGAAACGCGATGGTTCGCATTTCTCCTCCTTACACGAGGCATCACAACAACGTTTCACCAGGCAGTGCCGGTCAACTGCTGTTCGTGTATGAGAAATCGGTTGGAAACTTTCCTGATGTCAGCACGTTGTAGGTATCGCCACCGGTGCCAACCTTGTTTGAATGCTCTGAAAAGCTAATCGTTTGCATATCACAGCATCTTCTTCCTGTCGGTTAAATTTCACGTGTGTAGCACGTCATCTTCGTGGTGTAGCAATTCTAATGGCCAGTGGTGTAGAATATTTAAGCTCGGCGCTGGTTAACGGACGAGTCGCGTATGCTAATGGTTGCCTTTGACCCTCGAACTCCTGGAGGAGGACTGCTGAAATTCCCGCATTACAAGCGTCAGTTTGGACAATTAATTTCTTATAATCAGATACCCTGAGAACCGGAGGATTGGCTATAGCTGCAATGATGTGCTCAAAGTTGGCGTCTTGAGCAGGCCCCAGTAAAAATGCACCCCTTTTCGGCGCGGTTCATTTAAAAGAACCGATAACTGAGCAAAATTAGGGACAAAACGCCTAAAATAATTTTCCATCCCTATGAACTTGTCAATCCCTTGCTTATCAGTGGGCAGCGGATGGGCTCTCAAGGCCTATAGTCCGTTCCTGATCAATGTGAATCCTTTCGCCTGTTAGTAGGTAACCTAAGAAGGATACCTGCTGCCTGGCTAATGTCACCTTCTTGGGTTTAACAGTCAAACCTGCCCCCTGCAACCTACCAAAAACTTGCAGGGTATGTTCCAAATGCTCTTGAAACGAACGACTATAAATTGTCATATTGTGCAGGCAATTGTAAACACAGACTACTTTCAAGTCTGCAAGATTATTATCCAGCAAACGAGTAAGGATGGCTGCGCCAGTAGGCAAACCAAAGGGGACCATATAAAATTCCAACAGATTCCAATCAGTACAAAATGCTGTAACATGTTTAAATTCTTCACCTAAGGGACTGTGATAAAAGGCTTCATTCAGGTCGAGCGCAGTAAACCAATTAGCCCCGGCAAACCAAGTCAAAGAGTTATGAAAATCAGGTAAAGGAACCGAATCAAGGATAACCTTCTTATTCAGGCGACGGTAGTCAACAACAGGCCGAAAGTCGCGCCCGTGATCCGTAGGGACGAGGAATGTAGGGGAGGCATAAGCGGATGCAGAAGGCCTAATAACTCCCTGCTCAAGCATTTTGGAGATCTTTCCCCTTAGTGCCTCCATCTTATGCGGTGGAGACCATATGGAGACGGCCTGAATGGAACATGGTCAGTCAGACGAATATGGCAGTCAAGAACGTTAGTACCCCCAGTCTATCACAGAGAAACTCTCCATCAAACCTCCTAGTTCAGAGGCCTGCTCGGAAGAATAATGGGTGAGATCAGACTCACTAACCTTAGCATCAACAGCCAGCATTCTTGCATCTCGATGCACCTTACGTTTAGTACACTCAAAGAACCCAAATTTCTGACCAGAAGCGAACTTAAAGAAAAAGATGTACCCCGAATAATCCAAGACAAGACCAGTTTAATCGATAAAATCACATCCAAAAATCAAATCGACCGGCAGCTCCTTAACGACGGACAAAGACAAGGGCCACGAGAAATCCCCAACTGAGATGCTCCCTCGGACCCAACCTTGCAGAGGCAACACCTGCCAGTTGCCAACCTGACATCTTTGCACCGAAGAACGAACCGGTCTAAGCCTCGGAAATGACCAAATTCAAGAAAACATCCCAAGCTCAGCAATGAAATGGAGCTACCAGAATCCAAAAGGGCGCAAATAGGTTCGTCACCTAGTCGAGAACAAATATAAGACGGGGTGATGATCGCACAGCGACACAGGCACACCAGAGTTTAAAGGCTCGAGCCGGATGGTATTTATTGTCTCTGGCTGTTCGCAGCTGAACGCAAGTATGAACTAAATGCCTTTTGCGACCGCACCTGAAACCACGCTGCGATTCCCCTTTAGAAGAATCAGCTGATATTGGTAATACGGAGTTCCCCTCGGTGACGCCCATTAGCTAAATTTTAACTTCACAGTTCTTTCGTCGAGAGCAGACATGCGGATATCGCTACAATGGCGGCACAAAGTTCTTCCCAAGTGGAGGAACGACCACGAAAAACAAAATGTGACTTATCCGCCACTCGCATTCCACTCACGACAACTGAAACTAGTTCTCGTTCTGGCAAGTCGGCTAACAAGGCCAAACTGGCCATCTTAACTCTTTCATCTCCTCCCTATCCTTCTGCATCTACCAAATATAGCGACAATTGAGCTGTTTACAAACTCCCGTGGTCAATCTTTTGCTGATCACAAGCTCCCTCAACTGCTGCAATGAAAACCTTCTGCCATAGCCCTGGATACCAGAGTCCTCAATTCGCCTCTAGTTAAAGGATACAATAGAGACAAAATTACCTGAGGCGAAACACCAAACGCTTCAGCTTGTTGCTAAAAGTGAATCAACAACCATAACATCTTCTCTATATGCTCGAGTCGGTCTATAGCCAATTCTGTGACGTCTCGAAACAGATGCACCAGGGAATTAGGCAGTTTAGCAAACGCCCCGACTAACCCCTCGGACGACATAAGGGCGTTATTCCTGGGCTCACTAGTGCACCGTCCAGATGGTAACAAATCCTGCTCCCCCATCCTCTTCCCATCAAGCTGTAAACATGTAACCTTAAACTGCAATTTATTAACCAAGGACCCCAATTTAGCGGTTGATTCCTTATCACGATCCTCTGATTTTAATACCCTTCAATCAGATATCCAGTTGGTTAAATGTATCAACTGTGCTCGCATCCTGTCTAACTGACTGCCACTAGGTTGAGTGCCCTCTAAAAAGCCAATGTTGGCCTCAAGACTCCTAACAGCTCTAAACAAAATCTCAGTGGCTGCCTTTGTCTCACCTGCAACATCCGGCGTGACATCAACCAGCTGAAGAACGGTAGCACGCAAGTGGGCTGCTAAATCCGGAACACTACCCTCAATAGACAGCTCATAAGTGAGGTGGTCCCTCCTCAATAGTATTCCTATCCATGAGAGGTAACCTCCTATCCCGAAAAGAACCCGGAAATTGGTGTATCCGTTTGTAAATAAAAGTTTCACTTGATTTCTCAGATTTTGCAATACATAATATTTTCCGTTCGTTTAATATTTTTCTCACACTAACTAGCAATACACCAGTACCAAAGTATCCCATTAGTTACGTAAGAAAAATAAAATACTTTGTGTCTTTTACTTACAGTGGACGACTCCAGAAGATACTTTGATACGGTCAGAGCGTCTGTCTGACTTCTGTAGTAGTGTGGGATAGAAATTGCTTCTTGCACGAACCAAAGGGTACTTATCGGATCAATTTCTGTAGTAGTGTGGGATGGAAATTGCTTCTTGCACGAGCCAAAGGGTATTTGTCGGATCAATCTGTTGCACAGATCGTCAAGATAACAGACACATACACTGCTAAAATACAAAAGTCGAATTATTTTTCTCAAAGCAAATGACAACAATCACAGATGAAGGCCTTACATGCCAGGAACGGCAGTTATATAAAAAATTTAGAAATCTGATGTAAAACAGCAAATACAAGCAAAGGCTAATTAACAGAAACAGGCAACTGACCACCAAACGGGTGAAATAAGATGATGGCAACCCTGTAACGCAACCGTTACACTGCTAGATTTATTCCAGTAGGTGACTGGAACTATTAAGTAGACATACATAACCCTTCATATAGGCATTACAAGGTTTGGTAATAAATAATATAATAATAAAACTCAAGACCAGTCACAGACGGTGCTTCAGGAATCGATAGCGATGAGATAGGCACTCACTTCACAAGATGATAACTCATACTAGTGGCAGTCTAACGAATGACTAATGATAATCTTCATGACGCTACCTGACGTCCAATAAACCAAATGTATGAATGGAACATAACGCCAAAGCTGGAACCGGTGGACTGCACTACAACCCCAAAATACTGTGCTTAGAGAGACCAGAACGAGAAAGGAATCACTACCCCCAGAGTAGAAGAACCACAAACGGCCTACAATCAAGAAAGCTGTCAAAACTACACGCAGCGGCAAAGCGAGGAAACGTACACTGCCGTTACGTGCACAAACACGCAGGGCAGGTAATTGGGGTGATAGCGTCCACCAGGCAGGAAAAATATCGCTGGTTGAACTTAACAAATTGTAACAAGCTCAACGCAGTAAATAGTAATAAGAAGTCGAGGAAAGCTAATCAGATCCGCTTTCCCCAAGCACTCCACTCGCTGCTCTTCGCCTACGGGCACCAACACGGAGCCAAGTCACTGGAGAATCGAGTGATGTCACAATGGTGGAGGTTTGTCTACTTGGATTGAAATGCACTCATCTTAAATCTTGCAGGATATGGCTTATGAAGAGGTCGTGCACCTTCGTGACGATAGCCCTTCCATCCAGCAGTCCATGCGCTCCGCTGGCGGTCCTGGAGTGTTCTAGCAGTGTATGGACCTGGCTCCTCCTGAGTCCTCAACCGAACTGACCCATTCACACGATCCGGTAAAACAACGACGTTGCCCCAAAGATAGGGCAGCAGTTACTACGTGTCGATAACGGTCGCTGCTGCCACTAGCGGACTGGCAACGCTTACGAATCCGTTTGGTGCCATTTAACACGAGAAGAAGACAAACAAGCGCAACCATGCCAACCAGACGGTACCTGTCTGCCTGCAACAGAGGGCGGAAACCTACGAACAGCACCAACGCGGGCCACAGCTCGGCTCATACCTATTACTTAAATTTTTATGGATATGTTCAAGAAGTGCAGCCTAAATCAATTATTGTTTAAGTTATTTTTGGAGAAGTAGTCTGGTCATATAAATCTTGATGACTCAGTGTTAAAATTCCATGCATGATTTGCAGACCCCAACGGAGATTTTTTATTATCCTAAGTTTTTTGATCATTGATGGTCCTTTCTTATGCTTTGTGAAATAAAATATGTTCAATATCAACACAGGCCTACCACATCCCCGTCCCACTACAACGCAGAATTTGTATGAAGCACATGTTAACCATCGTGAGATTTCCCAGGGCCGCCGAGACACCTTGAGCTACCTGAATTATTAAATAGTGACTGAATCAGAATGATGTTCCTTCTGCCTATGATCTTCGCAGATCCTCTCCTTCTCTATTCTTTCTAACACTTCTTCAGACAGTAATATATTTCTTTCCTCTATCCACATGTGTATGTAAAAGTGGCTGACGTCGATAAGAAGTTCTCTGCTTCATTCCCTGTACAGAGGATGTTAGAGAATTACATTATTTATTATTATTTATCTATCAGCCCCTTAAAAATGGTCAATGTACCTCTACTATCTCACATCTGTCTCTTCCTCTCTCTCTCTCTCTCTCTTCCTCTCTCTCTCTCTCTCTCTTCCTCTCTCTCTCTCTCTCTCTCTCTCTCTCTCTCTCTCTCTCTCTCTCTCTCTCTCTCTCTGTTCAAATAATTGCTAACTTCAGATATCACAGATCGATTCTGACCAGTCGATGTGTTTCAAATTGACAGCTTCAGATGAATACTGCTTTATTTTTCATAACCTAAATTATACGTTTGAAAACTGCTTTATTCGCCATAACCTAAATTATACGTTATAAAAGTTACTTCTCGTGTGATAAAACAGACCCTTTCGGCCGCTACAGTCTTTTCATATATTCATCTCATCAGTTCCATTCATGTGATTTACGTTCCCCTATTTGATATATCTTTTAGAAAACATCCTGATGTTTACTAACAAGAACTCATTGGCTTACACTATATGATAAAATGTATTCGGACACGCCTACGCAATGCACAATTGACTGTTAGATAATTCGGAGATTGGATTCTCAAGGTATAAACTGAGGCACAGAGAGTATTGTGTAGATCTCATATCATTTACCTACAATATAGCAGGTCAGCAACTGGAAGCAGTTATTCCATAAATTATCTGGGAGTACGCGCTAGGAGTAATTTAAAATTGGATGATCATATAAAGTTGATCGTCTGTAAAGCAGATGCCAGACAAATTCATTGGAAGAATCCTAAGGAAATGCAATCCGAAAACCAAGGAAGTAGATTACAGTACGCTTGTTCCCCCACTGCTTCAATACTGCTCAGCAGTGTGGGATCCGTACCAGATAGGGTTGATAGAAGAGGTAGCGAATATCCAACGGAGAGCAGTGCGCTTTGTTACAGGCTCATTTAGTAATCGCGAAAACGTTACGGAGATGATAGATAAACTCCTGTGGAAGACTCTGCAGGAGAGACACTCAGTAGCTCGGTACGGGCGTTTGTTGAAGTTTCGAGAACATACCTGCACCGAGGAGTCAAGCAGTATATTGCTCCCTCCTACGTATATCTCGCGAAGAGTCCATGAGGATAAAATAAGAGAGATTAGAGCCCACACAGAGGCATACCGACAATCCTCCTTTCCAGGAACAATACGAGACTGGAATAGAAGGGAGAACCGATAGAGGTACTCAAGGTACCCTCCGCCACACACCGTCAGGTGGCTTGCCGAGTATGGATGTAGATGTAGATTAATAGAGAAGCAGTAAGAGGAGAAAGGGTCATGAGAGCTCAGAAAACGTGGACTATCCATTGTGTATCACCTGATTAATAAATCCATCAAACTCGTTTAAAACCTGCTAAAACTGCTCAATTCGACTGCTGGTGATGTGCTAGTTGATTGGAAACGTGATGGAACAACCATAGCTAAATCAAGACCAGGCAGACCTCATATACTGAGGACATGGTCCGTCGAGCATAGCGGATGATGGTCATACAAACTGGCTTTAAATTAGCGAAATGGATCACCCGTGAGATCCCAAATGCTTCCAGCAGTCCAGCTAGAACAATGACTGGGCCTTTGGTACATTGGTGGAGCAGCTCTTCGTAAGGTACACATTTCTCTAGTTATTTGCTACATTTCGCTTGAGTTGGTGTAAACAGCGAAGCCAGTGGACACTGGGTGACTCGAAACAACTGATACGCCTAGGTAATCGGATGGAAAGGTCTAGGTGCGGCTAATGCTTGGAGAACGTTACCAGTCATTATGTATAGCGGCAACAGTGAAGTACGAAGGAGATGATGCTACAGTATAGAGGTGTTTTTTGAGGTTGGGATGGGGTCTCCTTACCGCACGAAACACTAAATGCCGAAGAATATGAACATATTTTAGAGCATTGTTTACTGCTTAATGTAGAGACAGAGTTTGGGGACGGTGACTGATTGCATCAGCATGGCGATGCACCATGTCATAAATCAGTATTTGGGAGGCAGTGGTGTATGGAGAATAATATTCCTGAAATGGATATTATGCCTAGAGTTCGAAGCTGGACCGCATGTAACACATTGGGAATGAGTTACAACTTTCCAGACACCAGAGTCCAGCACAAGTACCTTGCCTTGTTCCTGAGGAAGAAGTGGCTGGCATTCCTCCACAGACTGTAAAACGTCTCTTTGAAAGCGGTCTCAGCAGAGATCAAACTGCCATCACAAATGCGGGGTATATATTAATCTCCAGTAATAGGTTTCCGCATACTTTTGATCAGATAATGTAAATGGTTTTGTGTTGGACGGACTCCGTCAACTAATCTTGTTCATCTTAAATTTTCCACTATTCAGGAAAGGCTTATTGAAGCACCTGATGTATTTGAATTAAAACATGAGGCCAAAATATCTCAATTCTGAAAGCTAAGTTTACTTAAAAGACAAAGCTTTACTTGCCATTATTTAATTAGAACAACAAAGGCCATACATCGATGACTGTCGGAATACTGGGCCTAGACACAATCCAAATTAAAGTTTGTATTGGTGATTTTTCTTGATTTTGATTTTGAAATTTTTCTCTTTAAACCTGATTCCATGAAACGAACATGATTTTGCAGAAACGGCTATATGAGGGGTGTGTTCCTAATACCGTTCGGTTGTACTGAAGTATAACTTGTGACCTGAATAGCTTAAAATAATATAAACATGAAATTGAATAGTGATAAGCCACATATACCTGACGTAGACTTGTCTGACACCAAGAGGATGACGTCTGAAATCTCCAGACTAAAGCAAGACCTCAACTGAGTGGTTGTACTTGGTACCTGGGCATTCATGGTGACAATCTCGACACTGTTTAGGAGAGTGTTAGCAGACACTTTGACACTCACAGAGAGGGATATGTTGGCAAGATGGGCGGCCCATGTGGCAGAGCGGTTCTAGGCGCTCCAGTCTGGAGCAGGTTCGAACCGTGCCCCTGGCATGGATGTGTGTGATGTCCTTAGGTTAGTTAGCTTTAAGTAGTTCTAAGTTCTAGGGGACTGCTGACTTTAGAAGTTAAGTCCCATAGTGCTCAGAGCCATTTGAACCATTTTTTGTTGCCAAGGTGCTGTACTATTTAATCAGAACTCAACTTTTTTCTCTCAAGATAGTTGTCCGCGATCCTTATTTGTACAAAACAGGCCTAATTTTCTAACTGTCGACCGCTGCTTTTGTCTCAAAGTGACAGATTTTGGGGAAATGTCGCCCGCCTTTACATCATACGTCGCACTTGCAGAGTAAGCTATCGGCATGAATTTATAAGTTCACTGACATATGCTATATAGACTACGTGACAGGTAATTAATAGATCCACCATTTCATTACTGAAGTTTGCTTTACGTCAGTTCCATTACTATAGGTTACTCTGCATATACGACACATGAAGATGGACGACGTAGCCAGAAACCAGTCATTTTGAAATAACAAAGTAACGATCGACAGACACAAAAATAAACCTGTTTTCATGTATTGTCTTGTCTATGGTAAAGGAGGCAACAATGAGGCAGAAAGATATTACTGTGTAGCGATATTATTGTCAGAGTAATGATTAAATAACATTATTCGGAGTTCTTGTTCGTTATTTATAAAGTAAGAAGAAACGCTTCAGTCAACAAATAAAGCCATGTTGCTACAACCTTCGACAGCAGACGTCTAGAAATACAATTGCACTTGTGGATCTGTGAATCTATGGTATTAGTGGAGAAATAAGCTAAAGGTAAATCTCAGCGCACACACACACACACACACACACACACACACACACACACGCACACACACATAAATACAAGTGCGTGTGCACGAACATGCACTCTATTGTATCACGCTCTTTCGTTGCAGAAAAGTACTTTACTTATTAATTTAGCTTCCTTTAAAGGGTATTCCGCAACCGTTTATACAGCTGTAACTCAAGCTTGAAACTGCCCACTACTGACGTAAAACGTAACTTTAAGTAAACAGACCAATGGCTGTGATGTATTCTTTTAAACATTCTTACGAATTATTGAGTGTGACGATTCATGTTATATCATTATGAAGTGGAATTTCAACACATCATTTATTGCTGACGAAATATTTATGTGTAGCTTCCTGGCTTATTAAATCTGGGACATGAAATCGGAACCTTACTTTTCTTTATACGACATTCCAGTGCCTCTGTTTTCTGAATTACGATGCAAAGTTCCTTTGCATGTCCAAAGGAACAGGCACTGCGGCGATTACAGACGATATGAAATACATTTAATCCATTCGCAGTTGCGAATATGGACAGCCATCAGCTGCCGAATGAAAAAAAAAAGAATCTGTGCCCGATCAGGACTCAAACCCTGACCTCCCGCCCATCGCGAACGATCGCCCCACTATTCGGCCATCCGTGCACGACTCGTGACTAGACCCAAACTTCCATACGTCCTAAACGATGCGTCTACAACCTGTACTCGTACATCTATTATGTGTATGTCCATATTCGCAGGTGAGACATTTTTCTTGAAAATTGCTTGCCCAGTGTCTGCGTATAAATATTACTTTCAAGTAACACGTCGCTGCTGTAACGGAATTTACATAATGGATGTACAACTACAGTTTGTAGATTCATGACTGACGACGTATGCTAATGTGGGGTCTGGCCGTGAATCGTGCATAGATGGCCGGATGGGGGAGGGAGGGGGGCGGAGGGGGGGGGGCTGCTCGCGATGGCCGGGAGGTCCGCTTTCGAGTCCCGGTCCGGCACAGATTTTCATTGTCGTCATTTCATTCTGCAGTTGATGGTTTTCCATATTTACAACTGCGAATGCGTTAAAGCAATTACTTTTCCTTGTCAATACTTTTATCCAATGAGCGCGACTCATCACAGTCCTCCAACATTAACTTTTTCCCCAACCACCAATTACAACTCTGTCCAACTTTAAGAACTTCACTGTTCTGCCGCATATTTTGCAGGCCAGCTGTCATGGAGAAAAGGACATTTTGGAGAAATGATTAGTCACAGGGAGGATACTTCCAAAGAGATTCACTGCGAAAGTTTTCAAGTAAATAAGCAATTGTTATTCGTATGCCACTAGACATGAGTGTGGTATTTTTTTCCTTTTGGCATCAGAGGACAGTCTCCTTGCAATATATAAAAGTGCTACTTAAATACTTTGATATAAGAATCGAGGCGTAACTTGGTCACCAGGAAGCCTTCGTTATAAAAGCCAGATTCATGATAGGCGTCCGCAGCTCGTGGTCGTGCGGTGGCGTTCTCGCTTCCCGCGCCCGGGTTCCCGGGTTCGATTCATGGCGGGGTCAGGGATTTTCTCTGCTTCATGATGACTGGGTGTTGTGTGACGTCCTTAGGTTAGTTAGGTTTAAGTAGTTCTAAGTTCTAGGGGACTGATGACCATAGATGTAAGTCCCATAGTGCTCAGAGCCATTTGAATTAGCATTTCTCAGTTGATCTTTATGACTCATTAATACTTTTTGCATTCTGTGAACCTTGGTTCTGAAATATGACATTTGCTGTTGAATGGGATGATGTGAGGTGTTGTCAGTGCTGAAACTTCCGGTGGTGGATTTCTGTAGATGCTAAATTGATGTTTATGGTTAAGAGCACAAATTGTAAGATGAATAAAATTTATGCTCTTCTTTGTCTCATACTCCGCTTCGAATTTATGCAGTTTGCTGAGATCTATTGCCAATGCATCAATTTCAGAGCCTCTCCTTAATAGAAAATTACAACAAAAAGTGATCCAAAGCCCCTACAGTAAATCTCGAAGGTACCAGCTCCTGTGTGACTTATGTCCAAAATTTTACATTGATCAGAAAGGCAAAAGTATCGAGGTCACGTTCAGAGAACACCTTGATGCCACAAGGCTTGGAAACTTAAACCATCTACGCTTACAACCCACAATACAGAAGAAAACGATTCAGTGAGAAACGTTAAGAGCAACATGAAAGTATTACATTTAGGAAAAACTGGAGCCACTCTGAATGTATTACAGGAAATATAAATACACACATAAAAACGCTTACCCTGATAACATCCTTAATGAACAGACTAAGTGGATAATACTCCTTTCCTGAAAACTTTCAGAATGCTTTCTATACTTCAATACAAATCATGTTTGTAGTTTTACCTGCAGATCAAATAACTAATGTTATAATAGTATATGACCTACTGAGACTTAGTACTAACAAATTTTAAAGTACAATCATCATGAATGTTCAAACTCCACATACGGATTTCATTCACTTTCTTTCCCACATTTTCTTCTCTATCGTTGTATAAAATAAGTTTCTACAGTTATCAATCACATAATCACATGTATTTGTAGTTATGTGTCTGTATTTATTGCACTATATACACTCCTGGAAATGGAAAAAAGAACACATTGACACCGGTGTGTCAGACCCACCATACTTGCTCCGGACACTGCGAGAGGGCTGTACAAGCAATGATCACACGCACGGCACAGCGGACACACCAGGAACCGCGGTGTTGGCCGTCGAATGGCGCTAGCTGCGCAGCATTTGTGCACCGCCGCCGTCAGTGTCAGCCAGTTTGCCGTGGCATACGAAGCTCCATCGCAGTCTTTAACACTGGTAGCATGCTGCGACAGCGTGGACGTGAACCGTATGTGGAATGACGGACTTAGAGCGTATAGTGGGCATGCGGGAGGCCGGGTGGACGTACCGCCGAATTGCTCAACATGTGGGGCGTGAGGTCTCCACAGTACATCGATGTTGTCGCCAGTGGTCGGCGGAAGGTGCACGTGCCCGTCGACCTGGGACCGGACCGCAGCGACGCACGGATGCACGCCAAGACCGTAGGATCCTACGCAGTGCCGTAGGGGACCGCACCGCCAATTCCCAGCAAATCAGGGACACTGTTGCTGCTGGGGTATCAGCGAGGACCATTCGCAACCGTCTCCATGAAGCTGAGCTACGGTCCCGCACACCGTTAGGCCGTCTTCCGCTCACGCCCCAACATCGTGCAGCCCGCCTCCAGTGGTGTCGCGACAGGCGTGAATGGAGGGACGAATGGAGACGTGTCGTCTTCAGCGATGAGAGTCGCTTCTGCCTTGGTGCCAATGATGGTCGTCTGCGTGTTTGGCGCCGTGCAGGTGAGCGCCACAATCAGGACTGCATACGACCGAGGCACACAGGGCCAACACCCGGCATCATGGTGTGGGGAGCGATCTCCTACACTGGCCGTACACCTTTGGTGATCGTCGAGGGGACACTGGATAGTGCACGGTACATCCAAACCGTCATCGAACCCATCGTTCTATCATTCCTAGACCGGCAGGGGAACTTGCTGTTCCAACAGGACAATGCACGTCCGCATGTATTCCGTGCCACCAAACGTGCTCTAGAAGGTGTAAGTCAACTACCATGGCTAGCAAGATCTCCGGATCTGTCCCCCATTGAGCATGTTTGGGACTGGATGAAGCGTCGTCTCACGCGGTCTGCACGTCCAGCACGAACGCTGGTCCAACTGAGGCGCCAGGTGGAAATGGCATGGCAAGCCGTTTCACAGGACTACATCCAGCATCTCTACGATCGTCTCCATGGGAGAATAGCAGCGTGCATTGCTGCGAAAGGTGGATATACACTGTACTAGTGCCGACATTGAGCATGCTCTGTTCCTGTGTCTATGTGCCTGTGGTTCTGTCAGTGTGATCATGTGATGTATCTGACGCCAGGAATGTGTCAATAAAGTTTCCCCTTCCTGGGACAATGAATTCACGGTGTTCTTATTTCAATTTCCAGGAGTGTATAATGTGAAACACCTTTTCGACTTAACACAACAGTAATTTACGCTTTCTTTCCCGAAAATGACGTATCTTTTTATCATCTTTGACAGCTATGTACTTTATAAACTGTATGTCTACTGGGCAATTCATTATCACAATACCTATAGCATCAATGACATTCAGGCGTTCCTTTTCATTCCTTATTTCTTTCGTATCCAACATCTTTGCACACTGATTTCTCCTGATTAGGCTCTTAACTTTCATCCCAGTCTTCATCATTACTAAACTGTAATCTGTTTCTACAACCTGGGTATTAGTTACGATCTATAATATACACTACTGGCCATTAAAATTGCTACACCACGAAGATGACGTGCTACACACGAGAAATTTAACCGACAGGAAGAAGATGCTGTGATATGCAAATGATTAGCTTTTCAGAGCATTCACACAAGGTTGGCGACGCCTACAACGTGCTGACATGAGGAAAGTTTCCAACCGATTTCTCAAACACAAACAGCAGTTGACCGGCGTTGCCTGGTGAAACGTCGTTGTGATGCATCGTGTAAGGAGGGGAAATGCGAACCATCATGTTTCCGACTTTGATGAAGTTCGGATTGTAGCCTATCACGATTTCGGTTTATCGTATCGCGACATTTCTGCTCGCGTTGGTCGAGATCCAATGACTGTTAGCAGAATATGGAATCGGTGGGTTCGGGAGGGTAATTCGGAAAGCCATGCTGGATCCCAACGGCCTCGTATCGCTAGCAGTCGAGATGACAGGCTTTTTATCTGCATGGCTGTAACGGATCGTGCAGCTACGTCTCGATCCCTGAGTCAACAGATGGGGACGTTTGCAAGACAACAACCGTCTGCACAAACAATTCGACGACGTTTGCAGCAGCATGGACTATCAGCTCGGAGACCGTGGCTACGTTTACCCTCGTCGGTGCATCACAGACAGGAGCGCCTACGATGGTGTACTCAACGACGCATGGCAAAACGTCATTTTTCCGGGTGAATCCAGGTTCTGTTTACAGCATCATGATGGTCTCATCGGTGTTTGGCGACATCGTGGTGAACGCAGATTGGAAGCGTGTATTCGTGATCGCCATACTGGCGCATCAGCCGGCGTGATGGTATGGGGTGCCATTGATTACACGTCTCGGTCACCTCTTGTTCGCATTGATGGCACTTTGAACAGTTGACCTTACATTCCAGATGTATTACGACCCGTGGCTCTACCCTTCATTCGATCCCTGCGAAACCCTACATTTCAGCAGGACAAAGTATGACCGCATGTTGCAGGTCCTGTACGGGCCTTTCTTGATACAGAAAATGTTCGAGTGCTGACCTGACCAGCACACTCTCCAGATCTGTCACCAATTGAAAACGTCTGGTCAATGGTGGCCGAGCAACTGGCTCGTCACAATACGCCAGTCACTACTCCCGATGAACTGTGGTATCGTGTTGAAGCTGCATGGGCAGCTGTACCTGTACACGCCATCCAAGCTCTGTTTGACTCAATGCCAAGGCGTATCAATGCCGTTATTACGACCAGGGGTGGTTGTTCTGGGTACTGATTTTTCAGGATCTATGAACCAAAATTGCGTGAAAATGTAATCACATGTCAGTTCTAGTATAATATATTTGTCCAATGAATAGCCGTTTATCATCCGCTTTTCTTCTTGGCGTAGCAATTTTAATGGCCAGTAGTGTAGTTTCGGAGTCTCTCCCGGTTCATGATGTAATCTGACTGTAATCTTCCCATAATTCCTGGTCTGATTCCTCTAGTGGTTCTTAAGTAGATTTACTGCAGAAATCAATTAGTCTCCCTCCTCATTCCTTGTCGAAATTCCATATTCTTCCGTAATCTTTTTATCATCTCCTTGCCTTGCAACCGCATTCCAATCTTCCATGAGTATTAGATCTTCGTCTCCCTATACGTACTGAATTACCCACTCAATATCCTCATATACTTTCGCTATGTCGTCATCTTCTGCTTGTGTCTTTGGCACATACATCGGAAGTATCGTTGTCGGTGTTGGTTCGGTGTCGATGCTGATAAGAGCACCCCTGTCACTGAACTTTTCGCAGTAACTCACCCTCTGTCCTACCTTTCTGCTCATAACGAATCCTACACTCGATACATCATTCTCATTGTTTTTTATTGAACCGCCTGCTGCGAATGTTGAGTTCCTTAAGACCAAATGATATCTTCCTCTTCATCGGCACAGTTCCCCATCCCCTCTCCAGCCCTCCTTGTGTTGCAGAAATAAAATCAGAAACAGAAAGGAAAAACCTGGAGACAGATACATGACATGTCCATCATCCTGGGTTGCAGTCGACGGAAGAGTTTCCTTGGTACAACTGCAGGCACTCCAACTTCTGTAGCTGACGCCCGTCGGATTGAACTGTGGATTGTTAGGGCATGTGATTAAATTGCCAATGAGACATTCAAGGCTGGTTAACTCCTCCCATTTAGGCCACTGTAGCCGCTGAATGGTGCGAGAACGAGAGTGGCGCATAATTAACATGAGGTAGGGTTATAACGAAACAGGCCAAAGGCCATTTAAAAAAAAACCAAAATCCCCAAGATTGGCGAAGTTTTACATAAGCTCGATTTTTAGCACGAAATTCGGTATTAGATGATACTAGTAGTTTCCAAAGCAAAATTGCGTCTCTAAATCTGGCAGAAAACCCAAAGAGATTACAGTCATATGTGAACTACACCAGGCAAGATGCATCCAGTACCTCAAATGCGTGATAACGATGGTGATGTCCTTCATGATAATGCCACTGCAGCAAAGCTACTATATACGATTTTCGGAAATTCCTTCACCAGAGAAGACGAATCTAGAACAACTGCCAACATAAGTAACTTAGATGTAGGTATCGCTTTTGCAGTGAACAGCTTAAATAACTTAGTAAAGTCAAGGCCTCAGTCCAGACAGTGCGCCACGCAGGTTCCTTTCAGAGTATGCTGATACAATAGCTCCATACTTAGCAATCATACGTCACCACTCGCTCGTCAAAAGATCAGTACCTAATGACTGGACCACTCACTCGACTTAACATCCGTATCTAAATACTGCAAAGTTGCACTAGTCATGTCAATACCCAAGACAGGAAGTAAAAGTAATCCGCTGGATTACAGACCCATATCATTAACGTCAATATGCAGAAGGATTCTGGAACACATACGTATTCGAACTAATGAATTACCTCGAAGTAAACGATTTACTGACAAACAACACTAATTCGGAAGGTATCTTTCTCGTGAAACACAACTATCTCTTTATTCACTCGAAGTGATGTTTGCTGTCAATAGGGGATGTCAAATTCATTCTATTTCATAACATTCTGTCACCGTTACTCACAAGCGTCTTCTAATCATATTGCGTTCCTATGAAATTTCGCCTCAGTTTTGCGGCCTGATTCGTGAGTTCTGTCGCAAAGGTGACACGAGTCGTAATAACTGACAGAAAGTCGTCGAGTAAAACAGAATTAACATCTGGCGTTTACTAAGGAAGTGTTATAGGCTGTTCCTAATCTATGTAAATGACATTGCATTAAATCTCAGCGGCAATTGAAGATGATGCTTTCACTTACCGCACTGTAAGGTTGTCAGGTGATAAAAACCAATTGTAAAATGATTTAGCTTCCTGTATTGTGCGAAAAGTGGCACTGACTCTCAACAGTGAAACGTGTGAAGTCATTCACATGAGTACTAAAACGAATCCACTGAATTTCGGTTAGACGACAAATTACACAATTCTAACAACTTAAAATGGAACTAAATACATTTACGAATAACTTAAATTGGAATGTTGTAGGGAAATCATAAGCAAAGACTGCGATTTACTGACGGACAACTTAGAACGTGCAACAGGTGTACTAAAAGGTCTGCTTACGCCACTCTTGTTCGCCCTTTTGCAGAGTATTACTGTTCGGTGTGCCGACCGCATCAGATGGAACTGTTGGAGGACACCGAAAAAGTTCAAAGAATGTTTTGTATTTTCGCCAAACAGGGAAGAGAGTGTCTCTGACATGATACATGAATTGGGGTGGCAGTCGTTAACACAAAGGCGTTTTTCATTGAGTCAGATTCTTCTCCCGAAATTTCAGTCTCCAACTTTCTTCTCCGATTGCGAAAATATTTTGTTGGCGCTCACCTACATAAGGAGGAATGTTCATCATAATAAAATAAGAGAAATCAAAGCTCAGCGCAAAAAGATGTAAGTGTTAGATTTTTTTCCGCTTGCCATTCGTAAGCTGAATGAAAAAGATATATTTTGGAAGTTATTTGTTGAACCCTCTGCGAGACACTGTAACCTGTGGTGAGATACTGGATTCCAAATACCTCTTGATATGCAGTAGCTTGCTGGAAGGACAGCAAGGGCGCTCAAGGAAGCTGATAATAAATGTAAACAAAGAGTGTGGTTTAGTTGTAGCTGTAGTTTCAATTGTGTTCAAAATGGTTCAGATGGCTCTGAGCACTATGGGACTTAACTTCTGTGGTCATCAGTCCCCTATAACTTAGAACTACTTAAACCTAACTAACCTAAGGACATTACACACATCCATGCCCGAGGCAGGATTCGAACTTGCGATCGTAGCAGTCGCGCGGTTCCGGACTGAGCGCCTTAACCGCGAGACCACCACGGCCGGCAATTGTGTTTGGTGTAAACAAATAAATCATTTATTATAAATGTAGCAGATTTCTAACCACGGAGGAAGAAGTGAGGCATATCATCGTAAAACTTAGTAATGAAATAACAATGTGCATATTTTACCACACCAATGACAGTCACCCTGATTTAGGAATTGACACGGCGTGAAGAGATCGCTTGCTGTTTATCCGTATGTGACGACTACATTTGCGAAGTAAGATATACGCGTTTCTAAACTCTCTCTCATATATTTCACTGTTTAAGTCGATATGGTTAAGGTATTTTAACACCGTAAGGTAACTGGTAAATTTTGCGTAAAAGTTATATTTGAGATACGTACGTTGTCTGCAAAGAAAATAAAATCTTATTTGGGCTTTCATCATATGCGTATTTTCGGAGCATCTTTTCTAGGAACGAAGGAGTACATGAAATACATATTTTTATAAAATACGTCAGTAGTATCGTTTTGGAGGATTCCGGAATGATGTAAGGAACTGCTGTTTTTTTTTTTTATTTGCTAACAATCACAAGTTTTACTCGCACACTTACCGATTTCAAGTGAGATCTACAAACTTCTTCAGATCTAATTTAGCAGCAAAAGAAGTCTCGTAATGAAGGAGCCAAGTTTTTGATTGAAACCAATAGCTTAAGTAAGATAATTGCCCGAAACACTAAGGAAGGAAGTTACAAGGAAGTAGAATTAGACTTAGTATTTCCGCCATCCCATTCATTTCAAAGGGATATGATTAAATAAAAAAAAAGCACGAGGTGCAGACTAAAGACGCCCGTCTCATGTTCCTGAGAGGGATACAGGACGAAATGACGCGCACCCCTGAAAAACAAATTTCCTGTGATGGAGAGAGCTTACTCCATCACTTAGTACGGCCGGAAATTAATACACCCTTCATAATCGTCATCTAGTTTCCGTTGCATAAATGGCTTACTTGCCCTAGAAAACGAGGTGCCAGCGCACGTAACTATGATTAGTCCGGAGACGCTAGAGTAAGTGATGGGTGGTTAAACATGCCCCATCATAATGATTTGGCCAGCAAATAAAGTGGGACGGAGCTTTTGGTATTATTTAATTTCATTCTGTTACTCCGACAGTAGTATTTTTAACTATCTTCCATTCCAGTGTAATGATAGTATTTTATCACCGATTCTGGTAAACGTTCTATATTAACGAATGCATGAAACTTTATATGTAATTGTATTTCCTTTATTGTAATTTTGTGTAATGTTTATGTACTGAATGTATGCCACCAACATTTTGTGAACTATGTAATCAAATACAGCGCCCATTAGGTCGTAATTATTATCTGTTCTCTGTAAAGGATAAGGAAGATATCTAGCAGTGAGTTAATGGTGAGCAAAGTAAGAGGATAGTGGTACGTAATGGAGAAACGGTTAGTTAATGAAGAAGACACTGTTCACACTGTAACGTACGAGAAGAGTGTGGAAAGTACTGTAATGGAAAGAAGTTAAAGTGAAGCTCTTTTTATGAGTTTGTTAACGTAATGAACGCTGTTGCTGCGGACGGTAACAGCATTCGGTCAGTGTGCTGTGACGAACTGTAAGCCGAGACATAGTGTACGTAGAATTGGGTTAAAGACTGTGCACGCCGATCAAGACAGAAGAGAAGCCGAGTGGAAGACGGAAGAAGGAATGGAGTTAATTTGATAAAGAGGATTGAAAGACAGTAAGATAAGAACAGAGGAAACCATTACCTAACGGCAGATGACTTCTATTACGAGAGTGAAAGTTTTTTAATAACTACTAGCTTTACCTGCCAACTATTTGCTGTGTCTCAGGCCACTTAATTGGGAAAAAAAGAAAAGCGAGAGCACACCTTTTGAACATGTACGGGAATTGGATATTCGTCCTGATCTCCTTCTGTCCACTGTCTCCAACCATCTTCCCCCACCCTTATTATACCCACTTACTCCTCCTACGCCCTGTCTGTGTCCATCACCTCCTCACCCTCTCTCTGTCCATCACTTCTTCTCCCTCTATCTGTCAGTCTCGTGTTATACCTCTCTGTCCATCTCCTGCTTTCCGTTTTCTATGTTCATTTTTTCCCACTCCTCTGTCTGTCACCTCTTTCTCCCTCTTTTTGACCAGAAGCCTTTTTATTAATGTTAAACATTCACATTCTGTACTAGTACTATAACCATGACTCAGTAAGCTGTTAATACAATTTTCCTGTTTATTAAAACAGTTTTCATATTGTATATTTTACATATATGTATATATTAAAAATATATAATCTAAGTGTGTCTAAAAGTTTATTTCAGTAACTGGTAAAAGGTACATTTTGAGATTTTAGTGAGCATGTCATTAAAGAACTGGGTACCGAAAACAGGCCTTTATTATACTTCAACGTTGAGTCCTGTTTTCAAAGCAACCCGTGAAGAAATTTCGGAGATTTGAGATTTTGAACAAACGAACATCTACGTTTGTACTTACGTAGACACTGTAAACGTTTCTAAACCCAAATATCCGAAATTTTTCTGACCAAATGCTTTGAAATGTTGACACAACGTTGAATTTCGATACCCAAATGTTTTAAATATTTATTTCTAGTATATGTAATGCACATTTTTTATAAATTTTATAATAGGTAGATATTGTTAGAAAAAACCAAAACTTTCGAGGGTGATAGCTTTAGTGATTCCGAATAAAAAAAAACTTCATATGGACGTGTGCCCTATGCCGAATGGTTTCCGAGATATTGTACGTTTTTCTTGAATATCTCGAGAAGGGTATCCTCCAGCGAAAACGTGCCACAGTACAAAATTAAACCATATTAAATTTTCTACAAAGAAGGTCCTATTCATTTTTGCTCTATGACTAATGGTTTGTGCGAAGAGAAGGATGTTAAAAAACTCCTTCGACGCGCATGCGCTGTAGCTTACCCCGTAGTTTTCATAGGCCAATTTGAGGTAGTTTCCCGACTTGAAAGGCCATAAGTGTCTCGCATCAAACTGTTCGTCTCAACTTGCTACCTCAATATACTACTTCGAAGCATGTACATTTCCTCCTGACCCACCATATATATATATATATATATATATATATATATATATATATATATATATATATATATATATATATATATATGTGTGTGTGTGTGTGTGTGTGTGTGTGTGTGTGTGTGTGTGTGTCATGTATTAAACAGTTAGGTACCTACAAACAAACTCATATTAAAATCCAATATCGAGTCAGAATTTCAAAGCAATCTGTCAAGAACTTTCGTAAATATACGATTTTTAAGAAACGAACGTTTATATCATAATTTGTATAGATTTAGACTTTTACTGAAATCTTGGCAAAAGGAGTGAAAGAAGGACATTGTAGCGAGTGTAATCACAAGAAAAATTGTTGATGGACTGCGTTATGCGGACGGACGGTAACATGAGAAAGAACCGTCTTTATAAAGAAGTGAATCTTATGTGGACTTCTGTAAGAGACAGACACTTTAAAACCCTATTATTTATCGGGACGTAGTAAGTGTTACGCGAAAAGTGATGTTTTAAATAAATGTGCCCCTGTCTCTCAAATACACCTGTATGTGGGGCGTTCACTGTTGCCGCTAACATCAGAAAATACCTCCACTAAAACAGTCCTGAACTTTACTCTGCCAAATTGAAACGTTTGCAAAAATTTTCAGAGCAATTATTATATTGAAAGTGGGAACAGCGCCATTTTACAGCCATCTCCGATCAGCTATATCACTGCGACCGCAGTCCAGCAGTGTCGCCCAGCATCGGGACAGAATTCACTGTCTACAGTCAGAAGTAGGCAAATCTCAGAAACAGATCTCTGACAGCAGCCGGAACAATAACGAGGCGTATTTACCACGATTCATAATGATGCAATCAATACTTGGTACCACATTAGTTAACACAAGTAAATTAATTGAACATTTTGACGTTCATTTGCGATAGAAAATTAGATAAAAATTATATTAAACTTGCAGAGAAATCTTTGTAAACATCCGCAAGTTCAAAACAGCCAGTCGAACTGTAGTTCTGTACAAAGTCGTCGTGCTTTACCACGCAGTCAAATAGTAATTGAAATTTTCTGTAGATACGAGAAAATCTAAATGAATCAGGAGGGTTAACTCTGAAACATAACAACCTGGTTAAGTATCATACTAAGCTATAAGAGGTCTGTAAAACTGCTTGATGTGTTGTACACAGTACATACTGGTAAAGTGAAATTACAAATAAAATACAATTAATATGCTGAATAAGCACTGAAGTACTAAACAAGTATGACTACAGAGACCATAGCCCAGTTAAGTTGACCGGAAGATCTTTAAAGCAGTCCCTTCATTAATAATTAGTCAATAATTCACAATATCGTCGTTTTAGGAGACGTGATTTGCCGAAACAACCTTGAGCTGGGAACTTGTTATTCTTTTATACTTAGTGGCAAAATATATTGCCAATGTATTGGCCTGCCAACGGCCAACAGTCTTGCCGGAAGACTGTCTGCATTTTTATTGGACTTGTGGAACAAAGTTTTATAAAGAAAACCCAAAAATTATGGATAAAATATTTAGGAAGATAAGTCGATGTTTTTATACTGATGTTGAAACGTGAAAACGGTGGTACGACTGGAACCTGAGCACACAGCATTCCAAGAATGAAGTTTACAGTTGAAGTCGAGACGAATGACGCAACTTCTTGAACACTTCAGTAACAAAGAAGAATAGGAAGCACGTATATGGAATATGCAGTAAACAAATTTTCTCCAATGTCATTACTAATAACCCTTTATCGCGTCTGTGACAACAAAACAATATCGCATCTGTGACAGCAAAAATCTGTCGTTTTTCCGGTCGATAATGAAGAATATATTCAAAATTGTTGTGTCTGGACGAGAAATGATAAAATAACTACATATACATTTAAAAGGAAATAGCGCCCACTACTAGTTATCATTAATCAAATTGTTCAAATGGCTCTGAGCACTATGGGACTTAACTGTTAAGGTCATCAGTCCCCTAGAACTTAGAACTACCTAAACCTAACTAACCTAAGGACATCACACACATCCATGTCCGAGGTACAATTCGAAGCTGCGACCGTAGCGGTCGCACGGTGCCAGACTTTAGCGCCTAGAACCGCTCGGCCACTCTGGCCGGCTATCATTAATCCACAATCGAAAAATTATTTATAAAATCTATGATGGGAAACGAATGAAATTACAACTGAAGACAAACAATAGGCTGATATCACGACTGTGGTGCAAGATAGCTGACAATAGTAAACTAAATATATGTGCCCATGTATGTATGAAGTTACTCGTGGAGATTGGAGTAAACAGCATGACGGGCTAACAAAGAGCAGTTTTTCCAAATGCACTGAGGCGATCATTCACTCAAATTAAGCAACAAAATGGTTTTTCGACTCCATATAGTTCACAGCAAAAGTTCTTTTAAAAAAGTGGAAGATATGTGTATATTATTTATTTACTTATTTAACCTTGAAACGTCCTCTTCAAAAATTATACACGACTGTGCTTAAACTGACACACAATAGTTCTTAGCACAACGCAATCTGACTTTCAATAATCCCTACAAGAGAATGGCCCTGACTAACATTAACCTATATGTTTCACAAATCACTTACCTCGCAAAAATCTTCGTTACTCGAACTACTGCAATACAGCGAGAGCCACTACTGCCAGCTAAATAAAAGATTCAAACTACTGAAGGCTCTAACTACTGATAGGCACAGTTAGCAAATGAAAGATTTTAATAGAGAACAAACAATGTATTTACCTTTATAGTCATAATATATATATATATATATATATATATATATATATATATATATATATATATATCAGTTCATGACACCAATTCTTCCAAATTTCAAAACTCCGCCATCTGTCTCCCCAAGTCCACCACCGCTGGTGGCTCACCTCCAACTGCGCAACGCTACGCGCTGTTAACAGGCAGCTGCCGCTGCCCAACACTACAATGGCAGACAACAATGCAAACCAGCCACAGACTGCACACAGCACAGCCACCGATTTTCATACAGTTCGCTACGTGGCGTTACCAATAAGAAAACCTAAACAGCCTACTTACAACCTGATCAGATTAGGGCCATCAGCCCCTCTCTTACATCGGACCAGTGTTCCACACATGCAGCATTTCACACATCAGAGTTACATCATGACCATAGTTTAAATGAGGATATTAGCTTACTCTAGTGACAATATGAGTAAAGAGTAGTGACTAAGACCTAATAAATAAATGCAGCAGTAATTTTACAAAAGGTGCTATACATACAGATTATGATAAAAGCAATAATTATAACAGTAAAAAAATAAAATGTAATGATAAACATGACTAAAACCTAATAAATTAAAAGCTGGCAGTATTTTTACAATAGGTGCTATACATACAGATTATGATAAAAGCAATAATAATCAATAATAATAACAGCAAAAAATCAAATAATAATGACAAACATGAGAAGGATTGGCAATAGTAATGTAGGTTTGTGCAGATGTACGTAATATCTTGGTGTGTAAAGTAGATGTTTACTAGTTTAGCGTGTTTGGGGGAATGGAGATTTAAGGATGGGGAAAGAGGGAAGTAATGAGGTGAAGTGCATTCATGTACAGGGGAAGGCATTATTGTTGCTTAAGTAGATACGTCATTAACTGTTTTTTGAAGCTGGACATGTTTTTAAGTTCTCTAACATAACGAGGGAGGTAATTCCAGGGTCGGGTTCCCGCTACTGTAAAGGACTTGGAGAAGGTGACAGAGCGTAGCAGTGGAACGGGAGGATTTTATTATAATGGGAACGTGTGTTTCTGTCATGTTGTTCCGACATGAGCGTTAGGGACGAGGAGAGATATGAGGGACAGTGTATATTTATAAGGCAGTAGATGAGACAGAGTGTATGGAAATCTCTGCGTTTGTCTGCACGCAGCCAGGACAATTTTGCATATGCTGGTGAAATGTGATCAAAAAGTCGAACGTCACAGATATATCGGACGCAGGCATTCATGACCAGTTCCAGACGTCGGGAATTTCCTGAGAGAAGCCTTGTAGGATAATATCGCTGTAGTCAATGATTGGGAGTATAAGCGTTTGTACTAATTTCTTTTTCAGATCGAAAGGGAAGAGTTTTTTATATTTTTGTAGGACACGAAGGGATGCTGATGCTTTTTTTGCACACTGCAGTTACGTGCTCTGTCCAATTTAGATTTTCATCTATTATTACTCCCAAACTCTTTGCTGAGGGAGAGAAGTTAATATTTTTTTCCATTTAGGATAAGAGGTGGTACGGATTCCCGATGTTTTGGGCTAATGAGCTTAGAGTGACCAACAAGTACCGCTTGGGTTTTAGATGAGTTTAGTTTTAGACCTATGTCCTGTGCCCATTTTGACAGTGCATCGAGGTCAGTATTGAAATTTTCAATAGCTTTCTTGAGATTACTTGGTTTCGCACTTAGATACAACTGAATGTTCTCAGCATACATATGGTATTTGCAATAGGTCAGAACCGATGACACATCGTTGACATACAGAGAGAAGAGTATAGGACCTAATACTGAGCCTTGGGGAACGCCTGACACTACCTGCCGCCATTGTGATTTTATATTCCCAGATAGGACGCGTTGCTGACGAGACGTCATGTATGAGCGAAACCATTGCACTGCACTTGGTGAGAAATTTAGACCGGTAAGTTTGGCCAGTAAGATGTCGAAGTCGACAGTATCAAATGCTTTGCTTAAATCTAAGAAGCAAATGATAGTCGCTTCTTGTCTGTCCATGGCAAGTTTCAGGTCATCTGTCACCTTTATCAGAGCAGATGTTGTGCTTCGATGTTTATGGAAACCTGATTCGTATTCGTCTAGTAGGTTGTTAGTAGTGAGGTAGATGGTGAGCTGGGCATGAACTATATATTCTAAGGCCTTTGATAGTGCAGGAAGAAGGCAGATGGGGCGGTAGTCAGAGGGTGCTGTGGCGATGTCCTTTTTAGGCAGTGGCTTAATTTGTTCCAGTTTCCAGGCCTCAGGGAAAACACTTGTGATTAATTAATCGTTGAAAATGTCTGTTATAGAGGCCAGTAGTTAGTCAATAATAAGTTTTACCATCTGGATAGTGATACCATCATGTCCAGTAGATGATGATCTAATCCTCATTATGGCTTTCTTGACAGTACTGCAAGTGACGTGCTGTAGATAGAATTTTTCTTTTCTACAGTCGTTCAACCCCATGAAGTAATCAATTATTCTCCGGTTTTTTTTTGCGGTACAATTTTGGTTGTAAGTAACTAGAAGAATCGGTTTAGTTCTTCAGCTGGGACCATGTGACTTTCTGCAACTTTTATTTTGCCTAAACCGAGACTACGAAGATTTTTCCACAGGATAGCTGGTCTACATCTATTGTCAGCTAATGTACAGGCATGTCTGAGCTTAGCGTTTCTCACCCCTTGACTGACTTTGTTTCGTTTCTGCTTGTATACAGCATGATTTTCCGGTGTAGGGTGTATCTTGTATGCTCGATGTGCAGCATCTCTGAGATTCATGAGCTGTTTTAGTTCATGAGTCAGCCAGGGTGCAGGTTGCCTTTTTACTTTTCTGGTCTTTATTGGAGCATATTTGTCATATAGTTGAGTAATTTTGTTAGTGAAATCCTGGAGTTTGTCGTTATGTCCATGAGGGGAGTAGAGGTCATCCCCCAAACTATTTCTTGTGCCTCAGTTTCGAGTTCAGGCAAATTTAAGCGTTTGAGGCCTCGGTATGTAGACAGTTTTTGTTTCTTTTTAGGACATTCTAGTGAATACGTCATGGAAATGACGTCATGGGCAGACATGCCAGGCACAGATATTTGAGAGGTGCGGATTATTCTGTTCGGAGATTTCGTTGCGAATATATCAATGAAAGTGTGACTGGTAGTCGTGTTATGAGTAGATGCCAGCTGAAGTAGCGTCATATTTGAGGAAGAAAGCATCCTCTTAAATTTCCCAGTGGAAGGACTATTGCACAGAAAATTAATGTTAGTGTCACCTGCTATAATTACATGTTCATATGACGATTCGAGACTAGAGAGGGCAGTTTCAAAGCAGGCGAACCCTCCTACTTTAGGAGGTTTGTAAAGGACACATACTAAGCACTTTCTGTTAAGTGATTTGATCTCTATGAACATATATTCCACTTGTTTATCTACATAGTTGTCGGATGTGTGTAGTACTGTAGGTGACAAATCAGAGCGTATGTACGCCCCTAATCCGCTCCCTCGTCTGTTGCATCTGTCATGCCTAAGAAAGATATAGCCATCTAGGTTTACGGAAGTTGTAGGAATACTTGGTTTGAGCCAAGTCTCTGACAAACGTATTACGTGTATATCAGCAGCCTGAAATATATATTTGAACTCGTCGAAGTGAGCTGGCAGAGACTGGACATTTGCATGTGCAATATGCAGCTTGGTGCGTTCGGGTGTTGATTGCCCGAGGAGGCTGACGACCGATGTTTGCGGGTCGTGGTTGGCGGTGACAAGAGGGTCTGGCATGAGGAATGCGGAAAGCGTGTGAAGGAGGGGGGTGAGGGAGTGTCCTCCCAGTTCTGTGCAGTGAAAGCGGTCGGGAAAGGGAGGGGTAGGTCCCCGGGGAGGCAACGGGATCTGCGACCAAGGTCAGCAAGGTCTGCAACGGTTCTGGAAGCAGCCGTGGGCTGGCAGGGGAAGGAATTTCGCTAAACACAACGGGAGTAATCTGCAAGTTATGACAGAGTGTGATATTAATTTCACTTATGAGGATTACAACTAAAGTATGATGGTGGGTTGCTAACTAAGCATGGAAGTGAGACTACCTTATGTAATAATTAACAAAATAACATGAGAAAAACAAAGATGAAAATAATTATGTAGAGAAACGAAAAGATTAGACATGATTTAGCTTCTAAAGCACATGCTTTCAAGTTCATTAACACTGGAAATTGTTTTCGGTCCGTTTTCGGTCTTGACCATTATCCTGCCGTCATTTGTCCATACGTTCTGTAGCAAAGATTTCGAAATCGCGCTCTTCAAAATTTTTAGACTTTCAGAGGTCAGATCCTCGCGTACTGTTAGACCCGACTTCGCGAGATTCTTCTTTGATCTGAAGATTTCAGATCTTTTCCTATACGACATAAATTTCACTATTATAGGTCTTGGTTTTGTAGAACCTGGTGACTTACGACCCACTCTATGACTTCTGTCAATGTCACTCAGAGTCACCTGCACGCCTAGCTTTTCTTGGACAAGGTTTATCACAAGTTCATCTGTGCTCTCTCTGCTGCTCTCTGGAATGCCGAACAGTCTGAGATTATTGCGTCTCTGATATTGTTCGAGCTCGTCGGTCTTCTCGATCAACTTCTGTTCGAGCTGTCATGCTTTTTCCTCACTTGCTTTTAACGATGTGTCCAGTGCACGGATCTCGCTCGCATTCGCCTCCAGAGTTTTCTGTATTTTGCCCGTCACTGCTGCAGTGACAGCATCAGTGATGGTTTGAACAACGAGCCCGAGCGTCTCCTTAGCCTGCAGCGCGGCACTCACCTCAGCCTTAACGAGTGCGGCGATGTCAGCGATGTCGGGCGAAGCGGCCGCAACTCCCGGTGTAGACTCCACGGCTGCGCTCTCTCCGGCCTGGCCGTTGGCTGCACTGCGCGTTGTTCGGCGATTTTCCATTTGAAGTGCGATTCCGTGTAATTGGTGCTCAGTATTTGATGTGAAATACGACACTCGGCAGTAGATATACGGCTTTATTATATGTAGACTAGCCTAATTGCTTAAAACACCTCCAGATTTCACGTAAACTTGCGAACCAAGCTACCGCACGTCACTCACTCGCCGCCATCTATTCTGAAACATGATAGTACGTGCAGCGTTTTAAGTTTGACCAACAGTTAATGTAATCATATGCACTTAATATATACGGATACAGTCATATGAGATTTATATTGTTGCGTGTAGTTACTGACAACTGACCGAGGCTTCCATAGAGCACTGTATTTAGAAAGTTGTCCTTTTTGTGGCAGCTGGAAGTGAATGGTGGCAGCTGGTTGTACATGTGGAACGAGAGTTTAACGCCCACCGAGTCAGTGTCTGCCAGTGACTTTGGACGTAGACAACTTTCACACTGTAATTGTGCCATCTATGAAGATGTCAACCTACAGTGATACACGAAACACTATGACCAGAATGTTCGAAGCCTTTATATCTTTGCCTTTTATTGTATGACTTTCCGATCCCATTATTATAATCAAATTAACCAGTTTATTCAACATCGTAACTGACACAGTATCTTGAATCTCTGTCCATAGTACATAAATTCCATTTTGTCTGTGTGGTGTAAGGCGAGGATGAATGCCTAGACGGGAAAAAAAGTGTCTGAGCGACAGGGCGTCTGAGTACCATGTAGACGACCCAGATTCTGTTACAACTACTGGCAATTATTTTTATTTGACAGGAGGAGTGGAACAGGGCAGTTTAATTCTCATCAGCTACTTGAACAAGCAGCGGCTGCACTTTCTTTAATGTAACAACATCTATGGTGTGCCGACTAGATGCCCTTGTATTGCACATCCAAATGACTATTTGAGAGAGGATAGCCTGATAACTGAGTTACTTCTCCAGTCATCTTAGGGAGTAATGACACGCTACCCTGAATTATAAATACAATGACTATAAATGCCCCAACCCGTGGGCTAGGGCAGCGTCTTGGATACATAACCAAAATTTTTTCGGTCCCTGGTTCGAATCCCGCCGCTTCTTAAATTTTGATTAATAATCAGCATTGGTGACCGAAGACTTCTGGCATAAGTCACCCTCAATCTGCCAACGGCCTTATCAAAGAGGGCGAAGGAACGGACAGAGTTTAAGGCAGTATCTTGTCCTATGAGGGGGAAAATGCCCCTAAAGGTGGAAGAATCATCAATGATCAACGGCATGAGGAGGCAGAAGGCAATGGGAAACACTGCATTAAAAACACGTTACTTGTAGTCACAAAACATATTGCCTGTAATTTAAGAAGTGTCATGATGATCTCTCCATTGGCAAAAGACTCCGGAATAGTCCCACAATCGGATCTCCGGGTGCGGACTGCCAAGGGGGAGATTAACATGATAAAAAGATAGAATAAGCAACGCGAGGATAACGTTCTACGAGTCGGGGCGTGGAATGTCAGAAGCTTGAACGTGGTAGGGAAACTACAACATCTGGAGAGGGGAAACGCAAAGGCTCAATCTAGATGTAGTAGGGGTCATTGAAGTGAAGTGGAAAGAAGATAAGGATTACTGGGCAGATGCGTATAAGGTAACATCAACAGCGGCAGAAAATGGTATAACAGGTGTAGGATTCATTATGAATAGGAAGATACGGCTAAGAGTGTGTTACTGCGAACAGTTCAGTGACAGGGTTGTTCTCATCAGAATCACCAGCAAATCAACACCGTCAACGATAGTTCAGGTGTACATGTCGACGTCGCAAGCTGAAGATGAAGAGATAGAAAAAGTGTATTACATTGAAAAGGTAATCTATATGTAAAGGAGGATGAAAATCTAACAGGCAACGGTGGCCGGAATGCAGTTGCAGGGGAAGGAGTAGAAGAAAAGGCTATACGAGAATATGGGCTTGGGACAAGGAATTAGAGAGGAGAAAGACCAATTGAGTTCTATAATTAGTTCAAGCTAGTAACAGCAAATACTCTGTTCAACAATCACAAGAGGAGGAGGTATAATTGGAAAAGGCCGGGTGATACGGGCAGATTTCAGTAACATTACACCATGGTCAGACAAACATTCCGAAATCGGACACTAGATTGCAAGGTGTACCAAGGAGCAGATATAGACTCAGATCACAATATAGTAGTGATGAAGAGTAGGCTGAATTTCAAGACATTAGTCAGGAAGAATGAATACGAAAAGAAGTGTGACACAGAAGTACTAAGGAATGACGAGATACGGTTCAAGTTCTCTATGGCTATAGAAACAGCAATAAGGAATAGCTCAGTAGGCAGTACAGTTGGAGAGGAATGGATCATCACAGAAGTTGGAAAGGAAAACATAGGTACAAAGAGGGTAATACAAATAAGGTATCTGCGAAGAAACCATGGGTAACAAAAGAAATACTTCAATTGGTCGCTGAAAGGAGGAAGTGCAATAATGTTCCGGGAAACTCAGGAATACACAAACACAAGTCGCTGAGGAATGAAATAAATAGGAAGTACAGGGAAGCCAAAGGAAAATGGCTGCTGAAAAAATGTGCAGACATTAAAAAGTAATGATTGTCGGAAGGACAGGCTCTGCATATAGGTAAGTCAAAACAATCTTCGGTGGCATTAAGAGTAAGGGTGATAACATTAAGAGTGCAACGGGAATTCCACTCTTAAATGCGGAGGAGATAGGTGGAATGAATACATTGAAAGCCTCTATGAGATGCAGGATCTGTCTGATGTGATAGAAAAAAGAAACAGGTGTAGAAGAGATAAGGGATCCAGTGCTAGAATCAGAACTTAAAAGAGCTTTGGAGGACTTTACATCAACTAAGGCAGATAACATTCCATCATAATTTCTAAAATCATTATGGGAAGTGACAACAAAACGACTATTCATGCTGGTGTGTAGAATGTAAGAGTCCGAAGACGGAAAAAGCTGACAAATGCGAGAATTATCGCACAGTCAGCTTAACAGCTCATGCAGCCAAGTTGCTTACCAGAATAATATGCAGGAGAATGGGAAAGAAAATTGATAATGAGCTAGATGACGATCAGTTTGGCTTTAGGAAAGGTAAAGGCACGAGAGAGGCAATCCTGACGTTGCGGTTAATAATGGATAGCAAGAGTAAAGAAAATTCAAGACACGTTTATAGGAATTTCTCGATCTGGCAAAAGTATTCGACAATGTAAAATGGTGCAAGGTGTGCGAAATTTTGAAAATTATGGGTCATCTACAGTAGATACGGGTCATATACAATATGTACAACAGCCAAGAAATAATAATAAGAGTGGACGACCAAGAACGAAGTTCTCGTATTAAAAATCGTGTAAAAATACATGTAGCCATTCGCCCGTAACGGGAAGCAATGATGGAAGTCAAAGAAAGGTTCAGAAGAGGAATTAAAATTCAACTTGAAGGGATATCAAAGATACGATTCGCTGATGGCATTGCTATCTTGAGTGAAAGTTAAGAAGAATTTCGTGATCTGTTGACCAGTATGAACAGTCTAACGAGTACAGAATATGGATGGAAACTAAATCGAAGAAAAACTTAGGTAATGAGAAGTAGTAGAAATGAGAGCAGCGAGAAAGCTAACATCAGAATGAATGGTCACGAAGTAAATGAAGTTAAAGAAATCTGCTACCTAGGCAAAAAAAATAACCAATGACGGACAGAGCAAGGAGAACATGAGAAGAACACTAGCAATGGCATAAAGTGCATTCCTGCCCAAGAGAAGTCCAGTAATATCATATATCGGGCTTAATTTGAGGAAGAAATTTATGAGAATGTACGTGAGGAGTACAACATTGTTTGGTAGTGAAACATTTACTGTGGGAAAACTGGAACAGAAGAGAATCAAATCATTTGAGATGTGATGCTACAGACGAATGTTGAAAATTAGTTGGACTGATAAGATAAGGAATGAGGAGGTTCTGCACGGAATCGGAGAGGAAAGGAACATGTGGAAAACACTTATAAGGAGAAGGGAAGATAATAGGACATCTGTTAAGACATGTTGGAATGAGTTCCATGGTACCAGAGGGAGCTGTAGAGGGCAAAAACAGTAGAGGAAGACAGAGATTGGAATACATCCAGCAAATAATTGTAGGTTGTAAGTGCTACTCTGAGGTGCAGAGGTTGGCACATCAGAGGAATTAGTGGCGGGGCGCATCAAACCACTCAGAAGACTTAAAAATTTGGCATCGTCAGAAAGGCGTGTGGTCAGTAGACGATGTACTGACTACTCGTAGAACTCGATATACTAACTGTGGATTTATGTGATGCTGCTAAAGTTCTGAGTCTAACGCTGGATCTTAATTCGATACCGGTAATCAAATGTAATATATTATGTGACCAGGCACTCAAATATGTAATTGAATGAGATACGGAGGCCACAGGTATCGCCAGGAGGCACAAATGGTCCCATTTCGCGAACAAGTTCAGTTTTCAGTATGTATATAATGTAGCGACATGACTTTATCGAGACTGTAACGTCATATTTCTGACAACTCTCATATACAATCGTCGAGTTTCTGACGACTTTCAGTTGTAATGACACTGACCTACGCCATTTATTGCAGCTGTCATGTTGTATATGTACTTAAAGGGCCGGTCATTGCCGGTGAATAAAAAGTATGTAGGAAGTGACGTAGACTTGTTTTTCAAAATCCTTTTATTCTCTACTGTAGTGACTCCCGTAGTGTAATGACTTGCACTATATTATTGTTGATTTATAAATACTACAACAAATATTTTTTATGTTTGTAATGCCTCAAGGTTTTTAAACCTTTGAAGTTTACCAGAATTTTGTGAACTTTGTGGATACTTATGTTACGACCGAGTATTTTTGGTCCACATTGTTCTACGGAACCTGAAATAAATGAGAAACCGATACATTTCCACGGGGCTCGTCCTGAGAACATACTGCCCAGATGTTATCACAATGGTGTTGCCAATGTGGAATAGATATCGGTAATGTTTCTATGGAGAGAAACATATGTCTCTTGTAGGTAAACCAAGAGCGAAACAAATAAAATCAATGAACAAAATTCGTAGAAAAGAAGTTCCAAGTAGTTCGTCTACATCTCCTTTAGGTAACTGGAAATATATTCGATAGATAATACTTAACTGAGGGCTTCAGAAACATTTATTTTGCAGGAGCTACCTGTATCCTGTTAATATTTATTTTCGCAAAATTTCCCTATCCGTTTATGACAAATCTTTTGTATGCTTTGAGGCGTGGAATTACAAAATTAATTTGCAGTTTGTTTTGAGCTGAATACTGTATGTTTGACGTGTAAATTAAATTTCTTTTTATAGCGCCGTAACACCTCTTAATCCTCAGCACGAAACCTATGTGGTTACCTCTCAATGATACACAACTCTCAGCCCTCATTTTCAAAGGATCACGAGATTGTGCGAAAACACCATGACTGCCCTCAGATTTGATCTAATGCGTGGGGGATACGCACCTTTACCGTGTGTCGCTTTCCATTGGTTGTGAAATATATCAGTGCACTGCGGGTTTTGCGCCAAATCGCTAACGTCTGCATTCCTAGAACTGATGACATTAGCATCAGCTCCTTTCTCCATATCGCTGACGCCAGTATCCAGCCCGCAGGAAATGACTTAATTTTTGAAATTACCTCCCCTCACTCGTGTGACCAAGGACATTACGCCGACGGGCTCCGTGTCATAAGCGACGTGCCATTACCCCTTCAAGCAATTTTAATTTTTATAGTTTTATTGCGCTAGTGCCTTCATTTACCACAAAGGGAAAAGCGCTCTAGGCAGCAGCAAACATCTGTAAAGAAGAAGCTTATCTAATTGTGGTTGTCTATCCTTTTTGCTGTAACTAACCGATATTTTATGTGCGCTCATCACAGCATTCCAACGTGGCGCTAACGTTATATTGCTCCCATGCATGACCTATTGTGATAAACTAATAACGTTTAAACTTAAGTTTTTGTTACTGTTATTGTTGCAGACAGGGCACTTATGAACCGTAGCAGCAGTATACATTGTCCACAGGATGACCGGATGTGGTGTCACTCGATTGTGTTGTAACACAGCCACAACTGCTACCGGGATGCGAGTCTCAGCTAAGTGCTAGCAGAATACAGCTTTCCGTCAACACTTACAGCGTGACTACAAGTGGATCTAAGTATTTCAAAGTAGGGGTAGCTCCTCACGGTAGCTTTGCTGCGGTGTTTGAGATGAGAACGTTGGGCGTCTTGGTTCTAGAGTGCAATATTTGTGTTGCGAATGGAACTATCTATGAACTATGACATAGTTAACAGAGAGAAAAGTGACGGTTGAATACGACTCATCACATACGCATATTAACATCACTATGTTAAAGGGCGTGGTGTCAGTTGTGACACGTATGGAAATGCAGTGCTTCAGTTGAAATTTGAATGTACAGCCATACACATTAAACACACAGTTGTGGTGACTCTGAACAACCTGCAATTGCTTTACTGACTGCAGCGCACAAAATGTGTGTCCTTACATTACAGCAGCATACTGTGACCGTATTGACTATTTTTGTGTGCACAGTGTAAATGTAAATCAGTGATAAAATTGTATAAAAAAGTATGTTCACTCAACACCTACATATAACTTTGAAAATACTGCAAGCGTAAAATCTGTACAGGCCGAATTTATTGAAAAATCCTTATGTGTGTAATTGCACCCTTAGGTCTGATTAAGATTCAAGCTAAATTCAAGGCATTGTTGTTACTAATTTTCATGATACTTTATCCTGTGTAAGCTTCTTCATCTCAGAATAACTACTCCCACTTACGTCCTTCGGAATATGCTTAATGTTTTCATCTCTTGGTCTCCCTCTACGACTTTTATCCCCCACACTTTCCTCCAGTACTATACTAATGATCCCTTGATTGTCAGATCTCTTCTTATAGACAGATTGTGTCACAAAGTACTTCTCATTTTTGTTCGATGTCTCCCCACCAGTTACGTGATGTACCAATCCAGTCTTCAGCAGTCTTCTGCAAAAAGGACATTTCAAAACGTCTGTTCTCTCCTTGTCTAAACTGGTTATCGTCCATGTTTCACTTCCATACGTGGCTACACTCCATACAAATACTTTCAGAAAAGATTTCCTGACTCTTAAATCTATTTCTCTTCTTCAGAAACGCTTTTCTTGCCATTACTATTCTACACTTTACATCGTCTCTACTTCCGCCGTCATCCGTCATTTTAAGCCCAAATGGTAAAACTTATCTACTACTTTGAGTGTCTCGTTTCCTAATCCAGTTTCCTCAGCTTCACCTGATTTAATTCGACTACATTCCATTGTAATTGTTTTGCTTTTATTGATGTTCATCTTACATCCACTTCCCAAGACGTCCATTTCGTTCACCTGCTCTTCGAAGTCCTTTGCTGTCTCTAACAGAATTACAAAGTCATCGGCTAACCTTAAAGTTTCTATTTCTTCTACGTGAAATCTAATTACTTCTCCAAACATTTTTTTGTTGGTTCCTTCACTACTTGCTCAATGTATAGATTGAGTAACATCAGGGATTAGCTACAACACTGTCTCAATTTCTTCTCAGTCATTGCTTTCTTTTCATATCCCTCGACTCTTACAACTGCCATCTGCTTTCTGTAAAAGCTGTAAATAGCTTTTCTCTCCCTGTATTTTACCCCAGCTCCCTTTAGAATTTCAAAGAGAGTATTCCAGTCAACAGTCTTAAAAGCTTTCTCTAAGTCTACAAATACTATAAACGTCCGTTTACCTTTCCTTAACCTACACTCTAAGGTAACGTTTCTCCGGGTTCCAAACTGATCTCCGAGGGGGGCAGCTTCTAATAGTTCTTCCATTCTTCTATAAACTATTCGTGTTAGTACTTTGGAACCATGAAACATTAAACAGATAATTCGGTAATATTCACACCTGTCAGCACCTGTTTTCTTTTGAATTGTAATGACTACATTCTTGTTGAAGTCAGAGGATATTGTGTCTGTCTCATAGATATTGCGCACCACACGGAAGAATTTTGTCACGGCTGGCTGCCCCAAGACTATAAGTAGGTTTGACAGAATGTCGACCACTCGTGGAGCTTTGTTCCGATTTGGTTCTTTCAGTGCTCTGTCAAATTCTTCTTGTAGTATCATATCTCCCAAGTCATCTTCATCTATATTCTCTTCCACATATATAATCAAGGCGTATAGTAAAGAATTATAAGAATAGTTTGGACACTACTGTTAAAACCGAGTGACATATACGTGATCAAAAGTATCCCGACGCCCCCAAAAACATACGTTCTTCATATTAGATGCATTATGCTGCCACCTATTGCCAGGTACTCCATATCAGTGACCTCAGTATTCCTCAGACATCGTGAGAGGGCAGAATGCGGCGTTCCGCGGAACTCACGGACTACGAACGTGGTCAGGTGATTGGGTGTCACTTGTGTCATACGTCTGTAAGCGACATTTCCACACGACTAAACATCCCTATGTGCACAGTTTCCAATGTGATAGAGAAGTGAAAACGTGAAGGGGCACGTACACCACAAAAGCGTTCGGGTCGACGTCGTCTGTTGACTGACAGAGCCGACCGGCAGTTGAAGAGGGTCGTAATGTGTCACACAGCAATTCCAAACTGCATCAAGATCCACTGCTAGTACTATGAATTAGGCGGGAGGTGAGAAAACTTGGATTTCATGCTCGTGCGGCTCCTCGTAAGCCAATCACACCCGTAAATGCCAAACGACGCATCGCTTGGTGTAAGGTGCATAAACTGTGGACGCCTGAACAGTGGAAAAACGTTGTGTGGTGTGACGAATGATAGTACACAATGTGGCGATCCGATGGCAGGGTGTGGGTATGGAGAATGCCCGATGAACGTCATCTGCCTGCGTGAGTAGTGCCAACAGTAAAATTCGGAGACGGTGATGTTATGGTGTGGTCGTGTTTTTCATGGAGCGGCTAGCACCCGTTGTTGTTTCGCTTCGCACTATCCCAGCACAGGCCTACATTGATGTTTAAAGCACCTTCGTGCTTCCCACTGTCGAAAAGCAATTCGGGGATGGTGATTGCATCTTCCAACACGATCGAGCACCTGTTCATAATGTACGGCCTGTGGCGGAGTGATTACACGACAATAACATCCCTTCCCCCTACAATAACTTTCATAATGAAAGGATTAAAGTCTTTTAAAAATGTTAACACCAACATAACAAATTAATTTACGTTTTGTTATCATTAACTACTCACGCTTAGCGAGAGAGATGAGGCATCCTCTGTAAAAGTGCCTTGCTCCCTTCTCTTTAATCATTTGGAAGGAAAGTAAGCATGATATGTTCTTTATCCACACGTAATGATGCTTCTAGCATTCCGCGAATAGATGTCTGGCTACTTCGTAAAAGTAGATGAATGACTACTATATACTTCACACCTCCTGGCCAGCTAATTTCCTCATCTACATCAAGGCCATAAACGTGAACCGAATAATTAGGGTTCTCCCTCTCGAAAATTATTAGATCTGGCATTGTGATGGGGTATGAGATGCCTTCGAAGTTATAATGCTTTTAGATGGTAGTTGTTTCATATGTATTCACAAGACATGCGTGATCTTAGTAATTTCTATTGCAAGCCGGAAGAGACTGGGTAAAGCAACATTACCCCAATTTTTCGTATTTTGGGTATCAATATATGCTATTTTAGCGGCAATATCTGGAGAGAGAGAGGGATATAACTAACCCCCCCCCCCCTCACACACACACACACGCACTACCTGGATCACATACGCCGGCCAGTGTGGCCAAGTGGCTCTAGGCGCTACAGTCAGGAACCGCGTGACCGCTACGGTGGCAGGTTCGAATCCTGCCTCGGGCATGGATGTGTGTTATGTCCTTAGCTTAGTTAGGTTTAAGTAGTTCTAAGCTCTGGGGGAGTGATGATCTCAGATGTTAAGTCCCATAGTGCTCAGGGCAATTTGAACTTTTTTTTATGACAAAAAGAAGAGAGTACAAATCAAGGTGGAGTACACAGCATATCGGAAAAACGGCTCAGTATGGTGCTTTCGGTAAAAAGTCTGTAATACTCTGCATTTAATACACCCCGCGATATCACGTCGTCTCTTCCCCAAATTCTGACATTGGTTTCTCTCTGGGTGTACTACCTTCTTTGGGGTGATGCCTCGCACGTGATGGTGGGATACCGCTGGGTGTTGATTTCAGGGAGCTGTCTTTCCAACACTGCACGGCAAACAGGGAGGAAGGTGGCCGGATCTCGATTGGTAACACCAGTGTGGGACTGCAAGATCCTGACCCTGAAAGCACCAGTAGCCACGGAATAGTGTAATGCGGCTGCTTGGTATCCCTGGTTTTCATGAACAAGACTGGCTCGATGTCACCTAATGCTGCTAGAACCAAGATGCCGTCGTGGTGATTGTTCGCAAGGCGAACACGGTAAACATGGTGCTCTATACTAGGTAACGGGATCGCACACGGTTTTGACCGCATCAAATGTGGCGAGTAGATGCTCGGCCTGCTTGTGGCTTCCAGTTCGAGGGTCCAGACTCGTGTGAAGACTGCGGTAAGCACATCAAAATTTCGGGCTGTGACAATGGGATTGCAAGTGATGGCCACAGTGAGTGCTATGATTCGAGCTGTAGCGCTTGCGGACGCCAATTCAAGTGTCCAAATTGGGGTGATGAGTACATTGACATCAGTGGCGTGGTTAGCTCGCCTCTAGACAGGAAAAAGTGAGACTGATAGGTATCACACAGCACACATACAACTGTCGTGTACAACCATAAATAAAAAATAATTTGACGTACTTAAGCCGTGGTTCATAGGGTGATTTGGAATACTCTCATTTCCGTCATTCGGGATATCATTAGACAGATGTTCAGATATGTTCTCATTCAATAAAACGCCCACATCACCGGCTATGTTATCATAGACACTCTATGTAGGCTTAGATTGTTAAGGTGTAACGGGTTGTAATACGAAGTAATAATATGAAGTGAATAAATAACAACAAAGCATCTCAGTGATCGTTGACATCCGTCAAGAAAGCTGGCTGGACAACAGCGTCATGGCCTGTGGCAGCTGGAGGGCTATCTTGTCAAGTGCATCTAGAAGGAAAGAAAACCTAATTACTCTATGCAGGCTTAAATTATTACTGGCAGAATAAATGAGCTGCTTGGGGGAACACAATGGTAAGCGCCATCGCCGTGTATTTTGCGGTAGATGGCTAATGACACCACATGTGGGATGCACAATGCAGTAAACTTACTAGTAGTTCCAAATGAATTCAACAGATGTCAGGGAGGAGCTTAATGGTAAGCGCCACTGTCCGTCTGTTGCGGAAACATAATGGTAAGTGACAGAGAGAATGGCGGCAAGTAAAAACATCTCTGAGATTATGGCAACAGTGAACATGGCAGAAGTCGAGGAATATACTTCCAATGATACTAATATCTTCGAAACGGATCCAGAATACATTCCTCACGATTCAGATGACTCAGAGGTATGTTAGTTTGTAAATATACTGTCTTTAGTTCGTTTCACGAACGTAATAGTAAGTGCATGTACACACCATTATGTTCCTGAAGTACAATTGAAAATTACGTTCGCCGACAAGTACAAGATGTGTACAGTCCAGATCGGTGGTGCGAGATCATCAAGAAGTCGGCTGGTATGCAATATGAAAAGAGAGGATTTCTATCAAATACGACACTCTAAAGAAGCGTTTGTCTTCAGAAAGAAGACAGTTGATGATCGAGTTGTCAACCTAAGGAAAATATGTAGGTGGAAGGTGAACTCCGAATATCCACCATCTTTATTCATGAGCGAAACATTGTCATGACATTTGGCATGAAATAAATTTCAGGAAACGTGGAAGGCAAGGACCAGTTTCTACGCTTCGACTTAAATACAAGGGGCCAAGGCTTATTGAAAAGAAGGAAGTTGCTGACGTCCTGTCGCTCCTAAATTACATGTCACCTGTTCACAATGGATTTTTCCTGTCACTAAAGCCAACAGTTTTAGATGAAAAAGACATTAATAATGAGAGTGACGAATGATTTTGCAGTTTCAGTAAAGTGTTGAATACCTACTGTAAAATTTAGTACGTAATGTTCTATCACTATGTGTTGCTAATGGTGGACAGTAATATAATAATTTTTGTATATTTCATTTGTTTTAGTCAGTTCTGAGTTTTATTTATGTCTGTATAGTAGAAGATAGATGTTAGAATCACTACAGAATAAACGGACTGTTCAAAACAAATTATTCAGGTTTGCAGATCAATTGAAACTTTAGAAGCACTGTATCTCGAAACTGTGATTTTGGCGCTTACCATTTTGTTCCCCCGAGCAGCTCAAATAGTAATACGTATCGGCTCCTTAACAATCGGTTACGTCCTGCGCAAGGACTGGCTGGAGGATGGAGTCACATAACTAGCGAGAGTTTGACATTGGTAGCAGCTACAGAAAAGAGTAGAGCACTGTATGCAAGCATGAGAGAAAAAAAATCGACAGTTCACATCATCTAGGGAAAATACACATCTTGTAAGCACTGTTCGTAATATGTTTTAAAGAAAATACATGAAATACGAGTACTTACATTCCTGGGGTGAGCCTTACTTTGTTCGTCAAAGATCGCTTATGGAATGTCGTTCTCATTCAATAAAAGAGGACGTATCATTGCGATCAACAGTGCTGGACTGACGCTTTTCGTTCACACAGTCGGCGATTTTAATCGGAATGACTAAGAAACGCTTAGGCCTTCTTATTTATATCCAGCGGTATACATGTTCCGTCCTGTCGGTGCTGATGTTATGTTGCATTTGTCAGCTTGCTGGTACCACATACGTTATCATATCGACACGTTCTTTAAAGACAATAAGAGTTGCCACTTTTCCAAAGTTTTTTCTCCCATGGAACGGAAGCAGCCAGCCTGCATATGCATAAGTAAGAGAATTAAAACCACACCCCCGGTGTTCCTCTTCAGTCAGCCTGCGGATACAGCATATTTGATAATTTCGACACGTCTTTTTTTTAATATTCCTAACTGTGTGCACATGCGTTATTTCTAGAACCCGATAGTGTCACAGCGCCCGGACGTGCATTTTCGAGGCGAGGCGCAGTTGCCCGTCGATGCTCGCACCAAACACACGTCACATGAGCGATCCGGTATGGTATGAAGAAAAGAGTTCGCCTCCCTCGTAAACTGTGTACATGGATTCATATATTGGACGCTTGGCATTTTGTCATACACAGAGGCCCTTGCTGGAATACGGCAGCAGGCTGCCGTGGACTGTCTTCGATACACAAAGATTATTTGCTTCAGTTCTTCTAGAGCAGCACAGGCTTAGTATGTTAAGTACTTACCTGATGCTTGATAGTAAGTAGGTGGGAAAAATCATCAAGTGGATACATAAAAACGAAGCTCCCTTTTTAAAGAAAAGGACAATAGTTATTTATTGAGAATAAATCTTAAAAATATTTGAACGTCAGGTTAGCTTCCATTAGGAAAGTTGGTGCACTCAGCGACTGTGGTATTATTTATAAATTATAGAGCGCAGCGATCAGTCGTCCTTTTTTTGGAGGTTTTATTTGGCAAATACAGATTTCGGCTAGTGCCTAGCCATTATCAATGCACTATTTTCTAGGCGCGATACTGACTGACACCAGAACAACAGGGAACTGACATGTCTCGGCACTAGAAAAAGACGTAATATAATGGTAGAGCGATTGAGTTTAGATCGTTTGTGATTGAATAGCAGAAAAATAAAAAAAAGTATATAATAATAGATCATCTTACTCAATAAAAAGCTTTGCTTCCTACGGTCTACCATGCTCCACCTCTGCATACATTTTCGTGGCATCGCAACTTATTGGAAACGCCGTTCGAAGAGTTCCCATTGCCATTTAACGGTTGTTGATTTTGCTCTTCGTCTTTTACCATTATACCCCCTGCTCTCTCAACCTCGCTATAGCCAGTGTCCCAGCTCTCCATATTTCTTAGACTGTGGCTGTCAACGCTTCCATTGAATGCGACCCCAATGTGCAGAGCGATAAAAACCGCACAACAGTAGAAAAGACGTTTCTTCTAGCCCGCAATTTCGTTACTACGAGAAATTGGGGTATAATCAGAAGTTAACGATGAAACTTTTCAATGCGACAACTTCAAATTTAATTCAGTGAAAGATAAGTATATGTACTACAAGAGCTCATTTTTGTATTTTAAAGTATGTTGTTGTTGTTGTGGTCTTCAGTCCTGAGACTGGTTTGATGCAGCTCTCCATGCTACTCTATCCTGTGCAAGCATCTTCATCTCCCAGTACCTACTGCAACCTACATCCTTCTGAATCTGCTTAGTGTAGTCATCTCTTGGTCTCCCTCTACGGTTTTTACCCTCCACCGGCCCTCCAATACTAAATTGGTGATCCCTTGATGCCTCAGAACATGTCCTACCAACCGATCCCTTCTTCTGGTGAAGTTGTCCCACAAACTTCTCTTCTCCCCAATCCTATTCAATACTTCCTCATTAGTTATGTGATCTACCCATCTAATCTTCAGCATTCTTCTGTAGCACCACATTTCAAAAGCTTCTGTTCTCTTCTTGTCCAAACTATTTATCGTCCATGTTTCACTTCCATACATGGCTACACTCCATACAAATACTTTCAGAAATGACTTCCTGACACTTAAATCTATACTCGATTTTAACAAATTTCTCTTCTTCAGAAACGCTTTCTTTGCCATAGCCAGTCTACACTTTATATCCTCCCCAAATAGCAAAACTCCTTTACTACTTTAAGTGTCTCATTTCCTAATCTAATTCCCTCTCCATGGATTTTAATACCTACTCCGAATTTTTCTTTTGTTTCCTTTACTGCTTGCTCAATATACAGATTGAATAACATCGGTGATAGACTACAACCCTGTCTCACTCCCTTCCCAACTACTACTTCCCTTTAATTTCCCTCGACTCTTATAACTGCCATCTGGTTTCTGTACAAATTGTAAACAGCCTTTCGCTCCCTGCATTTTACCCCTGCCGCCTTCAGAATTTGAAAGAGAGTATTCCAGTCAACATTGTCGAAAGCTTTCTCTAAGTGTACAAATGCTAGAAACGTAGGTTTGCCCTTCCTTAATCTAAGGAATCCAAACTGATCTTCCCATTCGTCTGTAATGAATTCGAGTTAGTATTTTGCAGCTGTGACTTACTAAACTGATAGTTCGTTAATTTTCACATCTGTCCACACCTGCTTTCTTTGGGATTGGAATTATTATATTCTTCTTGAAGTCTGAGGGTATTTCGCCTGTCTCATACATCTTGCTCACCAGATGGTAGAGTTTTGTCAGGACTGGCTCTCCCAAGGCCAATGGAATGTTGTCTACTCCGGGGCCTTGTTTCTACTCAGGCCTGTCTGTGCTCTGTCAAACTCTACACGCAGTATCGTATCTCCCATTTCGTCCTCATCTACATCCTCTTCCATTTCCATAATATTGTCCTCAAGTACATCGCCCTTGTATAGACCCTCTATATACTCCTTCACACCTTTCTGCTTTTCCTTCTTTGATTAGCACTGGGTTTCCATCTGAGCTCTTGATGTTCATACAAGTGGTTCTCTTATCTCCAAAGGTCTCTTTAATTTCCCTGTAGGCAGTATCTATCTTACCCCTAGTGAGATAAGCCTCTACATCCTTACATTTGTCCTCTAGCCGTCCCTGCTTAGTCATTTTGCACTTCCTGTTGATCTCATTTTTGAGTCGTCTGTATTCCTTTTTGCCTGCTTCATTTACTGCATTTTTATATTTTCTCCTTTCATCAATTAAATTCAATATTTCTTCTGTTACCCAAGGATTTCTACTAGACCTCGTCTTTTTACCTACTTGATCCTCTGCTGCCTTCACTACTTCATCCCTCAAAGCTACCCATTCTTCTTCTACTGTATTTCTTTCCCTCATTCCTGTCAATTGCTCCCTTAAGCTCTCCCTGAAACTATGTACGTCCTCTGGTTCTTTTTGTTTATCTAGGTCCCACCTCCTTAAATTCCAACCTTTTTGCAGTTTCTTCAGTTTTAATCTACAGGTCATAGCCAATAGATTGTGGTCAGAGTCCACATCTGCCCCTGGAAATGTCTTACAATTTAAAACCTGGTTTCTAAATCTCTGTCTTACCATTATATAATCTATCTGAAACCTGTCAGAATCTCCAGGCTTCTTCCATGTATACAACCTTCTTTTATCATTCTTGAACTAAGTGTTACCTATGATTAAGTTGTGCTCTGTGCAAAGTTCTACCAGGCGGCTTCCTCTTTCATTTCTTTGCCCCAGTCCATATTCACCTACTACGTTTCCTTCTCTCCCTTTTCCTACTACTGAATTCCAGTCACCCATGACTATTAAATTTTTGTCACCCTTCACTATCTGAATAATTTCTTTTATTCGATCATACACTTCTTCAATTTCTTCGTCATCTGCAGTGCTAGTTGTCACATAAACTTGTACTACTGTAGTAGGTGTGGGCTTCGAATCTATCTTGGCCACAATAATGAGTTCACTATGCTGTTTGTAGTAGCTTACCCGCATTCCTATTTTCCTGTTCATTATTAAACCTACTCCTGCATTACCCCTATTTGATTTTGTATTTATAACCCTGTATTCACCTGACCGGAAGACTTGTTCCTCCTGCCACCGAACTTCACTAATTCCCACTATGTCTAACTTTAACCTATCCATTTCCCTTTTTAAATTTTCTAACTTACCTGCCGGATTGAGGGATCACGCTCCAATCTGCAGAATGCCAGTTTTTTTTCTCCTGATAATGATATCCTCCTGAATAAACTCCGCCCAGAGATCCGAATGGGGGACTATTTTACCTCCGGAATATTTTACCCAAGAGGACGCCATCATCATTTAATCATACAGTAAAGCTGCATGCCCTCGGGAAAAATTACGGCCGTAGTTTCCCCTTGCTTTCAGCCGTTCGCAGTACCAGCACAGCAAGGCCGTTTTGGTAATGGTTACAAGGTCAGATGAGTCAATCATCCAGACTGTTGCCCCTGCAACTACTAAAAAGGCTGCTGCCCCTCTTGAGGAACCACACGTTTTTCTGACCTCTCAACAGATAACCCTCCGTTGTGGTTGCACCTACGGTACGGCTATCTGATCGCTGAGGCACGCAAGCCTCCCCAGCAACGGTAAGGTCCATGGTTCATGGGGTAATTCAGCACTGTGCAACATACGGCTGTACCGAATACCTTCGATAAAAGCCGGTACTCTGGGGCTCACAACCGGCAATATTGTATTTTGAGTCTGAGACATAGGACACACCGATATTCGTGTAAGTTATCTTCATTTCACCTTGTACAAACCTCATGGACTTACTCCTTACACATTTACTTAACCACCTGATTTTCTTGTTGACGAATAGAGTCTCTTGCAAAGAAGGAAATTCGTTTCACTTCCATCTCCAAAATAGCTGTTTGCTTCATACTTGTTCTAACTCTGGGCATTTTCCTCTTCGCCTGATTGATGATATTCTTTGATAATGAGGAACTGGCTTACTGTTCTCGAATGAAGACCCTGTTTGACCATTGGTCGACGGACCAGGTTGTGGAGAAGAAGCACCAACTGACTTTTGGATTCTGGGAATCTGGTATTATTCTTTCCGATGGCGCAAGTTATTCTTCGCTGAAAGTATTTGCATTACGCGGGAAAATACCTGTCTTTTTAAACCGGGACATGACACTTTGCATTGTTGCTGCCCGAGCATATTTAAATCCGAACAACTGAGGTAACTGATATTGGCTTCCCACTTATCCCGTATGGTTGATAAGTCATGTTTATATTTCCTCACCGTAGAATGTGCTTAGCACCCCCATGAAAATGACGTCGAGCGGTTGCAACTTACGGGTCCTGTGTGGTGGGAATCAATCACGACAGTGTAATTTTTAGCGAGGTCGAGAAAATCTATGTTTTTCACAAGAGTTGCGTGGCCATGATAAAACAGAAGAACTGATTCGCTCTTGGAATGTCTGGTGTGAAAATGATGGAATGCAACTTCTGGATGAAGAATTCAGCTTGCATCTACCCATTAGGATGACACACGTTTACTGTTACCGCCAGTGCTCCTTCTAAAGGTTCCTTTTTCACCCTTGCTCGAGGAAACATTAGAATTGGTCGAATGAAATTGCCTGCTGCAGTGAAACAAATTGCTGCTGTTACCAACAGCCCTTGCTAAGCTGATTTCAAGACTCTCACCAGCCTCTCTCCCTTTTGGGCTGTAATGTTTAAATACGCCTTCGGTATTGTTGTCAATCCCGTTTCGTCAACGTTATAAAAATAGTTGAATGGGAATTTGTTCTTCTCGAAGCATTTGCATAAGATTTCTAAAAGGTTCCCAACAGCTGTTTGATGGAAACCCATTGCATGCAAACCCAATTTGGCTCAGGTTTCCTGAGGATGAGAGAGTGGCTCTTACGCAGGTTATTTAGCCAGTCTCTCCCTATCATTTCCTCTTCCGTATACAAACTGTGCTTAAGCTTATTCTTCTCCGCGATTTCATACACCAAGGGTCTAAGTCTTTCGTTGATAGTTCAAATACACGGCGACCTTGCTGTAGAATACCATTTCAGCTTCCCAATATGCAGTGAACACCGTCTTGGAATGACTCACCACTTAAAAGAGATGAAAATATAGTTGATTCTCAAAGGCTTTATACCATTTTCATAAACAAATTGTAGTACATCAATCGACAAAATACTCCTACCATTTCTTTTGCTTCGTCACCTATAGATGTACCATTCCCCGTTTACTTCATTCGATTTTCTAATGTCGACTCTGGTTCACGAAAATTAGTTGCTGGATTTTTTGTGACCCATGTTTGTTTTTTAAACTTTATCAATTACCCTTGCCATATCTATCTCTCTTGCCATATTTACCCCTCCACAACTCTGACTACTGCTATTATATTTGTACGTTCTTCTTGACCTCTTGACATTAAACTATTTATTCTGAAATTATGACGATAATAATAAAAATTATAATAATAGTAGTATAGAGGAAATTGAGAGTTATCTTTTAGACATCTCAAATAAGAAAATACCTCTTAAATAAGTGATAATCAATCCGATTATTAATGACAAATATAATCTAAAAATTGGGTCAAGGTAATAGTAAACACAATATGCAAGTATTAAATTGCAGGAACTAAACCGTATAATACAACCAGACGCCGTTAAAAAGTATAAGCGTGTTACGACATAATTACGCGTAACAAAGTCACGAGGTTCAATATTTTAAACATAGCTGCAGAACAGCAACGGTTTCACGTAATAAAATTATAAACAGCCGACCAGTTGCAATGGATAAAGAAATTCTTTACCTAGGTTTCGACAAACATAAATTTGTCTTCTTCAGAAGGTAGTAATTTTACATTAGTAAGGACTAATGTACTGTCGCCGTTTTTATAATTGTCGGCATAGATCCACATGTCAAAAATAAAATATAGTCCAAGAATTAGGGTTTGTCAATTAAATATAAAATAGCTCATGGATCTTGCAGAGCTCACAACCGACCTAGTGTAATCGACGAGCATAGTCGGATGTTTATGATTTTATAAAGTCATGAGGGTAAAATCGGGTAGTTCCGGTTTGACCCTTTTGCTTCTACTCGGTTTCACACCAAATGTGTTTTTTGTGTAAAATGCCTTCTGCATAAGAAACAAGATGAACAATATTTTCTCATAGCATGTATTCAGAAAGCCCGTCAAATGTATTATTCGTTGTACTTACGAATTTCAGATTGTATTACGACGATATTAGTTCCTTACTGGGCACAAGGTATCACAAAATAAGAAAACATAAAACTCTAAAAATTTTGTTCATCAGCAACCTATCTGATACTACCAAGCCTCGTGACGGTGCTGGAGCTGCCTTCTGTTTTCAAGGTCTAACGGCCAACAAACAGTATTGCCAACTCACAGAGAGAAATAAGAGGGTTCCTAGTTTAACCTCAATATCCGATTACACCCTAATTCTCCCTACATCTATGTCCTCTAGTGTAGTTCCCCCTCTAATGAGGTCAGCCATGTTCTTTGGAAATTCCGCATGCACCCTTATTGACACATAAGGTTGAAGTTTGCTTTGGAATGCATATGACACCCTGCATTTCGTTTCATGCAATGTGATTGTACTTGCTCCGTTACCACCTGTCAGTTCGTACGTATTGACAGTTTCCTGTATTCTATCCATAAAGTGCTCAGTGTATTCGTTCCTTTAACTGTTCATAAAAGAATATGGAGCTGTTCTGCTTCTGATAAAATTGTATCACACCCCTTCTGAGTTACTCGAATGCCAACACATTTCTTTCATCCTTAACATACATCTTCTCTTCTGCCGACAAATGTAGCTCAGTCATATGTAGCACCTGCTCACCCGTCCCGAAACCTAGCTTGGCAGTGGCCACCAGATTGTCTGCAAATACCAGTATCTCCTCTCGTCCCTTGTCGGAAAAAAGGATTAACTTCGCCATCGATAGCTGAATCTAACATGCGAAAAGTCAGAAAGGAAAGGAGGAGGCCCTATCTTCCCTTACAACATTCAACGGTCTACGCAGTTTCGTATTAACTGCCTTCAAGTAAGTTACCTGCTGTAAGAAAGACTGAACTGCTTCCTGGGTAATATAGATCTTTGTTCCTGACTCAGCCAGTGTGGAACCTTCACCAATACACAGACATACAACAACAAAACAAAACGGAGGTAACAACAATTAGCGAATCGTTAGAGTGAAGTAGTAGTTTCAGTCCTTAAGAGTGTACACATCAGCCATCTAGAACCATGGCAAGGATTAGTATAACGGCCATACCCATAGCGTGTGCAACTCTTTACTGGTGCCCACATTGTACGCGGCACACTGTGTCTCAATAAGTTACATTGCGTGACCCTTACTGGAAGTGACAACGAAACAACTCTGCGTAGAATCTGTTAGACTGGAACCTATGAAACGGGAGATCATCAGACTCTACAAAAAATCCCGAAGGTAGCAATGGAAGATATATAACCAAACTATTGGAGAATAAGAAAAATAACCAGTGCATCAAGACAGCTGGAAAGAAATAAACGCGGAAGAATGAACAAGAAAAATGAAGATCTGTTACAGGATGGTAATTTTTGGTTTAGGAAAAAGAATGTGTGTGAATTCCTAAGGGACCAAACCGCTGAAGTCATGGGACTTACACACTACTTAAACTAACTTACGTTAAGAACAACACAAACACCCATGCCCGAGGGAGGATCCGAAAAAAAAGCGAGAATAACTATTTCAACCTTGAAAAACTGACCACAGAAACCTGTGATCTATGCCCTCAAAAGCTACAAACTTCTTACAGGATCGTCTGAAATTAATGAATTCGAACGTGGGCGATTAGCTTCCGTAACTAAAGGAGACGAGGCGTTTGTTATTTTAAGAGGCACCTTATCGAAGACTTATACCGCACACGGACAAAGAGGGAAAACACCATCTGCTAAGTCACAATGCGGACGTAATTGTATGTTTAGTCATCGTGACAGCCGCTCATTGAAGAAGAGTGTGACGAAAAGGGGGAAGACAGGTGCAAAAGGCACTGCGGCTAGAATGTCACAGTTGCGAACCCTGTCAACATCAAAATAATACGAAGGGAGCTCCATAACCAGGGAACTCAAGGGCGAGATGGAATTCCGAAACTACTCATCAGTGAAAATGTGATGCGTCAGCCATAAAACATGAACTGCGGTGCAGTGGAAGAAATCCAATTGGTCGGATGAGTCTTGTTTGACACTAATTCCAAGTTGTGGCCGCGTCTACGGCCCAAGAGTGAAACAAGGTGGGCGTTTGGTGACGATTTGAGCAGCCATATCGTGTTATTACACTGGCCTCGTGGGTACTCTGTGGGGTCGGACTACTGCCATGGATTATGTCACTTTTTTGCCATCATGCCCATGCCACGGTACAATGTTTGTTCCCCAGTAGTGATGTGTGCCAAGACAACTGGGCTACTGTTCACACAGCTCACGTCTTCTGGGATGAATTTTCGCATTTCCCCAGGCTACCACAGTCATCTGATTTCAACATTATTGAGCCTTTGTGGTCTACATGGAGGCGAAGGATTCGTGATCGTTACCTACCTCCACTATCGTTACTTGAATTTGCCATTGTTTTCTTTTGCAGGATGAATTGTATAAGATTCCCTTTGAAACCATACAGGACCTATATTTATCCATTCCTAAACAACTGGAAGCTCTTTTGAATGCTAACGAGTTTCTTACATTAAGCATGGTAATGTCTTGTAGTTTCGATAGTTTTGTGTGCCTGCTCTAACATATCTATGTAGTATGGGACAGCAAAGTTCCCCATCTGTCAGATAAGCAACAGAATCAACCAACAGGTGCTCTTCCTCCTCTTCTTCAAGGTAAGCAGTTGACAAGCTGCAGATAGGACGTCTCAAAAGTGTTACAATTCTGCTAAGAGTGCCAATTAGCATCTGTTGTTGTTATTGTTGTGGTCTTCAGTCCTGAGACTGGATTGATGCAGCTCTCCATGCTACTATATTCTGTGCAAACTTCTTTATCTCCCAGTACCTACTGCAACCTACATCCTTCCGAATCTGTTTACTGTATTCATCTCTTGGTCTCCCTCTAAAATTTTTACCCTCCACGCTGCCCTCCAAAACTAAACTGGTGATCCCTTCATGCCTCAGAATATGCCCCACCAACCGATCCCATCTCTTATCCAAGTTGTGCCACAAATTTCTCTTCTCTCCAATTCTATTCAATACCTCCTCATTAGTTATGTGATCTACCCATCTAATCTTCAGCATTCTTCTGTAGCACCACATTTCGAAAACTTCTATTCTCTTCTTCTCCAAGCTATTTATCGTCCACGTTTCACTTACATACATGGCTACACTCCATACAAATAATTTCAGAAACGGCTCCTGACACATAGATCTATACTCGATGTTAAATCTCTCTTCTTCAGAAACGCTTTCCTTGCCATTGCCAGTCTACATTTTATATCCTCTCTACTTCGACCATCATCAGTTATTTTGCTCCCCAAATAGCAAAACTTCTTTACTACTTTAAGTGTCACATTTCCTTATCTAATTCCCTCAGCATCACCCGACTTAATTCGACTACATTCCATTATCCTCGTTTTGCTTTTGTTGATGTTCATCTTATATCCTCCCTTCAAGACACTGTCCATTCCGTCAAAGCTGCTCTTCCAAGTCCTTTGCTGTCTCTGACAGAATTACAATGTCATCGGCGAACCTCAAAGTTTTTATTTCTTCTCCATGGATTTTAATACCTACTCCGAATTTTTCTTTTGTTTCCTTTACTGCTTGCTCAAGATACAGATTGAATAACATCGGGGAGAGGCTACAATCCTTTCTCACTCCCTTCTCGACCATTGCTTCCCTTTCATTCCCTCGACTCTTATAACTGTCATCTGGTTTCCGTACAAATTGTAAATAGCCTTTCGCTCCCTATATTTTACCCCGGCCACCTTCAGGATTTGAAATAAAGTATTACATTCAACATTGTCAAAAAGGGAAATAAAATTACCTATCAATATACAGTGAAGTGATTCACATTGTTAACCGCCCCGTTCACGTAAAGAACAGCGACGAACACAAGACGTACGGGAGCAATTTTTGGCCAGGTTAATAAACACTGAGTCGACAAAAGCCATGGGACATCTCCTAATATCGTGTCGGATCTCATTTTTCAGGGTGTAGTGTAGTAACTCGACCTGGCATGGACTCAATAAGTCAACAGAAAACCCCTGCAGAAATACTGAGCCATGGTGCCTCTATAGCCGTCCACAACTCCGAAACTGTTGTTGGAGGAGGATTTTGTACATGAATTGACCTCTCGATTATGCCCAATATATGTTCGATGGGTTTCATATCGGGAGGTCTGGGTGGCCATATCACTCACTCGAATTCTCCAGAATATTTTTCAAACTAATGAGGAACAATTGTTTCCCGGTGACGTAGAGCTTTAACATCCACAAAAATTACATCGTTGTTTGGGAACATGAGGGCCATGAATGGCTGCAGATGGTCACATAATAGCCAAACATAACCATATCCAATCAATGATACCTTCAGTTGGACCAGAGAACCCAGCACATTCTGCGTAATCACAGCCCACACCATTAAGCAGCAACCACCAGCTTGCAAAATGCCTTGTTGACAACCTCGATCCAAGGCTTCGTGGGGGTCTACACCACAATCTTATGCTACCATCAGCTCTTACCAACTGAAATCGGGACTCATCTGACCAGGCCACGGTTTTCCAGTCGTCTAGGCTCCAACCGATACGGGCATGATGATACACTACTGGCTATTAATATTGCTACATCACGAAGATGACGAGCTGCAGACGCGAAATTTAATCCACAGCAAGAAGATACTGTGATATGCAAATCACAAGATTGGCGCCGGTGGCGACACCTACAACGTGCTGACATCAGGAAAGTTTCCCACCGATTTCTCATACACAAACAGCAGTTGACCGGCGTTGCCTAGTGAAACGTTGTTGTGATGCCCCGTGTAAGGAGGAGAAATGCGTTCCATCACGTTTCCAACCTTCATAAAGGTCGGATTGTAGCCTATCGCGATTGCGGTTTATCGTATTGCGATACTGCTGATCGCGTTGGTCGAGATCCAATAACTGTTAGCAGAATGTGGAATCGGTGGGTTCAGGAGGGTAATACGTAACGCCGTGCTGGATCCCAACGGCCTCGTATCACAAGCAGTCGTGATGATCTTATCCGCATGGCTGTAACGGATCTTGCAGCCACGTCTCGATCCCTGAGTCAACAGATGGGAATGTTTGCAAGACAACAACCATCTATACCAACAGTTCGACGACGTTTGCAGCAGCAAGGACTATCAGCAGCATGGACCATGGCTGCGGTTACCCTTGACGCTGCATCACAGACAGAAGCGCTTGCGATGGTGTACTAAACGATGAACCTGGGTGCACGAATGGCAAAACGTCTTTTTTCGGATGAATCCAGGTTTAGTTTACAGCATCATGATGGTCGCATCCGTGTTTGGCGACATCGCGGTGAACGCACATTGGAAGCGTGTATTCGTCATCGCCTTACTGGCGTATCACCCGACGTGATGGTATGGGGTGCCATTGGTTACAGGTCTCGGTCACCTCTTCTTCGCTTTGTCGGCATTTTGAACAGTGGACGCTACATTTCCCATGTGTTACGACCCGTGGCTCTACCCACCATTCGATGCCTGAGAAACCCTACATTTCAGCAGGATAATGCACGACCGCATGTTGCAGGTCCTGTACGAGTCTTTCTGGATACAGGAAATGTTCGACTGCCGCCCTGGCGAGCACATTCTCCAGATCTCTCACGAATTGAAAACGTCTGGTCAATGGTGGCCGAGCAACTGGCTCGTCACAATACGCCAGTCACTACTCTTGATGGACTGTGGTATCGCCGCATGGGCAACTTGTACCTGTACTCGCCATCGAAGCTCTGTTTGACTCAATGGCCAGGCGTATGAAGGCCATTTTTACGGCCAGAGGTGGTAGTTCTGGGTACTGATTTCTCAGGATCTATGCATCCAAATTGCGTGAAAATGTAATGAGATGTCAGTTTAAGTATAATATATTTGTCCAATGAATACCCTTTTATCATCTGCATTTGTTCTTGGTGTACCAATTGTAATGACCAGTAGTGTAGAGAGGCTCTGCAGGCGGTCTCATGTTCTCAGCAACGGCAATCGCGTCGGTTATCTGCTACATAGCCCATTAACGCGAAATTTCGCCGCACTGTCCTGACGAATACGTTCGTTGTGCGTCCCACATTGATTTCTGCTGTTATTTCACGCATTGTTGCTCATCTAATAGCATTGGCAATTCTAAGCAAACGCCACTTCTCTCTGTAGTTCAGGGAAGGCCATTGGCCACTGTGTTGACCGAAATTTGGTATTCTCGGCACGGTTTTCACACTGTGGACCTCGGAATATTGAATTTCACAACGATTTCCGAAATGGAATGTCCCACATGTCTAGCTGCAGCTGCCATTCCTCATTCACAGTCAATTAATTGGCGACGTGCGGCCATACGCACGTCGGAAACCTTTTCACAAGATAACCTGCTTACAAATGACAACTCTGTGAATGTATTGCCTTTTTATACCTTCCGTACGCGATACTACTGTCATCTGTTTCTATGTATATCGCCGTCCCTTGACCTTTTTCACACCAGTGTAAATGAAGCACTATTCAAACTGTAAAATTGGTGGCAGTCACCATTAGTCTCCTTGACCTGAAGAAGTGCGCGAGAAGCGCAGGGCTAACTTCCTATGAGGCAGATGGCCAATAGGACCAGCCAGGTCGTGGCAGTATAACAGATCTGGAGAGCTCCCATAGAACTTGTTTGAAAAAGGGAATTGATTTACCAATTAAATAAGTTTCCTTTACTTTACGTCTGTGGTCACAAACTTTTTGTTAACAGATTACCGTTTCGGTCTATAATGACCATCATCAGATCTGTTTCATTTGACGATGCCACTATTGCTGCGGTACGTTAGGACTTTGTTTTTATGAAATAGATCTGATGATGGTCATTATAGACCGAAACCGGTAATCTGTTAACAGAAAGTTCGTGACCATAGACGTAAAGGAAACTTATTGCATATACGGGTCACTGTTTTATTCGCGACAATGTCGCAGCTTGTGTTACCAATTGAAACTATAAAAAAAATATTGCTTCCGATTTTCTGTATGTCTTAAAGATGAGAAAGTTGCCGATCATTTTCTCTGTACAGGAGTAATTTGGGACCAGGTTAACTTCAAAACAATATCTTTGAAAATGTAATTGTTGGTGGCACCTGAGGCGGCTGTAGCCGTAGGAGAAGCTCTTTGATGACTTCCCTCGGATTCCACTTGGATACATGACAACAGACAGTTTTTTTGTAGGAACGGTCGTTTAGGATGGCAATAGAAAGTAGAACCTACCCTGACAGCTGTTTTCTTGGTGGGACCGAGGTATTAAATAGGATCCAGTAGCATTACTTAGGCTCACTTCGGCCCTGGAGCAACCAACACATGGTTTGCAATTAGTCTACCACGGAGGACCTCATCGTATGCCCCATGTTGGTGGAAGTCGGCTAAGGCCTTATGCAGCTTTCGGAAAAGAACTTTTGAAAATCGAGTAATTTATTATTCGCGAGATTTAAATGAGGTACGTGAATAAACCGATGTGAAAACAATAGCGCACCGCAATACGCATAATGTTGAGAACTACTGACTAGGTAACGTAATATCATGCTCCACCTGGTTGCTCTTCATTACTAGTATTTCACCACCTCACTAGTGTGAACATCGTAGGCGCTTCCTTGATATCATATTTAACCTTTATTTTCAACCGATGGATTATAATATGTGAAACCTAATACTAAATACTTACTCACCTTTCTTCCAGATTTCAGTACTTTCAGTACTACCTGTTTGTAAATCTTAAATTCAGGAATCGGTCTCAGCCACGAGTCACATTTGGGCTTCTATTATTTTATGATTGTGGTAGACCCTTCCTTTTAATCTACTTTCCCATAGCAAGCTTTGTTTAATCGATGTTCGAACTGACTGCCTGATTCACACCTGTAAGATCGAGGCAGGTTTTCCAAGGAAATACCATATGGCATCACTTATCTTGGGTTCTTTTTTCCAGAGGAAGTAGCGGACCAAGAAGAGTGAATTTGGTAATCAGAACATGCTGCTGTGGCATAAAGAACCAGACGAACCTAACAAAACTGGTGCACCATGATTCCCCATTGTGCTTGCAATGAAAAAGTTATCTTGTTTCTAATTGTCTACATAATGCCAACATTGTAATTATTGCACCGAGTTCAACGAGTAACCTGACATTAGACTGATTCGATGTACAATATAAGGACGATAACTGAGTTAGCGAAATACGATAATAATCAGTGTTAGCAGAAGCGGCTGAATTTGCATCCTTTATCTTCATATCCACCTAACGATGTGTGGTTTCGGTTGGCCTTTCCCTGTTCTACTCTCTGGTTATTAGCGTTTGCGGAGAACGGCCGTTGGTAAGCCTCCGTAAAAGCTCATATTTCTCTCATTTTCAGCGCCATTTTCATTTTACGAGGTAAACGTACTTCGAGAAATAATATGTTGCTTTTCTCATATAGAAATTTCAACGGTAAACGTCACCTTGATGCATATCGTGTCTCTACTAATGTTTGCCACCTGAGTTTGCAGACCATGTGCGTAACGCTCTCGCGGTCTTTAAACAAATCTGTGAAACAGTACACTGGTCTGCTTAATAATTTCTGTGCCTCTTTTATTAATTGAATTAAACATATAATAGGCACGCAGGCTGGCTACAAGTGTGGATACAAGGGTAGTTGTGACGGGAAAGAAGCCATCACGGGTGTCATAATACAATGAATAGATTGAATATTTTGTATGCGTACATATATTTTTGTTTGTCCCAGACTAATAATCTGTGCTCATGAATAGTTTCAAGGAGAGTCTTTCGAGGACGAAGTATATTTTCTTATAATTCTTTCTGTGAATGTTAGTTTCTACACTTACATCTATTTGTACATGGTTACTGTGCAATTCACTCTTAAGCACTTGGCAGAGGGCACATCGGATCTACGTCAGATAATTTCTTCTACCGTTCCAATCTCGAAGAGTGCACGAGAAAAAAGAAAATTTAAATCTTTCCGTGCCATCTCTGATGTCCTTTATTTCATTACCGTGATTACCATGAACAACTCTCCATATGTGGGTGGTCTTCAACAAAAACACTTTAGCATTCGGGGGAGAAATTGGTGATAGATATTTAGAGAAAAGATATCGCCGCAATGTAAAACGCCTTTGTTTAAAGGCATGCTGCCTCAACTAGCGTATCGTGACCGTGGATCTCTCTCCCCTATTTCACGATAATACAAATCTGATCTTTTCCAATGCCAACTATTTATCCCAGCTAATGCGGAGCCCACACCACGCAGCAGTGATCCAGAGACTGCCGGACAACTCAGTTCAGTAGGTCTGTTGCATCTTCTAATTTTTCAGGCAATAAACAGCATCGACTGGTTGGTCTACGCTATATTTTCAACGTTATCGTTCCATTTTTAAGTTGTTCGTAATTGTAACACCTTGGTATTTAGTTGAATTAGCACCTTTCAGATATCTGTAATTTATCGTGTAATCGAAATTTAACGGTTTCCTTTTAGTACTCACGTGGACGATATCACTTCTTATTGGCTGGAGTAATTACCACTTTTCGCACCATACAAATACTTCTTACTTACTCTTACTATCCTGGCCCCACAAACAGCAATGAGACTTCTCTCAGTAGAGATCCCTTCTCTCTTCTGTATACGTGGCCGAACCATCTAATTCTTCTTGTCTTGGCTTCAGCGACTACGTCTGGTTCCTTGTTCACCTTCCTGAGCTCTTTGTTCTTTCTCCTTCGACGTTCTGCTCCCTGATAGATTGGTCCAAATACTTTTCGCAGGATTTTACTTTCAAAAACTTTTATCTTTCTCTCCGTGTATTTATCTATTCTCCATATTTATGCCCCATACACAAATGTCGTCCAAATCATTCTGCGTTTGTCTTGATCTCCTGATGACTTCACTAGACGGTGAACGATAGTATTATCTGCAAACAATCTAAGAAGGCTAGATTAGTAACAGGAGAGAAGCTATAACACTTACTTGAGGTACGCCAGATATCACTTCTGTTTTACTCGATGACTTTCCGTCAGTTAGTACGAACTGTCACCTCGAAAGCTTAAGTTGCTTGCGTGGGCAGAGACGTTGCTACAAACATGTGTAAATACTTCAACATCTTTACCCAAATACTCATGACTCAACACACAGGAAACGGGGTATATCCAGGGGTAATATTATTAAGTAAACAGACCTACAAGCAAACAAGAAGAGCGAGTGCAATGCTCGTTACCTTCATTGAATAACAAGAGAATTGTCATTGAGTTTGAAGGAACGACAATTAGGATTTAACGTCCTATCGACATAGAGATCATTAGACACGGGGAACAACTCCGATTGTTTCAAAATGGGGAAGGATATCGGCGGTGTCCTTTCAAAGGAACCTAAGGACATCACACATATCCATGCCCGCGGCAGGATTCGAACCTGCGAGCGTAGCGGTCGCGCGGTTCCAGGAACATTTGAGTGGAGCTATTTAGGGAAATCATGGAAAACCTAAATCTGGATGCCCGGACGTGGATCTGAACCGTTGTCCTCTCGAATCGTTGAGTTTGGCTATAGTGAAGAACGATAACACCGTCACAATGAGGACATCAAGCTTAAGTGTACAACAGGTTATATTTATTATTAGGCCGGCCAGAGTGGCCGAGCGGTTATAGGCGGTACGGTTGCAGGTTCGAATCCTGCCGTGGGCATTGATGTGTGTCATGTCTTTAGGTTAATGAGGTTTAAGTAGTTCTAAGTTCTAGGGGACTGATGACCTCAGAAGTTAAGTTCTATACTGCTCAGAGCCATTTGAACCATTTTTTTTATCAGTGGGTCGCTCAACCATGTAAAAGTAGTTGGACTGTTCGAAGCATCTTGTAATTTCATTCAAGTCTGTGTGTAATAGATATTAACTTGGTCTTCTTATTAAACATAAACACAAATAGTTAACCCAGAAAAAAGTTGTTTAAAAATCTTGGTTGAATTCACACAAAACGACGCTGTAAACACTGGGGTGGAGGTACCAAATTGTATGGAAGACTACACGAAAAAAAACACAAGTTGTAGGCTGCATGAAGAAAATACAACAAACTATCTTCATCTCGGCAGCTCACCAAGTCTATGTTAATGAGAGATAATCACAAATTATTATCAAATGAACAAGTCGCGTACCGGGACATGTAAGTAAAGAGCTACTCTGAGTATGGAAAATGCCACCATAGACTGTGAAACTTACGTATACCGGACCGGAAATAAGCAAAGCGTGGGCCCATCACCACCAGACGGAGGCCGGGAGACCACCTGCCCACTGACCGGAGCGTGAATGCCACGAAACTTACTTCTCCTTCTTCGTCTCTCTCTACTTCAACAAAAGTACGTGGTGGGTGACTCATTGCTCCTGACGAAATGACGGACAAGAATATTATACTAATCCAGTAGAAAAATTGCGACACTCTGCCATAGGCATGAAGTATGATTAAAAGTCCCAAGTGATGAATGGTATCAAAAGCCTCTGAAATTCCAGAAATATGGAGTCAAAATGATAGCCCCTTCATTTGCTCTGATTACCTAATGAACATTTCCTGAATGAGTGCTGGCCATGAGTCGATAGTTTTTGTCTTCGATGTAATTCATAATGTTCGAACACAGTAAACGGTCGAAACTCCAAGTGAAAATAGATGTCAATGATATTTGTCTGTAATTCAATGGACTTCCTTTCTTGTACATTGGTGTGACCGGTGTTACATTCTGGTTCTTAGGGAAGGATCTTCCGCTGAGTGAGCCATTATATAAGATTCTTAAGTACGGAGAAATTGAATCTGCATTGATCAACTCTCAAGGAATCTTATTGGTGTACAATCGAGACCGGAAGACCTGCCTTTATTGATTTAAGTAGTTTCACCATACACTCCTGGAAATTTAAATAAGAACACCGTGAATTCATTGTCCCAGGAAGGGGAAACTTTATTGACACATTCCTGGGGTCAGATACATCACATGATCACACTGACAGAACCACAGGCACATAGACACAGGCAACAGAGCATGCACAATGTCGGCACTAGTACAGTGTATATCCACCTTTCGCAACAATGCAGGCTGCTATTCTCCCATGGAGACGATCGTGGAACGGCTTGCCATGCCATTTCCACCTGGCGCCTCAGTTGGACCAGCGTTCGTGCTGGACGTGCAGACCGCGTGAGACGACGCTTCATCCAGTCCCAAACATGCTCAATGGGGGACAGATCCGGAGATCTTGCTGGCCAGGGTAGTTGACTTACACCTTCTAGAGCACGTTGGGTGGCACGGGATACATGAGGACGTGCATTGTCCTGTTGGAACAGCAAGTTCCCTTGCCGGTCTAGGAATGGTAGAACGATGGGTTCGATGACGGTTTGGATGTACCGTGCACTAATCAGTCTCCCCTCGACGATCACCAGAGGTGTACGGCCAGTGTAGGAGTTCGCTCCCCACACCATGATGCCGGGTGCTGGCCCTGTGTGCCTCGGTCGTATGCAGTCCTGATTGTGGCGCTCACCTGCACGGCGCCAAACACGCATACGACCATCATTGACACCAAGGCAGAAGCGATTCTCATCGCTGAAGACGACACGTCTCCATTCGTCCCTCCATTCACGCCTGTCGCGACACCACTGGAGGCGGGCTGCACGATGTTGGGGCGTGAGCGGAAGACGGCCTAACGGTTTGCGGGACCGTAGCCCAGCTTCATGGAGACGGTTGCGAATGGTCCTCGCCGATACCCCAGGAGCAACAGTGTCCCTAATTTGCTGGGAAGTGGCGGTGCGGTCCCCTACGGCATTGCGTAGGATCCTACGGTCTTGGCGTGCATCGGTGCGTCGCTGCGGGCCGGTCCCAGGTCGACGGGCACGTGCACCTTCCGCCGACTACTGGCGACAACATCGATGTACTGTGGAGACCTCACGCCCCACGTGCTGAGCAATTCGGCGGTACGTCCACCCGGCCTCCCGCATGCCCACTATACGCCCTCGCTCAAAGTCCGTCAACTGCACATACGGTTCACGTCCACGCTGTCGCGGCATGCTACCAGTGTTAAAGACTGCGATGGAGCTCCGTATGCCACCGCAAACTGGCTGACACTGACGGCGGCGGTGCACAAATGCTGCGCAGCTGGCGCCATTCGACGGCCAACACCGCGGTTCCTGGTGTGTCCGCCGTGCCGTGCGTGTGATTATTGCTTGTACAGCCCTCTCGCAGTGTCCGGAGCAAGTATGGTGGGTCTGACACACCGGTGTCAATGTGTTCTTTTTTCCATTTCCAGGAGTGTACATCTATTCATGTTTGCAGCAGTTCTTGATTCGAATTCTGCGATATTTACTTCATTTTCAATGGTAGTATCATCTGTAAAATTACCATTGCTATCGCGCAGTAAAAGTATTGATCGTGCCTGCCACTTGTATGCTTTACAAATGACACGAATCTGTTTGAAAATCGTTCAAAGCATGTGTACTAAATTTCTAGCTTACTTGAAACGTTGCCTCTTCAACAATATTCTGGCGTGTTCTGTGTAGCATGGGGGATCTGTTCCGTCTCTTAATAATTTATTTGGTATAAATCTCTCAATTGCCGTCGACACTAGGTCTTTGAAATCAAGCCACAGCAAGTATACGCTTACATATTTAGTTTGGAATGAATGGAGACGATCTCTTAGGAAAGCATCAGGCAAATTTTTATCTGATTAAATAAATTTACTTTGAATATGTTTTTGGTGCATTTGAATCTCACGATGATCAGTCTTGTTTTCGCCTATTCCACATCTAATATGACGTCTTTGTTTGCTCAGTATTCTTTGCTGCTAAGAGGTAAAGCATGTTATCGAAATCATTTACACTTTGAGTGGGTTCCTGAACTGATTGATCAAGATAATTTTCGGAGAATGAATTTACTACAATTTCGGACGATGTTTCATGTCTGTCACCGACTTTAACATGTAATTTTGCCAGCCTATCGAGGTTACAGTGTTGTCATCAGTAGTTACAATTTCAAATGAGACTGACGTTTTCTTTGAACCCTTCTACAACGGTATCATCTGACCCAAAGACCGGTAAAAGGAACCAGCTATTAACTTATTTCTGTTGTCAAGTGTAACCTCAGTCAATGCTAACTCACAGGAACTACCTCCTTCAGTTTCACTACAAGATGAAAGTGATAAAGATGCAACCGCCGACTGTATTTAATTTATCCATTCTCAGCATCGTTAGGTCTCTTGAAAATATTTCGTCTGAATTTATGTCTAGCTTTATCAGTGTTTCAGTACCATTAAGTACTTTCTATTACAGTTCAGATCTCTGGTTCTTACATCAAGCTTCGACAATTTACAACTACGTTTGTAATACTGATGGTTACTTGATGTAGCTTCGTCCTGCGTTTGACTAGCACGTTTTCAGACTGAGACCCATTTTATACTTTCCCAAGATATGTTACCCTAAAACGCCTCAAAGTCTACGCCACACAGCAACCACTACCCGTGTAGCTACCTGCTGTGTTTAATGAAGCCCTCCCCTACTAAGCGGAAGCCTTCTGACCCCCTGATCCGGGAACTCCAATTTGGGAATGATGCTAAAAATTGCGAGCTCCGCCTTCATCTTGCCAGAAAGATCGACAGTCTCTATCACTTCATATATCTGCCTCAAACCAGAGGGAATCTCTCCTAATCCACAGACATATACGTATTTACTACTGACGTAACCACTACCTCCAGACAGCACATGAAGCCTATTTGTCAACACAGCCAGGGAAATCTCCAAGAAACTCATTTGCTGCTTGCCATAGCTTGAAACAATCGCCCACTCGGCCTTGGGTGAGCGTCAACTTCAATGCAGGCAGAACTCATTGGGTGACTCATGGGTCGCTCTGGACGTCTCTCTGATTTCGACATCCACATGACCAAAATGTGCACCACTTGGAGCTATGAGCGAAGTGTAACAAACTCAACTCACATCCGAATACGTGATTCACAATCCCTGTTCATCCTAAAGGTGACAGAATTCTACATTACACATTTGCTACATCGTGAGACTGTGCTTCGGAAATACCCAAATCCACAAGATATCTCAGAATTAGACTACAAAAACACACTCGGAAACCTAAATAAGTCGCTTCCAATTAGGCACTTGTAAAATAGTACACAAACGTCCGATGTACTCTGCTGGTGTTGCTATAGGAATGAAGACTAATTTATGATTTAGGTTTCTGAAATTTCTTTCAGGTGGTCGCTCTACTGCAGCTCACTACGAAAGTCTACTTCTAGATATTTTACAGTTTCCAGTAACTTACTACACGTTTTATTGAGGACTACTACAGGTCCCTGTACCGTGCATCGGTCCTCTGCACCACATCCTGCGTTTCGTTACTATGTTCTGGCGTCGTAACTTCTCTGTATACAACAGCATCATCCTCTAACAGCCTCTCAATAGCTTCACCTTGTTGTGCTACCGGAATGTGAGAGCGCGCAGTTGTGATGAAGTTGCTTCTGTATTGAGGTTCTTTAGGAAATACCGATTATTATTGGCGTTATTTTGCTCTTCCGCTGACAGTGGGCACTGCATGAAGTCCTCCCAGAAGCAGTTTTTATGTGAGCTGGCTGCTTACTTTGCTGCAATTCGGCACGCTGAGGAATTCTGTTCCAGCGACTGTGGAAACTTGGGTTCAGTTTCATACCATGACGCCAGTAGCGCATAAGAAAACGAAGAAGCTAGAATGGAAGTGCTAAGGACATCTGTATTTAAATCCAAACCGCTTTACAACTAAGTCGTAGAAAGAGTAATAGTTTAGAGTTTACATTCAAGAAGATCTAAGTAATCGAAAGGGAACATTCAAATTTCCCTTCATATTTTTGAAATGGCAGCTGCTGCACACAGCCAGGATGCTGATAGTTGCATCATTATTATCATCGTCATCATCAAGAACAACAACCACAACAACTAGAAATTCTTCTTGGTCGTATTGGCAGCATTTTGGCTCGAGATTCGTATTCCGGTCTCAAACACAATAAATTTAAAAGTAGAAGAGCAAGTTACTCATTGGTTAAAATATGACCTTGAAATATCTAGTTAGAGAGCTTGTTATCACGGGGAAGGGACATTACATCATTTTTATCCAGTGGTGATGGCAAATGCTTAATTGTCCGTCTTCCAAGTTGGAACTGGTCTGTACTTTGTTTGTCTCTCTACCATGCGGGTTCAAACAAGCATGTTAGGTAAACATCACAATAAAATAATCTGCGATGTGTAGCTGATAATATATTATAGATATTTTTCTTCGCATTTTGTATACTTCATCTACAATAAGCATGTTACAATCACATTTTCATAATTCGTCCACAAATAGTGGGTTACATTTTCAATTTCATGTATAACATGTAGCTTACAAATTCAGTTACTGCTAACTGCTGCCATTACATCTTTTCTGTATCTATAACGTATAGCTTACAGTTCCAGTACACTGTGTTAACATCACCTGTTGGTTGCAATTTCATTTTAAACAAAATAGTCTTATTTTCTGTCTGTAGATTGCTATTTTAATATCAAACTGGTAGATTTCGGGCGTTGTGGTGCATCTTTTGATACGCTGAACAATAAAATAAATGAGAATTTGATCATAATCCTGTGTTTGCTAAGCTAATACATTTGTAATCTAATTACAATAAAAATTTTATAGTACATAGCATGTCTTGTAGTGACAGAGTAAACTCGTCTAACAGAAGTGTCACTTCAATGTCACATACTAAAGACACTGCAGCATGCTGTCACTTTGTATTACAAATGCAATCTGATTGGCGGGAAACTACTCTAGCGTTTAAAAATGACCTCTAAAAGTGCAAACTTTAGAAGATAATAATACTGAAATAATTTGTAATTAAAAAAATATGTAAAACTTCCAAAACACTATACACTCATGTGCAGAAGAAACAGAACCCCTTGAACGACTAGAGATAGCGCATTCATATTCACAGGAGATGTACACTAGTATGTACCGCATAAATCATTAACATTTGAACCGTGTCGGCCCACAGGGCTAAGATCAACATCGGTATCGCGGTGCAGCACCGGCTTCCGGTAAAATGCTCGTGCTGCTCTCGTTGTCGCTATGAACCGAAGGTAATGGATCAGTGTGATTTGAGCAGACGTGCAGGATGCCTCGCAGACGTGTGCTCTAACCGTACCGTCAAATCAGTGAGATTTGAAGGCCGCGCACATTGGCATGAGAGCATGTGATGGTGCCAGGAATTGCTGCTCGTGTGGAACGAAGTGTCTCGTTAGTGGAACGGGTGTGTGCAGAATGTTTCACGGAAGGCCATAGAACACGATGAGATGGGTCGAGTCGGACCATCCAGAGGCGCCCCCCCCCCCCCCCCCCCCCCGAGAAGGTCGATACCTCATCCGAATTTCACTGCAGGACAGATCTGCATCCTCCTCGGCTCTGGAGCAGCAGTGCAACAGCGTAATACATTAAACACCATCAGAGGCGACACTCAGTCGACGTTTATTATGGTTCAAATGGCTCTGAGCTCAATAACCACAGGACATCACACACATCCATGCCCGAGGCAGGATTCGAACCTGCGACCGTAGCGGTAGCGCGGTTCCAGACTGTAGCGCCTAGAACCGCTCGGCCACCCCGGCAGGCGACGTTTATTAGTGCACTTCTCCGCCTACTTATGACAAAAACTGTAGAAACATGCCAGACGGCAGTGGTGTATGTAACGTGGTCACTTGAGACAGAAATGACATTGAAAGTGTTTCCGGACGAATGTGTTTGAAAATGATACTTGCATTCTGGTTCGCCACAGACAGGGGGAGGGGCATCACAGAGGCTGCATTCGCACACGACGTACAGCGCCAACTCAGGGCCTTATGGTGAGGGGTGCTATTGGGAACAACCTGAAATCACAGTTGGTGTATGTCAATGGCACTGCGATCAGTGTGACCTACGTAAATTTCATCCTCTGACCCAGAGCCTTACCATTTCAGACCAACACCCCTACTATATGTTACTGCACGAACACGTGCATTCTTGGAGTCTCAAGATGTCAGCCTTTTGCCCTGTCCTGCCAGATCACCAGATTTGTCACCAATTTAAAATGTGTGGAATATGTCAAAATGTCAGGTGCAGCGCTGTGACCCAGTACCAAGCACCACAGATGATCTTTGCAACGTAGTAAACTCAGCATGGATGGCCATCCCACAGCACACAACTCGCACGTTATATCCGTCGATGCCTTGGCGCAAGGAACAAGTCAGCACGGCCTATGGTGGACCCTTTGCCCACTAGGTACGCGACACATGCTGAACCTAGGTAACTGAAGTGCTAATCATTTTTGCAGAACATGCTAATATAGATGCCCTGTGAATATGAACGTCCTATCTAGTTGTTCAAAGTGCTGTGTTTTTCTGATCATGAGTGTACATAAAACAAATTTGGCATTGAGAAATATGATACGATGGTAGAGTTGACCTCAGTGTGGTGCTACACCACGAAGATGACGTGGCATATACGTGAAATTTAACCGACAGGAAGAAGATATGCAAATGATTAGCTTTTCAGAGCATTCACACAAGGTTGGCGCCGGTGGCGACACCTACAACGTGCTGATATTAGGAAAGTTTCCAACCGATTTCTCGTACACAAACAGCAGGTGACCGGCGTTGCCTAGTGAAACGTTGTTGTGATGCCTCGCGTAAGGAGGAGAAATGCGTTCCATCACATTTCCGACTTTAATAAAGGTCGGATTGTAGCCTATAGCGATTGCGATTTATCGTATCGCGACATTGCTGCTCTCGTTGGTCGAAATCCAATGACTGTTAGCAGAATATGGAATCATTGGGTTCAGGAGGGTAAAACAAAGTGCCGTGCTGTATCCCAGTGGCCCTGTATCACTATCATTCTAGATGACAGGCATCTTATCCGTATGGCTGTAACGGATCGTGCAGCCACATCTCGATTCCTGAGTCAACGGATGGGGACGTTTGCAAGACAACAACCATCTGCACGAACAGTTCGACGACGTTTGCAGCATCATGGACTACCAGCTCGGAGACCACGCCTTGACGCTGCATCACAGACAGGATCGCCTGCGATGGTGTAATCAACGACGAACCTGGGTGCACGAATGGCAAAACGTCATTTTTTCGGATGAATCCAGGTTCTGTTTACAGCATCATGATGGTCACATCCGTGTTTGGCGACATTGCTGTGAACGACTATTGGAAGTGTGCATTCGTCATCACCATACTGGCGTATCACCCGGCGTGATGGTATGGGGTGCCATTGGTTACATGTCTCGCTCACTTCATATTCTCATTGACGGCACTTTGAACAGTACACGTTATATTTCAGATGTGATACAACCCGTGGCTCTCCCCTTCATTGGATGCCCGCGAAACCCTACATTTCGGTAGGATAAGGCACGACCGCATGCTGCAGGTCCTGTACGGGCCTTTCTGGACACAGAATATGTTCGACTGCCGCCCTCGCCAGCACATTCTCCAAATCTCTCACCATTTGAAAACGTCTGGTCAATGGTGGCCGAGCAACTGGCTCCTCACAACACGCCAGTCACTACTCTTGATGAACTGTGGTATCGTGTTGAAGCTGCATGGGCAGCTGTACATGTACACGGCCGTTATTACGGCCAGAGGTGGTTGTTCTGGGTACTGATTTCTCAGGATCTATGCACCCAAATTGCATGTAAATGTAATCACATGTCAGTTCTAGTATAATATATTTCTCCAATGAATAGCCGTTTATCGTCTGCATTCCTTCTTGGTGTAGCAATTTTAACGGCCTGTAGTGTATGTTAGAGGACTCTCTTTAATGCAGGAGGTGTTTTGCACCAATCAACATTTTTAATACTATTAATATAAAGCTTTGAATATCTTAGAATTTTTTAAAGCTAGAAAATTCTCATAGAGAGGGGGAGGGAGGGAGGGAGAGGGAGAGAGAGAGAGAGAGAGAGAGAGAGAGAGAGAGAGAGAGAGAGAGAAGGAGTAAGTCTTACATGACGTAAGTGCACAATATTTAAGAGCCAGTCAAAATCAAGCTTAGGATTTGCTTTATCTGATTTAGCTTTGAAACTAATAACCACAAACCAGTAAAACATTGTTACCAAATGGTAACTAGAGCAGCGCACCAAATCAGCTGTAAGACATAGCTGCAGAAAATACAAGTAAAATTGATGAGGTATTCGAAAGCATTCCTACTGTAGAATCAGCTATCTCTCCCGAGAAGTCCTGAAGGCGATAAAAGGAATGGGTGAGACGTGCGCCTTCAGTGTGCCGAACCGGAAGCCTGAACGATCCGTGATCGGATTCTGCTTTATGTTGCGACCCGGCGTTGTCATTGAATAATTGAAAGAGCACTCAGTGTAAACGCCTGGTTGGCTCTCTTCGGCCATTGATCTCCGCTGTGGAGGCACCGTTTCCGCTGCCCTTCAGTGGAATAGTTTCCTCTGGGATCGCTCCCGCTGGACCATCGCCCGCCGAAAGGAGTGATAAACTGAGCGCCCTTGTCTGACGGCGGATGAGAAAATCTCTTATCCCCCACTTGCGGCAGACTTCGGATGCGAACGTCGTAAGCCAGGACAAAACTCTAAAGATGCTCTCCATGTTTTGAGATCCACCGACCGCTAGAAAGCCAGGACTTTTCTTAAGTGGTCTTACGTTACTCGTACTGAAGTATTCACGAGATATTGATGTCATCCGTTTGCTCCGAAATCGAGTCACTGAAAATTCATTTCCATCGGAGAAATATCGGTTCACAGCCTGAGTTGTGCACTAAATGAACTATGACCACCATCTTAAAAGCGCAAGTAGTTGTTGCAGCAGAAGAAACATAATATATATATTTTGCAGGAAAAGCCATAAATGATAAGGAAATAGAATTGCCTGCAATGAGTGCATTTCTTCAGGTTTGTTTCAGATATGTGAGAATACTGTCGTCCAATATTCATCAGCATTGGAGCATTTAAAGTGGCACACCGGTGATAGTAAATTTAACTAAGGCGTTGTAGCTTGTCGTTTATACCAGAAAAAACCAGCGCCACTCTAGCCAGTTGAAGTCTGGCTTTGCAGTGCAACAGCGCTAGATAGGAACGAAACGCTTTACTAGTACCGGAACGTCACAACGCTTCAGATCATACGAAATTTGTTGCGCTGATTGTTAAATACACTCCTGGAAATTTAAATAAGAACACCGTGAATTCATTGTCCCAGGAAGGGGAAACTTTATTGACACATTCCTGGGCTCAGATACATCACATGATCACACTGACAGAACCACAGGCACATAGACACAGGAACAGAGCATGCACAATGTCGGCACTAGTACAGTGTATATCCACCTTTCGCAGCAATGCAGGCTGCTATTTTCCCACGGAGACGATCGTAGAGATGCTGGATGTAGTCCTGTGGAACGGCTTGCCATGCCATTTCCACCTGGCGCCTCAGTTGGACCAGCGTTCGTGCTGGACGTGCAGACCGCGTGAGACGACGCTTCATCCAGTCCCAAACATGCTCAATGGGGGACAGATCCGGAGACCTTGCTGGTCAGGGTAGTTGACTTACACCTTCTAGAGCACGTTCGGTGGCACGGGATACATGCGGACGTGCATTGTCCTGTTGGAACAGCAAGTTCCCTTGCCGGTCTAGGAATGGTAGAACGATGGGTTCGATGACGGTTTGCACGTACCGTGCACTATTCAGTGTCCCCTCGACGATCACCAGAGGTGTACGGCCAGTGTAGGAGATCGTTCCCCATACCATGATGCCGGGTGTTGGCCCTGTGTGCCTCGGTCGTATGCAGTCCTGATTGTGGCGCTCACCTGCACGGCGCCAAACACGCATACGACCATCATTGGCACCAAGGCAGAAGCGACTCTCATCGCTGAAGACGACACGTCTCCATTCGTCCCTCAATTCACGCCTGTCGCGACACCACTGGAGGCGGGCTGCACGATGTTGGGGCGTGAGCGGAAGACGGCCTAACGGTGTGCGGGACCGTAGCCCAGCTTCATGGAGACGGTTGCGAATGGTCCTCGCCGGTACCCCTGGAGCAACAGTGTCCCTAATTTGCTGGGAAGTGGCGGTGCGGTCCCCTACGGCACTGCGTAGGATCCTACAGTCTTGGCGTGAATCCGTGCGTCGCTGCGGTCCGGTCCCAGGTCGACGGGCACGTGCACCTTCCGCCGACCACTGGCGACAACATCGATGTACTGTGGAGACCTCACGCCCCACGTGTTGAGCAATTCGGCGGTACGTGCACCCGGCCTCCCACATGCCCACTATATGCCCTCGCTCAAAGTCCGTCAACTGCACACACGGTTCACGTCCACGCTGTCACGGCATGCTACCAGTGTTAAAGACTGCGATGGAGCTCCGTATGCCACGGCAAACTGGCTGACACTGACGGCGGCGGTGCACAAATGCATCGCAGCTGGCGCCATTCGACGGCCAACACCGCGGTTCCTGGTGTGTCCGCTGTGCCGTGCGTGTGATCATTGCTTGTACAGCCCTCTCGCAGTGTCCGGAGCAAGTATGGTGGGTCTGACACACCGGTGTCAATGTGTTCTTTTTTCCATTTTCAGGAGTGTAGTACGAAGAATAGTGTGAAGGTATTTTATTAAGATACAATTGGAGAAATGCATGTTACCAACTACGCTATCTGAGAGAATACATTTATTCACTGCCCGATTCGATTATACACTATCTTCAACGCGCTAAAATATCTACATTATCAACTTCACATGACATACTTGCTACTTAATCAGGAAAGTATAGGCCATTACTGACTTGAAAACTTAAGGAAATCGAAACGTCCTGTGTTCCGGACCGGGACTCGAATTCGGGACCTTTGCCTTTCGCGGGGAAGTGCTCTAGCTTCTGTGAAATTTGGAAGGTAGGTGACGAAGTACTGGCAGAACTGAAGCTGTGAGGGTGGATCGTGAGTCGTGCTTGGGTAGCTCTGTTGGAGTCTCGGTCTGGCACACAGTTTCAATCTGCTAGGAAGTTTCAAACACACACTCAAATGCAGACTGAAAATTTCCTTCTGGAAACAACACCCACACTGTGGCTAAGCCCTGTCTCCGCAATATACGTTCTTCCAGGAGTGCTAGTTCTGCAAGGTTCGCAAAAGAGCTTCTGTGCAGTTTGGAATGTAGGTTACGAGGTACTGGCAGAAGTGAAGGTGTGAGGACGGGTCGTGTATAGTACTTGGGTAGCTCAGTTGGTAGAACACTTGCCCGAGGAAGGCAAAGGTCCCGAGTTCGATTCTCGGTTCGGCTAGGAAGTTTCATATCAGCGCACACTATGCTGCAGAGTGAAAATTTCATTCGTTACGTAAGTAAAAATTATGCCTAACACCGTAAACGAGTTTTTTTATAGGGAGGGGGCCATTAATCTTCTGTCGGGTTTGATCGCCTCTCCACGAATTCCTCTTCTGTACCAGTGTCTTCGTCTCAGATTAGCACTTACAACCTGTGTCCTCACTTATCTGCTGAATGTATTCCAATCTATGCCTTCCTTTGATTTTACAGCTAGATTCGCCCCTATCTTCCAGATAATTAGTTTTTACTCCTAATGCTGTTGGAAATCATTACGAGATAAGTTTCTCTGTTGCCCTCAGCCTTATAATAAGAGGAACTGATTTGAGGAAACCGATGCGTGTCCTGCAGGGAAAAGAGAAGCTTTTGGAGCTAACGTACGGAAAAACCGCTGAAGTCCACGTATTATTCCATACATTAGTAGTTTAAGTCAACAGATGTTCGCATCTTGAGAGGCACATTGCCAGACGGCAACTCGTTACACGCTTCAAATTGCTTGTTATATCAAACAGGTACACTATCACTTGCTTTCTAGCGCCCACTTCTTTCGATTGCTCGTAACTACTCAGTGAAACGCCCGCTAAATCACGCAGGGCTAACAGGTAATTAGGATTCTGGAAAATGCCAAGGCAGTTGCAGTCGGATTAATTTCACAATTGGAATTTATTATTATTATTTATTTGTGAAAGAATGAAATTTACTTCGCGGCTGAAGGCCTCCAAACAGATGCCTTAGAATAAGTTCAATTTTAAAAAGACATGACACACAGTTAAATTTACGAGTAAGATAAATCGTATACATATATGAGATCGGCATGCCGAGCGGCTGATTAAATCTTCAAAATTCCAAGTATACTATCATGATTACTGTAGGCAAAGGTCACAATGTTTTAAGACGCTAACAGGGATGCTCGCCCACAAGGTGCACAGAAAGAGATAAACACACGAAATAAGATGGCTTAAGGCCGCAAAGAGAAACTCTGCAAATTAAGGAAAAGTATACTGCAACAATCGGTGAAACAATACATTAAGTTTCGTACTTTTCGTTTTTAGCAACACGAACGGCGGAAGGCCCAGAATAACGTGTAAAATCTTTCAGAGGAAATTACAATATCTTTTGAAGAGCAGAAGGCAATAATGTTTGGACTTGAAGGAAACTCTGAAAACATGTTTCCAGGTCTGAAGGCCCACAAATAACCTTGCCAAATTAAAAATATAAAATACAGATAAAATAGTACAACATTAACACTGCCAAAACGATAATTTAGAGAACGGCACTCAGGAGTCTGCTGTGGATCGGTCTGCCCTCGTTCACTTAGGCGAGGTAGGTGGTGAGTCCAACTAAACTTAATTCGTACGAACCCGACCAAGGGACAGTCACGGACCGACCGACCGACCGCTTGCTTGCCACGACGGAGTACACGAGAATTCAAGGCCATCAAAAAAATTTGCAAGTATCACTATCCCCAAACAATCGCGTATGTGATCTAAGTTGCCAAAACTATACACGATATTGGGCAGCAACAACAGGTGAGGAAAAGACACTGTCTAAAAACTACGTTAGCAGCCAGGGCAGGTAACCAGAGCAGTAACGGCCACAAGGGAGAAAATTACGCTGGTGCACTTGACTATGGATCAATTAATTTGATCACTTCCACCTGACGGCGGCTATCTCGAACACTTCACTCGTTATTGCTCACAGGAAAACCTCCACAACAGTAACGCCGGAACCCACAACGTAATGCTCAAAACCACTCCACCTTCACGTCTTGGGTCGGTGAGCGACGAAGCTCGTACCGATCGGACAGCTCCAGGCAGATTCCGAGACTGCGTAGGGACTGCCAGCGGCCCAGTCGACTACGCCGCACTGAGATGTCCTCGGACCAACCGACCGACCAACAATCCATCAAAAGTCAGGCCCGGCTTAAGTGATGCGTGGCGGCAACCGTCGGGCGGGCGATGTCCACGCAGGGCTCACTGGAACTATCCGACTGGCGGGTCGCAACTGCGCTCCAGACGCGTTCCAACTGAACTGGCAGCCCGAACTCGCGATGCGTACTCCCCTTACGACAGACAACGAACGACCGCGAAGTAATAGAAGTCGAGCAAAGACACTACGATACCCGCTGCTAACGCCGTTCACGGTCAAGCAAAGCAGCAACTCCGTGACAGTAGTAACTGAAATTAACGTAGTGAGGCGGAAGTACGTTAATAACAGGGTGTAAAATACATGATGGTGGGAACACGAGCCATGCACGGCTCACTTAGTAGGTTGACATTGAGCTTCCACGTAAAATAAACGCTGCCTTTGCTAAGTTCATGCTACTTCTCTGTATTCTTTGCTCTTTTTTATAATGGAATTCTAAATCGCAATTTCATTTTGCTAGAATACGAAATTACTTGTTTTGACCAAGAATCATCGTCAGATGTGTTAAAAATATAGAACATGGTACTACTAACATTCACATTAAACACCTACGATAAGTAACTTTGCCCCTAAATGTTATTGTAACTTAGCTTAGACGATACAGCCTGGCATAGGTGTAAGTTCAGTATTATATACTGTTAGAATCTGAACTCTTCATTAGGTGCCTGTGAATTGTTTACAGACTATGTACACAAATATAAGCGACCTGCTGCATGCACACCATTATTTTAAATAATTGATGTTTTAGTAACACAGCTACCTCTACTACGATGTGGTTACATTCAGATTTATTGGTCGTTAAATACTAGCCGAATACTAATCATTTAATTTTCGTTTTGAGGGACGGGCACTTTGTAATGTATAATGATGTCATCTCTTCTGGAACTTTGAATGATGTGCCTGAGTGTCTGTGCAGCAATAAAAGGACATTCTTCTTAAAAAGCTGAAACAGACAAGGCCGTGGTGCCGGACGCTGGGTACTGTAGCAAAGTGGATTGTAACCTCCCCACAAAATAAAATATTATAAATAATATTCTCATTTACTGTAACCTCCCCACAAAATAATTTCCGTTAACCTCCCAACAGTAAGAAATATTATTTATAGCATTCAGCGTAACCTCCCACAGATAAAGTCCGTAACATACCAATAATACAATGTGACAAAACTCTCAATAAAATTGTCGCTCACTTATAACCTTTCAATAATTGACAGTCAATAAATTTTCGACGTCAGCAGTGCTGCGTCATGGCCCTGATACATCATTTTGAATAAACTGAAAAATCTTACCTTAATTAGGTCGCCGGATAACGCGTATATATCTGCTCCTATAAGAAATTTTCCTGGCGCAGCTAAGTGCAATGCTGGCCGATAGATTTGTCTTATATAAAAGGAAAGAACTGTTTTTTCTTTTCAATAATCGGGATGACCAAGGATCGGAGAAATTAGTAAATTCTTTAAATTGAAACGAAAGATTGTCACAAGTTACTTTTTATGAGAAAGATTCTAATTAAACGATTAAAAAAAACATTTACATGGGACTTGATATAACAATACTACACATGCGCGAGGCTGCTTTTACCTTATCCTACAACGCTCAGTCTCTGCCATCGCTCCCCAGCACCGGCCCAGCCAACTCCGTACACACGACTGCTCGCTAGTAACAACTTACTCCTACTGCCACACAGTTCCTACTGCAGTCAACACAGCTCTTTGGTCTCAGATTCTCTTACAGCTTACATATCGCAGGCAGCGCGTGAGCAGTACATCGAAATTACATCTGCTCGAGTGCGCTAACAACAAATTCCTTAATCATGGACCTCGTACATAACCCTCCACTGGGGGGCAAAAATTTGGCAGCGACTGAGAGTCAATTGGACTTGCCATGAGCAATAAATTTTTCTATAATCTATTTAGTTTACTAAGGCTACAGCACAGAGTATATACATTATTGATAAGCGCAGAACATATTAAGAAATTAAATAAAGTGCACATGCACTGAGTACAAAACATATTCAGAAATGACAAAGTATATACGCAATGAGTACAAAATATATTAACAACAAATGACAAAGCGCACACAAACTGCATAAGTCTTTAGCATTTTTACATGAACTGATCATATTAACAAATGAAATAAAGTGCACACACACTATAAAAGTTTTTAGCATTTTGTAACTACTGAATTTATTAAGAAAAGAAATATAATGCACACACACTAAAAAATTCTTTAGCATATTTAGGACAACTGATCATATTAACAAATGAAATGAAGTGCACAGGCACTGTATAAGTCTTAGCATTTTTTACAAAAACTGAATACATTAACAAATGAAATAAAGTGCAGACGCACTATAAAAGTTTTTAGCATATTTAGGACAACTGATCATATTAACAAATGAAATGAAGTGCACATGCACTGTGTATGTCTATCATTTTACAAGAATTTAAATGCACTGTATAAGTCTTTACCATTTTACAGGAACTAGGAAAAGAATGGGAAGGATTGCATCATGGTTGTAGCACAGTAGGTTGCACGTAGCTGTGCTGAAAGTCCATATCTTTCTACAGAAGCACAACACCAGGCGAGACAATCTGAACTTTTCTTCCCTGAAGTATTCATCAATGTAGCCAAGACACTGAAATCTTGAATTAATATTGTATGTTATCATTTGGTAGTACATTAGGTACACCAAACAGTAGGACCATAATGACATCTCCTTCGGTCAGAGTGGTGGACAACTTGATATGTCAACACCACATTCATGTAGAATCCATACTCTCACATCAACAGAGAATTAGTGCAAAAAGCAAATATAGTGCTCCATGATCATGAGGATGGACAGAATAAACGGATATTGCAATAATTGCTGGTAACTAGGTCATAAGGTGAAGGATACATTAAGTCTTATGCTAATCATCATTTAGAATTACTCTAGTGTATCAACCGATGTGTATAGTTATTGGCACTCATTGGCTAGTTGCTAAACATGTAGCAAGTATTGAGTATTACAAAACACTCTTCATAACTCATCTGACTGCAGTAATTATTGGCACTCATTGGCCACTTACAAAGTATTCATATAGTTTTACAAAACATTATTCAGTATTATTCACAAGTCATCATTCAAAACAGGAGTTATTGAGTGTAGCATCAAGTTACTGCTGTTTATATTCGATATCATGTAAGTGACATAAGACATATTTAAAATGTAAGACATTGGAACTATTACTTCAACTATTAGTCCAATAATACATAGACATAATGGAATCAATACACAGAAAATTTGCATTATCTTTAGGACTAAAAATATATCTTAAACGGGTAGCATTATTTAGTAGTATACTGGTAATAGTTGGGACTGGTTTTTTTTTGTGCTAGCAGTGCATTGCGTTGGGATCGATAGTTGCTGGGGCATGAAAATATTTGCTTTTGACTTATTGCTGGAAATAAGGATTAATAACATCATTCTTCATGAGTCAGCTGTAGCAAGATTATGAAACAAGTAGAGTATATGTGATCACATTCATAAATGATAGACACAACTGGGTAAAAAAATGCAAGTACTAGAACAGGTTTAATAGCTAACTACTTATAGCATATTGTGTCACGAAAAGGTTCTCCTGGAAAAAATACAAAATGGATTATTGAGTTGAAAGAAGAAATGCATATTATGCTGAAAAATAGTGAACTTCTAATTAACAGGTAATGAAACGTGTACTTAATATGTATGTACTCTAGCTGTCTTTTCCAAAACATTCAGTCATTATACTATGCGACATAAGACACTGTCAAAAGGAACTGCTACAAATACTTAAACAACTACATAGCATTTCTTAACTAACAGTAAATATATAAACGTCATCATTATAATCATCTGCAATTAAAAACATTATTCATATTACCATAACTTCATCACTATCATCACCAGCAAAGAAAAACTTCATTATTCATATTAGCATATTCTTCATATAACTATTCATCATCATTTATTATCATCTGCAAAAAATAGTCACTTCATTGTGCATATTCATATTATAGTATAGAGTTTCTTACTTCTAGCATATTTCATCACTAAAATTAACATCTGTAGTTCTGTCTAACAGTCTGCATCAATCGCCTTGTATTCTGAAAGAAAAATAATTAGTCAAGACTGCTATCATACGATGTGTACAGTATATTCTGGTTAATGCTTGTTAATTCTGATCCATTTACTCTTCATGACACGGTATTGCATTTTCTTTCGATCATTCCGAAGATGAAATTTCCATTTCATAGCAAACCACTGTGGTTATTTAATTTATTTCTTTTACACGGTATTGATTTCTGAAAAATGATGAATAAGGATTAATATCTTGCATTTAATCACATACTCATTAAATGAAAGTTGTTTCTAGTGATATAATTAAGCATACAGCATAGCATGACAGAAAACATTAGGTCAAAAACATAGACAGTTTTTAAGTGCATAAATGCACACACAGTATCATAATGTAGTAGCAAAAAATGTAGAATAGTCAAGATATTGAGAAATCATAAGGAAAAACGTCAAAGTCAACTGGTGTTTGTTACATCTTCAACATTTGATAGTGCATACAGACAAAATTCTACTTTCGATAGGAAAACATTCATACATACATAAAAAATCTAAAATGTGCACGGTCTGATATATAACGACAAGAAAAGCGACCTGCTAACCTTACCTTGCCGAGAACTTGCCAGGAAAAAATATGATAATCATCAGTAAGTGTTCATATCAATAACCGGAAAAGGCATTACAATGTGATAAATCATAAAGCATGTTCATTCAATAAAGGGTTTAATATAGGAGACATGGTGATTGCCCTTGCTTTTTCTGATTCTCAAAGTTTCGACATGTACCACATTGGGATGAGGAATGCTGCGAATTCTGTATGGACCTGCGTATAGAAGTTCAAATGTACTGCATCTACTCTTTCCTCAGTTGGATAAATAATGTTTGCGTACTAATATCTTCTGTCCAATGTGAAAGTCACGGCGTGTACAAACCTGTTTTGGCTGTCTTCTCCGGCACTCTGCGCACGTTTCATGTTGTTGAGCGCAATCTCAATTATTTCATGGTGGCGTAGTCGACGAGATGTAGGAAAGGATACTAATTCTTTAATTTTGTTAGGTGGTTCAACATTTTTCAATATAACAGTCGGAGATAGCATAGTAGATTCATTTGTTATGGAGTTAATTATATCCTGAAATGAGAGTATGTGTGTATCCCAAGCAATATGTCTCTTATGGCAGTACATTTTACACAGTTTACCAATTTCTTTCATCAGTCGTTCACAAGGGTTCGAAGAAGCGTGATACTTGGATATATAGATCAGAGAAATGTTTCTAGCTCGTAACATACGTGTCCATATCGCAGATCGAAATTGCGGTCCATTGTCGGAAATTACTTTCAATACATGCCCTACATGAAATAAAAAAATGTTTTAGAAATGCATTCGAAATAGGTTTAGCAGTAGCTTTGCGCAACGGAGTGAAGGTAACAAATTTCGAAGTGAGTTCAACAGCGACAAAGATGTAGCAAAAACACCTATTAGTTCTGGGAATCGATCCAAAAATGTCTACAGCGGCCATGTGTCTCAATTTAACAGGTACAATGGGATGTAGCGGAGGAATATGTGAAGTCGTGTCTGATTTAGCTTTCTGGCAGATTTTACATGACGCTAAGTCTCGTCGAATACGTTTCTCCATGTTGGCAAAATAACAGTTCTGTCTCAGTATAAGAAAACATTTTCTGGCTCCATAAAGTGCGTAATTCAAATGAGTATACCAAATTAATTTGTTAACAAGTTCTTCAGGAATGCATAATAACCAGTTGTTGCCGTCAGGGTGAGAGCGGCGGAACAGAATGTTATTGCGTACCGTGTAATGGTTTCTAATGGTAACGTTATTCTTATCTTGCCAAAGGTGTTTAATTTCTTTCCATACGTTGTCTTTACTTTGCTCTTGTGCTATGTCTCGTAATGACGATGAAATGAAATTTTCAAATGCGACATGTTGAATATACATAACGCTAGAATTTGCTTGGCAGAAGTTGGTTGCGATGTCTTGCTGATTGTTGCAGAGAGAACGGGATAGTGCGTCTGTTACAATATTTTGTGTACCGAGAACGTGAGCAATTGTAAAATTAAATTCCTGTAAATAAAGTTTCCATCTGCTTAATCTGTCACGTGTAAATTTAGCGGAAAGTAAAAACTGGATAGCTCTGTGGTCTGTGTAAACGGTAGTATGTCTTCCATAAAGAAAATGCCTAAATCGGATAAATGCCAATACAACACATAATGTTTCAAGTTCTGTAACAGAATAATTGCGTTCAGCAGGTGACAGAATGCCACTTGCAAAGGCGATGGTTTTACTTACTGTATTACCGTCTTCTTCAATTTCCTGATAAATGTGTACCCCTAAAGCTGTGTTAGAACTGTCGGTGGCAATGGAAAAATTTCTAGTGAGATCTGAGTGTGATAAAAGTGGTGCGTTCAACAAAGCTTGTTTCAGTTTGACAAATTCAGACTGCGCTTGGCTATCCCAGGATCAAATAGTGTTTTTACCCGTCAGTTGGCATAATCTAGGGGTGTCTAAAGCAGAGTAATGAATAAATTTACGGAACAAGTTAATTAAACCCAGAATGCTGTGTAGTTGTTTCTTCGTCATTGGAACAGTAATGTCACGTAAAGCTTGAAGTTTTTCCGTGTCAGGCGCAATGACTTCTGCTGAAGTTACATGTCCAAGAAATTTTATGGAAGTTCTGCCAAAGTGCGATTTGTTAAGATTAACTGTGAGTCCTTATGCATACAGATTTTAATTTCTACGTTACAGGCTATGCCGGTGAAAATTCAAAAGCAGATTGTTGTATCCAGTCCCAAGAGTGTGTCTCTGTTCTGTAATTCTTAAATAACTTAAACTTTCTCAGCGATATAGAGTGCTTGTAATTAAAATTATCGTCTCTGAATGTCTGAACTGGTTCAGGATTGTATGATAATCCGTTTGTCTGTGTCTGTCCGGATTCCAAGCCACGTACTCTCTGTAAATTACCTAAGTTACACTGGCTGTGTGAGTGTGACAAATGTTCCGAAATTGGCGTATACTGTGACGTGTTAGAGACTGCAACATTTTTCATCTCTGTCACTGTAAAACGTTCGTCAATTTGGCTCTTCTGTTGTTCAAATTTCTTATCGGCTTTCGCATCCAGTATGCGTGAAAGTTCTGCTGACATTAATTTAAACTCGTCGCGTAACTGCGTTGCGTTTTCAGAACATTGTATAGCGACTGCACTACTTTCATCTCTAAGTAATTACGTTGTGGCTACATGTGTACTACTTAATTCTTGTGCAACAGATCTAATTTCTTCACTACGGTTCCTAGCACAAGCCTTAATTTCCTCACGTAATTGTTCTTTAGTATCATGACGTGCACGGTAACGGCTGTAATCTGTTCACTAAGTTGTTTCTTCTGTTCGTTAAGGTTGTCGTGTTTTTCATTCGATTGTTTGAAACTTTCATTAAGTTGTTTGCACGATTCAGTAAGTTGTTTGAAATGGTTGTCGAAATTTTCATTGAGTTACAGTAATAATGCGATAACCTGATCCCAGCCAAAATTAGCGACCCTATTCACTGTACTGTGTGATGGTGTTAGGTTTTGTGTAACCATTTGGTCATTGTCTGATTGACGAAAAGGTTTTCTAATTGTGTGTGCACTGTTAGTCACTACATCGGAATCAAATGAATCTGACGTACTGTGAGTACATTTTTCACCTTCGTTACATTTGTCTGTCAGATTTGTCTGTTCACTGCGTAAATTTTGCAAATCAGGTGTATGAAAATGGGTAGCGTTCGCTGTAACGGAACGTGCCGCGTCATCAATCGTCGTTAAATTTTCAGAGGACACAATTGAATTTGTTTGCTCATCATTACGATTAAAATCATTACTAGTGATCGGCACGCACTGATTATCTGTAATTAGAGGATTATCGTTATTACACTGACTGTCGCTAGTATGATCGGTCAAATTATTAGAGTCAGCTTTTTCACTCATTGCACATTGCAGTTTTTCGCGGCATTTTCACAAATCAAAGTTAAGCACAAAATGAAACAGAGACAAACCAAAAATGGAACAAATAGAGTTACAACAAAGAGCAATAAATTGCCGATGACCTGTGAAAGAAAGTGACAAGTTAGCAAATGCGTTGCGCCAGATGCAAACTACATTTAAAATTAAGTATATAAGTGCAGATATATAAGTAACTACTTCTCAGAAATTCACAAAAATACTATCCTGGATGGTTGTGGACAAGTGTAACCTCCCCACAAAATAAATAATATAAATAATATTCTCATTTAGTGTAACCTCCCCACAAAATAATTTCCGTAACCTCCCAACAGTAAGAAATATAATTATTTATAGCATTCAGCGTAACCTCCCACAGATAAAGTCCGTAACCTACCAATAATACAATGTGACAAACCTCCCAATAAAATTGTCGCTCACTTATAACCTTTCAGTAATTGACAGCCAGTTTAACCTGGTAAATTTTGGACGTCAGCAGTGCTGCGTCATGGCCCTGATACATCATTCTGAATAAACTGAAAAATCTTACCTTAATTAGGTCGCCGGATAACGCGTATATATCCGCTCCTATAAGAAATTTTCCTGGCGCAGATAAGTGCAATGCTGGCCGATAGATTTGTCTTCTATAAAACGAAAGAACTGATTTTTCTTTTCAGTAATCGGGATGACCAAGGATCGGAGAAATTAGTAAATTCTTTAAATTGAAATGAAAGATTGTCAAAAGTTACTTTTTATGAGAAAGATTCTAATTAAACGATAAAAAAAACATTTACATGGGACTTGATATAACAAAACTACATATGCGCGAGGCTGCTTTTACCTTATCCTACAACGCTCAGTCTCTGCCATCGCTCCCCAGCACCAGCCCAGCCAACTCCGTACACACGACTGCTCGCTAGTAACAACTTACTCCTACTGCCACACAGTTCCTACTGCAGTCAACACTGCTCTTTGGTCTCAGATTCTCTTACAGCTTACAAATCGCAGGCAGCGCATGAGCAACGCATCGAAATTACATCTGATCGAGTGCGCTGACAGCAAATTCCTTAATCATGGACCTCTTACAGGATGTTCTAACTCATCCCAAAGGCATTCATTTGGGTTCTGGTCGTTACTCTGTGCAGACCAGTCCATTTCAAGGATGCCGTTTTTGATAAACCATTGCCGCACAGATGCCGCCTTATGACGGAGTGCATTATCATCCTGATAAAATCATTGTCTCCGAATTTCTCTTGCGCCATACGCAGAGCACAACTCTGTGAAATGTGTTCCTTTTCTTCCGCGTAAGGCGTTTTCTTAAACGCAATACGGGGACCGTACCCCAACAACGATAAACACCACCGTAATGTAGCAGCACTTCTTTCACATGACACTATTAGCTCTACACATAGAAGCTGCTACCGCTCTTCAGCCATTCTCCAAACCCGAACCTTTTCATCGGATTGCAGCATAGTATAATGTGATTCATCACTCTAAATCAGTCGTTTCCATTTATCTGCTGTGCAGTGGCGCGGCTCTCTATGCCATCTCAAGGATCTCTTGTCGCTGGTTACAGAAACTTGTGGCTTATCGGGAGCAGCTCCAGCATTTTAGCGCTCTCCTTTTAACTCCCTACGCACATTGATCGTGCAAGGTAACTCTTTTAAAGTGGTGAAAGATTTCTTCTGCCGATTTCATGCGATATTTACAACCATCTTCGCAGTGTTCGGAGGCCCCTCTCCCTCAGTACTTACGGTTTTGCTAGTGTTGCGTTATCTGCGGTTTTCCCTTCCGTTCCCACTTCACAATCACTTCACCAACAGTCGACTAGGGCAGCTTCACAGGAGTTGAAGAGTCTGAAGGCTCTGCTACCAAGACGACACCCAATGACTAACACACAGTCGAAGTCACTAACCTCTCCTGACAGTCAAGTTCTGTTGTTATTGCGTCTATACTGACAACACAATACTTCCAGTCCCCTTTAATAATGGCGGGCTCGTCTCTGGTAACACCTAGTTGTCAGTTTCGCATTACACAGATGTGGCCAGGCACTTTTGAAGAGATAGTGTATGTTCTCTTCAAGTTTTTGAAAGAATCTGCCGAAGGCCACTACCTGCGAAAGAAGTAATTTGTGAAATTTGTGAGGATAGTGTCTTGTAATATTCCTCAGCATTTGAACATTCAACGAGGCGCATTGGTGATTGTAATTTGCACTAAGGCGTGGTCGCTTGAAACTGCCTTTGACACCAGAAAAAAACTGACGCCACTGTAGTCAGTCGGTGTCTGGCCTTCTAGTGAGAGAGTGCTAGATAGGAAAGTCTCAACGCTTCAAATCACATAAAATTTTTAGTTCTGATAGTTAAATACAAGGTGACAACGAAAAACGAGAACATTTCGACAATACAATAAAACTAGAACTGATGAAGGAAAGAAGTTGTATTGATAGTAATTGGAACCTTACAACTTTTCCATTTCCGAAACAATGGTGGCATTTATCATTTTTTTAAAAAAAATTACGTCCTTTAAACGGCGTGCTCCTGTACGAATACATCCGTGAAATCTGCTGTTGAGTTTCCTCATTGACCGTTGCATCTCTGCTGTAAACTGTGAACTGCATCCCGAGTTCTCTGTTTTAACTCATCCAAGGTTCTTGGTCGAGTCATATAGACTTTGTTCTTGAGGTATCTCCACAAGAAAAAAATCTCAAATGGATAAATCTGGCGAACTAGGTGGCCAGGGAATGTTACCGAATCGTGATATCACGCTGTCGCCAAACAATTCTCGCACATATGCCGTGTAGTGTGTGATGTCGCTCCGTCCTGTTGAAACCAGGTTTCTTGAACGTTTGGAAATCTGTTCAATGCAGGTGTAACGAAAGTTCGTAAAGTCTTCACGTAACGATCGGCATTGACAGTTATTGTGTTTCCCTGTTCATTTCCGAGAAAATACGGTCCCATAATCCCATGTGAAAAGGCCGGGAGATACGGGAACATTTCAATTATATTACATAATGGTCAGACAGAGATTCCGAAATCAGATACTGGATTGAAAGGCGTACCCAGGAGCAGATATAGACTCAGATCACAATATAGTAGTGGTGAAGAATAGGCTGAAGTTCAAGACATTAGTCAGGAAGAATCAATACGCAAAGAAGTGGAATAAGGAAGTTCTAAGAAATGACGAGATACGTTTGAAGTTCTCTAACGCTATAGATACAGCAGTAAGGAATAGCGCAGTAGGCAGCACAGTTGAAGAGGAATGGACATCTCTAAAAAGGGCCACCACAGAAGTTGGGAAGGAAAACATAGGTACAAAGAAGGTAGCTGCGAAGAAACCATGGGTAACAGAAGAAGTACTTCAGTTGATTGATGAAAGGAGGAAGTACAAACATGTTCCGGGAAAATCAGGAATACAGAAATACAAGTTGCTGAGGAATGAAATAAATAGGAAGTGCAGCGAAGCTAAGACGAAATGGCTGCAGGAAAAATGTGAAGACATCGAAAAAGATATGATTGTCGGAAGGACAGACTCAGCGTACAGGAAAGTCAAAACAACCTTTGGTGACATTAGAAGCAACGGTGGTAAAATTAAGAGTGCAACGGGAATTCCACTGTTAAATGCAGAGGAGAGAGCAGATAGGTGGAAAGAATACATTGAAAGCCTCTATGAGGGTGAAGATTTGTGTGATGTGATGGAAGAAGAAACAGGAGTCGATTTAGAAGAGATAGGGGATCCAGTATTAGCATCGGAATTTAAAAGAGCTTTGGAGGACTTACGGTCAAATAAGGCAGAAGGGATAGATAACATTCCATCAGAATTTCTAAAATCATTAGGGGAAGTGGCAACAAAACGACTATTCACGTTGGTGTGTAGAATATATGAGTCTGGCGACATACCATCTGACTTTCGGAAAAGCATCATCCACACAATTCCGAAGACGGCAAGAGCTGACAAGTGCGAGAATTATCGCACAATCAGCTTAACAGCTCATGCATCGAAGCTGCTTACAAGAATAATATACAGAAGAATGGAAAAGAAAATTGAGAATGCGCTAGGTGATGATCACTTTGGCTTTAGGAAAAGTAAAGGCACAAGAGAGCCAACTCTGACGTTACGGCTAATAATGGAAGCAAGGCTAAAGAAACATCAATACACGTTCATAGGATTTGTCGACCTGGAAAAAGCGTTCGACAATATAAAATGCTGCAAGCTGTTCGAGATTCTGAAAAACGTAGGGGTATGCTATAGGGAGAGACGGGTCATATACAATATGTACAACAACCAAGAGGGAATAAGAAGAGTGGACGATCAAGAACGAAGTGCTCGTATTAAGAAGGGTGTAAGACAATTCTGTAGCCTTTCTCCCCTACTCTTCAATCTGTACATCGAGGAAGCAATGATGGAAATAAAAGAAAGGTTCAGGAATGGAATTAAAATACAAGGTGAAAGGATATCAATGATACGATTCGCTGATGACATTGCTATCCTGAGTGAAAGTGAAGAAGAATTAAATGATCTGCTGAACGGAATGAACAGTCTAATGAGTACACAGTATGGTTTGAGAGTAAATCGGAGAAAGACGAAGGCAATGAGAAGTAGTAGAAATGAGAACAGCGAGAAACTTAACATCAGGATTGATGGTCACGAAGTCAATGAAGTTAAGGAATTCTGCAACCTAGGCAGTAAAATAACCAATGAGGGACGGAGCAAGGAGGAAATCAAAACCAGACTCGCTATGGCAAAAAAGGCATTTCTTGCCAAGAGAAGTCTACTAATATCAAATACCGGCCTTAATTTGAGGAAGAAATTTCTGAGGATGTACGTCTGGAGTACAGCATTGTATGGTAGTGAAACATGGGCTTAGGGAAAACCGGAACAGAAGAGAATCGAAGCATTTGAGATGTGGTGCTATAGACGAATGTTGAAAATTAGGTGGACTGATAACGTAAGGAATGAGGAGGTTCTACGCAGAATCGGAGAGGAAAGGAATATGTGGAAAACACTGATAAGGAGAAGGGACAGGATGATAGGACATCTGCTAAGACATGAGGGAATGACTTCCATGGTACTAGAGGGAGCTGTAGAGGGCAAAAACTGTAGAGGAAGACAGAGATTGGAATACGTCAAGCAAATAATTAAGGACATAAGTTGCAAGTGCTACTCTGAGATGAAGAGGTTAGCACAGGAAAGGAATTCGTGGCGGGCCGCATCAAACCAGTCAGTGGACTGATGGAAAAAAAAAGTGATGAAACACCACACCATACTGTCATTTTACTATCCTGTATAGGGCGCTCATGAACGTCATTAGGATTTGTGTTTTCCCAGTAACTGTACTTCTGTCTATTCCCATAACCTGTGAGATGAAAATGTGGCACATCTGACATCCTGTTTGGAATTTCATCCTCATTGTTTATTTTTGTTATCATTCGTTGACAAAATCCTAATCGTAACTCCCTTTGCGGCGCGAACGTACGCTGTTGTCCGTCCCATTTATCCATGATAAACGAAATGGCGGACTGTTTCCTCGCTAACTGTCACGAACAAGCAGTGCTGTCACCTGCTCATGGCTGTCACTACTCATTTCAAACATTCCCGTTATTTTGTGTCGCGTTGTACTATGAAGAATAGTGTGAACGTACTTTATGGAAATGTACTTGGATAAATGCATGATACAGACTGTGCTGCTGACAATATGTTTATTTATTACCGATTTCGGTCATGCACTGTCTTCACCGTGGAACAATATGTATTGTAACAACTTCACATGGCGTACTTGCTACTTAACCACGAAAGTGTAGGCCATTGTTGACTTGAAAACGTAAGACCTTTAATACGGGCTTTTTCTGTGTGAACGGTCTTCTGACTGGTTTAATTCGGTCCACCACAAATTCCTCTCCTGTGCCAACCTTTTCATCTCAGAGTAGCACTTGCTACCTACGTCCTCAATTAATTGCTGGTTGTATTCCAACTCTGTCATCCTCTACAGTTTTTGCCCTCAACCCTCCTCCCATCCCCCTAGCACCGTGGAAGTCATTTCCTGGTGTTTTGACAGATGTCCTATAATCGTGTCCCTATATACGTTACACAACAACACAATTCTGTGCTGCAGACGTACATTCTCAGAAATTTCTTTCTCAAATTGAGGCCTATGTTTGATTCTACTAGATTTCTCTTAGCCGGGAATGCCTTTTTTGCCAGAGCTATTTTGCTTTTGATGCGCTCCTTGCTCCGTCCGTTATTGGCTATTTTGCAGCCTAGGTAGCAGAATTCCTTAACTTCGTCTACTACGTAACCATCCATTCTGATATTTTCGTCTTCATTCAGTTTACTCTCAATCCTTACTCTGTACTTATTAGGTTGTTCATTCCATTCAGCTTATCATGTAATTCTTCTTCACTTTCACTCAGGACAGCAATGTCATCAGCGAAGAGCATCACTGATGTCCTTTCACCTTGAATTCTAATTTCACTCCTGAATCTTTATTTTATTTCCATCATTGCTTCTTAAATGTACAGACTGAACTGTGGGGTGGGAAGACTAAATCTCTGTCTTATACTTTCCTTAATACCAGGGCTTCGTTCTTGGTCGTCCACTCTTACTAATCGCTCTTGGTTCCTGAAGATATCATATATTACCAGTCTCTCTCTGTAGCTTACCGCTGTTCCACTCTTGCTTCCACTACCGTCAGCAACGTCAGAACTGCCTCTCCGGTGCCTTTATCTTTTCTAAAGCTAAACTGATCGTGATCTAGCACATACTCAATTTTCTTTTCCAGTCTTCCGTACATTATTCTTGTCACCAGCTTGGATGCATGAGCTGTTAAGCTGATTATGAGATAATTCTCGCACTTGTCAGCTCATCCAGTCTTCGGAATTGTTTGGATACATTTTTTCGAAAGTCAGATGGTATGCCACCAGGCTCATACATTCTCCACACAAACGTAAACATTCGTTTTGTTGCTATTTCCCCCAATGATTTTAGAAATTCTGAAGAAATGTTACCTATCCCTTCTTACTTACTTGGTCGTAAGCCCTCCTAAGATCTATTAAATTCTGATTCTAAGACTGGATCCTGTATATCATCTAAATCAATTCCTCTTTCTCCTTCTATCACATCTGACGAATCCCTGCCTCATAGAGGCGTTCAGTGTATTCTTCCCAATCCACTCTTTCCAGTTGTACTCTTAATGTTACCGCCTCTTACTTTTAATTTCACCAAACGTTGTTTTGAGTTTCCTATATGCTAGGTCCGTCCTATCGAGAATCATTTCTCTTTCGATTTCTTCACATTTTTCCTGCTGCCATTTCGTCTTAGCTTCCTGCACTTACTATTTATTTCATTCCTCAGTGACTTTTATTTCTATATTCCTGAATTTCCCTGAACGTTTTTGTACTGTATTCTTTCATCAATCAAATGAAGTTTTTCTTCTGTTACCCATGGTTTCTTTGTAGGTACCTTTTTTGTACCTATGTTTTTCTATCCAACTTCTGTGATAGCCATTTTTAGAAATGTCCATTCCTCTTCAACTGTGCTCCCCACTGAGTGATTCCATATTGCTTTATCTATAGTCTTAGAAAACTTAAAGCGTGTCTCATGATCCCATAGTACTTCCGTATCCTACTTCTTTGCGTACTGATTCTTCCTGACTAACCTCTTGAACTTCAGCCCAGTCTTAACCACTACTACATTGTAATCTAAGTCTATATATGCTCCGGGTGCGCCTTAAAAACAAGTATGTGATTTCGGAATCTCTTTCTGCCCCTAATGTAATCCATCTGAAATCTTCTTGTATCACCCGGTCTTTTCCAAATATACCTCCACCTCTTGTGATTATTGAGTATTCTAGATGAAATTTATTGGAGAACTCTTTTAGTCGTTCCCCTACCCCAGTCCTTGTCTCAAGCCCATACTCTCCTGTAACCTTTTCTTCTACTCCTTCCCTTTTATGTACTGTATTACCCTTTGAATATCCTCATATACTTCCCCTTTCTCTTAATCTTCAGCTTCCAACAACGGCATGTGAACATGAACTATCGTTGTAAGTGTTGGTTTGTTGTCGATTCTGATAAGAACAGCCCTGTCACTGAACTGTTCACTTTGCCCTTGATTTTTATTCATAATGAAGCCAACTTCTGTTATACTATTTTCGGCTGCTGTTGATATTACCCCATACTCATCTGAGCCGAAATACTTGTCTTGTTTCCATTTCCCAGACTGACCCCTACTATTTCTAGACTGAGCCTTTGCATTCCCCTTTTTAGGTTTTATAGCTCCCCTACCATGTTAAGGCTTCTGACATTCTATGCCCCGACTCGTAGAACATCGTCCTTTCGTTGATTTTTCAATATTTTTCTCATGGTCACTTCCCCCCTTGGTACACCCCTCCCGGAGATCCAAATGGGACACTATTCTGGAATCTTTTAAAAAGGGAGAGATCATCATGGCACGTTTTCAATTACAGGCGACATGTACTGTGGATACACGTTAAGAGTCTTTAATGCTGTGGTTTCCGTTGCCTTCTGCATAGTCATGCATAACTGCCGATTCTTCTGCCTTTAGGGGAAGATCCCCACCCTAAGCACAAGAGAATACCCTGAATCTGTCCGCTCCTCCGCCCTCTTTGAGAAGGCCGTGGGCAGGATGAGGATGACATTTATGTTGTCAGTCTCAGGCCGCGAATGCTGATTATCAAAACTGAAGCGAAGGCGAGTTTCGAACGTGGGACCAAAGACGTTCTGCTTGTTAATCAAAGACGCTACCCCAAGACCACGTGTAGAGTTTAGCAATGGGAAAACTGACGTCGAAAACGTGAAAACATGCCAGAGCAATTGGTGCTGTGAGGCAATCCTGTATTATAGCATTAAGCATCAATTTTCTTACGTTTTAGAGTCAGCAGTGTTTATACTTTGCTGTTTAAATAGCACGTACGCCGTGTGAAATTGTTAGAATAGATATTTTTCAGCTGTGAACACGCTGTATGATTGAAATAACGAATAAATGTTGAGTAATACAGAACAGTGTTCATTATTGATTTGTCCAAATACACTCCTGGAAATTGAAATAAGAACACCGTGAATTCATTGTACCAGGAAGGGGAAACTTTATTGACACATTCCTGGGCTCAGATACATCACATGATCACACTGACAGAACCACAGGCACATAGACACAGGCAACAGAGCATGCACAATGTCGGCACTAGTACAGTGTATATCCACCTTTCGCAGCAATGCAGGCTGCTATTCTCCCATTGAGACGATCGTAGAGATGCTGGATGTAGTCCTGTGGAACGGCTTGCCATGCCATTTCCACCTGGCGCCTCAGTTGGACCAGCGTTCGTGCTGGACGTGCAGACCGCGTGAGACGACGCTTCATCCAGTCCCAAACATGCTCAATGGGGGACAGATCCGGAGATCTTGCTGGCCAGGGTAGTTGACTTACATCTTCTAGAGCACGTTGGGTGGCACGGAATACATGCGGACGTGCATTGTCCTGTTGGAACAGCAAGTTCCCTTGCCGGTCTAGGAATGGTAGAACGATGAGTTCGATGACGGTTTGGATGTACCGTGCACTATTCAGTGTCCCCTCGGCGATCACCAGAGGTGTACGGCCAGTGTAGGAGATCGCTCCCCACACCATGATGCCGGGTGTTGGCCCTGTGTGCTTCGGTCGTATGCAATCCTGATTGTGGCGCTCACCTGCACGGCGCCAAACACGCATACGACCATCATTGGCGCCAAGGCAGAAGCGACTCTCATCGCTGAAGACGACACGTCTCCATTCGTCCCTCCATTTACGCCTGTCGCGACACCACTGCAGGCGGGCTGCACGATGTTGGGGCGTGAGCGGAAGACGGCCTAACGGTGTGCGGGACCGTAGCCCAGCTTCATGGAGACGGTTGCGAATGGTCCTCGCCGATACCCCAGGAGCAACAGTGTCCCTAATTTGCTGGGAAGTGGCGGTGCGGTCCCCTACGGCACTGCGCAGGATCCTACGGTCTTGGCGTGCATCCGTGCGTCGCTGCGGTCCGGTCCCAGGTCGACGGGCACGTGCACCTTCCGCCGACCACTGGCGACAACATCGATGTACTGTGGAGACCTCACGCCCCACGTGTTGAGCAATTCGGCAGGTACGTCCACCCGGCCTCCCGCATGCCCACTATACGCCCTCCCTCAAAGTCCGTCAACTGCACATACGGTTCACGTCCACGCTGTCGCGGCATGCTACCAGTGTCAAAGACTGCGATGGAGCTCCGTATGCCACGGCAAACTGGCTGACACTGACGGCGGCGGTGCACAAATGCTGCGCAGCTAGCGCCATTAGACGGCCAACATCGCGGTTCCTGGTGTGTCCGTTGTGCCGTGCGTGTGATCATTGCTTGTACAGCCCTCTCGCAGTGTCCGGAGCAAGTATGGTGGGTCTGACACACCGGTGTCAATGTGTTCTTTTTTCCATTTCCAGGAGTGTATATCGATGCCGCTGACAGTCGGTTGAAGACATTTTTGGTTTATGGAAATGTGTTGGGTCTGGCAATAGCTACATAACATTCTCGTCTACAGTGATAATTTATACGAGATCGTCATTCGTTATCGAGCGGTATAACGGTGCTATTAATGAAATTCACTAATTTTAACAAACTGAACTTTACCACTGCTGTAAAGACGTGTTAAATACATCTGTAATATTTATAATTATATTTTGGTACAATGTAAAAAGATTTATGTGTTCCATAATGAATGATTAATAATGCATCTTTGCCATAAACATGTAATGAACTGTCAGTTGGCATCATAATGAGTGTAGTGTAAATGGTTAATCTCACTGAGGTGTTGTCGGAAAATACTCGGGTGTATCTCTGAAGTGGAACATTATTCGGAAGCCTTCCAATGTGCGCATATAGTCAGCACTCTACGTTGTGGCCGGTAGCAGTGCGGGTAGCGAATGCGGCGTACAAACTGTCGAAAGGCGTGTGAATAACGTCTCACAGAGATACTAGAATACACGGTAGGGGTCACGCACAGTCGGGCTGTAGCTGTGATGTCACTGTGAACGCTTTCGCCACGCAGCACTGCACTGCACTGAAGCTTACAGGCACAAGGCGCACACTTGTTTAACTTCCATGAGGTATGAATGTAATCGAAATTTTTCATGTTAAATAGTGTATTACTATTACTGTTGTTATTAGTAAGCTTCATATTCGACGATTTCTTCTATGGTCTGTGAATTACAACTGTAAAGTATCCGAAGACCGTCAACGTCTATCACAATCTCGGGAGACACTTTTTTTCTGGAGGAAGAGGCTCACATGGGCTCAGACCACATCCTGAAATTTGCACCTAGTGGAATTTGCACCCAGTGAAATTCGGTGTCCTGAAATTCGCACCCAGTGAAATTCGCACCCAGAAAAGGTCAAGGAAAGGTCACCGAATCTCTCCGTCCACCTTCCGTCCGGCAAGTAGACTCGCCGTTCAGCAGGTGGGAGAGCCGAAGGCCTTATTTTACGGCAAAGTGTGGCCGAAATAGTGTTTCTAGCAACATTTCTACAAGGCGTCAATGCCCAGGCCATACTTGTCTCTGTTCTTGTCTGTATGTGTCTACGTTTCACTCTCAGCGTCGATTCTTCTTCCTCTGCCGATAGTCCTGCTGTGCCAAGTAGCGTGAAACAGCATGTTTCGTTCTTGGATAGTCGGTTTGTCTAATGAATTACACGAACCACTGCTCCAAGAATACAGAAGCAGCTACAATTGCGTGAAATTGGACAAACGAGTCAACCAACAATAAATCCATGAACGTAATAAATACATATACAACTAGAGCGAAGGAAAGGGAAAGTAATGAATACAAAGAGCGAATTCTGAAAAGGACATTCCCACTGATATTGTTTTAGAAAGTCTGCAGTACTGAACAGAAATTTTTTTCTATATCGGTTATTGAGACGTCTGCGCGTTTTTTGAGCTTCGTAACGCGTTTTAAATAGTCATGAATTTGCCAACTGTTATTATGTTATTGCGATTGTTGTAGACATTACTTTGCACGACTTACACCTCTGGTTTACTACTTAAATAAAACTTCTGAAGCCTGCATGAATAGTATATATTTATGAAAATTGCTTGCGACAGCATTTGAATGTCCCATCTACAAAAAAGTCTTCTTTAGTCTTTAGAGCCTCTTTTCCTACTCGTCCGCTAAAAACTATGATCCTATCTCCAAAGCTGCCTTCATTTAAGAGAAAACTGGTTAGTAACTCTGCATGAAGATCAACTTCTTGTTGTGTTTCTGGCTCTTTGTGACTGCCGCGTAATTTGGCCTGGTAAATGTACAATATCCCCTTCATTGCTTGCTGATCTGGCATTTCGGTAACAAAATCATACCCTCGATTGTGCAAGTAGACTAACTCTTTGGTGTACAATTTAGAAACCGAAGTCTCTTCCTCTTCTCTTCTTCGCTGGTTCAACGTCTTTTTTACTTCTAAGCGAGGGTCATCCTGTGCCCCACATTGATGCTCGTTTCAACTAAGCACATTACCGTCTTTGGTCTAAGGCATTCCTCGGCAATATGTTGTTCTATATTTCTAACAGCGCCATATCACACTCCCATCTGCTTTGGTTCTCTTTACGATGTACGACTAACCATCAGAGTGGGCACATGGTTTACCGTGGGTGGTTGTTGACAGTTCCATATCTAACGTATAAGCACACGGAGACACAAGGGTAACGATCTGAACAATCCGAAAGCTAGACTCACACTGACAGTGACTGGCCAAGTGGACGGGTACTTCCCGAGTGTAAGGTAGGCTGTGCTGCACAGGGATCGTTTTCGGTGGATGACAACTCCCGGGGACGGCCGGTGTGGCCAAGCGGTTCTAGGCGCTATAGTTTGGAACCGCGAAAAAAAAAAATCTCCCGGTGTTGCAGGTAGGCTCTGCCGTTGAGCAGGTAACTTCCATCAAAACTGGCTGCGAATTTCACAGATTGCTGGCTGGGTGCCATCTTCAATAGGTGCGATTTTCACATATCCCTGTAGCACAGAGACACCCACTACAATAGCATTTTAAAATCTTTAACTGTATTAACAGGTTTTCTGTTTCTAATCTGGAAAGTTACGTTAGAAATATTCCCACTTTTTCCATTTTTGTCTTCTCTCAGTTCTTTTTAATAACTTTGCACTTTTTTCTTGTTAATAGTTTTTTCTTTACTAAACATGTTACAGCAGAGTCTTGACAAAAGAAACGCTTTATAAGATAGGCAACGTAAGTTTGCAGCCCTTGCAATATCTTCAGATGATCAGTATGTGTACCGTTCTTTCGTAACCAATTGTCACTGACAGAAAAAAACCTTAAATCACTTTTTCAACATGTTTTAACTCCAGTAATTCAGTGATGCACCTACAGACATGATCCTATAAATCTGCGCTCTTTTGCCTAAAGTCTTTTATTTATTTCCATAATTTCTAAGCACGCTTTGTTGCATTCACAGCAGTGTTTGTTTTCATAGTGAAGGTTTTGTCTAGGAGTAATTTCTTCATTAGAGGCCAATACATTTATCTGTAAAATAACTTCTACTTCTTTACAATTGCTCCGTTTTGGTGCCCGCTTATTTTTCTAATTATTAGGCTAGTTAATACACCCTGATTCAGCACTGGAGTACTGTCCATCTGGAGCTGGAACAGCATCAGTCTTCTACTTGAGTTTCGAAGGAATATTCAAAAGTCCCTTTCAAATTCCATTTTCACTTTCTAACCTCCCCTTAGAAAAATTATGAATGATTGTGCTGTAAAACCTCTACGTTATTTGATTTTCAAACAGCTGAGCAGAACTGAACGTACTCAGACATTTCTCTCTTTACTTATTCTGATCAACACTAAACTGACACACAATATTTTTAGGGCAACGCAATCTGACTTTCAATAATCCCTAAAAAAGAATGGCCCTGACTAACAATAACCGATACCTTTCGTGAATCACTTACCTCACAAAAATCTTCCTTACTCGAACTATTGCAATACAGCGAGCGCCAATACTGCCAGATAAATAAAAGATTCCAACTACTGAAGGCACCAAATACTGATAGGCACAGTTATCAAATGAAAGATTTTGATGTACTTACCTTGATAATCCTCAAAAGTCATCAAATATATATATATATATATATATATATATATATATATATATATATATATATATATATTTGAAGACTTTTGAGTATTATTAAGGTAAGTACATATATATAAAATGGAAACCCAGTTCTAAGCAAAGAAGAGAAAGCAGGAAGGTGGAAGGAGTATATAGAGGGTCTATACAAGGACGATGTACTTGAGGACGATATTATGGAATTGGAAGAGGGTGTAGATGAAGATGAAATGGGAGATACGATACTGCGTGTAGAGTTTGACAGAGCACTGAAAGACCTGAGTCGAAACAAGGCCCCCGAAGTAGACAACATTCCATTGGAACTGCTGACAGCCTTGGGAGAGCCAGTCCTGACAAAACACTACCACCTGGTGAGCAAGATGTATGAGACAGGCGAAATACCCTTAGACTTCAAGAACAATATAATAATTCCAATCCCAAAGAAAGCAGGTGTGGACAGATGTGAAAATTACCGAACTATCAGTTTAATAAGTCTTAGCTGCAAAATACTAACGCTAATTCTTTACAGACGAATGGAAAAACTAGTAGAAGCCGACCTCGGGGAAGATCAGTTTGGATTCCGTAGAAATGTTGGAACACGTGAGGCTATACTGAGCCTAAGACTTATCTTATAAGCTAGATTAAGGAAGGGCAAACCTACGTTTCTAGCATTTGTAGACTTAGAGAAAGCTTTTGACAATGTTGACTGGAATACTCTCTTTCAAATTCTGAAGGTGGCGGGGGTAAAATACAGGGAGCGAAAGGCTATTTACAATTCGTACAGAAACCAGATGGCAGTTTTAAGAGTCGAGGGACATGAAAGGGAAGCAGTGGTTGGGATGGGAGTGAGACAGGTTTGTAGTCTCTCCCCGATGTTATTCAGTCTGTATATTGAGCAAGCAGTAAAGGAAACAAAAGAAAAATTTGGAGTAGGTATTAAAATCCATGGAGAAGAAATAAAAATTTTGAGGTTCGCCGATGACATCGTAATTCTGACAGAGACAGCAAAGGACTTGGAAGAGCAGATGAACGGAATGAATAGTGTCTTGAAAGGAGGATATAAAATTAACATCAACAAAAGCAAAACGCGGATAATGGAATGTAGTCGAATTAAGTCGGGTGATGCTGAAGGAATTAGATTAGAAAATGAGACACTTAAAGTAGTAAAGGAGTTTTGCTATTTGGGGAGCAAAATAACTGATGATGGTCGAAGTAGAGAGGATATAAAATGTAGACTGGCAACGGCAAGGAAAGCGTTTCTGAAGAAGAGAAATCTGTTAACATCGAGTATAGATTTAAGTGTCAGGAAGTCATTTCTGAAAGTATGTGAATGGGGTGTAGCCATGTATGGAAGTGAAACATGGACGATAAATAGTTTGGACATGAAGGGAATAAAAGCTTGCGAAATGTGGTGCTACAGAAGAATGCTGAAGATTAGATGGGTAGATCACATAACTAATGAGGAAGTATTGAATAGGATTGGGGAGAAGAGAAGTTCCTGGCACAACTTGACCAGAAGAAGGGATCGGTTGGTAGGACATGTTCTGAGGCATCAAGGGATCACCAATTTAGTATTGGTGGGCAGCGTAGAGGGTAAAAATCGTAGAGGTAGCCCAAGAGATGAATATGCTAAGCAGATTCAGAAGGATGTGGGTTGTAGTGGGTAGTGGGAGATGAAGAACCTTGCACAGGATAGAGTAGCATGGAGAGCTGCATCAAACCAGTCTCAGGACTGAAGACCAGCTGGTGGCTCACCTCCAACTGCGCAACGCTACACGCTGTTCACATCCAACTGCCCAACACTACAATAGAAAATATTCCAACAATGCCAACCAGCCACAGACTGCATACAGCACAGCCAGTGATTTTCATACAGAGCACTACGTGACGTTACCAACATAAAAACCTAAACAGCCTAGTTACAACTTCATGTCACTGTCTTTAGGATGTGCAGAAAACCATTATTTTTCACTAAAACACGTGCTTCAAAAATCCGTCGTTACACTGATAATCACGGCGTAACTCGCTACTCAGTCGCCAGTCACTAATAGACTCATACTGTCGTAAGTAACCCGTAAACGCCACTACAACACAGTTCGTAATGGTAACTCCGGGCTAATAGGTGCCTGTTATGTACGGGGCAGCTTGCTACAGTGCATACACCACGTGGTCCCCACCGTGTATTCTAGTATCCGTGATGTAAACTGTGTATTGTGTAAAGGTTAGTCATTATTGAACGAATAACTAACCCAGACAACTTTCATTTCGCAACACGTCGTACAGGGATATAGACTACGTGACAATATTCTCTAAGAACAGCAAGCATAACATCATGAACGCGCTTACAAGCTATTAAGTATGAGATGGTTCAAAAAGAAAGAACAGGCAAACCATAACAGATAGAAAAACATGGCGCAAATCAGTAGCCGGCCGGGGTGGCCGAGCGGTTCTAGGTGCTTCAGTGTGGAAATGCACAACTGCTACGGTCGCTGGTTCGAATCCTGCCTCATCCATGGATGTGTGTGCTGTCCTTAGGTTAGTTATGTTTAAGAAGTTCTAAGTTCTAGGGGAATTATGACCTCAGAAGTTAAGTCCCATAGTGCTCGGATACATTTGAACTTTTTTTTTTTTTTTTTTTTTTTTGAGCATGTCACTAGATGGAGGAAGGTTCAAAGTTTTGACAAACATGCGTTGTTATTTCTTTGTAGCAATATGGCGGATACATCACAAGAGTAATCAATTCGTGTCTTCGAATTCGCGCGATAATAGTCCATTGTTCAAGTGCATTGTGCATTCCGCGGTCGCTTCAGGAAAAAGCTGCCTCTGCGTAAGCAGATTTATGACTGCCATACAAAATTCTTGGGAGTTGGCCGCATATGCAAAGGGAAGAGCGGTCGTGGGTCACGCACGTCTGATTAAAACGCTGAGCATATCCTAGATGCGTTCACACGGAGCCCACGGAAGTCCACCAGACGGGCTGCCACGAACTTCGACTTCATTAATAAAAAAAAAGTCATGGTTTGTTATGAAACGACACCCCCATGTGTATCCTTGCAAGTTACAGCTATTGCAGAAAAGGTGAGAATGTGGCATTTCAGTTCTGCAGGATATATCAGAGGTTGCGAAATACTCATCTTTTCGGAAGATTCGACCTGTCATCTATTGGGTAAAGTAAAACGCCATAATGTAGGAATCTGGGGATCACAAAATTCTGGCATGGTCGTGGCACGTGAAAAGATCTCAGCAAAACTCAGTGTGTTTTATGGCGTTTCTGTTCACAGATTTATGACCTTTCTTTCTTTCGGAGGAAACAGAAATGTCGTGCCTGGACATACTCCAAAACTGGTTGTCTCTGTCAGCTTCACGAAGAATCCAGTGATTTCATTTTTAACCATGACAGTGTTCGTCTCACTTTCACCTTGACTCGCAGCGTTAGCTTCGCTCCACAATGTTGGACTGAAAGAGTTGGACAACTAGATCTTTCAGAAGCTGCGACATGGTCGCAAATAAAACAGTGATCCGAAATAGAACAAATTTCCTTCACTTTTGGTCTATGATCTCAAATCTTTTGTATTCAGACTACCGGTTCCCGTCTATAATGACCATCTTCAGATCTGTTGTATATAAACATTAAAACATGTTTTTGTAAAACAGATCTGGAGATGGTAATTATAGACCGAAACCGGTAGTCTGACGACAAAAGATTTGTGATCATAGACGTAAAGTAAAGGAAATTTAAATATATCTATTTCATTGTTTTTGGTCTGCTAGGACGCGAGACACAATACCTTGCAATTTTGTCTGCGAGGGTACTTAAAAATCAGAGTTCTTGTCCCACCTACGGCAGCTGCTCTTCAAGAGCTGAGAAATCGAATTTTTTGCTATCCATTTAGTGAAAAAGGACCTGTTGATTTCTGTGAGGAATGAAATGGACTACCGTTTCTCTGTTTTTCGAGCAACGAATAGTACTTATGTGGAGTGTATGTGTGAACATAAAACTTTGGACCTGCCTGTGTCCCGTGACATGCGCATTGTGTTTCTACCTTTCATAGTTTATCTGTAGTAAACAAAGAAAATCTGGTCATTTTCTTTGTGTTACATTTACAGTAGCAATAAGACCTCTGTCAAAAAGATCGGTAACAGTATAATAGTAGAGTGAGTTCAGGCAAAAAACGCTGCGTCAGTCCTTTTTGTTATTAGTGTTCCCAGAATTGTGACACCATCACATGTGGACACGTGCAACAACGCCTTCGCATCATTGCTCCATGAATTTTGACATAATTGCATCACAGGGCCGTATCTTTGTCACTCTAGGAATTCTGACGGCATCGCGTCATTGCCCTATGAAGGCTCCCTATCCCATTCCAAGCTCCCCGTCCCCCTAGCGCCCCATTCACGCCCCGCCTCCAGCGCTATAGTGACGCCCCATCCCCCGCTCATCACAGAATTACTTTGTGTGGAGTGCCGTTTTACCGCCTCTGCCACTGTACTGTAGAGAAACTTTGAAATGGTGAAGTCAGCGATTGTGACGACACAAGAATAAATTATACTATTGGCCTTTAAAATTGCTACATCAAGAAGAAATGCAGATGATAAACGGGTATTCATTGGACAAATATACACTCCTGGAAATGGAAAAAAGAACACATTGACACCGGTGTGTCAGACCCACCATACTTGCCCCAGACACTGCGAGAGGGCTGTTCAAGCAATGATCACACGCACGGCACAGCGGACACACCAGGAACCGCGGTGTTGGCCGTCGAATGGCGCTAGCTGCGCAGCATTTGTGGACCGCCGCCGTCAGTGTCAGCCAGTTTGCCGTGGCATACGGAGCTCCATCGCAGTCTTTAACACTGGTAGCATGCCGCGACAGCGTGGACGTGAACCGTATGTGCAGTTGACGGACTTTGAGCGAGGGCGTATAGTGGGCATGCGGGAGGCCGGGTGGACATACCACCGAATTGCTCAACACGTGGGGCGTGAGGTCTCCACAGTACATCGATGTTGTCGGCGGAAGGTGCACGTGCCCGTCGACCTGGGACCGGACCGCAGCGACGCACGGAAGCACGCCAAGACCGTAGGATCCTACTCAGTGCCCTAGGGGACCGCACCGCCACTTCCCAGCAAATTAGGGACACTGTTACTCCTGGGGTATCGGCGAGGACCATTCGCAACCGTCTCCATGAAGCTGGGCTACGGTTCCGCACACCGTTACGTCGTCTTCCGCTCACGCCCCAACATCGTGCAGCCCGCCTCCAGTGGTGTCGCGACAGGCGTGAATGGAGGGACGAATGGAGACGTGTCGTCTTCAGCGATGAGAGTCGCTTCTGCCTTGGTGCCAATGATGGTCGTATGCGTGTTTAGCGCCGTGCAGGTGAGCGCCACAATCAGGACTGCATACGACCGAAGCACACAGGGCCAACACCCGGCATCATGGTGTGGGGAGCGATCTCCTACACTGGCCATACACCTCTGGTGATTGTCGAGGGGACAGTGAATAGTGCACGGTACATCCAAACCGTCATCGAACCCATCGTTCTACCATTCCTAGACAGGCAAGGGAATTTGCTGTTCCAACAGGACAATGCACGTCTGCATGTATTCCGTGCCACCCAACGTGCTCTAGAAGGTGTAAGTCAACTACCCTGGCCAGCAAGATCTCCGGATCTTTCCCCCATTGAGCAAGTTTGGGACTGGATGAAGCGTTGTCTCACGCGGTCTGCACGTCCAGCACGAACGCTGGTCCAACTGAGGCGCCAGGTGGAAATGGCATGGCAAGCCGTTCCACAGGACTACATCCAGCATCTCTACGATCGTCTCCATGGGAGAATAGCAGCCGGCATTGCTGCGAAAGGTGGATATACACTGTACTAGTGCCGACATTGTGCATGCTCTGTTGCCTGTGTCTATGTGCCTGTGGTTCTGTCAGTGTGATCATGTGATTTATCTGACCCCAGGAATGTGTCAATAAAGTTTCCCCTTCCTGGGACAATGAATTCACGGTGTTCTTATTTCAATTTCCAGGAGTGTATTATACTAGAACTGACATGTGATTACATTTTCACGCAAATTTGGGTGCATAGATCCTGAGAAATCAGTACCCAGAACAACCACCTCAGGCCGTAATAACGGCCTTGATATGCCTGGGCATTGAGTCAAACAGAGCTTTAATGGCGTGTACAGGTACAGCTGCCCATGCAGCTTCAACACGACACCACAGTTCTTCAGTAGTAGTGACTGGCGTATTGTGACGAGCCAGCTGCTAGACCATCATTGACCAGACGTTTTCAATTGGTGAGAGATCTGGAGAATGCGCTGGCCAGGGCAGCAGTCGAATATTTTCTGTATCCAGGAAGGCCCGGAGATAGGATGGGGCCCCTCCACGCCCGCACCAACGTGGTGACGAAACCAAAAGTTCTACTGTCACCTCCGTAAGCATGTTAGTTTTGAATCAGGCGTCACAGGATGCAGGCTGTGATGTTGTCGATGCGTCTGGGTATGGTAGCGACAAATTAATTGCTGGGTGGAACCTTGCTTCAGTGGCAGTAAGTATTCATAGAGGTACGAAAGGAGGGTTACTATTCTCCCAGGTACCTGTTCTATTTTTCAAGATCACCCAACTACCCGCTTCACATACATGTACATCCTGATTAGGTCACTTTTTAAGGTTTTAGGTAGGATAGAAAAGATGAAAAACATCTTGTACAAAATCTTTATTGAAGTTTAATATACATTTACCGACGGAAAACAAGTATTTCTTAATTTTTCCTTGGTGTAGTTTTACTAATATCCAGCATAATTTTGGCCTTGTGCGCACTTTATTACGTGGAAGCAGCAACTCTGAATTGCTATTTCATGAAGCAGGCAGCTTCACCACCAGCACACACACGCAGGCGTCTCACACCGCTTCGCGCTCCTAGCCTTAGCCACGTGACGCCAGAGCTTGACTTGCCACTCTTGTGTTTTGGGAGCTAGCACCAAAGCATCCGGAACCCAGATAAAGAATATCTTACAAATCACACTGTTCTAGTAATAAAACACCTCAAGGTAAGAGGACATAGAGCATCTCAACGAGTTTTTTTTTATTTTTTATTCTCCTTCATATATCCCCATATACAGAAAGAGTAATTTACCTACAATCTGAAAAAGATTAAGACTGTTTTTATTGATTTTTTCACATTTTTCACCGATCTCTTTGCTCCAGTCAAGAATGTTTTCTAAAATTTAAGAATGTAATGTTTGATATGTAATGCTACAGCAGAAAGCAAAAAAAAAAGTTATGGGCAGATGAATAATGAAATTAAGATGTACTTCATGAAACACGCGTTGATTGATCTACCAGAAGAAAGGGCATGTGGATGAAAATATACAAGGAAGGTGTGGATTATTTCAATTGAAAACAGTGCGAGGACTGATGCACATTACAGTATGTAAGATTATCGAAGATGTTAAATGTAGCCCACGTATAGAAGTTAGGAGTTATCAAAAGGCCTTCAGATATGTATCATGGCACCAACTGCAAAAAAGAGGAAATTTTAGAAGACGTGAGGTAGCTATAACATTATTTAGCTTGAATTGTATTTACTCGTTCCACGTACGTGAACATCTACTTCCACAGTCTTGTAGGCAAGGCAGCTAAAAGAAACTTAGATCGAGTACGTAAAGAATGGATTTCCTTCCTAACGATAGCAAAGGGCCAAGATCTCATAATATACAGCCTTTACGGTCCGAGTTTTCGGGTTTTCGTGATGGGTGAATACAGACCTCTCTTTACCCACGCCTCATGTTCTACCCTACGTGTCGAGACCTCTTGGACAACGAAACTTGCGTGACATCCGGTACCGACTAAACAGGTCCAACTGGTAATCAGAAATTAAAAATTACGATGCCGTAATATGCGTAGATGATTGCTAAGCCGCCGCAATTGGCCAATTAAAGGAACCTAATATTGGCTACAGAGCGGGGCGTGGTCTGCCGTGAGCACGCTGACAACGTGGATTTAATTAAGATTCCGTACGGGAATTGCAGCGACTCTGTGCGAGCATCTCTTGAATAAGCAAATCGTTGAGTTCAGGTGGCGGTGATGGGGCGACGGGTTCTCACCTTGCTCCCCGATTCCCTGCGGTTTTAACGACGCGCCTCCGGGGAGAGATTTCGCCGCCTTACAGAGTGCCTGCTCCGTTTACAGGGTCTTAAGCCGTTGCGTTATTATACTCTCGGCTGTGGCTATAGCAGCTTGGGTAATTTTCCACGGGCAATTAAGAAGCCGCTAGGAGTTCCACCGCAGGGAGCGTATGGCTCCTGGCTCGAGGGCCGACACTTCAGGTACCTTGTCGTGTGGTACGTCGGAAATCGGTCTACTAACTGCAGCAGTCAGCAGTAAACTCGAGAAGTACAAGCCAACGCTAAATCTCAGTTGCGAAAAACGCCTGACATCGGCTATATACTGAGCACAATTAGAATTTATTTCACTTAATACAGCCAAGGACGAACAAAAATTGACGCATCACGAAGGAATAATCCGAATGGGACTGAAGTCGGTAGATGTGATGTGCGTCTGCAAACAAACAAAGTATTATAATTTCAGGAAAACTGGATGATTTGTTCAAGGAAACAGCAACGCAAACTGAAGAAGTCAGTAAGGCGTTCGTCCACCTCCGGTCCTTATGCAAGCAGTTATTCGGCATAACAACTGTCTTATCGTCTAATAATTTTTTCATAATGCAGGGCCACAGTCATAATATATTTCTTTAAAGTCAGTACCGCCATTAGACTGTTGTTTATTCACAGTGTTACTGAAACGTCCCCTTAGAAATATTTCTGAATTACTGTGCTCATAAACCCCTTACGTTATTTGATTTTCAAACAGCTGAGCAAAACTGAACGTACTCAGACATTTATCTCTTTACTTATTCTGATCATCACTAAACTTACACACAATATTTTTAGCGCAACGCAATCTGACTTTTAATAATCCCTACAAAAGAATTTCCCTGACTAGCAGTGAACTATACCTTTCATGAATCACTTACCTCACAAAAGTCTTCCTTACTCGAACTATTGCAATACAGCGAGCGCCAATACTGCCAGCTAAATAAAAGATTCTAACTACTGAAGTCACTAACTACTCATAGGCATAGTTAGCAAATGAAAGATTTTGATAAAGAACAAACGATGTATTCATAGTGTTCAAAAGTCATAAGATATACATCAATTCGTGACATCCAGTCTTAGAAACTTACTTTCTCTGATGGGCACACGTCCAGATCATCCGCTCTCAAAGCGCCTCCATCTCTCTTCCCACATCCACCACTGCTGGCGGCTAACCTCTAACCGCACAACGCTACGCGCTGTTAACAGCCAACTGTCCAACACTACAACAGCAAATTCCAACAACGCAAAGCAGCCACAGACTGCACGCAGCACAGCTAGTGACTTTCATATAGAGCGCTACGTGGCGTTACCAGCATAACTTAAACAGCCTACGTACATTACATTTACACGTTTACACTTTTATAGTGTGAGTGTCACACTGTAAATAAACAACAGTCTAAGTACGGTACTGACTTTAAAGAAATGTCTTATCATCGTCGGCAATCCGTTTGCTATTTCCCTGGAAATCCCCTTCCACGCAGAATCTTTGGTTTCATGTTAGTGATACAACTCTATTTTATTAAAAATTCCAGCACAATCATGCGCAATGTCCACATACAAAGGATAAAAGTCTTTTACACGAGTCTGTTCCAGCACTGCACGCAGCTCTCTCATTATTCGTCCATTTTTAACGTCAGATAACTTTTATATGGTACAGACATATTCCTCCGAAATGATTTCCAGTGCTGCCTTGACAATTTTTTCTAATATTCCTCTTGCCGTCTAATTGTCATTGTCATTTAGGAATACTGTAACATGGCTTTGATACCGTGTTTCACAGTGACGAACTTGTAAAATTTACTACGTACAAATTAGTTAAATGGCCCACACGTCTCCTGCCTCCTTGTTTAACATTATAGATGATCTTTTTTCCAACCGCTCATGACAATCCACTTGATCCCTGACTTTAACAGGAATAATACTTATCGCCAAATGGTTTTGTGATGGGTGTAAGCCTTAACTCTAACTAGAGAGTTAAACTGACGATGAAGAGAAATATCGAAGTGCATGAAACATGACGTGTTTGGGTATAAATCACTCGGTTTCCTATTTTCACGACAGCGTCGGTACCGAATACCTCAAATGTGCCAATATTGTACGCACCTGCAAATCGGACTTCGTAAAATACAACTCAAGTAGGTCCTGAGTAATACTACAATTCGTAAAAATGTTAGTGAGACAGCCTTAATGGTGGACAAAAAGACATCATAGAAGCCAGTTGTTCGCCTTTGTACCATGAGACTCAGCCGCATTTCCACTGCAAAACTTGTTAATAAAACACAATGACACCATGTTTAAACAGAAAATAAGTGTTCACTGAACGAGACTTAAATTGATACATACGTCTTAACAGATCGCAGTTAGAAGAAGGAAAGGTGAAGAAGTAAATGACAAGTGACGTATGTCAGACAAAAGAAGGATATTGTTTTACAACGATAACATTTTCTAAACTGATTACTCAAGAATTTTCGCATTATGACTACATGTCTCATACACCACTGTTTGTCTTCATCACAAATAACACATCTATAGTCAGACTATTATATCTGCTCTAAAATAAAATAGTTCTATTAAAACAATAAGAAAACGAAAAAATTACTAATAAGTCGTTATGTCGTCAATATTTGTAAGAAAATTGTTCAAGTTCTCGAGTAATAACAACAAATCAAACCGTTTATTGGTTGGTTTTAGTTTTCCTCTTTAATAGCTGAGGGATACTTAGCAATAGGAAGAATCAATGCTGATATTTTCCACTGCCACAGAAAACTTAGCGGTTGAGGCTGTCAAACCCCATTTTATACTTTTAAGAACCAAGATGGCTGCACACTGGGGAGTTACCGCCGCACAACAGTCGTTCCGTACGTTGTTTGTTAACTGATACTATATGGAAGTGATTGGCACAGATTATAGTGGAGCACATTCTGAATGTTCTGCTGGTGTGGCAAACGCAGCGAGATCCGTGGAAGTACCATACTTCTACGGGTCTCACTCCATCTGCACCACCAGCAGCCACAATGACGGTGTAAGCCTGAAGATAGCTCGAGGATAGGCCGAAACCGGTCGACAACAAAAGAAAAGTCTGAAAACGCGATCGAGACTTTTTTAATGATTATCGTTTTTGGTCTGCTGCTTTCCTGTCGTACATTATTTACATTATTGTTACATTATTTACCTCAGAGTGTATTTACTGAAGCAACGTTCTTAAATCGATGACAGTACCAGGGAACCTCGTTCTTTAGGAAAACTTTGTTTTACATTTATTTTTGCTTTGAAATATCACACACTACAGCGATCTTGTGAAACATTTTTCAGAGTAAGAGGATAGGGAGAACTGTGGTCAAGATACTTAGAACAACTTAAACCTAACTAATCTAAGGACATAACACACATCCATGTCCGAGGCAGGATTCGAACTTGCGACCGTAGCTGTCGCGCGGTTCCGGACTGAAGCGCCTAGGACCGCTCGGCCACAGCGGCCAGCCTTCGCTCTTTTTGAGATTCTTCGTATATCTTGGTTTCAAGACACTGTAGTTTCCTTTCAGCTCTCTTCCTAGGTATTTGCTCCTTTGCCCTCACTGACAGAACTGCAATAACATCGGTAATCACATTTTTTTAAACTTTTTTCCCTGAACTTTAATTCTCTTTCCAAATTTCTGCTACATTGCCTTTACTGCTTGCCACTTGTAAAGACTGAATAACATTGGGGACAGCTATTCTCACTTTTGACCACTACTTCCCTTGCATGTATTTAGGCTCTTACAAAAACTTAAGTTTTAAAGAACTGATCGCTTTACATAAACTTGATTTGAATCATACTAAACAAATAGAAAATGGAATAAAACCAATGTTATTTTTTCTCCCTGAACATTAAGATTATTTAATTCATTTTTAAGTAATTTAGTTAGATTACATAGTTTCTCGAAGAGAAATGTTCTCAGAAACGGAGAACGCTAATAGTAGGCCTACTGCTGAATAATTCAAATAATGTTGGAAGAAGAAACGTTTTTGTGACTGGGGAGAAATCACAAGGAACTCCCTAAGGTTCAATTTTAGGTGCACTTCCGTCACTCTTACATGTACTTGACCTTCCACTTAAAATGCATCAAGCAGAATTGGTAGTTTCTGCAGACAATAGTACTGTTTCATAACAAATGCCATTAGAAAGAAAAGAACGAAAGAGACTTAACGATGTCTTTCAAAGAAATATTAAGTGGTTATCTGAGAATGGACTGTTCCTAGTCGCGTATGACAAACAGAGTCATGCCAACAACTGATTTATAACACGAGCAGGATTTAGTAAATAGCGTAGAATGATCCAAACTTGAATGATGCAAACTTGAAATGGAAGAAACATAGAACCGAGCAGCTCAGACTATTAAATTGAGCTACTTTTGCTCTTCGTATAATTGCTAGTCTTCGAGATAAACGAATACATCTTGTGATATATTCTGCATATTTCCACTTAATTATGTATTATGAAGTAATTTTCGGGAATAACATATCAGTTCGAAACAAAATACCCGTAAACTCACTCATTGAAACCTACAGCGTACTTCCCACTAACACAGAATCATGAAATTGACATTAAGCAAGGCTCCACAAAAAAAGTAAATGAAAAATCCGAAAATTTCTTAGTTTGCAATTGTATCACATGAATAAATTATTTGTCGCTTTTTATCCGACTGTCTGTCTGCCTCTGAGAAGACTTCTTGTTTTCAGGAACCGCCAGACGTTATCAAGTTGACATATGATATACTAAGGTCTGTTACAGTTCCTTTCCGGCATAAAACATATAAGCTCATAAGGTAATGCAATCAAAAGATACCACCATTTAGATCATATTTTGATACTCCTAAGCTCGTTCATAAACACTTACAGCGTACTTCCAGTTGACCTAGATTCATGATATTTGGTTGGTCGGATGATTTTTGGGAGGAGACCAAACAGTGAGGTCATCGGTCCCATCGTGTTAAGGAAGGATGGGAAAAGGAAGTCGGCCCACGTCAAAGGAACCATCACGGAATTCGCATGAAGTGATTTAGAAAAATCACAGGAAACCTAAATCAGAATGGCTGGACGCGGGTTTGAACCTTAGTCCTCCCGACTGCGAGCCCTTTGTGCTAACCACTGCGCCAGCCTCACTCGGGCATGATGTCTGGCAAGAAACGAAGTTTGACAGTAAGCATTAGGGAAAAGTTCCGGATATGGTTAAATTGAAACTACATCACACGAAAACGATATTTTGTGGTCATTTCTAATCCGGCAGTCTGCCTGTCCGCCTGTTAAGACGCCTTTTTCTTAGAAATGGGTGAAACGTAAAACTGATTTCGGCTAAAAAAGTCTATTTTCCCTTGGCTGTTTAAAAACTTTAAGATTCTATGAAAATGCTGTCAAGAGATACGTAAGGTTGTGACACATATTTTGATGTCTTACCAGTATTGATATTCATAGAAGGCAAAAATCGTCGAAATTCTCGATTCCCGGAATGGATGAGCAATCAACATACACTCTTGAGTTTATGTGGTAGACATAGGGAACGATTCCTGCTCACACTTACACGGAATTTTTCAAAAACTTAAAATACGAATTTCGTGCAACACAATCTACACATTACATTATACACACATAGACGAAAGTCACTTACGCTCGACAGATTCACTGATGACATAGTTTCAAGCCCCTTGAGCAAAGGGTCTAATCTATGTTGAAGAAGAATCCTTTCCTATCAGGCGTCTGAACCTATTGCTCTGTGTGACAGTTTTCTGTCAGTCAAGGTGCAATAACTACAAATTTTGAGCCTATTCAGCGGATCAGGTGACCTTTGACATTATTCTAATAGCAAAATGAAATGAGGCCTTAGACAAAAAGGTTTCCAAGTTTGGGTAATACAAAAATTGAACATGTGAAATAGAGTTTAGAAAAGCACACTGTGGTACCACTGGTGCTTCTGCATGGGTCATGGCTTGCTAACGATTCGAGTGACGCAAAATAACTTGGCACCCACACAGCAACTCGTTTGCACTCTCAGTGCTGGGAGACTTCATCTCTTTGTTTCCGAAGGGGTGGCAGCCATATATTGTTGTCATTTGTTGAGCTGTGCGCTTCATGTGTTTACAGCTGCTGCCTCAAATGTTAATGTACTAAGTTTCTTATTCGATACTCTAGCCAGACACTAATGACATGTGAGTTTCCTATTCGCTACTATAGCCAGAGACTAATGACATGGGTATTATTGATAGTACTGGCATCAGCTGCAAGACGTTAGTTTTGCAGACTTGTTAACCATAGCTTAGAGTGTCCGCTTGTGAGTAGGCTTCATCTGTTGAACTACAATTCCCCTACCTAGCGGTGGGCACAGACAGCGGAGGCCCCAAGCACTATCGTTGTACCCTCCCCTACCAAACCGTCTGCGCATCTCCTAATCAGAGTTTCTTTTTTTTCACTCTAACAGAGACTGCTAGCAGGAGAACACATCACAGCTCTTTCACACTACAACTGTACAACCCCTCCCCCTCATGCACGTAGTAAACACAAAAATTAAAAACAAAATTGAGGACTTGCATTTAATGGAGTGGTAAGGGGAGGGGATGAAAGGGGAGGAGTGGTGTAGACACAATTGTTACACCATATTACTCGTGCATATTAATGGAATTCACCGAAACGCGCTCAAGAAGACCACGATATTGGCCGAAACAATGTCACGCCAAATACAGAAAATGTAGATAGTTATTCACATAACACACATTAAAAGTAAAGAGTTTGTGGGAAAAATAGCTTAAGACTTAGCAAGACTAGTTGAACCACGCCTATACGTTCACGATGTACCATTACCTTCAGTAAAGGGCGGGAAGGGGGGGGGGGGGGGAGAGCTCTTTTATTCTTTAGACTCAGTGGCGTTCAATGCAAGCACACACTTGTTGGACTGGGGTTGAGATAAATGTGTAGAGTGCTACGATATCTTGTTAACTGTTTGTGGTATTTGAATTTGTTTCTGCGTGCACAGTTTGAAACACCTGTGCTTTTGATTGTTTATTTGGTTTCCTACTGTCAGTTGACTGTAACTGCCGTACTTTTCTTTTATTGAGAACCTACAACACCTCTGATGACTTTACGAGGCACATAACTTACGTGCATCAACATTCCTTATAGTCCAGAAATTATAGCCTTGAAATGAATCAACAGTCAAGAGCAATTTGCCCAAAGAAATATCTCTGTTCGCTTGTCCCGCATATCTCGTAGACCCATGCAGCGACAAACTTAAATCGTCATACACTAGATGCGTTAAAGTTAATCCAAAATTGCGAAATTGTGACTGCTGGTAAGGTAGTCCAAGGGTTATGGAAGATTACGCACTGGGTACATGAAATCAGTAACCACATTGTCAATTTCATATACATTGAAACAAACATAAACTAAATGGGGGCTACAGTAATCACTTGGCTGAATAAGAAAGGCACACAACATGTGACAATGGTTCACAAAAAAGCAATGTCCTTGAACTCATGATTATAATTAATAAATTTTAATGAAAAACACATCAAAAACTGCAATAAGAAAATATAAAGAACGAATAGAGGAGGAGAGGACGTCCATGTGGACCAGAATTTGTGTCGAAATACCGATTGGCCTTTAATATCTCAAGAATTAGCGAAAAGCAAGTAATCTAAATTATGAGACTATTCGCGTAGAATGTGGTTTCAGTTGTAACAGATAAAGCAAGTAATTGTAATGATCAAAAGTCTTTTGCGAAACCAGTTTAAGGAAAGGGAGGAACTCGTTATGCAGAGCAGCGCAGCTCATCAGGAGGAATCCCGCCTCTCTCGGAATGCGTCTTTTCACCAAAGATTACACCTACGTATTCGTGCAGCCTGAAGTCATCTTACAAACCTGACGATCTCGCATTTATTGCTGGTTCCAAAATAATTACCTGGTTCAACAATATTCATACCTAGAGCATATATTTGCCTCAGCAGGTACTTCGTCTGCAGAAGGATGAAAAACTAGATTCGTGTTTGAAGTTAGTGTGGCGAATATTTATTGCCATACACACAGGCAACACAGATAGCTTCCAACTTTCCACATCCATGAGTGTATAAAAGAATGTACCTGAAATTAAAACACTCACTTACTATGAAACACATCTTCTGTTAACAGGAACGTGTTAAATATGCAGAATATGTACATAGGCTTCCGTGACCGGTGTCAAACCCAGCATAATCCTTCTCAGTGTGCTGCCACATCGTATTAGAAAATACATAAAATAGTGAAACACACCGACATATCGATAGAGTTGTAGCGGAGTTCCACAGGACAGAGGTATATATTGTTTGCAGCTTACCTGTAGATTCATTTGGAGTAAATGAGTAGTAGTTCAATATAAATCCAAATTCAGACTAGGCGACAATAATAATAAAACAATTTATTAATAAACTTATGGAAGTCACATCGGGATATTAAGGGTGTAAAATATTCTGACGAGTAACAAGAAAACCGTAAGTAAACCATTACCATAATCCAGGAGGCTGTTACATGTTGTCCGAGATTCTTAAGAGAATTTTATGAAACAAAAATTACATTAGGGGCTCACCTAGATGACATATAGAGCACACAGATAGTTCGTTAAAAGAGTTTTGAGAGACACCAAGGTTTCTGTACAAATCGGTCAGTTTATTTCTCGAACAATGATTGTGTACCTCTTGCATGAGTTTTATTAGTAAATTCTCCATTTTAAGTTTTAATATAACATATTAGAAACAACACATTCATCTGTATGCTATCACTGTACAAGTTCCAGATAAAATTCTACAGCAAAAAACATTAGTTCTCGCCTTCGTTGCTCACTTACGTTTCCAATTTCAGCAGAACAGAAGCAGTGCTCTCAATGATGTATTATTTCGAAATCGTTGCTATTAAAACATTAAGTAGTTCACTATTGCTTACAAATATTCGTTGGTTACTACACAATACCTGTCCAAAAAGATTTTATAACCTCTTCCACTTAGAACTTTTCTTGGTATCAGATTCACTAAAAGGGATTTCTTTTTTGCGTTTCTAAACGATTAACACAATAAATATGATGAACTGAATAAGTATCTGCAAAGAAATGATTAGAATTTATTAAAATTAAAGTCTATTGTTTCTGGCCTCGTGTCAAAAGTAGCCTTGCACAGTCCAAATTTAAGTTACACGTCTATCATATTCCAAGTTTTTCTTTTATGGAAATAAATGGTGGGAGAATTCTCGCAGCAATTTAACATTAATTTAAAAGACATTCACGTACATTCTCAGAAAGTTATATTAATTACCGAGAAAATGTATTAGAACTTGTAAACTGACCATTTCATAGAAAAAGACGGCAGTTGTCACTCTTGAAACATCCAATGAACCGTTCAAATCTTGTACAATCGGCTAATACAAGAGGTCAAGTGCTGAGGATTAAAACTCAATTATGGGGATCATTTAAAGGTAAAGATAGGTAAAGAACCATACACGTACATGGAGGGGCCTAAAGTCACGGGATACCTCTTAATGTCGTATCGGACCACCTTTTGCCTAACGTAGTTCGGCAGTTCGATGTGGCGTGGACTCAACAAGTCGTTGGAAATCCCCTGTAGAAATATGAGCTATGCTGCCTCCTCTGCGGTCCATAATTGAAAAAAGTGTTTTCAGTACAGGTCTCTCTGCACGAACCGCCCTCTCGATTGAATGCCCAATGAATGTTCATGTCAGACGGGCTGGGTGGACAAACCATTCGTTAGAATTGTCCAAAATGTTCTTCAAACCAAATGAGATCAATTGCGGAGCACCGTTGTTTGAGAACATGGAGTCCATGATTGGCTACAAATGGTCTCCAAGTGACCGAACACAACCACTTCAAGTCAGTGCTCAGTTCAGCTGGATCAGAGGACTAGCTCATTCCGTGTACACACACCACTGTGGAGCCACTATTAAACCCTTCACTCTCCCTTTTGACAATATGGGCCAATGGTTTCATTTGGTCTGCTCCACACTCCACCCCAACCATCAGCTCTTATCAACTAAAAGATGGACTCACCTCAGCAGGCCACTGTTTTCCAGTGATCTAGGGTCCAACTGATATGGTCAAGAGTCAAGGAGAAGCGCTGCAGGGGATGTCGTGCTGTTAGCAAAGGCAGTCACGGCGGTTGTCTGGTGCCACAGCCCATTAACGCAACATTAGCCTCACTGGTCTAACGCATACGTTCGTCGTACGTCCCGCACTGATTTATGGTGTTATTTCCGCAATGTTGCTGGCCTGTTAGTACTGAAACCTTACGGAACAGCCGCTGCTCTCAGCCGTTAAATGCAGGCCACAATTCTTTCCAGGGTGGGAGGTAATGCCTAAAACTTGGCATTCTCTTGACGCCGTGGATTGTGGAATATTTAATTTCCTAACAATTTCCGAAATGAAATGTCCCATCGTCTAACTCCAACTGCTGTTCAAAGACTGTTAACTACCGTCGTGTGGCCATAATCTCGTCGGAAAACTTTTCACATGAAACGCCTGAGTGAGGATAACAGCTCCGCGAATGCATAGCCTTTATATACCTTGAGAACGCGGTACTTCCGCCAACTGTACATGTGCGTATCACTATCCCATTATTTTTGTCACCTCAGTGTAAGATGCACTGTTTTTGTATAAACACAGGAGTAAATAGGAACAAAATAACAGTGAACATTTTTCTGAATTTTTATTTTATGGTTTTTGCTATTTTACAAAGGTGGTACTTCTGAGCACCTCTGGTGGTAGTGCATACTGTGGCTAACAAAACAAAGTGCATTGGAATGCACAAAGGCTAAAAATTACTGTATATTAAGAAGGTAATTATACAGAGTTACTAAATGGAATTCAGAAGAATAACCATGGAAAAACTTTTTTGCCGAAAATATCTTATTCTTACGTTTTTTGGGGTGGGAAAGCCAAATTTAGTACTTAAAAACTGTATTACCTACCATTTCTTCACATTTTACAGTAAAATTTATTAAATTAAGCAATATTTTAAAGAATTTAACAGCTTTTATATAGTTAAAATTATTTAAAAAGGAGGTGTAATGAATGTAGATGACGTTGGTATCACTTCTGTGAAACATTTGCTGGCAAAAAAGGTTGATTATCAACCTAACATCACTTTCCTATTTCCTGTATATGTGCTTAGTACAATGTCTAATTGTGGTTGTAAAAACTGCTGACAGTTTTTGTTACATTTGTGGGGAATTTTGCGATTAAAAAACACCAAAGAAACATTAGCGACTTTGAGAAAAAGATTTATTTTAAGATCTGAGAAAATGGTCCAAAAAGGATAAAAAAAAGCCTTTAGATTTGCTGTTCCTAAGATATGGAGGGAGCCAAGGAATCATTCCGATGACTGCTACTTTTGCAGTGTTGATATTACTGGTCATAATTCGAAAAACAAGAAGGTAATAAGCTCCCCTAACCTTCTGTACAACACCCGACCAGTAGGGCATGCTGTAGATTTGCCGGTTTCTAAACCACCAGATGATTTAATTTCTATTCCAACAGAAGTATTTTCTGATCTACAACGTGATTTAGATGAACCAGATGATGATAAATTCCACTGTAATGCAGAAAGTCTAGAGCCCAAATCGTTTACTCAGACTGATCTTAACGATTTGGTTTAGGAATCTGCGCTTAACAAAAAAAATTTGAATTATTAGGCTCTAGATTAAAAGAAAAGAACTTATTGTCGGCTGGAGCCAGCATATTCATGTATAGAAAGAGAGATGAGCAATTTCCCAAGTGTTTTCAACAAAAAGGAGATTTAGTGTACTGCTCAGACATTCCCGGTCTGATGAATGAGTTTGGTATTGAATACAAAAAGGAAGGCTGGAGGTTGTTTATTCACTCATCCAAAACTAGTTTAAAGGCCGTTTTATTACACATTGGTAACATGTATGCATCTATACCTGTTGGACATTCTGTACATATGAAAGAAAGCTATGAAAACCAGTAATAGTGCTAAATAAAATAGGCTATTCTGCTCATGGTTGGATCATATGTGGCTATCTAAAAGTAACATGCATGTTCCTTGGTCAGCAAGATGGCATTACCAAATTTCCATGTTTCTTGTGGGAATGGGACAGTAGGGCTAGGGATCAACATTATTGCAGAAAGAACTTGGCTGTGAGGGAATCTTTAAAACCTGGTGAGAAAACGTTCTGCGCAAAAACCTTGCAGATCCAAAAAAAGTACTCCTATCACCTCTACATATAAAGCTAGGCCTAATGAAACAGTTTGTAAATGCTTTGCCTAAAGATGGAGCATGGTTTAAGTATCTCTGCCAAAAGTTTCCACACCTTTCAGAAACTAAACTAAAAGAAGCTTTGTCGGACCTCACATTAGAAAATTGATGTTTGATATTAACTCTGAATTCACAATGACATTGAGTGAGAAAGAAGCATGTGTATTATTGAAGCACGTCACTACAAAGTTCTTAGGTCATGAAAAAGAACCTGAATGTGTTTCTATTATAACTACGATGTTAAAGAAGTTTACAACTTTGGGATATTTAATGAGCCTAAAAGTTCTTTTTTTGAACAGTCACCTTGATTACTTCCCAGACAATATGGGAGATGTTAGTGAAGAGCAAGGAGAGTGTTTTCACCAGGCCATTAAAGTGAAGGAAAAACGCTACCAAGGCTGTTGAAACACCAGCATGATGGGGAATTACTGTTGACCACTTCACTGGGATGTTCTGCAAGCGACTCATCGTAAAAAAATAAAAAAAAAACTACACAAGAAGCTTCAAAGAAAAAAGAGAAAGAAAATACAAACCAATTCCAGCTGACAAGTGAATCTCAATCAACCCATATAATTATTTTTAATCAGCTTACTGTAAATACAAAGCACGCGTATGTTGTAACAAAGCATTTCATTAATTTCCCTGTTTACCATACTGCATAGGATTTTTGTACTGTATAATGAAAAGATTATTGCTCGAAAACTATGGTGATACAGAAAACTAAGGCTAGATTTGGTTTCAGCTCTTAAAAATCAATAAAGACCAACTATCAAAGTAAAAGAAGTTTTTTTTTTTAATTTCGTTGCCGTGTGTAATTTTTCTTTCCAGTGCAGCAGAGCAATACTCCACAAAAGGGACATGTTGAATGTCTCTAGATTGAATTTCTGCTCTTCCCCCATTCGCTACAAAAGTGATAAAGTGAACACCATTATTAGATATTAGTATATGATTTGAGACTGAGTATTCAAATTTCTTCCTTTTGTTTTATATAGTGCATTCTGCCAGAACTTGCCTTACAACTCTTGGGCTGACGTGCTTTGCGTTTGTCTGAACTATCAAGCCATTAATTTTTCTCCTAAGCCCAATCAGTGGAATCATTCCGTGCAGTTCACAGAACAACAAGAGATTTTACAAATTCTGTTTCTCCCATGCATAGGGCAGGCACTGCCATCACTTCTTGGATGTCCTTCCCAGCCTACAAGAAGATTTAGGTCTGTCAGGATGGGCCACAATTCCACTGTAACAACTGTTGTCCTTTACTACAGATACGGACTGAACATTTATTTTCGTCCCACCCTTTTGTTTTCAGGACAAAGTGTACTTCTGTTTCATTTTAATTGGAAGCCAGATACTTCGTTTTGTTGTCTTTCCACAAAAATACTCCTATTGTGGATGACGGCATCCTATAATGAAAGTCACTTCATTTCCGTGGAGAGTGAAACGCCTGATAGGAAGTCTTCATGCTGATTCTCATTGTGCCAAAAACCAAAGTTATCTGGACTTTTGGCCTTCCAAGCAGAGCAATGTTTTCGCCCCAAATCGTCTCTGATAAACGAAAAACTACCCTTTCTCCTACCGCACAATTTTCCCTTTCCAGACATTCGCTCCTCCCTTCCTAAACATCAAAGAATGTAGTCTTTATGATCTACAATACACCGATGTTTGTAACTAGCTATTACTAGCTTCATTGGGTTCTATTACTTCATCACTAAAAGTGGTATTTATCTGTAAAAAAAAAAAGGGAATACGAAAATGGTAATCGTGCCAACACTGAAAGGAGTCTGATCATTATGCATGAAGATCAACAGAGCTGGTAAAATATAACGCAAAACATCAAAGAAAAAATGAGCTACGCTTGCCTAGCAGTATATGAAATGTGCACATGTGGCCAAACAGTGCACGTCAAAGTTTTCTGTTTATTTAATAAATGAAAATAGATGTACGAGAAAAAACAGTAATTAAGGTACATCACACCAATACTGGTAAACACGAAAATTACAAATAATATAATTTTCACAACGAAAATGCTCTGTCCAAAGACACTCTTCAGCTGTCAACCAAGATTATACAGACATACTTTTCACACAGCAAACAAGATCTAGAATGCGTTGAAGTGTTGCCAGCTCAAGTAAAGCATGTGCTTCATCAGCCAAGTATGAGAGGTGTATGTGTGTACTGGGAATAAATAAGGATCGAAAGAGACGGTACTTAGTAGTACCAACAGACAACAATGGATCAATGAATGATGTTTCTGATGAGCAGAAATTAGGGCAAATATTCTAAAAACAGAAAAAAGACATTGAAAATCAACTAATCGATAACTCACATATCAGGAAAAAACAAAATTCAAATACTACAATGTGTCACTGTTTTCATAGAAGAGTGTCTAATCTTACACAACTCAGACTTGGTGAAGACGAACGTCTCTGTTAGAAATGGGTTTACACAGTAATACCACGCCACAAGAAAATGTCAATAATAGAAATCATAGGAGAAATAAAACCACTTACTGAAATAGTAAAAATGACGTCAGCTCTCAGTTACGTCTGTTAAAGTTAGTAAAACTTCATGTCTACAAGAGAACATATCACTACAAAAATTTAGGATGTTCATGTTTGGAAAAATCTCAGTGCTAACCTGAAAAACTAAAAGAGTATAGTCACTAAAGCCCGTAAGGGCAATGCTGCTGTTATGATATATGCCGATGATTACATTAGCAAAACTGAAAACTTTTTTTTGCAGGAAAGGATATTACTGAGGTAAATAAAGGCCCAAATAAAATAAAAATCCAAGTAGACTTGCGTAAAAAATTGAGAAATATACATTGTTACTTACAGAGAGAGAAGAAGAAGGTTCTAAAATTATGGACTCCAGTATCCCTGAGCTTCTGTCTCATATAGAAATTTATAAGATTGACAACCCAATTCACCCTATTCTTCACAAGAGGCACGCCCTTGGTAAAACTTAATAAAATGATCAAGGTAAAATTGAAAGGAGCATACACATTTCACCAAACCTATGGGGTTAACAGCCATTAACCGGCTAACGCCATTAAAGAGATAATCATTCCTAATGGTACAGTTATGGTATCACTCAGTATAACTAACTTTTACAACAACGTCCTCAATTAATGAAGCTATCGAGATTATAAAACTTAATCTAATGGCTCACAAGTAAATTAGCAGTAGAAATCACGGAGCTTGTTGAAAATTTTTAACTTGTCGTGCCCTATAACTTCTTTGCTTTTAATAGTAGACTATATTACCAAAAACTAGGCCTTGCAAACGGGAAATTGTTAACTGAGACGCTAGCTGAAATTTTTTAATAAATTCTGACTGTATGTCATTACTATAAACGTTATGTATAAGACATGTTATTGATGCTGAAAGGTAGTGCAAATGACATCGAAGTCTTCGCATATTGGTTTTTTTCTATGATCCCAGAAATGTCTTTACCATCGAAAAAGAGAAAAATAAGTACTATTTAGACATAACGAGAACTGAATCTAACCATCAACATACGGTAAACATTTATAGAAAACCTATATGCACCTGTAACTTCACTCACCAAATGTTGTCACGCAGCATAATATAAAAGATGCCAAGTACTGTGAGCCAGTGTAATATGAAAGATGCCAAGTGCTGTCACAAAGTCTGATATAAAAGTCTTTCTTATTTCGAAGATTTACTGACTCACTCGCTTCCCATCCAAGAAATATTAAAACAAATAACTGTTGCAAATGTGCACACAGAGAGGTTTGTCTTGCGACAGTACAATCAGACAAAGAAAAAAGAACAAACTCTCAAGAGCACAGAGCCAACGGAAAGTAACAAAAAATTTGTCCAGATGATATTTTATGGAGCTATTTCTCAACGACTAGGTAAGCTACTGAAGAACACAAGAATCAGAAGCGGCTCTCAAATAGATAATAGTCTGAAACTGCCACTTAGACACAAGATAGGTGGCAAACGTGGTAGCTTTTCAAATTCGTGTGTCTATTAAATACACTGCAGTGATTGTGAGAAATTTTATATTGGACAGCCAGGTAGAAATTTTAAAATTAGGTTTAGGGAACATACGCATCTGCAGAACAAAACTGCATTTTGGACAACACCTGAAATGAACACAGGCTTAATGTACCCAACATAGATTACAGCTTGAAAGTCGTACATACTGCATCAAAAGGCCGCCTATCGAATCTTTTGAAGGAAATAGCGATCTGTGGGAATAAGCATAATCACCCCTTAGAAGTTCTGAACGAACATAACGAATTTACACCGAACGTCTGTTTTTCATTGTATGGTAGGTTGTTTTAGCTCTTGCGTGTCCTGATGTTCTGACTGTCCAATTGTTTCCTTCCCTAGCCCTGGCCCTGAATTGCACATATTTTTCTGGCTCCGTTTTCGCGATCCCCTTGTGCCTGCAGTTCTTTTTTTCGTGTTTTAAGATGCTGCTTTCATTTAAATTCATTGTGTACTATATGCGTCGTAGACACCTATTTGAGAAGTAGTATCTATGATTGTAACTAGCAGTTTACTATGGACTCATGTTTTAGTTCTAGTCCTTTTTCAGTTACATTTTAAGTTAAAGTATTGTAGTTCATATAGAATGTTCAACATCATACCTCTGGCTTTTTGACACGCAACTGTAGAGCAATGGTTTCCAGCCTGGGGGTAATTACTCCCTGAAATGAAATTTTCTGAAGGGTAGAAACTGAAGGATTTGATTCCGTTTCTGTCACGAAGCTAAACTATATTTAAAAGCTTATTACTATTATCAGAGTTTCGTAAAACTCTAATACTGATTATAACAGTTATCAACAATTAATTTTCCTCAATTAGCAGCAATAATGCGGTGGAGTTTCCAGTTTCCTTGCATAGTCCATCCACTCCACACGTATGTTGTGCTTTATCCCGTACATCGCTGATGATAAAAGTGAGACATATACGTAACAAGTGGTAAATATCTTTAAAAAATAGTCTCTACAAGCAGTAGATACTAATTGCAGTAGACCAGAAATTACTTCATTACTCGCTTCGAGACAGATAAAGGAATGTAATTGACAGCAGGACACAACAATAACTAGAAACGCGATAGTATAGTGCTGTATACAGTGTTATTAATATTACTATTATTATTAATATACTGGTTAGACACAAAGCATTAACAGCTTCAAATCGTCCAATTTCTGCCAGTTCAGATATAAGGAGTGTAGCAGTCAAGTTATTTACAAACAGTAAGTATAGTGTACACATCTGAACCTGTTTTACCTTAAATGAGGTTGCAGTGTGCAGGTCAACCAAGTGCCGTAATGGAAAAGAATAATGCAGGGTAAGTATGTTTTCCAACAAGTGTTTACCCACACTGTGATAATTAACTTTCTTATTTAAATAGGAGTAGTGGACATCATTTGCGATGCACCACAAATACCTCCACTATTCATTCTAACAGACACACACACACACACACACACACACACACAAGCACACAAACTAAACACAACGCATCTTTCTTCATCTTCAAAAAATAAAAGAGTACGAAGAAAAGTCTTTCATTCCACAGTTTAGTTAAGTGCTTAATAATGTGAGGCAGGAATGCCTCAGACGGCAAAGGGTGGGGGTGGGGTGGGGGAGGGGTGCAGAGGTACTGGCTAATGTCTGGTTGTTCCTCTCCCGGATAGTGGTCTAAGAATGTTTGGAAATCACTGCTGTAGAGAGTGATTCTGGTCAGTGAAACCTAAGGGACAAGACTACACAGCTGTTTGCACTGCACCTTGATGTTAGTGTGCTAACGATGAACATACATTACGGGTCTTGAGAGTTTATTACAGTTTTATTATGTTTGTATACCGCATAAAGATGCCAATAAAGGCCAAAGAATCTTTTATGTGTGTCTTTCGTTAACTTCAAGGAGTTGTTAGTTGCTGCTCAGACAGCTGCTACTTATAATGCTGCTAATCAGAATGCTTGTATTCATAAATACGCACATTCTTTTTAAGACCTACTTCAGGACGATCATTACTATCGAAACCGGTCACTGAATAAAACAATTACTTGCGATCATAGACTCTTTCGGTTTTCATATATTGTCAAACTTTGGATCTCCGTTACCTTCTGTGTGACCAAATCACCTCTCATCAATTCGCTCCAGTTTATAGTATGCCGAGTCACAATTGTCCACTTGTCTCTGACGAACTGAACTAGATAAGGAAAGTAACATCAAAATTAAACCATTCCATCAATAGAGTTCATATAGTAATCAGCAAAAATTTATTAAAAGTGAAGGTGTAACATTTAGTGAACCTCCGGAGTCAGTATGTGCGACATATTACTAACATCTTAATCTGTTTATATTTGTTAAATGTTTTGACTTGTACATCTAACACTCTAAAAAATTAAATGGAACATCACAGGACTAGAAAAATGAATTAATCTCATGTAGGTACTTGTTGTATGTGACAAAATAATAATGCGTTTTTCTAGCTCACCCACACCACAGCTATGAATTAGTTTCTTCAAACATCCATCTAGGTGGCCAATATTTTCCAGGATCAGATGCTGTTATCATAACTGTAAGATAGTGACTTTTGCCAGTTTTGTTATAGTAGCAAAAAATTCAAATGGCTCTGAGGACCATGGGACTTAACTTCTGAGGAAATCAGTCCCCTAGAACTTAGAACTACTTAAATCTAACTAAGGACATGACACACATCCATGCCCGAGGCAGGATTCGAATCTGCGGCCGTAGCGGTCGCGCGGCTCCAGACTGTAGCGCCTAGAACAGCTCGGCCACTCCGGCGAGCTGTTACAGCAGCATTATACAATCACTTCTAAAACCGTCCAAGTTTAGTTTTCATTGCGTTGTCAGCCTATAACTTCTTAAACTTCCTATAAGTGTTCATACAAGGTTGTGAACACGGTTTATACCCTGAAATACATACCCAGACGCTGAATCTGACACATTAATAACACAGTCTGATTTCGAAAACTAAGTTCAGACATGACGAAGCTGAAGTAAAGTGCAAAGAAAGAAGGGAGGGGGTTATTCGGAACACCCCGGCAGGGTTTGGGAATTTTCTCCGCCCAGGGACTGGGTGTTGTGCTGTCCTCGTCATCATCCTGTCATACTCTAAGACTGACGGTCGCTGAAGTGGCGTCAAATTGAAAGACCGGTATCCAACGAACGGTCTGCCCGATGGGGGGTCCTATCCATACGATGAAATAAATATTCGGAACATTGTTTATCTCATACGAGATAGCCTCATAGCACAACAAATTTTAAGCCTTATAGGCTCGATTTGTGTGTGTGAGATCTGTTGGTCATCTGTTGCCTATACTACGCAGTAACCTGAAAATAGAGAGCTTATGTAGCAAAACCAATAATTTGCCATGATGTTCGTATCCATCTCCGCATAAACTGGAGATGCCTTATGTCGATTTATGCAAAATTTGCGGGAGATAAATGCGAGTACTGCAGGTACGCACACTGCGCATCTCCGGTGCACGTTGCGGAACAGATTCATGGGGCACATTTTGTAGGAGACAACTCTTAAACATTCAAACATAGAGCTAATGTACACGTGCTAAATTTGCAAACAAGAGAAAAGTATAAGAAATGAAATGAAACGTTGTGTGGCTAGGGCCTCCCGTCGGGTAGACCAGTCGCCTGGTGCAAGTCTTTTGAGGCGACGCCACTTCGGAGACTTGCGCGTCGATGGGGATGATATGAGAATGATGAAGACAACAAAACACCAAGTCTCTGTGTGGAAAAATATGCGAGATATCCGGGAATCGAACCCAGGCCACTTAGCATAGCATTTATTGCACTGACAACTGTTTTTTTTTCTTTTGCAAAGAAGCTACTTTTTTTTTTCCTTTTTTAAATGTTTGATGATGTTTATGTAGTGTTTAGACCTCTTCCACTTCCGGCGTTGGTTCCTATCACCCATACTAACACTAAAATCCATCTAACCTAAAAACAAACGAAAGATAGTGCCACCGCCTCTTTCATCCTATAGCTAACTAAGACGATCGCGCGCCACGGACTTAGGCTCCGCCCACGAACAAAAATTCAATATGCCTCTGATTATTTTGTTAAAAAAAGAAAATGATAAAGGTAGTGGTTCAATAATTTATTATCTTTTATTTGTTGTTCATTTTGTTCTTATGTTTTTATTTGTAATTCTTTTTTGTTCTATCCTTTTTTTATCTTTTTTCGTGGGTGCCCATAGCTGGCAGACGGCTGGATGTCCAGGTCGACTTCTCGTTAAGAGAGGGTGAAACACCTGTAATTACCGTTGATGTCGCTCATCAGTCCATCATGTGCAATATCTCAGTCTCGTTTCACACCCGGTACACCCCAGTGTTCTGGAGCGCGCGTAAGCAACGACCCCAAGTAATTCGCAAAGAGCGTACCATACGACGCTTTGCTCCATAAATTCGTGAAGTTGCTCGTTAAACAATGTCAGAAATCCAACAACCCTGCAACGCTCTGATTAAAAGAGTATGACAATGCCATATTCTTAACCCACACCGTAGCGTTATGACGAGTAGCAGGGCAGTAAGTGACGCCAGAATGGATCAGTTCGGTGGGCTCTGCGGACTGAGGCGTCCGTCGCAGCTACAATGACAAGGTGCGGCTTGTGAGGAGCCAGCTGTCGGTAGCGAAACAGTGCGTCTCGAGGTCGACAGCGGCGCATCTGGGGCAGAGACAATCATCAGGAAGATGTATCACATCATGTGAAACGCTGTCGCGTGGGGAACTTTTCAGTCGTTATCACATACCACCCCCCAAGAACCATGGACCGTGCCGTTGGTGGGGAGGCTTGCGTGCCTCAGCGATACAGATGGCCGTACCGTAGGTGCAACCACAAGGGAGGGGTATCTGTTGAGAGGCCAGACAAACATGTGGTTCCTGAAGAGGGGCAGCAGCCTTTTCAGTAGTTGCAGGGGCAACAGTCTGGATGATTGACTGATCTGGCCTTGCAACATTAACCAAAACGGCCTTGCTGTGCTGGTACTGAGAACGGGTGAAAGCAAGGGGAAACTACAGCCGTAATTTTTCCTGAGGACATGCAGCTTTACTGTATGATTAAATGATGATGGCGTCCTCTTGGGTAAAATATTCCGGAGGTAAAATAGTCCCCCATTTGTATATCCGGGCGGGGACTACTCAGGAGGACGTCGTTATAAGGAGAAAGAAAACTGGCGTTCTACGGATCGTAGCGTGGAATGTCAGATCCCTTAATCGGGCAGGTAGGTTAGAAAATTTAAAAAGGGAAATGGATAGTTTAAAGTTAGATATAGTGGGAACTAGTGAAGTTCGATAGCAGGAGGAACAAGACTTTTGGTCAGGTGAATACAGGGTTATAAACACAAAACCAAATAGGGGTAATGCAGGAGTAAGTTTAATAATGAATAAAAAAATAGGAGTGCGGGTAAGCTACTACAAACAGCATAGTGAACGCATTATTGTGGCCAAGATAGACACAAAGCCCATGCCTACTACAGTAGTACAAGTTTATACGCCAACTAGCTCTGCAGATGATGAAGAAATTGATGAAATGTATGATGAGATAAAAGAAATTATTCAGGTAGTGAAGGGAGACGAAAATTTAATAGTCATGGGTGACTGGAATTCGTCAGTAGGAAAAGGGAGAGAAGGAAACATAGTAGGTGATGATGGATTGGGGCTAAGAAATGAAAGAGGAAGCCGTCTGGTAGAGTTTTGCACATAGCATAACTTAATCATAGCTAACGCTTGGTTCAAGAATCATAAAAGAAGGTTGTATACATGAAAGAATCCTGGAGATAATAAAAGGTATCAGATAGATTATATAATGGTAAGACAGAGATTTAGGAATCAGGTTTTAAATTGTAGGACATTTCCAGGGGTAGATGTGGACTCTGACCACAATCTATTCGTTATGACCTGTAGGTTAAAACTGAAGAAACTGCAAAAAGGTGGGAATTTAAGGACATGGGATCCGGATAAGCTGAAAGAACCAGAGGTTGTACTGAGTTTCAAGGAGAGCGTAAGGGAACAATTGACATGAATGGGGGAAAGAAACACAGTAGAAGAAGAATGGGTAGCTCTGAGGGATGAAATAGTGAAGGCAGCTGAGGATAAAGTAGGTAAAAAGACGAGGGGTGCTAGAAATCCTTGGGTAACAGAAGAAATATTGAATTTAATTGATGAAAGGAGAAAATATAAAAATGCAGTAAATGAAGCTGGCGAAAAGGAATACAAACGCCTCAAAAATGAGATCGACAGGAAGTGCAAAATGGCTAAGCAGGGATGGCTAGAGGACAAATGTAAGGATGTAGAGGCTTATCTCACTAGGGGTAAGACAGATACTGCCTACAGGAAAATTAAAGAGACCTTTGGAGAGAAGAGAACCACGTGTATGAATATCAAGAGCTCAGATGGCAACCCAGTTCTAAGCAAATAAGGGAAAGCAGAAAGGTGGAAGGAGTCTATAGAAGGTTTGTACAAGGGCGATGTACTTGAGGACAATATTATGGAAATGGAAGAGGATGTAGATGAAGACGAAATGGGAGATACGATACTGCGTCAAGAGTTTGACACAGCACTGAAAGACCTGAGTCGAAACAAGGCGCCCGGAGTAGACAACATTCCTTTAGAACTACTGACGGCCTTGGGAGAGCCAGTCATGTCAAAACTCTACCAGCTGGTGAGCAAGATGTATGAGAAAGGCGAAATACCCTCAGACTTCAAGAAGAATATAATAATTCCAATCCCAAAGAAAGCACGTGCTGACTGATGTGAAAATTACCGAACTATCAGTTTAATAAGTCACAGCTGCAAAATACTAACGCTAATTCCTTACAGACGAATGGAAAAACTGGTAGATACGGACCTCGGGGAGGATCAATTTGGATTCCGTAGAAATGTTGGAACACGTGAGGCAATACTGACCTTACGACTTATCTTAGAAGAAAGATTAAAAAAAGGCAAACCTACGTTTCTAGCATTTGTAGACTTAGAGAAAGCTTTTGACAATGTTGACTGGAATACTCTCTTTCAAATTCTGAAAGTGGCAGGGGTAAAATACAGGCAGCGAAAGGCTATTTACAATTTGTACGGAAACGAGATGGCAGTTATTAGAGTCGAGGGGCATGAAAGGGAAGCAGTGGTTGGGGAATGAGTGAGACAGGGTTGTAGTCTCTCCCCGATGTTATTCAATCTGTATATTGAGCAAGCAGTAAAGGAAACAAAAGAAAAATTTGGAGTAGGTATTAAAATTCATGGAGACGAAGTAAAAACTTCGAGGTTCGCCGATGACATTGTAATTCTGTCAGAGACAGCAGAGGACTTGGAAGAGCAGTTGAACGGAATGGATAGTGTCTTGAAAGGAGGATGTAAGATGAACATCAACAAAAGCAAAACGAGGATAAAGGAATGTAGTCAAATTAAATCGGGTGATGCTGAGGGAATTAGATTGGGAAATGAGACACTTAAAGTAGTAAAGGAGTTTTGCTATTTGGGGAGCAACATAACTGATGATGGTCGAAGTAGAAGAGAAATTTGTTAACATCGAATATAGATTTATGTATCAGGAAAGCGTTTCTGAAAGTATTTGTTTGGAGTGTTGCCATGTATGGAAGTGAAACATGGACGATAACTAGTTTGGACAAGAAGAGAATAGAAGCTTTCGAAATGTGGTGCTACAGAAGAATGCTGAAGATAAGGTGGATAGATCACGTAACTAATGAGGAGGTATTGAATAGGATTGGGGAGAAGAGAAGTTTGTGGCACAACTTGACGAGAAGAAGGGATCGGGTAGTAGGCCATATTTTGAGGCATCAAGGGATCACAAATTTAGCATTGGAGGGCAGTGTGGAGGGTAAAAATCGTAGAGGGAGACCAAGAGATGAATACACTAAGCAGATTCAGAAGGATGTAGATTGCAGTAGGTACTGGGAGATGAAGAAGCTTGCACAGGATAAAGTAGCATGGAGAGCTGCATCAGGCCAGTCCCGGGACTGAAGACAATAACAACAATAACATTATCACATACCACAGCGCCCTGACAGTGGTGGGAAAGAAAGGCGAGTGTATGATACTTTTCACTCCCCTCAAGCCAAATGCCGGATGTCGGCGTTCAACCACATTAGCAGGCAGCGTACGTTGAAATTAGCGGCAGAAGTGCTTGGTTCTAGGTTCCCGCGTGGCAGACAAGACATCCAACAGATGACTCACGTCAACCAGATAGGTGCGAGTGTAACACAGTGCTATCGTTATATGTCCCACAGGAATCGGCGGACGGACTGATTGAGGCACCAACTCCTTAATCAGTGTATGAGGTAGGGTGTCCTTGTCAGAAATACGTAGGTGATGTATCGTCCGCAGGAAGAGAGCGCGCGCCCTGTTGTGCACGTTTATCATTCCAGTGCGGCCTGCATGTGCGGCCAACGTTAGCGTCCCGAAACGGTTCTTGAACACCATACCCTCGCTGACGAAATGACCGAAGGCCGCATGGAACTTGGTAGCTACCGTAGCGGCCATCGGGAAAACGTGTGTGTAATGATTAAGTTTCGGACCGAGGTAGGCGTTGACAAAATGTACCAGCATGATCAAGTCCAGTGTTCGAAAGTTATGGAGACGAACTGGCGTGCGGATCACATTAATTAGCCTGCAAGAAGAATCTGATGCTGTATGTTGCACGTTCCCGTGGAAGGTCACTCCTAAACTTGATTACCACTGAGCTATCGAGGTGGATGGGAAAAGTATAAGATAATGAACACACGAGTGCAGATGGATTGAAAATCTAGTATAATACATAAAAAAATCTGATATACATACTGAGTGAGCCAGCCGAAGTGGCCGTCCGGTTCTAGGCGCTGCAGTCTGGAACGGCGCAGGTTCGAATCCTGCTTCAGGCGTGGTTGTGTGTGATGTCCTTAGGTTAGTTAGGTTTCAGTAGTTCTAAGTTCCAGGGGACTAATGACCTCAGAAATGGAGTCCCATAGTGCTCAGAGCCATTTGAAGCATTTGAACCACACTGAGTAAACCGTTACGTTTACGGGCATACACAATAAGGACATCTGTAATCCCTTCTGAACATCACTCCATCAAATTACATAAAATTAATTTCACAAACTGTTTATAAAAACTGTTGCATTTAAGAGAATCGGTAAGGCACTTTAATTTATAGCTTGGTTCAGAGATGAATGTCGACTACCACATGTTCCGAAGCAAATTGAAAACGAGAACAAAGGCACTATACTGAGCACACATCTTAAACACACTCGTGGTTTCTGATCATTTAAATGCAGCAGCAATCTTCATATCAGCCTGTAATCTCACCATTCTGTAGAAAGTTTTTGGTTAAATGTGACTGCAGAAAATACACAAGACCAAAACTGGTTCAAATTGCTCTGAGCACCATGGGACTGAACTTCTGAGGTCATCAGTCCCCTAGAACTTAGAACTACTTAAACCTAAGGACATCACACACATCCACGCCCGAGGCAGGATTCGAACCTGCGACCGTAGCGGTCGTGCGGTTCCAGATTGTAGCGCCTAGAACCGCTCGGTCAAAAGGGCCGGCACACAAGACCAGAGACTAAGCTATGAGTATATTAGTTTCGGTGTGTTGCGCAGGACGCAAGAAGAAACTAGAATATCTGTGTATTTCAAACTGCATGAGGCGACCAAAAGAACTACGTGGGCTAGGTTTTTGATTGGCCGTTATTGGTCAAAGCTCTAGCCTTGTTTCAGTCCGATAAAGAAGCATCTCTCCCTTGGACAAAGACGGCTCATGAATGTTTCTCTGTAAGTCTACATGTGATTTATGCACCGTTCAGGCGTGAGATGTATGAAAGGGGCTCACGGCAACGTGACCATCTTTCACTGTTACGTGGATGCCTTGTGTTTTATTTCTGTAATTGACATTAATGTTCTGCGTTCTGAAAAGTTTTCCGTGGTTTAATGCGCAGAAAGAGTTTCTGTAAGTACATCTCTAACAGATGAGAACTGGTAAGAAGACGTGTACTGGTAAGTTCCCACAGCATTTCAACTCCTAAAGAGAAATAACCTTTCCCGGAAATACTGGGTAACTTAAGAAAAGGCGGAAGGCGTAATTAAGTGAACTATACTCATGACGAATGAAGTATTTACTAAGCTTTCCGACAAATTTTTTAACTCCTAATTTTTTTAAGTGGTTCATAGTTAAGTGGTACATAGTTAGCTGAATTCAAATCTTTAACAAGTGCTATTAATTTGACTTTCAGAAAGAACATTTACTGTACCTTTTTAGTTATTTTTAAAGTCAGTTTAAACTCTAGGATCCACAATTTTTGGAGAAAGCCTTTCTGATTAAAAAAATGTTCAAATGTGTGTCAAATCGCATGGGACTTAATTGCTAAGGTCATCAGTCGCTAAGCTTACACACTACGGAACCTAAAGTATCCTCATGACAAACACACACACCCATGCCCGAGGGAGGACTCGAACCTCCGCCGGGACCAACCGCACAGTCCATGACTGCAGAGCCTCAGACTGATCGGGTAATCGCGCGCGGCTTTTTTGATTTTACAGAAAACTTATAATTCTGTTATGAGAGCACAAAGAGGAAAATTTATGTTTGCTCACGCCTCAATCAGAAGAAAGTTAAAATTCTCAGTTTTCTTCGTAATACCACAGCACCAAAAACTGCTCAACAGTGGTGGATGAAAACTAGATCAAAGAAGTATGGAATCCTGCTTTACTTTAACCTCGCATGGTTTTGAGATGGCCTCATATTAGAGAAGCTGCTAAATTTCAGGTAAAACGTTTTATTAGCGTAACGCCGTACTTAAACATTTTGCACACTTATTTTTATAGAACTTCTTCCATTAGTTTTACTTGTAGAATAACATATTAAAATACCGGCATATTTTCTTGACTCACCCTGTATAAAGAGCTTAATGGCTACTAATGCATATATTGTAAGTAGGCTGATTAGGTTTATATGTTGGTAACGCCACTTAGTGCTCTGTATGAAAATCGCTGACTGCGATGTTTGCAGTCTGTGGCTGGTTGGACTCATTGTTGGAATATTCGCTTGAGTAATGTTGGGCAGTTGGACGTGAACAGCGCGTAGCGTTGGGCTGTTGGAGGTGAGCCGCCAGCAGTAGTGGATATGGGGAGGGAGATGCCACAGTTTTCAGCGGACAACTGGACGTATGTCTGTCAGAAAAAGGAAATTTGTTTAATTGGATGATTATATATAATGACTTTTGAAAGCTATTAAGGTACATAGAGTGTTTGTTCTCTATCAAAATCTTTCATTTTCTAACTATGCCTATGAGTAGTTTGTGCCTTCAGTTGTTAGAATCTTTTATTTAGCTGACAATATTTGCGCTCGCTGTATTGCGGTAGTTCGAATAAGGAAAACGTTTGTGAGGTAAGTGATTCATGAAAGGTATGGGTTATTGTTAGACAGGGCCATTCTTTTGTAGGGAGTTTTGAAAGTCATATTGTATTGCGCTAAAAATATTGTGTGTCAGTTTAGTGATGATCAGAATAAGTAAAGAGAAAACTGTGTGAGTACTTTAAGTTTTGTTCAGCTGTTTGAAAATCAAAAAATGTAGAAGTTTACCAGCACAGTCATTCTTAATTTTTCAAAAGTTACGTTGCAGTATTTCTATTGGTGCCCGGGAGGGGGGGAAGGGGGGGGGCTACTGAACAACATTACATTAGTATTTGCGCCATTTGCGGACTAATAATCATAGCTATTACATTTCATATGCTTTTAGGATGGGTAGAACCTCGAAATACATGGGCCAATAACAAGCGGTTAATGTTTATTTCCCTCTGGGCAACAGGGGACAAATGGATGCAAACCGGTTTGACGACACTGGTAAGCGTAATCCTTTTACTTGTGTGGTTACGACCAAGAAGAGAACAAAAGGTAGGAAAATTTGTGTCTTGTTCATGAGAAGAATGTTTAACGAAGAGAAAAAACAACCAACATACTGATGTATGTACACATTAAGGTACCACATATAATACACTACTGGCCATTCAAATTGCTACAGCGCGTAGATGATGTGCTATAGACGCGAAATTTTACCGACAGGAAGAAGATGCTATGACATGCAAATGACTAGCTTTTCAGATCATTCACACAAAGTTGGCGCCGGTGGCGACACCCTCAACGTGCTGACATGAGGACAGTTTCCAACCGATTTCTCATTCTCAAACAGCAGTAGACCGGCGTTGACTGGTGAAACGTTGTTGTGATGCCTCATGTAAGGATGAGATATGCGTATCAACACATTTCCAGCTTTCATAAAGGTCGGATTGTAGCCTATCGCGATTGCGGTTTATCGTATCGTGATATTGCTGCTCGCGTTGGTCGAGATGCAATGACTGTTAGCAGAATATGGAATCGGTGGGTTCAGGAGGGTAATATGGAACCCCGTGCTGTATCCCTATGGCCTTGTATCACTAGCAGTCGAGATGACAGGCACCTTATCCGCATGGCTGTAACGGATCGTGCAGCCTCGTCTCGGTCTCTGAGTCAACAGATGGGGACGTCTGCAAGACAACAACCATCTGCACGAACAGTTCGACGACGTTTGCAGCAGCATGGACTATCAGCTCGGAGGCCATGGCTGCGGTTACCCTTGACGCTGCATCACAGACAGGAGCGCTTGCGATGGTGTACTCAACGTCGAACCTGGGTGCACGAATGGCAAAACATTATTTTTTCCGGATGAATCCAGGTTCTGTTTACAGCATCATGATGGTCCCATTCGTGTTTGGCGACATCGCGATGAACGCACGTTGGAAGCATGTATTCCTCATCGCCATACTGGCGTATCACCCGGTGTGATGGTATGAGGTGCCATTGGTTACACGTCTCGGTCACCTGTTGTTCGCATTGACTGCACATTGAACAGTGGACGTTACATTTCAGATGTGTTACGACCCGTGGCTCTACCCTCATTCGATCCCTGCGAGACCCAACATTTCAGCAGGATAATGCACGACCCCATGTTGCAGGTCCTGTACAGACTTTTATGGATACAGAAAATGTTCGACTGCTGCCAGCACATTGTCCAGGTCTCTCACCAATTGAAAACGTCTGGTCAGTGGTGGCTGAGCAAATGGCTCGTCACAATACGGAAGTCACTGAGCCTGATAAACTGTGGCATGGTGTTGAGGCTGCATGGCAGCTGTACCTGTACACGCCATCCAAGCTCTGTTTAACTTAATGCCCAGGCGTATCAAGGCCGTTATTACGGCCAGACGTGGTTGTTCTGGATACTGATTTCTCAGGATCTATTCACCCAAACTGTGTGAAAATGTCAGTTCTAGTATAATATATTTGTCCAATGAATACTCGTTTATCATCTGCATTTCTTCTTGGTGTAGCAGTTTTAATGGCCAGTAGTGTAATACACAATCTGCACTTCTACTCATTGCACTCAGCGTAGTAAAAATTTTCTTAATGAACTAATGCTTTTTCGATATAAATAACGGAATTTTGTTACTGAATAGCCCTAGTACCTGAAAGCTTTCTCTGTCGATCAGCGTTATTTCTGTATCTGTTCGAGTTTCTATGATAATAAATGGGGGCATCAATTTTGGAGAGACCCTCGCACAAGAAAATAAGCCTACGTGTACTGGCAAAGCACTGACAAGAATGACAGCGTACTGGCCGTTGATTAGTTGGTGACAGTGTTCTGGGAAAGCCGTGGGTGCGTGTGTATGTATGTGTGTGTTTGTTTGGGTGTGGGTGTGTGTGTATGCCACAGTCACTCGACAGTGAAAACCGTAGCCGTGTTATTAGCAGCGGAACTGTCGGCCAGTACTCGGAAGCACTTGTGGCACGTGCGGAAGCACGCTGGCTACACGAGAGCGCGCGCATACACACGCCTGATCCTGATGAATGCGCCCGCGACCCATGCGGCAAACGCGACCGGTGTGGGCCCAGCGAGCGCTGCACGCCGGCCCATTCACAATAATTGCCGCGGGGCATCGCTCGGCCCCGAGGAGCGGCAAACATTCTAATGGACAGCACACCAATTACGACTTCGTGGACGCAAATACGCGCCGGCGCAACGGAGGGGGCCGTACGAGCTGGGCGCATCGTTCGAATCACGCCGGTTGCGGAGAGGGCGAAAGAGGATGGGAGAATAGTAAAAAGCCAGACAGAGAGGAAGGGACGCGAAACAGGGGAGAGAGCGGGATACGAGGGGACTAAAGTGGTTGGTTCACGCACTGTTACTGAATTTTATGGCCGAAAAACAACCAAAAAGTCATAGCGTTGGGTTGCCGATGGGCAAACGAAGGGGAGGAACGGAGAGACAGAAAAAAAAGTGTGAGAATGAAGTTATTCGATGCATTGGCATCAGCGGTGAAGCGAGACCCGGAGGAGATCCGCTCGGATTTCAGTTACATTTGCTCGTTGTTAAGCCCGGATGAACGGCTTTGTCTCACACAACTTAGCATCGATACCAGCAATTCGTTTACTGATCCCCCGTGGTAAAATGCCTTCACTGACATAGTGGTAAGCCCGGCGGGTCCTGCCCGCGAAATGGAACATTTTGCTATAGCCATATGAGCAAGTCTCGATGGTGCGCAGAACACGGCAAGTATTAGTAGTTTCGTACAGCATCAGTGAATTCACAGCTTATTTTACTCTACTGTACGCTCGTATTTTTACTTTTCATGTGTTCTTTAGAATTAAAGCCTGAATCACGTTATACTATAGTGCGCGTCATTTATGACGCCGGCCGAGTTTAGGTTCGTTCTGCGCATCTGACGTCACAAAACACAGTCAGCCAATGAACAGAGAACGACGTTGCCAGAGCTCGTCTGCAGTGCAGAGCACGGACGAGTGTCTTCAGTTTTAGAAATGTGCAGCCATAAATAAAGAAACTGAACAAAACCAGTGTCTTGATAGCACACTTTCTTTTATAAAAATTTTGGAAGAAGCATTCTTTATACCAATTGCTTCATATTTTATCAAGTAATTAAACCAAACAAGCAATAAGCCTCCTCATTCAGGCGATAGCAAGGAAAGGTGTTCGTATCATTCTCACGAACCGCTTTTTCGCAATAAAGAACAGCGGTAATTGTTTATTTCCTTTTGTACTTCTACGAAACGTGAATAATTTATAGTCATGCCAACAGTGTTTGTCGGTATTTCGCGAGATATTTTAGAGTCATCCAGGTAGGCCGGCACGGTAGCTCAGCGTGTTCTGTCAGGCAGCTGGTTGGCCTCTGTAATGAAAAAACTGAGTGGAAAGATCAACAAACGAACTTTAACGAATGTCACGTCCACATTTCATTCTCAACATTGTGGCAACTAAAATCGACCATACGGAAAGTGTACGCTATGGACTTTTACCTCTGCAAACTCTTCAAAATTTCGTGCAATGGTTTACTGCATTTAATGCTGCACAATAACTGCGTTGAACATCGAAACAAAATTAAGTCATTTATGGAAGGAAGGTATCAGTCAAGAAAATGTGTAAAAATAAAATTTTTTGGGCCAAATAGTTTTTGCGGAATCGAATGATAAGTGAGTCAAATCAGTCGGAACACCATGTGTCCGCACAGGCCAGCAGTACAGTGATGTCAAAATCGCGCGCAGCACAGAATGCAGGGAGCACGTCCCTGTAGCAGCGAAAGGGTTAATGCGGCCGTGGTGGCTTTACTTCATAACTGCGCGCTGCCCTCTAAACGTAAGTTTGCGAACTATATTATACTATGGCACTACTTCTCTTGGCGCGTGCATCGTTTGCAGCTGGCAACGCAACAATCTCCCGCGTCTGGGCGGCATGTGCGAGCCGCCATAATAAAAGAATTGAACTATAATTACTATTATCTTATTTAGAAACAAAACTGGTTGTTCACTTCAGAAGTTTCCAAGAGGATGGCGCGAGCATGCGATGCACACTTATTGCTTTAGTGAATACTAAAACAGTAATTATTATCTGTTCTTGATAATTTAGTGTGCATACTAATGGTTCAAATGGCTCTGAGCACTATGGTACTTAACATCTGTGGTTATCAGTCACCTAGAACTTAGAACTACTTAAACCTAACTAACCTAAGGACATCACACACAACCAAGCCCGAGGCAGGATTCGAACCTGCGACCGTAGCGGTCACGCGGCTCCAGACTGAAGTGCCTAGAACCGGACGGCCACATAGGCCAGGGTACATAATAATCATTACTACGATTACTTCATGTATTCACAGTCATCCTATATCTTTGAGTTATTAAAGAGCATCTCTGCGCTGACAGCACCGAATAAAGCCTGCCTCTGGTGGCTACAGTGACTAAAATCGGAACAGTGTTAACTGTTGACCAGCGCGCCACTGTTATCAGCTTCTATCTTTTTTCCGTACTCTAGAGTGCTTACTTGTCATGACTTATAAGATTCTTATTAACTTTATACTTGCATTACAAGTATTTTGTGCTGCAGCAATTTGATTAGACTCAGTATTTTGCATTTAAATAGGACTGTGTGTTTCTCATACTCAATTGTAAAGAGAATTATGATAGGTATGATCACTGTAAAATAGCATTTCCAATGATAACACCATCGTTTTCTTTCACCTTGTCCGCATCCTAAAATAACAAGTGACTGCTTCTGAGATAGTGAGGAAGTTACAGCAGTGACATGACATCGAATATCCGAAAACAAACAACATACTACCTGCTGGCTGATTTTGCTCTCCTTCCACAGCAACGATGGTGCAAGGCAATTCAGTTGGCGTGTTGTGGAGGGCTGTTGGACAGTGTAGGCCGATTCAACTGCGAGTTTTTCCGTGCCACATGCACCAGCGGGTACCGATAGGCAAGCATACTTTTACTTTACTAGGATGTGCAAGGAAATATCACAGTTTCATACTGCAGCAGCTCATAACAAATGTTTCTAGTAATTACTTGCATTTTAATAATTAATGTAGAGAGGAAGCAGTCAGCGACACCGGTTTCACGTATTATTAGATTATTTAATAGTTCCATTACATATTTAACATTCATTAATTTTAAACGATTTTTTTGTTGTTGAAATAAATAATTGTATCGGCATTTGTTAGCTACATGAACATAACGCCACCATGACACGGGGGAGAAGCGGGGGCATGTGGTCTTACAAACACAGACTGACAAAGAAATCCAAACGTCGCAATATTCTTATATAAATGTAAATTTAAGAAAAGCACATAACTTAATAAATAATTCATTTTGAACGACTCCCAGCTATGCAGCAAGACTACACAAAAGGTGAATGATACACAACCCAACGATAATGGAACTCGCAGAGCCGACTTCGACAAAGACTGCTTCGACAAACACTCGTTGCCACAAATAAATTTAGACAGTTGTAGTACAGGAGTTCTCCGACTGAAAATCTCAGAAAACTCAGCTTGAAGTTCTTCTGTGGCACATCTAACTAACAGTGACGCTATCTCACCATTACGATCAGTATTCATAACCTCCCAAGACGAAAGCACTGTGTTCTACGAACAAAATGCGCTCTTCCACCGCAAGCCGATAGAGCGCTACGTCTACGAGCCAAAGAGGTTGACGGCAGAAACAGAATACTCCACGTCGATAACAGAACATTCTGGTGGGAGTGTTAGCCGCAGTCAGCCTACCTTTGACAATTAGGTGGACATCGTGCACACACAAACAGAAGAAAAATGAATTGTAAAGCACAGTCCGTAAGCTTTAAGAGAGAATGGTAACAGATATGTGCGAATTTTAGACACTTATTTACGCTGACCACGTGCCCAGCATTTCATTAACTGACTGGGAAATGGATGATTTCTTGTGCATGGCGCCCTGTGACCTGATTCTCGTGGGAGGTCGTAATATGGAACGTGTTTTGTTTGAAGCAAAATACTGAATTTAAAATGTGGCTGTTCCGTAAAAAATGTCATTTGTGTTAGTTTATATAACTATTATAAAGCATCAATACTGATTTTGATGAAAAATGAAATAGTTAAATAATTGCAATAGATTTTTTAACTTGCTGTAAACGATGGGTATTTTGAAATGAGATAGAAATACGAAACGGACTTAAAATAAATAATAAAATTAGCATTGCGAGTTTACATTTAGATTTATTTATTTATTTATATAGTTGAAAGCCACATTGGAGTAATAAAATCAAACATAATACAACAGAGTCTACAATGATTAAGTTTAGGTCTTAGCAGTCAGCAGTTTCTTCGTTTCCCAAAATTACTTCATTCTCTGTGATCTGGCTGCTTGTTCTTCTGCAGATATGACATACTTCTTCCATTCTGATGGTTTGAATGTCTGCCGTGTGTATTTGTTCTTCAGAAGCAGTTTCTTTTCTCTTAGTTGAATTTGGTGTGTGGTGATGTTCAGTTCATACAAAGCGCTTTGTGCTGTAAGTAGGCTGTTTACGGTTTTATGTTGGTAACGCTACGTATTGCTCTGAATGAAAATCTCCGACTGCGCTGTGTGCAGTCTGTGGCTGATTGGACTCATTGTTGGAATATTTGCTTGGGTAGTGTTGGGCTATCAGATGCTGGCAGCGCATAGTGTTGGGCAGTTGGAGGTGAGCTGAAAGCAGTGGTAGATGTGGGAAGAGCGATGCCGGAGTTTTAAGTGGACGATCTGGACGTGTGTCCGCCAGAAAAAGGAAATTTGTAAAATGGATATATATATATATATATATATATATATATATATATATATATATATATATATATATGAAGTTGTTTCTGAAAGTATTTATATGAAGCGTAGCCATGTAAGTAAGTGAAACATGGACGATAGATAGTTCGGACAAGAAGAGAATAGGAGCTTTCGAAATGTGGTGCTACAGAAGAATGCTTAAGATTAGATGGGTAGATCACATAACTAATGAGGTATTGAACAGAATTGGGGAGAAGAGGAGTTTGTGGCACAACTTAACAAGAAGAAGGGACCAGTTGGTAGGACATGTTCTGACGCATCAAGGGCTTACAATTTTAGCGTTGGAGAGAAGCTTGGAGGGTAAAAATTGTAGAGCGAGACCAAGAGATGGCTACACTAAGCAGATTCAGAAGGATGTAGGTTACAGTAGGTACTGGGAAATGAAGAAGCTTGCACAGGATAGAGTAGCACCAAACTAGTCTCAGGACTGAAGACCACAACAATATATACATTAGACGCTATTAAGGTAAATACATTGTCTGTTCTCTATCAAATCTTTCATTTGCTAACTACGCCTTCATTTGTTATAATCTTTCATGTAGCTGGCAGTTTCGGTGCTCACTGTATTGCAGTAGTTCGTGAAGAGATAAGTGGTTCATGAAAGGTATAGGTTATTGTTAGCAAGGCCTTTCCTTTGTAGGGATTATTGAAAGTCAGATTGGGTTGCGCTAAAAAATATTCTGTGTCAGTTTAGTGACGATCAGAATACGTGAAGAGAAAAATGTCTGATTACATTCAGTTTTGCTCAGCTGTTTGAAAATCAAATAACGTAGAAGTTTGCCAGCACAGTCATTCATAATATTTCTAAGGGGACGCTTCATATGTCGACCTTTAGCCACGGATACCCCACTGGAATCTTCCGATTTGTTCTCTAATTTGAGTAATTAGTGTAGTTATTGTTTATTGCCACATAATTGTAGAGTGGATTTCCTTTGTAGTTCTATTTTTCATTGTTGTACAGTAAAACAGTTGTGACATGCATCTAGATTTGCACCAAGTATTTCGCAGATGCGCTTGCAATTAATTGGGTATTATTTTCGGTGTTATTTTAATGTGTTTTCTTACTTTACTCTTCAAATTGCGCTTTTCTGTGTTATCATGTGAAATATTGTGGCAGTTATGGCGTGTGTAAAACGTAATACTAGGCTCCAAAGTAAACTGAGAAATGACAGTAAAGACGAGAGTAGTGTGTCAAACACCACCGTGTGATTGAATTAACAAATATTCAGTATAGTAATTTGGTAATTGTGTATAGGGAAATTGATCAGGCAATAAATAATCGTTTACACAGTTAAACAATGAGTGAATAGGGAAGTATTGTCGCTCGATCGGTGAGCAACAGGTCGCCTCTGGAATGCGCAACGACAGAACAAAATCTTGCAAATACCGTAGATAAAGGTTTTGCGTCGTTACCCCTTTCTCATTTAAGTGAAGACTCACTCTCTGCTTTTCAAAATGCGAATGTTGCGGGTGCAAATGCACTGCTGTAAAGCACAGAGGGACATGTTCCAGACACTAGCACATTGTTACTGCAATTCATGCAGTGAATGGAACCAAATCAGAAACAAATTCAAGAAACACTTGAACAAATACGTAAGATATAACTACTGAGTTACATAACGTAGAATCAAAATGTAAGAAAGTCTGTGATGACGTAAAAAAACTAATTTCTGAACATTTTCAACCTATTTTTTCGCATCATGAAAATGCATTAGAGAATCATGAAGCAACCATAAAAGAAATGGAAACTATTGTTCATGTAAATCACGACAACGTGCAAGCTAAAACTGACTTAGTTGCATCCACCGATTCGGTTACACAACTTACAAATACTCAGGAAAACTTAAAGCACACAGTAGATACTCTGAAACTTGGTTCAGAAAGATTCACAGAGGAAATCAGTTCATTATCAAAGAAAGTAGTCGTACTTTCGGAGCAGCTAAATAATTTATCTATAAAGTTTCATAATGATCTGAATGACACAAGACCAGTAGCCTTTACTAACACAGAAGAGTATGAAAAAATTAGAAAATTCAAACAAAATCAGAATGAAATTAATACGCAACACAAAAGAGAAACCAGGGAGGTACAAGATCGATTGGCACAAGTTATACAAGAATTACATGTTTCAGAGGAGACTCGCGCTCCGAAATGGGAAGTGGGATTCAGAAATAAGGAAAAGTCACAAAGTAGCAACACAGGGTAGTTTGGAAATTATGAAAGAAATTGGCAAGGTGCACCGAATTTGGAGATGGAACCGCCGACACAGTGACTTTGACTATGAGCTGTTCATAACCACACGTAAATTTGAAGCATTTAAGAATTCCGGCAACGACACTCATCCGCAAGTGTGGCTTCATCAATTCTCTTATTGTTTTCCTCCCAACTGGCCATTAGAGTACAGATTAAAATTTATGTGTGGTTATTTGGAAAATGAACCTGCGGTTAGAGTGTGTTCGATCATTCGCGACTGTGAAGGAGAACTTTATCATGCCTTCCTCTCAGCATATTGGTTCAAATGGTTCAAATGGCTCTGAGCACTATGGGACTCAACTGCTGTGGTCATTAGTCCCCTAGAACTTAGAACTACTTAAACCTAACTAACCTAAGGACATCACACACATCCATGCCCGAGGCAGGATTCGAACCTGCGACCGTAGCAGTCGCACGGTTCCGGACTGCGCGCCTAGAACCGCGAGACCACCGCGGCCGGCAGCATATTAGTCTCAAGCTACTCAAGAACAAGTAAAACATAGCATCATAATGATGAAACATTTTGAGCAGTTTGAATTTTCGAGTCCGGTGGAATATTTTGAAGACATCAGTATTTCACAAATCCGTATAGCCCCTCGGATATCATCCACATTTGCTTCATCAAATTGCCTGAACATTTGCGACATATTACTTTGGCAGGACGTTGCAAACACGACATCGAAGCTTTTCAGGAACTGTTACAAGAATTGGAAATTGACACTTGCAATCGTGGGACGCAAAACCTGGAAGACAACAATTACAGGTCACATACGTCACAATTCAGTGAAGACAGAAATAATAACTGGACACGACAAGGCTATTCTTACAACGCAAATCGTGACCGAAACAGTCACCACCCATGTAGCTACCGTTGGCAGAGTAATAATAATTACAGGGAAACATCTCTTCTCCGCGGTAATGACTATGACAGAGACACACAGAGAAACAGACAATATGGAAACCAAAACAATTATTATCAAGGGAGACAGAATAACTTCAGACACAACGATCCACCTTGCAGCTACGACTCAGGGAGAAATTATCCTCCACGTACCGACAAGAAAGAAACCATGGAAACTACTGACAAGAAGACAGACGCTATAACATTAAGAATAGACCAGAATTTAACCAAAACCCCTGGGATTCAAACAGGGCAGGGCCCTCTCGACAAGCCGAAATTGTAGAAGTTTTGTCTCCTAATTCCAATAACGATGCGCAAGAACAAAGAGACAGTACACAATAACTCGCACTGCAGGCAGCCATGTGCGTCGGCTGGCTCAGAGAAAAATAACATAGAAGCTAACCTTGAGAAAAACTGCAGTATTCTTTACTGATGTATGCCACATGATAATTGCATTGAAGTTGAAGCTCTGTGTAATAGGAAGAATAAAAGTTTACACCACACTTCACATGTAAAACCTTTTATTAAGAGATAATCTGCTTTTTAACTTAGTCTTTGCCATAAAATTTTTCACTTCACGTTACTAGTACGCTTTGTCACACTTAGAAACTATTAATATGCAGGAATGTTTTGAAGTTAACCATTCAGGCAATAACCAAGGGCATTTATTTAATAGTAATTACAAATGCATTTCTGCAGTGAACAGACGACACAGTGTTATTGTTAGTGCATCCTAATTGTTGGTTGCACGATAACGTAACGACTATAAGGCTTATATACTTAGAACATATGCTATTAATGAGATTTTAATGCAACATTTTGATTTACTTGAAAAGTCATTCTTTATTTCAAGTACTTTCTGACAGATTACAGGTGTCTTAGTATTTGGTTTGTTTGACAGCTACACGATTATATCACGACACTACTAATGAGTGACAGAATTTACATTATTGCTTTTGCGCTGTATCTGTTTTATATCTGCACACTTTTTCTGTATTCTTCTGGAAAGTGAAACATGTTTTAGTAGTAACTTTTGTGGTATAGCTACAATGAGATAGGTATTTTTAATAACAAAACTGTGGTGTCACCGCCAGACACCACACTTGCTAGGTGGTAGCCTTTAAATCGGCCGCGGTCCGTTAGTACACGTCGGACCCGCTTGTCGCCAATATCAGTGATTGCAGACGGAGCGCCGCCACACGGCAGGTCGAGTCTAGAGAGACTCCCTAGCACTCGCGCCAGTTGTACAGCCGACTTTGCTAGCGATGGTTCATTGTCTACATACGCTCTCATTTGCAGAGACCACAGTTTAGCATAGCCTTCAGCTACGTCATTAGCTACGATCTAGCAAGGCGCCATATTCAGTTCTATAAGTACTATCTTCAAGAATGTCTTCTGATCAGATATTATTGTGACTCATGTACCGTCAAGAGCTACGTTCATCATTAATGGGTTAAAGTTGAGTATCAAACTGCTTTCGACCGCTTTCTGAATTCTCAGTCCTTTTCATGTTCCAGACCTCACATCAGTATAGTTCTTTCCTCCTCACGCCAGCCTGCGTGAGTGAAAGGCATGCATTTCGGCCTCCACTCGTAACCCAGTGTTGGCTCTTCTGCCAACACATAAACAACACTACATTACAGTACAGTACTTTCTTGGTCTCGGTAATGTACATAACAACTACGATATCTATACATATAGCATTTTCACTTCTGTTTATGACGAGGGAAGTACACTGACTTTTGCAGAACTTTGCTTATGAACGACTACAACTACGACCCTTGGCTCTTTTCTCCGTTAAGTGATGAGAGAAATTATCTTACAGTAAGATACACAGTTTAGCGCAACAGGAAACACATTTCAGTGATGGAGTTTTGCACTTGGAACATTTTTTGGAAAGATTCTTGAAGTACAAAGATAAGAAGAAGGTTTTCGGTGGTACATTTCATTCCATTGCTGTAGTCTAGCAACACCTGAAGGTATAATCACATTAATCCTGAAGGAGTACACGCCTACTTTGTGTACAACGCGTGTGGCAAGCGCTAGGAGCCCTAGCTAATACGATATTTGCTTAAACAACTTTACATGATCAGTACCATATTTCTCTAACACAGAATTAGAAATCTATCTGATTATTTAACAGAGAAAAAAACATGTGTCACTCAGTAGCTACTACGATTTTGAGATTTGATTGATGTGCTATGATGGTATTATTATGACGACAATGTGTATTATGCTACTGAGGTATGTTTATGATCAATACGATGATGCTGTATGAGGAATATGGTTATGTGTTTATATGTATTTGAAAAATGCGTAGGAGTTAGGAATTGTGGTTTGTGAAAAAGGACACTGGAAACCAAGAATCCTACTTCACGAGTTATGGAATGTGTGTGCATGCGTGAATGTGAGTACCACAATGGTAACAGAAATTTTGGACACTATTATATATGAGATTTTGTTTCTACACACTTCTAATGTAAATATTCAACCTATGAAATTTTTTATGTGAGACTGTCACTGTAGTGGAAACTGCTGTCGTAAATATTTCGGTAAGGGAGTTGCATGACCTTGACATAATGCGCTGTGGGTGCCCAGCTGTGAGCCAGTTGCCTGGAAAAAAAGCCAATAGTGTGTGCCTCTCAGTGTCGCAGGTGCAGAAAAGAAAAGAGGCCATTAACCTCGCTACTGACATTTCTTTGTAGAAAGCATCGCATATACAACCCACTCATACTTCTAAACATATGATTACAGTTTGGAGCTCGTTCTTTCTGATATTTACTGAAATGCCTAATGAAATGATGAGAAATATTTTACGTCTATACATCTGATTATGACTGTCTGTCTAGTTGAGAGATTTTTTTGCTTCCTTAGCAGATGTCATATGGCTAGTGAATGACATATCATGCCGTGCTTTATGTATATATTTGGTCATTTTGTTTAATATCGAGTTTCTAGCACCACTGCGGCATTGGTTAAAATAAAAGGTAGTCGCTGTACTAATAGAAATGTTTTCTGTCTACAGATGCATTAGGTAATAATTTTATGATATACTTTCTTAAAAAGGGGAGTGGAAATAGACATGTCCCTTCAGAAAATTGCATACATAATTTTTTCAACGATTTGGTAACTTGTTTAGAGGAAGCTATTGTAATGCATCACTCTAGTATTAAGATGTGACATAGGAATCAGACATTTCCTATCTTTACTATAGCATTTTTCTACTTGAGCTTTGTCATGTTTAGATGTAAGTTGTTGCATTTGCTGATGCTGTTTGCCAGGTGTAGTCCTACTGAATTTTATGTTGTATTAAGCCAGTTTTACTATTGACTTATTTTTCTTGTTGCTGCACATTGGCTCATATTAGTTGTAGTGTTGCATTTGCTTTGCTAATTTAGATATACTGCTACTTGCTTTGCCAATTTGCACTTTTAGCATTGTTGTGTTGCATTAATTGTTTTTTTGCTGCTTTGTTGCCTCATTCTATAGTATATATATCTGAGCACAGTAGATTTAAGTTAGCTTTAGAGGGGGTAGGCTGTATGAGAGATTGAGTTGTGATGAATTGGAAGATATGCATTGAGAAGTTATAAGAAAAAGTTTGGCCAAAACAGTTAGCGTACAACGAAGAATTATTATTTTGAAAGAGGATATGAACAAAAAGTAGGGTTTCCAGACAACAGGTTTAGGTAGGATTTTCTTGGAAACAAATGATGAGATAAGGTAACGAAAAGTAAATAATGAGGTAAGAAATACGTGAATATATAAATACAGAAAGTATGCTTAGATAGAATTTTTTGTGGGAACAAATCTTGAAATAGGAGCAAAGATCTGGGGAATGAAGTTATGGGTTGGATTGCAGTACCAAATGTTATACTGAAAACAAACCCTGTCCATTCCTTTTGTTTAATTCCACTATGTGTTTGTGTACCTTTGTGTATTTGTGTTCTTCCTGTCTCTGTGTGCTGTTTCATAGAATTTTTCTCTTCTAATACTAAGTTGCATTTACTATGATGAGGAATACTATTATCCTCAAATATAATTTGCATTAATAATATATTGTTTACTTTGTAAAGATGTATAGACATTATTTATCCCGTTCTGTTGTAATGCTCATGTGTGAAGTTAATGTTTTTAAAGCTATTCTCATTATTATATTTGTTTACTTATGTCATAATTCCTGTAACACTGATGTATATGTTTATTTCTGTTCTTTTGTAAAGTCTGTATTACTACAAATGTTCTCTGTATTATTATGTTCTTTAATGATGTTCTCTGTATCTTTATAATTTATTCTTATGCCATGACTTTTTAATTCTAGAGATACTAGTTCTTCCAAATAAGTTTCATTTCACTGCACACGTTTCTGATGGTCATAGTGTATGGACAATATGTGAGAAGTTAAAGAACAAGGACTGTTAGTTCTCGCACATGTGTCGATAGTTCAGCAAGGGACTGGTCAACAGCACTGCTGGTTCCAAGGACATTCCAAAAAGTTTGTGAGTGCACAAATGGTGGTTTATGGACCTGCTATATTATCCGCAAGACTCTTCGATTGTGATTGTGCAGCTGCACAGTCACAACTGATGGCTGCTGGACATCTCTACAGGGACTACAGTGGGTCAGCACCTATGGTGGCCCATCAATACTATAATCTCTACCAGGACTGCAGTGGGTAAGCTCTGTGATGACCTATCTACCAATATTCCTCAAAACTTCAACTGACTCTGTTGTGGGTTGGCTGTGTTGTGGCCCCTTACCTGTCTGCATGTCAATACTGTCTTTCTGTTGGAAGGACAACACTACTTTTTCAAGACGGCATTGAAATCCACTACTTCCGTGTGCATTTACTTTTACTGCTCAAAGTTTGCGCAAAAAAAGTGCAATTACTACTGTGATGAATGATCAGGACTGTCTTTATGGACTGTGAGGACAATTTTTTCTTCTGACCAACATTGTACCAATAAGTGTGTGCATTTGATGTACTTATTATCGTTAATATAAAAACAAGTTTAGCAAATACGTATTGGGCACTGCCCAAAACAATCTGTAGAATCTTTTGTGGGGAGCATGGGGGCTACGTAAGTAGGCTGTTTAGGGTTTTATGTTGGTAACGCCACGTAGTTCTCTGTCTGAAAATCACTGAGTGCGCTGTGTGCAGTCTGTGGCTGGTTGGACTCGTTGTTGCAATATTCGCTTGTGTAGTGTTGGGCTGTTGGATGTGAACAGCATGTAGCGTTGGGCAGTTCGAGGTGGTCCGCCAGCAATGGTGGATGTGGTGAGAGAGATGCCAGAGTTTTAAGCGGATGATCTTGACGTGTGTCAGCCAGAAAAAGGAAATTATATATATATATATATATATATATATATATATATATATATATATATATATATAACGTTAATACGGTTCAAAAGTCTCTCTCTCATATATATATATATATATATATATATATATATATATATATATATATATATACACTCCTGGAAATTGAAATAAGAACACCGTGAATTCATTGTCCCAGAAAGGGGAAACATTATTGACACATTCCTGGAGTCAGATACATCACATGATCACACTGACAGAACCACAGGCACATAGACACAGGCAACAGAGCATGCACAATGTCGGCACTAGTACAGTGTATATCCACCTTTCGCAGCAATGCAGGCTGCTATTCTCCCATGGAGACGATCGTAGAGATGCTGGATGTAGTCCTGTGGAACGGCTTGCCATGCCATTTCTACCTGGCGCCTCAGTTGGACCAGCGTTCGTGCTGGACGTGCAGACCGCGTGAGACGACGCTTCATCCAGTCCCAAACATGCTCAATGGGGGACAGATCCGGAGATCTTGCTGGCCAGGGTAGGTGACTTACACCTTCTAGAGCACGTTGGGTGGCACAGGATACATGCGGACGTGCATTGTCCTGTTGGAACAGCAAGTTCCCTTGCCGGTCTAGGAATGGTAGAACGATGGGTTCGATGACGGTTTGGATGTACCGTGCACTATTCAGTGTCCCCTCGACGATCACCAGAGGTGTACGGCCAGTGTAGGAGATCGCTCCCCACACCATGATGCCGGGTGTTGGCCCTGTGTGCCTTGGTCGTATACACTCCTGATTGTGGCGCTCACCTGCACGGCGCCAAACACGCATACGACCATCATTGGCACCAAGGCTGAAGACGACACGTCTCCATTCGTCCCTCCATTCACTCCTGTCGCGACACCACTGGAGGCGGGCGGCACGATGTTGGGGCGTGAGCGGAAGACGGCCTAACGGTGTGCGGGACCGTAGCCCAGCTTCATGGAGACGGTTGCGAATGGTCCTCGCCGATACCCCAGGAGCAACAGTGCCCCTAATTTGCTGGGAAGTGGCGGTGCGGTCCCCTACGTCACTGCGTAGGATCCTACGGTCTTGGCGTGCATCCGTGCGTCGCTGCGGTCCGGTCCCAGGTCGACGGGCACATTGCACCTTCCGCCGACCACTGGCGACAACATCGATGTACTGTGGAGACCTCACACCCCACGTGTTGAGCAATTCGGCGGTACGTCCACCCGGCCTCCTGCATGCCCACTATACGCCCTCGCTCAAAGTCCGTCAACTGCACATACGGTTCACGTCCACGCTGTCGCGGCATGCTACCAGTGTTAAAGACTGCGATGGAGCTCCGTATGCCACGGCAGACTGGCTGACACTGACGGCGGCGGTGCATAAATGCTGCGCAGCTAGCGCCATTCGACGGCCAACACCGCGGTTCCTGGTGTGTCCGCTGTGCCTTGCGTGTGATCATTGCTTGTACAGCCCTCTCGCAGTGTCCGGAGCAAGTATGGTGGGTCTGACCCACCGGTGTCAATGTGTTCTTTTTTCCATTTCCAGGAGTGTATATATATATATATATAAATAATAGAGAGAGAGAGAGAGAGACTTTTGAATAGTATTAACGTAAATACATTGTCTGTTCTCTATCAGAATCATTCATGTGCTAACTATGCCTATCTGTAGTTAGTGTCTCCGTTAGTTAGAATCTTTTATTTACCCGGTAATATTGGCGCTTGCTGTATTGCGGTTGTTTGATTAATGAAGATTTTTGTGAGGTAAGTGATTCATGAAAGGTATAGGTTATTATTAGTCAGGGCCACTCCTTTTTAGGGATTATTGAAAGTCAAACTGAGTTTCGCAAAAAAAATACTGTGTGCCAGTTTAGGGATGATCAGAATAAGTAAAGAGGGAAATGTCTGAGTACATTCAGTTTTGCTCAGCTGTTTGAAAATCAAATAACGTAGAAGTTTACCAACACAGTCATTCGTAATTTTTCTAAGAGGACGTTTCAGTACTTCTTTAAGCCAGATGTTTCTGGTTCCACTGTGCCAGAAGTAATAAAAAAGGTGCTTCAGGAATCTAATATTTGGTAGGCGAGATATGTAGCCGAAAAATGCTATCCTTCTTTTCCACATTGTATCAATAATGGATTCACTTTCTTTATACACTACACAATTGGGCAAAAATCTCCACTGGCGTTTCTTACTCATAATTGTTCGGAGTTTTCTTATATCAATTTTCTGAAATTTGTCAGTTGTTGTCTGAGTATTTAGTCTGAATGGTGTTTCACTTGCATATGTTACTTCTGGTTTCACGACGGAGGAGTAATGTCTAAATCTACCATTTATTGAGAGAGATTGTTTTTTGTACGTGGGCCTTGTGGTTCTCTGCGCTCGCTGAAGTTTTAATGTTCTATTATCTATTGATGGTCTTTCATTAACATTCCGGGTAATAATCTCACAAAAATATTTAAACTTTTGTACTACTTAAATTTTTTGATCATATGGGATGTGTCAACTGGGAAGTTGGGCATCATTTCTGTTTCCTCAAACGAAATTAGCAATCCGGCCTATGCTGCTAATCGTTTCAGTTGTTCTATCTGAGTTTTTGCTAATAGTCCCAAATCATCTGCAAATGCAAGGATGGTAAGTCTAATCTTTCTTCCAATCTTAACAGATGGTGGACATATCTTGTTCCATTCACACATGATTTTCTCCAGCACACAACTGGTAAATAATGGAGACAATCCATCCATCGCCTTATCGAAGTCCAGTATGAATCTCAAAAGGTTCAAGGAACTCATTTCTGAACCTTGCTCTAGCTTTAGTACTTCGAAGGCTGACTGCATCGAGGTTGACAAGTTTATGATGTAAACCAAATTCTTTAAGAACCGACAGTAGAGATTCATGATACATACTAATGTAGGCTTTTTTAAAATCGACAAACGTGATCACTAGTTTCTTGTCCCTGACCCTTTGATGTTTCATTATCCATTTGAGACAAATAATTTTATCAGGCAAGCTTCGTCCTGGACGACAGCCTCCTTCATATTCGCCTAGTTCACAATCAAGCTATTCATGAATTCTGAAATACAGAACCTTGGAAATTTTTTTATAAGAAACATCCAGCAGGGATATACCGCTATAATTATTTGCATCCAATCTATCTCCTTTTTGTGTAGTGGATTGGTTATTGCAACATTCCACATGTCAGTAAGATGGATGTATAAGTTCAGAATATTTTGTACATTTGCATATTTCCTAAGTTCTGAAACTAGTTGGTTCTCATCTGCTGCTTTATAATTCCAAAGTGAGTTAATCGCTGCTTGTATTTAGTAACTGTTCGAAATACTTAGTCAATATCATTGAATTGTCATAATTGTTATGTGCCATCATAAGAGTAGGTGGAGTGTATTTCGACTGGTACTCTTTGAATTTCTGACAGTTATCATTTGTCTTGTGGCGACTGAACACTTCCTCAATAGATTTTAGCGAGTCCTTATGAAATTGCCTTTTGACCCTTCTAATTTCTTTGGCGGTTAATCGTCTAGCGATTATTAATTCGTCCCTGGAGCTTTCAGTTCTCTTTCCTTGGTCATTTAAAAAGGTCTTATGTCTACTCCGAACCGCTACATCGCATTCCTCATTCCACCAAACATGTTTCTTGCGTTTCCGTACAGGAGATACTTCTTCAGCCAAGGCTTTTAATCGATTGACAGTGGCTTCTAGATTGTCACTTAAAGATGTTCTTGATCTCTCGTAATATATCTGATTATTAATAATATAACTAGGGCCATATGTTATGTTTGTATCTAACGTTTGAAGTTTGTTTTTTCTTTTAGGTGTCAGTTTGATTTTAATTTTTGAAATGTAATGGTCTGAATCAACATCGACGCCACGCAGCACATTAACACTATAGATTTCCTCATGGAATTTCTGATCCCTGGCCACATGATCTATCTGGAACTCTCCTAGCGTGACATTAGAACATTTACATGTCATTAACCTATATCGTCTTCTCTTAACACTTTTTTCTTCAAAACCGATACATTTGTAGTGAAAAACTAAATTAACCGTTCCCCATTCTTGTTTGTAAGTTTCTGCGCTGGCCATCGCCCCACCACACCTAGAAATTTCTTGTCTAGTTCTATTTTCGCACTACAGTCTCCAAACCGAATTTTAACGTTATTTTCCGGTATGGTCCTTACTAGTTGATCATCCCAAAATTTTATCGCTCTATCTTTGTTAGTTCTATTTATAACGTTAGTTGGAGCATGAATATTTGTCAGTGTGTATCTTTCGTTTTCCACCATAATTGTTAGCAATGCAATTATTGAGGAATTGGATGAAAAATCCTCAGTGGAATCCAATATTCTATTGTGTACCAAGAAACTCACACCGAATTGGGGAAGATTTTCTATTACCCCTTCTCCTGGTGGTCCCTTATAAAGTCGATATCCTTCTGATTCGATCGGGACCCGGTCAGTATTGCGTAACTCTTGAAGCGCTGTGATAACTATGTTCTGTTGGTCTAAGATATCTGTTAAATGTTTCAATTTAACAACTTTCCTTCAAGAATTAATATTAACTGTTGCAAAATACGAAAATCTTCCTGGTTTGTTAAATTTTAGAACCTTCTTATGTGGAATATGTTGGATGTTTGTTTGTTTATTCAGTGCATCACTAGGCGCTTCAACTCGCCTTTGTGCTCTGTGTGACACCCCACCGTATCCGAATGGTGTCTCCGCCTGGATAATCTCGTCGTGATTGTCCAAACCGGTGGATTCTTTTAATAGAAGACTCCTCATATCTGATCAACGATCAAGTGCCTGACCAAGGTCAGGGTTTACAATTCCAGATGTGATCTGGAAAGGTGATGGGTGAATTATGGATGGTGAAAAATGAGATTGATGGGATGTTACTTGGTCCGCGAGAGATATTTTATTTGGCTCAAGTCTGCCAGCAAGCTGGTAAGGACCCCCCTATCCGCCACCTGGGATGCGCCACGCACCTCTCCTCCTATTACGACACTGTAACAGGTTCGTGGTACAGTTTTATTAAAGAAAGTCTAAAATTGTATTTGGATCTCACATGGAAAAAAAACTTACAAATTATAGTGTACATTTGTAGTAAAGTAGTTTTAATGAGCTTTAAATAACAATTATGACACACAATTTGAGGTTCTTCATGAACAAATGTCACAAATGAACTCTTGATTATTGCGCCCACTGCACCGCATTTGAGCCCATTCCTGAAACATGGCACACTGAACCAACATTTCTCCACATTTTGATTTTTTAAATGCCTCACCACCAAACAGACGGTCCTCATCATCTTTTTCAGAAACTTCTTTCCCTACAGATTCCATCACGTTTGAACTACAGAATATAGTTCAGTTTCCTCATACTTGGTTAAATTTTTGTCCTCATTTCTTTTTGTTGTTGAGAACAGTCACCAGTGTCAACAGCTTGCTCGCTTGTAGGTCTGACATTTCACTGGTTCCTGGCTTATCTTGGTAACCTTCAGGTCTGTAAGAGGGAGAGAAATGATTTGATGCCATTTTGTTCTGTACATTCAGTTAAATATGTTTCTTGTCTGTGCAACACCTAAATGAGCTATCATAGGGCAAATAGGTGAGGACAGTAACTGAAACGCTTACCCACCTCCGCCTGATGTCTACTTTTTTTTTAACTTGGAACTGGTGTGATTTGACATAGCCTACAAATGTTGATTTAACTGATGTCTACTCTTCTCTTCGCCCCCTCCCATCCCCACCCCCGCCTCCCATCGACTTCCTTTACGTCATCTCCAGTATCAGTTTCAGAAGTTTGCAGGTCTTCATCTTCATCATACAAAGTGCCTCACCACTATCAAGGACCTAATCTGCTGCAGATTCAGTTGGAATGAAATCAGTTTCTGCAGAAACACTCCTATTTAGTTGTTAAATGCCGGTACAGTTGAATCCATTGATTGCTTCTGCGCCACTTTTAACTCTGATGCATGCCTTTCCGAATTTCTCCGCAATATCTTTGGTGTCCGTACCGCCTGTTCTTAATGCCTGCCTATTCTCTTGACATCTGTATTCCTGGTGTGAGAATGGTATCCATCCAATATGAGCACGACTGGGGATTCAGCTGTAGGTTTCGTACGTTTAATCAAATGGGTAAAACATTCAGTGCATGGATAAGACTGCACCCAGCATGAAGGATCATATTTTCCAATAGCTCCAGGTGGTGCACCTTTCATTGATCTGTCTGCCCAATTGGTGCGTGAAAAAATCATCATCGGGGACAGGAAGTTCCCACCTGTGCTTACGCACGCGATTAGGATCACCAGGCTTCCCCTCTCTGTAGCAGTGAGGGCTCTTATCTGTTTTCATCCCTTCATTCAAATTACACGAGGATTTTTGTTTGCACTAGCACTGAGACCAGACTTGCCAAACTGAAGATCCAGTAAGGGGGATAACGATGTTCAGTGTACTCAGTTTCCATAGAATAGAAAAGTTTCATGACATTCTTTCAGTTAAAGCTGGTAGCTCGGGCAAGTGATGCTCCTTCAGGTTATTGTACTGAAAGCTGAGTCTTATGCTTCTTAATCAAGTGATCGAACCGTGTACTTCCAGCCATATCGTCAGTGAACGGAATGCTTGAACCATATCTTCAGGGCACCATCCATTTCTGTCGCATTCCCCAGCCCTCATCCTCCCCCTCCCCCCCCCCCCCCCACAACTCCTCTTTTTTTTCCTAGGCCTGGTTCTTAACATGGCGATATCTAAAAAGCAAAGTAACTAATGAAACTATACTTGCGATAAACAATTTCAACTAACTAAAACTGTCATATGTATGTTCGATTCTATTACTGAAACGTAAGAGAGAAAAAGTATGCTAACTTGCAAATAAAGGTAGCAGAAAAATATTTGAATGTAACCTTGGAAAAACTTTGGGAGTATGGAAAACGATGAGATTAGATTCACGGCCATAAACAATGAGACGCTGGCGGAAATACAACATTACGATTGTGATAACTGAAGCTGCCGCCATATGTCATTATTAGTCTCCAAACACTACGATGTTTCTTATTACAACTCTGTTTTATATTAACACCACTTCTCTTACACAATAGTGAGTGGTGGCTCTGGGTGAGAGGGTTATTGACGGTGGGATTTGTTTGGCTTAAGGTTGCCCTCCTGTGATCGTCCTTTCCCTTGTTGCAATACATTTCTGCGAATTCCAGCACACGCTGTACACCCTTGACATGTCACATCCGTAAATAACGATATTTTTCTATTATTACTTGAAACATTTCGCTTCAGTTCAAACAGTGACTAAAATGAAAACCTTGACCTGACGCAACAGTAAAGTATGACGTCAGTCAGTATGTCATATAAATGCAAGATTCGTGTTTAACAACATTCATTTTTTTATCACAGCATTTTTCTTTATCAAAGCGCTAATGGGTGCTCGGGGATTGTCACTCTGCTGTTGAGACATACACACTCCTGTTGTAGCGGTTCCTACAACTTGCTGACTAATTAACTAATTAGGAGAAAATGTGGAATGTTACTGCCGCGACACATTTCTGCATCGGACATGCTAACAGCGAATGTTGTTCTTTGACAACGGCAGCTGGTTTGCTTTCCTCGTATCTTGTATGGCTGTGTCGATGTCCCGTCTGCATTTACTTTTCTCTGTCGTACGAAGATCATAACAAGCGTACAGTGAACACTGAGTGATGGAATGGTACGCTGGAAACTCTCAATGCTACTACAATGAAAGTCTCGAAAAAAAGAATGCTATCTCATTTTATTAAAAACAGGAAATAATAGTTTATATAGCCAGTCTAACAGCAATGTTTAAAACAAAATTCGCGAAGTCTGATGTTCACTTATAGTGCACCATTGCCTTGCACAAAATTTTAATTACCATTCGAGATAGTACACATGCTATATCGCATATAAACCTTTTCCCGAGAAACTTTTAATCATTAACTCAGTTTTTCGTGGAAAGACAATTTGTTCACAGCACGTAAGTGTTGACTGTTGCCTGTCTGAAAACTCGTCCAGGACTGCGTGGTGAGGCAGCTCCAGTGTTTCTTATTGTTCGGTTTAGTCGGCCAATGATTGACAACAGTACACAGTATTCTAGTAAGGTTAGAGCCTGGATGTGGAGCTACTTGATTCATGGTCAGGAAGCTGTCAGTGTGGAAAATGTCGTCAGTCTGGCTGAGGAATTTGTAGACATTGAAATAGTTGATATTAGTAAACACAGTTATTAGTAAACACGTTTATTGGTTTGCCACCAAGCCTTTCAGTGTGACTCTCCATATTGTCTCCATACTCGTCAGCACAACATGGCTCCTTCTCGTTCCGTCGTTTACATGTTTCATGACTCTCTGTCATTCTGTTGGATGGGAAGTGCTACAGATCTTAGTGGCTTGATGGCTTACAGCAACGTTTTCCTATCTACACATATTACAAAAAAGTTTTGTATCTCCCCACTTCCCAGAACTCCTGAAGATAGACGTTGATTGTGGATATTGTAGCACAGACACAGTCCCTTCGACTGTTCAGGGATGTCACTAAACCCACCCAAAGATGTAAACAACGATGCATGAGCAGGACCTATTAGATGCAGGAGGTCCACCAGCCGATCAGTTCGAGTCATTCCACAATGAAGAAGGTACACGGCTCGTGTTGTCTGTAGTTGAACCATGCCTACACGGACAATACCGTGGTTGGATCGCGTCGACATTGTTACTTTGTGCCAGGAATTGCTCTCAACAAGGGAAGTGTCCAGGCATCTCAGAGTGAACCAAAGGGCTGTTGTTCTGACATGGAAATAAAGAGAGACAGGAACCGTCGATGACATGCCTTGCTCAGGCCGCCCAAGGACTACTACATCAGAGGATGACCGCTATCTAAGGAATATGGCTCATATGAATCCTGACAGCAACACCACCATGTTGACTAACGCTTTTCGTGCAGTCACAGTACGTCGTGTTACGACTCAAACTGTGCGCTATAGGCAGCATGATACGCAACTTCACTTCCCATGTCCATGGTGAGGTCCATCTTTGCAACCACGACAGCAAGCAGTGGGGTATAGATGGGCCAAACAACATGGCCAATGGACCTCTCATGATCACCATCACGTTCCCGTCACCAGTGAGTGTCGCATATGCCTTCAACCAGACAGTCGTCGGAGACGTGTTTGGAGTCTACCCGGTCAAACTGAACGCCTTAGACACATTGTCCAGCGAGTGCAGCAAGATGGAGGTTCCCTGCTGTTTTGGGGTGGCATTATTTGGGGCCGACGTATGCCGCTGGTGGTCATGGAAGACACCGTAATGGCTGTACGATACGTGAATGCCATATTCCGACCGGCAGCGCCACCATATCGGCAGCATATTGGCGAGGCTTTCGTCCTCATGGACGACAATTCGCTCCCCCATTTTGCACATCCTGTGAATGATTTCGTTCAGAATAACGACGTGGCTCAACAGAGTGGCCAGCATGTTCTCCGGACATGAACCCTATCAAACATGCCTGGGGTAGAGTGAAAGGGGATGTTTATGGACAACGTGACCCACCAGGAGTCTACGCCGAATCTCCGTTGAGAAGTGGGACAACCTGGACAAACAATACCTTGATGAACTTGTGGATAGTATGCCACAACGAATATAGGCACGCATTAATGCCAGATGACGTGCTACTGGGTATTAGAGCCATTTGGACCACCACCTCTGAAGGTCTCGCTGTATGGTGGTACAAAATGCAATGTGTGGTTTTCATGAGCAATAAAAATGGCGGAATGACACTTATGTTGACCTTTATTCGAATTTTCTGTACAGATTCTGGAATTCTCGGAACCAAGGTGATGCAAAATGTTTTTTGATGTGTATATATTGTATGGTGAAACCTAATTAAGGGTCGGTTGCGATGTGGGTTGCGATGTGGCATAAAGGCCACACTGTCCGAGTACTATATCTCCCCCAGCCCGTCAGAATGCATCATGTCGTCGCTATAAATATTCTACAACAGTATTTTTTCATACATCAGCACATGACAAATCCGTTATTTGTGGCTTCTCCTGGTCATCCAGAAATACTGTTCAGTAACTTCTACTACCATAATGATTTGTACGAAGGTTAAAATCGAGCATATTTCCTTCGTGAACTTAAGTAGGAATCCCCGGAGGGAAGATGATATTCTCTTCGCGAAACACGATTAAAAGAATTTAGGGAACCAGCATTTGAAACTGACTGCAGAACGATTCTACTGCATCCAACGTACATTTCGCGTAATTACCAAAATGATACAGCAGAGTCCCGTAAATGCCAACTCCGGTAGTCCTAACGTTCTGTTAATCCGAACATGAAAAATGTTAGTCTAAGTATCAAAAACTGTGAGGTAAACTGCTGTACATACACACTATTTTAATTTACACAGTACAGTAAGCATGTCTTAGAAAATGCGAAAGGAAACATTACGTTTTAATAACGCATAACAATGAAAAAATAGCTGCCAAGTTTACTAAAATAAAGCCGACATTTTATGCCTACTTTTTACATAACAAAAATTCAGTCATTGGTTTTTGGCGTAATGAAGACAGTCTGTTATATGACGCACAGTTGCGCCATCGCCTAATAAACATCAAATCAGCAGGTGTAGCATTGAGCTGAAGTTCCAAATAACGTAGCGCGAGGTCAAGGGCTTCTGCTGCGTCACTGTGTGGCACCAGCTCTCCTTTGTCGCTTTCAGGCTTATTGTCTCTTTCGTCACAGCAGTCCACTTCTTCCTGATCTTGAGTCACAGCAGCAACTAAATTAGCGTCAATAAGGTTCTCCACACATAGCCCATTCGCTACCATCCACTCGTCTACGTCTCCTTCTCTAGCTTCTTCACATCCAGGGATTGTCCTTATCATTTGTAGTAGATTTTCTTCTTCATTTTTAGCTAGATTGTCGTAAAATTCAAGAGATGTCCACAGTTTTCTCCACGATTTTCTCAGAGTGTTTTCTGAAATATTCTGCGATGCGTCAGCGGTCCAATAAACAACATCCTTCACATTGTTCTATTTTATTTTGTCCACAAAAAGAATGCTATCATCTTGGATCAGCATTCTTACAAAATTGTTTTCTGTAAATTAGTTTTAATGTTTGCAGTAGGCCCTGGTCCATCGGCGGTAGAAGTGGTGTAAGATTCGGCGGCAAAAACTTCGCCACAATTTCTCCATCACATAATTCCTCAGTGCTGGGGTGAGATGGTGCGTTATAAATCAAAAGGATTGCATGGGGAGACGAATGGTTTTCGTTATAAAACCATCGAACAGAGGGGACGAACTCGCCTTAAAACAATTCTTTGAACAGCTTACCATCCATCCATGTATTTTGCGATAATATACGGGCAGGGACATCATGTTTCATTTTTCAAAAGCTCGGTGCCTAGCACATTTGCCGATCAGCATTAAAGGTAACTTGTGACTACCAGCAGCGTTGCTGCATGCTGATAAAGTGCAGGCTTTTTGTTGGCAATGCCCAAAAATTGAGGCCAGTCTCGTCAGCGTTATAAATTCATTGGGGAGAATACTTACCCTCTCTTATCATTTTTCCAAAATCACACAAGTTTTCCTTCGCTGCATCCAGTAATCGTTAGCTCACGGATTCCATGACGTTTTCTGAATCTGTCCAACCAACCAGTACTCTCACTAAAAGACTCATCACCTTTCATTAACTTGTTCAGCTAAACAGCCTTTTCCTGAACCAGTGCTCCGCTCAAAGGAGTTTCCCTTTCTCTTTCCTGCGTAAACCAAATGAAAAGAGCTGCATCCACTTTATTGTACTGGGCCTGTTTCAACGTCTGCAGAATTTCGAGTGTGTTTCCGAAGTCGTTGCACAGGGCTGTTCAAGCTTCACTCAGTTCTTCTTCCAATCACAAATGGTAGCTTTACCAACACCCATTTCCGTTGCCAGTTTAGATACATTCTCACCATTGTATATCCGCTTCAAAGTATTCAGTTTTTCTTTGAGAGTTAACGTTGTACGTTTCCGTTTACTCACGACGAAAATACGTAGACCACTACACCTGAGCGAATACAATGCAACTGTTACGCGTACCAGCGATCGATGACTAACATAACCAAGCACTTTGCGAGCCAACGGGCAGTGCACTGATCTCAGACGTTACAAAGGACTCAACAATGCACAACAACAAGGGCAGGGAGTGAGAGTAAGCCTCTGTTCCCACACTTTTTCCCATCAGTTACCATAGTGTACCTACTTATCTGCTCAGTATACTTCATTCTAGAAACTCGTCACCGAAATTCCGGCTAATCTGAACAAATCGGTAATCCGAACAAGGTCAGGTCCCAATTATTTCGGATTAACGGGACTCTACTGTAATAGAAATTAGGGCTCTTATGGAGGCGTACAGGCAGTGGTGTTCCCTTCGCTCTCGTTGCGAGTGGAACAGGAACGGAAGTGACTAGTAATGGTAGAAGGTACCCTCCGACACGAACCTTACGCTGGCTTGCGGAGTGTGTGTGTAGATGTAATTGTAAATGTCATAGGCGAATCGTTACAAATAATTTAAGACACCTAGTAATAACGAGACGATAATTAACACAAAGCGCCTTAAACCAGCCGCTTTTCAACCGGTAGTGGAAATCAATGTAGAGGCTGCGTTACAGTAATACCAGATTGTCTGTAGCGTTACTGTATCGAATTTATTATGAATGTAGTAGATACATGTATGACACAAAGAATCATGACGGAAATTTTAGTATCTTGAATAACACGAGTAACAAAATAAGGCATTTGCATTTGCTGTGTGGAAACTGGTAAAACAGCATTCCCTGTCCTGCTGTAATATTGCATTGTTAGTATTTTGTCAACCGGCGTTCCTCCTAATTCCATCAAAAATTCTCTTCGACATTGATTCTGTTACGGTTTGTAGTTCTTGCATTCAAATTGTCGCTCACTCTTTTCGAATCGCACTTTACAGATCATATTGCATTGCAATAATCTTGCGTTACAAATATACCTAAAATCTTTTCCACCGTGTTCGTACAGGGCATGTCAAGGGATCGATATCTTTATCTTCAAATCACGTTTGGCTGTAGCAGGAACATACACAGAAGCATTATCTTACTGATACATTAGACTTTAGTTACGTAGGTCCTCATATATTCTAATCAGTTCTGTCTCTATTATCTCAGTGTACATGTCAGAGTTCATTTCAGCGTTTAGCGCAGAAGGCTGCCCACATCATAACACTTCCAGTACCAAAATTTCTACTCATTCTTACCTGCTACTCTGTTCTCAGGTCAAGCCAATAATAGTGAAATACATCCAGTCCATCAACACTGAACTTATTCTCATCACTGAAGATCACCTTATGCCACTCTGAAGTCCGGCAGCCGGCCGCGGTGGTGTCGCGGTTCTAGACGCGCAGTCCGGAACCGTGCGCCTGCTACGGTCGCAGGTTCGAATCCAGCCTCGGGCATGGATGTGTGTGATATCCTCAGGTTAGTTAGGTCTAAGTAGTTCTAAGTTGTAGGGGACTAATGACCACAGCAGTTGAGTCCCATAGTGCTCAGAGCCATTTGAACCATTTTTTTGAAGTCCGGCAAACTCCAGTCTAGACTATTTACCTTTGTGTGGTTCTGCAGTCGTTTCTTGTTGTACACGTCTGGCAGTTATGACAACTGTAAATCAGCAACAAGTTGAGAAGAATAACGGGTTGTGTTTCTTTCTTTGCGCAAAAGGAACCGTTTGTATACCTCAAATAATGTTGTACTTGGGCCATATTTTAGTTCTCTTCATATCGTGCTCCCAGTGTAAAGAAATTATCAACCACAATGCTTCAACGGTTCGACTTCTCGATGATTTGGCGATTAAAGGGTCCAGTTTCCTTGTACGCGCCAAATTTTACTTTTTCATCTCATGGTAGCTGTTTTTCACGTGGCATTTTCACAATCGTGGTAAATGTACACAAGACGGACAGTCACTAATTTTAATTGTCAACATCAATGAAATTCTCCAACAGCCGTGTTACTAAGATGTTATTTTGTATTATTTTGAAGGTTATCTGTTTCAGCATTTCGTTACGCCGTCTTTGTGTCACATATGCATCGCTCCAAATAAACTATAATGTCACATAGTACTATAAGTCCGTGGATGTCGTGAATTCAATTGTTCCGGTAGCTTGATGCAGTAGTGGAACGATTGAATTCACGACACCCAGGCATTTATGCTACTATATGACATTATGGTTTAATTGGAGAGATGCATATGTGGCCTGAAGACGACATAGCGAACTGATGAAACTGGCAGTCTTCTAAATAAAATAAAATAAAATAAAATCGTAGTAACATGGCTTTTCGAGAATTTCATTGATACTGACAATTTCTTTACCAGCCGATGTCGTTGGTCCATGATGCATCAACAGTCACTTATGGTATCTGCTGCCTATCTGCTGTAAAGACACGTACGCACACACTAACACCACACAAAGTCGGCTGCCTTTATACTGAGTTCCAACATTCACAATCTGAATTGTTCTTGTCTTGTTATATACTGCACTACTGACACCAAATGCGATACCATTTAATTGCGTTTCAGTAAACAGGATTTCATACTATTGCCTATACACTGCCATAACTATTGAAGTCGACAATGTGAAAGGTTGAAAGGTGTGTGAATTCCTAAAGGACCAGACAGCTGAGGTACACACTACTTAAAATAAGTTATGCTAAGAACAAGACACACACGCGCGCGCGAGGGAGGACTCGAACCTCCGGCGGGAGGAGCCCTGCAATTGTTGACATGGCGCCTTAGATATAGCGGCCACTCCGCGCGGCGACAATGTGACTTTTTCAACAAATATCGTTGCTTTTATACTGATTTCCGCTAGTATATTTTGCTGTCTGGTAGAGCAAAATTTGAATATAGTTTTCCCGAGTAATACAAGAGAAGCGCATAGCTCGGATTTTGGATGTAAAACTCTTCTGAAAAATGACGTCAACACTTGATACTAAAACGTGTATCATATGTGTTATTATACTTTTAACCACATTCAAGAGCGGCGTATCATGTTTAGCGCAGGATACCAGTCTTCCGACGAATACATGCCACGGGAAAGAAGGAACGGTGGCCGAGATGTCGCGTAAGTGGGGCTCCTCTTTCTCCCCCGAGGCAAGAAACCTATACAAACTCGGCGCTGCTCTGAAGGAAAACATGCGCTCCTCTTCCGCGGAGAGGCCTTTCGGAATACGCAAGTTTCCCAACCGGCGTATTACCGGCGGCTCCCATTGTGCTCCGCGGGCCTAATTATCTCCGGAGTGTCCCCAAGCGCACAGCCGGCTGACGTCGTTATCATCTCTTCCATTACGCGCCGTAATCGCCGCATTACGGAGGCGGCTGCTGGTGCCGGGGCAGTCGTCTCTAATTTGAGTCCCGGCTTGGTAAGCCGGTGGCCACAATGGCGCCCGAGGTCGTTACCCGGTGACGGCGCACATTCCGGCGCCTGCGAGCCGCTGCGGGGCGCCGCCGCCACCGCTCATGCCAATACGGAGGGCGTACACAGGTCGTATGCCCAGGCGTGTCCGGTCGACCGTACTGCTGTGTTCTCCCAAGGAGTGTGTAGTTGCTGCGTCATTAGATCTGCCTCGGCGAAAGCCCAAGGCTGCGTCACGAGTGGTGGATGTGGAAGAACGCACAGTTTACATCTGTGTCTTTGTTTCTTTAGCTACCGCCTTTATCCCGCATTGTGCGCGGGGTCGGCAGGGTTAAGGAAGGATTTGTCATGGTTAATGGTAAGGGGTGGCCGGACGCCCATCCTGCCGCCACCCCATACCCCCCGGGACGGAATAAGGGTACCCCAGCTGTCTCAGTCTAGTGTAAATCGTGAACTAGTGTGAGTCGTGTAATTGAGGTGGTACTTGGGAACCAGCCCGGTATTCACGTCTTAGGATGTAGAAAACCGCCTAAAAACCACATCCAGGCTGCCCGGCCCACCGGCCGTCGTCGGTAAACCGCCGGGCGGATTCGAGTCGAGGAAGCATCGCGTTAGCGCTGTCGGCTACCCTGGCGGGCCGTAGTTTACATGTGTGTCTACACTAGCGAAAACATCATCGACACGAAAGTCGCCAAAATGGGGAATATAAAAAGACTTGCACTAGGCTACCGAATAGTCGCAGTTGGGACGTCCCGGTCAATAATGCTAGACGATCATCTTGTAAGGCTGCCTACTATTCGGCTCGTTTGCTATAGTGCTCAGCCTGGCTGCACACTACAGCTCAGTGGCAATAGGAGGCGGGGGAGAGGGAAAAAACTGGAGTGCGCACAATCTAGACGGCAATACATTCGCACTGCATACGACCCGGTTTCAAATTTCGCAGCATCATAGGTTGCACACAAAACAAATTATTAATTTTAAAAAATTATTTTTGGCACGCTTAAGATATAGCATGACGGTCTTTCAATAAGTAATGCAACAAAGTTTTGGTTGAATTAATGCAGAATTTGCTGTGGGATATCGCGGAATATTCCCGCTTCTGCCTCTATAGCTTCGTAAAGGTACGACATGTCGCGGCGCTATACAGAATATATCCGTAAGAGCGCGAAAAAGTGTAATAGCACACAGAGAACGCTCCACTGAACAATTTGAGATAGAGAACCTGGGATCGGAGAAGTCACCTTAAGGAGACATGGAAGTAACTTTTCTACCGCTTTGTCTGGAGCTTTACAATCTTACAGTTTACTTACGAGTACTGTGTTGTTTATTTACATGTATGTTCTTTATTTCCTGAAAGGAAACAAGGAGGTCGAGCCTGATTACCAGGAACCCATGATGAAAGTTTTGTTTGCTTTACTGTTCCATAAGGTGCACCTGTTGTATTGTAGTTACATTGTACCATGACAGAACGTGCTATGAATCAATGACAGACCCATTCACTATGTAGTGATATTCAGAGACGTACAGTACAATGTGATGGAGCAGTACCGGTGCAGTATTTCCTGGCCGCTGTATTTGAAGTGGACGTCCCATTCTACGGCCTTCGACGTCACCTGACCTGAATCCCCCTGATTCGATATCTCATGCGTGAGACCTCAGTGCATAAGGAGACGGAATCAGTCGCTAGAATTGTAGCTGCATGTGGTGTGATTCGAAACACACCAGAAATATTTGTCAGGGAACGCCAGAAACTTGTTGACCGGTGTCATGCTTGCATTGAGGTTGATGGCCGTCAGTTTCAGCACATTTTGTAAGATATAGTGTAAATGATATAATGTATAGGTACAGTATATAGATGTAGTGTATATATATAGTGTATAGATATAGTATAAAAGGGGTAAGACTAGGATGTGCTCTCTCTGTCCTCTTATATTCAATGCTTGCATCCAGGAAGCTATAGAGCAAGTTCGAGAAACTACTGAGGTGGGGATCAAAATAAACGGGCAGAAGATAGACATGCTAAATTATGCTGATGATATTGCTATAGTCACTGAGACAAAAGAAGACCTAGAGGAAGTCCTCAGAACAATGGAAAAAATTCTATGCAATCAGTATGGAATGAGAATAAATAAGGAAAAGACTAAAGTGATGGTATGCAGTACGGGAGCAGAACATGAACCTCTGTGAATGAGAATTGGAAGAGAGGAGCTGGAAGTGACAGAGGAATTTACTTACCTGGGAAGCAAAGTCACAAGGGATGGTAGAACCCGGAAAGAAATTGCGAGCAGAAACCAAAAGTCCAAAATTGCATTTAATCGGAAAAGGAACTTGCTCACCAGCAACATCAGTCTAAAAAAAAGAAACGTATCATTAAAGGTTTTGTTTGGAGTGTGGCCCTATACGGTGAGAAACTTGGACAATTGGAAGAGAAGAGAGAAGACGGCTAGAGGCCCTGGAGATGTGGTGCTATAGAAGGATGATGAAGATCTGCTGGAGAGACAAGATAACAAATGAAGAGGTGTTTAGAAGATTACAGGAAACCACATCTCTGTGGAGGCACATCCAAACAAGAAGAGACAAACTTGTAGGACACATCCTACGACACAACAACATCATTGGAACAATAGTACAAGGAGCTACTGAGGGAAGGAATCGGCCGGGGCGACCAAGAATATCGTACATGCAACAGATCATGAATGACGTTGGATGTAAGACATACGTGTAAATAAAGAGGGAGGCAGACGGAAGAGAGGAATGGCGCTCTGCTGCAAACTTTGAACACTAAAAGAAGAATTGTAAATGGTACTTACATTGTCTCAATGAAGGTATTTGTCATCAACTAATATAAATAAAAAAGCACACAGTAATGCGATTTTATTTTTATTATCTCTTTAAGCTGGATTCTCCGACCCTAGGTTCTCTATCTCACTTCGTTCAGTGGAGCAAACTCTACGGCCTTGTTAAATTTTTGCACCCTCTTACGGAAAAAAAACCCTGTGCATAGTCTTCACAATGGCGTCTGTAATGGAGGAGTATACCGAGCAGAGACCTTTCTTTGAATTTCTTTTGGCGGAAAACAAGAGTATCATATATATTTGTAGGCACTTGCAGAATATCTACAGAGACCCGGCAGACAACGAAGACAAGCTGAGTCGTTGGGCGAGGCATGTGTCATCATCGCAACAAAGTCGCACAAATCTGCCCGATCTCCTGCATTTCGAGCGGCTGCAAATAGCTGTGAACCCTGCAGAACTGGAACGTTCGGACACTCTCTTTCGGGGTGATGGGCGGATCACAGTCAAACACTTTGCTGCTCAACTGGACGTCTTTTGTTAATAGTGCAGGCATATTACTCCTCTAATTGGGATAATCGAAGGTGTGTGCCTGCCGCGATCCTCGGAGCTTAACAGGAGACCATAAATATCAAGGAAGGACCGCTTGTACGCAATTGATTGCCCATTACGAGGCTGATCGTGACAATTTTTAGTGTAACATCGTCACAGCCGCTGAAACATGGGTTCATCACTTCGATCTGGGCGAAAAATGGGAATCCATGGAGCGACACCACATCAGCTTTGCTCCAAAGGAATCGTTGGAAGCCACACCATCAGGCGGTAAGGTCATGACGTCGGGCTTCTGGGACTCTGAAGTGTTTATTCTGCACGATATCCTCCGTCGTGATGCAACAATCAACTCTGAAGTGTATTGTGCTGCTCTGAGGCAATTGAAGAAACGACTTCAGCGTGTTCGTCGACACGAAATCTAACTTCTCCATCCCTAAGGCAACGCAATTGCGTACAGCCGAGAGGAGCTCACAAAACTTCACTGGGTTGTTTTTCCTCATCTCTCCTACAACCCGGATCTCGCACCTTCCGACTTCCGTTTGTTTGGCCTAATTAAGGAGGCATTCCGCAGGAAGCGACAAGTGGATGATGGGTAGGTTTTATACGTAGTTGGCTCCGATGTCGACCGGTAGAATGGTACCATCCGACTTTGCAGGCCCTCCCAGCAAGGTGGCTGGCGTTAAGGTCATGCCGGCCTGTGTAGCCGAGCGGTTCTGCGCGCTTCAGATTGGAACCGCGTGACCGCTACGGTCCCAGGCATGGATGTGTGTGATGTCCTTAGGTTAGATAGGTTTAAGTAGTTCTAAGTATTAGGGGACACATGACCTCAGTCCCATAGTGTTCAGAGCCATTTGTTAAGGCCGTCGCATTGATTATACAGAAAAATTGGGTGGGAAACAAAACCGTGTATCGGAATCCTGAATAAAACGAACTTGCTTTAATAAGAAAAAGAGTGTTGCATTACTTATTGAGCGCCCCACTTATAACTTTTATGTAGACCATCGCTGTACGGAGAGCCACAGAAAATTACACACATTTTCGCATAATCGAAATACGTTTTTCACATACACGTTGATCGGAATATTGACCACCTCGTCAACTTCAATAAGGAGGCAAAGAAACTCCACATGAGAACAACAACGTAGATATCCTGGTCAGGTTCAACGTAAATGGATTTGTCTGTAAAATGAGAATTACATTGACAGTCAGAAAGTTACATCTGCTCGTGAACAGGGGAGCTCTCAAATAAAGCGGCAAAATGCCTCGAAAACAGAAGTAAGATTGGCTGTGTCCGCAAAGGTATCCCTACGTTCTTTCAATACCATAACGAGTTTTTCAAACCTGGCGTTTTCTTTAACTCTAGTGAGCTTAGTAAATGTACTAAGTTTGTCAGAATTTGTCCCTTCTAAAATGTGATTTTCTTTTGAAACTCATTCGCATCAAATCAAAAATAAGTTGTTTCCCACTTGCTGTGGGCACTGTGCAGTTAAGTCCACTTAAAACGTGAGATTTTCAATCCGTTCCAGGTGCTCTTACTTTCATTCCTGAACGTCTTTCTCCTTAATAACTTCACTGATAGTGAGTTTTAATCCATTAGCGCCGAAACTTTTTCCTTATTGCGAATTTCTGTAATTTTTATAAGGAAATGTTTAAAAGCTTTAAAAGACATATGGCTGAAGTTTAATCCAATTCCCTCTAACAGATGTGAAAATAGTCATTGTCCTATAAATAGGACGCTGAGTGCATTGGGAGAGAATTATTTAAATACTCAGATTGCAAAATAAATTCAGCCCTTTTGAAAGAGTATGAGATAATTTATGAAAGTGTGAAGTTAGCCTCTAGATTGAGTCACATCATACTCTTTGTGAATAAGGGTAACTGTGATTATCTACGGAAGCTAGTAATTAGAGCCTGCAGTCCGAATGATTTACTTTTGCTAAAACATTGAGTCTAATTATTATTTATCCAAATTTTGTGAAGCAAGTATTCACAGACGTTAGTAGTTAGTTAGATAGCACAATTACAACTAAACCATTTATTTGTGAAGTCAGGATGATTAAAAAATTATGAAAGATAAGAAGTAAAAGTTACATCACATTTAGTACAAAATGTTAGAAGCTTTCTCAAACAATTTTAGAATTGGCATCTTCTCTGATTTTTCCTTTTTCCAATAATCTGATTTCTCCCATCCAACTGCATTGTATCCAGAACATGTGTTACTGGGCTGACAGTGCTTCTTCGTGCAATCTGCCCGATTTTTGTATATGTGATGGCACTGTACCTTTAAATATTCTTGATGCTTTGGCCTTCTCTGATACATTTTTGTAGCGCGTGTATGTGGTTCTCACTGCAATATCAACAATTGTTATGAAAATTGGTTAATACCATTTTTACCACGAACTGCCATCGTATGTTTCTCCAGAAGTCAGTCATAGTGGTCCTCGCCGCCCATATATTTGTTGCACTTACTCACAAGATGAGGCTGTTTGTCAAGCTTCTTTTCATTTTGTCCATTTTGAGGTCTATGACCTGAAACCAGAGGCTCAATTAGATTAAAATTTGTTGGAAATGTAACGTAGACGTGATGTACCTGTACAGACAAGCAAATGATTACAATTTCAGAAAAACTGGATAATTTTTTCGGGAGAAAGAACGTCACAAATTGAGCAACTCAATGACGTGTTGATTAATTTTTCACTTGGCACTGATAGATAGTGATGTCGGATGTCATCCTGAGGGATATTGTGCCAAATTCTTGCCCAAATGGTGCGCTGGATCGAAAACCCGAGCTAGTGAGAGGGCCCTGCACATAACGCGTCGAAAGTTCTTATTTGGGGAAAGACCTGGCGACCTTCTTGCCAAGGTATTATTTAGCGAGGGCGAAGACAAGCATTATGAACTCTGACCGTGTGTGAGCAGGAATTGTCTTGCTGCAATCTAATTCCAAGATGAAACTTCCTGGCAGATTAAAACGGTGTGCCGGAAGTTTCATATCAGCGCACACTCCGCGGCAGAGTGAAAATCTCATTCTGCTAAGTCCAAGATGGTTTGCCATCAAGGGTAACAAAGTTGGGAGTATACTATTGTCGACGTACAATTGCAGTGTAAAAGTGCCGCGATTGACAGCTAAATAGGGCCTGCTATGAAATGAAATTGCACCCCAAATCGTCATTCCAGGTTATCGAACCTTACGGCGGGCGGCAGTCAGTTTCGTATCCGACCGTGTCTGGGACGTCTCGAGCTCCGCCCTCGCTGGTCATCAGGGATCAGTTCGAAGCAGGAACCATCACTGAACACGTTTCTGCTCCACTCATTGTGATTGGACTCCAAAGATGTGGCTGGAGACGTCTCGGACAAGGGTGGGACACAAACCTGACCATCACCTGGCGTATCGCCCGACAACCAAGTGTGGTGGTCTAGGGTGCAATTCCACATCGTAGGAGGATCCCTTTGGTCACCACTCGCTGCACTCTTACAGCACAGCATTACGTCGACGACATTCTGCTTCCCGCTCTGTTGCCCTCGATGGCAAGCCGTCGTGGACTTACATTTCAGCAAGATAATGCTCGCCCGCACACTTCGAGAGTTTCTACGTACTGCTTGTCTTTGCACTTGCCAAACCCTACCTTGGACAACGAGGTCGCCCAGTCGTAAACGTTTGGTTCAAACGGTTCAAATGGCTCTGAGCACTATGGGACTTAACATCGGCGGTCATCAGTCCCCTAGACTTAGAACTACTTGAACCTAGCTAACCTAAGGACATCACACACATACATGCCCGATTCAGGATTCGAACCTGTGACCGTAGCAGCAGCGCGGTTCCGGACTGAAGCGCCTAGGACTGCTAGGTCACTACGGCCGGCGAAAACGTTTGGAGCACTATGGACAGAGTCCTCCAAGCAGCTCGGGATTTTGATGATATAGATCGACAGATGGAGAGAATTTGGCACGATATCCTTCAGGAGGACAGCCAACAACTGTATCATTCAAGACCAAGACCAGTAACTGCTCTCGTAAGAGTCACAGGTGGACCAACACGTTATTAATTTGCTCACTTTGTGAAGCACTTTCTCTTAAATAACTCATCCAGTTTTTCTGAAGTTGTGATGATTTGTTTGTCGGTACATATATATCAAATCGACCAATTTCCCTCCTATTCAGATAATTCCTGAGTAGTGCTTCGTTTTTACGTCTGACATGAAAGTGTATTTTATGCTTCTATGTTGAGGGCTAAGATAGATTCCAGTGTGTTTACTTGTTCTTGTTTTTCTGTTGTGATATAATGTTTTGTGTAATATTTCTTTCCCAGTTTATTCTGATTAAGGATTAATTCTGAAGGACAGCTTTTTTGTGTTTTTTTTAACGGATATTAAGTTTTATATTTTGCAAGTAGAATACTGAAAACCTTATTTGTAATACACTGTTTGAGCGTTCGAAGATGTCGAAATAGAGTAATAAATACATTAAAATATTTATAAAGTAGCTACTTTCCACGCCCACCATTTCCTACACCAAAACCAACAGTAATAACAACTTAGGACAAGCGAAGAAAAGTAGCTGCAGACGTTCTTAACGTTTCTATCAAACTTCGCAGTTACCAAGCGTACGTAAGTGGTAATCATTTACACGTACAGATACTCTATACAAGCGTGGAGGGTGCTTCACGTTCCAGTCATTCGGTCCCTCGTTTCCCTATTTCAGTTGTGAAAGGACGACCGCGGGAAATCCTCGGTATAGGTTACGGCTTCTCCGAATCTCTAGAATTTTACCGTCACAGTCCTTTTGCGAAAATGTGTAGGAGGAGGTAATATGTTGCGTGAGTCTTCCGAGAACGTACGCTCTTGGGATTTAACTGTAGAACAGAACGCTTCTCTTGTTGCATCTTTCGCGAACTGAAGGAAAATTCTCGTGGCCGTTCCAGACTTACTAGACGAGTCTGTGCCGAAACACACTCCTATTTTTCGAATACCCTCCATCTATTCAATCAATATCATCCTGAAAGACTCCTCGCGGACTAGCAATACTTGAATAGTGGTCGGATCAGGCTTCTATAAGCTACTTCTTTCATATGTGCATACACTTCTTGGGGGTCTTCCGATGAATCTCAGTTTGTCGTTTGCTTTCCTAAGATTAGTTAATATGTGCCGTCCAACTATAAATTTTCTCCGATCGCGTACACCCAGACACTTAAAGGATGTTATTGCTTCCAATGATTTTTCAGCTATAGGACTATCAAACAATAACTAGTCTTTACAGCTATTTTACGCAGTACGTTACATTTTCTTATACTGATGTCCCATCGATTTTCTCTGCACCAAGTGCCGATTCTCTAAGGATATTCCAGCATTTAATTACAATTTTTTTACTGCTGCGCCTACTCCATATACAACATCTTTATCCGCGAACAGCCTTACGGTGCTTCCGACGTTATCCAATGGGTCAATGGGTGATCTGTATGCACTGTGAACAGTACTGGTCCTGTAATATTTCCTTGGGTTGGTCCGTGGAGCTTCTTTTATCTGTGAAAATTGCTGAACATCATAATACTGTCAGTAGGGAATGTATGTCCAAACTAAGCAGCCAATTTCACAGATTAAAATACGTAAGCGTATAAAGTGACAGCCTCACAAGTCTAGTGACTTCCATTCTGTGAAGTTGATGATACTGCTGCCTCTCTCTCTTGATTGTTCCGTTGCATAACTGGCATGATCTGCTATGTCTTCAGTATAGCGCTACTCGTAACTTTTCGTTGAAGCTCTTTTTTACAGTAAGGAGAAAGGGGTTCCCCTTGCCACCACCTGCATATCACGCCATCACCACTGGATGTATAACAGATCGCACACGCAGTAAACAGCCGTGAAGTTACCCTAGGAATCTTATTCAGATAGCAACAGTGGTGACCAGACTTCAATAAACAACCAATTCGTATCTTAAACAGATGAACTTAATCTGCAAACAAAAACTTCATATGTCTCACCCGTCATTGTGTCTCTTCTCCTGATAAACTATGGGTCAGATGTCGTGAAAGTGTTGTCAGGCATCAGTAGCGGGACAGTTACAGGCGTACTACGTGCAAGCTTTCTAAATGATTTACACGGAGCAAAGCAGAGCAGTGGTCAGCACACAGGACTCATTTTCAGGGGGACGGCGGTTCGAACCCGGTTCCGGCCATCGTGATTCAGGTTTATCTGTGATTTCATTAAATCGCTTAAGATAAATGACAGAGCCAGTTTCCTTGTCCATCATTCCATAATCCGAGCTTGTGCTCCACCTCTAATGAATTCATTGTCGACTGGGCGCTATAAAATAATCTTCTCCTCCTCGTCTAAGGGATTTAAACGACAGATATTTTCATCTTTTATTTTTTGTTTTAAATCCACGAAAATGCAGCGTATTTATGTTCTAGTAGAGAGAAGATATCGTGCATGTCAGTTCTTGTTCTCGCATAGCGTTCAGTAGGGTTATCATTTGACCTTAGCATAGTTGGCTCCCATTACATATTACTCCACCAACAAAAGAGCAAAGAACAGTTAATCAAAAACTTGATCTATAATGATAGCAATGATTTCGGATTTGTCTTCCTGCAGTACTCAGTACCACACTATTAATCTAGCATGTTAAATCTGATTGATATTGTATTCTTTGATAATTTCTCCTTTAATCAGTTGCACAAACTATGTACACCTTCAGTGTTTGCTCTCTACTAATTCCTTAATGTTAGATTTGTTAAGCAATAATATTTTTACATAAACGATTAAGTCACAATTCTGTACTCTTAAATTGGACACGTTTTCATCAGCCTTTTCACTTAGGCTATTATTAGACATTTGTATCTTTCCAATACATCTTCACAACATTTGTGCAGCATTACGTTCCAACATAGTGCTTTTCCCCAATTTATCTTTGTCACTCTCTACAACACACATCCAGATACAAGCATGTTCTTCTTTTCCCTGATCCTATCCTGTATTCGTAACGGGATTTGCATATTTACGTGGACTTGGCATCGTTACTGGTACTGTGTGGCTGGATACAATTCGTGCCGCCACCCCCTCCCCCCGTATGGAACATACAGTTGTTGTCCTGAGACTGGTTTGATGCAGCTCCCCATGCTACTCTATCCTGTGCAAGCTTCTTCATCTCACAGTACCTACTGCAACCTACATCCTTCTGAATCTGCTTAGTGTATTCATCTCTTGGTCTCCCTCTACGATTTTTACCCTCCACACTGCCCTCCAATACTAAATTGGTGATCCCTTGATGCCCCAGAACATGTCCTACCAACCGATCCCTTCTTCTAGTCAAGTTGTGCCACAAACTTCTCTTCTCCCCAATCCTATTCAATACTTCCTCATTAGTTATGTGATCTACCCATCTAATCTTCAGCATTCTTCTGTAGCACCACATTTCGAAAGCTTCTACTCTTCTTGTCCATACTATTATTCGTCCATGTTTCACTTCCATACATGGCTACACTCCATACAAATACTTTCAGAAATGACATCCTGACACTTAAATCTATACTCAATGTTAACAAATTTCTCTTCTTCCGAAACGCTTTCCTTCACATTGCCAGTCTACTTTTTATATCCTCTCTACTTCGACCATCATCAGTCATTTTGCTCCCCAAATAGCAAAACTCCTTTACTACTTTAAGTGTCTCATTTCCTAATCTAATTCCCTCAGCAGCACCTGAATTAATTCGACTACATTCCATTATCCTCGTTTTGCTTTTGTTGATGTTCATCTTATATCCTCCTTTCAAGACAATCACCATTCCATTCAACTGCTCTTCCAAGTCCTTTGCTGTCTCTGACAGAATTACAACGTCATCGGCGAACCTCAAAGTTTTAATTTCTTCTCCATGGATTTTAATACCTACTCCGAAATTTTGTTTTGTTTTCTTTACTACTTGCTCAATATACAGATTGAATAACATCGGGGATAGGCTACAACCCTGTCTCACTCCCTTACCAACCACTGCCTCCCTTTCATCCCCCTCGACCCTTATAACTGCCATCTGGTTTCTGTACAAATTGTAAATAGCCTTTCGCTCCCTGTATTTTTACCCCTGCCACCTTTAGAAATTGAAAGAGAGTATTCCAGTCAACATTGTCAAAAGCTTTCTCTAAGTCTACAAATACTAGAAACGTAGGTTTGCCTTTCCTTCATCTTTCTTCTAAGATAACACGTAAGGTCAGTAATGCCTCACCTGTCCCAGTATTTCTACGGAATCCAAACTGATGTTCCCCGAGGTCGGCTTCTACTACATTTTTCCATTCGTCTGTAAAGAATTCGTGTTAGTATTTTGCAGCTGTGGCTTATTAAACTGATGCTTCGGTAATTTTCACACCGGTCAACACCTGCTTTCTTTGAGATTGGAATTATTATATTCTTCTTGAAGTCTGAGGGTATTTCGCCTGTTTCATAGATCTTGCACACCAAATGGTAGAGTTTTGTCAGGACTGGCTCTCCCAAGGCCGTCAGTAGTTCCAATGGAATATTGTCTACTCCGGGGACCTTGTTTCGACTCAGGTCTTTCAGTGCTCTGTCAAATTCTTCACGCAGTATCGTATCTACCATATCTTCATCTACATCCTCTTCCATTTCCATGATTTTGTCCTAAAGTACATCGCCCTTGTATATACGCTCTATATACTCCTTCCACCATTCTGCTTTCCCTTCTTTGCTTAGAACTGGGTTTACACCTGAGCACTTGATGTTCATACAAGTGGATCTCTTTTCTCCAAAGCTCTCTTTAATTTTCCTGTAGGCAGTATCTTACCCCTAGTGAGATAAGCCTCTACATGCTTACATTTGTCCTCGACCCGTCCTGCTTAGGCATTTTGCACTCATTTTTGAGACGTTTGTATTTATTTTTGCCTGCTTCATTTACTGCATTTTTATATTTTCTCCTTTCATCAATTAAATTCAATATTTCTTTTGTTACCTAAGGATTTCTAGTAGCCCTCGTCTTTTTACCTACTTAACCCTCAGCTGCCTTCACTAATCCATCTCTCAAAGCTACCCATTCATCTTCTACTGTATTTCTTTCCCCCATTCCTGTAAATTGTTCCCTTATGCTCTCCCTGAAACTCTGTACAACCTCTGGTTCTTTTAGTTTATCCATGTCCCATCTCCTTAATTTCCCACCTTTTTGCAATTTCTTCAGGTCATAACCAATAGATTGTGGTCAGAGTCCACATCTGCACCTGGAAATGTCTTACAATTTAAAACCTGGTTCCTAAATCTCTGTCTTACCATTATATAATCTATCTGATACCTTTTATTATCTCCAGGGTTCTTCCATGTATACAACCTTCTTTCATGATTCTTAAACCAAGTGTTAGCTATGATTAAGTTGTGCTCTGTGCAAAGTTCTACCAGGCGGCTTCCTCTTTCATTTCTTTGCCCCAGTCCATATTCACCTACTACGTTTCCTTCTCTCCCTTTTCCAACACTCGAATTCCAGTCACCCATGACTATTAAATTTTCGTCTCCCTTCACTATCTGCATAATTTCTTTTATTTGATCATACATTTCTTCAATTTCTTCGTCTTCTGCAGAGCTAGATGGCATATAAACTTGTACTACTGTAGTAGGTGTGGGCTTCGTATCTACACTCCGGAAATGGAAAAAAGAACACATTGACACCGGTGTGTCAGACCCACCTTACTTGCTCCGGACACTGCGAGAGGGCTGTACAAGCAATGATCACACGCTCGGCACAGCGGACACACCAGGAACCGCGGTGTGGCCGTCGAATGGCTCTAGCTGCGCAGCATTTGTGCACCGCCGCCGTCAGTGTCAGCCAGTTTGCCGTAGCATACGGAGCTCCATCGCAGTCTTTAACACTGGTAGCATGCCGCGACAGCGTGGACGTGAACCGTATGTGCAGTTGACGGACTTTGAGCGAGGGCGTATAGTGGGCATGCGGGAGGCCGGGTGGACGTACCGCCGAATTGCTAAACACGTGGGGCGTGAGGTCTCCACAGTACATCGATGTTGTCGCCAGTGGTCGGCGGAAGGTACACGTGCCCGTCGACCTGGGACCGGACCGCAGCGACGCACGGATGCACGCCAAGACCGTAGGATCCTACGCAGTGCCGTAGGGGACCGCACCGCCACTTCCCAGCAAATTAGGGACACTGTTGCTCCTGGGGTATCGGCGAGGACCATTCGCAACCGTCTCCATGAAGCTGGGCTACGGTCCCGCACACCGTTAGGCCGTCTTCCGCTCACGCCCCAACATCGTGCAGCCCGCCTCCAGTGGTGTCGCGACAGGCGTGAATGGAGGGACGAATGGAGATGTGTCGTCTTCAGCGATGAGAGTCGCTTCTGCCTTGGTGCCAATGATGGTCGTATGCGTGTTTGTCGCCGTGCAGTTGAGCGCCACAATCAGGACTGCATGCGACCGAGGCACACAGGGCCAACATCCGGCATCATGGTGTGGGGAGCGATCTCCTACACTGGCCGTACACCTCTGGTGATCGTCGAGGGGACACTGAATAGTACACGGTACATCCAAATCGTCATCGAACCCATCGTTCTACCATTCCTAGACCGGCAAGGGAACTTGCTGTTCCAACAGGACAATGCACGTCCGCATGTATCCCGTGCCACCCGACGTGCTCTAGTAGGTGTAAGTCAACTACCCTGGCCACCAAGATCTCCGGATCTGTCCCCCATTGAGCATGTTTGGGACTGGTTGAAGCGTCGTCTCACGCGGTATGCAAGTCCAACACGAACGCTGGTCCAACTGAGGCGCCAGGTGGAAATGGATGGCAATCCGTTCCACAGGACTACATCCAGCATCCCTACGATCGTCTCCATGGGAGAATAGCAGCCTGCATTGCTGCGAAAGGTGGATATACACTGTACTAGTGCCGACATTGTGCATGCTCTGTTGCCTGTGTCTATGTGCCTGTGGTTCTGTCAGTGTGATCATGTGATGTATCTGACGCCAGGAATGTGTCAATAAAGTTCCCCCTTCCTGGGACAATGAATTCACAGTGTTCTTATTTCAATTTCCAGGAGTGTATATTGGCCACAATAATGCGTTCACTATGCTGTTTGTGGTAGCTTACCGTCATTGCTATTTTCCTATTCATTATTAAATCTACTCCTGCGTTACCCCTATTTGATTTTGTGTATCATATAAATTATATAATGGTAAGACAGAGATTTAGGAACCAGGTTTTAAATTGTAAGACATTTACAGGGGCAGATGTGGACTCTGACCACAATCTATTGGTTATGACCTGTAGATTAAAACTGAAGAAACTGCAAAAAGGTAAGAATTTAAGGAGATGGGACATGGATAAACTAAAAGAACCAGAGATTGTACAGAGTTTCAGAGAGAGCATAAGGGAGCAATTGAAAGGAATGGGGGAAAGAAATACAGTAGAAGAAGAATGGGTACTTTTGAGGGATGGAGTAGTGAAGGCAGCAGAGGATCAAATAGGTAAAAAGACGAGGGCTAGTAGAAATCCTTGGGTAACTGAAGAAATATTGTATTTAATTGATGAAAGGAGAAAATATAGAAATGCAGTAAATTAAGCAGGCAAAAAGGAATAGAGACGTCTCAAATATGAGATCGACAGGAAGTGCAAAATGGCTAAGCAGGGATGGCTAGAGGACAAATGTAAGGATGTAGAGCTTATCTCACTAGGGGTACGATACTGCGTGAATAATTTGACAGAGCACTGAAAGACCTGAGTCGAAACAAGGCCCCCGGAGTAGACAATATTCCATTGGAACTACTGACGGCCTTGGGAGAGCCAGTCCTGACAAAACTCTACCATTTGGCGTGCAAGATATATGAAACAGGCGAAATACCCTCATACTTCAAGAAGAATATAATAATTCCAATCCCAAAGAAAGCAGGTGTTGACCGGTGTGAAAATTACCGAATCATCAGTTTAATAAGCCACAGCTGCAAAATACTAACACGAATTCTTTACAGACGATTGGAAAAGCTAGTAGAAGCCGACCTCGGGGAAGATCAGTTTGGATCCCGTAGAAATACTGGGACAGGTGAGGCAATACTGACCTTACGTGTTATCTTAGAAGAAAGATTAAGGAAAGGCAAACCTACGTTTCTAGCATTTGTAGACTTAGAGAAAGCTTTTGACAATGTTGACTGGAATACTCTCTTTCAATTTCTAAAGGTGGCAGGGGTAAAAATACAGGGAGGAAAGAATATTTACAATTTGTACAGAAACCAGATGGCAGTTATAAGAGTCGAGGAACATGAAAGGGAAGCAGTGGTTGGTAAGGGAGTGAGACAGGGTTGTAGCCAATCCCCGATGTTATTCAATCTGTATATTGAGCAAGTAGTAAAGAAAACAAAACAAAATTTCGGAGTAGGTATTAAAATCCATGGAGAAGAAATTAAAACTTTGAGGTTCGCCGATGACGTTGTAATTCTGTCAGAGACAGCAAAGGACTTGGAAGAGCAGTTGAATGGAATGGTGATTGTCTTGAAAGGAGGATATAAGAAGAACATCGACAAAAGCAAAACGAGGATAATGGAATGTAGTCGAATTAAGTCAGGTGATGCTGAGGGAATTAGATTAGGAAATGAGACACTTAAAGTAGTAAAGGAGTTTTGCTATTTGGGGAGCAAAGTAACTGATGATGGTCGAAGTAGGGAGGATATAAAATGTAGACTGGCAATGGCAAGGAAAGCGTTTCTGAAGAAGAGAAATTTGTTAACATCGAGTATTGATTTAAGTGTGAGGAAGTCATTTCTGAAAGTATTTGTATGGAGTGTAACCATGTATGGAAGTGAAACATGGACGATAAATAATTTGGACAAGAAGAGAATAGAAGCTTTCGAAATGTGGTGCTACAGAAGAATGCTGAAGATTAGATGGGTAGATCACATAACTAATGAGGAAGTATTGAATAGGATTGGGGAGAAGAGAAGTTTGTGGCACAACTTGACCAGAAGATGGGATCGGTTGGTAGGACATGTTCTGGGGCATCAAGGGATCACCAATTTAGTATTGGAGGGCAGTGTGGAGGGTAAAAACCGTAGAGGGAGACCAAGAGATGACTACACTGAGCAGATTCAGAAGGATGTAGGTTGCAGTAGGTACTGTGAGATGAAGAAGCTTGCACAGGATAGAGTTGCATGGAGAGCTGCATCAAACCAGTCTCAGGACTGAAGACCACAACAAGAACAACAAGTTTCTATAAGTGAATGAGTTTGGTGGTGTTCAAAACCAGTCTTCAATATATAACTGAAGTTTCACAGTAACATGTAACTGAAATTCTCTACATGAGTGATACATAGTATACTGAGTAAGAAAACACGAGTAAAATATTTTTTTGTATACAAGATGTGAACTGAGAATGAAAATTATAGCATTATCATGCAAATATCTGTAAAAATTCTGTTACAGAAATAGAAGCTTCCTTAAAGTTGTCTTATTTACAGTGTACAGTGAGCATAGAACATAATATTATTTCCTATAAAGATTTCTAGGTCGAGCAACTATTCAGCAGGAAAGTGGATGAAGTAGAGAATAAACGTTGGTGCGCAAAATTATTTTTGTACTGCTAAAAAAAATAATTACGTTAAAGGTTCAGTTGTCCATCCGTCATAAAAAATAAAGAAACTGGAAATGTGGCCACAGACGCTTATTTATGCGCTTACTAACTAATCATTATTATCTTAAAAATGCTCAGCATACCACAAATGCTAGAAAGACCATGTGGTACCAAGAAAATACCTTACAGCTCTCCATTATACACTCCTGGAAATTGAAATAAGAACACCGTGAATTCATTGTCCCAGGAAGGGGAAACTTTATTGACACATTCCTGGGGTCAGATACATCACATGATCACACTAACAGAACCACAGGCACATAGACACAGGCAACAGAGCATGCACAATGTCGGCACCAGTACAGTGTATATCCACCTTTCGCAGCAATGCAGGCTGCTATTCTCCCATGGAGACGATCGTAGAGATGCTGGATGTAGTCCTGTGGAACGGCTTGCCATGCCATTTCCACCTGGCGCCTCAGTTGGACCAGCGTTCGTGCTGGACGTGCAGACCGCGTGAGACGACGCTTCAACCAGTCCCAAACATGCTCAATGGGGGACAGATCCGGAGATCTTGCTGGCCAGGGTAGTTGACTTACACCTTCTAGAGCACGTTGGGTGGCACGGGATACATCCGGACGTGCATTGCCCTGTTGGAACAGCAAGTTCTCTTGCCGGTCTAGGAATGATAGAACGATGGGTTCGATGACGGTTTGGATGTACCGTGCAATATTCAGTGTCCCTCGACGATCACCAGAGGTGTACGGCCAGTGTAGGAGATCGCTCCCCACACCATGATGCCGGGTGTTGGCCCTGTGTGCCTCGCTCGTATGCAGTCCTGATTGTGGCGCTCACGTGCACGGCGCCAAACACGCATACGACCATCATTGGCACCTAGGCAGAAGCGACTCTCATCGCTGAAGACGACACGTCTCCATTCGTCCCTCCATTCACGCCTGTCGCGACACCACTGGAGGCGGGCTGCACGATGTTGGGGCGTGAGCGGAAGACGGCCTAACGGTGTGCGGGACCGTAGCCCAGCTTCATGGAGACGGTTGCGAATGGTCCTCGCCGATACCCCAGGAGCAACAGTGTCCCTAATTTGCTGGGAAGTGGCGGTGCGGCCTCCTACGACACTGTGTAGGATCCTACGGTCTTGGCGTGCATCAGTGGGTCGCTGCGGTCCGGTCCCAGGTCGACGGGCACGTGCACCTTCCGCCGACCACTGGCGACAACATCGATGTACTGTGGAGACCTCACGCCCCATGTGTTGAGCAAATCGGCGGTACGTCCACCCGGCCTCCCGCATGCCCACTATACGCCCTCGCTCAAAGTCCGTCAACTGCACATACGGTTCACGTCCACGCTGTCGCGGCATGCTACCAGTGTTAAAGACTGCGATGGAGCTCCGTATGCCACGGCAAACTGGCTGACACTGACGGCGGCGTTGCACAAATGCTGCGCAGCTAGCGCCATTCGACGGCCAACACCGCGGTTCCTGGTGTGTCCGCTGTGCCATGCGTGTGATCATTGCTTGTACAGCCCTCTCGCAGTGTCCGGAGCAAGTATGGTGGGTCTGACACACCGGTGTCAATGTGTTCTTTTTTCCATTTCCAGGAGTGTAATATAAAGTATAGGTGTGCTAAACGGTTAGCAAACATATTTAAATCTGTTAAGCTGAGATGAAAAATTAAGGAAATGCCAATAACCTGTTAAGGGAGAAGGGAAAGTAGTTAGTGCAAACAAAACCAAACAGTTATCAAATAAAGTACGCGAATAAAAATATCATCTCTCATAAATATCACCACCCACACAGAAAAATGCATACTGGCCAACACAGTGTAAAGTAACAAATTTCCTAATACATCTCATCTCCACCCAATCGAAATTTCCTGCCCCATCGCGGTGTAAAGTAACGAATTTCCTAACGCATCTTGTCTCCATTCGTAATAAATGTCTTACCCTAGACGAAAATCACTAAACCACAACATAAAGTGTCCTCTACAAGCAAATCGTAACGTAATCCCTAATAGTCCCAACCTCATCGCCTATTTCCTGAATTCTTAAAACACTTCTCTGCCAATAAATAATTCATAAAAATCGTGAACTTTGTCATGTCATCCAGTACTATCATAGACTCATAATTACTTCCGTAACATGCTATATATTACTCATAAGACGTCTAAGTCCTAGTTCTTACTACGCATTATTTTGTTCAGTGTTCTATGTTGAAAATAAGAAAGCTCCACCGATTAGTGTCAAAAGATGTTAAACAAAATTTGCCAAATAAAGTCCAATTGGTACATAATGCAGTGTGTCAGCCTGTAAGAAAAAATCAGTTACTTTACGCAGTATCAAATGTACCCTCATGGTTTTGTGTCATTAAGTAATTCCATTCTACCGAACTTCACAGAACGGGGCCTCCGGCCCACAAATGCCATATAATCATTTCATTTTTCCACTCGGTTAAATGATGCTACTTGTTTTCTGTAATGTAGTTTTGCCAGAATCTTTGTGGGACACATACCGCTAGAAAGTTTCGTTATTAGTGACATTGTAATTTGTTTCTGACTATTAAATAATATCGTACTAACAAAAGTACATAATGTGAAAGAAATACCAACAAATAGCCAGCTTCTTCTTCCTTATTCAAGGAGGAAAAATTACTATCCACGCACGCATAAGATGAAATGGCGCTTGAGTTAACTTATACATATTTACAACAATCCAGTCGTCATTGAGAAAAGCACAGGTTACAAAACATAATTACGCTAAAAATTTGTACTGAATAACAAGGGCCGGCCGGTTTGACCGAGCGGTTCAAGGCTCTACAGTCTGGAAAAGCGCGACCGCTACGGTCGCAGGTTCGAATCCTGCCTCGGGCATGGATGTGTGTGATGTCCTTACGTTAGCAGGATTAAGTAGTTCTAAGTTCTAGGGGACTGATGACCTCAGAATTTAAGTCCCATAGTGCTCAGATACATTGGAACCATTTTTTGAATAACATGAAGAAACACCAAAGAATCACTCTACAAAATATTTTTTTGCGCGATATTTCGACTTCAGTCGGTAGAGGGAATATGGAATGTTCCGTGGCAGATTAAGAAGAGTTTTGGAAACATAATCTTTGATATGCATGAGAATTGGCAAGATCGAATAAAAATCATTTGACCTACTTTGAATTATTTATTGTTGCATCCCCTTTTCTGTAGCTGTTTTCTCTTCTCTGCTGGCCATTTTATGTTTCTAAGGGACATTTCAGTGACTCGACGACGTCTTAAGCATTGTGACTCCGGGAAAGGTACAGTTTCTGTGATTTTATCAGGTGCTTGTTTATTTTTCAGTGTTAAATGTGGATAGAGTAAAGTGGAATCCTTATGTAAAGAATTTATGGTGTCCTGAAAGATTTGAAAATAGTTATTCCATAGTGTGTGCTTTTTGTGACAGTACAGTCTGAATGATTTTCCTATTTCTTTCATGATTCTATCAGAAGGGTTGAAAGAAGCATATACTGGAAAATGAAAACTGATCAATTTTTTTAAATTATTTCTGATCTATATATCCAAAACGCCGAACGAAATTGAGGTTCATTGACAGTGATAACATTGCCGATTGTCCAACTGCTCTTAAAATATCCTTGGTAAATGCTGTAGAAACAGTTCCCGCAGTCGCTTTACGAAGTGGTGTAAAAGAAGCAGATTACGAGGGTCGTGGAATACGTAAAGGCTCGTTTACGCTGGGGCAACATCTAGCAACATTGTGGCATGTCATGGAAATGTGGCGTGCGTCGTCTTGTAGTATGCTACAGAAGGCAACATCTTACGGCTTATGTTGCATGCGGCAGGTTAATTTATATCAAAGTAACAGCATTTTCGCCACACTGAGTCGGTCTTGCAGGAGAATGGGTGATAAAGTGATTTCAGTGACTGCTGACTTGGTCATCGCACAAGCCGCTAACAATAGAAATGAAAATAAACGGAAAAAGGAAACGATAGTGGAAGAGATGAATATTTAAAGAATGACCACGAACGAGTATACTAGGAGATCTAGCAGCAGATGATGATGCTTAATATGGTAATTTTAGGAGAATGTCAAATGATGAGTTCAATTATTTACTATACTTAACTACCCAAAGTATCATATTCCGCTATTTGCCTCATAATGCCAGAAGTATGTAAAGCTATTTTATCAGTGTTTAAGGATTACATAAAGGTAAGTACACAGCATTCAATAGTCACTTTATTTAAATAATTTTTTATTTTCATTTTTAAGTAAATTATAATCGAAATTAAATAATTGGTATAAAATATATCACTTATTTTTTAAATATAAGAAATTGATGCAGCTCTCCTGATGATCTCGTACCTCAATGAATTCTTCACTCTCACCATTATCATTGTCAACGTATATACTTTCGCAGTTCTGGACAGGTTATTTCTGCACTGCTTTCCGATACAACAACCGGTAATGATGTGTTGTTGGGAGTTCACTTCTGATACTCCCCCAACGCTGCTTTGAATAGCACTTTTACAGTGACGTGCTTCAGATACGTCTGTGTTGTCGGGGAAAGTTTCTCATCTCATTGGCGATGAAATCTAAATTTCCATACACACTCCATTCATGTCTGTCAACAGTTTTTAAAAAGTTGTAAGCTTCTGCAACTCGAGCATCTCTCCATTTTCAGACCTGTTCCTTTTTGGGTTTAGTAATTCTCTTTCTCGGTGTTTCCCCATTAGACGTAATTGGTGTCTGAGGCATATTGTCTTCAGAAGACTGACTTCAATCTCCATCTTTTGTTTCTGTGTCCTCCGTGTCGTCATTCTGAAAAAATTGGGAAAGTAATGATAATGTTTTACTTTTCACATTCCAAAGGATTCTGAAGAATGGAAGAATGTTGCCACAAATTTCGAACCCTCACTGTGTAGGAGCCATAGATGGCAAATATGGGCCAATTATCCGTCCTGCCAATACTGGAAGCGAATATATTAACTACTAAAAACATTTAACATCGTCCTTAAGGCGATTGCGGACGCTTATTACTGCTTCCAATATGTAGATGTAGGTTGTCAGGGCCGCATATCAGGTGGAGGCGTTTTTAAGAACACTTCGTTTCATAAAGCGTTAACCGAAAATAAACATTCCTCCTCCAGAATCTCTTCCAGAAACAGAAGAATGTACACCATATGTTTTAGTAGCAGACGAGGCAGTTCCATTGACCACAAATATAATGAAACCGTATGCTGGGCAATCACCAAGGTCGGAGGAAAGAATATTTAATTACCGACTTTCTCGCTCACGGCGTAATATCTACAACGCTTTCGGAACGATGTCCTCTGTTTTTAGAGTGTTTAGCAAGCCATTACTACTTAAAGTTGAGAACACTGAAATAGTTACAAAATCTTGTACGTATCTCCATAATTTTTTAAGAAAGGTACAACGACCAGAACTATATATGCAACTCCAAAAAATTTGGATACATGTGACGTAGATAATGATGTAATTACTCTTGGGAGAAAAGCTACTTCCATCTATACAGGCTTAAAGAATTTATCAAAGGTACCTCAAGGAAATTCCTGTGAGTCACAGGCAGTACGAGAGGATTTCAAAGAATATTTTATGACAACTTGCTGTTCCAACAGGACAATGCACGTCCGCATGTATCCCGTGCCACCCGACGTGCTCTAGTAGGTGTAAGTCAACTACCCTGGCCAGCAAGATCTCCGGATCTGTCCCCCATTGAGCATGTTTGGGACTGGTTGAAGCGTCGTCTCACGCGGTATGCAAGTCCAGCACGAACGCTGGTCCAACTGAGGCGCCAGGTGGAAATGGCATGGCAATCCGTTCCACAGGACTACATCCAGCATCCCTACGATCGTCTCCATGGGAGAATAGCAGCCTGCATTGCTGCGAAAGGTGGATATACGCTGTACTAGTGCCGACATTGTGCATGCTCTGTTGCCTGTGTCTATGTGCCTGTGGTTCTGTCAGTGTGATCATGTGATGTATCTGACGCCAGGAATGTGTCAATAAAGTTTCCCCTTCCTGGGACAATGAATTCACGGTGTTCTTATTTCAATTTCCAGGAGTGTATATATCTGATGGTCCATTGATAGTGACCGGGACAAATATCTCACGAAATAAGCGTCAAACGAAAAAACTACAATGAACGAAACTTGTCTAGCTCGAAGAGGGAACCCAGATGGCGCTATGGCTGGCCCGCTAGATGGCGCTGAGGTGAAACGGATATCAACGGCGTTTTTTTAAAATAGGAACCCACATCTTTTTATTACATATTCTTGTAGTACGTAAAGAAATATGAAGGTTTTTGTTGGACCACTTTTTTCGCTTTGTGACAGATGCCGCTGTAATAGTCACAAACATATGGCTCACGATGTTAGACGAACAGTTGGTAACAGATAGGTTTTTTAAATTAAAATACAGTGCGTAGGTACGTTTGAACATTCCTAGTAAGTTGAAGTTAATTCGTTTTTCATGTCTATGTAGTTTATCTTAATGTTCCTGCTGATTTACATTTTGATCCTTCTTACTAATAGCCAGATTACTAGAAGTAGCGAATGACTCCTTTCCTTATGACAGAAAGGACTTATACATTATAGCTACTTTAGTACATTACCATCTGGTGCATCACCGAATTTAATGAAAATTATCTGCCCCATTTTATAGCAGGACCCCTTTGGTTGTCATCCGCAGTACCCTTACAGCACGGCACTATGGCGACCATATTCTACGCCTTCTTGTGTGCCCTTCGTGGCAAGCCCTCCTGGGCTTACATTTCAGCAAGATAACGCCTGTCTGCACACGGCAACAATTACTGCTCGTCATCGTACTTGCCAAACCATTACTTGACCAGCAAGGTCACCGGATCTGTTGCGCATTGAGAATATTTGGATCATTATGGGAACGATCGTCCAAGTATCTCGGGATTTTCATGACCTAACACATTAACTGGACAGAAATTTTCACGACATCCCTGAGGAGGACATCGAACAACTTGCAGTCAGTGGCAAGCCGAGAAACTGCCTGCATAAGTGTCAGAGGTGGACCAACGTGTTATTCACTTGCTCAGTTTCCGAAGCTCTTTTTCCTGGACAAATCAGTTTTTTTGAAACTGTAATCAGTTACTGGTCAACGTATGTACATAATATGTATCGATTTCCGTCCTATTGGTATAATTCCTTCGTGGTGCGTCGTTCTTCATTTTATTTTATTTTTTTCACGAAGCATATCCCCACTGCACAAAAAAACATGTTTAGTAAAATTTGCGTCATCACGGCTTGCTCTTTTGCCTGAAGAATAATAATTTGGAAACAGAGCCCAGTTAAAACAGCAACTTAAACAGACACATCAAAGAGAAGGCAAACTGCGGCGCAGTGATTTATTTCAGGTCATCGTTTGCACTGCAACCAGAGCAGACTCCAGTTATCCGTTGCAGATTAAGAATTTGTGCATAGCGCCTAAATGAACATTTTTAACAGAATTTTAGGAGCAGTTTTCAATTAAAGAAATTTCACTTAAGTTCAACAGGTCCGTTTTTGTATTGGGGCACATTTAAATTACTTCATGGTCAATCATTCTGAGTATTAATAAAATTAGATTACATGTTTGAAGTCTCAAACAGCTGTGAAGTGTACATGCAGACTGGAGAGGCGAATGAAAGTTGTTCATTGTCCTCCTCAGGCATGACGTGAAAATTTCTGTCTAATTAATGTGATAGATCATGAAAATCCAGGGATACTTGGACGGTCGTTCCCATAATGATCCAGATATTCTCAATGCGCGACAGATCCAGTGACCTTGCTAGTCAAGGAATGGTTTGGTAAGTACGGTGAAGAGTAGTAATTCAAACCAAAGTCTCCTTCTCCCTAGCAGATATGTTAACCACTGCACCACCCTATCACAGTTGGTTTGCACAACTTCATGGACTACCCTCCTCAGTCCTCGCCTCCTCAATCCATCCGCACACTTGCTTAGTGACCTGGGTTCGAATCTCAGCCTTGGCCACATTTTCATTCGTCGCTGCAATCTGCATTCATACATCATTCTGAATATTCTTGTGAATCATTCATTTATGCAATCAAATTTACAGACAGCCAGATACATTTCGGATTAATTAACTACACATTGCTACAAAGTAACTTGCATGAATAAGTTCATGTTCAAATGTAGGGCAGCTAGGGCGATTGTAGATATCAATCTGCAACCGGAATTTTAGAAGACAGACAGTTTTCTGACTGTTAGCGAGAAATTAAGCTACACACATTTTCAGCATACAGTTTACAAAAAAAAAAAAATAAATAAATAAATAAATAAATTGGTAACCTTCATCATGATGATACTAAGTAGTTGCCGAATTTTTCTGAGGCACATTTTTGACAATAAATTCAGCGCTTTAGCCATCAAATTTTAACTTTTTCAATTAGAATGAGATCCATCGTAAATAGACTCACAGCACCTCATCACCCCACTTTCTCCCGGCGCGCCCTCCAGTCACGCATTGTGCGTGCGTGTTGCGCCACCGGCCACCAGACGGCTAGCGGCGGCGCGAACGTAACTGGCTTATGGTTATTGCTATCGCCAGTTGTTTACAGCGACTATAATTGCACTTTATGTGCTTTGCGAGGTTACACACCGCCAGCCGTTGTGCCACAGCCGCCAACCCACACCCCAAATTAACATCTGTTCCCTCGAGAGTCTTCATTAATGTCCGAGCGTTTCCTCTCGTCGTTCTGCGAGTTAATTAAAGAGCAATCTGCGCCGGTATGGTGCGCTGGAGGCTGCGACCCCGTGACACTCTGGCGAGACCCCTCCCTCCACATTCGACCAAGAATGCAATATCTTCTCCAGCCGGCCTCCAGCCGCACTTGTAATAAACGCAAAATTATAAAAATTTTTGTCCTCCCTACCGGTTAATGAGAAGAATCGTTTGTGGAACCGCAGCCACACCTACCAGCTTGCGCCCTTCAACACCGCACACCCCTGCCCACCGCTCCATCCCATCCTCACCCTCACTCCACTGTCCCTTCCACACTCCCACCACCGATTCCTGCGGTCTGGAATTTCGTCTGGGCATATTCTCATGAAATAACTTTGCAGCTCCCACGGAGCTCTGCAGCCTCACTCTTTCATTTCCCGCACAGGAAAGAACGGGAGCGTTTTCAGTTTTAGTTCGTCCTCCGTGAGCTGCTAAACAAGCGTTAATACACCGATACAGAGTCTCAGAGGCAGAAGTTAGATTACAAAATTCTCGCTCGATTCATTCTCGATTATTGCTCGTGAGTCCGATAGGATTAATAGTATACTTAAAGAATATTCATAGAAGAGGAGGCTGTTTCGTTTAGTAACTGTGACATGGGAATGGAAAAGCCCATCCAAATCCAATGTACTATCGTACATAAAAGTATTCGAACGACCTGAATTGCATTTGGTTAGACGTGTATGCAGCATGCAGCCCACTTAATGTAGAGATTTTGCAGGTCCTCTCATCTCTTCACAGTACAGTTGTTTGACTACACAAAATGGATACCATAATAGTTCACAAGAGAACACTGTTTTTTTTAATGGTAATGAGTCTAGATGTAAACAGCCACCACAATGTTGTGTGATGAATTGATTGTTCGATCGTGTTTCTATTCACTACTGCAGTTTCCGATAAATTTTAAAACTTATCATATATATATATATATATATATATATATATATATATATATATATATATATATATATATATATATATATCGTTCAGTTGATAATACTACAATTTCTGTAGTACTAAGAAAGCGGTTCAAAGAAATGTATTTTTGTGGCTGCTTGATGAAAGTGACCTTGCAGATTTTCATTCCTAGTGAGTTGCAATTAATTCGTTTTTCATTTCTACTTAGTTTATCTTATTGTTCCTGCTGATTTACATTTTGATCCTTCTTACTAATGGCCAAAGTGCTAGAAGTAGCGAATGACTCTTTTCCTAATGATGGAAAGGACTTATACATTAAACGAAATAATAGTGTATTAGAGTTACTTTGGTACCTTACCACATGGTGCATCTCGAATTCAAATGTGATGCAAATTATCTGTTCACTTTATAACAGGACCCCTTTGGTTGTCATCCGGCGCACCCTTGCAGCACGGCAGAGTAGCGACGATATTCTACGCCTTCTTGTGTTGCCCTTCATGGCAAGCCCTCCTGGGCTTACATTTCAGCAAGATAACGCCCGTCTGCACACGGCAACAGTTTCTACTCGTCATCGTGCTTACCAAACTGCTCCTTGAGCAGCGAGGTCACCGGATCTCTCGACTATTGATAATATTTGGACCTGAATTGCATTTCGCCAGACGTGTATGCAGCATGCAGCCCAGTTAATGTAGAAGTTTTGCAGGTCCTCTCATCTCTTCACAGTACAGTTGTTTCACTATACAAAATTAATACCACAAGAGTTTACAAGAGAGCACTGTTTTCTAAGGTAATGAGTCTAGATGTAAACTACCAACTCAATGTTGTCAATATTAGGAAACGCATCACTAGAGGTAAGACATTCCTTAACGCTTGTAAACTTACTTTTATTACAGTAAGTGACATTTCAAAGCCACTACCACACTCATCGTGACTCCGTAGCTCCGTCACGTAAGCCATTCCAGCAATCTTTAGACAAAATCAAATAATTTTATGAACAAGAAAATATGTGAACTCCTCAAGGTCTCTGACAATTGGAAGAATTTCGATCTTTAAAAGGTTTTCCCATACCTGTAAAACGTCGTTGCTGATACGAGTGTTTTGCCATATCTGACTGTTGAACTAACTAGTTAAAAGCAGTATGATTAACAGCGGCAAGTAATTTTGAAAACCTCAAAATTAACATCATATCACCAGCAGTTTCTCTGTACTCATGACTGAGCATTATTTGTCCACATGTGTCAACTTTAACGGACATGACAAACTTTTTTGTTCTCCATCCGGACTGAAACCAAGCACTTATAGCCATTGCATCTACGCGACACTTTCGTTCCTCACCATAGTAGATCAAAACAACGTTCACCATTGGCGATGAAGCAAAAAGAATGGTGAAATATCCAAGTTTTCATCAGTATCAGTTAGCAAATCTGATCAAAATTTTTGTTCTCTGCCTGGAATCCTGTCATCATTTTTCTATCCCTATCAAATAACCTCGAACAATGTTTAATATATTTTCAGGTAATACAGCTTGCACGAGTTTAAAACGAAATTTCATGATGTACAGCTTTGTAACAGGGACTCGAACCAAGCTCGTAATAAGATCGATATTAAAGAAAATCGGATGTTAGACATCGAATTTTTTCAGCAGCAGCAGCATGTTTGAATTTGAAATGGGGTACAACGTTTTTGCCTTACTAAGAAACCAGTCCAACACTTAGCCACGTTGTTTCCTATTCATGAATGTTTTGTTCACTACCAGAGAGATGTGTGAATGTTTGACTAGGAATAATCGTTATTGTTGGCAACACATGGAGCGAAATTAAAATGGTAATTTTTTATCACCACTAGTTCAGTGTTCATGAAATGAAACAATAAATATTTTTGTGATGCACCAGGATTCGAACTTACATGTGTCTTTCGTGGAGACCTAGAGGAGTCAGCAATCTTCGTGAAAACAATGAATTGATGGAACCATATCGTTCTGTGTTGGTCAGATACCGCGAAAGAGGAGATCCGAAGTCGAGTCCCAGCCCAGCATGTAATTTGTCAATGTCTCAAGTTCAAATGAAATAAGAGCAGCCATTGGCTCATTAAAGAAAATAAGGTTTGTAGTGCAAGGAAGTTCACTGGCAATAGAGTTTCTGTTTGCCGCGATTTCCATGTTTGCTATGGTCCAAGGGATATGAGGTTTAAATTGTAGGTTCTGAATACGGTGCAACCTGACGTTCGTCACTTGGCATTACTGGATATGAGGGAGGTCTCTTCGTTGTGTTTAAAATACTTGACGTATGTTTGAATCTAACCCATGTCTCGCAGTTAATTAATTACTTATTAAAATCAGCAGAAGAGTTTTTCGTATTAATAAGTCAGATGATGTACAGGTAATTCGAATAGGAAATTAGACACGAAAAACTAATAGATGAGTTTTAATATTTAGGTAGCAAAGTAAGTTACGATGGCCCATGAGAAGAAAATATAAAATGCTGGCTTGCACTCTTAAGAAAAACTTGTTTGAAAGGAGATGTACGTTAACATCTACTGTAAAGTGTTAGGAAGTCTTCCCTGAAAGATGTTTCTAGCCTGTGGTCTTGTACGGGAATGAAAGGTGGATGACAATCAGTACAGACAAGAAAAGAATCAAAGGCCTTGAAATATGGAGGTGCAAAAGAATGCAAATGATTACATGTGGATATTGAATGAATTGGGAAGAAAAGAGCTTTACGGCACAACCTGAATTTAAGACCTCTTAATAGTTCTTTCGTGTGGTACTATGGCCTGGGACGTATGTATCATCTGGCTACTACTTCAGCTACTTCAGCAACTTGTCCCTAAATTATCTCAGGGGTTCTATTGGGGAAAGTGGACACGTAGTTTAACGTAGAAATAGAACTGCATGACGTTCCTGTGGAATCAATGCATCATTGAGAGATAGAGGTGAGCAGCTGAACTTCCATTGCTGGACCGGGATTCGATCCCGCGACCTCTCAGTTTCCAGCATGGTGGTCTAGGAATAACTAGACCACCCTGCCCGATACACCTCACAAGTTACCAGGGCACATCCTAAGGCAATAAAGAATACTAATGTGATAATGGAGGCAAGTGTGGAGACGTAAAAGCTTTAGAGAGAGACGGGGGACTTTAGGTACAGATGGATGCGGATTGTACAGATTACGCAGATATGAAGAGACCTGTACAGGATGAACAGCTGTGAGGGCTACTCCGAAACATTGTTCTGAATCAAGATCAAAACAGCAACATGCACCATGTGGGACGCTGTCTCATGTGTTCCGGTATCAACAGAGATAGTGAGATCGTCCTTTCGATGAGAGTAAACGAATGTACATCGTGTTCGTGTATAATTTCCGACAACTCTTGTCCTGCATTTCGATTTCAAGTAGTCTGTGCAAACATTCAAATTTAGTTTCACTTTGGACAGTAGATGAATATATTATTTCGTGGTTGTCATGTCCTGGAGCAAGCTTTCTGTAATTGACGACACTTTCGCGACTTACATGTCGTACCGCAAAGTGTAATTGTTATGAACATAGTCTACTCTCTCGAATACCACCAAGGTAGGCCGATGTCGGTGTCTCAGACTGCCGCACGGATCACCGTCAACAGTGCAACACGCTCTCACTCCACGAGACAATGCAGAGGTTTTTAGATTTTAATAGGAATTTTGCATATGGTCTGGTGATCGTTTACTGTAGGCGTCCATCTCGCCTCTCGTTGCCGGCCATATATCTGTGGTAAAAATTTTTTCCACCTAAATTCGAGACGGATACCTCTGGATCAAGTGCCAGCGCATAAGCGAGTGAGGATAAGCTAGCGACCTCTATCCCAAGACATGATGAGATAGTTAATATGTGAATGAAACTGTTAGTAGAGGAGAAAGTTTGAGAACGTTTGAAAGACAGCGTCAAGCTATCCTGAAGACTGGAAACAGGAGGTTATGTCCGATTTCAAACAGAAACGTAAGAGCACAGCATTGTGTGGTAGCGAAACATGGACTGTGGGAAAACCGGAGCAGAAGAGAGCAGAAGTATTTCAGATGTGGTGCTACGGAAAAATGTTGAAAATAAGGTGGATTGATAAGGTAGGTTTGAGGAGGTTCTCGGCAGAATCCACGAGGAAAGGAATACAGGGAAAGCACTGAGAAGAAAAAGGGATAGAACGGTGAGACCATCTCTTAAGACATCAATGAATAACTTCCATTGTGCTAGAGGGGGCTGTAGAGGATAAAAATTGTAGAGGAAGAAAAAGGATTGGAATACAGCCAGAAAAAATAGAGGACTTAGGCTGCAAGTGCTAGTCTGAGATGAAGAGGTTGGCGTTGGAGGGGAATTCGTGGTGAGGTGCAACAAACCAGTTAGGAGACTGACGACTCAAAAAAATAAAGTCTTATTATTGCGTATGAAAGAGTGTTGCTAAATACTCTGACACTCAAAGCGAACATATTGTCAGACACAGACCGAATTCTCTCCGAAGGAGTGAAATGCTGGCTGTAGTGAGAAACAAGTGGAGACAGAATTCATGGAAATTTCGGTTCTCCTCAGGAAATGTTAATCTGATTCTTATCAAGTGAGACTAATCTGGTAATAACTCTCATTCTGTTCTGGGAGTGAAATAGGTATACCAAGGAAATTCGAAGAGTAACTGTAGTTCGCTAAAAATTTTACACCCTCAGAGTAATAATTCGTCTTATTGTAACTCAGTGAATTTGACAAATACGTTACGCACGTGATGAGGCCACAACGTCTGTCCATATCGCTCCCTACCACAAAGTAAGAAAGAGTAATAAAATCAATCCTTTAACGTTGATCGCAGATTCGACTACCGAGGTATTGTCTACGTAGCGTATCATCTGTTGGAGGGGTCAGTATAATTTTGGCATTCCCCATTTATTCAATATAGAAAACGCTCAAGACATGATATCTAGGTTGGTTCTTTTTACTTTACTTCGAATCGTCATTGAAGCCACACGGTGGCGGTGCAAACAACGTGTCTCGTTCTGCGAATCCGCGCCAGTTCGGGCCACCCAACTTGAAGGCAAGAAATATGTCGCACCAGTCGGCCAGAACAGCGGGAACGGCTAAACCTCGACCTTGTGCTAGGATGGCTACAAGGACCATATGGTTTGCTGTGTACGTGCACTATAGTTTGAGGACCGAGTCTTTAAATAGTCTGTAGACTCCCCAATCCGCTGCAGTCACTAAAGGTATCGACATCGCAGGGTTCATCGTGCAGCAGTTACCGTCCTTTGTGGCAAGTGTTGTCTTCCATTACCTTCTGAGAAGCCTTGTATTAACCATCGGCGAGTTTCTCGCGATGATTACACTTACAAACCACGCTGCATCTATGATGGCACAGTCTGTGCTGTTGTTCACTAACACGGTGAGATACCAGTGCTGCAATAGGCAGTAACGTTGTAAGTTTTAAAGCCCGAGCCCTGTTACTGTGATTGAATTATTTACCAATGGTTGGCTTCTCCTTTATAGTGATTCATAGAAATTCATTTTACTCTATCGCTAGGAACTGGTTGTTACACTGAACAAATTATTGTTTGTGTGAAGTTTTTTTTCTTTTGGCTTGTCCTACAGTAGGGCCAATGCTCGTCTAACGGCTGTTTTATTATGGGTGATACATCAGAAACGACAAGAAACTTGCTCTCTCGCTTACGTGTCCATTCTTGATTAGACTCATTGCCAGACGATACAGATTTTCATTGGTCTGTAGCTTCCCTGCTGTTCCTTTGATCAGTTCTTTACTGGCGACGATATATCAGCTGTCAGAAATGAAGTCCGACGCCTGGGGAAGAAAATCAGCAGCGAGTGATCTGCTGTTTGTGAAATTAATTTAGACTATTGAGAGGAGAGATGACGGACAGCCCAGCCATAGTTGCAGCTACCCTCCCAACCAACACACACGCTACAGTATATTTCATCGCATATTTCTAACGAGAGTAGGGGTCATTTGACAGTACAGTATGTTAATGCAGTTTTAGGCGAAATTTAACATTACATCAATGAAGAAAATCTTATGCGTATAGACTGAATTGGCGAGTGAAAATTTGCACCAAGACTGGGAATCGAACCCATGTCTGCTGCTTATTTGGCCGGTGTGTTAGCCAGTAAGCCACGTAGGCACAGCAGTTTACACAACTGATTCTCCATGTTCTGGATAGCGCCTCAGCATCATATGTAAATGGGGAATCCAGCCTGAAACCCAGGTGCAGGCAGAATAAAATCTTCTTGATTTTCAAGCCATGTCATTCAAATTAAATTCCCGAGCTCTCGATGGCTAACTTCGCCATCTTCATCAGGCGTAAAACTACTGATTGCTGGGACTGTTCTTATTCTTTTATTGTTATTTAATTCTCCTACCCCATAAGGGCAGGGTAGGGGTGTCACCGGCATAATATGCCGCTCTTCAACCGAGAGATGTTACAGGAATTAAAAAATAACATACAACACGGAGATAAAAGGAGAATATAAAAACCTAATAAGGGGGGGGGGGATAATGGGGGTTAAAAATACGCTTACATGGACAAACACAGTGGAAAACAGTTTAAAAAACGGTCCAGATAAAGATAAAAACACAGTTGACATTGTCTGCAGTGTATAAAGCACATCAAAGTCACAAACACAATATAAAAGTATGCCACAACAGTAAAAGTCCACACCAGAACGATGGCACTTCAAAAACACTGCACTAGATGGAGCACTGCCGGGAGGGACCTACTGAGGGAGGGGAGACCAGAGAGAAGGGAAGAAAAGACAGAGCTGGAGCCAGCTGGGGGTAGGGGCTAGAAAAAATATGGCCACGTGGCACACCAAGGGGCAAGAGACAGGCGGGATGGGAGAGGGGAAGCAATCCACGAGGGAGTGCACTGACGTAAAAGGGCTTTTCTGGAAAGGTAGGGGAAGGGAAAGGTTGGGAGATGAAGCCCAGAGGGAAGCCCATCATCTGGGAGGGATATGTACCAGAAGTAGCATTGGTAGAGGACGTGGAGATGGAGAGAGGATGGGACACAATGGTAAAGTTGAGGCTACAGGCAGGGGTAGAGAGGATAGGAGGCACCAGGGGGTGAAGGGTATCGAGTCTGTTGGCAGTGTAGAGGGTTCATATGCGTTCAAGGAAAAGAGAATGTGGGAAGGAGAATGTAGGATCCATGTGGGAGACAGGTGGTGCAGGATACAAAATGAAATGTGGTGTGCATGGTGTTCCATGATTTGGAGGGTGGAAATCTAGGTGACACTGGCAGGGCAAAGAATGGTGTGAAGGCTGGTGTGAAGGAAGGTGGAAGGATGCAACCCCCATGTCCCGCCAGACAGGAGTTTCAAGAGGTGGACCCTACTGTGTGCTTTGTGTTGGATAGTAATGAGATGGGAAGTCTGGGTGAAGTGTCAGTTGAGGGTGAGGACAAGATATATCATGATAGGAGTTAGTTGGATAGGACGACCATCAATGGTAAGGTAAAAATCGTGGAGCCAGAAGGAGGTGGTGGCACAACCTATGATGATTGTCTCTGTATTGGGAAGGTTGACATGAAGGAGCCACTGGTTGCACCAAACAGGGAACAGGTTGAGGTAGGTTTGAAGGGTATGTTAGGACTGTTGAAGGGCTTGATAGAGAGCAAGGAAGGCAGCATCATCAGCAAATTGGAGGAGGTGAACAGGTTGGGGAGGTTTGGGTGTATCTGCAGTGTATAGGAGACAGAGGAGAAGGGAAACTTCAGAGCCCTGGGGCTTGCCCACAGTGGGATAAAATTTATGAGAGTTGGTATTGTGGGTAGTGGCTTAGGAAGGACCATGGAAGAGGAAGGAAGCCACGAGACAGATAGAAAGGACGAAGGTCTAGATTTTAAAAGAGAACCCTGGATGTCATACACAGTCATACGCATTCTGAAGGTCAAGGAAACAAAGATAGCAGAACGACAGCAGTTAAGCGGGGGGGGGGGGGGGAGATGATTGGTCAGGGTGAGGAGCTGGTCGTCGGCAGAGAAGGAGGGCTGGAGTCCACACTGGGTAAGGGGATATAGATGCTGCTGGTAGAGGTGGTGTTAAATAAGGTGGGAAAGAATGGACTCGAACACCTAACTGAACACATAGGTGATGCAGCTGGGATAATAGGAAGAGGTGTTAGAGGGAGTTTGTTGAATTTAAGGAACAACAGGACGTGGGACGTCTCCCACAGGTCAGGGTAAATGTTGGTGGAGAGGATGGTGTTATACCAGGTACAAAGGACACCCAGGAAGGAGAGGGGGGAGGGAATCCTTGAGGTAACGGTAAGTGATGCAGTCATGAGCAGGGGAAGTGTTGTGTTTGGAGTGCAGTATGAGTTTGATGTTAAGTGCTGTAAAGAGAGTGTTTTAATCTGAGGGGTGTAACTGATCAAGGTACTGGAAACAGGGAGCGAGTGGTGAATTGGAGATATCATTGCATTCAAGGACTGTCAGTATGAGGGAGTAATCAAAGTGGGGATCATGAGGAATGGAGAAGACCTCTAAGAGATTAAAAGTAAAATGGTTAGCCTTACTGATGGTGGCAGGAAAGTTAAGTCATTGTGTAGAAGGGGCTATGTGGAGCAGAATGGCTACCAGTAAGGCAGTGGAAGGCAGACCAGTACTTGGAGGAGTTCACAGGGAGGGTGGCATTGAACCATATACATATATGGCGCCAGTCCCGGCGTTTCTTTGCTCTTAAGAGGTTCTGTATGTGTTGTTGTAATTGTCAGTGTTGGAGAAGTGTACCCTGGTGATAGGTGTGGAGGAAGGAGCAGTAGAACCTGTGGTATTCATGGAGAAAAAGGACAGCCTGTGGAGGAAGAGCAAAGTGATGAGGATGTATAATTTTGGTACTAATGTGTGCCTTCATGGCGTCAGTGATGATTTTCTGGAGGAAGGACGAGGCACAGGTTACGTTAGCAGGATGAGAAGTAAGTGGATGGCTTTCGACATGGGAGTCTAGAACACAGACAGCAGCATGACCAACGAGGTTGGGGAAGCAGGAACGACACCGCAACTGAGTTCACTTTTGTGATGTGTGTGCTGTATGAGGGGAACAAGGTCACCTTGAAGGGCGGCAAGGAACTGAAGGGCAGTGTATGTTAAGGTCTGTGGCAATCACAAAGTTGGAGAAGGTATGACAAACATGGGTGATGAAGTCATAGGGGAGAGAAGTTGCTGAACAGACATAGGTTGTTGGGCAGATGACAATGAAGGAGGAGGAAAAAAACGTTGAGAAAGAGGTGTTCATTGTACAGGGGCTGTGGTCAGACAGAGATGTGCTTGAGCTAGCCAAAGCGACCCCACATTGCACTAGGGTAAAGGAAGTGTTGGTCCAGTGAAGGAGGTAGGGAGAGGTGCAGAAAAAGTGTTGAGGTTGCAGGAAGGTTTCATTAAGGATGAAGGAGTCGACCTGATGGAGAGGCAGGGTATGCATGAAGAAGTACTTGTTGACAGGGAAGGAGCAGAGGTTTTGATAGAGGAGATGATAATGTTGGCACACCAGTGTGAGGAAGAGGGAAGTGTGTGGAGGGAGGAGGAGAGAGCCTTAAACGATGGTGTTGAGGTGGGTGAAGGTGAAGCGGACCTTGTTGTGGGAGTAGGTATCATAGGTGCTCAATTGGATGATAGAGTGAGCGGCAAGGGAGATCTGCTGGGGGGATGTGGGAGCATTGGAAGGGGGATATATTCTGATGGACGACGGTGATGAAATCGATGATGGCTTCAGCTCTAGGAGGTGGGTGGAGGGAATTGTTGGGGTGGATGAACTAATAAGTGTGGCAAACAGGACCAACTGAGTGTTGGTGGGAGGGGGTTTGGCCTTGCCTTTTTGGAAGTACGTCAGATGGGATTCATTGCAGGTGTTACAGGAAGGAGGATAGAAGGGGTTAGAACACCGTCTTAGGAAGTGGAAAGCTCTACAGTGAGGGGAGGTGGGTAGGGGTTTTCGCAGTTTTGAGTGTGATCTTTGAATAAGAGGCATTGGTATGATTAACGAGGGAAACGAGAGTGCTCAGCGGGTGGCGACGATCATAAAATCAGGGCTTCCTAAATGAAGAGTTGATTAATAGGGGAGGCGGACTCGGTAAACTCGCGTATCAGGGAGACAGGACCGCATTCGTTGTAGATTCATCAGGCTGAGTGGATTTCTAGGATTGGGTGGGCATTCGACTCCACCAACCCCTCCGCCTTCGTGACCATGGGGCTATGCTTCGTGATCATCGCAGTGGTGGTTGGAGAACGACGGGGGGTTGGGGCTGAGCGGGAGAGGAGGAGGTAAGGAAGGGTGAGAGAGACGAATGGGAGTCAAAGATAATAGGGGGGAAGTTTCAGGAGTGGGTCAATGTGGAAGAGGGAGAGGGGGATTTGATAAAGGTGGAGTCCCTCTGTGCTGGGGCTGACAATATTTCCCGCTTATATAACTACGATTCCGGCCACTGGCACCCATCAGAGAGGGCCGAAACGACGCGTGCGCTGAAGGTGAGTTGGGGAGCTCAGAGGAGCTCCGGCCTGCCGCAGGACTGAGTGACGTCAGATGGCGCAAGATGCCGACGCCGCGCGTTTGGAACTGCAGCTCCCGCCTTCCTACAAGCGTTATACATCCTTTCGTTACCTCCATTCGACATCGAAACCAGCCGTCACGCCCTACTCAGTGCCAGCCCCAGCAGTCAGTGTGTGTCTGTTGAAACAGTTGCTGTTCATTCTAATCTCAACCGCCTCTTTTATAATGGAGTCCCAGTACGTTGACGCGTGAACCAAAACTCTCGTGTTCTCAAACTGTATTTTGTGCCCGTTCTTGAGGCAATGCTCAGCTATGGCTGACTTGTCACACACATCCATGCCCATGCCCGAGGCACGATTCGAATCTGCGACCGTAGCGGTTGCGCGGATCCAGATTGTAGCACCTAGAACCGCTCAGCCATCCCGACCGGCAGCTATGTGAATTCGCTACTCTATACAGATACTACCGCACACACAAGGGACACCATATACACCAGGGAACGAAGAGTTATGTCGTCTGTAACAGGGTGCAACATATCTCATACCTTGGAAGTGGGCCAGAACACTGGTCTCAATCCATGTCTCTGCAGTACACGTCCTAACTTGCTGCTCCTTGCCCCACAGTATGGCAGAAAGGCAGCCGGTTTGGTTTCTTCTGCCGATTCGCAAGGCGTCCTTCTTCGGTGACAGCCGACAGCGTTTGCAATGTGTCTTTTGCTGTAGCAACCCTCCCTGACATCTGCTGTGAGTCGTCGTCGTCAGAAACAACATTAGCTCTGTATGTTAAAGTGTTCAGTACCGCTTTCATGTGCTGGTGAAAATGGTGAAAATTACCCGCGTTCAAATATCGATCAGTGTGCATACGTTTCCTGTACACTGAATGACCAAGTCAGCCTCCTGCCTTCCACTCAACTAAAACATGTAAGAACGGTAGCTTGCCATCCTTCTCCATGGCAATGGTAAACTTAATATTGGGATGACACCGTCCAAGTGAACCATGGAAATGGTGCCAGCCCCAGCAGTCAGTAGTTCTCCTGCTGACGACGACAATTTTATTCCAAGTGACGCCGCTTCAAAACCGAGAAATTTTTATTCAGTCATGCCGCCGGGAAACACTGCCGCACAACCCATAAGCAGATACTTATACAAACGAAATGACATTATTTCAGAGACTTTAGTGGTCTCATACAGATATGATTTTATCTATATAGACTGGGGCGGTGACGGAAAATCTGTACCGAGGCTGGGAATCGATACCGGGTCTCCTACTTACTAAGAGGGAGGCGTGCCAGGGTAATCCCTGCAGTTGTGTGAATCGCTGTGCGAAGTTGGCTCAGAGGCTAGCGCACGTGTGTAGTCAGCTGGAGACCTGGTTTCGATTTCCGGCCTTCGTACTAATTTTCACTTGCCGCTTCAGTCTACACACATAAAATAGTATCTATATGAGAGCAGTAAAGTCTCTGAAAGTGTGTAACTGCATTTTAATGTGGGAAAGTCTGAGTTAATTTAATACAGTTCCTCTTTCGTTAAGGGCGTTGGCGAAATTAGAATGTGCAGCAACATGAGAAATAGTAAATGTCGAGCAATGCCTGAGAGGGCGATTTGTGGTTTTTATTCTGATATGAAAGCGACCCAGTATCGCACACGCCAGCGTAGTATTTGCTTGCGTAGCTGCGTCACATCATACGTAAATGTCATTTCCTTGCCACGAGGTCATGATGACGTAAACCGGCGAATCGTAACCTGACTGCTGGATATCAAAGCAGTATTACTTTCAGTTACTTCTTCCAACGGTAACAGCAAAGACAGACATTGAACATATACGGGTCTTCTACATTTGCCTCTACAGAAAAGCGGTAACATAATTTTTATAATTTTTTCAGAGATGGCATTGCGAGAGGCCTCCTAATAAATTTCATCTTTTGACAAACTAAGTGAAGCGGAGATTGAAATATCATTTGGTGATAATGTTGAAGATGTCTCTACCCCTCTCAGTGTTACCTACATGTATATGTAAGGAATGATGTGAGATTGTTTAAACGAGATGTCATAATATCTTCCCAGTTGCTGCCTTCCTCTTGCTCAGCTAGTAGGACTGTTATTTGTCACTCATATGTCTTTTAACTAATCTGTTGGCACCCAAACATTCGAAATGGCTGAATATGGCTCGAAACTGGAGGGGCATTTTATAATATGATATACATATGCAATTTTTATCAACTCACGTATTGAAGCGGTAATAATTTTTAGCTGTTGGAAGGATAAAATATAAGAATACAACCAACACAGCACGTCTGGATATTTTGTCTTGTGCTTTTTTTGTCACTGATGCTGACTTGAGCATCTATTAGGTGTATGACTTCCCCAAGTACAGAAACCTTTTAAGTAGTTCTACAGCATTGCTGTCATATTTCTACTTTCTGTCCATTATCTTGATTAAAATTTCTTGGTCTTATTACAAATGATTATCTAGTATATTTACAAATTTGATTCACTAACTTGTTCCAGTTTTTCACTGAATTTCTCTGCACTAGAGGAAATTACAACTGTGTCTTCATTAAGGCAAATGTAATCCCTACATGTTCAGTTAACAGATAATCTTTATGGGTCGCGCGGTAGTAGCCGAGCGGTCTGCTGGCACGGTAGCTCAGCGTGTTCGGTCAGAGGGTTACGTGCCCTCTCTAATAAAAAAAACTGAGCTCATCGATCAACAACGAACTTCAATGGATGTCTTACGACGTCCGCCCCGAGCAGATGCAACGAACAAAAGCGAATAAAATGAGATTAAACAAAAAACAAAGCGGTCTAGGGCGCTGCAGTCACGAACTGTGCGACTGGTCCCGATGGAGGTTCGAATCCTCCCTCGGGCATGGGTGTGTGTGTTTGTCCTTAGGGTAATTTAGGTTAAGTTGTGTGTAAGCTCAGGGAATGATGACCTTAGCAGTTAAGTCCCATAAGATTTCACGCACATTTGAACATTTTTTGAATCTTTCTGGCTTTCAAATTCAGTGGTCAGAAAATTATCTCTACAGCGGCTGAGACTTGTTTAGGTGGTGTAAAGTCTCCTAGCCTCACCGCCTCTTTTATTCCATATTGTTCTGATGATTTCTAAAGGAAACTATAACTTAAAAAAAAATCATTTTCGTTGTGTGAGATGCACCTTTACAGCATGAAAACGTGAATATATTTAGTGTTAGTGAAAGTGCTGTGTGCTAAAATCAACCTCATATGTACAGAAGAACGTAAAGAATTATGTAAACAAAAGCCTGAACAATGAAGATGCTTTAAAATAAAGCGACCACGTTCAGTCTTAACGAGACTTTTATTACAGTTACAAAATACAGTACTATGTTATGTATCTTGCATAACTGCCACTGGGAAGCTAGTAGACCGTAAAACAAAGAAGACAACATCTATGGCATTGTGCTATTTCATATAGTTGGCCAGAATGAAATGACAACCAGTTTCTTAATGGATTCAACATTTTGTCGAGAAATTTTCTGCTTCCGTAACAATTCCGTTCAAATGGCTCTGAGCACTATGGGACTTAACGTCTGAGGTCATCAGTCCCCGAGAACTTAGAACTACAGAAACCTAACTAACCTTCGGACATTACACACATCCAAGCCCGAGGCAGGATTCCAGACTGAAGCGACTAGAACCGCTCGACCACACCGGCCGGCTTCAATTCCGTCCGATAAAGAATTTATAAATGTTTTTACAGACCGGGAAATGAACAAAACAAACAGTATTATGGAAAGTGGCACTGAGAATAAATGGGAGTTATTTTTATCTTTATGTTTGTGCAACGTAATGCATCTGTATTGAGTTTTCAGATTCGCTTCAAACCAAAAATTAGCGAGCTTTATAAAACCTACAGCATTTTCCTGTCATGTTTCTTTCTAAGACTTCTCGAAACGTGGCGGCGGCACGAGTATAAAAAAGGGAAAGAGGAAGTTCCCTTTTAAGAGAAGCTAATTATAAAAGTCTGCCGGTTTGATTACATCTGGCAGGGGGAATATAGTGCACCTCTCCCTTCGTCTCGTTAACTCGATCGCCATCCGCCGTCATCCTGAGACGGCCCTCCTTTCTTTCCGGATCGGCTCCGCCAGCCTGCTGTTCGCCGCTGACGCGATACTCCGCCCCAGCGACGGAAACAGTCGTCCACTGCTCCTCTCTGCTCGTGGGTCTCCATTCCATCAGCGTGATTAGCTGGCACGTCGTAAGCCCAGAGGTTGACCCAGCGCGGGCGACATCAAAACACCATCCCTGGGGTGGGCGTGGCATGGGAATACCAGCCGACTCCCAAACACACAAACACACACACACACACACACACACACATAGACATACACATATATAAACTGAGAGAGTGAGTGAAAGAGATAGAGGTAGAGAGAGAGAGAGAGAGAGAGAGAGAGAGAGAGAAGTAAATGCAAGAGTGAGGCGAGGGTTTGGGAGTACGTGGGTGGAGGCCGGCTATTGACTGTCGCTGGAGAGAGGTGCCTCGTTCGATAGCCTATTCCAGTGGCTGCTCACACAGTGGCCCGTCCCCGCTCACGCCCGGCGTGCGGCCTCGACTACAGATTGTAAACACGGCTCCCTGGCTTGAAGGATGCGATGCGGCGGCGTTCGGGCCCCATGTCGGCTTAATTGAGAAGGAGGCGGTGGCTTAGTGGGCTCCATCGAGACCAGGAGCCAGCAATTAAAGTGGTTACAGGCACGCAGCCCGCAGACCGGGACGCTCTGATCGAGCCGTCTTCTCATGCTCAATTCCACCTCTCCACCCCCTCCCCCTATCGACCCTCTATTCTCCCCCACGCCTCTACCCTCTCGCATTCCCCACGTGGCAGCCTCTCCAAACACCTTCCCTTCCCCCGATGCCGAAGGCATCCCGACCGGGCCGCTTAGGGCAGCAGCCGACTAGTTTCTCCGGCGTGTTCACACGAAAAACAGCGGTCATTATCGCACGGAAACATGCTGCATCTAAAGTCGAGCGTGAGAAGGTGGGGAGAACACACGTGCCGCTCGGAAATTACAGAGGCCGAGCCTCGGACACATCAACGGATGCAAGGGGAAGTGAGGGGGCGAAAAGAAAACGACCGAAAGTGATTACTAACAAGATTAGGCGAGCGGACACGGAAAGACCATTACCTGTGATTAGTGGCCGAGGAACGCCGGTACAGGAGGACAGGCTGTTTCTTTGTGGCCGCTGACGTGGCAGATGCCGCGTCATTGCCTGTTCTTGTGAACTACATACCCGGAAAAGGTCTCCTCAAAATCTTCACTAAATTACGACCGTCCTCTTTCTAGAAACGTAAATTAAATCCTACAAACAAGGGTAATAGAGGAAAAGTGAGAGGCCTATCGAATAGATCAGCTCCATGGCACTAGCTGCCGTTTACTCGTGTATACATATCATCAATAGATTACCGTAGAAAAAGATGCAAAGTGGTGTATGTCCGATAGTAAATTTTCCCACAATAGCAAATTTAAAGTTTGCAGCTCATACACGTCTCGAGTAAGTTAGGATTCGGCATTAATCTGTAAGTGTAAATTTCCTACATCATTGCATAAACCTATTGCTGAAAGGTTTGAACCATCTCAACTTAAAAACTTTGAAATTCATTATCTTAAAAGAGGTGATTTGGGAAAGGGGATGAGCTTAAATTAAAGTTGCAACCTGCTCCAAAAACAGAACTTTTATTTATTGGCAAGCTGTTCTAGGTCTTCATATCAGTTTTCGTCACTGTCTGAAACCCCCACATCCACATCTAAATCTGGCAAGAAATGATGGATCAGGCACTCATCTGGAATAGAGTTTGGAAGTACAATTTTTAACGTTCTAGCATATCCCGATGACTTAGTGAACATACAAAACGTGAAAGATAATCTTCAAAGAACTACTTATTTACTACATAAGGTCTATACAAAAACATAGCCATAAAATTTTTATCTCAAAATCAGTAACCATAGCATTCCAAAGAAAACGCCCAATACAAGAAAGGATCACTTTCGATGACAAAATTTTTGATCAAATTCGATATTTTAATTATTTAGGCTGTGATACCTTGTTTTATTAAGATAGAGATATAAATAATAAATTAAGGAGATGCCAGGCAATATGCAGAACAATTCGAACACTGACAACAACGCAGACCGACACACAGTTGAATCTGTACAAGACAACAGTTGTGTTTGTTATTCTATATGGCAGTAAAACATTGACTTTAAGGCAGAAAGACCATAGTTAGTATACAACCCACAGAAATGATATTCAGCGCCCTACCTTGCCACGCACTCTTTGATAAAACAAAAAAACCACGATATAAGGAATAAGTTACAAACATTGGCAATATGGTATGAAATTGACGAATACAGAAGCAATTGGGAAGAACACTTAGAAAGAATGGATAGTACATGGACTCCAAAAGTGGCAGTGTAATACATACCGATTGTTCGAAGAGACCCATGTAGATTGAAACAAAAGTATATTGAAACATGGACATTCAGAAGGGCTTAATCCCTGTAATCATGATGATGATGATGATCAGATATAATCATGGTGTTTATTCAGTTACAAGCCACAGCTACCGTGGATACACCTTGTTTGTCTTTAACCCAGACGTTTCTTTTGCTTTCTTTTTTTCAAGGTTTCTGACTCTTCATTTTGTGTTGGTTTCTCACGTCCGGGCAACGGGGTATCATGGACCTCTTTGCCAAGGCCACTGGCATAACGAAGGTCACTCTTTATGCTAAAACAATTTAATTAAAAATTTAACGATTGTCTGGGATGAAATATCAGACACAAGACGTCTTGTTTATTAATCAAAGTCCTAACCATAGCTCAAAGTGGCGGTACGGGAGACTTAATGAAATTGAAACCACAGTCTGTCTCTAGTATGATTGCTATCCTCCTATCGGTAAATACGATAACTTGTTGGTTCATAGTGAGATTCTTGAAAGTTTTTGATGCACATACACGTCCGACTATTCTTACGGAGAGCTTCTCTATCAACTCGTGGATTATCTATTAGGTGGTACCGCCAGATGCAGGTATTCAGAATCATTATCCCAGAGAAGTCACCGTTTTACAAAGAATATCCGTAATGTAAAATGTATTTGCTGCCACTTAACATGAAGTGCTTTTATTATATGCAGTCAGATATTATGTATTTTGTATGTCCTTTAACTAACAGTATATTGGGAACGACACGCTAGTGGAAGCAGAGAAAGAACCGTACTATGTAGGGAAAAATCTAGTTTCAGGGCGATTGAAGCAAGGAAGATATCAAAAGAAGACGGGAATCTGCGGAGAAAGCTGTTTTCTATAATAGGAGCTCTACTAGTGCCTAATATTGAATAATAAGTAGGAAATTCCTGAAACTGTACGTCTGGAGCAGAGGATTCTATGGCGTGAGGAGCAATAATCTGGAAGCACTGAGTTGTGTTGCTGTCGAAAAATGTTAGAAACTAGGCCAGCTGATTATTATGAAAAAAGAACTGAAAAAACGAAAAAGTTAAAAGAAGGGTGACTCGTTTTGTATCACCATGAAACAAGAGAGAGAGTGCCATGGATGTAATAAGCCACTGGAGGTGGCAAACATTAAATCAAAGCTGTATTTCGTTGCGGTGAGGGCGTGATCTTTCCTCGAAAGAACATTCCCCGAATCCCTCCTCTGAGAGCTAAAATATTTTATTTATTGCCGCGTACTTAGGGAAGAATAACCATTTCTATGAAATAAGAGAATCTGAACTCGCACGGGAAGATTTATCTGTTCATTTTTACCTTGTGCTGTTAGAAAGTGGAATGGTAGGGTAGCAGTCTGAAAGTGATTCCATACGCCTTCTGCCAAACATGTGTGAACTTCAGGGTAGTCATGTACATGTAGATGTAGGAGAACACGGATGAACGTTGCCAGAAGAAGTAACATGTTAAGAGAGAATGTCCAGCTACATCGAGGAGAAGCAAACTTGGCCATACAAGGCGCAACAGAGAGGATCAATAGTAAAAGCAGTCAAAGACTAAAATATGCATTTTTTGGAGGATCTGGAGTGGGACGGTAGGTGTTAAAAGTTCGAACGAGATGGCAAAGATAAAACACATGATCAAACCAAGCCGCGTGGGATTAGCCGAGCGGTCTGAGGCGCTGCAATCATGGACGGTGCAGCTGGTTCCGGCGGAGGTTCGAGTCTTCCCTCGGGCATGGCTGTGTGTGTTTGTCCTTAGGATAATTTAGTTTCAGTGGCGTGTAAGCTTAGGGACTGATGACCTTAGTAGTTAAGTCCCATAAGTTATTTAAAAACGCCGCGCGGGATTAGCCGAGCGGTCACGGGCGCTGCAGGCGTGGTCTATGCGGCTGATCTCGGCGGAGGTTGGAGTCCTCCCTCGGGGATGTGTGTGTGTGTGTGTTTGTCTTTAGGATAATTTAGGTTAAGTAGTGTGTAAGCTTAGGAACTGATGACCTTAGCAGTTAAGTCCCATAAGATTTCACACACATTTGATGAAACCAATCGAAAGACTGAAGCTATTCTACAGTAATCTGAAACGTATCATGTAGCACTCTGCGGCAGTTAAACGGAGAGGAAGAAGTGGTACGAAGGCTACCTCAAGTCTCATTTATGGCTGTATCAGATATTCGTGGCAGAGAAATATCTCTAGTGGAGCTGACACGCAAGAGCTAACTTCAGTTTCTCATTTAGTCACGATACAGACCGAGAGTTAATCATCGGTTACAACTTACGCGCGAGCATTGAGTTTGCATCTATTACTTCAGTTGTACTGCACAAATAAATTACATGTTGGGACTGAAGTATGGGCTATGAGTGAACTACCATTAATTTATAAGGCATGGATTTGGCTCAGATTTCTTGGCAAGATACGAAAGAAGTTGGCGAAACTGGTGCATTGCCGGCGGTGGTAAGCGGCGCGCAGTTTCGCCTTGCGGCAGGACATGTCCGCTGAGCCCTGTTGGCTCCCGCTGCTGTTTCTGCCGCCAGCTTCGCGAAGTTTGCGGACAAGTCGCGTTGTGACGCCTCGCTGAGGAACTTGCTGAAATAACGATCTGCAGCAAGCGGGCTGCAACAACACGAAAAGTGCTGCTGAAAAGTCTCGCAGGCTGTATTGTGAGAAGTCGCGCATTCAAAGTTGCACGAGTTCTACCTATAATTTAACTCGGCACTACCTACTTTTGCTCTGCCCTTTACTGCATTTTAGTAGTACTTCAGATCTTGTTTCTCTAAATTTTCTAGCGAGCAGGTGCTGTAATACGATAAACGCACCGAGAGAACTCTACGAGCTCTAAGGGGACCGTTTCAAAAGAACTCGACTATTTCTTAGGAACTACTCGTTTCGAGGAGCTGCTACATTTTATGTCAACAGTTGTACGTTAGATATCGAAGAAAAAAATGATATTTGGTGCTCGTTTACTTGCCAAAAGCGATGAGGGTGATGTTTCATGCATGCATGAGTTATAACTGAGGTTATGCTACCCATCAGCTCTTGTGGGAAGAAAAATAAGAAATATTAACGCAACAGAATTGCTCCGACCTTGTTAAACTTTTGTCGTTCTAAGAGAAAGAGTAGAAGAGAGAATATGGCCTTGGTAGTAGGAAGGAGAGATGAGAAAAACTAATTGAGTTCTGCAATAAATTGGAGCTACTAATAGCGTGTACACTGTTCCATAGTCACAGCAGGAAGAGGTATTTTGGGAGAAGGCCTGGGATACGGGATGATTACATTCAGATTACATGAAGCTCAGGCAGAGATTCCGAAATGTGATACTGGATTGTAAGGCGTACGAAAGAGCTGATATAGACCCAGATCAAAATTTGATGATGATGAAGAGTAGGCTGAAGTATAAGAGACTAGCCAGTATGAATCAGTGGAAAAAGGTTGGACATGGAAGTACTAAGGAATGGAGAGATACCATCGAAGTTGTCTGAGGCTACAGATGCGGCAATAATAGACATACCAGTAGGCAGTTCACTTGAACAGGAAAGGAAATGTATAAAAAGGATAATCAAAGAAGATGGAAAGAAACTTAGGTACAGGGAAGGTAACTGTGTATAAACCATGGGTAACGGAAGAAATATTTGAGTTGAACGAGGAAAGAATGGACGAAAAAAATAGGAAGTGTGGGGTTGCTAATTAGAAACAGCTGCATGAAAGACATGAAGATATGGCAGAAGAAATGACTGTCGGAAAGACGGGCTCAGCATACAGAAAAGTCAGACCAATTTTCGGAGACATTAAGAACAAAGGAGGTAACGTGCAATGGGAATTCCACCGTTAAGTGCAGAGGAGAGAGTCAGATCAATTTTCGGAGTCGTTAAGAACAAAGGAGAGGAGGTAACATGTAATGGGAATTCCACTGTTAAATGCAGAGGAGAGAGCAGATAAGTGGAAAGGGTATATTCAAGGTCTTTGTGAGGGGAGATGACTTGTCTGATGACGTGAGAGAATAGGAAACAGGAGTCGAATGGGAAGTGGTAAGGGACCCATTATTAGAATCAGAAATTTTAAAATGCCTTGGACGACTTAAGACCAAATAAGACAGAAGGGACAGATAACACTGTAGCGAAATTTCTAAAATCATTGGGGAGAAGTGAAGTGGCAATAAAATGACTAGTTACATTTATGCGTAGAATGTACGAGATTGGCGATACACCGTAAGACTTTCGGGAAAACATCAACCACACACTTCCGAAAATTGCAAAACCGAAAAGTGTGAAAATTATCGCAGTTAGCTTAACAGCTTATGTATCCAAACTGCTGACAAAAATAATACACAGAAGAAGAGAGGAAAATGAGGATCTGTTAGATGGCCATCGGTTCTGGATTTAGGAAAGATAAAAGCACCAGAGAGTCAGTTCTGAGTTTCTGTTGATAATGGAAGCAAGTCTGAACAAATATCATAACTAGTTCAAAGGATGGGTAGACACTGAAAAAGCGTTCGGCCATCTCCATCCAATAGCGCAAGATGTTCGAATTGCTAAGCAAAATAGGAGTACTCTATAGAGAATGAGGGTTAATATACAATACGTACACAAAAAAAAAAAAAAAAAAAAAAAAAAAAAAAAAAAAAAACAAGGGGGAACCGTAGGTGTAGGAGACCAAGAACGAAAACGCTCGGATTAAAAAGGGAGTCAGACAGCGATATAGTCTTTTGCCCCTTCTGTTCAGTCTATAATTCTAAGAAGCATTTACAGACATAAAAGAAATGCTCAAGAGAAGGAATAAAATTCAAGGTGAAAGTATATCAAAGATAGCATTCGCTGATGCAATTGCTATCCTCAGTGACAGTGAAGAATAATTACAGGTTGTGTTGATTGGAATGAACAGTCCAAGAGCACAGGATATAGGTTGAGAGTAAATTGAAGCAAGACTTATCGAAAATTGATGATCACGAAGTAAATAAAGTTACGGATTTATGGTGCCTGGGTAGCAAAATAACCCATTACGGACGGAGTAAGGAGGACATAAAAAGCGGTCTAACACTAGCGGCAAAAAGTGTACTCTTTGCCGAGAGAAGTCTACTAGCATCAAACATAGGCTTTCATTTGAAGAGGAAAGTTCTGTGAACGTACATTTTGAGCACAGCATTGCGTGGTAGAGAAAGGTGGACTGTGGGGAAACCGGAAAAGGAGAGAGTCGAAGTGTTTGACATGTTGTGCTACAGACGAATATTGGAAATTAAGTAGACTTATAAGGCAAGCCATGAGGACGTTCTCCCAAGAATCAGCGAGGAAAGGAATGTATGTAAAACAGTGGCCGGAAGAAGTGACAGTATGACAGAACATTTGTTAAGACATCAGGCAATAATTTACATGGTTCTATAGGGAGCTGTAGAAGGTAAAAACTGTAGAGGAAGACTGGAATACATCCAGAAAATAACTGAGGGCGCTGTTCTCAGAAGAAAAGGTTGGCACAGGAGAAGAGTTCGTGGCCTGTGGTAACTGAACTTGCGCAGAGTATCTTCTCTACATTTATATCAACACTCTGATAGCACCAACACGGAACTTCTGTGAATGCACCCCTGTCATCATCGTCATCATCGTTCACTTACAGACACTGAAGGCCTACAGAAGCTGCAGCTGTTTTACTTTGTCGCGTTATTTGAGACAGCTACTGCTAATTACCTGCCCTTTTTTTCGGTGTACTCTCATGGATCCCAGATAAAAGTTAACTGCTAGTCATTCAGCTGCTGAGTCTGTCATCTATCATCATTTCGTAACACATAGCGAACTAAGTTTTTTATTATGATGTGTTACCAATTATACTTAGTGTACGTCCGATTCACTTAGACCAGTCTGACTCGTATTCACATGGTTTCCACATCACCAAAATATTTCCATGGCTGTATACAACCACTTTAATGTTATCGGTTCTTAGAAATGATGAAGGAAGTGGTATCCTCACCTCTTAGTCATTGCTAAATCGCGGGATGACAATCATTCTTGTACGAGACGTGTTCTACTATCTTCCGTTGTCCCGTTTGTTCGTTCGGTTATTGGATTTCTCACAACTGCAAACAATACCGTGTTGTACACATTGTAACCTGCTGGTTTCTGGGATAATCAGATCGAGTGCAGCCAGGGTAATTACACACACTCCTGCGAAACTCTGTGATACACATCAGCCGTTACGCAGTTACAGATGGATGATTTCTCCTCTTTCACATCTCGTGACCATGTGCTCGCTACGTCAAACACTGTAACATCCTAGTCTCTGAGCACTCTCTTAACTAAATGTGTGGAATGTAGTTAGGTGTACGAGAGATGACCTGTGGTATTTGCTAGCTGAACCCGTGTTGATGTTTTCAACTGTGGATAACTGTCAAATAGACTGACTGACTTTATAAGAGGATGAGTTCTAATCCCTAGTCGACAGGATTAACGCAACATATTTTATCATATGACACGGGTATCTGAACAAATGCTGCCCAATTTCTTCTGTGATGAACTTCCTATGAGTTTGTAGCGATCGAATCAGCAGCTGACTACTGTTTAGAAATATTGCTAAAGTAAATATCCACAAGAACTAGAATAATTTTCACCGTCATGTGTTGAGCCTTAGTTCAAATAAAATCAAACAGAAATATATTTTAAAAAATGGATTTAACATTTTGTTGACGTGGAGTATGTAGTGACCCATACGTTAGCAACAGCCGTCTCCAGGTTAAAAGCCTCGTGGAATACTGACCTTCTAAACTTCTGACCTCGTCAGCATGGGCGCGATTTGTAGTATCATGAACACTAAATTCTCAACAGCCAACTTCGCTAAAATCATTTCTTCATATACGCTATGTGATCCAAAGTATCGGGACACCTGGCTGAAAATGCTGGAATTCAGTATGGTGTTGGGTCACCCTTAGCCTTGACGACAGCTTCAACTTTCGCAGGCATACGTTCAATCAGCTGCTGTAAGCTTTCTTGGGGCATGACAGCCCATTCTTCGCGGAGTGCTGCGCTGAGGATAGGTATCGATGTCGGTCGGTGAGGCCTGACACGAAGCCGGCGTTCCAAAACATCCCAGAGATGTTCTATAGGATTCAGGTCCGTACTCTCTGCAGGCCAGTCCATTACAGGGATATTATTGTCTTATAAACACTCCGCCACAGGCCGTGCACTGTTAACAGGTGCTCTATAGTGTTGAAAGATGCAGTCGTCATCCCCGAACAGGTCTTCAGGAGTGGGAAGCTCAAAAATGGTTCAAATGGCTCTGAGCACTATGGGACTTAACATCTGAGGTCATCAGCCCCTAGACTTAGGACTACTCAAACCTAAGTAACCTAAGGACATCACACACATCCATGCCCGAGGCAGGAATCAAACCTGCGAGCGCAGCGGTCGCGCGGTTTCAGACTGAAGCGCCTAGAACCGCTCGGCCACACCGGCCGGCGAGTGGGAAGCAAGGAGGCTCTTAAAACATCAATGTAGGCCTGTGCTGTGATAGTACTACGCAAAACAACAAGGGGTGCAAGCCCTCTCCATGAAAAACACGACCACACTACAACACTACTGCCTCCGAATTTTACTGTTGGCACTACACACGCTGGTAGATCACGTTCACCGGGCATTCGCCATACGCACACCCTGCCATCTGATCGCCACACTGTGTACCATGATTTGTCACTTCAGAAAACGTTTTTCCGCTGTTCAGTAGTCCAATATTTACGCTCCTTACACCAAGCGAAAGGTCGTTTGGCATTTTCCGGCATGATGTGTGGCTAATGAGCAGCCGTTCGAACTAGATATGCAAGTCTTCTCAGCTCCAGCGGAACTGTCATAGTACTTGCAGTGAATCCTGATGCAGTTTGGAATTTCTGTGTGACAGTCTAGATAGATGTCTGCCTATTACACATTACGACACTCTTCAACTGTCGGCGGTCTCTGTCAGTTTATAGACGAGCCCGGCCTGTACGCTTCTGTGCCGTACGTGTCCCTTCACGTTTCCACTTCACTACCACATCAGGAACAGTGAACCTAGGGATGTTTAGGAGTGTGGAAATCTCGTGCACAGACGTTTGACACAAGTGACAACGAATCATCTGACCACGTACGAAGTCCGTGAGCTCAGCAGAGCGCCGTATTCTGCTCTCTCACGATGTCTAGTGACTACTGAGCTCGCTGATATGGAGTACCTGGCAGTTGGTGGCAGCATGGTGGGGGGGGGGGGGGGGGGGGTTCAAATTTTCAAATATTCAAATATGTGTCAATCCCTAAGGGACCAAACTGCTGAGGTCACCAGACTTACACACTACTTAAACTAACTTATGCTAAGAACAACACACACACCCATGTCCGACAGACGACTTCAACCTCCGGCGGGAGAGACCGCACAATCCGTGACATGGCGCCTCAAACCGCCCGGCCACTCCACGTGGTCACATATTGTAGATGACTGTTTCGGCAATTATCCGTTGCCTTCTTCAGATTTGCAAAAAATGATACCGAAATAGTAAAGATAACATTTTCGGGCCAATATTTTGCAACTCCGAAGATGGCTACAAAGTTGCCGAACCCGGTCGTCTGTATGAATAAATGATTTTAGCGATCTTGGCAGTTGAGAATTTTTTCAGTTTTCAGAATATTAACGTCACTGAAAGGTTCTTGCATTGGATACAGAGTCCGTAGTGCTGTACTAAGTAACTGGGGATCAATAAAGAAAACTGAAGTATAAAGGCCGGCCGCGGTGGTCTCGCGGTTCTAGGCGCGCAGTCCGGAACCGTTCGACTGCTACGGTCGCAGGTTCGAATCCTGACTCGGGCATGGATGTGTGTGATGTCCTTAGGTTAGTTAGGTTTAAGTAGTTCTAAGTTCTAAGGGACTACTGACCACAGCAGTTGAGACCCATAGTGCTCAGAGCCATTTGAACCATTTTTTGAAGTATAAAGATCCGTCGTTGACTAGGTAATTACAGGCGGTGCTCAATTTCAAATAGAACTACTACTGAGAAGAAAATCAGTCTTTTTCTTTACACTGAAACAATGTAAAGAGATAAAACAGTGAAATCAGTGGCTGGACTGAGAATGAAGTCCACTCGTGACAAAAGCCTACCTGGTGCCATGAGCACTAAGGTCAAACGGAAAACTCGTGTATCAACAGGTCCCTGTTTATTGTATGGACAACTTCAACAACTAGATTTCTTGGCTCTTGAAGATTAGCTACCATAGGTGTGACAAAGGCTTTGTCTTTTATCTACCCCCCCAAAAGAAAAAAATCGCATGGTGTGAGTTCTCATCACGTGGGAAGCCGTTGGTAAAAAACAAGATCTTGTCGTCCATCTGCTCCGAACCAACGTTGTGGGATGATGTTGTTAAGATAAAACCGCACCTCAAGGAGAAAGTCATACATTTAAAAAAATCATAGGACTTTTCGTAAAGGTGAGGAAACAAGCAATTTAGCAGCGTGTCCAGGTATGACATTCCTGTCACCTTTTCCTTCGAAAAAAAGAGGGTCCACATTTTGTGAACACAAACGACACAAAATACATTCAGTTTCGACGAATCTCTTTCATGTTTGACGACGCCAGGGTTTTTGGCCCCAAAATTCTTACATCATGACGTTTTAATTATGCTAAACATGAAACTAAACATAAGTCATTCGGAATAATTCCGCTCAGCCATACAATGCAGAGGTGGAATGCAAAATTCATAAGTCGCCGGCACGCAATAGATGCGGTAACTGCAGCTTGTAAGGACTGGTATTCAGGCGCAGTTTCAGAACGCACCACACCATTGTTTTGAGGAAGATGAAATTCCTGTTGTGCCCTTCCTAGGACTCCGTGAGACGCATCTGGGACATGCTCGACATTTTCATCAGACGCCTGGCCGACCAGTGATTTTCCCTTTGTGTATGCAACAAGCTTCCAAGAAATTTTTCTGCCAGTCATAAATCTGCTTGTGTATAGGCGAATTCTTGCTGAATCGACTGCGGAATGCACGTTGAACTTCAACAATGGACTTCGCGCGAAACCCACTACACAAAATGGTTCCTCTTAAGTTGTAGTGCCCATATTGCTACAAAGAAACTGTAGAGAAGCAGTGTCAAAATTGTGAACCTTCCTCCATCCACGACATGCAACATGTTTCTATCTTTTATAGTTTGTCTGTATTAAATAACTCATCAACATCTGCGTCTACCAAATTACCCTGAAATTCACAGTTAAATACCTGGCAGAGGATTTATCGTACCACCTACAAGCTATTTCTCTACCGTCACGCTCTAGAGAACTAAACTAAACTTCGCCCTAACAGGACGTGAAGGCCCAACGGCACCAACCGGCCGCCCAAAAGCGTCACCGGATGCGGATATGGAGGCGCATGTGGTCAGCACACCGCTCTCCCGGCCGTATGTCAGTTTCCGAGACCGGAGCCGCTCCTTCTCCATCAAGTAGCTCCTTAGTTTCCCTCACAAGGACTGAGTGCACCCAGCTTGCCAACAGCGCTCGGCAGACTGGTTGGTAACCATCCAAGTGCTAGCTCATCCGGACAGCGCATAACTTCGGTGATCTGATGGGAACCGGTGCTATCACTGCGGCAAGGCCGTTGGCACGCTCTCGAAAAGCGCGCGGGAGAAACAAACACTTAAATCTTTCTGTGCGAGCTCTGATTGCCTTTATAGTATTATTATGATCATTTCTCTTTATGAAGGTGTGCACCGACAAAACATTTTCACACTCTGAGGAGCCCGCATCTCGTGGTCGTGCGGTAGCGTTCTCGCTTCCCACGCCCGGGTTCCCGGGTTCGATTCCCGGCGGGGTCAAGGATTTTCTCTGCCTCGTGATGGCTGGGTGTTGTGTGCTGTCCTTAGGTTAGTTACGTTTAAGTAGTTCTAAGTTCTAGGGGACTGATGACCATAGATGTTAAGTCCCATAGTGCTCAGAACCACACTCTGAGGAGAAGATATCTGATTGAACTTTTATGAAAAGGTCCTGTTTTAATGAATGCCACACCATTTCGTTTACCGTATCCGTGACACTCTCCCTTACTACTCGCTATAATACATACGAGCTGCCCTGCTTTGAACTTTTCCGATGTTCTCTCTCAATTCTATCTGATGCGGATCCCACAACGCTCAGCAGTATTCCATAAAAGGGCGGACAAGCGTACTGTAAGCAGTCTCTTTAGTAGATCTGTTACATTTTCCAAGTGTTCCGCCAATAAACTGCAGACTTTGGTTTACTTTCCCCACAACACTATATATGTGATCGTTCCAATTTAAGTTATTCGTAGTTGTAATCCTCAAGTATTTGGTTATGTTTACAGCCTTTAGATTTGTGTGATTTATCGTGTTACCGAAATTTAGCCAATTTCTTTCAGTACTAATTTTGGTGACTTCAGACTTTTCGTTATTTACACTCAGTTACCACTTTTTGTACCATACAGATACCTAATCATTTTAAAGTAGGTTTTGATCGTCTGATTATTTTATAGCACGTTAATTGACAGCATCATCTGCAAACAGTCTAAGAGGGCTGCTCAGATTGTCTCTTAAATCGTTTGCGTAGATCAGAAACAACAAAGGGCCCAAAACACTTCCTTGGGGAACGCCAGCTGCTTGCGAGGAACGGTATCAAAAGCCTTCTTGAAATCTAAGAATACGAAACCTGTTCTCTCTTTTTGCATCACCCGGTACTTTGTAACAGAAGCTGAACCCAGACCGGGAAGCATACTGCGCAGGAATGTTCTCGGAGACAGCTACGACAAGTAGATATTGCATATATTCCATATTCTCACAGTGAATGCAGCATTCATTATCACTTGTTGTCTTGACATGTGAATACCATCAGTAAAACAGAAGTTACGAATTGAGAAAATCTTCTCGGTCATCAGCCGATTCGTGGCATCATGTTCTCACAAAGTCACAAGTCGCCTGAAGATGACGAGTAGGGAACTCGTCGAAAAGCTGCGATAACATGACGCCACTGCTGGACTGATAACTCCAGATTTCATTAATGACATTCGACGAAGAAGGCTATAGTACTGTATTGAAATTACGTTACACAGCTACACTGATACATCACATTATAATGAAAAATATTATTTATCCATCATAATGCAGGATATTAACGTAAATAATTATTAAATTCAAAGGGACTAGAAATAATGTAATAACTGCACTGGCTGGTGGATTCTGTTCTCTTAAAACCCATTGTCCTTCGGCGAGAGCGCAGAACGACTAGTATGTTTTCGTATGGAAAAGAATTCAGTAGAGGAATAAAAAAGTTTCTCTAATCTGAGCGTCTTCCTGGGAACCCTAACAATACTCTGCCGGCTTACGGAAGCACGCCCGCACCAATAACGCGCGCTACAGCCAGGAATGCCGCGTACACACCGACGAGGATGTCCAAATTAAATTCGCTCGAGAAATTCCTCAACTCCTTAATAAAAACGTCACCAGGCGGCGGACGGGGAGGTCCTATATTCCGAGACACGACAAGCAGGGAGTGGGGTACGCGGCGGGCAGCGCATAAAACCCAGCCACGCCCGCCCCTCCTCCCCCCCCCCCCCAACTCCCCCCCCCCCTTCCTCCTGTCTCCACCATCGTCTCCGTCGCCGTTTCCTCAGGGCGACCCCTAAGTGATTGCGCCGGCCAACTCTGAAAAGGAGCCGCTGCACTGCATCGCATTCCTCAACTTTAAGGGACTCGCCGCCCCCCAGAAAAGAGTGGAGTGAAGTTGTGGCACGCCCAGTATGTCCGCGGAGGTTGCTTAATGTTAGTTGGGAACTGGCCTGGAGGCGCGTCGCTTCCGGCCGGCTGACGGATGCTCGCCTCATTATTTCGGCGCCGTCTTTTGTTTGTCCGCGGCGCACATGCACCGTGGCTGGGGGTTGAGGACCCGTGCTCCTCCGGGACGCGTCTCGTGTGCCGTGACCACCACCGGCTGCGGAATCAGCAAACGAAGTGCAAAAGCCGCCTCCGCTGAAATACCAGAATATTCTGGTCACTGGATCTCAATGCGCTGCGCCACTGTAGCCACATTTCCAGTTTCTTTTCCCCTTTTTTCGGTAGAGGAGACGGAGTCGAAAACAGACGTATGCGTTCTTTAGGTCAGACTTTCATAAATCCCCTTGGTTGCACTACGGCCATGGTATCACAGGATACTATTCTGCAATTTGAAACCTCACTGGGATATATCTAATTTCTTTGGTTGGAAACATCTGTTAAAGACGAAGAGCTATCATAACGAATCCTGTAAGTGTAGTTGCGAGAGAGCCTTCGCTTATTGGAGTTCCGTCACTCAATCGGTAAAAACGGAACCTCCATATGATCACTCTGTTGTCTGTTGTGCGACAATTAAAAACCATTTTCCTCGGGAGCGGGTTGACGTATCAAGTTGAAATTTATGTGACATAGTAAAGCCTACGGTTTCTTAGTGGTGTTAAAGCTTCCAAGTCCAGACAGTCTACAGATACGGCAATTTATGTCAGATCTTTTGATACTTGCAAACTCTCTCATCAGCACCTATAGGACACTTCCCTTTGGCAGAAAATCGTGCAGTTTTACACAGTACAACGAAAGGAAAATAATCCCAAAACTGCAAAATCTATAATCATATGACAGAACTTTTTTTCATTTGTTAGCTGACTATCGTTTCGTCCGTCTGTTAAGACGTTTCATTCTCAGGAATGAATAGATGTATCAAGGCCACATTTATGCCACATACTAAAAAGTCTGTGGTGTTGGTTGACTGGTGGGTTGATATGGGGGAAGGGGACCAAATAACGAGGTCATCGGTCCCATCGTATTTGGGAAGGATGGGTAAGGAAGTCGGCTGTGCCCTTTCAAAGGAACCATCCCGGCATTTGCCTGAACCGATTTAGGGAAATGACGTAAGAACTAAATCAGGATGGCCTGATGCGGATTTGAGTCATCGTCCTCCCGAATGCGAGTCCAGTGTGCTAACCACTGCGCCACCTCGCTCAGTCTGTGGTACTTTGGCGGTGTCAGTAATGTAAGCTTCTAAGACAATGCAATCAAAAGAGACGGCTAGTTACGTGACATGTTTTGATACTCGTAAACTACTCACAAAAATCTATAGGCTACTTCCCTTTGGCGTGGATCATGAAATTTGGCAAGAATCAAGGTTTCACAGTACAACCAAAGGAAAACCCTAAAACTGTAAATCTGTAATCACGTCACACGAACTTTTTTTTTCTTTTGTAATTTGTTATCTAACTGTCTGTTCGTGTGTGTGTCAAGACCCTCTTTTCCTCAGGAACGGACAGACGTAACAAGTTGATGTTTTTGTCACGTACTAAGAGCTACGATCTCTAGGCGATGCAAAAATTGAAGACCGTAAGTCAATGGAATCAAAAGATACGCCTCTTATGTCATATATTTTGATACTCGCTAACTCACTTATCAAAACCTGTAGCCCTTTGGTGTTGAATCATGAAATTTGGCAAGAACCAGTGTTTCACAGAACAACCAAAGAGAAAAAAATATGAAAACACTAACTATGTAAAATTTCTTCACATTTTTTAGCAGACTGTCTGCCTGTCCATTCGTCCGTTAAAACCCCTTTTTCTCAGGAACGGGCGGACGTGACAAGCTGAAAATTATCTTTACTAAGCTCTACAAGCCCTTTGTAGTGTAATGAATGTAAGCTTCTAGGTCAATTCAGCCAAAATATATGGTCACTTGTGCCATGTATTTTGGTAATCGTAAAGTCACTCATCAAAGCCAACAGGGTACTTTTTGTGGACATGAAATTATGAAATTTGATAGGAAGAAATGTTGTACAGTACAAGTACAGGAAAAAATCCGGAAAACTAATGATTTATTTTAAACATTCATGGTGGTGTCTGATTGTACTATATCGTGTCTCCCTACCACTTTCGCGCAAAGACGCTCTGAGCGTGTTTTTTAGGGAATTAACTAGTTTGAACCTGGGACCTGTTGCTGGTAAGGAGACGCCAGACCACACATGACATGTAGAATTCAGAAGAGTTCAGTGAGACTAGCGATGATATAACCAAATACTAAATGATCTCAGCGTCAGCTCCACTGCACTCCCTGTAAAAGAATCTTAATACTAACTAAATTTAGTGAAAAGGGTTCAAGGCTTTCCTATTTTTAGTTAGCTGGTAAAATAACGTCGAAAAAGCAGTTAAGTTTACCATTGGAAATTTTATTCTACTCACAAAATATCGTTTATAAATTGCACTATTGATAAAAGGAAATGTTTTAATACAGGATGGTAAAAACCAACTGCGTTCAACAAAAATGTGAACGAATATTCCCTAAATGGGTTTCCAAGTTCTACAATCGATCGAAGGATGACCTATGCCATATCACATCTATAATCTAGGTTTAATTTAAGTTTCACAAAAGAGAAAACTATCAAAATGGTCTACAGTGACCCTCAATTATCTTTAATAACTTATCTAACTTGTCGTAAATTACAGTGGCTGATGTGGCTTCTCAATAACTATATAAAAGAAAAATCATCGCGTTTCAGATCTTTTCTTCAAGTGGCAAATGTGAACACCATGAGTTTTAATTAACGATCGACACTAGTATTACGCAAAAAGAGGGTGTAACAGATGAGACTTCTGCAGTTCTGAGTGAAGCCTTATGCGCTCAAAAATGCGGCATCGCGTGCGTTCATTACCTTGTCGGTGTTTAAGCAGCGTCAGGGCGGCAGCGGCCGGCGCAGCAGCCATCCAGCTCGCCGACTCGGAACCAACTCTACTAACTTCTCCTTACTACCATTTACCGAAGTTAGTTTAAAAAAACTATCTGGCTGTGTTTTCATCTGACCAATCAGGGTCTCAATGTTAACCTTAAGCTCCGCCTACAATAATTCTGTCTATTCAATGAGAAACGTTATACTTTTCGTGGTGGGGCAATGTTTTTAAAGTTTGCAACGTAACAGAGACGCTAAAAAGTCTCACGCTAAAACCTGCAGCTAGTGTGGTCCTTTTAGCGTTATCGTAAGATCTATGCTGCTCTTCTGGAGGGCTGTATCTTTTAACATGGGCTGGGGAGTGATCCTAATGTAACAGACACGCGAAAAAGTCTCACGCTATAACTTGTGGGTGGTAGTGGCCCTTTTTGTGTTATCGTAAGATCTATACTGCTTTTCTGGACGGCTCTAGCTTTTAACATGGGCTGGGTGTGATCCTTGACGTACCTGAGACGCGAAAAAGCCTCACGCTAAAACGTGCGGGTTGTATAGTCGTACAGGTAGGCTCGCGGCGTGGGTGCCCAGCCCCTCCCTTATCTAGCTTAACACGGTTCTGCTCTCGGCTTCTGTCCTCGTTTCTCCCCTCGGAACTGCCTCTGCCTCACGGTGGGAAGGTACGACATGCATTTAGGCATTCTTGTGTTAGTCTGTGGTATTCCATTTGCTCACTCGTTACTTGTATTACTTTGGTTAATTTAATGTCACGATTTATTCCGAGCTATGTGACATACTACTGGATTTGCTTATCATGTCAGATTTTTCATGTAAGGTGTTGGATTTGCCTGACACCTTACATATCACCACCCTTCGAACTTAATTTTTGCACTGAATTTAGGCAATGATTGAATCGTTGTCTAAGTCAGTCAAAAATTATTATGGTGTCTAAATTTTGTTGCCTACTGTTCAGCCACGTTATTCTGTTCTATGCTAGTTTGTATTACTAATTTATATTTTTATGTTCTTCCACATTATAATTAAAAATGACAAGAGAAGAATATTTTTATGCTATTATTAATTTTTAATTACTTTCTTTCCTTATTTAAGTGTGAAGTTTGTTTTTTAAGAAGTTTGTTATCGAAAGTGAGGAGTCTTTCACATCGATTTTCTTAGAAATATTTTTTTTTTATAAATGTAGTAATTAAGTAAAATCTATTCCCAACACATTTTCTAAATATCATGTACAAGAAAAATGCTTTTGTTTCTAGACACTCATTTCAACATTGTTACCCTAACAAATAAGAATTATTTCCAAGAATTGCTTTGACAAAGAGATATACATACACAAGTATTGGGATATTATCCTAACAAATTTTACAAATGCTAAAAAAAATTGCTTTGACAAAGAAATATACATACACACGTATTGAGGTATTATCCTAATAAATGGTACAAATGTTAAAGAAAGGGAAAACATCCAACAAGATAATTTTTCATTCTTTGTTTTTATAAGGAGAAAATAAGTAAAATATAGTTATTCTTTTATCTTCATGAGGAGAAAATAAGTGGCGTATCTAGTTTCTTTATATGCTGTTCATTTCAGAACTAATGACTTGTTTTTATCGACAGTCTATTTTTTTCTTAAGTCCATAGTCAATGACTGTTATTTTGTAGTTTATTAGCTGTCTGGTGTGCTTAACGCATTTAGTTTTTCACACGTTTCTTTTGCACAATTCCTACATCACATAATTTGATTTCACGCATTCACCCAATCCTATGAATGTTCAAGCATGAGGTTGGCGAATGTTTTTTGCACGAAGGTGATGGACTTGAGCGAGATGGATGTGGGCAAGTATTTGACGTACAGCTTCGTTCGTCGTTCATTGTTGGCTTTGCAAGTGTGTGCTGCTGTTGTGGAGGTCCCTTAAGGGAATGGAGCTGTGAGTGCAGAATCTCGTGGTTTACTGGCTTTGTATGCGTGAAAGTCATCGTTATGTGTCGCTGAATGCGGTCGTTTTTGGTTGTAATAGTTCGCAGACGACTAGTTTACAATAGGATAGGGATTTGGGAAGGTATGTCGTCTATTCTTCATCCATCTTCTTTCTTGGTCTCAATCTTGCGAATCTTCAACTTCTGTTCTTCCCGCTTTTTCTCTGCTTCTTACTTGCTTCTTGGTTCTTCTCTGGGCAGGATATGGAAATATTTATTGGTAACTAGTCGCTTTGAAGCTCTCCTCCTAGTAACAGTTTGATAAATTGTTCGGGCGTGTCATTTTTACTTTGTGGAAGTTTTCTTCAGTTTCGTGCATCAGCGTGCTGTTTAATAGCAGTAGTGTGAGATTTACGCATACTTTTTGCCAGCGGTGGCTTGCCCAAGCGGTCTTCTCGTCGGGCCGTTTTTTGCTCGCTCCGCTGAGTGGGGGGCGCCCCGGAGTTTACGAGCGGTGAAAATCTGGTGTCTGCTTGTCTGTCCCTGCAGCCATCCCCTACTGACACTAGGCGCGTCTCTGTAGGGCTCTGTCACTGTCCATCCCAGCAGGGTTCCACCTAGCGGGCACATTTATTGTCCACTTTCTCTACAAGGGCCGTCTGTTAATTTCGCCTTTCCTTTCTCTCGACGCTCCTGCTATGTAGGAATCGAGTCTTGCTGATTACGTCCTTTTCTTTCTTGATACTTCTCGCGTTGCAACTTGTGGGTCGTTGCATCTCTTCCTTGCTGGAGTTTTTACAGTGGTTCTTACAAAAAAATTTACTTATAATCATCTACCATATATCTACTGTCTACTTGTTATACGCCTTCTTAAAAAGCTTTACAAATTTCGGCGCCCTTTCCATGTTACAATTCTATGATATTTGGAGTCTTAACGTCTACTCAAGAATCCTCAAATTCGTTTCTTTTTTGAGTAGTGTCGTGGTGTATAGCATATTAGTATTTCATGCTGTTAGACTATCTACGCTTTATCCCTTCACCTTAAGCTATGGTACTATTGGTGTTATTATTGAAATACTTTCTTTTTCCCACCTTCCTCTCTCTTCATTCTTCTTTCACCTGACGATCTTATCTGCAACATAATCTTGAAATATTGTGCTGATTATTTACAAATAATAAAATTAATCTTCAAACTTTTTTATATGGCTCACATGGTGAAGTCCTAAGGTTTTGCCTGTTTTTGGGTTCATTAGTTCCACAGCATTATCATGAGCAATTCGGCTAATTATGACAGGTCCTTTGTATGCAGCGTAAAACTTATGTATTTTGTGTTTCTGTTTCCTGGAGAGATGGTGTGTTTATACAAATACTTTCTGGCCAACTGAGAATGTTCTTTTAATTGCTGTTCTATCTCCTCTTTCTTTTCTTTTAATGGCTGCCTTTCTGATGTTGCAGAGTGCTGTTGCTATGATTTGTTTGTGCTGTCTACGTGGTACAATAGGAAATCTAACATTTTCTCTGGTTATGTTTGGGGGTTCAATATTTTTAAGTACAGTAACTGGAGGTAGTAGTGTAGTGCTATGTGGCATTTCATTTATTACTTCTTGAAAATCTTTAAGGTATATATCCCAAGTGTAGCGTCTTTTGCCTGCATATTATCGGCATAAAGTGCCTATGTCCTTCATAGATCGTTCTGCTGGATTTACGCTAGGTTTGTACTTAGATATGTAGACGGGTTTTATTTTGTGTTATTTTAACGTGTTCTGCCATTGCACTGATTTGTATTGTGGGCCATTATCGGAAATTATTCGTTCCACTAGACCTACTTGTCTGAGAAAATCTTGTCTAAATGCTTTACTTTTGGCAAGACCTGTTGCCCGTTTTAATGGTGTCAAGGTAACATATTTAGAAGTAAGTTCCAAAACGACAAATATGAAAATATATCCATTTTTGTGCGTGGGAGGGGCCCCATCAAATCTGTTGCAGCTATTTGTTTTAATCTTTTAGGAATTATTGGAAACATAGGTGGTTTGGTTTGGAAAGTGACGTCTTTATCCCTCATACATTTTTTGCATTTGACTAAAACTGTTCTAATTCGTCTTTCCATATTAGGAAAATGGCTTGTTTGTTTTATTTTTAAAAAGCATTTCTTTGGTCCAAAGTGGCCATTACTTAATTGTGTATACCATATGTACTTATTAATTAGTTCATCTGGGATATAAATTAACCATTCATTCGTTGCAACATTTCGTCTAAAAAATAAAACATTGTTTTTTACGAGATAGTGCTGTCGAATGTCTGGAAAATCCTTACTTCTCCACTTGTGTTTGATTCCTAGTATTTCGGGATCCTTGTCCTGTTCTTTGCCTATGTTTTTCAATGCTGTCGTAATGTAGTTTTCGAAAGGTACTTGTTTCATATAGTACATTGTAAACTGGTCTTCTTCTGCTTCCAAACCTATGTTTTTGGATGCACCCTGTGGACATCGTGATAAAGCATCTGCTAATACATTCGCTGGTCCTGGTATGTGTGTAATAGTGAAGTCAAATTCTTGTAGTATTAACATCCATCTGGCTAACCTCCCATGAGTTAGTTTGGCGGATAACAGAAATTCTAATGCTTTGTGGTCAGTATATACTTTTGTTTTACTTCCGAATAGGAAGTATCGAAAACGTTGGAAGCCCCATACAATGGCCAATGCTTCCAGCTCCGTGACTGAATAGTTTTTCTCGCTTTTTGTGAGTACCCGACTGGCAAAGGCAATTGTTCTATATGATCTTAGCCCTGCCTGTTCGTATTCTTGGAATAACACAACTCCTAAACCTGTTTTCGCGCTATCAGTGGCCATACAAAAATTTTGTGTTAGATCAGGATGTGCTAAAATCGGTGCTGTTGTTAGTGCGTTTTTCACTTTTGAAAATTCTTCATTGGCCTGTTGATCCCATACCCATGGCGTGTTTTTTCCAGTCAGTGCACATAGGCGTGGTGTTGCGAGAGAGTCGATCCAAATAAATTTTTTATAGAATCCGGTGAGACCTAGAAATCCTCTGAGAGTTTTCTTATTATATGGAGTACAGAATTCTTTGATAGCCGTTAGTTTTTCTGGGTCGGGCATTACTCCTTTCTCGGAAATTATGTGTCCTAGAAATTTGACCCCTCGCCTTCCAAATTTGGATTTTGTTATATTTACTGTGACCCCATGCTCTTTCATAATCTGTAAAAACTGATTTAATGTGTCGTTGTGATGTTCCCAAGAGGGTTCTGCTATAATCACATCATCAACATAACAAGTAATTTTTTGTAAAATTTCAGGACTGAGTATAGTATTAAATCCCCTAATAAACGCTGCTGATGATATGTTTAAACCAAATGGCAATCGTTTAAACTGGTAACATCTACCGAACACGATAAATGCTGTAAATTTTCTACATTCTGGGGCCAATTCTATTTGCCAGAAACTACTCCGTAAATCAATTGATGAAAATATCTTAGCACCGTGGAAGTTTTGTATCAATTCCTCTAATTTTTCTGGGCGATCTGTCTCAGTGATTATGATTGTGTTGATCTGTCTGGAATCAAGCACTAACCTGATGCTCCCATCTCGTTTTTGTACAATATGGAGCGGGCTGTTATATGTGGAGATAGCTGGTTCAATAATATCGTCATCTAACATTTTGGATATCTCCTGGAATACTTTATTCCTGTAGCTTAATGGGATTGTATAGGGTGGCACTCTAAATGGTTTGTGCTGTTTTACTTCAAACTTGTACTGAAAGTGCTTAATACTGCCAGTCTTAGGTAAAAATACCTCTGCCTCGTGATGGCTGGGTGTTGTGTGATGTCCTTAGGTTAGTTAGGTTAAAATAGTTATAAGTTCTAGGGGACTGATGACCTAAGATGTTAAGTCCCATAGTGCTCAGAGCCATTTGAACCATTTTTTGAAGTTACAATACACGTGCAATATAATGTAGCTACTTACTGAAAGTGCAACAATGTACCACAGACAATAGTGAATGTGGAGCAATCGGTACCCCCGCCACAACGTCTGCGAATGTGTCATTACACAAGATGGTACACATCGGGACAACATAATCTTTTGTAATAGAGAAACTCCGGCACGAGTTGAACTCGCTGACAGTTAAAACATAAGCTTCTAAATTGCAAGCATTCACGGCTGAAAGATAAGCATCTAGAGGCCACACATCATGACAACAGGACGCAACACGGCAGAACATCCACTTATCGTAACATTCCGGAAGCAGTGAGATGAGCCACGGGGAGGACCAAGAAGGATTTCCTGTGACCCTGACAGCCAACTCCCAATCTTTACACAGCAGCACAACCCGTTTGAATCCCGCTGAATGCCGCTGGAGGCTTAATTATCCAGATAACAGAGAAACCTAAGCTTTCTCTCCTGCAGATCATTAACTAAATTACAAGTTTTCAAACTTTTTCAAACTGACTGCTACTCAGATGTTTATATACACTCCTGGAAATGGAAAAAAGAACACATTGACACCGGTGTGTCAGACCCACCATACTTGCTCCGGACACTGCGAGAGGGCTGTACAAGCAATGATCACACGCACGGCACAGCGGACACACCGGGAACCGTGGTGTTGGCCGTCGAATGGCGCTAGCTGCGCAGCATTTGTGCACCGCCGCCGTCAGTGTCAGCCAGTTTGCCGTGGCATACGGAGCTCCATCGCAGTCTTTAACACTGGTAGGCTGCCGCGACAGCGTGGGCGAGAACCGTATGTGCAGTTGACGGACTTTGAGCGAGGGCGTATAGTGGGCATGCGGGAGGCCGGGTGGACGTACCGCCGAATTGCTCAACACGTGGGGCGTGAGGTCTCCACAGTACATCGATGTTGTCGCCAGTGGTCGGCGGGAGGTGCACGTGCCCGTCGATTTGGGACCGGACCGCAGCGACGCACGGATGCACGCCAAGACCGTAGGATCCTACGCAGTGCCGTAGGGGACCGCACCGCCACTTCCCAGCAAATTAGGGACACTGTTGCTCCTGGGGTATCGGCGAGGACCATTCGCAACCGTCTCCATGAAGCTGGGCTACGGTCCCGCACACCGTTAGGCCGTCTTCCGCTCACGCCCCAACATCGTGCAGCCCGCCTCCAGTGGTGTCGCGACAGGCGTGAATGGAGGGACGAATGGAGACGTGTCGTCTTCAGCGATGAGAGTCGCTTCTGCCTTGGTGCCAATGATGGTCGTATGTGTGTTTGGCGCCGTGCAGGTGAGCACCACAATCAGGACTGCATACGACCGAGGCATATAGGGCCAACACCCGGCATCATGGTGTGGGGAGCGATCTCCTACACTGGCCGTACACCTCTGGTGATCGTCGAGGGGACACTGAATAGTGCACGGTACATCCAAACCGTCATCGAACCCATAGTTCTACCATTCCTAGACCGGCAAGGGAACTTGCTGTTCCAACAGGACAATGCACGTCCGCATTTATCCCGTCCCACCCAACGTGCTCTATAAGGTGTAAGTCAACTACCCTGGCCAGCAAGATCTCCGGACCTGTCCCCCATTGAGCATGTTTGGGACTGGATGAAGCGTCGTCTCACGCGGTCTGCACGTCCAGCACGAACGCTGGTCCAACTAAGGTGCCAGGTCGAAATGGCATGGCAAGCCGTTCCACAGGACTACATCCAGCATCTCTACGATCGTCTCCATGGGAGAATAGCAGCCAGCATTGCTGCGAAAGGTGGATATACGCTGTACTAGTGCCGACATTGTGTATGCTCTGTTGCCTGTGTCTATGTGCCTGTGGTTCTGTCAGTGTGATCATGTGATGTATCTGAGCCCAGGAATGTGTCAATAAGGTTTCCCCTTCCTGGGACAATGAATTCACGGTGTTCTTATTTCAATTTCCAGGAGTGTATATAAAGACTCTTAAGGTAAATACATTGTTTGTTCTGTATTAAAACCTTTCGTTCGCTAACTATGCCTATCAGTAGTTAGTGCCTTCTGTAGTTTGAATCTTTTAATTAGGTGGCAGTAGTGGCGCTCGCTGTATTTCAGTAGTTTGAGTAACGAAGATTTTCGTGAGGTTAGTGATTTGTGAAACGTATAGGTTAATTTAGTCAGGGCCAGTCTCTTGTAGCGATTATTGAAAGTCAGACTGCGTTGCGCCAAAAATATTGTGTGTCAGTTTAAGCACAACCGTGTATAATTTTTCTAAGGGGACGTTTCACTCGTTGTAAACAAATATTTAAGAAAGTAAAAGAAAAAGTACTATGAATGAACAGTGATGGGAAATATTTACTAAGCTCAGTGACGTTGGCGGACAGCACGTTTTTGTGTGAGAAATGTCTTTGTTCGACATCGCCGCCTAGAGCTACTTCAATCTACGAGGAGAATATCGCTACTGAGGAGGCTATTCTCAAGAGGATAATTACAACAGGAATTCCTATTAAGGATTACAATATTGAAATACGATTCAATGGCCGCTAGCTTGGGATGATGACACGCCATATCCCAAGGTTAAATATTTTTTTCTATCGAATATTCTGACAGTTCGAAGCTCTCCTCTCATAACTGCATTTGTGTAATAGTGAAAAATATCTTGCTGAGGGATTTCATATACGTCATCTCATTGTTCATTTCTGTCTCATTCCCTTTAATTCAATCTGTTACTAATAAAAAAAACTGAAACTTTTTGTTAAATGCATGTTAATTGTAATATACATTAATGTGCGAATTGCTTTTTCCAAAATTAGCTTACCTTGTTGTGTATTGACATGTATTACACAATCGTCAACTTTCAGCAGCCAGACAAAGTTTTCTATTTTATATATTTTTCATTGTTTAACATATAAGAACAAGTATTTGCAGTGTTTGTGCGTGTTACCACTTCGTTATGTTGTTTTTTTATAAAAGCTCCATGCCGAATTATGTGTTCTTTTATGCAGTGTGCTAGTAAAACACGTATATCATATTGTGACTACCATGAGGAAACCGTAAATGCACATTCATTGTGAAGTGTTTAGACTTCATGAAAACTTTAAATCTGACAAGTACATATTGACCACAACTCAAAAATGGTTGAAATGGCTCTGATCACCATGGGACTTAACATCTGAGGTCATCAGTCCCCTAGAACATAGAACTACTTAAACCTAACCTAACCTAAGGACATTACATACAACCATGCCCGAGGCAGGATTTGAACCTGCGACCGTAGGACCACAACTCGTTAACATTTCAAGACTCGTCATACTACATTATAGCTGTGCCACTGTGAGTGCAAGCTCTTTTGGTGAATATCACTAATTGTTTGAGTTCAAGTAACTGCAATATTTAACGAATTATAGGAATAGCGTAATGTTTTTAGCTATTCAGACATTATGTTCAAGAGAACTTAGGGTGATTCCGTTAGTATTGTAACACGTTTCCTTCCCCTCTTAACAGTTTTTAACAGATTCTGCTTTAATTGCAAAGACAGTTATTTCTAAAGTTAGCCGGCCGTGGTGGTCTCGCGGTTCTAGGCGCTCAGTCCGGAACCGTGCGACTGCTACGGTCACAGGTTCGAATCCTGCCTCGGGCATGGATGTGTGTGATGTCCTTAGGTCAGTTACGTTTAAGTAGTTTTAAGTTCTAGGGGACTGATGACCGCTGATGTTAAGTCCCACAGTGCTCAAAGCCATTCGAACCATTTCTATAGTTAAATGTTTTACTCGTAGACGGTCATTTTACAGAAGTAATATTAGGGGAGGAGAGTCCTGTTTCATTACAACTTTTATACTGCAGAGCATTGACGTAGACGCTACAATTGATAAGGACACTTATTATTTCCGGAAGCTCAATCGAGGCTTCGCCTCTGACAGCGATGAAGAAGCTACATCCGCTAACCTAACACAGAAAGTTCACCTCAGACTGAGAAGAAAATGAAGAAACGGCTGCAGTCTTCACGCACACTGCCCGATATATTATCCGCCATCTCACGTGCGCAGCAAGAGTTGCCTTGGGCCACCAACAGACCATCATCGCCTGATAATGTGATGCACTTTACTATTTCCTTTATAGACTGCCTGCCAAAGTTTCGCTTGTCTCAGAGTAACAATAACTAAAGACTCTGGCTCTGAGCATTATGCGACTCAACATCTGAGGTCATCAGTCCCCTAGGACTTAGAACTACTTAAACCTAACTAACCTAAGGACGACACACACATCGATGCCCGAGGCAGGATGCGAACCTGCGAGCGTAGCGGTCGCGCGGTTCCAAACTGTAGCGCCTAGAACCGCACTGCCAGTCCGGCCGGCTTGAAGACTCTGGTAGCACACCCAAAATAACTAGACCCATGCGCAGAAATGTATTCTCATCCTCATTGCTAAGCGAGTCTGCTCATTTGTTCTGAATGGGCAGCTGCTGTACTTAACTCTCATCTGCTGAGTGGTATGCTTCGTGTGTGAAGAAAGAGTCATTCTCTACCGACTTCAGCCCTACTGGTGGCCGACTCGCTCCACTACCGTAACAGCTGGCTGCACTGCAGTCTTTGTCACATGACGTTAAAGAAACCATTCAGTAAGGAAATGACATTACAGCTTCATTCGTCACCTTAATACTCAACTGTCTATGGTTTCGCTATCTGTCATACTCATTGTAGTATTTCGTAACGAAGTGATCCACAACACGACATTAGAATCGTTTGGAATAAAAACATAGGAGACGCTACGACTTTCCAATTGGTACATTATGAGTTGTACATGGCTGTACATGAAATGCGGCAGTTTTCCTTTAAACTTGTGAGGATGTCTATCCCTCTGAAGAAAATTGATCGTATGTAATGAATCAACTTCCACTCACGTGAGCAAACAATAAAGCGAGAATGAAATATTCATAACATCAATCATGTGTCATAAATGGTTTAAGAAAGTGAAACGAATCTCGACAAGTAACAGTATGCATTTCAATGCAGTAATGCGTGACCCAACACACACCAAACGTACACAAGTAGTGACTCAAAATTTACGTTGACTACTGCTCAAATTTCATGCTGTGGAATGATTTAGAAATATCGCCATAACTGTGATCATTGACGAAAATATTCGCAGTTCACCTGGGAGCTGATGAGCGACACTGTAAGAAGCGAAATAATAACTTTTTTATGCTATAATTTCCTTAACATCGTCAGAAAAAGATTGCGGGAGAGCCAGGGTGCACGTGATGCTTTACTCGTACTGGCGCTTCTGCCGTTTGACTAAACATCGTTTTGTGTGTGCATTTGCAAGACGGTATAAATACGACCAGCTTCCTATGTGTTCGCATGATTAAAACAGACTATTTCTCTCGTTTACGCACTGATTTTTCTCATTGAGTTGTGACTTATCAAATTATTGATAGTAATGGCACAACCTCTAAATATGAACATTTGCAGATATGCTAGCTGTAGCTCGTAAGTTCTGCTCATAAGCAGGCTGCAGCTTTTGAAGCGCATTTCCCCTGGCAAACGGTGGCTGGTCGTAGCAGAACTCTCACCTCTAGAGTTTCCCCCTACCCTACCACACTGTTAGCGCAGCTATAGACCACGTTATTTTATGCACACATGAACAAATGCGAAGGCTATATTAATATAATTATTATATTAGATAAAACTAGGTGAATCTAGAGACATTTTCAAGTTTCCAACATTTATGATGTATATATGCAGAGTGAAGATGTTCGAGTTTAGGGGAATACCAAATTAATGGAAATCTGGATTGTGGAGGGGGTGTCCCGTGCAAAGGTAGGCAAGGCATTTGTCAAAGCCACTGTGCCAGGGTGGCAGAGCGGTTAGTGCCTAGTGAGCATCAGACCAGGGTTCGTAAACCTACCTTGCTACAAATTTTCAGTCTGAATATATACATTATGAATATATCATTATTTTATTAATTCAATAACACTGATCGACTCAGTTGTTTGTAATAGTGGTTTTAAAGGGTAACTCGAGTTAATACCTGTATTCCATCTCAGCATTTCGTAAAATTGACTACGATGTACTTCATTTACATTCAAGCTGCTGGTGAATGTAATCTCATTATTTATTACAAATTCGGAAATTCTACATCAATATACAATGATATTCCCATTAATAAATTTAATTTTGACCAAAATTCCTTCACTACATGATGTAAAGTCGAATGGAGAGTTACTAACTGTGAATCGATACTGCACATCTTAAAGGTACTTTTCATTTGACAAATTACTTGCCTTGTGTTACACTATTATTCGTTCTTTGTTTCAAGCCCACTAGGATGGTCATTCTTACTTCCGAATTATTAGTCACCACATTTCTTACCTACACTGGATGGAAATGGATGACAGGGAGTGCTACAAAAAGTACAACATTATACACGTAAGCAATAATTATTGATCTTTTCTTTATCCATATGAATTGTAACGTGTGACGATGAAAGTTGGGAAACTATGAAATAAAGAAAAGTTATGTCAAAAATTAAATTTAAAAAACAAGGCTCTCGTTAAGTAGCTGAACGGGTGTCGAGGCAAACTGTTCGTTGCACAGGTAAGTGTGCTGAAAAGTGAAGATGATATTGGCAGTGCGTTTGAATAAAAACGCATATATGACACTTGAAAAGGTAGTTCTCAGATCGTACGAATTGCGTCGAGTTCACAATAACGATTAGGAGTGCAGCAGTCTGCTGGAGAAACAACAAGCTAACTGCTGTAGCCACATATCGTTTCACGTCCAGAGAACGAAAGGATGGTTTCCAACTCAGGAAATGAGAGGAACACCTCGAAAGAGCATTTGAGTTTCAGAAATCGGTCTACTGAATCTACAACAATGTGGAATACGATCAGACAGATTTTTATGCGAAGAGGTGACCAGTTTCTCTTGGAATTAACGAAAATTCCAAACTACATTGAGCGCAATGAGCTAACGTTTCGCCGTTGCTGTTGCTGTTAATCAAGCTATTGTCATGCAATGCCGCAGAGAGATTAAGCTTGTACTTTTTCCTTTTTCTTGTGGGAGATGAATCCAGTATTATTTACAACATGGACCGAGATGAAATGCACTAGAGCGATTGCAAGCACCATGTGGGAAAAGTTAAAGAAGTAGGCCCAAAATATCGTAGCTACGGAGAGGCAATGTCTGACCATAAATATTTCGTATTGCTTACTCTCAGTAGCTTACCGTTCACTATAAACCGTTACCTTGTTTGGTTTATATACGCTAAAATGCCTCATTGCATAGGGTTCAGGTGACTTTATCTATCAATACTAACATGTAGAAATTGGATTCCAAGATTTCTCAAGGATTCTACAGAAAATATCGACGCTGATGCCTACTCTGGAGCATCCTTCTTAAAGTACTGCATGACGAGCATCTATCAGGTAGTACAATTTCAGATCGGTAAATATAGTTTTGGGGGGTTTGACTTCATTGCATAGATTCTTCAAGGAACCTTTGAAGAAAATATCCACGTAATTGAGTCCATGTTAAATGATATTTTCGATTTTAGTTCAACATGAAACGAGTTGACAGTTGCTTGTATATTTTCTTGATCAACATACATTTATGGAAATATTTATCTGTTTCACTCGTTTCTTAATGGTAGAGTGACAATTTTGGAATGATGGATACACAAGCATGTGTAACGTATCAGCATTAAAAATACACACACAGATCAGATCATCTATTTGTATTTTTTCCTTTTCAGTTTCTAAAATTTTCGAGCAAGCTGTTTGAAGTAATTTTCAAGTCACGTAATGAATGAAAAGTTATATTCTTATTACCTTTCTTTTTTATACTTAAATTTGTAGCAGTAGAAGTGAATAGAAACGTGCCAAAGAAATTACTCTTGTAAAGAGTTACGTACATTCGTACACCAGTTAGGATCGATATGCATATATCTGTGAGCCTGGTAGGCACTGATCACGTGGAGGGTGCGACAAGATCGCGAATGCACCTAAATGTTCGAGTGGGAGCAGTCTTGGCCGGTATATGGCGCCAGAACGCTTAGTCAACCTGTCTGTCTATGTAGCCAGTAGTGAACGATTTTCAGTCAATAGTGATCTTCTTAAGGCATGACTCGTACTTGTACACTGGAAGACTGGGCAGTGCTCTGTGATAATAATTTTGTAAAAAATTTCCCATTCCATCGTGGCAGACAGAACGAAAACAGTCCCATTTATTTAACGCCAATCACACGGTTAACTCTTTTGGGGGATTATCAGACTGTGTTAAAGCAGCTGGATACGTGACCCATCAGTCATAAAACTACATATAATGTAAAATAGAGATCAAGGTGGATTATATATCCGATTACAATGGTGTCATTACATTATATATTGATTTATGACTGACAGGTCATGTATCCAGCTACTTTTACACAATCTGATGATGCTCCAAAAGGGTGAAACGCGTCATTGACATCAAGTAATTCGCCACCGAGGCTGTTTCAGTTCTGAAATAATAATTTTTGGTGTAAAGACACTTTGTAAAAGGCTTGGGGTATGAGATCATTGATAGTACGGACAGCTGTTTGTTTCCTAGTAACGATTTGGTAATTTTGTAATGTGAGCCGAGAAGAATACTAGAGCACATGATATGTGGTGGCTTTCCGCTCTGAATACCAATTACCACCATAACCAAATAATTTACATCACGTTCAGGTGGAGCAATACAAACTGCACGTAATGAAGCGTCAAGAGAAGAGCATGCAAATAAGTAAGTAGTACTCGTAAGTACAATATGGAGCCATATCTGAGAGCAGCCACAAACTGAGCACAGAATTAATCGACTTCGACCACCAAAGACAAGAGCGAAGCACAGTATACAATTCATTTACTAGGGTGTAGATTCATACTTTACTGACTTTCGACGATATACTACACAGGTGATTCAGCTGCCCCTACCCATAGGTTTTATGCAACCGCGACGCCTTCAAACTCCACTCACAACATTTTCACATTCTCGTTATGAGCAGACTATTAGTCCTATAGAAAAAATTAATATTATATTGTAGGAAATTTATTGTAGTTAAATTTGGTACTGCGATGCGATTTAGCTAGATACCACAGTTTACGAATTCTTCAAGAAAAAGTAAAGAAGAGTCATTCAAACGAATTTTTCTTGAGTAACTCGAAAACGGTTGTCTCCAGGGAAAATGAATCCCAGCGTAAAATTTAACTAAATCATCTACGAAGAGGTTATCTTCATTTTTACTGTAGAACTAATAGTTTGCTCTTGGCGAGCAAGAGAATAAGGAAACCGAGTGCATGGTATTTTGAGGCTTTGTGGTCTGCATAAAACTTAGCGGTGGGGGAAGCTGGATCACCTTAAATACACTACTGATTTAGCTGTATGTTAATGTCTCAAAACTACTTTGTCAGTCACAACAAAGAGCTTAAATCTGTGTGTACATACAAAGTACTTTGAATATTTGCTTCATAATTATTTGATACAGAGTATGTGCGTCATAGTGCATTTTTAAAGTGATTAGTTTCAAATGTTCAGTGTAGGTTGGTACAACTGTTAAAGGCCTTAAACAATGCTGTATGATAATAGTTTTCCTGAAACCACTGAAGTAGGAAGTATCTGTTTCAGAGCAGGTGCCTCATATTCTGACAGAAAGTACAGTAAATTATACTTTGTTAAAAATAGTTTGCAAGGAACGTATTCAAGTGCACACATACTCAGCTCATAGTAAATGTGGTTGTTTCAGCTCATGCAAGTTTCAAAACTGCACACATCATTACTTAAGTGCTAGTACAACTGATGCTCATTTTGTTATCTCACAGCCTACATAACAGTGAACAATGTTTTACAGTTGGATGTAAATGAAACAACTTTTGGTTTTGCTACTACTCAGGAGGACAACGTTATCCGGAGAAAGAAAACTGGCGTTCTACGGATCGGAGCGTGGAATGTCAGATCCCTTAATCGGGCAGGTAGGTTAGAAAATTTAAAAAGGGAAATGGATAGGTTGAAGTTAGATATAGTAGGAATTAGTGAAGTACGGTGGAGGGAGAAACAAGACTTTTGGTCAGGTGAATACAGGGTTATAAATACAAAATCAAATAGGGGTAATGCAGGAGTAGGTTTAATAATGAATAAAAGAATAGAAGTACGGGTAAGCTACTACATACAGCATAGTGAACGCATTATTGTGGCCAAGATAGACACGAAGCACATGCCTACTACAATAGTACAAGTTTATATGCCAACTAGCTCTGCAGCTGATGAAGAAATTGATGAAATGTATGACGAGATAAAAGAAATTATTCAGGTAGTCAAGGGAGACGAAAATTTAATAGTCATGGGTTGATTGGAATTCGAGAGTAGGAAAAGGGAGAGAAGGAAACACACTGGGTGAATACGGATTGGAGGAGAGAAATGAAAGAGGAAGCCGTCTGGTAGAATTTTGCACAGAGCACAACTTAATTATAGCTAAAATTTGGTTCAAGAATCATAAAAGAAGGTTGTATACGTGGAAGAATCCTGGAGATACTAGAAGGTATCAGATAGATTATATAATGGTAAGACAGAGATTTAGGAACCAGGTTTTAAATTGTAAGACATTTCCAGGGACAGATGTGGACTCTGACCACAATCTATTGGTTATGAACTGTAGATTAAAACTGAAGAAACTGCAAAAAGTTAGGAATTTAAGGAGATGGAACCTGGATAAACTGATTAAACCAGAGGTTATACAGAGTTTCAAGGAGAGCATAAGGGGACAACTGACAGGAATGGCGGAAAGAAATACAGTAGAAGAAGAATGGGTAGCTTTGAGGAATGAAATAGTGAAGGCAGCAGAGGATCAAGCAGGTAAAAAGACGAGGGCTACTAGAAATCCTTGGGTAACAGAAGAAATATTGAATTTAATTGATGAAAGGAGAAAATATAAATACGCAGTAAATGAAGCAGGCAAATGGGAATACAAACGTCTCAAAAATGAGATCGACAGGAAGTGCAAAATGGCTAAGCAGGGATGGCTAGAGGACAAATGTAAGGATGTAGAGCCTTATCTCAAGAGGGGTAAGATAGATACTGCCTATAGGAAAATTAAAGAGACCTTGGGAGAAAAGAGAGCTACATCTATGAATATCAAGAGCTCAGATGGAAACCCAGTTCTAATCAAAGAAGGGAAAAGCAGAAAGATGGAAGGAGTATATAGAGGGTCTATACAAGGGCGATGTACTTGAGGAAAATATTATGGAAATGGAAGAGGATGTAGAAGAACATGAAATGGGAGATACAATACTGCGTGAATTGTTTGACATAGCACTGAAAGACCTGAGTCGAAACAAGGCCCCCGGATTAGACAACATACCATTTGAACTACTGATGGCCTTGGGAGAGCCAGTCCAGATAAAACTCTACCATCTGGTGAGCAAGATGTATGAAACAGGCGAAATACCCGCAGACTTCAAGAAGAAGATAATAATTAAAAATCCCAAAGAAAGCAGGTGTTGACAGATGTGAAAATTACGGAACTATCAGTTTAATAAGTCACAGCTGCAAAATACTAACAAGAATTCTTTACAGACGAATGGAAAAACTGGTAGAAGCCGACCTCGGCGAATATCAGTTTGGATTCCGCAGAATTGTTGGAACACGTGAGGCAATACTGACCTTACGACTTATCCTAGAAAATAGATTAAGGAAAGGCAAACCTACATTTCTAGCATTTGTAGATTTAGAGAAAGCTTTTTACAATGTTGACTGGAATACTCTCTTTCAAATTCTGAAAGTGGCAGGGGTAAAATCCAGGGAGCGAAAGCTATTTACAATTTCTACAGAAACCAGATGGCAGTTACAAGAGTCGAAGCAAATGAAAGGGAAGCAGTTGTTGGGAAGGGAGTGAGACAGGGTTGCAGCCTGTCGCCGATGTTAATTCAATCTGTATAGTGAGCAAGCAGTAAAGGAAACGAAAGAAAAGTTTTGAGTGGGTATTAAAGTCCAGGGAGAAGAAATTAAAACTATAAGGTTCGCCGATGACATTGTAATTCTGCCAGAGACTGCAATGGACTTGGAAGAGCAGTTGAACGGAATGAATAGTGTCTTGAAAGGAGGATATAAGATGAACATCAACAAAAGCAAAACGAGGATAATGGAATGTAGTCGAATTAATTCAGGTGATGCTGAGGGAATTAGATTAGGAAATGAGACGCTTAAAGTAGTAAAGGAGTTTTGCTATTTGCGAAGCAAAATAACTAATGATGGTCGAAGTAGAGAGGATATAAAATGTAGACTGGCAATGGCAAGGAAAGCGTTTCTGAAGAAGAGAAATTTGTTAACATCGAGTATAGATCTAAGTGTCAGGAAGTCGTTTCTGAAAGTATTTGTACGGCCATGTATGGAAGTGAAACATGGACGAGAAATAGTTTGGACAATAAGAGAATAGAAGCTTTTGAAATGTGGTGCTACAAAAGAATGCTGAAGATTAGATGGGTAGATCACATAACTAATGAGGCGGTATTGAATAGGATTGGGGGAGGAGGAGTTTGTGGCACAACTTGACAAGAAGAAGGGACTGGTTGGTAGGACATGTTCTGAGGCATCAAGTGATCACAAATTTAGCATTGGAGAGCAGCGTGGAGGATAAAAATCGTAGAGGGAGACCAAGAGATGAATACACTAAGCAGATTCAGAAGGATGTAGGTTGCGGTAAGTACTGGGAGATGAAGCAGCTTGCACAGGATAGAATAGCATGGAGAGCTGCATCAAATCAGTCTCAGGACTGAAGACCACAACAACAACTACTACGTCAATGATAATACACATCATGAGATCTGCATCAGTGTTACCATTGGTAATAGTATGTTTAATGCTTAAAAATATACTTAGATTCTGTTGAAGTTAAACTTCCATTTTAAGTAAGCTTTTACAGAATTTTTAAAAATCACAAACCTGCCAGATGGAAGGTGTTCTGGCGTAACCACAAGCGCCAGAACGAAGATGAGGAACGCAAGAGAAGACAAGGCGGTGAAACGACGTCGGCCAATAGTGCTCTGATAGTGCGCTGATTAGGACCGCTCAATGACATTAGCGGCCTCTACAAGAGGAGAACGTAAGTGCAGCTCCTGCCAGCCTCAGCCGCTCAGTATTGGGACGGTATAGGACTGTGTTAGGATCAGTATTCGGACAGTGTTAGCACGGCCTCACAGAGAGTACTACAAAAGCAGTGACGTGTGATCCATATCAGTTGCCTGCATTAACAATGTATATAGTAAAGAACACTTATTTGCATGTAACCCATCGATTGCGGGCACTTGTTGTAAATACAAGTTAAGTAATGTAATTCTTCTTATTTGTAATAAAAACAATGTGATTTGGCTTGAATTGTTGTATAGCATTCCGAGAACGCAACATCCTTTAGGCGAGACGAGTGGGCAGGAAACCACTGAAGGTTTAATGGTAAGTACTAGTTGTTGTCTCGGCTGATTGTACTCCACTGTCACATATTTTGCTGCTGTTGAAGAAGAAGAAGAAGAGGAGGGTAGGAAGTGGCGCCGTTTAGTAACGGTAGTTGTTGAAGGTGTCGTTGTTTCTTCCCATGCTGTCTGCCTTTAATGGTGAATTAGGTCACAATTTGGGCACGCTGGACCCGTTTCAGTGAAGAGCAGGATAGATACTGCATAATACCTGAACAGACAATTATTTTATTTTTTTAAAAAAAGCTTCGTAAGGCGGCCGGTTAACTAATTCATTAAGGGCAATTTACCAATTTAATGAAGTGGACAGTACTAACTGATTAGGTGATTTCGAGTAGTGATTGTAATGTTGTTGTTGTTGTGGTCTTCAGTCCTGAGACTGGTTTGATGCAGCTCTCCATGCTACTGTATCCTGTGCAAGCTTCTTCATCTCACAGTACCTACTGCAACCTACATCCTTCTGAATCTGCTTAGTGTATTCATCTCTTGGTCTCCCTCTACGATTTTTACCCTCCACACTGCCCTCCAATGCTAAATTTGTGATCCCTTGATGCCTCAGAACATCTCCTACCAACCGATCCCTACTTCTGGTCAAGTTGTGCCCCAAACATCTCTTCTCCACAATCCTATTCAATACTTCCTCATTAGTTATGTGATCTACCCATCTAATCTTCAGCATTCTTCTGTAGCACCACATTTCGAAAGCTTCTATTCTCTTCTTGTCCAAACTATTTATCGTCCATGTTTCACTTCCATACATGGCTACACTCCATACAAATACTTTCAGAAATAACTTCCTGACACTTAAATCTATACTCAATGTTAACAAATTTCTCTTCTTCAGAAACGCTTTCCTTGCCATTGCCAGTCTACATTTTATATCCTCTCTACTTCGACCATCATCAGTTATTTTGCTCCCCAAATAGCAAAACTTCTTTACTACTAAAAGGGTCTCATTTCCTAATCTAATTCCCTCAGCAGCACCTGAATTAATTCGACTACATTCCGTTATCCTCGTTTTGCTTTTGTTGATGTTCATTTTATGTCCTCCTTTCAAGTCACTATTCATTCCGTTCAACTGCTCTTCCAAGTCCTTTGCCGTCTCTGACAGAATTACAATGTCATCGGCGAACCTCAAAGTTTTTACTTCGTCTCCATGAATTTTAATACCTACTCCAAAGTTTTCTTTTGTTTCCTTTACTGCTTGCTCAATATACAGATTGAATAACATCGGGGAGAGGCTAAAACCCTGTCTCACTCCTTTCCCAACCACTGCTTCCCTTTCATGCCCCTCGACTTTTATGACTGCCATCTGGTTTCTGTACAAATTGTAAATAGCCTTTCGCTCCCTGTATTTTACCCCTGCCACCTTTATAATTTGAAAAAGAGTATTCCAGTCAACTTTGTCAAAAGCTTTCTCTAAGTCTACAAATGCTAGAAACGTAGGTTTGCCTTTTCTTAATCTTTCTTCTAAGATAAGTCGTAAGGTCAGTATTGCCTCACGTGTTCCAACATTTCGACGGAATCCAAACTGATCCTCACCGAGGTCGGCTTCTACCAGTTTTTCCATTCGTCTGTAAAGAATTCGCGTTAGTATTTTGCAGCTGTGACTTATTAAACTGATAGTTCGGTAATTTTCACATCTGTCAGCACCTGCTTTCTTTGGGATTGGAATTATTATATTCTTCTTGAAGTCTGAGGGTATTTCGCCTGTCTCATACATCTTGCTCACCAGCTGGAAGAGTTTTGTCATGACTGGCTCTCCCAAGGCCGTCAGTGGTTCCAATGGAATGTTGTCTTCTCCGAGGGCCTTGTTTCGACTCAGGTCTTTCAGTGCTCTGTCAAACTCTTCACGCAGTATCGTATCTCCCAATTCATCTTCATCCACATCCTCTTCCATTTCCATAATATTGTCCTCAAGTACATCGCCCTTGTATAGACCCTCTATATACTCCTTCCACCTTTCTGCATTCCCTTCTGCAAGTGCTAATACTCTGAAAATAATTAGGAGTGAGATTATGTACCTTTACTACGATGGTAGGACGTAACATGAAGTGAGGTTACTGCACTTGGTTCTCACTGAGAATAATACTTCACTCAGTCGAATAACTCAAAGGATAGTTATGAAGAGAGTGAGTAAATATCCGTTAGACACGGATACGTTTTCCATTTTCATTTATTGCTGCTATTCCTTCTGTCTCTATAGAATACAACACAATATTTGAATTAAAGTTTCTCTTCGAAAATATGCCTTATTGTCTGTCTGCAGATGTCCATGTTCGATTATGCGGTACACTGCTTAATTTGAAGTGGTGAAGCATGCCTGTTGGTTTTTCTATATCATTCCGAAAGTCTTCTAGTTAATATATTGCAACAAACATCTCCATCCTCCCTGAAACATTGCCAACTCCATACGTTTGCTCATTTCACTTTTAAACAGTGTCAAAAGGTTGTCGTTGATTTTTAGCAGACAGGGAAACCCATATATGAGCAATTACAGTAACCCCAGCAATAGCTGCAAATGCTCAGCGAAGAGAAATTAGACGTTCACGGCCAATGTAACGTAGGTTCAGATTGCACACTGTTTTCAACAACAACGTACAAAGTTTCTTACTTTTCTCGATCTCTCATCCGACTTAAAATTTAGATGCTTTGGTACGTGTGTTGAACATGAGGACGCAGGCTGTGAAAGCGTACATTGTTTTAAAATACTCTGCTGACAAGGAATGACTGGGAGATACAAGCTGTTTGCTCCAGTTTGCATGACATGGCCGCTAGCACTAAGTCCGTGGCTCCATTTGAGAATGAGTGCGGCCTCAGGTGTTTTCCAGTCGAGGCGAGGTTCCAGTCACTATGAGAATACTCATAGCTGTTTCATGTTGCTGGAACGAGTACATCTAATGCATTCCGTTCTGTATTATAGTTGCAGAGAATGGCCTTAATCACTAACCGGGGTAATGGCATTTTAAATGTCTTTTACAATAGCGAAACTGTTAGGTAGTTGACTTTTTGTGGAAATGTTTGGGGACAGTTATACTTAACACTAAATAAGCAACACCAATATGTGAGACTGTCGAAACTTGTATGGGTCTTAGGAAATATATTTGACAAACAATACTGTTCTATTGTATTGTATTTCATAAGTGTAAAAGTCTCTCATTACACGTGTAACTGTTTACAGCGACCCTGTGGTCGGAGTCGTTTGCAATGAATTTATGATGTTTATCTTGGAACGCTGTCCAATTTTGAACCCCACGAACCAGACGAAAGACACCAAAGACACGTAAGTTTTCAGATATTTTGATTCTGGCGACACCCTCTAGCCTGTTTCATTTGAAGTAATATTGGATCGTTATTAAATCCAATTAGGGAGTTAAGATACCAGATAAAGAAACAAGCTCGCACAGTGTTCAGGTACTCGTCTGTCAGTGAGATAAACTCTGAACTGTGATATAAACATACATTAAGATACATGCAGTGAAAGAATCAGACCAATGCGCTCTTTGAGAAAGCCCTTTCAATGAAACGGAAGAATTTTTACTACAAATTCTTGATACTAATTTTTAAGGCTAACATGCGACACTGGAAGCTGCCGAGGGTAAAAACTTTAGGGGAAGACGGAGATTGGAGTACATAAAGCAAATAACTAAGATGGCATAAGGGAGGAATTCCTGGCTGGCCCATCGAACCAGTCGGATGGATGATAACGCCAAAGAAAGAAAATCAACCATTCCCATCAGTTCTAGCTGGTTACCGTCCTAAAACACGAGCAATCATCAACAAATTACTGAACTATTGTTTTGTAAGATACCCATTGCACGGACGAATTACATTTCTATTCTTTCAATGAATCTTTGTCTTTTTCACAACTACCATTTGACGTACTTCAATTCCTAGACACCTTCCCGCTAAGCATTTTGATGCCGAAGGAAAAATTGTCTAAACAAAGAAATTATACGTAAGTCGAGGCTATGGCTTGAGTTGGAAAGGACTGTAGTCATGAATTGTGTATCTGCAGATTGTTTGGCTTGATCTGTGTAACGAATTTACAGATGCTGCCACAGATTGTTGATGGTTCAACTTACATGTAAGTCATCACCACAGAAGCTGTTAAAGAACATTATTTAACTTTATGTGCCTGTCGCCCTCATCGAACATCATCAGATGCCAAGTCTGTGGAATCTAGTAGAGAGCTTTGATATCTATCGAAATGTGCTACCAAGAGTGTTTTTACGTAGCTCAACGCTCTCTGCAAGATCCCTGGCACGTGATGATGTCTGATGAACGTAGCTGGTAGTAAAAATTATACATTCCTAATAGCAAGTGAGGTGGTGATGTGCATTGAACTTCAAGGTGATATGTGTGTTTGATTTAGCCACGCACTTCAATTGTGAATGGATGTAACAACATTGGCAGCAGATAAAGTATAAAACAAGAAGTAATTACACGTGGTTATCTAGTTCCTCCAACAATGATTTCAGGCTGTTATTGATGACACGAAAACGCATAGCGCGCTGTTTTTATCAACTATGAAGTTATAGTGTTATCAGTGTGGATGGCCTCATTTGAGCCTTAGTAGAGGAATTAATTGAATTAATGTCAATCGATTCGTTCGTCACATTTCGGAAATGAAATGATTTAATAGCTTTCTATCTTATCTAAGATCCACCTGAACGAAGTTACAGTCCCAATACGAATATATTCCTTTTTTCATTATTGAGATCCTACACTCAGGAAATGAAATCGATATGCGATATATATCTTACTGAATACCTTTCCCATTCTTCCTTGGACGTTTTTGCTTTCCATCTTTGCTCTCTTCGCAGGCGCCTCTTTCGAAAATTTCTGGCCAGGTTTCTAAAACGATACTCTTGTTCACGTAAGGCGTCAATACGAGTTCAGTTATTCGACACCTCACTATATCCACTTACGTTATAGAGAAATCATTCAGAGTGTTTTCGTAATTCTGCAATACCATCTGCGCTTTATCCTGCATGCCGTACAGTCTTTCACGCTACATGATATACTGGGGAATAGAATAGAGTTTCCAGTATACTGCTTGCTTACACTAGAAGACAAAATGGAGGATTCGAATGAACTGCTTGTGTCTCAAATCCGATGAGTGTCAGTTGTGGACATTTCAATTGGTATAATAGAGTACTTTGTTTATGTTTTATGGGAAAACAAACTTGTAAAGTTTTTCAGTGCCACCCAAATGTAGTATTCGCATGTCTTTTTGTAGGGCTAGTTGCTCTTCCGTCATCGTTCCTGCGAATGATTATCTGTCCTCCATCTTTTCTTCCTTTACCTCTATTTTTTTACGTATCTTTCTTTATAGTGTTGCCGGCACTGCGTCTTCCCGTGCCACGTTAGTTATTGGCTGTTATAGTCGGTAAGCCATTAACGCATTGTCTTTCGGTACAGCCTTCTGTGTCACCGTATGACTACTCTGATTTTCCCGTCATCTTCACTTCGTGGTATGTACAAGCAAGTAATGCGCTCCTCGACTCGTCTTGGTATTTTATCAGTAAATATCTCCGTGAAGACAACACCTCGACTCGTCTTGGTATTTTGTCAGTAAATATCTCCGTGAAGACAACACCTCGACTCGTCTCGGTATTTTATCAGTAAATATCTCCGTGAAGACAACACCTCGACTCGTCTTGGTATTTTATCAGTAAATATCTCCGTGAAGACAACACCTCGACTCGTCTTGGTATTTTATCAGTAAATATCTCCGTGAACACAACACCTCGACTCGTCTTGGTATTTTATCAGTAAATATCTCCATGAAGACAACACCTCGACTCGTCTTGGTATTTTATCAGTAAATATCTCCGTGAAGACAACACCTCGACTCGTCTTGGTATTTTATCAGTAAATATCTCCGTGAAGACAACACCTCGACTCGTCTTGGTATTTTATCAGTAAATATCTCCGTGAAGACAACACCTCGACTCGTCTTGGTATTTTATCAGTAAATATCTCCGTGAAGACAACACCTCGACTCGTCTTGGTATTTTATCAGTAAATATCTCCGTGAAGACAACACCTCTCACAGAGCGCACTAGCAACCCAGCCCGGCTTCACACGGGTAGCATTAAGCATCTATGGCCAGACGACATGAGTGGCGTAATGTATTTTGATGGGGGCCTCGAATAAATTAAGAGAACGGCGTTATATTGGTGAATATCATCACTTTCATACAATTTACACGATGCAAGGTGCGGACGCCAGAAAAGTGGTCTGGAGGCATGAATGTTATGTACACCGTACTGTATTGCTGTCTGGAGTGACATTTCATGACAGTGACAGGAGCTCGCCGTGATGAAAATAACATGTTTACTCAACTGTAAATATTGTATGCGGATCATGGATATATGTGAATGTGAGTGATTCAATATCTATCGAAGGCTGCCTGACGTGACACAAACAAAAGAAGAAAAAACAAGGAAAAAAGCACGTGATGTAGGATAAACCAGGTATAGATTGCCATACGGGGGGAATGGCCAACGGCTGTGGTTCTACAACTTCCTATTTCACCGCGCTGCCCGTCAGTTGATAGTGAGTCTTTGTCGCGAGTCACACGTTGATACTCTACTTTACTCTTTATTTCCATTAGTAAGTAAATATTTATCATGATTTTAGTTTTTAATGCACCTTAATACTACACGGCATGTCAATACTTTTCCATTTGCCCGTAAGTCAGTCTGTGAGCAGTTACCGAAACATACGTTTCAAGGCTGTATAGGGCTAGCTGCATACCTTCATGTTGTTTCTCTTTGCGTTCTCGTCCATCGTGTTTGATGAAGCTCTATAGTGGCCATCTCTCTCTACCGATAGGGAGAGAATACCATATTACCTTTCGGACAGTTAGCCATCCCGTAAAACTTTGTTTACTTTTTTTTATTTTGAGAGAATTCATTTTTTTACAAGTGCCAACTAAGTATGTCCCCACAATTGTTTCTACTAAAGACGGATAGAGAGAAGAAGCTTTCATATTGCTATTAATTAGATAAAAAATGATAGATATTCAGTCAGGATGGGCTCTACAGAATTTAATATTTCAAGGCAAACGCTAGATCAAAAAACAAACACCGGTTGTGACTGAAATACTGCAGTGCATCCAAGTTGCTGTCTGGGTTTAACTAATGAGGAGCAACACCTGTGAGTTCCTATAATTTTCTCTACGAAACGTACCTATAAAAGCAGTTCAGTAAAACATGCTAAGATTGTTGATCACTCTTTCATGACGAATTTAATGTGTTTTGCCATACCGACAACTAACCCTTTGTGTGTCTGATCATCTAACCACAAAACTCTGGTGAGATGGCCAAGTGTTAAATAATTAAAACAAAAGTAGTCGCTAATTTGGTCTAACTTCGTGAACGACATCTTTTTTTTATTTTATGGAATGTAAATCAGTATATGTCCATTTCCCAGTGTTTTTGTATATTAGGGTTTCAAACAGACATTTGAGAAAATCACGGCCAACTATCCCTGTTTTACCCTAAATGTTTCGGGTCTTGTTACAGTACACTTTGTAGTAGTACTCTTCTTGTGAAGCTTAGAAGGCGATGTACCTCACACCACAGCCTTATGTTGACGTGGTGCTATTGGCGATACTTGTTATGATACATCAAAGCTGGGTAACTTTCTGTCCATTGTTCGAAGAATTTGGAGTTAATTGTAAATGGGAATGGCGACTGGTAACCTGAGGGAAGCGAAATTGATTGTCTGAAATTGTCATCATATTTTGAAATGTGTCTCTCAACCATCTGTAAAATATCGTGATTTAAATCCCTTTCTAGTCAGTGGAGATTTGTTTACTTCTTACAGTTCGAAAGTAGTCAAGCAAATAATATATTTCGCCCCAACACGCAAAGAATCACGTCAATGTTTGACTTAAGGAAACAGGAAACTTGAAGTTATTTGAGGTGTTGTTCAAAAACGTTTCTCCTACATACGAAGTGAAGCTGCGGCCCATGCTAGTGTTTTGTTCCACGCATAAATAACCGAAAGTCACAGGTTTAGAACCTGGATGTTTCCTCGTTAAACTGTTGTTCTGATATGACTGCAATCAATTGGATGTCAACCGACCTGCATTGTCCCTAACCAGTTGGCAAAGGGGGGAAGGGGGAGCTACAGTGCAATGTACAATCCGCTTCACTTTTTGTTTCTGGCGAACGTCCACAGAAGTGAATGTTAGGTTTGAAGGCAACGTGAAAAGAAAAAAAAAAAACTGACGTAGCAGAGAATCTTTCCTACAGTCTTTCGGTGTCTGGGCAGACGCAACACCACTAGACCATAACTCCAGATACGAGTTAGTTCACGCTTTCTGTTAACTCAAAGCCCTGCTGCTCACTCCAGCTATGACGGCTGTTCGGGACGTTCCAAAACTTAATTTTAACGTGGGGTAATTTAGACAATCTGTACGAAATTTTAATAAATTATATACAAGAATCTCCTTCGAGAATCAGTGTATCTCTTAATGATAATCGGTTCATAATTCCCACAGCAGTTCCTGAATTTAACATGCACGCTAAGAGGCTACTCCATTATATATAATAGCATATAAGAGAAGAGAGAGACATTCGATGTATTTCGAAAACTTGTCAGTGGCGCTCTCGCGCCCGCTGAACAAACACTTGGCGGAATGTGGTCCTCTTCTCTGGATCTACTCTACCTCCTCCACTAATCTGCCAGGTAGAGATTTCAGCCAGCCTTGACGGACGAACCATAATCAGTACTTAGTCGAAATGTTTCTAAAGCCTCGTGTTTAGTCAGTACATTGAATCCACTTATGTTTCTTCGAGTTAATCTGAGTCAGGCATCTACTCAACCTATAAATACTTTTATGTGGCCTTTCCAGTTAAGGGCATTCCGGACATATACTCCTTCAGGTTTTATTGTTTCGATTGATCGACAGTCTTGTAATCGAACATTAATGTCCAATTGGTCCTGTTTTTGAACAATTCGCCACATTTATGTCTACGATCAGTCCTTGCACCACCACCCTCTCCCTGTGCACTTACTACGTGAGTACACCCGAAGTTACTAGCATATTTGATAATTTCTTCCCCTTAGTGATGGTAAAAGGTAATTTTTCCTTTAGATATTTGGTTAATAGCAATTTTTCCATTTGTGAGATTTTTATTTTCATTCCATTTAATTCCCCAAATGTTGGCAACCATATTGGCCACCTATAGATACTGGTTTACTTGTTATTTAGTTGAAATTTGACAATAATAAATAATTAAATTAGCCTCTAACACGCATAAAAGGTTTTCGCACTGAGAATGTGACGTAACTGCTGATAAATGATTTATATGATGATACCCATTTAGAAGTGATTTGTGGAAGGCTGCGACTGCGGAAACACTGGGTTCGTTTATAAATAAATTTTCAGCCACCAGTTACGATTTTCTTTTATTTGTATTGTACATGATGTGTTTTGGGAAAGGATTCCGATTACCAAGTGAATTTTTCTCTGTGTGCTGTTCCACTCTTTCGTGATGTTTTTGATTTGTGAGGTCCTGTATTTTCTGTGGACTTTAGTGCAATATATAAAAATACGCAGTTTTTTAGTTGATTACCGATCTTTACGTATAGTTAGTAGAGAAATTTTGGAAAATTTGTACTGAAAGTGACTGGTAGCAGAAAGTTATCTATGAACAAATCCTAATGATTTCTTATCAGCTGACGAGAATAGCAGATGAACTGATGGAGTGCTGCGCAGCAAGAATTGGTGTATAAAATGATAGTTGACCCTTTTGGAGTGGTTTTAATAGGCCTTGGGATCTAAATTTTATGGAGGCTGCATTTTACGAAATGGTAGTTGATGATTTCTGCTACGGGGCATTGATTTATTGAGGGGAAATGGTTATGGCTAATAGGAATGGCAGGTTTCGGTAAGATCAGCAAGCACGAGTAGTTTAAATTTGCCAGATGTGGAACATCGAGGGGAGGGGTGGCCGCATCAACGGCAGGGGCGTAAAATGGAATAAACCACGTGCAAACTGTGAGTCACTGATGTGCTGAGGAGTGATGAGACCCATCTGAACTTCTCTGAAACTGTAGATACTGCGATAACAACCACCTTCGCAGGAAATAAGTTGAAGAGGAATGGGAAACCCTACCGGAGCAATCACAGAACATGGACAGACAGACGTAGGCAGAAGGACGTTAACAGCAAAGAAACGTTGAGTAACCGAGACAATAAACGGCTCAACGAAAAAAGAAATATTTTCAGGAAAATAATACAATACATCAATATAATTCAAGTAGGAACAGCCATTAATAGTAAGTGCAAGGAGCTAAAGTGAAATGGCTACAGGCAACATATGAAAAAGTCGAAAAGGAAATTGATGTTTAAAGGACAGATTCAGCACACAGAGAAGTCTAAATAACATCAGATGATATTAAATAGAAGGACGTGAACATTAAGAGTCTAAAAGAAATCTACTGTTAAATACAGTGGAGAAGATATAGAACGTTAGTAATTTTGTTGACGCCCACGTAGATAGGGAAAAATGTTCATAGTAATAAAATAAGAGAAACCAGAGCCCTCTAGGAAAGGTCTGAAAGCAGTTTAATGAAGTCCATTACTGTTGTTGCTAGAGTCTAGCATGTGCAACAGTTGTCAGTATAAAAATATCACAGTTACCAACATCCACAAAGTGGCAGAAATTTGTTGTAAAGCATTAGATTACAACAGGTGTGTGAAGTCCCCTTAATGCATTATTGCATAGCATTAAGAAAATACTGTTTTCGTACAATCTTTGTTGTGTTAAATGTATTTTTATGAACTTTCTTAATCCTAGACGTATTTTTAGAGTTAAATAAAATAGATTCCAGTTATGCACGATTTTAACATGACTAAAGGAATAATAAATTCATGCGTCATGCATCCAAGCGTTAATAATGATGCAGTACTGATTTCTTGAAATGTTTTCGAACTAAAGGTAAGCGTCTGGCTATCATAAGTGAAAACTGGTAATGGGGAATTTGAAAGGAACCTTGTTGAATCAACAAGTGATTGGTCTTTCGATTATTGCATGACTTTAGTTTGGTCTGATTCTTAGATATCAATATGTGAACCTGTCAGCCTAAAGTTTAATGTACACTTGGGAAGATTGAAAGGCTGTATGGGAAGCAGAGAATACTTTTCCGTTAGCTTAATGGAGTAGGCTGATAGGGAGAGTTTGGTACGGCACAAAAGTTTTGTAAAGGGCGTGAAGTACTGGGAACCGAATGGATCCTAGAGACACAACTTCGAACGGATGGAGACGCTGTATAATTGGTAGTAATGAATGTACAGCGCATGAAACAACAAGAAGAGTCAAAATGACAAAATTGGTTGAAAATGTTACAATATGTTATAGTTTGTATCTTGCTGGATTCCATTACCGTGTCGATGGAATTAGTTGTGTCCCACGTTTGAAATTAATTAATGCTGACTGCATTTATTAACTATGAAACGCACACGCTTGAGCATGATACATTTATTTAATAATAAGTTAGGGGATAAAGTGTGTTAGTTGTAACAAATAAATATTCATTAGGATTGTTTCATTTACACAAATAGACCCGTGTCGACCGCATTCAGTCGAAAACTGAAAGCTTACATTAAAGAACCCGAGTTAGCTTCAAAATATCAATAACATGTTTAATTGAAAACTAACGTGTAACAGAACTTCCTTTCACACACATTTACGAAGTTACAGATCCTTTGATTACACTTTACCTTGTTTGTTGATTTGTAGTAAGTTGTTACATAGGTAAAGACCAATACATCTGCAACAATTCCGACAGTATATTTTATATACAATGGACGACATTTGTACTTATCGAACGGATGTCGATATTAGCTCGATGACAGCATCATAAAAGTGAGATTTTTCAGTAATAGAAAACAGTCACGATGCTACGTGCGTCGCACCTTCATCGAGGATCTGCGAAAGTTAAAGCGACACAAGGACGTAAAAATATGAAGTATTATCTTACAAATTGGCTGTATTTATTGGCGAATATGCATTTTCTCACCCACAACGCGTCGATTTCAACCGTAAGCCATTATCGGTGAACAGGAATGCATACGTCAGATATCAGCAATGATACGGTGCTCTGCGCTGTTCAACTGATAATGGCTTATTGACAATATCGGCCGATGGTGAGTGAATTAATGAAGCGAACTGATGTGTATTTTTTGTAAAACGAGTTGCCGTATAATCCAAAACAATAGAGCTTCTGAAGTATCAAATGGCTATGCGTATCGTGAACGCTAGGGATCAGAGCAAGCGTCTGTGAAGGACCCAGTTTGCATCAGCATTCGCTTTAATCCATACAAATCGGTTCAGTACAACTGCGATGGGTTACTGCAGCGCTACACACGGTATTATTATTGATGCAGCTGTATGATTGACAGTACCTAGATACGAAACACTAGCGACCCCTATGAGCCATAATTGGCCGTAATTGGTGAATAGGGAGCAGACTCCTATCTTGCTCATGCGGGACTAGCGTCGCGCAGCGTCAAACAGTCACTGCAAACGCTCACGTCTCATAGAATTAGTGTGGCCTTCTGGGCTTTGTCGGCTAGCATTCAGGACTTTGAAAGCCTAAAGCCATCCTCTCCATTCGTAATGTGCGGCTGTCAGAGGCCAATAGGCCCCACAAACAACATGAGATTCGCGTATTACCACCGTTAGACGGATGTCACCGATAACTGCAAGACATGGCTCTTGCAGTAAGGAAAAATAGATTATATGACGGGCCCGCTCAGTCCACCACAGGACACCACGTAGAGGTGTAAAATGTGGTATATGGACACGGAACGAAACACTTTATTTCCCTGCCATAGATCATTTCCTGCTTCTCTTAATAATCACATTTATCGCGGAAAACCACGAAAAGAGAAAGTACAGACATTACTTGAAATGTTCAAAATACCAATCTGATTACGTTTGGTTAGAATGTACAGTTAGTTGTAATTCTTAGGTTTCCAGCAGTGCTCGTTGTTCCAATGGAATGAAGGTAACGTTGGCATGTTACTCACTTAATTTCTTTTACTGACACGAGACCAACTTCATTATTCTACTAACATCAAGCACGTAGCACTAACTGTTCATTGTTCAACACGGAACTGGTTTCCACTACAGTGCAACGGAAGGTAAATAGAATAAGGAGTTGGCAGCTATCATTTACTGCACGTATCGCCAGATGGTAATGGCCGTGGTGATCAACGTTTGTATCGGGATTTCCAGAACGACCGCCGGCCAATGTGGCCGAGCGGTTCCAGGCGCTTCAGTCTGGAACGGCGCGACAGCTACGGTCACAGGTTCGAATCCTGCCTCTGCCATGGATGTGTGGATGTGTGTGATGTCCTTAGGTTAGCTAGGTTTAAGTAGTTCTAAGTTGTAGGGGACTGATGACCTCAGATGCTAAGTCCCATAGTGCTCAGAGCCTTTTGAACCACCTGAACTCAGAACGACGGTGCCCCGACAGGACGGCGTTTCAAGCAATCGATCATCGTCTTAGAGAGCATAGAACGTATAAGCCTACTACAAGCGAATGCGGGAGACCTACAAGGACGAGGACACATCAGGTGAAGGACGAACTTCTTCGTGCAAGTTGACGGTAACCCTAGTGTCAGCGTAAGACAGTTACCTGCAATAAGTAATGTTGACCGCTTAACTGTCTGGAGTGTACTACTTCAGAAAATGTTGTATCCCTACCATGTACAGGGTGTGGCGAATAAAAGTGGTTGGGACAAGTGGATACGAATCCGCGTGAATGAAGGCATATAATCATACCCAGTGACTTCCACATCACGTGTACGCCCACCACGTTATCCACATGGTTTCAGAGCGTAGAACGTGCTGTGTCAGCGTCAGTGGAGCAGTGCAAAGGGAATAACGATACTCATAGTGGAGCAGCGAATTTCCGTTGTTGAAAGTTACGTGACAACAAGGTCGTGTAAACGGTGTAGTCAGCTGTTTGTTGAGAAGTTTACTGATTTTCAAAGAGCTCGCAAAGAGTGTCATGCAACGCTTAGTCCGAGAACGCCATCGGATAACATTCCGAAATGTGCCCGCACCCCAGGGCCCAAAATTGCAAGAGGTGAACGATTGTCACTTTCAACTTTAGCTATAGTTAGGTTAGTGGTCTATTTCCTTTCTTCTGCTGTGTTTGTTTGTAACCTGGAGCTCCGTTCTCTGTGCGAGTTTTATTTGTCCCTCTCTCCTACATTGTGTGCAGGCACTATCAGCAGCTGAGCTTCTTGCACAGGTACGCCGCAGCGACTCGTTCCTTCAACAGTGCATCATTTCTCACATTATTTCTTCGTTTCATCGTGTTCAGGTTGTAAATTTTCACAATCAGCACGCATGGGCAGTCGAGAATTCTCACGAAATAGTGCCGTAACGTCATCATCGAAGATTTTCAGTCAACATCTTGCCCGGCATCGTTGGTGGCTGGTTGTTAGGGTTTCATATTCTTACACCCAGACTCAGAGCAGAAACTTACCCTACTATCCTAGAGAATAATCTTCCTGCCTTGGCAGAACATATGCCTTTATGTGTGAGACAAAACGTGGAGCTCCTCTTCATAACAGTGTTAATTTTCGTAGGCTTCTTAATTACAGATTCCGGCGGATAGGTGTAGGTGTACCAAAACCTTGGCCTCCATGCTCTCCAAATCTAAACCCACAAGACTTTTATTTGTGGGAGCATTTGGAAGATTTATTGTTCCGAACCAGCCTTTGTGTCCGCATTGTAAAACGCTGTGAAACAATACGTTAATCTCCGGGGATACATCAGCTCATCAGGGACTCAAAGCGACGGGGAACTGAAACATGTATCCTTGCTAACGGAGAGAATCTTGAACATTTTATTTACGGAAGTTTTAATGCTGTGCTCATATGTTATTTTTATGTGGGATTCCTAAGGCGCTGCTGTCATGGACTGTGCGGCTGATCCCGGCGGAGGTTAGAGTCCTCCCTCGGGCACGGGTGTTTGTGTTTGTCCTTAGGATAGTTTAGGTTAAGTAGTGTGTAATCTTAGGGACTGATGACCTTAGTAGTTAAGTACCATAGGATATCACACACATTTGTTTTTTATGTGCGATTCCCATGATTAATGTGTTGAAGAGTTGCAGAAACTGAGCACTAATATAGACGTAAAGTGTTTCCGGACTCATGTCGACATATTTTCCCCCTCTATATGTCAAAAATGGTTACACCTTGCATAAACATCGTTTTTTTTTTTTGGTGATGCAATGTTACGCTCAGTAGAGAGTTCATTACGAAATATGTTGAACCTGGATAATAAAGCACACCAGCAATTATAGAAGAAAGCCACAACGATGTTCGCCTAAACATCGGCTTCTCTTAGCTAGTTAATTATTACTTGTGCCACGCGTCATAATCGCGATAAACATTACGAGACGGAACGTGCGGACAACACAAGCAGGGAACACACACGCACACGCACACACACACACACACACACACACACACACACACACACACACACACACGAGCGCGTGCGCACCCACACACTCACATAGCTGTAATTATTAATTTGCAAATAAAGTAAATACTGATGTAATGTTGTCCTTAGTTACTTGTAAAAAATATCTGCACTTATGCCCTTACGCGAATATAAATAATACCGAAAAACTACTGAGACGGGTTCCTGACGGGAAATGGAGGGAAAACGTCCTGTGAACATGTGTGCGGAAATGGACAGTGTGGGCGCAACGATAACGATAATAAATTGTCCCGGAACCCACTACAGAGCTGTGTCGCATCGGTGTCACAACAAATATGCAATGTGACGTCCGAAGGGTTGCAATGCACCCATTCACACAACGCATCACGGATCCACTTACATAATGTTGTCAGGCCGCTTGCCTGGAGCTTGTACCAGGGTTCATCTCAGTATCCTGTAGAGTCTGGTCCTCCAAATCCGGTGGACACACAGTCCGCTGCCTCCCTGCACTTTTATCTATCTGAATGGACCCATGATAACACAAACATTATGTCTTGGGTTTATGATGGTATTTGTTCTTGTATAGCCGTGCAGCCTCTTGAGCGTACCTGCTTGGCCATACACAAGCACCACTCGGGTTGCTCCCGACATGAATACCGGACCATGCTGCTGCTTACAGTACGCTACGTCAATCACACAGACTGCTACAGGCTAGGAAAACACGGCACGCGGTCAGAGGAACTTTCAATCATCGGCGCCATCTACAGTGCAACGATGCATTTACGGACACATGCTCGCAGGACCTTCTTTCCTTCATTTCCAGTCAGGAATCCGCCCCTGCAGTTTGCCGGTTTTATTAATGTTCATCCTGCATTCAGGGTGGTCCATTGATCGTGACCAGACCAAATATCTCACGAAATCAGCGTCAAGCGAAAAAACTACACAGAACGAAACTTCTCCAGCTTGAAGGGGGAAACCAGATGGCACTATGGTTGGTCCGCTAGATGGCGCTGCCATAGGTCAAACAGATATCAACTGAGTTTCTTTTTAAACAGGAACCCCAATTTTTCATTACATATTCGTGTAGTACGTAAAGGAATATGAATGCTTTAGTTGGACCACTTTTTTCGCTTTGTGATAGATGGCGCTGTAATAGTCACAAACATATGGCTCACAATTTTAGAGGAACAGTTGGTAACAGGTAGGTTTTTCAAATTAAAATACAGAACGTAGGTACGTTTGAACATTTTATTTCGGTTGCTCCAATGTGATACATGTACCTTTGTGAACTTATCATTTCTGAGAACGCACGCTGTTACAGCGTGATTACCTATAAATACCTCATTAATGCAATAAATGCTCAAAATGATGTCCAACAACCTCAATGCATTTGGCAATACGTGTAACGACATTCCACTCAACAGCGAATAGTTCGCCTTCCTTAATGTTTGCACATGCATTGACAATGCGCTGACGCATGTTGTCAGGCGATGTCGGTGGATCACGATAGCAAATGTCCTTCAACTTTCCCCACAGAAAGAAATCCGGGGATGTTAGATCCGGTGAACGTGCGGGGCCACGGTATGGTGCTTCGACGACCAATCCACCTGTTAATAAATATGCTATTCAATACCACTTCAGCCTCAAGCGAACTATTTGTCGGATATCCATCATGTTGGAAGTACATCGCCATTTTGTCATGCAGTGAAACATCTTGGAGTAACATCGGTAGAACATTACGTAGGAACTCAGCATACATTGCACCATTTAGATTGCCATCGATAAAATGGGGGCCAATTATCCTTCCTCCCATAAGCAACACCATACGTTAACCCGCCAAGATTGCTGATGTTCCACTTGTCGCAGCCATCGTGCATTTTCCGTTGCCCAATAGTGAAAAAATAAGCCGGTTTACGTTACCGCTGTTAATGAATGACGCTTCGTCGCTAAATAGAACGCATGCAAAAAATCTGTCATCGTCCCGTAATTTATGGCAGCACTGCACACGACGTTCAAAGTCGTCGCCATGCAATTCCTGGTGCATAGAAATATGGTGCGGGTGCAATCGATGTTGATGTAGCATTCTCAACACCGACGTTTTTGAGATTCCCGATTTTCGCGCAATTTGTTTGCTACCGATGTGCGGATTATCCGCGACAGCAGCTAAAACACCTACATGGGCATCATCATTTGTTGCAGATCGTGGTTGATGTTGCACATGTGGCTGAACACTTCCTGTTTCCATAAATAACGTAACTATCCGGCGAATAGTCCGGCCACTTGGATGATATCGTCCAGGATACCGAGAAGCACACGTAGCACACGCCCGTTGGGCATTTTGATCACAATAGCCATACATCAACACGATATCGCCCTCTTCCGCAGTTTCTAAACGGTCCATTTTAACACGGGTAATGTATCACGAAACAAGTACCGTCCGCACTGGCGGAATGTTATGTGATACCACGTACTTATACGTTTGTGACTATTACAGCGCCATCTATCACAAAGCGAAGAAAGCGGTCCAACTAAAACATTCATATTTCTTTACGTACTACACGAATATGTCATAAAAATGGGGGTTCCTATTTTTTTTTAAAAGTTAATATCCGTTTGACCTATGGCAGCGCCATATAGCGGGCCAACCGTAGCGCCATCTGGTTTTTCCCTTCAAGCTAGACAAGTTTCGTTCTTTGTAGCTTTTTCGTTTGATGCTTACTTCGTGAGGTATTTGGCCCGGTCACCATCAGTGCACCACCCTGTATATAGGGTGCAACAGTACATATACTGAAACTTTTTATTGGTGTCTGAGGATAATGTACTGCACAAAATTATTTCAGTATTTACTTCATTTGCAGGCTAATAATTGTTTGTCAGAATTTATATGATATTTGGTTCGTTAGTATCTCCAACTACGTAAGGCAAGAGCAAGCCATTAATGTCGTCTTCCGCTTAGGCAGAACACATTGCCAACCCCTTTGCTTCCTGTTTTAACTTTCAGCATTTTTCCGCCATTTTACACTTTAAGTCACCTTTTTATCGCCATGTTTCTTTTCTTCTTCCGTTTTGAAAATAGTCTATAGGCTGTAGAGCAGCGTACTAAGCTGCTGCCAGCCCGCCTCCTTCGGGGGGAATTGAAAATCAATAAAGGGAAAAAAAGGCAGAACATTCGATCTGGAAGTGCGCACAAGTGGATGAAAAACTGTTGATCTATGCTGGATGCATTATCCACTTTCTTGTATAGTTGTGACCGTACAAAGAACATCTGGTAGCAAATTGTGTGATGTGTTTGTGGTAAGACTGGTAAAGAGAGAAAACAACCAACACTCTGATATATAAATATTTGCACATTTACCAGTTGCCGCCTGCATAAATGAGATAAATATTTATATGGCTATATGCTGGCCGTTTACCCGTGTTTTTCTGTAAAAATAGCTTAACCCATATTTGAAAACACTTCTGCTATTTGCTGGATATTTAATTTTAAAGGTAGATTGTCAAAGCGTTTTATAGTATAATATAGTATAATATGTCAGTGTAATCAATACAGAATTTGGACTGAGTGTAAATCGAAGAAATACGAAAGTAATGAGAAATGAGAGCAGCGAGAAACTTAAGATCAGTGTTGGAGATCAGGAAGCAGATGAAGTTATGGAATGTTGATACCTAGGCAGTAAAATAATTCAAGATGGGCGTACCAAGGAGAACATAAAAAGCAGACTAACACTGGCAAAAAAAGCATTCTTGCCCCAGAGAAGTTCACTAATACCACATACAGACCTTACTTTGAGGAGAAAATTTCCAAGAATGTACGTTTGGAGCACAGAACTGCATGATAGTGGAACATCGACGGTGCGAAAACCGGAAGCATTTGAGTCGTGGTGCTAGAGGGGAATGTTGAAAGGTAGGTGGACAGATTCGGCAAGAAATGAGGAGAGTCTGTGCAAAATCATAAAGGACTATATGGAAATCACTGTAAAGCAGAAGGGACAGGATGATAGTACACCTGTTAAGATATCAGGAGATAACTTCCATGGTACTAGAGGGAAGCTGTAGAGGGTAAAAACTGAGGAGGAAAACAGAGATTAGAATACATCCAGCAAATAATTCAGGACGTATGTTGCAAGTGCAACTCTGCGACGAAGAGGTTGGCACAGTAGAGGAATTGGTAGCAGGTCGCATGAGACTAGTCAGAAGACTGATGAATCATAAAATAAAGACTTCAGTGAATGAAAATGTGCAGAATACGTTAACTTTCTGATTTATTTATCCTCAAGGTTAGCAGCTATCCCTACAGACAAAGTAGCCGAACCTAAACTTTTAGCGCATCTACGACATTGTTCTTCCATGTTATGTGCACACATATGAACTTGAAACTTTTTAACCAATTTATTATCTGCAGTTTCATACTAGGTTAAAACAGAGAGGGATGTTTTTGACAGTAAAAATTGGATGTTCTTTTTCGAAGCTGGAAGTTATCCCATTTGTGCAAAATCCGATAAGTAACTTCCACAAAGTATCATTTACTATTTTCTCTGTTATGCTTCTTGAGTCAGCTTTACAACCGCGCTCGTATCATCTGCAAACACTGTGCAGACACGACTAATTCTGTCTCCAGGTTCAAATAAAATGGCAGGTTACTAACATAATTCAAAAACGGTATTGTGCTACTGATCGAACCCTGTGGGACTCTCGTAATTTCTCGCTGTGTAGATGATGTGATGTCCCTCTTTGTGTTGCAAGAACTCTGTAAGCTACGGTTCCTTTTTCTATTTGTTAAATAAGAACGAAAACATCGCTGTGCGAAACATAGTATTCCGAAACACGCAACTTCTGCAATAGAAAATTATGAATGAGATACTTAGATATCTTCGATAAGTCACAGCACATTCAGGGCTGACTGCACTAACGTCACCTAAAAGGTAACCACGGTAAAGTCTTACCTCTGGTCAACGCAAAATTTGAATGCCTCAACTTCGGTCCAATTTTTCCGAGGTCATCAGTCCCCTAGAACTTAGAATTACTTAAGTCTAACTAACCTAAGGACATCACACACATCCATTCCCGAGGCAGGATTCGAACGTGCGACCGTTTTAACGAGGGTATTGATCACATTATAGGTGACAAAGGTCGGACGCTCGTTTATGTTGAACTGATCGCTTTTAGAATAAAGTAAGCACATACTCTAGTAACTTGGCGGCACAGTTTGATGTTTTACATGACGTAGAAGACAAAACTGTTATATCTTGACCCCGTAAATCTTCGCGGCAACCATACTGGCTTATTCGTGGGAAGAGGAAATCTTTTCGAATATTTCGGTTACAGAACAATTGAAAAGAGGTTTCGTTGATCAAAAGAAACAGTGTGATGCTTATTAGATCAAATCAGTGAGGATATGGAATATCCTACTTATCTAAATGGTCCTTTCTCACCCATGAACATGACATTAAAGACATTTGCAACTGGTGCATTCACTATAATTATCGGCGACAGTGCTAATATTCGTGTTACAACTGCGCGAAGAATTATCAGTGATGTATCGAGGATTATAGCTGCAATGTTTCCTTCTCGAGTAGAATTACACTCTATGGGGATGGTTTCATCGTACTGCATAAATTTCTTGGAACCTTTGGTACAGTGGATTCCAATACTACGCCGCAGCTATAATCTAACAAATTCCCCTCGTTTTAATATAATTTGTCGTAGCTAAATATCGAATAATACTACGCCGCAGTTATAATATAACAAATTCCCCTCCTTTTAATATAATTCGTCGTAACTAAATATCGAATAATGATATTTAGAGATACGATCTTTGCTCACTGTATAGCAATGCAAACAGACGGCTGCTCGTTTGAAACCCTGTGAAAATTGATAGCCTCTAGAGGTGGGAAGTTGAAGGCCACAGGTTCTCATCCATCCTCTACCAATTTTGTTTCAACTTTTGCTTTCTAAGGATTTTGGGTCTTTCTTCTTGATTTAATACAAGTATTGCATGTAGTAATCGATGTTATTTATTATAAACTACGTAATTGCTTCAGTTCTTGTTGCAAAGGCCAATGTACGAATGTTAACCCAGTGGCTACAAATCTTAACATAACAGTCACTTTATGTGAGAAAGCAGACACTAGTCACATACTGGAAGTTTTTGTTACTATAAGTCTTCGTATGAAATATATCTAACAATCTCTTGGTTTATGCACTTCCTCGTGTTTTTATTTTGTCGTGAATAGCTTTTTCAGTGACGATGAGCAATTTCGGAAAAATCTTCTCTTTCATTCAAATGAAATTAGGAAACGAATCTCGATATTTAAATCTAGAAGACGAAGTAAGCTACTTGAAGGGTGATGGTAGTTAATGCAACATAGGGAATATAAATATTACGTATGCTGCAAACAGACATTAGACACTGTACTTTAGCTACATTCAATTTAAGAACGAAAACAGAAAGAAGCTTCAATTCAGTTAACGAATAGTATCTGCTAATATGTATGTCAGATCCTTTTACGGCATTATTCGCTCTTCAAGACGTCGACGAGTCCAGAATCATTTTAACATTACTCATGTCCATTTTTTGCATTCCAAAACTTTCGCATTACTTTGGACTAGCTAAAAAGGATATTAGACCTCCTTTTCTTGCTCCGTTGCGCAGGAACAATACATCTGTTACGATAACAAACTGAGAAGCTCGGGGAGCGCCACGTAAGTGCCACAGACAGTGCTTATGTATTAGGTTCGTGGCTAAGTTCGTAGTGTTACTCAATAAGTTAATATATGCAACCGATGCACATAACAGAGACTTTAGTCGTTAATAAAATATTCTTCTTTATTATTTACAACAGTCTACCATCGCTGGGGTACCTTTTCGATTTTGCTACTGTAGAAATCACGTAGTTTTGGGGTGAAGACTTTGCGGCCCACGTTCGGAGCAAATTTTCGTCCGGAAATGAAGTTCTTTGAAGGTTATGAGATAGAGAATAGTAAAAGTGCAAGATCAGGTGAATAAGGTGGGTGCGGAATGACTTCTCAACCGAACCTGCTTAATGTTCCCAGTCAGTCTAGCAGAATGCGGGAGGGCGTTATCGTGGTGTAACATCACTCCAGGAAATCTTCTTGGTCGCTGTTCTTGGACTGAATCTGTATGACGTCTGAGCTGTTGGAAATAAATGCCAGCAGTGATAGTTACACCTTGGAGCAGCAATTCTCAGTGCACCGAACCGTAGCTGATGCGCCAGACGCGTAACATTAAGCTTTGTGGAAACGCGCAGGTCCTTGCACAGAGAGTTGATCCTTTGCTTGGCCCAGACTACTCCTTTCTTTATCTTATGTTAGCATAAAGACGCTATTTCTCGTGGCCAGTAACGATACAGTATTGTCGGTGTTGTCCACCAGCCAACTGATGATAAAGAAGGCAGAGATGCACATCTGGCCAACTGCTGATTTTTTTAAATTTTGACTTAAAGCATAAGGTACCCACACACCCGATTTTTGAACCTTCCTCACTGCACACAAATGTAGTACGGTAGTAGAATGATCACAGTTCATCACATTTGCCAGTTATCGAGTACACTGACGTGGACCATTGCAGGTTAATTCTTTTAAACGTTCTTCATCGTACCCCGAAGAGGTTCTTGGACGTGGAGAGTCACTAATGTCAAAACTATCTTCAGTAAAAGGAGAAAACCATTTTCCTGCTGTGCTCTGTCCAGTGGTATTATCCCCATACACGGGGCAAATGTTTTTGGTTGCCTCCGTTGCTGTCAGCCTTCTTCTCAACTCAAACAGAAGAACATGTAAGAAATGTACCGGTTTCTCCACTTGGTAGTCCATTTTCTAGCGTTCACAGCTTCACTCACTATCTCCATAAGACAAAATGACAATACGGAAACTTAAATACATTACTGGCCATTGAAATTGCTACACCACGAAGATGACGTGCTACAGACGCGAAATTTAACTGACAGGAAGAAGATGCTGTTATATGGAAATGATTAGCTTTTCCGAGCAATCACACAAGATGGGCGCCGGTGGTGACACTTACAACGTGCTGACATGCGGAAAGTTTCCAACCGGTTTCTCATACACAAACAGCAGTTGACCGGCGTTGCCTGGTGAGACGTTATTGTGATGCCTCGTGTAATGAGGAGAAATGCGTACCATCACGTTTGCGACTTTGATAAAGTCCCGATTGTAGACTATCGCGTTTGCGGTTTGTCGTATCGCGACATTGCTGCTCGTGTTGGTCGTGATCCAATGACTGTTAGCAGAATATGGAATCGGTGGGTTCAGGAGGGTAATACGGAACGCAGTGCTGGATCCCAACGGCCTCGTATCACTATCAGTCGAGATGACAGGCATCTTAACCGCATGGCTGTAACGGATCGTGCAGCCACGTCTCGATCCCTGAGGCAACAGATGTGGACGTTTGCAAGTCAACAACCATCTGCACGAACAGTTCGATGACGTTTGCAGCAGCATTGGACTATCAGCTCGGAGACCATGGCTGCGGTTATCCTTGACGCTGCATCACAGACAGGAGCTCCTGCGATGGTGTACTCAACGACGAACGTGGGTGCACGAATGGCAAAACGTCATTTTTTCGGATGAACCCAGGTTCTCTTTACAGCATCATGATGGTCACATCCGTGTTTGGCGACATCGCGGTGAACGCACATTGGAAGCGTGTATTCGACATCGCCATACTGGCGTATCACCCGGCGTGTTGGTATGGAGTGCCATTGGTTACACGTCTCGGTCACGTCATGTTCGCATTGACGGTACTTCCAACAGTAGACGTTGCATTTCAGATGTGTTACGATCCCTGGCTCTACCCTTCATTCGATCGCTGCGAAACCCTACATTTCAGCAGGATAAAGTATGACTGTATGTTGCAGGTCCTGTACGGGCCTTTCTGGATACAGAAAATGTTTTGACTGCTGCCCTGGCCAGCAAATTCTCCAGATCTCTCACGAATTGAAAACTTCTGGTCTATGGTGGCCGAGCAACTGGCACGTCACAATACGCCAGTCACTACTCTTGATGAACTGTTGTATGGTGTTCGAGCTGCACGGGCAACTATACCCGTACACGCCATCCAAGCTCTGTTTGACTCAATGCCCAGGCGTATCAAGGCCGTTATTACGGCCAGAGGTGGTTGTTCTGGGTACCGATTTCTCATTATCTGTGCACCCAAATTGCGTGAAAATGTAATCACATGTCAGTTCTAGTATAATATATTTGTCCTATGCATACCCGTTTGTCATCTGCATTTCTTCTTGATGTAGCAATTTTAATGGCCGGTAGTGTAGCAACAGTGAACTACAAGTAGTAAATGACAATCTGACAATAAATCCATAAAGACTGAAATACCAACACACAAACCAAAACGCTACGCGCTTTTGCAAGAACCTAATAAAATGAAAGTTCTCCTATGGTAACGGCAAGCGCATTTCGCTAACCGGCGTTTAACATTGTTGCAACGTACTTATAGCTTAATCGTGATTAAGCTTTATGATGATCACGAGACCCCTCTGTTATCCTGCTTCTTATCGACGTCGGTGCAATTGGCCATCAGCGATATTTATTTTACTATACGACGCAGCTCCATACCCAGAAAAATTTTGTATTAACTGACTCTACCTGCGAAAGCCTACAGAATTAAACTTCCAATTTTATTTATGTTTATTATTACCAACGTTATTGTTATTTGGTTTGCTAAATTGTTATTCAGTTAATCGAGTTATATCTTGTATGAACACTTGTTTGTGTAACAATAGTTCCATATAGAAACAAATATAAAACGAAGATTTTGGGTTTTAGATCACAGCCAGTCTACTTGGCGGTAAAGCCAGAATGTGTGTGTGTGTGTGTGTGTGTGTGTGTGTGTGGAGCACATCGTGAGTTTTGAATACTGCGTGCTTTGTTGGCTTCCTTTGGGCGACAGCGGAGGCGCACAGTAGCGCTGTAGCGGGCCCGGCCATTGGCTGCAGCGGCGGCGGCGGCGGCAGCCGGTGAATGCAGCCTGATTGCCCGCCGGGCACAAGCTGGGAGCTGCGAAGCCAAGCGCCGTCCTGTCCATTAAGCGGCGGCACGGCAGCGCACGGCTGTGACGCACGCCGAGAACCACTGTGGTGGGCCCACCAAATATACGGGAGCGCACGCTGCCCCGCGCGCTGCGGGCAGGCAGCCGTTTTGTCCTTTTTATCGCAGTTTTTAGACGGTAGCTAGCTGACGGCTCTCCTCCGGTGAGGCCATTAAGGCGGGACCGCTTTTGTTGAGTTCAATAACATCTGGGAAAACAATCCGACGCTGGACGGGCGGCGAAAAAATCTAAATTGGTGTTCCGGGCTGAGAACCTGCTCGTGAGAGGTATACGCGGGCTGAAAAATCTCGGTGCTGAAATCTTTTTGGAGCACAACAAGTGAAACGGCGCCAGTGATTGACATATGTGGAAACACGGCAGATAATATTAGCTCTTCCCTGACAATGAAATCTGCAACTTTCACGAAAAAAAAAACAACATATGAAATATACTTCTGTATCATAAGTGGGATTCGGGAGGACGACGGTTCAATCCCGTCTCCGGCCATCCTAATTTAGGTTTTCCGTGATTTCCCTAAATCGTTTCAGGCAAATACCGGGATGGTTCCTTTGAAAGGGCACGGCCGATTTCCTTCCCCCTCCTTCCCTAACCCGAGCTTGCGCTCCGTCTCTAATGACCTCGTTGTCGACGGGACGTTAAACACCACTAACCTAACCTAACCCATAAGTGGGAGAAGGAGATTGACATGTGGCGTTGGCCGAAATCAGTTACCAAACGGTATGTACAACAAGAAAACTGATGATAAATGAGAAAATATACTGAAGAGCCCAATAACCCGGTAAACCCGCCTAATATCGTGTAGAGCCCCCGAGAGCACGCAGAATTGCTGCGACACGACATGCCTAGGACTAGACTAATGTCTGAAGTGGTGTTGGAGGGAATTGACACCACAAATCCTGCAGAGCTCTCCATAAATCCGTAAGAGTACGACGGGGTGGAGATCTCTTCCGAACAGCACGTTGCAAGATATTCCAGATATTCTCAATAATGTTCATGTCTGGGGATTTGGTGGCCAGCGGAAGTGTTTTCCCAAGTCCGTCGGAATGCACGATGGACATGAATGGATGCAGGTAACCAGAAAGGATGTTTAGGTATGTGTCATCAGTTAGCGTCATATCTAGACATATCAGAGGTCCCAAATCACTCCAACTGCCCATGCAGAGCCTCCACCAGCTTGAACATTCCCCTGCTGACATGCAGGGTCAATGGATTCATGAGAGGTTGTCTCCATACCCTTGCACGTCCATGCACTCGATACAATTCGAAACGAGACTCGTGCGACCGGACAACTTGTTTTCAATCAACAGTCCAATGTCGGTGTTGGCAGGCCCAGGCGAGGTGTCGGGCTTTGAGTCGTGGAGTTATCGAGGGTACACGAGTTGGCCTTCGGCTGAGAAAGCCCATATCGATGAAGTTTCGTTGAATGGCTAGCACGCTGACACTTACAGATGGCCCAGCACTGATTGCCCCAGCAGTTAGCGCAAGGGTTGCACTTCTGTCACGATTCTCTTCAGTCGTCGTTGGTCCTCTTCTTGCAGGATCTTTTTCCATCATGTCGGAGATTTGATGGCTTACCGGATTCCTGATATTCACCGTACGCACGTGAAATGGTCATAAGGGAAAATCTACACGTCATCGCCATCTCGGGGATGCTGTGTCCCATCGTTCGGACACAGACTACAAAACCACGCTTTATCACACTTAAATCTCGGTAACCTGCCATTGTAGCTACAGTAACCGATCAAACAACGGGGTTGCACTTCTGCCACGATTCTCTTCAGTTGTCGTTGGTCCCATTCTTACAGGATCTTTTTCCAGTGATGTCAGAAATTTGATGTTTTACCGGATTCCTGATATTCAAGGTACCCCCGTAAAATGGTCGTACGAGAAAGTCCCCACTTTATCGCTACTTTGGAGATGCTGTGTCCCATCTCTCGTAAGCCGACTATAACACCAAGCTTTATCTCAGTTAAATCTTGATAACCTGCCAATGTAGCTGCAGTAACCGATCTAACAACTGCGGCCGGCACTTGTTTTATATAGGCGTTGCCGACCGTAAACGCTGTATTCTGTCTGTTTACATGATATATCTCTGTATTTGAATATGCATGCATATGCCAGTTTCCTTGGCGCTTCAGTGTATATACACAAGCTCGGAAGAAAAATACAGTGACTACCTTGTAAATTATTTTAATTGTGTATTTCAGTCTCAGGTTACGCACTTGGTGTGAAAATTCATTTTGATTTACTGCCCGACCATTATGAAACGACCTATTTAAAATAAATATAATGCGATAGTAAAATATGGTCCAGTGGCATTAATGAGACCAGAGCGTATGTTGGATTTCAACGTGCAGTAGCCATTCGCAGACGCTGGTGGTAGCACTAGGGTTGGTGGGTATGTAAAGCGTGTGCGGGGAGACCTGCGAAAGGCTACAGTCGTTGTCGCAATGCGTTAACGGTGCGATTTATCTTACGTCCAGAAGGACACGGTGACTGGATTTCGGGACAAGGGTGGAAGTATTTCTGAAACGGCTACGTTCGTAAACTGTCGCGTGCCGCTGCGTTTAAACAAAACTGTGCATGGCAAAACAGCGCCATACAAAACTGGCGCCGAGGAAACAGTGGTGTACCACGGATCATAGAGGTGACATGGGTGAACGACAACTACATGGATGAGTAGTTGGTATTAAGACACGCAATTGTTGAATAACTGAGCGTCCAGATAAACGAAGGCGATACCTAGTTTTGTATCCTCAACGACAGTTCAGCGAACGTATCTGCACATGGGTCTCAGCAGCAAGCGTCTGGCTCATGCTCCCATGCTAGCTGCTGTTCATCGGCGACGAAGTTTTCGCACGCCAGTATCAGAGCTGGAAGCCTGACGAGAGGCGAAGGGTGGCCTTCTCAGATGAATCCCATTTTATGCTCCATCAGACTGAAAGCAAACACCATGCCAAAGTCGTCTGTAGGGTCCAGGCCAGGGGAGGGATCGTTCTGGTCTGGCGAAAGTTTTCCTGGCAATTTCTTGAGTTATCTCGTTATTCAAGAACGCACAACGATTTTACACAGGTATACATCTACGCAATTGGCCATTAAAATTGCTACTCCAAGAAGAAATGCAGATGATAAAAGGGTATTTATTGGACAAATATATTATAACAGACATGTGATTACATTTTCAAGTAATTTGGGTGCATAGATCCTGAGAAATCAGTACCCATAACAACAACATCTGGCCGTAATAACGACCTAGATACGCCTGGGCATTGAGTCAACCAGAGCTTAGATGGCGTGTACAGGTACAGCTGCCCATGCAGCTTCATCACGATACCACAGTTCATCAAGTGTAGCGACTGGCGTATTGTGACGAGCCAGTTGCTTGGCCACCATAGACCAGTCGTTTTCAATTGGTGAGAGATCTGGAGAATTTGCTGGCCAGGGCAGCAGTCGAACATTTTCTGTATCCAGAAAGGCCCGTACAGGACCTGCAACATGCGGTCGTGCATTATCCTGCTGAAGTGTAGGGTTTCGCAGGGACCGAATGAAGGTTAGAGCCACAGGTCGTAACACATCTGAAATGTTACGTCCACTGCTCAAAGTGCCGTCAATGCGAACAAGAGGTGACCCAGACGTGCAACCAATGGCACCCCATACCATCACGCCTGGTGATACGCCAGTATGTCGATGACGAATACACGCTTCCAACGTGCGTTCACCGCGATGTCGCCAAACACGGATGTGACCATCATGATGCTGTAAAAAGAACCTGGGTTCATCCGAAAAAATGACGTTTTGCCTTTCGTGCACCCAGGCTCGTCGTTGAGTACACCATCGCAGGCGCTCCTGTCTGTGATGCAGTGTCAACGGTAACCGCAGCCACGGTCTCCGAGCTAACAGCCCATGCTGCTGCAAACGTCGTCGAACTGTTCCAGCAGAGGGTTATTGTCTTACAAACGTCCCTATCTGTTCACTCAGGGATCGAGACGTGGCTGTACGATCCGTTACGGCCATGCGGATAAGATGCCTGTCATCTCGACTGCTAGTGATACGAGGCCGTTGGGATCCAGAACAGCGTTCCGTATTACCTCCCTGAATCCACCGATTCCATATTATGCTAACAGTTAATAGATCTCGACCAAAGCGAAGAGCAATGTCGCGATACGATCAACCACAATCGCGACAGGTTGCAATCCGGCCTTTATCAAAGTCGGAAACGAGATGGTACGCATTTCTCCTCCTTACACGAGGCATCACAACAAAGTAAGTTTCACCAGTCAACGCCGGTTAACTGCTATTTATGTGTGACAAATCGGTTGGACACTTTCCTCATGTTAGCACGTTGTAAGTGTCGCTACCGGCGCCAACCTTGTGTGAATGCTCTGAAAAGCTAATCTTTTGCATATGACAGCATCTTCGTCCTGTCGGTTAAAATTCACGTCTGTAGCACGTCATCTTCGTGGTGTAGCAATTTTAATGGCCAGTAGTGTATTTCTGTAGACCATGTCCAGCCCTACATGTACTTTGTTTTTTCTCAGCAAGACAATATCTATCAGCTGGACAATGTAACATGTCACACGGCTCTCCGTGTACATGCGTGACTCTAAAGGTACCAGGATGACTTTTAAAATCCACGGATTTAAACCCAACCGAGAATTTGTGGGACGATCTCGGTAGGGCTGTTTGTGTCGTGGAACCTGAACCGAGTAACCTGGCGCAGCTGGCCACGGCACCGGAGACGTTATGGCTCCCCATCTCTATCGGTTCCTTCCAGAATCTCATTGACTGTCTTCCTGCACGTGTCACACTGTCCGCACTACGAAAGGTTGTCATTCAGGCTTTTGAAAGCGGGTCGCTTTAATTTAATTTGACAATGTAAATTTCAAATATATGTAAGTAACTTCTATAAGTGAAACTCGAATTCCAACATTATGGGCATAGTCCTTGGATATTGTCTGCAAGCATAAAATTACCTGATGTGGGGAAGAGTCCAAAACAATACATGATCAGTTATTTACCAACGAACAGAACTGTAAGTATAATCCGATACTGGTTAATCTAATCGCATAGCATTGAAATAGTAACGAAGAATGGAGACAAAAAGAAATGTACAGCAACTGAAAAATAAGCATAGAGCAGAACTGGTTACGATAACACAACAAGTATTTTCAGTATTATGCTGACACTGGTGCTATGGAACAGAGACCAAACTTATGACGTTAGACTTCTTAGATACCCTTGCACTGAAGCCAAATACACAACAATATAACCATCCCTCAGAAAATACAGAAAGGTCTGTATGAAAGTTTTACTGGTAGGAAAAGGTTAAGCAGTGATTTATACATAATAAGTGCCCCTTCTAAGAAGCGCCAGGTGAATTTTTCAGATGTTTAGAGATATTTGCAATACCGTTTTTGCGCTGTGTAACTGGAGTCTACTCAGAGCAATACTGTACTGCACGTCTTTCACGTGACGTCCAGTGTCTGCAGACGGCATCGATTTGTTTCCCGTTACAAACAAAATGAGTTTTACTGCGGAATTTTTCGTAGACAGTCCGTAGAGTTGTCCCAAACTTTCTCTGCTGAAACGGCATTTAGGAATTAAACGCTGCACCCACGTAAACAAAACCTACTGATTTTCTTACACGAAAAGCTACAGAGTGGAAAACGATTTAACTGCTTTTGTATCTGCTGCAGACGGTGTCAGTAAGAACGCTCTTAAATCGTCATTTCACGTTATCTACTTGCTAAAATAGCAAAGATTTAGCGCGGCGACATGTAAATGATGTAGAACATTGCATGCTTGGAGAATCCTTCACAAAAAACCGTCAATGTGGCGGCATTCTTTGACAATATGATCAACCACTCGATTAAAGACATACCAAATGATGTCAAAAGTGATATTTAGGAAAGAATTCGTGCCAGTCCTTCTTTTGCGATTCAGTTTGACGAATCACCTGATGCTGCGAATATAGCCATTTTGATTCTTTTCGTCTGTTATTTTAATAGTGGGTCTATAGCAAACGAGCTACTCTATATTTAAGTTAACCGGTGTATACTTCCGCGAAAATTCGATAGACTTGCTCTATAGGCATTTGCTCCGAATGTGCGAAATACACTCCTGGAAATTGAAATAAGAACACCGTGAAATCATTGTCCCAGGAAGAGGAAACTTTATTGACACATTCCTGGGGTCAGATACATCACATGATCACACTGACAGAAACACAGGCACATAGACACAGGCAACAGAGCATGCACAATGTCGGCACTAGTACAGTGTATATCCACCTTTCGCAGCAATGCAGGCTGCTATTCTCCCATGGAGACGACCGTAGAGATGCTGGATGTAGTCCTATCGAACGGCTTGCCATGCCATTTCCACCTGGCGCCTCAGTTGGACCAGCGTTCGTGCTGGACGTGCAGACCGCGTGAGACGACGCTTCATCCAGTCTCAAACATGCTCAATGGGGGACAGATCCGGAGATCTTGCTGGCCAGGGTAGTTGACTAACACCTTCTAGAGCACGTTGGGTGGCACGGGATACATGCGGACGTGCATTGTCCTGTTGGAACAGCAAGTTCCCTTGCCGGTCTAGGAACGGTAGAACGATGGGTTCGATGACGGTTTGGATGTACCGTGCACTATTCAGTGTCCCTTCGACGATCACCAGAGGTGTACGGCCAGTGAAGGAGATCGCTCCCCACTCCATGATGCCGGGTATTGGCCCTGTGTGCCTCAGTCGTATGCAGTCCTGATTGTGGCGCTCACCTGCACGGCGCCAAACACGCATACGACCATCATTGGCACCAAGGCACAAGCGACTCTCATCGCTGAAGACGACACGTCTCCATTAATCTCTCTATTCACGCCTGTCGCGGCACCACTGGAGGCGGGCTGCACGATGTTGGGGCGTGAGCGGAAGACGGCCTAACGGTGTGCGGGACCTTAGTCCAGCTTCATGGAGACGGTTGCGAATGGTCCTCGCCGATAACTCAGGAGCAACAGTGTCCCTAATTTGCTGGGAAGTGGCGGTGCGGTCCCCTACGGCACTCCATAGGATCCTACGGTCTTGGCGTGCATCCGTGCGTCGCTGCGGTCCGGTCCCAGGTCGACGGGCATGTGCACCTTCCGCCGACCACTGGCGACAACATCGATGTACTGTGGAGACCTCACGCCCCATGTGTTGAGCAATTCGGGGGTAGGTCCACCCGGCCTCCCGCATGCCCACTATACGCCCTCGCTCAAAGTCCGTCAACTGCACATACGGTTCACGTCTACGCCGTCGCGGAATGCTACCAGTGTTAAAGACTGCGATGGAGCTCCGTATGCCACGGCAAACTGGCTGACACTGATGGCGGCGGTGCACAAATGCTGCGCAGCTAGCGCCATTCAACGGCCAACACCGCGGTTCCTGGTGTGTCCGCTGTGCCGTGCGTGTGATCATTGCTTGTACAGCCCTCTGGCAGTGTCCGGAGCAAGTATGGTGGGTCTGACACACCGGTGTCAATGTGTTCTTTTTTCCATTTCCAGGAGTGTATATGACTGGCCAAACTGAAATCGGAAGCGTCAAACGCTTCCTGAACAAATTATTGCATTTGTAGGCAGGCTATTGTTTCTAAACGCATGCCAATGGGTTGAAATCTGTGTTGTACGATGCAGTAAAGGTAGTTAATTTTAGTACGGCTCGCCCTTCAAATTCCCGCATCTTTGCAGCGCTTTGTGAGGAAATGGGAAGCGTTTATAAGCATTTATAGTCTCACACTGAAGTTAGATTGCTATCACGAGACAGACTGTGTGAGCTTAAAGACGAAATATAAGTTCCTTTCACCAGCCAAGCCTTTCACAAAGCAGAGTGTATGGAAGATAAAATCTGGATTCCCACTTTGTCTTATTTGACAGACATTTTCTCAGAAAAATAACCGTTTGAACTTTCTCCAGGGTAAGATATATACGTTTATATTGTGCAAGACCGTACCAGATTATTCATTAAAAATCTTAATCTGTGGAAAATGTGTTTCAATAGGAATCAAACCGAGTGTGTTTATACCGTTCTCGACTTCCCGGTAGAACATCATCTTTCTTTGGACGAAAATGTCAAGATAATGCTTAAAGATCATCTGAAGACACCTGTAAGAACCTTCAGCGAATATTTCCCTAGTAGCCCAACAACAACAATTAGATTCACAATCCCTTCGATGAGTTCCCTTCGAAGAATCAACAATTTTAAAATTCACATTATGCACAAATGAAAAGGACCACTTTCTTGAAAGTTCCACTAATTTTCAGTACGAAAAAGTTATAAATCTCTATATCTTTGTCATGAATTGGTTTTTGGTTAAGTTTAAACGAGTTTTTAGTGTTATCCAATAAAGCCATAACGGATTTATTATCATTTTCATCTACACATTTGTGCGAAATGTCGTATTCCTGATAAAAAAATAAATACAGAAACATACTTTGTGCTAAAAGTGATTTGTGACGTCAAAGCTTTGTGCCATTGAAAGTAGACGCAACCTTCTCACTAAATTCTAAGGAAGAGGTGAGTAATTGCAATGGAAACTTTTATTTATTATTATATCTAGGCCTACATATTTCCTACCTTTTAAGCCATAACTAGATTAACTCAAGTCTAGTACGGTATAACGATCGAGGTAGCGTAGTGGTTAAAGAAATCGGCTCTTAATTTACAGGAGCAAGGCAAAAACCTTCGTTCAACGTAGCCGAATTATGTTTCTCTAAATTACTGTAGGCATCAGCTAGGCAAGTGGCTATTCGGTTTATAAGCCTATTAAACAGCAGAATTACTCCACCTTACTTCTACCAGCTTTAATGTACTTGATTAGCACGGCATTTGCTTTTTTTATTACTTCTCACAATTTGCGTTCTAAGCAGATTAATGAGAATCACAGAATAAACATTCTTTTGAGTGCAGAGTATGGATTGAGAGTAAATCGAAGAAGGCCAAAAGTAATGAGAAGTAGTTGAAATGAAAACATCAGAATTGGATATCACGAAGCAGAATCTAGAAAGAAATTCTCATACCTAGGCACAAAATAACTTATAATGAACGCAGCAAGGAGGATACAGGAAGAAGACTAGCACCAGCAAAAAGGGTATTCCTAGCAAACTGAATGCTACTATTATCGAATATAGGCCTTAATTTATAGAAGATATATCTGAGAATGTTATGTTTGGAGGAGAGCATTCTATGGCAGTGAAAAATGAACTGTGGGCAAACCGAAACAGAAGTGAATCATCTAACGTGAGCTGCTACAGTATAATGTTGAAAGTTAGGGGGACTAATAAGGTAAGGGATGAGGAGGTAATCCACAGAATGGCCAAGGAACGGAACATATGGAGAATACTTGCAAGAAGAAGGAACAGGATGATAGGACGTCTGTTAAGACATCAGGGAACAGCTTTCATGTTACCAGCTGGAGTTATAGAGGAAGACAGAGAGTGGAATAAATCCAGAAAATTACTGAGGGTGTAACTTGCAATTGCTACCTCGAGATGGAAAGGTTGGCACAGCAGAGGAATTCGTGACAGTCCGCATCAAACTAGTCAGATGACTGATGACTTCAGATAATAATAATAATAGTAATTTTTCCCTAGACAAAGAAAGCGAACAAGAAGATAAGATGCTAGCATTTTATAGTATCACAGTAAAATGTTTCTTGAGACTGATAATGTGTCATTTACCCTTTCTACTCAGGTTTTAGTGCCATTTCACTGAAAAATCGGCGGCAATCGGTACTTTTAATAGCTGAGTCAAATGTTCGGTAAGAGACAATGTAACATGCACTGACATGATAATCATCTTGAATTTTAAGCTATGTTCTCATGCTCTCAGCAAAAGTGATTAATAGTGTCTGTCTTGTAGTTAGAACAAACCTGTATGTTTGTCATAAGTTAAACATCATCAGCAGATGTTTATTAGTTTCTTCCGATCCCATTTCTTGTTTTCCGTTAATATGAATTACTGATGACCCATAGATATATAATAAACGCAGCATTTTAGTTATAACGTAGCTACTGAGCCTTGTTAGCTACTGAGCCTACTTCGCCTTGCTTATGGATCATCGATGATTGATGATTACATTTATTTCATTTTAGTCAGCTTATTATTATGATTACTATTATTATGACTGTCTTCTTGCAGATGTAGTTTGTGTCTGCATAGGGACCCGGTCACCAAGTCCATATAATAAGATTATATTTAATTTATCAAGTCGGGAACGGAAATCAAACGGTAGAAAGGATGGCGGATAAGGGTCCAACGTACTGTCGAGGACGAACAGGACTTTATCGAAGAATATGTATGTGTTGCATAGGCATCCATGTCTAAACACCAAATTATCATTTTTGAATCGCATCAGTACTGGATTTAAAACAAAACAACATGAACGTGTCATATCCAATGCTAGAGTACAATGATTATTCAACACAGCTGCATGTAAGGGGCAATCATGTGACGGCGTCACTTAGACACAGCTTTAATAGTATATTCGCTGCACTCTCGCGTTATAAGCACACTAATTAGACCAGGACATTAGGTCGTTCGCTAATAAAAGCCAATGAACGTGGTGTCCAAGTCTTCGCAGGGGAAATAGTATGGAATCATGTGACTGTAAAATAAATAGTGTGCATTACGTCTACGTCAAAATAAGGAAGTAACATTATAGAAAAGGAGGACATAGACAAATTTAGAAACAAAGAAAGACTAACGTAGCCAACTCAGGTACAAAAACTAGTTTATCGAACGGCACTACCGAACAGGATATTTTCCAATGGAAAACCTAGTAGGACAAAATATAAAATTGTCAAATGATGTTACAAAAGACCTGGTAATCAAGAATGTCTAGCACTGGAAAGATAAAAAGAGGGGAGAATAAAAATGAATGGTATGGGAAGCCAGCATCTGAATTGAGCTATGGAGCTGTTTGGCAACGGTTTGCCAGTGGTTGTGGTGCAGCTGGTGTATTTGTTTTCACTACGAATCAGACAGTATAAAAACTGAGTACGTGATAGGGCATTCGAAAGTTAAGCTCTAATTCCAGTTCCTCGCTTTCAGAGCTTGGAGAAGCTTCTGTTCATTCGTTAAGCCTGTACAACAGCTGGCGGTATTATCAAAGCTACAAAACATTTAAAGACTGTGGCAGGAGAAGGGAGAGGGAGAGAAGTAAAAAAAGTCCCTACTGCTGTGTTGAGACAGAGACGTATTAACAGAATATATTTGCTTCCTTTTAAATCACGTGTTCGCATTACAAAGTGCCTACATTTTCCCGCCGTAGCAGATGGTGGCACTGTAAGGGGGGACAAAAAAGAACGATGCCTGAATGTGAGGATGGGGGTAGTTTGCAGCAGGCTGCGGCCGGTAGTGTTGGCACTTAAACGCAGGCAGCAGATGAGGAAAAAGCCTATAAAAGGCAAGGATGAGGGAGCTTTTAATCGCCGCAGCCAGCCGGTCCCTCAGAGGGCATTCACGGGATACCGAAACACTGTGCGCAGCAGCTCTGCAGAACGTGATGACTGAGGGAGACCGGGGCCGGGTGGTGCGAGCGAGGGAGGTGGCCCCATAAAACTGCTGCCTCGCTCTAATGAATTGCGCCTCGGCCCGTCCCAGGAATAAGAATTATCCCGATGTTAATTGACGGAGGGCGGCGGGCGGGGGGCGGTGAGTGGCGTTGCGTGAGGCGGACCGCCGGGGCGAGGGGCGCGCCGGCAGCCGCTGGGAGCTGAACTCATCGCTGCGAGCCCTTTAATTTTATTTGCCAGTCGGCAAGTCAGCGGGCCGTAGCCGGAGTCGGCGCTCCCCACCATGAATACATAATGCGCTTACAAGACGGTAAATAGCGGTACAGGGTGCAAACAGCAAACACAGAGTGCGAGCGGTCGTCGCCTCGCGTTCCGCACCTCTGAGCGTGAAATCCGCGACCTCCGCCGGTGCCACCTCCGACTGGCGTTCGCGCCTCGCCCCCTGCGTGGGCAGCGTTTTAAAAGCCACGCCTCCAGCGGATTAAACACTTCTCGAGTAGCGGCCCCTCCCGCGAAAACTTTGCTCGCAACTCGTAGGCGCGTGAGGTGCGAAATGAACTCTCTTAAAGCGTTGAGGCACGTCACGGCACGTTGCAGCTGATGCGAACCAGTGAAACATTTGAACATTTCCTACCTTTCCCGGTAGTATCTGTTCCCGAAAGAGCAATTACCGTAGGTGAACATGCAGCTTTGCTAGAAATGAAACGATAATTAAATGGACACCCTAGCTGCAAACAGGCGTTGATGTACTTCATTGGGGACACGTGGAAAATGTGTCCCCCGACCGGGACTCGAACCCGGGATCTCCTGCTTACATAGCAGACGCTCTATCCATCTGAGCCACCGAGGGCACAGAGGACAGTACGTGTGAACATGTTGGGAATGTGAGTCTCACGAGAAGCGTGCAAGGGATAAGTCCCTGCAGGTGTACTATCTTCTGTGCCCTAGGTGGCTGAGATGGATAGAGTGTCTGCCATGTAAGCAGGAGATCCCAGGTTCGAGTCCCGGTCGGGGGCACACATTTTCAACATTTCCCCAATGAAGTGGCCGGCCGGAGTGGCCGTGCGGTTTTAGCAGCTACAGTCACAAACCGAGCGACAGCTACGGTCGCTGGTTCGAATCCTGCCTCGGGCATGGATGTGTGTGATGTCCTTAGGTTAGTTAGGTTTAATTAGTTCTAAGTTCTAGGCGACTGATGACCTCAGAAGTTAAGTCTCATGGTGCTGAGAGCCATTTGTGAACCCCAATAAAGTACATCAGCACTGTTTGCAGCTAGGGTGTCCATTTAATTATCATTTCATTTCTAGCAAAGCTGCATGATCATCTACGGTAACTGTTCTCTCGGGAACAGATACTAACGTCATATATAGTTAAAATATGGCTTCCCGGTCATTGACCTTCTCGTGCTAACGCACACGCTACGCCCGAACTCGTACGGGACTAGAGAGATTAATCTGCCACGATTAATGAGTATGACATCTATTAGGCGCACTACGAATGTAGTGGTGTGGAGATGTTGGGAATGTGGGTCTCACGGGGAGCGTGCAAGGGATAAGTCTCTGCAGTCACACTATCCTCCGTGCCCTCGGTGGCTCAGATGGATAGGGTTAGCTACCCTCTGTAATAGAAAACTGAGTGAACGGATCAACAAAGAACCTGAACGCAGCAGAAGCAAGTTTTTTTTATTTAGAACACAACCGGACTCTTATACGCCCATCTTCAGGTGTTATTAGTTCGTGCTGTTTCCTCTAGCGCCACAGTGGACTAAGTGCTCTGCTCTAGCTGGTAATATACTGCGTCCTATACTATCCCACCTCGGCGCTCGGGGTCACAGCACAAACTAATAACACCCGAAGGTTGGCGTATAAGAGCCCGAAACCAGTCGTGTTCTAAGTAGAAGAAAGTTACAACTCTAGCGGTATTTTCAACCTCTGGGATTATTATTTTTACTACATACATCACAGGCCTTTACTAGACCACGCGAAACATTTATGACTACTTGTTCTTCCTGTCCTTCCATCACTCTTTCGTTCGTTCGCTAAAGGCCCTCTTCCTTTCTTCGGTCCAATTTGGTCTCTGGGCCTTACGTGCAGTGTCCGACGTTACTTCCCACTTGTCTATTTTGTTGCTATAGACGCTTTTGTCTGTGATGTCCGCTGAATCTACCTGTGCTTTTTCTAGATAAATTTTGACTGGTGCCGTCCAAGGTGTAGTGGTTTTGAGCATCTCTCTGTATCTCAGTACTCTGTTGGTGATTCTGGTCTGTGGGAGTCTGCTGATGTGGCCGTAGAATTTTAGTCGCCTTTTTCTCATATTCGCTGGGAGGTTGGACAGCTTCTCTGTGGTGTCTCTAGTGAAGCTGTATCCCTCGTCTGTGAGTTTTGGTCCAATAATTTTCCTGATAATTTTTCTTTCCTCTGTGAGGATCTACTCTGGGTCGTCATTTGTGTGTAGCATAAACGTCGCGCAGGCGTATAGCACCTCAGGTTTTATTAGAATACTGTAGTGACGAAGTTTGAAGGAGGCGGACAGACATTTTCTGTTGTAGATACCCTGCGTTTAATAAGGCTCTCTTCATCTCCAGTAACATGGTGTTTTGCGTGATTTTCGCTTTTCACGTCTGTTCGGCCGCTTCCCCTAGGTATTCAAAATGTGTTACTCTGATGATCTTGCGATATTTTGTGTTTAAATTTAGTGTGTTGAATTTGATCCAGAAGAACTCTGTTTTTTGGAAGGAGATCTGTAGCCCTATTTTTTCTGCGCACTCTTTCAGTACTTCTAGCTGCATGATTGCTGTGGTTTCTTAGTCTGCGAGTAGTGCCAGGTCGCCTGCGAAAACTAAGCAGCCAATTTCCAGTTCATCCTTGCGTCGTCCTAAGCGCACTGGCTTCCAGTATCCCTATAATTTGCGCTCTTTCTCCCATTTCTTAATGACTTTGTCCAACACTAGGTTGAAGAGGAGTGATGAGTGACCATCATCTTGACGCAGACCTGTCCTGATCTCAAAGGGTTCAGAGATTTCACCCCAACATTTCACTATGGATGTCGTGTTTGTCAGTGCCTGATCAGTCGCCGTGTCTTATTATTATTATTATTATTATGACTTCACTTCCATGAGTAATCATTGGCGCTGCTGTTGCTTTATAGAATTTCAGCTGATTTGATTCCTGACTTTACTCTGCAAAGTTGTAATTGTGGTTCCACATATGGAAGCAATTTTATTTATTTTTTGGTCCACGTCATGGTTATATTCGTAAGTAATGTCGCATACTAGATATTTAAAATGTTTTGATTGCTCCAAGATTTTATTATTCAAGACTATTTTAGATCTTACTAGTTGTCTGCCCTGAAATGCCATCAAACAAGACACCAAGAAAGTACAATAAGAGCTCAATAAATGAGATTCCCAAGAAGATTGGAAGATGCACATGGGAAGATAGAAAAAGAAATGAAGATATAAAGAGAGTTTTAGGAATATCCAAGTACAACTTAAACAAGAAAATGAAGGAAAATAGGAGGAATATGAGGGAACAGGTAGACAGTACGGGTGGAGAAAGATTCCTAGTAGAGTCTATGATTTATACATTGAAGCGCCAAAGAAACTGGTATAGGCATGCATATGCAAATACTGAGATACGTAAACAGGCAGAATACGGCGCTGCGCCCGTCAACGCCTATGTAATACAACAAGTGTCTGGCGTAATTATTAGATCAGTTACTGCTGCTACAGTAACAGATTATCAAGATATATGTAAGTTTGAACGTGGTGCTATAGCCGGCACACGGGGAAGGGACACAGCATATCCGAGGTAGCGATGAAGTGTGGATTCTACCATAAGACCACTTCTCAAGTGTACCGTGAATAACAAGAATCCGGTAAAACATCAAATCTTCGACATCGCCGTGGCCGGAAGAACATCCTGCAAGAACGGGAACAACGACTAATGAAGAGAAACGTTCAACGCGACACAAGTGCAACCCTTACGCAAATTGATGCAGATTTCGATGGTGGGCCATCAACAAGTGCGAGCGTGCGAACCATTCAACGAAACATGATCGTTATGGGCTTTCGCAGCCGAAGACCCACTGGTGAACCTTGATGATTGCACGAAACAAAGCTTTTCGCCTCGTCTGGGCCCGTCAACACCGACGTTCGTCTGTACTGTTGAAGACTGAAAACATGTTGCCTGGTCTCGTTTGAAACAGTATCGGGCGGAATGATGTGTACGGATATGAAGACAACCTCATGAATCCATGGACCCTGCACGTCAGCAGGGGACTGTTCAAGCCGGTGGAGGCTCTGTAATGGTGTGGGGCGTGTGCTGTTTGAGTGGTATGGGACCCCTGATACGTCTAGATACGACTCTGACAATCTACACGTACTTAAGGTTTCTGTCTGATCACCTGCTTCCATTCACGTCCATTGTGCATTCCAACGACTTGGGAACTTCCAGCAGGACAATTCGAAGGCGCTGAATGCCATTAGCATTGCCATCACCGTATGCCATCAGTCACCGAAATGCCATATACGCCGTGTTTTCAAAGCATTTCCCACACAACGGTTCGTTCAGTTGTGGAATGAGATTGTTGTCGCATGGATTAGGGTCTGATGTTTGGGATGGGGGTGGAGAATTTCCCACCCCAAAGCTGCTCTTAATTCTTGATTATGTCTACTGTGTGAACATTAGCGTTATCATGCAGTATGACTGCATTACCCAGCAGTTCCGGACTTTTCACCATCACCTACAGCTGCTCGTAGTTCCGAATTACAATGATTAGCATTTCTGCCAGCCAGATAGGCAATTTTAATGTCTGTTGATTTTGGTGCTGTTTACCGCATGATTTCTAATGTACTTACTATGACTATAGCGATGCCTCATGTTCGCACGACATGCGGTAGTTCCCATGAATTATAAAATGATCTACGAAATTTTGACCAGGAAATCAGCAAAAAGTTTTTCGAGCTTAGTCTTCTATCCAAGATAACAAACATATAATTCCTTGAAAATCATGTATCCACTTACACTCATACACGTCCATAATTGCTACAGTGTGGCCCCAGGAACAGACTTCTGTGTTGAAACACTTCCGCTGGCCGCCAAGTTCCCCAGACATAGGGCATTATTGAGGCCTTGCAACGTGCTGTTTGTAAGAGAGCTCCAACCCTTCGTACTCTTACGGATTTAGTGAGAGCCCTGCAGGATTCATGGTATCAGTTCCCTCCAGCACTGCTTCGACATTAGTCGAGTCCATGCTACGTTGTCTTGCGGCACTTCTTCCTTGTCATGGTGTCCTTACACGATATTAGGCAGTTGTACCACTTTCTTTGGCTTTCCAGTAAACTGCACTGGAAGAGGAAATGAGATGGGTACCGTAACAGGCAATTTCTCTAATATGTGAAGTGAAGAAGAAGAACATTGTTTTTGCATACCTTATAGCCAGTGTTGCACTATTCCCGTTGGCTAATTACGAATTTAATACAGTTTTTCATTCGACAGGATGAATAATGCAACATGACAGTATAGTAAAATAAATTTTCATTTACTTCCATGCGTAAAAAGTACAAATACAATACAAAACGTATAAAAAAAAGTTGTGAATTCGACAGTGAGACAGTAAATTTACACAGCACCCTTAAAAATCTCCGGGCGTTATGCATCCAACTCTAACTGTTACATTTCCTCGAGACTGTTGCCAATCAGTCCAGAAAGAAGACTTGGGATTCCAAACTAATATAGACCGTTTTCCATTAATTTTACATTTTACCTTTCACCCTATCGCGTCATGTTTCTGAGGTTGCTAGGAAGTCTTCGCTTGAAAAAAACGATGGATTCCATTAATTTTAACGGTACCCTCTCACAAAATATTTCTGAGTATGCTAGGAATGTCTTCCCCTAATCGTATATTTATTGCGGCTGGTAGGTAGTAAAGGTACCAAGTTTGTTTAAAACTGCTCCAAGCCCCAGGTGTTTCTTACCCAGCACCGCATATTTTCATAGATATCAAATCCATACTAAGTTCGGTTGAAATTTCTCCATGTGTTCAAGAGATGTGCTTTCGTGTCATCACCTTCCCTCTACACCTCTCCGTGAACTTTAGAGAGCTAGACATCCCCTAAACACCATAGTAATTTATCCCAGGAAAGAAGCTGTACGTCTGTGAAGTTCGGTTGAAATTGCTCGAGAGGTTCCAAATTTATTTTTTTTGTCAGCCGTTGCTACCCGTATCATTATACACAAATCCAATTTCATCTAAATTTGCACACCTCAGCCCAGCAACACAGAAAACTGTAGATTCATTATTAATATAGCTCCTTATCAATCTTTTTGACACGTCACCACCTTCATATCCCACCCTAAAGGGTGCTACTTGAAACCGTATGCTCCTGAAATGTGACTTATTTCTGAAACATTTACGAGTTGTGGACTATCTACTCTAAACATTGTTATTAATACTTATTATGTGTCGTAACCTGCTGAAGTATTATTTGCAGGTGTTAATAATGTCAGCCTCCTGCGGTAGACAAAATAGAGAAAAACGCAGTTCTAGATCCTGGAGACTTTTCGCAGTTTGATTTTGATTCACCCTGGCGTCGATATTACAGCTGCGATTGTGCACAAACTTCGATTTCCGCACAGCTTCATCTCTGACTTATTCCTAAATTTGGCCATTTTCTCTACGCAGATGGTTTGCTAGATCTGTGTGTTTTGGGTACATCAGTGTCAATAAGGAAAGTTACTTGCTCGCTTTGTCGAACATGTGAACATAACAGATCTATTGTCTTGGAGTGCTTTTAACAGCAGCAATGGTGCGGCACAAGTATACTTCAAAGTTTAGTTTTCTCATGACAGTCGAGGGCATTCTACGGATGTATTTTATTTGCGTCGCATGATATTACGATTTTGTGCAGTTACCATCTCCCGTGATAGAGCCTTAATTATTTTAGATGTCGTGCTTACCCATAGTCTCAATATTTTCGTCACTCTATGGAACCCCGCAGCTTGGATCATAACTTTTAGATGAAGACTTTATTGTGACACAAACACACACACACACACACACACACACACACACACACACACACACACAAACACACACAGAAACTGGAAACCTTATTCTGAGACACTCAAATTTTCTATTTATTTTGTAACAATCACGTTCAAGTCCTCGTTTCGCATTTCCTCAGCGATTTCAGACAGTTTACAAATGTCCACTTCGTCACCAGCTTCAAGCTATTGGAAAGAAAGACATTGCATGAAATCTTAGAAGCTGGTATTAGCCACTTGATTTGAATTCAAGATTGTTATAAGACTGTTCGAAAGTATTTCCACACAAAGCACCAAATCTTCTCCGCCGTGAGGGAGTGGTCACAGAGGTGTACACTATTCCACAAGCCGGCCGCGGTGGTCTCGCGGTTCTAGGCGCGCAGTCCGGAACCGTGCGACTGCTACGGTCGCAGGTTCGAATCCTGCCTCGGGCATGGATGTGTGTGATGTCCTTAGGTTAGTTAGGTTTAAGTAGTTCTAAGTTCTAGGGGACTAATGACCACAGCAGTTGAGTCCCATAGTGCTCAGAGCCATTTGAACTATTCCACACACACTGTAGTAATTCGATGCAGAGTTAAGGGAGACATCTTTCCATAGCAAGAAAACTAATTGCGAAACATACATTGGTTGTATTCGTAAATTCATCATGTCTAAGTACTATTATTGAGTGTTCAGATTTTGAGAAGACAGAAGGAGGGATATATTTAATTTGCTAAGAACATTAAAAAGCCAAGGTCGCATAAATATTTATTCCTTTAAAACAACCGGTTTCCACAAACTATGTTGCCATGTTCAGCTCATAAGACCTGAAGATGACATCGTACTCTGTAGAAACAGTTTGTTTTAAATAAATAAATATTTATGCGACTTGGCTTTTGAATGTTATTAGTTAAATACTATGCCGGTAATGTTGCTACGGATCGCCTGAAACCATGATAGTACTGCCGTAATTTTCCTTTTCTCATTACTGGAGAACAAGTTCTACACAGGTCACATTTGTATTTGAGTTCCTCTCCACCCCTTCTGCATTGAGAACCCAAATCAATGGCGATAATTAACACGTGTTGCTGGTTATCTAGGCAACTGATTTAACACCCTTTCGCACGAAGAGAAAGTTTGTCAGCTCTGCGCATTGTACTGTACATGTGGAAGCTTCGTTATTACGAAAATTCCATCACAAATAGAACTGTGAGACGGACCGGTAATTAAACCGAGGCTCTGACGTTTTGCGAGGAATCCTATTATTGCATGAACTACGCAGGTACGACTCAGTTTCCCTCGAGAGCTTCAATTCTGCGCGCATCGCTCTTTTACTTTCCAGATTTCTCAAAAGCCCACCCGTCTACCTTCCTGTCGTAGTACGCCTGGAGAAAAGGGTTCTGAGAAATTTTCATAAATGTTCACTAGAGGCACTTTAGATTATTTAAATTCTTTAATTATATTGCCAAATCCTTTTACAAAAAGCACAAAATAAACCTAAGTTATGGAAATATAAACAACACAGTTAAGTTGTTACACGGGAAGATATTACAGTCACAGTTACATACTTTGCTTAGTCCACTGATACAATGACGTAACTTTCACTAGTCTACAACCTTGACGCTACTTTATTTCGTACATTTCTCAATAAAAAGTAAAATTTTGCGGAAGCGTGTCCTTTCTTCCTTTTTTTGCCCAACTTTATCTGTTCATGCAGAATGCTTTCCCTTCTGGGTACAAGGTAATTAAATCACGTGAGACAAAGTTCTGATGCTTAATGTGCAATTAGTAGAATATTATAAAATGAAAGGAAAGTAATAAAAATATTTAATTGGTTAAAGTAATAAATATAAACTCATAAACCTTGTGTTACTGCCACTACCAAAGCGTCAACTCCCTACCTACGGTGTAGTCATATTTTAAATTTTAATCGACGTCAGTATGCTGAAGACTCAGTTACTAAGGGGCTGTATTCTGCGTAGTTTCTTTTAGTTTCACACCCACATATTGACAAGGTTGTTTCGAGTTTGCTGCAGAGGTTTCGCTGGGAGGCTCTTACACATCCCCAATACAGTCCAGATCTCAGCCCGTGCGATTTCCATATTTTTTTGGAGCTCTGAAGAAAGACATTCGTGAATATCGTTTTTCTTCCTGTCTAATGGTGCACGCCTGAGTGCAATCTTGCATTCGTAGGCAACCGCAAATATATTTGCATTTTTCCATTAACAATCATGGTGATTACTTTTGAAATAATATACAGTTCGCTTACAATTCGCATCTGTCTTGTTTTAATCCGACTCCTGGTTTTATTACAGTGCACTGGTGTCCGATACGAAGACTGGGAAAATACAAGAGAGATTCAATTTGCTTTGCAGTTTGTGCACAAATTTTTCGTATTTTACTCGAAATTATGGAAACGTGACTTACCTACTAACAGCACCAATACCTTCAACTGACTGTAAGTATCCCTGGGTGCACCTCATAAACCACTATCTGATTTTGGAACCTCTGCCTCACCATGACGTAATCCAGCTTCAATCTTCCCTTGTTCGCAGGCTGTTTCATAGTACTCATCTCATTCTGTAGCGGTTTTTGAAGAGTATATTCGCTGCTGCTAGCTGAACTCAATTAGTCTTTCCCCTCTCTCAGTCTCGTCTCCGTGTTCATGATCTGCCGCAACTCTTCCTTCCGTTCCCTTCCCCGCTACAGCACTCCAATAGGAAACGATTATTGGATTTTTATCTCCGTTTAGATACTATATTACGTTATTAATGTCAAATTGAAAGGATAGTGGAAGGAAAGAATTATAAGGCACTCACAAATATGAATATTTAAGGCAGTGCTTATCAAATTAAATTTTGCTACTGAGTAAACTCGCTGAGACGGATAAAACCTACGTCGCTAGTCACTGTTACATCTGTGGCTCACAAATGCTTCATGTCGCTCCCACGCCCCCGCTAGCGTCTCCCACCCATTTCTATAAGCGGAAGAATTTTGATCCGAGGTGTACAAAGCCCTCATCATAGACAAAGGTAAAACCGATACTGATTGACACATATGCTACGCTGAAATAAGCAAGATATTTGGCGAGTGGTTCAAATGGCTCTGAGCACTATGGGACTTAACTTCTGAAGTCATCAGTCCCGAAGAACTTAGAACTACATAAACCTAATGAACCTAAGGACATCACACAAATTCATGCCCGAGGCAGGATTTGAACCTACGACCGTAGCGGTCGCACGGTTCCAGACTGCAGCACCTATAACCTCTCGGGCACTCCGACCGGCTTTGGCGAGTGACAAGAATGAGAACAGCCTTGGTAATAACCGAGGTAACATATGAATGATTTAATAGGTTAAAAATATAGACATCTATATCTGCTTCGACTTCCCAGAATAAAATTGCACGTATCGTTTCGCAAAGTATGGACGGTAGCAGTTTCCAGTGTTTCACTGCCGTTGGTAATTGTCTTCGTATAATAGTGTGGGAACCTTTCGTCATTCCTTTTATGTCTCAGAGCTAAGACCTCGTTTCCTTGCATTTATGTACGATTTATCCAAGAAATCTTGTGCCTCAATTCTTACCAACTGAAACAGTGCCCCCTCCATTAAATTAGCAGTAACGTAATCTCTCGTGGTAGCTACCGTTTACGTCAGTTGCATCAGTCGATACAGCATACTTTACCTTCAAAGGCAAACAGTGCACAAATGATTCAGGTAGTCGACAGTAGATTGAACTTGGGATCGTACAGTGGTTTCGTTAGTATGGTAAGGATGTATATAATTTTTTTTTTTTACTTTTACGTTCTTTCGGATTCCTTTTATTATGTGCGCATCGCATTGAACTGAGCGTGATGGTATGGAAGAACAGAGAATTATATTTACCGGAAACTGGACCATGTAACCGCTCAATGTCATTCAATACGATCACGACGACACCCCTCGATCGACGTTAACACTCGTGGTGTCACTCGCCTTCATACATGGCAGTGGACGTTTGAAAATTCGTGACGCTAGCTCAATGGTCGTCAATTGATTTAAATGTATTTCCCGGCTGACTCTTAATTCAATTACTGCCACGGGGATGAGGAGAAAGAACACATCCTGGTGGTACTAGCATTATGCGTATTTAGATGTTCGATTAATCTGAATGGTTTGCAATGTTCCAGCGATTCTATTCGAACTCTATGCTGATGTACCGACAAGGACCATTTTCGCAGATAAACATGCAAGTACGTAATGGATGTTCAGTTTCTCACTATAATTCGTCGCACTCACACATTATACATCCGCTGTAACAACAATTTCATGCATTTACAATTTTGGTGTCCCACAATATTGGTTGGCTAAATATTATGACGATACGTTGCATACGACTTCCACAGATATTGTTTATCATGTAGTCAAGACTACGTAATGAAGCCAAAATCGTGGATAAAATTGAAATGTAGTATTATTATTAACACTTCTCTTTTCACTAATTAAATATGAAATATGAGTCGGGATTGAAGGTGATGATCCTATCCCTCTATTTTATTATTTTTATTCCCCGTTAATTAGTATCTAGTAGTTAATAAGCGAACTATTTTTTATGCTGCCGCGTTGTTTGTATCAGTTACCCCCGCAACCGTGCAAGGATAAGATTCTATTAATGTTCCGCGTACACGCGTTTCACCATTTTATAAAATGCAGAATTACGTAAACTATAGCATTCCGTTGCGCACAACTTTCGTGGGTTCCACAACCTTAATAGTTTCCCAAGAGTATTTTTCCCAGCTAACACAAAGTTCGAATTATGTTGTCGGACTCATTTTCACTTCACCCGACAATAAACGTCTCTGATCACTTCGTCACACGTAATGTATTTTAAACGTCCTTGAAGAGTCTTTAAATAATCTCCTTGACGAATTTCGCAGTCGCGTACCACTTTTTCATCGACTAGCCCGATAACGATAACTGAAGGCACAGAGCTCAATAATGTGTTAAATGTTCTTTTGTATGTATTAAAAAACAAACGCGCCCCTATATCTTTCTGTCCTGCTTGGTCTTTGCTACTTTGCTTTTCATTACTTTTCATTATATTGCTTCTTAGTAATACTGTGCAGTTACTAAAGTTTCGTATTACTTTCCCCTTTTTAAGTCTTCCAAAATAAAGTCTATTTATCCCCAATTTTAATTAATATGATGCTAATTGACACTCCTGCCCGCAAAGTACCGTTATAAGCAGTGCAATTCATCGCTGAAATTACAAACTAGTTGTGCCATTGTGACAGGCAGGAGAAATAACAAGAGCGTGTAACGAAAGGACTGTGGAGAAGCACGCGTGTGCCACTTGCTTACCAAGCTCTCATTAAGCAGAGCGGACTGTCAGACTGTCTTGCCGTGCAAACGGCACTGCATCCCGAGAACCCAACATGCCTCGTCTGGAGGGGCCATTACTTCTCGTGTGATGCAGACAATGCGAGCAGATGGCGTGACAGCGCTGGCGTACGCAGTAAGCCAAGTAACTGCGACGTACGTCAGAGACATTGCTGTGTTTGTAACAAGCCGCATCGGGCTAATAAACATGATGCAGTAGACTAGGCAAGTGACACAAAGAGGAATGCCACTACCCAACCACAATATTATTGCACTTGTCCTCACGTGGCCATTATCGGAAACGCGCGGAGACATTACAGTAAAGAAAAAGTATGATAATTTTTCGACTGACGTATACAGTACAATGTGGAAGTGCGAACAGATTTACTAGCACGCTGTCTGATAGTTAAAACAGCAGAGCACAGACTGATGGGCACCAAGAACACAGTTAAACACACTGGCCGACAGAAGCACCCTCACCCCCAGGTGCTGATATATTGTGGTTGACCAATAGGTGTGGATACCGTAATACAGAGAGAGAATACCACTGAAGATTAGAAACACATACTCCGGAAAGATGACGAAGATCTAAAACATTTATAATAATTGTCAAATACATCTGGTCTCTCTTTGTGATCAAACCATTGTACCAGACGGTAAAGTGGTTAGACACTGGCCTCGCATTCGGGAGGACGACGGTTCAATCCCGCGTCCGGCCATCCTGATTTAGGTTTTCCATGATTTCCTTAAATCACTACAGGCAAATGCCGGATGGTTCATCTGAAAGGGCACGGCCGACTTCCTTCCCCATCCTTCCCTAATCCGATGAGACCGATGACCACGCTGTCTGGTCTCCTTCCCCAAACAACCAACCAACCAGACGGTAATCGGTAATTATTCTTTTTACTGAATGTACGGATAACTAAATAAGTACGTGACCAGTAACGTGAAAAGTAAGATGTAATACAAACACTGGAAAATCAGAGTAAAATTATTGACAGTGAATGTTTTGAGAGCTTATTAGTCCCATAGCTACATCAGAGCTCTATGCTTATGGAACCTAGCAAATTTTGACCTCAGAATTTTATCCAAGAGAGGGCAGCATTCTAAAATTGTTCACTTTGATGTAACTGATTCAATGATTTTGAGACTATAACTAAATTTGACAGAGAGTGCACAAAATTTCTCGTGTCTCAAACAATAATAGGCTTTCATGCGTTGCACATAGGCAAGAATACCTTCATTCTTAAATGGCATGCATACTTAATAATTTAAATACATCTTAATAGTGGTAAGATATATATGAATATTACGTTCTTGATTCAACATTCTGAAATTACAACCCTCTTATGAGTATATTCCGGATATCAATCAAATTGTTTAGCAAATATTTTTATTCATAAACCAGTAATGTTAGGTTCTCATTGAAAATTGGAGAACTGAAAGTAGAGAAATAATCAGCTAGTCCGCAGCTCGTGGTCTTGCGGTAGCGTTCTCGCTTCTCGCCCATGGGGTCCCGGGTTCGATTCCCGGCAGGGTCAGGGATTTTCTCTGCCTCGTCATAACTGGGAGTCTTATTTCATCATCACTGACTCGCAAGTTGTCGAAGTGCAATATGGCGGCCGAACTTCCCCGCTTGGGGCCTCCCGGCCAACGGTGCCATACGATCATTTCATTTCATTTCAATCAGCTAGTGAGAAATGCCTTTTGGACAGAGAAAAGATGTTACCTTAATACCCCTAAAAGAAGGGAAACGAGATATAAACCTTAAAATTTTTTATCCAAATACTTTATTTTCTTACAAAACTTCCCAGCATACCCTATTGGAAATGAAATGAGCGTATGGCGTCGTAGGCCGGAAGGCCACATTCGGGGAAGTTCGGCCGCCAAGTGCAAGTCTTATTTCATTCGACGCCGCATTGGGTGACTTGGGAGCCGTTGATGAGGATGAAATGATGATGAGGACAACATCACACCCAGTCCACAAGCGGAGAAAATATCCAATCCGGCTGGGAATCGAACCCGGGGCCCGCTTGGGCGCGAGGCAAGCACGTTACCACCCAGCTAAGCAGGCAGCTTACCATATTAATTGTCATAGACGACGAGTGCTTATTAGAAACAAGGATATCGTCAGGAGTGCCACAGGGAACTGTGGTAGGACCACTGTTATTTTCTATATACAAAAATAGTCTGGCGGACAGGGTAGACAACAATTTTCGGCTGTTTGCTGATGATGCTGTGATGCATGGGACGGTTTCGTGATTGAGTGACCATAGCAGCATACAAGATCACTTAGATAAAATTTCTAGCAGTTGTGATGAATGGCAGCTAGCTCTAAAAGTAGGACAATATCAGTTAAGACAGATGAGTTTGAAAAGCAAACCCATGAAATTCGAATACAGTAGTAGTGGTGTGCTGCTTAGCATAGCCATGTCGTCTAAATATGTAGGCGTAACATTGCAAAGCAGTATGAAATGGAATGAGCTTGTAAGAACTGTAGTAGTATTGGGAGTATTTTAGGGAAGTGTGGCTCGTGTGTAAAGAGACAGTATGAAGGACACTAGTGTGTCCCATCGTTGGGTACTGTTCGTGAGTCTGGGATTCGTACGAGTTCGGATTAAAGGGGGACACCGATGTAATTAAGACGCGAGCTGCTGGATTCGTTGCTGGCAGGTTCGAACAACAGCGAGTATTACGGAGACGCTTCGGGAACTCAAATTGGAATCTCTAGAGGGAAGGTGGCGTTCTTTTCAAGGAGCACTATGGAGAAAATTTGGTGACCTGGCATTTGAGGCTGGCTAAAGAACGATTCTACTGCCGTCAACGTAAATTTCACGTAAGGACCATGAAAAAAGATTAGAGAGATTAGAGCTCCTGCAGAAGTATATAGACAGTCGTTTTTCCTTCGCTCTATTCACGAGTGGAACAGAAAACCGAATTACTAGTAGTGGTACAGGATGGTGTGCCTTCCACCACACACCATAGAGTGGCTTGCGGAGTATGTATGTGGATGTATATTAATGGATTTATTATAATATTTTTATGAATCTCTTCTATAATGTTAAGTGACCTCATTAATGTTGAACGAAATGTGTTTTCAAAACTGCATATTCTCGTTTGTCTGGGTGAAGTGTATCTTAGGGCCACCATTCGACCAAATGAGTTTGGAAAACTCCCCAAAGACACCCTGAAATCGTCCAGTATTTTCGGCTTTTAAGGCAGTGTTAATGAAATGATAATGAAATCAAGACCCTACGTTGTCGACAGGCGTTGATACACATCAACAGGGACAGTTTAAAATGTGTGCCCCGAATGGGCCTCGAACCTGGGAGCTTCTGCTTACATGTCAGATGCTCTATCCACCTTTTTTTTCTTGTTCTTGTATTTGGTCGTAGTGGGCGTCACATTACTTCCGTTGAAGTTCGTTGTTGATCCTTTCACTCAGTTTTCTTATTACAGAGACCAGCCGGCTCTCTGACCGAACACCCTGAGCTACCGTGCCGGCAACTCCGTCTCCATCTGAGCCATCGAGGGCACAGACGATAGTGCGACTGCAGGGACTTATCACTTGCACACTCCCTGTGAGACCCAGTGGGGGTATACAGATTCCCCCAAAAACCCAAGAAATGCATGCAGACAATGTCGGCAAGGAAGGTGATGGCGAATGTCTTTTGGGACAGAAAAGGTGTGATTTTTGTGGATTTCCTGGAAAGAGGCACTACAATAAACTCTCAAAGGTATTGCCAAACTCTGCACAACTTCAGAAGAGCAATACAAAACAAGAGCAGGGGAAAGTTGGGCTCAAAGATCTTGCTGATTCACGACAACGCCCGGGTCCACACGGCAAATGCCACTCGTGAAGTTCTCGAATCTTTTAAGTCGCAGTCGTTTCCTCATCCACCGTACAGTCCCGACCTGGCACCGAGCGACTTCCACTTATTCCCAGCAATGAAGAAGTGGTTGCTATGCAGCGTTTTGATGACGACGCACAGGTTCAAGAAGAGGTAACCACGTTGTTGAAGGCACAGGCGGCCGAATTTTACGACGAAGGAATGTCCAAGCTCGTCCATCGCTACGATAAGTGCCTTAATTTAAATGGCAACTTTGTAGAAAAGTAGTATTTAAGTGTGGCTTTCATCTGTATATAATAAAAAATTCCAATACTTTGTTTATTTTTAATTCCAAAACGTAATGTACTTTGTGGATAGCCCTCGTATCATAAGGCAATGTGGCTATTTCCCGCACAGTTTCACAAGTTATAATGCAACTACGCCACATGGACTGCGGATGTTGTGTTCTGATACACCCCCTAAAGAATGAGGAGCTATTCGTGGAGAGGACATTTTTTCGATCTTGAAATTTCATACATTATTTCTCCTTCTCTCGGTCGATGGATTTAGGCCATTGTGTCCAAAGCTGTAAGTATACACCTGCGATATAATAACACAGAGTCCACTGTAATAGCTCTTCCGGGTAAAACTACACGTAAAACTTTGAAAGCAGTGACTGGTCTTATTTGTCCGTGTACAAGTGTTAATCTACGAGTATATGGGGATTAGGGGAGGCGATGTCGGGGGGCTGCACTGCAACCATGTTCACCTTGGAAATGACACTGACATCAGGGCGCCAGAGTGCTGGACGTATTTTTATCTACAGCTCGTCACGGACTGTACTAGGAAGTTACAATCAAATATATGGACATTGTTTCGGCTGTGGATGTTCGCACCAACTTCGAGTGCACGAGAGCACAGAAACCACCGCCGCGCCTTGGAAATGGCATAAATTGCTGTTAATGGTAGGACAGCCAAACGAATGCTAGTTATATAGTGATTGCTAAAGCCACAATACTTCCCACCGCGCCTAGCAGTGCTAAATCTGCCCTTTCGTGGAGGTGATAGGAATATATGATAATTTAGTAATGAGGGGGCAAGTGTTCTTTTATACTACCCTGTGACATTACGGGTAGTCAGCACACGAGCCGACAAGAGCGGCGGAGCGACAGTTGGCCATCAGCGCAGCGCCCAAATAGAAGAAGGCAAAGCCAGAAGGTTAGCAGAGTGACCGGTGAATACGGGTTTGTCCCCAGTGGCCCCACAAGGGTGTGGTTGTGACGGCCGGGCTCAAAGTCAGTGAGAGAAGGGCAGAAAACGGACACAGAAAGCGGAGAAGAGGAGATTGATTGAGATATGTGGCAGGAGTAGATGGAGAGAGAGAGGGGGAAGGGAAGATGGTCATAGAAAGGAGGGAGGAGGTTTGAAAGGCACATCTGCGCGAAGAGCGGATTTACGTAATAAATATTTGAAACGTAATAGACAAATAAATAAATTATCAACTAAAAATTAATACTGTCAACGGTTGTATCGACTTTAAGATATAACCTTAGAAAGAAATGTAGAATTACGACTCTCAATTGTTTTGTGAAGGGGACGTGACCTTTTTGTTAAAATCCAGCCGAAAAGGCACATTACGGCAGATTTATACGACAAAGCGCCGCTATCATTTATTTTTTGCAGAGGTGCAATCATAATGGGCTCACTCCCATATTGTGGCACGTAGCAACTGGTTTAATGTCTTCAAATGGTTGAAATGGCTCTGAGCACTACGTGACTTAAATCTGAGGTCACCTGTCCCTAGAACTTTGAACTACTTAAACCTAAAGACATCACACAAATCAATGCTCGAGGCACGATTCGAACCTGCGACCGTTGCAGACTGAAGCGCCTAGAACCGCTCGGCCACACGGCGACTGGCGTTTAATGTCTCGTTGAAAATTTTTTGTTTATGTGTGATAAGTGAATGTAGTGATACTGCTTAATATTTGTTTCATTTTATGTTAAAAGTTATCCTTAGAATGCGTCTTGACGTGGCGAAAGGTTCCGTGTTCATTTAAAGCACTTAAACAGTCCAGTACGAACAATTTCTTCGGTGAGTAAATGTTTTCGAAATCCGATAAAGAAGTTTTCATATGAAGAGAGTCCCACGGTCGCATCAGAACGAACCTTACAGACGAAGCCATTGTCATGCGCGCCAAATAAGAGAAAAAAAAACGAATAAAATTATTTATTTAAGAAATTACATAATAATTTTAATAAGTGAGGCTCACTCCATACCATTTATCCATGCACGAAACAGTCAGAATTAATATTAAAAAACAAAATTCAGAGGCGACCGACAAAGAGAAGGGTATTGTCGACCGTGGCCCCGGTCTTCTCAACGTCACCATAATCTTTCTTCACTTTTCTCTAGCGCACCTTCTAGAAGTGATACTTGATGCCGAAGAAGAGAATGACTGAGTCTGTAGATAATTATCAGTCGCTGGGACGAGACATTAATAATTGGTAACAGCTCGAGTCGGACTGGCGTACGGCGCGCCACGCCAGCACACAGTGAACGCACATCTGGTACGGACACAGCAGAGAATGGGTTAAGAAGCAGGAGCGACTCAGACAAATTGAGGCACCTCTGACTGGAGATTTGATATAGTTCACACCATCGGAACCAACAGCTAGTCATCACTATTGCGCTCCAAATAAGAACGAAAGTGGAGAACGGTCTAATAACAACAGCGGTTTGCGTCCGCTGAGCGCGCGGCGGCTCTGATGTACAGAGCGAAAGCTTCTATCGTCCGTCTGACGGCTGCGTCCGACCGTGATCGACGTCCCTCGCTCAAGGCCCTGCGAAAGCGGTAACATGGTGTCAGGGGAGACTCCGCTTCTAGCGTGCAGCGACTACCCAAGAATTATTACATAATTACAAAAATAACAGCGGTCTCTCGAATTGTTTCGATTGCGCTACATAAATATCGGACGGCGCTCTCGTTCTGCCAGTGTAGACGTGTGTGTGTGTGTGTGTGTGTGTGTGTGTGTGTGTGTGTATGGGTGGGTGTGTGGGTGGGTGCGTGGTTGTGTGAAAGGGCCCGCGTCCGCCGAGGCCCCTAATTGGACGGCGGAGTGATGGATGCCGCAGCCAATAACAGCCGCTATTTATGATGCGTCTGTCTCCGGCCGAGGCGGACGCGGTCGCCACACCACGACGTCTGTCCGCCCCTTCCATCTGTAGCAACGGCCCGAGTCTGCCTCTAGCTAAGTGTATGGCCAAAATTCTCACAGTGCCTTGCGCTGTTCAGGGTGGCCAACGGCCACGTGTAAAGTGCTTGTCCCTGTAAGGGGGGAAGGGGGGGGGGTGAGGGCAGAGGGATCGGGAGAGTAGCAGTGTCAGCCCTTTTCCTGCCCTCCCATCCCACTCCTCGACCTTACAAAATAAATGGGGCATAAAAAATAATGATCTACTTTATGAATTTCATATTTATTGATGCAGATACATTATAAAGCAGGGATATATTTCAAAATACCCCCAAAATCTAAAAGTTTTGGATACAAACAATGCAAAATCCAGGATATAATGTAATAGTATTATGAGAAGGATAGTTCCTACTCACCATATAGCGGAGATGCCGAGTCGCTGATAGGCACGGCAAAAAGACTGTCAGAAAATGAGCTAAACGAGCTTTCGGCCAACAAAGCCTTCGTCAAAAAAAGAGCCAGTCTAGAATCAGCTGCCAGAGACCGTGGTCTTGTGTGTTTATGAGTTGAGATATTTCTGCCACTCAGCTGTTCCGCTGTATGACGAGTAGCAGCTACCCTTTTCATAATAAAGTTATCGTTGGCTAATGGTTCAAATGGCTCTGAGCACTATGGGACTTAACTTCTGACGTCATCAATCCCCTAGAACTTAGAACTACTTAAACCTAACTAACCTAAGGAACCTGCGACCGTAGCGGTGGCGCGGTTCCAGACTGTAGCGCCTAGAACCGCTCGGCCACTCCGGCCGGCAAGTTATAGTTATTTTATTACAAAAGAACTATATGATCAAAAGCAACAGCACTCAGAATGTCTACACGATAGGTAAAGTTATACTAATAATGAAACTGTAAAATCATCGTGTCTGCCTTTCTCTTTGAACACGTTGAATGGTACGAGATGTTCAAAATCCTGAGAAAAATAGAAGTTAGCTGTAGAGAAAGACGAGTAATACTCAATAAGTACAAGTACCTAGAGAGAATACTAAGACTGGAAGGATAAGAACGAGGTGATCGCATTAAAATGAGTATAAGAAAATAATAAACGAAAGTTCGAAGAGAGATTAAAATACAAGGAGAAAGAATACCAAAGTTAAGATTCTCTGGTGACATTACCCTCGGTGAATGTGAATAAGAATTACAGTATGTGTTGAATGGAATTAACAATATGACGAGTACAGAAAACGGGTTGAGAGTAAATCTAAGAATGACAAAAGTAATGACAAGTAACAGAAATGAGGACGGAGAGGAACTTTTCACATAATACGTGATCACGAAATAGACAAAGTTAAGAAATTCTGCTACCCCGACAGCAAAATAAACCATTACGGTCGGAGCAAGGAGGACATAAAAAGCGGACAAGCACTCTCAAAAGGAACATTCCTGGCCAAGAGAAAACCAGAAGCATCAAACGTAGGTCATGAAAGTTGTCTTTAAATAAAAAATGACTGACGTACTCTGTTTTGAACAACAAAGAGCTGTGCAGAAACAATAATGAAGCGTGATAGAAAACTGAACTGTCGTAATGAGAAGCCAAGCCTTAATGCTGGTAAAGTGAATAATCTGAATGCAAGAATTTTGAACGGTGTAATGAATGAATAATGAACTTTGACATAAAACCTACTATAATTAGTTTTACAAAATTGTTCACAGATCCCAGAACTAAAACTGATACACAACACACACAAATCTGTCTCTGAATGACATAAGTTGGCCCTGATTGAATAAAAAAGTATCAAAACATCAAAGATGATAACCTAACCCTGCGATACAGCTTACAACATCGCTGCTCGTTGACATGTAACAGCTCGAGAGGAAAGTTATGACATTATTGTCCAAAGTATTAATACTCAAATGACACCTTTTAACTAGAGGAAGGAAATAGTGAGTACGTACGTTTGGAGCACAGAAATGTAGCGTAACGAGACATGGACTGTGGGAAAACCGGAATAGAAGAAAATCAAAGCGTTTCAGATGTGGTACCACAGAAGAATATTGAAAATTGGGTGAACTGATAATATAAGGAACGAAAAGTTTCTCCACAGAATCGGAGAGGAAAGGAATATCATGGTAAACATTGACATGAAGAAGGAACAGGATGATACGGTATCTGTTAAGACATCAGGGAATAACTTCCATGTTACTAGAGGGTAAAAACGGTAGATGAAGACAGAGTTTGAGGTACCTGCAGCAAATAATTGAGGAGTTAGTTTGCAAATGGCATCAAAAAGTTGGCACAGGAGAGAAATTCGTGGCAGGCAGCATAAAAGCAGCCAGAAGGCTCAAAAAATATGCATAACTACACTGGAAGAAACAAACATCCCAACACCAAGCTGGAATAGTTCTAGATAAACGACAGTTGATAGGCGTGTTTCTACACCCAAAAAGATAATGTCTATTCACATTTCGCACCAGTCGCATGACAGATAAGAGTGACGCTAGAAGGGCCACTCTGCGGATGCAAATCAGGTTTGCTCATAATACACGCGGATAACGGTCATGAGCGTTAGTTACCTATCAGATTAGACTTAGCGAATTGATCTTAGTCAAGAATGACGTTAGGACGACGAAGACGCCATTATCAGCAGCTCATTGAGTTTGAACGAGATCGTGTAATAGGACTACGAGGAGCTGGATATTCCTTCCACGATAGTGAAGAAAGAATTGTCGGGGACCGCTACAGTGGCAGGTTCGAATCCTGCCTCGGCCATGGATGTGTGTACCGTCCTTAGGTTAGCTAGGTTTAAGTAGTTCTAATTCCTAAGGGACTGATGACCTCAGAAGTTAAGTCCAATAGTGCTCAGAGCCAGCCAATTGTCGGGGATGTGTGTGTTTTTGGTTTGGCAGGGTCTGAGGAGGTAGTTGGCTGAGGGCCAGGCCGATGGCACATTTTGGCTTTCTGAGGACTACGGCTGTCCGGCGCGGGCCCGGAGGAACGACGTAAGGTTAAAATCCTCGTTGGCGCCCCGCGGGGTAGCCCTGTGGTCTGATGAGTCTTGTCACCGTCCGGGAGGCTCTCCCCGTCGGAGGTTCGAGTCTTCCCTCGGGCATGGGTGTGTGTGTTGTCCTTAGCGTAAGTCAGTTTAAGTTAGGTTAAGTAGTGCGTAAGCTCAGGGACCGATGACCTCAGCAGTTTGGTCCCATAAGCCTTACCACAAATTTCGAATTTTCTGTCGTGGCAGACCTGGCCGGCTCGCTTAAGAACTGGTAGAGGCGGGCGGCGCGAGGATAGACGGACGTCGCGTGCAACCTGGTCGACGAATTCCCGGCCTACTCTATAACCTTACGGTTTACGCACCCCACAGATTCTCTGGTTGGGTTGGAAGCAATAACAGCCTGGATGCAATCCTGTAAGATGCGGCTTCTTCTCACCTAAGTGGAGTTAATTGTTGCTTTCTCAGTTTGACCACTTGAGATTGAAAGACCTTGCTTGTATTACATGGAATGGGGCCTGTTTTACTAACGCACCTACCAGTGTTGGAATGCATGACCATCAGTAAGTGTTACTAAATCCAACTTGTGTTCTAAGTCATATTTTGTGCAAATGTAAGAGTATTCCCTGTGATAGGCTTCATAAAGGGAATAATTTGTGGGTCGATCCGTCTGGGAGGCAAGATGATATATGTGTATGTTGGTGTTATTGGATCAACGGGTGCTGACATGTTTCTTCAAAATGTTCAAATGCGTGTGAAATCTTATGGGACTTAACTGCTAAGGTCATCACTCCCTAAGCTTACACACTACTTAACCTACATTATCCTAAGGAGAAACACACACACCCATGCCCGAAGGAGGACTCGAACCTCCTGCGGGACAAGCCGAAGAGTCCATGACTGCAGCGCCTCAGACCGCTCGGCTAATCCCTCGCAGCTGACATGATTGTTATGGAAGAATAGTAGTTGTAAGGAGTGTTAAATTTTACCTATTGGTACCTGCTAGCCATTAACCTATGTATTTGCTTCTACTTCCCGGCCATTCTTATGTGAAGTTTCATTTCTGCAAATTTATTTCTGCAATTTATTTCTTTTCACCTGTGTTGGCGGGGCAGCTTTTGCGGCAAACGGTGCGTTCCTGTTCCCTGAGCCCGGAGCATCGGCGCGTTTGTTTGTTGGCGCGGCGGCTCTCGATCGTCGCACGGTGTCTGGGTTGGTCGGCAGTCTGACCGCCTCCGCTAGCAGCGGCGGTGTGGCTCAACTGGAGCAAAGTTGATCCTTTCATGCGTGCCACGGCGGAGCGTCGCTGTTCGTGCGGGTACCGGTAGTTACATTTGTTTGGTGAATTTAAAGAGCTCAGGACGTTAAGGCGTGTTTGCCAAGCCTGAGGGTTTTCCTCATTATACCTCTGTACCTGTTCTTTAAAGTTGGCACCCTTACCACTACTTCATAGTGTGTTCAGCTTAATACATGTCTCTTATTAAGATAAACTGGTGACCATGACTCTGATCCACGGTCTTTAGTTACTACACTTGCTGCGAAATTTGGCTGCTCGTCCCTTCTTGCTGTCTTAGCGTTATGCTGTAGCTCTCACCTTAGTTAAAATTTTGGGCAATTCTTGAGTTCTTAAGGATTGCGTCGATGTTTCTGCTGGTCTGTACAAAGTTCAAGTACATTTCAAATGCATGTACTTCAACTTATCTTCAAATTTGAGCAATTGTTTATTTATTAGAGCTTGTTAATGTTTGGTTGCGATATATGTGTGGCCATTTATGTTTAAATCTTTACCGCTCTAGTTGGTCTGTTTGAGTTACTGTGTAGTTTATTAATTACGGGATTTTTATTAAGAGTTAGCGGCCTCCCAACATCTTCAGTCCGTGGCGTGTCTTGTGAGCACCCGGGATATTGTTCAACTGCGTAACGATCAGCTAGGCTTGAAATTTGTTAGTAAATTTAACAGCTGTTACTGTAATTCATTTGATAAGGTTTTTTGTTGAATCTGATTTCAGCCACGCTCAGTTGATGTAACAGTTTTGTTTTTGGAAACACTGTATTTCGGATTTTTGTGTGCTATTTTTAATGTTAAAATTGTTAAAGCGTTCTTTAAAAAAATGATTTGAGCCTGTACAGCCTTTACTCAGATTTCTCATTCCTTTGAAAACTTTGTAAAACGTAATGTCAATACCGCCATTAAGTAATAAAATGTATTACACGAAATAAACGCAGCACTCCGTCTTCAGGCCACAAGTGGCCCATCGGGACCATCCGACCGCCGTGTCATTATCAGTTGAGGATGCAGATAGTAGGAGCGTGTGGTCAGCACTCCGCTCTTCCGGTCGTTACGATGGTTTTCTTTGACCGGAGCCGCTACTATTCGATCGCGTAGCTCCTCAATTGGCATCACGAGGCTGAGTGCACCCCGAAAAATGGCAACAGCGCATGGCGGCCTGGATGGTCACCCATCCAAGTTCCGGTCATACCCAACAGCGACTAACTTCGGTGATCTCACGGGAACCGGTGTATGCACTGAGGCAAGGCCGTTGCCATTACACTAAATAACAGACGAGAAATGTGTGGGTCCACCTTCCATCATGTTTTCCGTTAAGCTATCCAAAGCCTAGTTACGAGGTGTCTTATTCGATGTAGGGCACAACAGATCAACGACATTATGAGTATTTGAAGTTACTTGAAACAGATGTGGTTATATATATATATATATATATATATATATATATATATATATATATATATATATATATATACTGGAATGGCAAAGTAGTAAGAACATAACGCCTTATGCGAAAAACACTTCAGCAGGCCATTAAGAAAACGATGACAAATCGAGTAATGTAGAGGAGGGAATTAGTGAAAATAAGTGTATTATAACATCACTGAATACACTGTTTGCCGAGCACGGTAGTGAGGTTTGGCAAAGACCGCAACAGCCGTGTTAGGTAGTTACTTCGAAAGCAGTACGAGCTTCATCACCTTTTATCTAAGCGGCCTGTAATATAATTGAGGAACAAAAATTGAACAAAGCCTGAATGAACTTAAGAAGAACAATGCAAGAATCGTTCAATGGATTCACGAGTAAAGTTTTGCCAAACGTTACGATTAAAAATCCTCCTTTCAGTCATCACACGAACGTTTAAATGGCAGCTATTCAGATAAATGATCGCCGAATAGGAAACTAACTAGAGACGCTCAATACTGCAAGGTCATTTGGACCGAATGAGATACGTGTACGATTCTACAGAGATTTTGCGAAATAACTAGCTCTCCTTCAAACAGTAGCTTATTGTAAAATGCTGGAACAACGAAGGGTACCAAGCGTATTCAAAAATTATAAATCATTTCCGTTTCCCATGAGGGTTAATGGGACTAATCCATAGCTAAAAGCCTATTCGTTGACTTCAGTATGTTGAGGAATCAGGATAAACATTCTGTGCTCACCCATTAAGGCGTTTCTGGAGAACCAAAAATCAACATGGATTCCGTAAACATAGATCTTGTGAAACATTGCTCATTGTGTTTGTCCTTTAAATCCAGACGGCCGTAGACAGATACGTGCGATCATTTTTACGCCATGTTCATTGGCTTCCGGAAAGCATATAGCACAGTTTCTGAAATAAACAGAAGCTTATCGCGTATTGGACAAAATTTGTGAGCGGATTTAGAACTCTCGAAAAGATAGACTTCGATTTGTTGTTGTTCACGGGGCGAAATCAAAAGATGTAAAGGTATGTTCCGGAGTATCCGAATAGAATGTTACACGGCTACTACTGTTTACTATGCACTGAGGTAAATACAAGTCATGAGTTAGCGATATGTACATGTGTAGATAGCGGTACACAAGGTAAAAAATGTAAACAAGGTATAAAAGAGCAGTGCATTGACGCAGCTGTCATTTATACTCAGGTGGTTCATCTGAAAAGGTTGCCGACAACATTATGGCCGCACGACGGGAATAACAGACATTTCGGAAATCGTTAGGGAATTCAATATTCCGAGATCAACAGTGTCAAGAGTGTGCCGAGAATACCAAATTTCAAGCATTACCTCTCACCACAGAAAACGCAGTGGCCGATGGCCGTCACTTAACGATCGAGAGCAGCGGCGTTTGCGAAGAGTAGTCAGTGCTAACAGAGAAGCAACAGTGCGTGAAATAACAGCAGAATTCAATGTGTGACGTCCATGAACGTATCCGTTAGGAGAGCGTGGCGGCGAAGTGTCATGGTCAGATGTCCAGAATTAAATTGGTGAGAGCTGATAGGAAGGTTCGAGTGGGACACAAGTTGCACGCATCCATGGACTCAAATCGTCAACAAGGCGCTGTGCAAGTTGGTGGTGGCTCCTTAGTGATGTGTACTCTGATTACTCTGGTCCATCGGCTACTTCGAGACCATTTGTAGCCATTCAAGGTCTTCATGTTCCGAAATAACAATGGAATTTTTTCGACGACAATGGACCACGACAACGGGCCACAACTATTGGTGTCTGGTTTGAACGACGTTCTGGACAGTTGGAGCGAATATTTGGCCGCCCAGGCGACCCGACCTAAATCACATCGAAAATTTACGAGTCATAACCGAGAGGGCAATTCCTGCCAAAATTCCTGCACTGTGAACACTTTTGTGGTGTGGACGGCTATAGAGGCAGCTTGGCTCCGTATTTCCGGAGGGGACTTCCAACGACTTACTGTGTCCATGCCACGTGGAGTTGCTGCACTAAATCCGGTGAAAAAGGTCCAACACGATATTAGAAGGTATCCCTTGACTTCTGTCACCTCAATATACTTAGAAATGATTTTACAGATAACATCAGAGGCTACATGATGCTTTTCTCAGACGATGCTACTGTCTACGGGAAGATGGTAACGTCAGAGGACAGTAACGAATGCAAGAAGATCTGTGTTGGATTGATTATCTGCCAAGTGACTGGCAGTTATCCCTGAACGTAAACAGATGCAACATATTGCTCGTAAACAGGCGAAAAGATCAATTGCTGTTCGATTTCACTGTTGGTGAAAAGTATCTGCAAATATTAACAGCCATAAAGTACGTACGAGTGATTGTCTGCGGCGACCTTTACGTGGAATGAGCGCAGAAAATTTATTACATTTGGTGGTCATGTTGTTTTGGTTTATGTGTGTTATCCAAGTGCACGTCAGAGAGAGGACAACTTATGTTACCATTAAACAATCTTTGATCTGATCATGGCAAAGTGTTTGCCTCAGCGCAGTTTGATACATTCTTAGGCAAAGCTTAGTAGGTTATGGGCGTATTTAGTGCTGCTGTGTTGACTTGTGATGGTATCTGTTAGATAAATAATGGACAGCAAGTATGAATATGATGTAGACAATGAAAGATGAAAGCTATATAAATTTTAAATAATGTAACCTGTTTTTGAAGATAAGAAGTTTGAGGTAAGACTGCAGCACTGCGCACATAATTTGTCGGAATGATTATTGTCAGCTAGTTGACTTGGTCAGAGCAGAGATAAAGACCACCCCACTTCCATGAATCATGGATTATCATACTAATTGTTTAAGCTGTTTGACTTTTATAGAAATTCTTTGCTAACTGTGCACCTTTTTAAAATCATTGTTCACTTTGTTAAGCATAGTATTATTCAGACCAGTGTTGTGTTTGAAGATCACGTGAAGTTTGACTCTGTCTTTTCATTATATACCTTACTCTAAAACCGTCGTCTTGGCATGTCATTTTATCGCAATATGTACTCTCCCCATCCCACTGTTTATCATAACGTTTTACCTCACGCAACAGCAGAATACGTATTTAGGAACAGAAATCTAGCTTATCCGGTGCTTGTTTGCTGTTTGCCACTGTGTTTTCGAGAAATCTAGAACAATACTGTCAAGACGCGAGGTAAGTGAAAATTTTGATTAGGGCCAGTTGATTGTTTTATGTCAGTTGCACTTTCAATCTAAAGACAAATTGCATTCAGGTCAGTTACAGTTCAGTTCAGATTAGGTTGTTTAGTCAAAGGTTAGCATATGAGTTTGAGTCGAATAACATTTTGTGTGTACATAGTTTTGGTTATACGTAGACTTTTATGGAGTGGGAGGTAAAGCTGAACTAAATTCCACACAGAAACAAAATATAGAGAGCAACTTACATTCATAACAAAAGTAGACGCTAGGTTAATATTCAAAGGTAGAATCTTAATGAAATGTAATTAATCGACGAAAGTAGTTTCTAACACAACACCTGTTCGACAGGTTCCTTTGGTAACGCAGTCCCCACCTACTCCACCGCCTCAAAGAATCGAACTGTCATTTATAAAACAGCTTCAAACGTCTGACTGCTTTGCAAATGAGCCAGATCCTTACCGTTTATGAAACGTCTCAATAGTTCTCTCTGTCTTTTGTCGTGAACAATGTATTGCACAGTGATGCAATTATGCTGATACATTCCATGATATATCTCTATAGTATCTGTAAACTGTGTTGCGATTGCAGTTAGTAGTAAAAAATTAATAAATTAAAACGTCATGCCTATGATGAAGTGTCACTGCGTGAAAAGCGAAAATGTAGTAAGCTACACATATTTTCTCTTAATATTTTGTGGTGTTGTGAACGAGAAGAAGGGTTTAGAAAAGTTTGAAATTATGTATAAAGTTCGTTGTAAGTCACTAAGTGTTCTCATTATCAAATACTAGATGGATAATTGTCTGGTAAATATCGTATCGTGAGATATGGTGCCTCAAAACATATACACAGTTTCTAGCTTTAATACTTTGCTTTCATTTTAAACCTTCTCAACGTAATATTATTCCTCTTTTTGAAATTTGATCAATAGTTATATAAATACGGAAAATGTAATTTTTCTTGCACCTGGAAGGAATTAGACAATTAGTTGCAACCGGTTGATCGTTTTAGCAATATGTAATATATATTTCTCATCAGTGTGGGACCCTTACCGAGTAGGATTAACAGAAGCGATAAAATGCAACGAAGGGTAGTACGTTTTTTCACGGGATCGTTTAGTCGGTGTGAGAGCGTTACGCAGCGCTCAGCAAACTGTAGTGTCAGTCGCAACAAAAGAGGTGTTGTGTAATCACGGAGAGAGGTACAGCCGAAATCACGAGGCTGTACGTTCGAATAGTAGTCGGACAGCATATTAAACGGTCCTGTAACATTAATGTGAGTACCGTCTATGATCGACGTTATCGAGCCATAACCGCTCGTGGACGACAAATGGCAGCATTAGCAATGGAAGGTACGTAGAGGTCAAAGAGGGCCATGGAAAACAATGCAGCTGTCATAATGCGGAAACGGAGAGACGTTCAAATCGGCATGATCATTGACTTTTGGACCAAGTCTGGAAGTATTTTCGAAATAGCTAAGTTTGTAAACCGATTGAATGCCGCTGTAATTAAAGCAAACAGTGCAGAGCACAATAGCGTTATCCAAAACCGGCGCTGAGGCAGTTTTGATGCACAACGTGCCGTAGACGACAAGGGTGACTGACGCCTGCGTAGCTGTGAACGGGCGAATAGACGTTCAACTGTTGAGCAACTGACCGCCCTGATGGACCAGGGGACTACCAACAGTGTTCATTCAATGATCTTTCTGCGAGCGTTGCTGCGTATAGGCCTTCACAATAAGCGCCTAGCTCATGCACCCGTGCTGTCTGCTGTTCATAGATGACGAGGCCAGTAATTTTCACGACACTACCGCATGTGGACATGCAATGAGTGGGGACAGGTGAACCACGTTTTAAGCTCCGTCGGACTTGTGGCCGGTGCCATTTACAGCGTGAAACACCTTGCAAACAGGAGGGAGAGTTACGATGTTGGAAATGTTTTCGTGACATTCCCTGGGTGATCTCATCATTATGGAAAGCAGAGTGAATGATCACAAGTACGGATTTATCCTTGCGGAACATGTCGACCCCTACATTCGGTTTGTTTATCCTCGACACGATGGCATGTACCAGAAAGACAATACAAGGTGCATTATACAGCTCGCAGTGTACGTCCATGGTTCGAAGATCACCAGGATGTGTTTACCATAGTCACCTGACCACCAAACCTCCCGGACCTAGCTAAATCCAGTGAAGAATCTGTGAGGCCACCCCAATCACGGTGTTCGCGCCATGGAGACTCAGCCGTCAGATCTATAGCTGCTGGCCAGGCAACTGGAGTTGACATGGCTCCTTATCCCTGTCGGTACCTTCCACAACCTCACTCACTCTCTTCCTGCAAATCACGTGCTGCAAAACGTGATTTTTCAGCCTTTTGACTGGTGGTCACGTTAATAAGAATAGACATTGTAGTTTGTTCCTCATGTTGTTGTTGTGGTCTTCAGTCCTGAAACTGGTTTGATGCAGCTCTCCATGCTACTCTATCCTGTGCAAGCTTCTTCATCTCCCAGTACCTACTGCAACCTACGTCCTTCTGAATCTGCTTAGTGTAGTCATCTCTTGGTCTCCCTCTACGATTTTTACCCTCCACGCTGCCCTCCAATACTAAATTGGTGATCCCTTGATGCCTCAGAACATGTCCTACCAACCGATCCCTTCTTCTGGTCAAGTTGTGCCACAAACTTCTCTTCTCCCCAATCCGATTCAATACTTCCTCATTAGTTATGTGATCTACCCATCCAATCTTCAGCATTCTTCTGTAGCACCACATTTCGAAAGCTTCTATTCTCTTCTTGTCCAAACTATTTATCGTCCATGATTCACTTCCATACATGGCTACACTCCATACAAATACTTTCAGAAATGACTTCCTGACACTTAAATCTATACTCGATGTTAACAAACTTCTCTTCTTCAGAAACGCTTTTCTTGCCATTGCCAGTCTACATTTTATATCCTCTCTACTTCGACCATCATCAGTTATTTTGCTCCCCAAATAGCAAAACTCCTTTACTACTTTAAGTGTCTCACTTCCTAATCTAATTTCCTCAGCATCACCCGACTTAATTCGACTACATTCCATTATCCTCGTTTTGCTTGTGTTGATTGTCATCTTATATCCTCCTTTCAAGACACTATCCATTCCGTTCAACTGCTCTTCCAAGTCATTTGCTGTCTCTGACAGAATTACGATGTCATCGGCGAACCTCAAAGTTTTTATTTCTACTCCATGGATTTTAATACCTACTCCGAATTTTTCTTTTGTTTCCTTTACTGCTTGCTCAATATACAGATTGAATAACATCGGGGATAGGCTACAACCCTGTCTTACTCCTTTCCTCACCACTGCTTCCCTTTCATGTCCCTCGACTCTTATAACTGCCATCTGGTTTCTGTACAAATTGTAAATAGCTTTTCGCTCCCTGTATTTTACCCCTGCCACCTTCAGAATTTGAAAGAGAGTATTCCAGTCAACATTGTCAAAAGCTTTCTCTAAGTCTACAAATGCTAGAAACGTAGGTTTGCCTTTTCTTAATCTAGCTTCTAAGATAAGACGTAGGGTCAGTATTGCCTCACGTGTTCCAACATTTCTACGGAATCCAAACTGATCTTCCCCGAGGTCGGCTTCTACCAGTTTTTCCATTCGTCTGTAAAGAACTCGCGTTAGTATTTTACAGCTGTGACTTATTAAACTGATAGTTCGGTAATTTTCACATCTGTCAACACCTGCTTTCTTTGGGATTGGAATTATTATATTCTTCCTGAAGTCTGAGGGTAATTCGCCTGTCTCATACATCTTGCTCACCAGATGGTAGAGTTTTGTCAGGACTGGCTCTCCCAAGGCCGTCAGTAGTTCCAATGGAATGTTGTCGACTCCGGGGGCCTTGTTTCGATTCAGGTCTTTCAGTGCTCTGTCAAACTCTTCACGCAGTATCGTATCTCCCATTTCATCTTCATCTACATCCTCTTCCATTTCCATAATATTGTCCTCAAGTACATCGCCCTTGTATAGACCCTCTATATACTCCTTCCACCTTTCTGCTTTCCCTTCTTTGCTTAGAACTGGGTTTCCATCTGAGCTCTTAATATTCATACAAGTGGTCCTCTTTTCTCCAAAGGTCTCTTTAATTTGCCTGTAGGCAGTATCTATCTTACCTCTAGTGAGATAAGCCTCTACATCCTTACATTTGTCCTCTAGCCATCCCTGCTTAGCCATTTTGCACTTCCTGTCGATCTCATTTTTGAGACGTTTGTATTCCTTTTTGCCTGCTTCATTTACTGCATTTTTATATTCTCTCCTTTCATCAATTAAATTCAATATTTCTTCTGTTACCCAAGGATTTCTACTAGCCCTAGTCTTTTTACCTACTTGATCCTCTGCTGCCTTCACTACTTCATCCCTCAAAAGCTACCCATTCTTCTTCTATTGTATTTCTTTCCCCCATTCCTGTCAATTGCTCCCTTATGCTCTCCTTGAAACTCCGTACAACCTCTGGTTCTTTTAGTTTATCCATGTCCCATCTCCTTAAATTCCCACCTTTTTGCAGTTTCTTCAGTTTTAATCTACAGGTCATAACCAATAGATTGTGGTCAGAGTCCACATCTGCCCCTGGAAATGTCTTACAGTTTAAAATCTGGTTCCTAAATCTCTGTCGAACCATTATATAATCTATCTGAAACCTGTCAGTATATCCAGGCTTCTTCCATGTATACAGCCTTCTTTTATGATTCTTGAACCAAGTGTTACCTATGATTAAGTTGTGCTCTGTGCAAAATTCTACCAGGCGGCTTCCTCTTTCATTTCTTTGCCCCAGTCCATATTGACCTACTACGTTTCCTTCTCTCCCTTTCCCTACTACCGAGTTCCAGTCACCCATGACTATTAAATTTTCGTCACCCTTCACTAGCTGAATAATTTCTTTTATTTCATCAAACATTTCTTCAATTTCTTCGTCATCTGCAGAGCTAGTTGGCATATAAACTTGTACTACTGTAGTAGGTGTGGGCTTCGTATCTATCTTGGCCACAATAATGCGTTCTCTATGCTGTTTGTAGTAGCTTACCCGCATTCCTATTTTCCTATTCATTATTAAACCTACTCCTGCATTACCGCTATTTGATTTTGTGTTTATAACCCTGTAGTCACCTGACCAGAAGTCTTGTTCCTCTTGCCACCGAACTTCACTAATTCCCACTATATCTAACTTTAACCTATCCATTTCCCTTTTTAAATTTTCTAACCTACCCGCCCGATTAAGGGATCTGACATTCCACGCTCCGATCCGTAGAACGCCAGTTTTCTTTCTCCTGATAACGACAACCTCCTGAGTAGTCCCCGCCCGGAGATCCGAATGGGGGACTATTTTACCTCCGGAATACTTTACCCAAGAGGATGCCATCATCATTTAATCATACAGTAAAGCTGCATGCCCTCGGGAAAAATTACGGCCGTAGTTTCCCCTCGCTTTCAGCCGTTCGCAGTACCAGCACAGCAAGGCTGTTTTGGTTATTGTTACAAGGCCAGATCAGTCAATCATCCAGACTGTTGCCCCTGCAACTACTGAAAAGGCTGCTGCCCCTCTTCAGGAACCACACGTTTGTCTGGCCTCTCAACAGATACCCCTCCGTTGTGGTTGCACCTACGGTACGGCTATCTGTATCGATGAGGCACGCAAGCCTCCCCACCAGCGGCAAGGTCCATGGTTCATGGGGGGGTTGTTCCTCATATATATCGCATAACGACTCTCCAACCAGAGAATCAGAGAAATTATAATCCATACGGAAGTTCCTAGAGAGTCATCTTCTTCATGCGCTATTCTCTAATGGAATAGGAGACAGAATTAAGACGAGCGTGTAACGTCCCGGTATTTAGAGGCGAAACACAAGCCTAGATTACGAAAGAATGGGAAAGGAAATCGGCCGTGTCCTCATTAAAGGAATCATCCCGGCATTTTCACAGAGAGAATCACGGAAATCACGGTAAATCTGAATGTGGACGGCCGGACGGGTATTTGAACTGTCCTCCTGAACACGACTCCAGTATGCTAAGCACTGCTCCAGCCCACTGGAACAGAGATGGGGTACAATGATAATGGTATCAGAGGCCCTCGTCGGTCCACACCATACGATGGCTAGAGGAGCAGAGCTGTAGAAGCGGATTCAAAATTAGAATCTGACTTATGTGCAGGTGACTTTGCAGGCATTGCAGCCGCAGCTTGGATATACCGCAGCGCAGAGTGGTCGCGCGGTCTAGGGCGCCAGGTCACGGAGTGCGCGGCCCCTCCGTGTGTTGTTCCTAGGGTAAGTTAGTGTGTAAGTCTAGGGACCGATGACCGTAGCAGGTTGATCCCTTAGGAATTCACACACATTTTAACGTTTTCGTGGATATATCATTTTGAAGATAAAACCGCTTTACCTGGAAGTACTTCAATTTTTTTTTTCTCATCAAGATCGTTTGGTTGCAGATGACAAGCTACCTGTAATAATTAACACAAAAGTGATCCAGAAAATTCATGCTCACCAAATGTAAAGGTATTTATAAAAAGAAACGATCTGCTGTTTGAACTAAAAATGCACATAATTTTATAATCATTTAACAAAATGCTCACATTTGCATGGGGGCTTAATTAAATAAAATGCTAATAATTTTAATTTTAGTCCCTGTCTGTCCGGTTACGCAGTCTCGTAACCGGTTGGCCCTGACTAGTATTACTCCGCAATCTGACTGCACAGAATAACAACAAAGAATGAAAGGAAATATCGGTTAACACAATTAGTTAATTAAGTCCCCAGCAACTATAAAACCTTCGAAACAACAAATCATAAGTGTAGCTGTTCTGTGTGTGGAAGTGTGATTCAACGAACACATCCGGCACGGTTCTTCCTCAATACGACAAGATGCTTTAAACGCCATTTATAATGAAGTAATTAAAAAAAAACAGAAATACTATGATTGCACATAGAAACCAGAATTACAGTCTAATACAAGAACACGAGCCAGATGCTTTGTTGACTGAACCTGTGACCAAGAGGCATTGTTATTTAGGACATCTAAAATAAAAAAATATCTTTACCTTCATATATATTGACGAAAAATACACTTTGATCATTACAACATCCCCAATCGAATAACATATGGTGTCTTGCCCAACACAACAACTGCACACGACAAGTGGTGAAAATACCAGCAAATTCGTCCAAAAAAATACAGACAAAACTAAAAGATAATATTAAACAAGTAAATACCACAAAACGAAATAAATTTTGGCTTTGCACTGACCTTTGAATAACCTAATTTATAAAATACAGTAAGGAATACAAATGCTTGCATACATATGATTTTAGATAATAGTTTACACAAGTATCATGTGGTTAAACAATTCAATCAATAGCGTCAGCAATGGCGAATAGGTGCAGGTAAGAGTCTCATAACATTTCATAAACAGTGAACACACAAAAAATCAGTTTATACAAATATTCACATAAAATCCTACCAATAATTCAATAAACAAGTAGGACTCCTCAGAGTAGCTGACAGCTCCAACAGTAACACCTAGCAATGGTCAACAGGTGCAAATAGCAGTCTCATGACATTTCATCAGCAGTATTTAAACAGCTCCAACAGTGGCACCCAGAAATGGCGAGCAGGCGCAGACAACATCAAGTGACATTATCTGAGTAGCAGCAGTTGCGTCAGTGGCACCCAGCAATGTTGGACAGGTGCAGATACCAACAAGTGACATCATTTCAGTAGAAGCAGTTCCATCAGTGGCACCCAGTAATGTTGAACAGGTGCAGACAGCAACAAGTAACATTATTTCAGTAGAGCAGTTCCATCAGTGGCACCCAGCAATGTTGAACAGGTGCAGATACCAACAAGTGACATCATTTCAGTAGAAGCAGTTCCATCAGTGGCACCCAGTAATGTTGATCAGGTGCAGAAAGCAACAAGTAACATTATTTCAGTAGGGCAGTTTCATCAGTGGCACCCAGCAATGTTGAACAGGTGCAGATACCAACAAGTGACATCATTTCAGTAGAAGCAGTTCCATCAGTGGCACCCAGTAATGTTGAACAAGTGCAGGTAACAGTCCATAATATTTACTATCACTAAATAGACAGTTCATCAGAGTTCATCAGCAGAAATTAAACATTTCCAAGTGGCACCCATCAATGTTGAACAAGTGCAGTTAACAGTCCATAATACTCACTATCACTAATTAGACAGTTCATCAGAGTTCATCAGCAGTAATTAAACATTTCCAAGTGGCACCCATCAATGTTGAACAGGTGCAAGCACGAACAACCGTTTGAATGCACACACAATTGCTTTTACAAAATCATTATCAATGTTCTTACACTAAACATACAAATTATAATATACACACAAATGATATCAGATAATTGTCATATTAACTATTACAATACACAAATAACAGTAAACCTATAATATTCATGGGTGTCAGTGCAAGCCACAACAAACAAGTAAAATAATATTTAGGAGATAGGTCGGTACCAATTATTTGGGATTAGGAAAGGAAAACACACAAAACACACTCACTCATCTTTCATCCACATTTACGTATTACTGTGTAACTGAATGGTGTTAAGAGTGTAAATGCAATTCTGTCAAAATTTGATGCTCAATATGTGTATCAAGTAGTAGTGGTACAGTGTATAAGTCAATAATAGTTAGTCAACGTCATAGTCATCATGTCAAGACCAATGTTTGCCAAGCCAAATTAAAATGTACGGTTGCTGAACAACTGTCAGTGTGCAAAGATATGCAAATACTTCCTCTCTCCAAAAATAAGTATATACTGCTTATTGATTTAACAAAGTGTGTGTGTAGACAATCTTCCTTCCGCTTGAGTGTTCTAGTCTGCCATCTTCATCCTCCTTGTTCCGTATAAACCAACAAAAAAATATGCTCCTCACTTACTTTATCTATTATCCACCAAAACTCAAATAATCATCAGCATCACATAATCTTAATACTTCAATAATACCTCTTACGTCGATACATATAAACCCTATCATCAATATCATTTACCGTACCTCTTGTCCACCAAAACTCCAATAATCATCAACTTCACACAATCTCAATACCTCAGTAATACCTCTTCAATACGTCGATACATATAAACCTTATCGCCAATATCATTTTACTTCCATATCAACTCTTTCCTCTAGTCAGTCTCCTCGAACAAGTACAGATAAAATCCTAGTGCAAACTTCAATTCATCATCCCATACAATCCGAAGACACAATGTCCACACACAACCTCTGTGTAATCCATCTGACCCGAATCTTCTACTCATTATGAATTATAAAATACATTTTGGTTACCTTGTCCATCATTAAATAAAAGAAATGCATACATGACCTCTAACAGCCTTTAGTTTGAATAACTCTCAGTAAGTAAGTACGAGTATGGAGTGTGAATGATCGTAATATTTCAAGGATCAGGGCAAAACAGAAGCAAACATGTGGAGTATTTCTTGTGTCAAATGTCACTTGCTATTTCAATTGCTCACGAAGAATGCAGTGTAATAACTATCAATGGTCTAAACCTAGTGTTGGTATGTCATGTCGTTAGCTTCCTTCCTATTGTCATAAATTTATACAGCTTCCATAAAACCTCCAGCTCATGTGACTTCAATGAAATTTCTTGTACCAATGTCGTTCGTAGAATTATAGCAGTTCATTTTCTTATCTTAAAATATAAGGCACTGATCGTAAGTAAATATGCAATAGCGAGTAAATGTTCCAGTAGAGAACAGAATGTTAACAAGTGGATGTAGCACTATCTTTATAACGACGCTCTGCCAAGCGAACAATTTATAATTAATACCATAGTGTGGCCTAAACTCCATGTTCGTGCACCGTACATCAGCATTTCTATATACCAAATTAAAGAATAGTTATGAGAACACAGCAGAAACGTGTAAATACGCAATCCATACGCATTGCAGCAAATATATGTATCACATAATAAACAGGTCATTAGCATCATATCAGCATAAGTAAATAAATGTTCATATGTAATCTTAATAATTAAACATGAAGGAGCAAGCAGATAAATCACAAATTTAAATAAATAAGCACAGCAGGCACATAATAAAAAAAATGTGACATCAGTGGAAAAGCACAGGAGCAAAGCGATGCATAGTATACACAAGTAACAACCCTGTTCATTAATAAAACATTGTCAAAATGTACGCAAGCACGTCGCTTCACAAGTAAATTCATAGAACATAAAATTTAGCACAAAGTATAAATCACGTAATCGCGAGCAGCAAATTTCGTCCAAAAGTACGTACGTAAGTGGAAATATGTTACCTGAAAAATAAACTCAATTAATAGTTACCTTTTTAGTTTATTACTTTCTTCTTCGCAGTTACATTCTTCCTGAAATTTTCTCGATAACAAGTCCTCTTAACGTCGGACACAGACAGAATTTACCCGAAGTTCTTAAATATTTTATACAATCGTATCCTGAAAAATACTGAACGTTAATAATGTAATTTATCAAGTCACTATAGCTTATACTGGATTGAATCAGAAAAATTAGACTGTGTATTTGTTTACGGCTGTCAGTGCATTCGCACTGAGCTCTCGATTAGCTGTAGGTACGCGTGACGTAAGAAGTAATTGTTTGCGGTCAACGACTGCCTTGTGCGGCGCGCAGACTTGACTGTTGCTTTGGGTATGTGCCGCTGCCGGAACACGGCGTGTTTACGTATAACTGTTAGTTTCTCAAAAGTATGTCATTCCACAAAAATTTTAACGTTCGATATATGATGTATTCCCTTAGAGCGCCGTGATTTAAGAGTTTCTACTTCGACAGTGTTATCATGAATAATTTTGCGAATTCTATATGGACCGTTATAAAGCAGAAAAAATTTGCGACACAAGCCTTTTCCTTTGTGAGACAAACTATCAGACTTAACACCTTTTGACCAACTGACAAGTTTTTAAAAGACCAGGACGCTTAGCTGATTTCTCTCTCCTAGCACCGAGCGAGGTGGCGCAGTGGTTAGCACACTGGACTCACATTCGGGAGGACGACGGTTCAATCCCATTCCGGCCATCCTGATTTAGGTTTTCCGTCATTTCCCTAAATCGCTTCAGGCAAAGGCCGGGATGGTTTCTTTGAAAGGGCACTGCCGATTTCCTTCCCCATCCTTCCCTCACCCGAGCTTGCGCTCCATCTCTAATGACCTCGTTGGCGACGGGACGTTAAACACTAATCTCCTCCTCCTCCTCCTCTTCTAGCAGCCGCAGATGCAATATTTTGTAGAGCCAGGTTGATAACTTCAAAATGCCGCAGTTTCCGTGAAGGCGGAAACGGAACGATTTCAGAAATGCGATTTGTCGGTGCTTTATTTTTTTTAATATCAATATAGGCGGTAAAGAAGTTGAATCATTAGGGAGTTCATTCAGAATGTTTTGAAAAATATGGAGATACTGATCCCACGTTCTGTGAATCTGATGACAATAAAGTCGACACAATTTATTGATTTCCTTTATCCACCTCTCTGAAGCGTTAGATTGAGGGTGAAAAAGTGAAATGAAAATTGGTTTAATCTTACGACGCCGTAGAGTACGAAGCCAAATTTTAGAGCGAAACTGTGATCCATTATCTGATATAACCTTATCAACATGACCCACTTCTGTAAGAAAGTGTTTGATGAAAGCATTAGACACTGAACGAGCTGTTGCTTTGCGTAAAAGTGTAAAACACACATATTTTGATGTCAATTCCACTGCTACCAAAATGTACGCAAAACCATTAGTACAACGAACCACTGGACCGAACAAATCAACTGCAGCCATCTCCTTTAATTTCGCTGGAATTATAGGAAACAACGGTGCTCAGTGAGAAATAGTTGGCGGCTTAGCCTTTTGACACAATTTGCATTTGGCAAGAACTGATCGAATACGTTTTTCCATATTACTGAAGTAGCAATTTTCTCGTAATTTATGAAAGCATTTTCTGGGACCAAAGTGTGCATAACTGAAATGTGTATACCAAATTAATTTATTAAACCAACCATTAGGAATGCAAACTAACCAGAGTCGTCGACCGATTTTCGTTTAAAAAGAATATCATTGCGAACTAAATAATATTGTCTAATCGCTACACTTTCCTTCCTCCTCCACTTCTCCACAATGTCCTTCCAGATTGGATCCTTGTTTTGCTCCTTGGCGATGTCCTGGAGCGAAGACGAAATAAAATTTTCAAACGCAACACCTTGAATATACATCAAACAATAATTGTTTTCTTTGCAGTCCTCTTCAGCACTTTGTTTCAAACCCATAGGTGCACGTGATAAAGCATCAGCAATAATATTTGAAGAACCCTGTAAGTAAACAATACTACAATCAAATTCCTGTAGATACAGCACCCATCGTGACCATCTTCCATGTGTTAATTTTGTTGACATAAGAAATTCCAGAGCTCGATGATCGGTGTAAACCTTAGTATGTCTGCCATACAAAAATATGCGAAATTTTGTGAAAGCCCAAACAACAGCCAAGGCTTCAAGTTCCGTAATCGAATAATTATTTTCTGATTTAGACAGAACGCGACTTCCAAATGCAATAGTTTTCTGTACTACAACGCCGTTTCCTTCTATCTCTTGAAATAAGTGTGCACCTAGACCTTTGTATGATGAGTCCGTCGCCAATCAAAAATCTTTAGATAAATTCGGATGTGAAAGAAGTGGAGCAGCAACTAAAGCATCACGAAGTTGTTCAAATTCTGATTGAGCTTCCTCATCCCAACACCAAATTAGAATTCTTTCCAGATAGTTCACATAAACAAGGTGTGGCCAAATCGTCCAGTCTAACAAAGCGTCTAAGAAAATTACAGACACCAAGGAAACTACGAACATCACGTTTTGTAGTAGGAACAGCATAATTACGAATAGCGTCTAGTTTCTCTGGATCAGGAAGAATACCTTCTGTAGAAATAATATGACCAAAAATTTTCACATGAGAACAACCAAATTCAGATTTTTCCAAGTTCACTGTAATGCAAACCCTTGCAAAAATACGTAATAATGAATCCAAAATGTTGTTGTGCTCACTCCAAGAACGTTTAGCAATAAGAATATCGTCAACATATGAAGTACTATTGTCACGAAGATAAACAGATAAAATTAAACATGGATGTATGTCATTCTTAGAGTTCCGAAAGAGTTTAAATTTCTGAACAATTAAAAAGTGTTTATAGTCAAAGTTTTCGCCTCGTGGCGACAAAGACCTACCGCGTCTGTCCCATTCCCGATGTCGATTATTGTCAAGTTCGGGCGCCTGGCGCTCTCTTGTTGCTTCTCGTAAATGAAATAAATTATTTTCTTCAAAGACCTCTGGTATCTGTGATTCTAAATTTCTTCTACTGTCCTTTCCTACGATTACGCTTTCAATTTGTTTGACTTGCTTTCGTAACGCCTCAAATTCCCTTTTAACGCGTTCATGAAATTTTCCCTGATTTTCAACATGTTTAATTATGTTCTGGTACTCTTCGGTTTCTGCAAATGGCAATGGAGCTGTATCATCTGAATCTCTGTCCCCATTTAAACTAAGATTTATCTGAAATCTCCTCATCTCTTTCCGATAAGTCACCTATTTGTTCTTTATGTTTATTTAAGTCTTCCGTAAGTGTCGCGACTCGGGTTTCAGTATTGACACATTTAGTAATTAACTGTTCACATTGTTGTGTTAGGTTATTTATTCTTTCATTCCTTATCGTGTGCACGTTGTAAATTTAACTCTGAAAGTTTTGTACTGTCACGCGATCTCTTTCTTTCTGTTCTCTATCCTGTTCCTTTTGTCTGATTTCAATCGAAATTTATCTATTACTGTGAGCATTCAAAATTGGTTGTACTTCTTCTCTAATTTCTTTCTTTGATTCATCTTTCATGTTTTTAAAACATGCCCCTATTCGTGAGTCTAACAGTGTTTCCATTGTTTCCATCTCGGTTTTAATTGTTCCTATTTGTGATCCCAAATTTAATGTGGCACTCATCAACTGCTCCATATTAACTGGTTCGAAATTCCTTTCGCCCCTAACATTTCCCGTGAAACTAACTTCCTTCGGCATAGACGTAAAGCTATCTGTGATCGATACTACACTCCTGGAAATGGAAAAAAGAACACATTGACACCGGTGTGTCAGACCCACCATACTTGCTCCGGACACTGCGAGAGGGCTGTACAAGCAATGATCACATGCACAGCACAGCGGACACACCAGGAACCGCGGTGTTGGCCGTCGAATGGCGCTAGCTGCGCAGCATTTGTGCACCGCCGCCGTCAGTGTCAGCCAGTTTGCCGTGGCATACGGAGCTCCATCGCAGTCTTTAACAATGGCAGCATGCCGCGACAACGTGGACGTGAACCGTATGTGCAGTTGACGGACTTTGAGCGAGGGCGTATAGTGGGCATGTGGGAGGCCGGGTGGACGTACCGCCGAATTGCTCAACACGTGGGGCGTGAGGTCTCCACAGTACATCGATGTTGTCGCCAGTGGTCGGCGGAAGGTGCACGTGCCCGTCGACCTGGGACCGGACCACAGCGACGCACGGATGCACGTAAAGACCGCAGGATCCTACGCAGTGCCCTAGGGGACCGCACCGCCACTTCCCAGCAAATTAGGGACACTGTTGCTCCTGGGGTATCGGCGAGGACCATTAGCAAGCGTCTCCATGAAGCTGGGCTACGGTCCCACACACCGTTAGGCCGTCTTCGCTCACGCCCCAACATCGTGCAGCCCGCCTCCAGTGGCGTCGCGACAGGCGTGAGTGGAGGGACGAATGGAGACGTGTCATCTTCAGCGATGAGAGTCGCTTCTGCCTTGGTGCCAATGATGGTCGTATGCGTGTTTGGCGCCGTGCAGGTGAGCGCCACAATCAGGACTGCATACGACCGAGGCACACAGGGCCAACACCCGGCATCATGGTGTGGGGAGCGATCTCCTACACTGGCCGTACACCTCTGGTGATCGTCGAGGGGACACTGAATAGTGAACGGTACATCCAAACCGTCATCGAACCCATCGTTCTACCATTCCTAGACCGGCAAGGGAACTTGCTGTTCCAACAGGACAATGCACGTCCGCATGTATCCCGTGCCACCCAAAGTGCTCTAGAAGGTGTAAGTCAACTACCCTGGCCAGCAAGATCTCCGGATCTGTCCCCCATTGAGCATGTTTGAGACTGGATGAAGCGTCGTGTCACGCAGTCTTCACGTCCAGCACGAACGCTGATCCAACTGAGGCGCCAGGTGGAAATGGCATGGCAAGCCGTTCCACAGGACTACATCCAGCATCTCTACGATCGTCTCCATGGGAGAATAGCAGCCTGCATTGCTGCGAAAGGTGGATATACAGTGTACTAGTGCCGACATTGTGCATGCTCTGTTGCCTGTGTCTATGTGCCTGTGGTTTTGTCAGTGTGATCATGTGATGTATCTGACCTCAGGAATGTGTCAATAAAGTTTCCCCTTCCTGGGACAATGAATTCACGGTGTTCTTATTTCAATTTCCAGAAGTGTATTTCAGAATCTTCTATCGTTAATCTCATACTCTGAAAATTTTTTGATTGTGAAAAATTTTGAACTGGTTCCGGACTATTTTCCCGACTTATTAAATTGTTTTGTGCGTCATGATTCATCATACTGTTCTCCTGTGTTGGCGATTTTGCCATGTTAACATTTTCTTCATTCTCCTATCCATCATTTTTGCCTTTTTTATCGATCGGGTAATCATTTACAAAACATACAAAAGTCGTCACTATACGAAAATTACACACAATATGACACGTTATCTCCAACAATACCATTCACACGAAATTCTTCCCGACAAACACGAATAACGAACAATTGAAATGTTCATAATTGCACAAAATTGTCAAACCCGTATATAAGACATCAAAAATTAAATTCGGCAAAAATACCATTAGAAGAAAGACAAGACAACTACAAATGTTCATTACCAAATCTACACATGCAATATAGACTACAGTTACTAAACTACAAATTACCATATCAATACTACTGTTTGCTACTTTTACTATCAAAAGAATTCCAAGGGACGATCCGAAGCAGCGGTCGCCACGTGAATGGGGGCTTAATTACATAAAATGCTAATAATTTTAATTTCAGTCGCTGTCTGTCCGGTTATGCAGTCTCGTAACCGGTAGACCCTGACTAGTATTACTCTGCAATCTGACTGCACAGAATAACAACAAAGAATGAAAGGAAATTTCCGTTAACACAATTAATTAATTAAGTCCCCAGCAACTATAAAAGCTACGAAACAACAAAGCACAAGTGTAACTGTTCTGTGCGTGGAAGTGTGATTCAACGTACACATCTGGCACGGTTCTTCCTCAATACGACAAGATGCTTTAAACGCCATTTACAATGAAGTAATTAAGAAACCAGAAATACTATGATTGCACATAGAAACCAGAATTACAGTCTAATACAAGAACACGAGCCAGATGCTTTGTTGACTGAACCTGTGACCAAGAGGCATTGTTATTTAGGGCATCTGAAATAAAAAAAATTTCTTTACCTTCATATATATTGACGAAAAATACACTTTGATCATTACAACATCCCCAATAAAATAACATATGGTGTCTTGCCCAACAGAACAACTGCACACGACATGCTCACAACTAGTACTGTATCGACATCGTCTCAACTAGCACTGATCACGCCTACCTCAGAGCTACAACTGCCCACAGCAACTTCTGGACTACAACTGCCAGTGGAGGCGGTTGAATAATACCCTTTGGCGCAATCTCTGGCGCTGTGACTCAGTGTAGCCACCTTTCAAGTGCACAGTACCAAAGTAAAGTTTAATAAGCATTTCAAATACTTATCCTATTAGCTCTAACAATAAAATGTCTCTATCAATTGTCTTCCGCCATCTTAACAATTATCTCAATGGCAAATTCAAATTACGCAACTCTGCAGACATAAATGCCGAAGGTAATACATATGTGTAAAAATAAATGTGCACCGGTGGCCCCGACCTCATTTTAATGAAAATAATTCGAATCAGATTGGTTCTTTAAAAACAGTGCTCATAGCACGATTCTTAATACAAACTTATCTAGCTGATGTATGGAGCCGAAATTAATTAAGCACGAGTTGGGAAGAATATTGTTTCAGGTAACATACGTCAGTGTTGTGAGCGGCTGATATTCGGTGGTATTAATGATCATTTTGCTGAAAATAACTGTTTCTATCATAATCAATAGTTGTATTGAATCTATTGTATGAACTGTGATTTAGTGACACTTACACAACTTAGAGACAAAACTTTAACACGACGTTAACTTGGAGTTCTTTACCACCTTGACAAATCTTTGGCCGGGAGAAAATTTATTTATTAATTACTCAATGTAATAAAATAAGATTATCATTTTCATTTACAAATGAATTCACACACATTTTAACATTTTCGTGGGTATATCACTTTGAAGATAAAACCGCTTTAGCTGTAAGTACTTCATCTATAAGGAAGACCGGTTTAGCAGTATTTAGCTGCTTCATCAGGTGCAATATAATCAGGTCATGTTCTGATTTATCAGCATGTAGCTGCACCATTAGGTGCAGTAAAATCAAGCCATGTTCTGATCAGAACATGACTTAATATTATTTCGCTGTTGATGCAACAAAATGCTGCGAAACCGGTCCTACTTATAAGTGAAATACTTACAGCTGAAACGGTTTTATCTTAAAAATAAAAAAAAAGTGTAGTGGTATCAGGGAGCAATCAGCACTTTTAGCTATGCAAAAAGTATATTTCAGAAATATCGGAGATACAGCTTTAGAGCGAGTAGATGTTCAGCGGTCCCAGGGCTTGTCGACGGCGTTGCCGGGCTTGAGCTCGCCCTGCGCCCTCACGAAGCTGCAGCCGTCGAAGGGCACGGCGCCCGTGCAGCGGCCCTTCATGCCGTGGCGCTGGCGAGCGCGCTCCAGGTTGTCCTCGATCTGCTTGCACACCTCCTTGGTCTCGTCGTCGGTGGCGCGGTTCTTGAGCAGCCAGCGCAGGTCCGGCAGCGAGATGGACTCGTCGATGCAGTCGATGACCACGGGCGAGGCCACGTCGCACGTCAGCGACTGCAGCAGCCGCAGCGCAGTCAGCCGCGGCTGCGGCGCCGTGTCGCTGCGCATCACGTAGCCCAGCGCCTGCACCAGCTTCTCCGCGTGGTCCTGCCGTCACACAGAGCAGCGCGCCGAGCTGAGGACTAGTAGCGGCGTGTTAGGTGTCGTCTGCGGAGGAACTTCAAGAAATCCAGTGAAGTACAATGGTTCCAACGGCTCTGAGCACTGTGGGACTTAATATCTGAGGCCATCAGTCCCCTAGAACTTAGAACTACTTAAACCTAACTAACCTTAGGACATCACACAAATCCAGGATTCGAACTTGCGACCGCAGCGGTCACGCAGTTCCAGGCTGAAGCGCCTAGAACCGCTCGGTCACAGCGGCCGGCCAGTGGCATAAAATGAATGTTTGACCATCAACTGCCTTTTCATTTAAAATCCACATATCGACCGATTTAAGTCACAGACCATCTTCACAGATTCTATCCAAAAATACAAAAGAATACATGTGGTATACAAGAAACGTGAGAAATTCTTTTGTAAGGAAGTACAAAATGTACCTGAATAATTACGGGGTTCAAATAGTTTAAGGCAGAACATCACATCTTCCATTACATAAATAATGGTGTGCTGTTTCTCTTGGGTGGACTTGGGTTTAAAAAAAAAAAATTTAAAAAATTTAAACTAAATATTACAATAAATTTTATATATAATCGACAAATACGCAAAAGAAGAAGAGATAGAACTACAATGGACATGTTACTCCATGGACTCTTGCGCTTCTATGCAAGAACTATCTTTCCTTTGTCTTTCGCTTATCTGCTTGGATTCGGACCTAAGAGGACGTTCTTACGTAAAGCTCATTTTGCTGTACCAGCAGATAATGTAAGTTGTACTTAAAACCAAAAAAAATGTAATGGTTATTTTGCCAAAAGAATTTAGTGTTTGTGGTCAATCTACATGGTGAAAAGTATTGAAACAGACAGACTCTGGAAGGTTGTAGGGGACATCAAAACGAATATTTTTCCCTAATGTCATTTTTCCTATGAGGTTTATTTAAACCGTTGGAGGCCGTATTACTCTCTTCAGTTGATAGACGCCGTATTACGATCTTCAGTAGTTAGAGGGCTTATTACCGTCTTCAGTTGTAGGCAACTGCTGTCCACCAGTGTAGTGCTGCATTGTCTCCGTACACAGATATGGTTGGTGCGTACGACGTAGCGGACGATAACGGACGAGCAGCACAGCGGGTTTATCAACAACAGTATCCTAATCGCCGTATCCCGCATCTTACGACCTTTGCTGCTGTGCACCAACGTCTGCGTGAGACCGGGTCATTTAGCAGATTACCTAGACAGGGACGCCGTCGCACGGTAAGAACGGTGCAATTTGAGGAAGCTGTCTTGCAGCATGTGGAGCGGGATCCTTCAATCAGCACTCGTGCAATTGCAGGTAACATGGGGACGAATAAGACGAATGTAAGAACAGTCCTTAGAGAGCAATTGTTACGTCCATTTCACTTACAGCGTGTCCACAGCGTGGAACCAGTTGATTATCCAACCAAGATCACAGTTTTCGCAGTGGTACCTGGAACAGTGTGACATGCATTCTACATTTCCATCCTCTGTGTTGTTTACCGATGAAGCAACGTTCGGGCGTTATGGAGTCTTCAACATGCACAATTCGCATGTTTGGAGCGAGGATAACCCACATGCCACAGTTACTAGCGCTCATAATGTGCGGTTCTTCGTTAATGTGTGGGTCGATGTTGTTGGGGACTGTTTAATTGAGCCATATCTGCTACCTAGGCCAATGAATGGCAGGCACTATTACAATTTTGTCGCCAGGGCATTGCCAGAATTGCTGGAAGACGTCCCGCTCCGTACAAGACGAAGCCTGTGGCTCCAATATGACGGGGCGCCGACACATTTCAGTCGTCGCGTGTGTCGATTCCTGGACCGACGGTTCTCAGAAACGTGGATTGGCAGAGGTGGTCCTGTACTATGGCCTGCTCGATCCCCATATATGTCCCCTCTGGACATTTTTGTGTGGTGGGGAGAGATGCTTGTTTACACAATTTCTGTTGCATCAGAATAGGATCTGGTTCCCCTGATAGTAGCAACAGCAGGAACAGTTCAGGATACTACTGGGGTTTTTCCCGTGTCACACAGAACATGATCTGACGGTGTAACCTTTGTGTACGTGTCAATGGCGGCATTTTTGAAAATTTACTGTAATTGAAATTAGGTTGTGTTAATGTGTTGTCTCTTGGACATAAAAAAATTTAAAAGTGTTTGTTGGTTTAATTAGTTTGCCGCCAGAGAAATCTTCCTCTACCGGTTTAAATACTCCTCATAGGAAAAAATGACAGTAGGGAAAAATATTTGTTTTGATGTCCCCAATAACCTCCGAGAGTTTGTCGGTTTAAATACTTTTTCACCCTGTGTAGTTATTCTGATAACTAGACTGCCTTAACTAGATATGGGCCTTAACAAAGATTTTTATTTTTATACGTCATGTTAGTTAATTCTTAAACGTTTTTATTTTAGCTCATCTACGAGACGTGCCGTCGGTTAGGACAACTAACTTTATTTCAGATCCCACGAGATCGGAGGAAGCTACTAATAATTTAACAATTTTATTTACAGATTTCCGTTATGTAACGAGATAACATCCCAGGCAGAAAAGGTCTGATCACAGGATTCCAGCAGTTCCATTATAGGATTTCATTTGTAGATGCTAGTCTTGTTATCTTATATTGGGGAATCGGGACGAAACAACTATAAGTTACGTATTACAGTAGTGTTCATCGAACAGACTTGGAAAATGTTCTCTCGTGCAATAGGCACATCCGTAGTGTTGCGAAATAAGAAAAGGAAAAATAATTATCGATGATTACGTAACTACCCTGAGAACTGAGCTAGTTACTGAGTGCTTATACACGTCGGGCTAAATTAAACAACATATTTCACTGTTAATAATACACTCCTGGAAATGGAAAAAAGAACACATTCACACCGGTGTGTCAGACCCACCATACTTGCTCCGGACACTGCGATAGGGCTGTACAAGCAATGATCACACGCACGGCACAGCGGACACACCAGGAACCGCGGTGTTGGCCGTCGAATGGCGCTAGCTGCGCAGCATTTGTGCACCGCCGCCGTCAGTGTCAGCCAGTTTGCGGTGGCATACGGAACTTCATCGCAGTCTTTAACACTGGTAGCATGCCGCGACAGCGTGGACGTGAACTGTATGTGCAGTTGACGGACTTTGAGCGAGGGCGTATAGTGGGCATGCGGGAGGCCGGGTGGACGTACCGCCGAATTCTTCAACACGTGGGGCGTGAGGTCTCCACAGTACATCGATGTTGTCGCCAGTGGTCGGCGGAAGGTGCACGTGCCCGTCGACCTGGGACCGGACCGCAGCGACGCACGGATGCACGTCAAGACAGTAGGATGCTACGCAGTGCCGTAGGGGACCGCACCGCCACTTCCCAGCAAATTAGGGACACTATTTCTCCTGGGGTATCGGCGAGGACCATTCGCAACCGTCTCCATGAAGCTGGGCTACGGTCCCGCACACCGTTAGGCCGTCTTCCGCTCACGCCCCAACATCGTGCAGCCCGCCTCCAGTGGTGTCGCGACAGGCGTGAATGGAGGGACGAATGGAGACGTGTCGTCTTCAGCGATGAGAGTCGCTTCTGCCTTGGTGCCAATGATGGTCGTATGCGTGTTTGGCGCCGTGCAGGTGAGCGCCACAATCAGGACTGCATAGGACCAAGGCACACAGGGCCAACACCCGGCATCATGGTGTGGGGAGCGATCTCCTACACTGGCCGTACACCTCTGGTGATCGTCGAGGGGATACTGAATAGTGCACGGTACATCCAAACCGTCATCGAACCCATCGTTCTACCAATCCTAGACCGGCAAGGGAACTTGCTGTTCCAACAGGACAATGCACGTCCGCATGTATCCCGTGCCACCCAACGTGCTCTAGAAGGTGTTAGTCAACTACCCTGGCCAGCAAGATCTCCGGATTTGTCCCCCATTGAGCATGTTTGGGACTGAATGAAGCGTCGTGTCATGCGGTCTGCACGTCCAGCACGGACGCTGGTCCAACTGAGGCGCCAGGTGGAAATGGCATGGCAAGCCGTTCCACAGGACTACATCCAGCATCTCTACGATCGTCTCCACGGGAGAATAGCTGCCTGCATTGCTGCCAAAGGTGGATATACACTGTACTAGTGCCGACATTGTGCATGCTCTGTTGCCTGTGTCTATGTGCCTGTGGTTTTGTCAGTGTGTTCATGTGATGTAACTGACCCCAGGAATGTGTCAATAAAGTTTCCCCTTCCTGGGACAATGAATTCACGATGTTCTTATTTCAATTTCCAGGAGTGTATTTCTACGTTAGTTATTTCTCTTTTATGCTTATCTAGTGCATTAATGTGTGTTTCTTTTTTGTATAAGTCACTGCTCATATATTATTTTATTACATAACATTACATTACAATGGCCACATCTCCTAAGAAGAGAATGCCATGAATTCCAGTATAACACACAGAACTTCGTAAGGCAGCCATACTATTGACATGCACAAGTCTTTTGACACTATTCCACTCAAGCAGCTTGTAGTGAAATTGCGTGCTTATGGAATGTCGTCTCAGTTATGCGACTGGATTCGTGATTTCCTGTCAGAGAGACACAGTTCGTACTAATGGACGGAAAGTGATAGAGTAAAACAAAAGCGATTTCTGGCGTTTCCAAAGGTAGTTTTATATGCCCTTCGCTATTCCTTATGTATATAAGCGATTTAGGAGGCAATCTGAACAGCCGTCTTCGATTGTTTGCAGATGATGCTGTTTATCTACTAGTAAAGTCATAATAAGGTAAAAAAATGGCAAAACGATATAGAAAAGTTATTTGAAGGGCGCAAAAGTTGGCAATCGACACTACATACTGAAAAGTGTGAGGTCATCTACGTGAGTGCTAAAAGAAATCGGTCAAACTTCCGCTACACGATAAATCAGCCTAATCTACAAATGCAGTAAACTGGACTAAATACCTAGGAAGTACAATTACGATCAATTTAAATTGGGAAGAGCGCATAGAAAATGTTGTGGGGAAGGAAAACCAAAGACTGAGTTCTATTGGCAGAACACTTAGACAATGTAACAGATCTACTAAAGAGACTTCCTGCACTACGCTTGTCCGTCCTCTTTTAAAATACTACTGCGTGTTGTGGGATCCTTACCAGATAGGATTGACGGACTACATCGAGGAAAATCACAAAGAAGGGCAGCACGTGTTACATTAACGCGAAATAAGGGAGAGAGTATCACTGACAGTATACATGATTTGGGGTGACGTCATTAAAACAAAGGCGTTTTTTGTTGTGGTAGAATCTTCTCACGAAATTTTGACCCGAAATATCTCCTCCGAATGCGAAAATATTTCGTTGACATCGAACTACCTATTGAGAAACGATCATCATCATAAAATAAAGGAAATCAGAGCTCTCACGGTAAGATATAGGTATTGGTTTTTTCCGCGTGCTGTACTAGATTGGAATAACAGAGAGTTATTGCGAAGGTGATTCGATGAATCCTGTGCCAGGCACATGAATGTCATTTGCAAAGTATCCATGTAGATGTAAATGCATAAACAGAGCAGTACCGAATAGGTCAGAGGTATAGGTGTCGCAATTGTACAAAATATTGAGGAGTTGGTTGAAGACCTATACTATGTATTTTCGTCATACGGTACAGTTTCTTTCTAAACGCAGGGGACTGGCTTATCTTTGGCAAAAATCTTTGGAACAGTTTCACACGTAAACAGAAAAACGAAGTTGCTATCGCCAAACATAGAATAATATCGATATTGCAATTTAAGGTAGAGATCATTATAAAACCCTAATGTTAAACAATAACACAATCATGGCATATACTCCATGAAATATATGTAAACAAACGTCAATTACATCATGAAAGTAATGAAAATAGGCATTATGAACATGCATTTTATACATTACTTGACAGCTGTTAGTAGTCACCTTCCAGAAACGTTCAAATCAAGTTACACATATCATCCCACGCCAACAAGGAACCCCATAACTGATAGATCGCGAAAGGACAATGATGTTTACGGAATTGGACGCCCACGTGTTATCTACCACGCAACCACAATACTGGCTGCTGATGGTTACAGGATGCGGGCCTCGCGGTATCCAGTGGTGGGGACAGCAGGTAGCTACGCACCGTAGATGAGCTGCTTAGTCGAAGAGTAACTCACAACAGAGCTACATTGCTAGTGGTGTTGATTAGAAGCAAAACAAAAGCAACGATAAACAACCAAACACTGGATTATATCTACAATAACAGTGGCCAATGTTGACATTTCGCCAGAAAGGAACTCAAGGAAATTTCACAGAATGGGAAAGAAGTAGCAGGTGAAATATTGGAGTTTTTGCAAGATGATTCAGCGGAAAGTGTTGTGTGCTCCACTGAGCGGACAATGTACATAAGCATTACAATAATGTTGATACAGCCTTAGCAAGTGAAAGTGCTACTGAAACAGATGGAGAGCCGTCTCTGTCGGATAGGGAGCCACAAGTGCCATCCCCGGCGAAAAGTAGTAAAGGGGAATCGCTGTCCAAAGAGCGGGTACTAAACATAATTATGTACATGAAAGATCATCCGCAGTAAAGTAATAAGACTGTTATGAACAGATTTAGAATAAGTCCGTAGCAATATGACCCTGTAGGGCATGAGAAAAACTGCGGATATTCAAGGAAGGACAAGGCGCACTAGTTACAAAAACTGGTATTTGCACTTTTCAATAATGCTCGATACAATTTAGGCTATAGTACGTGTATGATAGTAAGCTACTACGCTTTCCTCATGAAATTTTGCATGCAACATAGATTACAGTGATTTCAAGGGAATCACTTGATGACTGCATAACGTTAAACAGTGCTACAGCATTGGAAGACGTAAGGTAACGAAATTTCAAACAAAGCGCCAACTTGACAATGCACAGCAGACGGTTGAATCACCCCGCAAATATGTAGTTGAGATAAAAATAGCTTAACGCATAGTTTACTTTCAACGTTGAAGAAGAAATGCGTATGAAAGGAACTTTGGAATATAGAGATACCAAGAGAGTTTTATCAAGATCAGATAACATCAGTAACTTAATGCATTCGTATACAATGACGCCGACTGTTAATCTCGATGGTAAATTGGCTGAAAAGTTATTTATTGTGCTGCGAGACATTTTAGGTGCGCTTCCCCCCTACGATCCTTTCTCGTGTGCGTCATCTATCAAGAACAGTAGGGAATATTAACGTCACAGCAACTAAGAATGGGGAAAATATGCGTAAGATAATTACAAATATATGGTTGGAGTTCTACTTTTGGTAAACAGCTAGTCAAAATAGTTTGCTTTTGCCTGAATGCTGGTCAGCGTATAAAAATAGTACTCCTTTAGAGCAAACTATCCCTCCAGAAAAGTGTGTGACGTTGAAATCCATACACCCTAGAACAACTAGACAATTTCAACCTCTGGATATTTGTCTTTTCCGTGCCTACAAAACGTAATATCGCTCTATCTGGAGCTACGCCTTAAAGAATAGCCGATTTCACGCTTGAACGCCACGACCGAATATTTCGCATACGGTTGCATGCCATCACATTTCATCAGTTCTCATCACCGCATTAAATCAGTATAATTCAATACTCATTCCGTAAGAGTGGATACGAAGCTGAACGTCCAACGCTGTCTGTAACTCCCAATGAGTTCGCCTTTGATCTTGATGCTGCGAACCTTCGTAATCATTGTGGCGGCCAGTCTCCATTCGGTGTTCATGGTGCAAGTTAATGGTTTGTTTTGAAAATTTCTTGAGTGTCTGCAATGCCCGTTTAGTGAAGTGTAATACATACATCCCATTGACGATTGATATCTGCACCTCTCGGACACTGGTCAGATGATTCCCGACTGTAGTTGGGGTTCGAGTATGGAGCAGACCCCACTAAGTCATGGAGCCGTGTTGTCAACAAGACATTCTGCGAGCCGGAGGTGGCTACATAATGGAGTAGGCTGTGTTGAGTTGGAATGGACTGGGTCGTCTGGTCAACTGAAGCAATCATTGACTGGAAATGGTTATGTTCGGATACTTTGAGATAATTTGCAGCTATTCATGATCTTCATATTCCCAAAAAACGAAGGAATTTTTAAGGATGACACTGCGTCTTGCGATTGCTTTGAAGAAATTCTGGACGATTCGAGCGAGTAATTTGGCCACCCATCTCACCAGACATGAATACCATCGAACATTTATGGGACATAATCGAGAGGTCAATTCGTGCACAAAATCCTGCACCGGTATCATTTTTGCAGTAATTACGAACGGCTATAAAACTAGTATGGCTCGATATTTCTGCAGGGGACTTTCAAAGTGTTGTTGAGTCCATGCTACGTCGAGTTGCTACATTACGGTGAAAAAGGAGGCCCGACATTATATCAGGAAGTATCTCACGCTTTTGCCACCTCAGTATATACATATTCCGAAATTAGCACAGAAAAACGTACTTTTAACTGGGGCGGCCTTCATGACAAAGGCCAATTCACAGCACCACAGCACGATGTATAGAAATAACCTTAACCTGTAGCTACACAGGTTTAACTGGGGCACTTCGGAGGGACGATATTGAACCACGAGAAGGAGGTTTCGGCAGCAAAAGTGGGGAGGGAGGCGGGAGGCGGGGGTGGCAGAATTAGTTGTACCTTATCGCTTGGGTGACGCTGCTGGTCTCGTGGTCAGCCGTCGCCTAATGGGTCACAGAACGCACCGCTTCCTTTCTGCACCAGAGGTTTCCTAACCTGACGGAGTCTCAACCACTGGGAAGGCGGGCTTTTCTGTTTCGTGAACTCTTCAACACCGGGAAGACTCCATTTAAATTTGAATATTTTCAACGGCCGCAGCCATATTGAACAATTTGAACAATTTGTTAACTCTTCTCAAAATGACGGCAGCCAAAATCTGTTACATAAACAGAAGTTGTAAGAGGTCCATGATTAAAGAGTTTGTTGCTAGCGCACTCGAGCTGATGTAATTTCGATGTATTGCTCACGCGCTGCCTGCGATATGTAAGCTAGAAGAGAATCTGAGACCAAAGAACATTATTGACTGCAGTAAGAACTGCGTAGCAGTAGGAGTAAGTTGTTGCTAGCGAGCAGTCTGGTCTGGTGTATCGTGTTGGCTGGGCCGGTCGTGTGCAGCGATGGCGGAGCCTGAGCGTTGTAGGATAAGGTAAAAGCAGCCTCGCGCATATGTAGTATTGTTACATCAAGTCCCATGCAAATGTTTTAAAAAAAAATCTGTTAATAATTATCTTTCTCATAAAAGTAACTTTTGACATTTACCTCAATTTAAAGAATTGACTAATTTCTCCAATCGTTGGCAATCCCGATTATTGAAAAGAAAAGTCAGTTCTTTCCTTTTTTATAAGACAAATCTATCGGCCAGCATTGCACTTAGCTGCGCCAGGAAAATTTCTTATAGGAGCAGATATATACGCGTTATCCGGCGATCTAATTAAGGTAAGATTTTTCAGTTTATTCAGAATGATGTATCAGGGCCATGACGCAGCATTGCTGACGTCCAAAATTTACCAGGTTAAAGTGACTGTCAATTATTGAAAGGTTATAGGTATGTCACATTGTCTTATATTTTCACTGTTGGGTAGTTACGCTAAATGAGAGTATTATTCATATTATTATTTTATATTTTGTGGGGAGGTTACAAAGTTTTATCCGTTATGGATGTGAAACACTGTGACTGTATTGAACAAAGGTTTCCAGAAAGGACCCCAACTAGTCGTCTTTTGCGACGTTAGAATTTTTGTTTTCTTGTTAACTCGCAACAGTTAGTCTTCCTTGTTCCCCTTTCCCTCTGCTGGAAAAGTCACGTGACTCTCACAATGCTATGAAAGATTATTAAGAACTACACTATCCGATGGTAAGTTGAGAGATTACTTGAAACCGGCAATGGGAATATAACACTTGTACCATCACAGAAAGCGATGAGTTACGGTCACATCTAAAAGCTTTTAAGTATAAATGAGAGAGAGTATAAGGTCGGTAGCCCGATAACGCTGTTCGCGGAAACGCAGAATGAAATGCAGAAGGAAATGCAGAAAGCCTCGATGAGGATCGATGCTTGGTGCAGTGACTACCATCTGATCCACAATATCAAACAATTCAACGTGTTGCACGTAAATAAGCGGAAAAGCCCATAATTTTAGGATTACACGATATCCGTTTAGGCATCAGAAGAAGTCATTTCAACTAAATATCTACGAGTACGATTATGGAGCTACATAGAATAATTTAAATTGTCACGACCACAAACTGATCGTCGTACGTTAGGCACATGCAAAACATGGATTCATTGGAATAAACTTCCGGAAAAGTAGCTAACCGAAGAAGGAGGTAGCACGAAAAACCTCGTATTACCTGTCAGTCCGAGGCCACTACCAGACAGGATTAGAAAGGTAGCAGTGAGTATCCAAAGATAAGCTGCACGTTTCATCACAGGGACATTTATTAGTAGCGAAAGCGTTACGGATATGCTCATCAAGCCACAGTGAAGTTGTGCATCGCGGCATGGTTTCTATTAAAATTTCCTGACATAGTCTTCCAGACGTGTCAACCAGTACCTGCTATATCTCGGGAAAATATCCTACAGGTAAAATTAGATAGATTCGAGTTCACATAGAAACTTACTAACAATCGTTCTTCCCACTGATCATTGTCGACCGGAGCACGAAACTGAATACTGAAAGTGGTAGGGTGTTCCTCCGCCACATGCCTAATGTGTTTTTTTAATCCTTAATTATACAAGGATAACCCACCACCTTAATGATTAGTGGGTATTAATATTCTACAATATTATTTATAATTGCAGCTACTTCATATTAATTTGCAACAGGCGGTACGGGATCGGAGTGCTGGACGCGTTTGATGTTTAGCAACTAGTCACGAAAGTCTGTCAAGAATATTGTCAATACTTTTCGCGATACCTCGTTGGCTAATGTATTCAGTGTTTGAAAGGTCTCTTCTTGTCTGAATAGGTCGTAAGTATTGTTACTCGGCAGTTATTATCGTAATGCGGCTGCTACACCATCGAAAAGGGGGAAATCGTAAACCACATGGTCAGGAGTACCCTCTGATGTGCCACAGTCACACGCGGGCGACGCCCTCTTCCCAAACCGACATAGATATGTCGGAGAGGTGCCATAACCAGTGAGAAAGTGGAACAATCCCCGAGTCGGCTCAAAATATTTTATTCCCATTCTTTCCCTTACATTTGGTAGGAACTGAAAAGTCTTTCTGCCTGTTGCGTCCTTAGCCCCATAACTCCTGCCATAAATCTTCCCCCTTCCTTCTTATTTCGTCCTTATCCCTAACACGTGCTCCCACAATTTCTTCTATTTTTGTAATGTTGTCTTTCTTAGCCTAGTACCATGCGGCCTGCTCTCTTATTTTGATGTCCAGAGGATAGAGCTTAGGGCTCCCCCTGGGGATGTTCTATAAGCCCTCAAAGATCTTAGGAACATGTTCCTTTGTATCCTTCTCACTGTCACGGCGGGCACCACCCTCGTGAGCCTGTGAGCCCAGACTCCCGAGCCGTAACCCACTATTGACGTTAATATTCTGTTATGATATAATTTTATAAGATGAGGCGGAAGGTGAAATCTTTTGCGTCCAATGGAAATGAGGTTGTTTAATACCTGTAATGCTTTTTGGGTTACAGTTTCAATGTGCCTTCCCAATTTCCACCTTTCGTCGATGATGATTCCCAAGTAACATGTCTCCCGTCTCCGAAGAACCGGTGTGCCCTCGACTCTCAAAGTTGGATTTCTAACTAGCTGTCCTTTAAAGTAAGAGGTAAGTTGATTTAGTGGGTGAAAGGGTCATCTTAGCATTAAGGCACCACAGTTGTAATTTTTCAATTGCTCTCTCTATCTTTAGTTCTACATCCTCGCGACTTCGGCCGCCGACCAATAGGAGGTGGTCATCAGCGTAGGCTATCACCTCTAGCACCTCTTCTATCTGTTGCAAGCTATCCAGAAGTGGCTCCATGAGGATGTCTCAGAAAAGGGGACCCAACACGGAGCCCTGGGGGCATCCCTTGGTAATAGTTTTTCCGACTTTCCCGCTAAGGGTTGATAGCCAGCGCTCCCGATCCTCACAATAGCTCCTCAGAGAGCCGTATAGCATCCCTGGACACTCTTTATCCCGGAGGCAGGAGAAGAGCGAAGGCCACCACAGGTTGTCAAAGGCGCCACTGATGTCCACCATGATGCCAACAACATACTTACACGGAGCTGAGCCGCAGACCTCGGCCGCCAAGGCGATTGCATCAGATGCCCATAGCCCAGGCCTGAAACAGAATTGCCTGTTGCTCATCCCATGCAGCATACGGTGAGCGGTCAGTCTGTCAGCTAGTAGTTTCTCCGGAAGTTTGCCAAAGCCATCCAACAGACAGATGGTTCTGTAGGGTTTGGCCTCGGCTGGGTCTTTCTCAGGACCTTTCTTGATAACTACTACATTTGCAACTTTCCAGGTCTTCGGAAATCTGCCCTTCCTGAGGCATTCATTGAAAAGGTGTGTAAGTGGCGCAACTAGCTGTGGGGCTATGAACTGCACCACCACCGCCACAATGCCGTTGGCCCTGGGGCTTTTCCTCTTTTTAGTGACTTAGTGAAAGCAGCAACCTCCCCCTCAGAGAAGGGGAGGACTGCTCCATCATTTTCGTATCTGGCAAGATCTTCATTTCGTAGCTGTTGCTGGCCTTCAGTATCATCATTCCCATCATCGTCAGGCAACAGGGACCGGAGGAGGACATCAGAAGTTTCCTGCCAGGATTCCGTCATCCCGCCCCCGTCCCTGATCGTTGATAATATAATTGGGGAACGGATCTTCTCCCTTACCAATTTATAGGGCACTCCCTAAGGGTCAAGGGCCAGCTGATTCGTTACAAACGTTTCCCAGCTTATCATCCTAGTCTTTTGTAGTTCTCTATGAAAGTTTTCTTTTGCCTCCCGGTATAGCAGCAGCCATCTTGGCTTCTCCCACCAGACGACACTGCGCTGGTAGTGCTTCCTCAGCTTTCTGACAGACTGACCATGGTGACGGTGAGGCGGCCAGGGCCCTCCTCCTAGTTGGTACTGCCGCTTTGATCGCCCTTGTTACTGCACACACCAGATCCTCGGTCCTATCGTCTGCTTTAAAGTCTTGTTGTGCGTTACCTTCTGGTAATGGGGGAATGTCGCACTCTCTAGCTAGGCGCTCCCAATCTGTCTTTCTAAAGTTCATTTTCACCTCCCACGCCATGGCCCAGTGGCACTCTCTGTCTGCTAGAATGAAAGTGATTAGATTCTGATCGCTTGTGGTGGCATTGTCTACCACTTTCCAATCTAGCAGCATGTTTGCCGCATTCGGCGTGACCAGCCTCACGTCAATGTTTATTCCCTGCCAACCCCCCCGCTTCCCCCCCCCCCCCCCCCCTCCGCCGCGTAGGTGGGAGGATTGCCCGGCCTATCGGCCACCATAACCATAATTGCGAAATATAGATGTACATATTTGATAAGAGTAGAAGAGAAACTGTGGACTGTATATGACAATCCGGATTACACGATGTTCTGTGCGATATATTTCGAGTTCTTTTCATTCGTTTACATAAGTGTGCCACCTCGACAGTATGTCATTTTAAACCATGGACGAATATGGAACGTTGTTCTCGCTCCTGTTTGCGACGTCAGTGGTTGCGTAATAAATAGAAAGATACATGTCTATGTACACTCATAATGGCTGACGGTGTAAAAGTAAGGGTACAGGAGTATGTGCTTCAAAACGGCAAACAGCGAAAATCAGATGATCGTGATATAAATGACAGTGATTGTATAACTGCTAACATGGAAACTGGATTTATAATTTGTTAAGAATGAAAATAAGGTAACTACTAGCCGAAGAAAAGAAAACAAACTGTTGAGGTATTCATTATTAAAAAATTAAAATAGTGACGAGGTAGAGAACCGATTAAAAATAATTAAAAAAACAAAGCAAAGAGGATTCGCCAGGGCAGTAAAACAACGTGAATTAACCCCGGAAATACACTGAAGCGCCAAAGAAACTGGTGTAGGCGTGCGTATTCAAATACAGAGATATATCAACAGGCAGAATACGGCGCTACTGTTGGCAACGCATATATAAGACTAGTGCCTGGCTCAGTTGTTAGATCGGTTGGCGCAGTTAAAGAATCGGTTACTGCTGCTTCAATGGCAGTTTATCACATTTTAAGCGAATTTAAATGTGGTGTTATAGTCCGTGCACGAGCAATGGAGCACAGCATCTCCGAGGTAGCCAAGAAGTGGGGATTTCCCCGCTCTATCGTTTCATGAGTGTATCCTGCATATTAGGCATCCGGTAAAACATCAGATCTCGACATCGCTATTGCCGGAAGAAGATCCTGCGAGAATGGGACCAACGAGGATTGAAGAAAATCGTTCAACGTGACAGAAATGCAACCCTTCCGCAAATTGCTGCAGATTTCAGTCCTGGGCCATCATCAAGTTTCAGCGTGCGAATCATTCAAGTAAACATCATCGATATGGGCTTTCGGAGCCAAAGGTCCACTTGTGTACCCTTGATGACTGCACAACACAAATCTTTACGCGTCGCCTGGGGCCATCAGCACCGACATTGGACTGTTGATGACTGGAAACATGGTGCCATGCCGGACGAGTCTCGTTTGAAATTATATCGAGTGAATGGACGTGTACAGATATGGGGACAACCTTATGAACCCGTGGACGCTTCATGTCAGCAAGGGAGAGTTGAAGCTGGTGGAGGCTCTGTAATAGTGTGGCGCGTGTGCAGTTGTAGTGATATGCGACCCCTGGTACGTCTAGATACGACTCTGACAAGTGACACGTACGTACGCATACTGTCTGATCACCTGCATCCATTCAGGTCCATTGTGGATTCCGACGATCTTGGGTAATTCCAGCAGGACAGTGTGACACTCCACAAGTCCAGAATTGCTACAGAGTGGCTGTAGGAACACCCTTCTGAATTTAAACTCTTCCGCTGGCCATCAGACTTCCCAGACATTAACATTGTTGAGCATATCTGGGATGCCTTGTAACGTGCTGTTCAGAATAGATCTTCACCCCGTCGCACCCTTACGGATATATGGACAGTCCTGCAGAATTCATGGTGTCAATTCCCTCCAGCACTACTGCAGACATTAGTCGAGTCCATGGCACGTCTTTTTTAGCATTCTGCGTGGTCGTGTGCACTCTACACGATATTAGGCAGGTATACCAGTTTCTTTGGCTCTTCAGTTTAGTTTCAACCCTTAGAACTGGGGATGAAAACAACTATCGGAGAGTAAACAGAGCACCAGTTCAAATGTCCGTACATCGTCCGCCAACACTAGAGGCAAAGAATCTGGAATGCAGTGCCTGACGTGGAGAGCGAAGAGGAGGGGGGAATTTAATCAGGATATGAGCTACTCTCCGCATGGCAATACAACCTCATTGCAGGGAGGTTCAATTATGTAAGGTAAACGTATGTGTTTATATGGTATGACCGATGTACAGGCGACATAAAATGGTGGATTCCGTCCTAGAAAAATGGAAAGAGGAACGCCATATAGCCACAGTCTTCTTGGTAGCACTGAGGTTTTTAAAGGTGGAATAGGACACCAGATGATGTCCGATCCCCGAAGGGCAGTAATCACTTCTGAAGCGAAACGGTCAGCCAGTTTATTTACCGAGATATCAATATGACTTGGGACCCAGAAAAAGGCAACTGAATAGATAATATGATGAAGGTCAGGGAGGAGGCCATGAGTAGTAGGCATCACTACCTAATATGAATAGCATCACTCAACAACTAGACACTGTTTATTTAACGATTACAAAATAAATCGCAATTGAGGGAGTTCTCTTTAATAAAATGTAGGTCTGTGTTAACTGTTACCACTTCTGTCATAAAAATACCACATTTCCTCAATGTCGAAGGGTCATGAGGGACACTAAAATAAATCGGTCCTAATTCGAGATCTGGGTACTAATCCAGGAAGAATGCACCGGTATTAACGGTGAGTTTATTCCAAGAAGTTATGCAGAGGACCCAGCACAAGATCTTGACGTGAATTCCAGCTAGAAAACTGACCTCAGCTGGAACGTGAAAGATTCAACACTCTCTGTATGAAGAAGCGTTCGCTATGTAAAGTGATAGGATATTGTCGTATGAAGTTAGCATAAGTGAGTAAGAGTTGGTTCCACCTTAACTGAAGAGGTATTCCTAAATCCCAGGCTTCAGTAAGAAGATTCTCTATAGACAGTCTAACGGGCCAGTGGATAGTCTTACTCCATGGTGATGTACTGAGTCTAACAATTTCAAGGTCGAAGGTGTCACTGAATCATAAATCTGGCGACCATAGTCCGTTTGAGACAAGGCCATGCTGCGGTAAATACGGAGTAGAGTATCACAATCCGTACCCTAATATCGATTACTCAGGAATCTGAGAGTGTTACGTTTTTTTGCATGTTTTAAGGCTTAATTTGATGAATATGGGGCAACCATGACAGCTTCTTATGAAAGAGGACACCGAAAACTCGTCAGTATGCGACAACGTGGTTTGGTACCCAAGCGGGGTTCTGAGACGGATTGAACGGTGATACGAGAGAGAATAGCATTAGACGTGTTATAGCGACATACATTTGAAAGTCATACGGATGGTACCAAGCGGAAGCATTCATATGACTACATGGAGCTGGCATTCATCATAGGCTACAGATTGGAAACCACACCAAATGCACGGTAGTCACTAGCCCATATATGGCGATAATGAAGAATGGAACACTGTCCACGAAACTGTAAGGGATACCGTTCTATTAGAGCAATGGAGAGCTGAGCGCATACCAAATCTACCCTGAAACTAACGGAAGGATAGAAAGTGACGAATAAAAATCGGTAGGGTGTGTCGAAGGCATGGAGGGTAAGTATAATGAGATGGCGCCAAACGGTGCAACATGTTTCAAGACGATCAAAGCAGATTACATTGAGGTGTTGACGTTTAGAAAAAGCCTGTCGGGTTGCTGTTTCGTACCTATCAGGACTCTCCCTGATGCCACAGCTGGTAGGGAGACAAAAAACGCCATGAGACGAGAAACGAGCGTAATCATTAGGCTACCGTACTTTCAAGCAGAATTCCGAGTACATCGGTGGGGTTAACCAGTCGTTAGCTGTCGATTGATGTTTTGCTTTAAGTGGTTTAAGAACTGGGATGATAACATTTTCTCTCAATTGTGAATGAAAACACCATCTAGGGAAAAAAAAAGTAGCTGGAGTCTGTGAATCATATTTATATATTGGATTATCTGATTGTGAATGGAATCAAAGCTGTATCATGAGGGAAGTCAATAGGCTCAAGAAGTCTTCAGTTAGTGAAAGCCTCATTACGCAATTCAGAATAATGGGGAGTAAACGATAGGGTTATGTCTTCAATTTCCTTTGTGTATTCGAAAGATGGCTGGGTAAGAAGAGGGTACCTGACGCAAAGTTAAACGCAGTGTTTTCAGCAGGAACCAACGCATCGATAGAAATACTGTCATGACGGATGAGATCCAGAACAATTGATCTTTGGCGGCGCAGTAGACTACAGAGCTTGTCACACAACTGGGATTGAGAGGTATAGTTTCCCAACGAGGCAAAGTAGCGCTCCCAGCATTCCATGTAATTGCATTTCAGGTAGTGAGCCTTTGCACAGAGCCCTTTAAAGGTGACGATGGCACGCTGTAAAGGATGTCATTTTAGGCGTTTCAGGGCAGTTCATCTGTGCTGTATAGCTGTTCAAATATCTATGGTCCACCAAGGTACCGGTGCCCGATGGAGGGAGCACACAGAAAGAGGATAGCAGTTCCAACAGCGTGGGTGACGCGAGTTGTAGACGTTTCCTCTGACTGGAAAGTATCCCTATCATTTAGATCGTCCTATAGCGATCACTGTAGCTAATCTACCAACTGGGGTAAGGGAATGTAAAGTTAATAGCCAAAAATGTTGCATGAATGGTATTAAAGCGGGTATGAGTACAGCATTTGACATGACACAGTTCAAGACAATACAGTGACTCCCCCAACGAGGTAGTGTGTATTAAAATCCCAGGTGGAAGAAGAAGGTGGGGGGGGGGGAGGGGGAGCGAGAGTCATTGGATTAAGATGACCAGAAGGAAGCGTAAGTGACGTGCCGTGTGATAGATTAATTTTGCTAATAGTGGTTGTTCGGGTCATTCCCACTTGTACTCCTGTTGCTTCCGATGTGGTATGGAGGTGAATCCATTCACTGACGAGATTTAGAGAACCAAAGTACAGAACCTTGCTGATGCTCTTACAGGGCCAGCATACTTCCGGAAGAATAGTCTGTAACCTCAAGAGACTGTAAAATGATCAATCGTGAAATGTATTTCTTGGAGACCAATACACATCAGACAATAGAAGAACGTGAATTGTTGTTATTCTGGCAGGTGATAGTAGTATCCATTGTAGTTCCATTGAATTATCGCTTTAAGAAACCAAGGGGACAGATCACGTCACAGGACCACTGCCTTCGATGGGAGTGGAACGACATCAATAAACACTGGTTCCGAGTCCGATGGCGTGGAGGGGAAATGGCGTCTCTGGGTTCATTGGAATAACCTTCTCCTTAAGTTTCTTCTTTTCGTATATTAAATTGCTTTAGAGGCCTTATCCGCTACGGGGCTAGGAACTATAGGGGATCAGGCAGGCCAGGGACCCACAGTCTGTGACTCCTTCTGCCACTGGCTAATCTCATGTTGCTGCTCTGTAGAATTCTCGAAAGAGATTTCAGTAAAGAGAGTTCTTTGACTGCTAGAAGACGGTGGAGAATGCTGTTTCTCCAGCCAGGTGCGGCGGGTTGAGGTACCTGAAGACGTTCCTGCACTAACTGCAGGGTCTATCTCCTCCATTTACTTGCACTGGTATCAAAGGTCGATATCGAGGGAATGGAAGTAGAAAGTACTCGAGGAACTATCGATGACCTGGCGACGGTAGTAGCAAAATTCGACACCATCGGATTGGAATATAAGTGATAGTACTATTTCCAGGTTTTCAAATACGAGCGGCGACCGGAGACTTTAATTTGTTGGATTTTACGTTCCTTATCTAAGGTAGCACATTTTAGTAGCACTCCGCAACTAACACAGAAAAATTGTGGTTGGTCACATGGTATGTGTATGAAGAAGCCGAGAAAAGATACAAAAAGCCGGGATTTTCGTACAAAGACACTACACCGGGGTTGGGGAAAGATGGCTTCACATCACAACAGGTGACAATGACTTTAATTTTCTCAGGAATCGAATCCTCTTCGAATGTGGATTCATCGCATATTGCAGTTTTCGTATAATTTCCCATCCGTCTGCGGCATTATGTATTTAACGCAAAACCACTTCGTGGCCAGCCGAGGGAAGACATTTCTCCAAATGCATTTTCCATAGTATTTACAAAATCTATAGGGGTAGTAGATAGAAAAGACACTATCAGAATGAGGGAGATTCCGATAAATCCGAAGGGGGCTTTTTGCCCGGGCGCCACCGAGGGAAGGCAATGGCCACCTGGCTTGGTGGCCATTGCACTGAGTTCACGTGGTCTCAAATGGTCTGGCAAATACTCTTCGACATGTGTATACAGGTAGGTAACAGCTCCAGCATGAATACTGCGTTCCATACGTAGTCGCACGGCTACCATCAAGTGGGTACCTCGATTACCCACTTACATTGGCTACCAAGATGGGTACTGAGGACCTCTCCCATCCCCGTACGGCCTACGCCTTTGGAAAAGGATATGCAAAGGTGGAGATCTGACTTCGGTGCAGGAAACTAACGTGAGCTGACCGAAATAAGTTACGTAAGATAAATAAAGAACTTGCAAAAGCCACAAACAGTGCCCTATAAATAGATACCTACCCTACGGACCAAATCTTAGAAATTATATTGTGAGAGAGTAAAACTACAACACGGGAAAAGAATAAGTGCTGCAATGGTTCAGGCCCCGTAGCCCTATAGCTCGGTACAGTAATACTCGCAAGAGTCGTGAGGCCCATGAGGGGGGGGGGGGGGGGGAGGCATGGGGGGGGAGGGGAGGGGATGAACGTAAAGTCTTATTTGCGAGCGTTATCCAGAACGAAGATGATTAACTGACAAGAATGGTAAATTTCTGTATACAGCGTCCCCCTTTCGGAAGTGTTCGATTGAAATGGTATCAGTTACGGCAGTACTGTTCTTGATAAGAGTTGGTACCTGCTGTAAATTCATCCACAGCCCAAATATATTTTATACTAGTTGAATGTCCGGTATTGTTTATGAACTTGGTTATTTAATCCATTCCCCTATTAGAGAAGAAATAAAAATAAACGACACTGACATCCTAAGTTTACAAATTCTAACAGAAAATACATTATGAATTAATGCCGCTTCTATTGTATGGAGAATAGCATTTTCAATTGCGTAGAACACAAATTAAGCAATAACAAAGTTCCATAATCATTTTCAAACAACGAATAAATAACAAGTTACGGCATTACTGAAGGAATTTTAATCTGCAGCTTATTATTGCGAGATGTAATTGGAATACGTAATCTACATTTCATTAAGTTCCACCAGAAACGAAAGTATTACATGTAAATTGTGATAAGCTTTGTATACAGATAGAAGAAACTAATTTCGCAGGAAGTTCAGAGCAACACAACAACCGCAAAAAGAGTGTTCATTTAGATGTGTAATAGAAACAGGAGGACAGCCAAAATATAACTGCAGGTGGGGGTGAACGCTACAGCGCTCCTGTCTCTGTCTGTGAGAACTTCAGTTCAACAATATCTGTAAAATTGCACGTAATGAACAGCAACAAGGCATTAAAGGTCTTGCAAGCTGCAAAGACGATGTGTAGGACGAACAGAAAAATATTGCGATTGGGGGTAGGTAACTTAAAGCTCATCTGTAATATCGCGTTATTGGTTCCAAGAAGCATTCATTATAATCTCAGATCGCAGCACTGATCTTACAGTCCCATACCGCGCGTAACATTTACAGTGGTTCTTGCTGTATTTCGTAATTCCCGAAGTAGTTGCATGCTCTGACTGAATTTGTTAGGTTTACCGGTAGATTAACGAGTGTATGGGACACCACTAACAAATTAGGAAGAGAAAGTGAGTTATTTTCCATCCGGTCTACTCAACAAATCCAGTCCCTCCGCTAACATAAGTAATACACTGGTTCGCAAAACCTGAGAATGAAAATGATTTTCGTACGACGTGAAACTGCCAAGTAAGATAACTCGGTATAACTTGGACCGTATGAAGAAAGAACTGCTACAGCATAGTACAGAAGGTAATTGAAAGAATTATTAAAATGCAATAATTACAAAAAAATCACAGCGATTCATGATGGTCTCCTTACATTAAAAACACGGGACATAGTTCTTAATAGGGTGTTCGATCACCATAAACAACAAGGTACTCTCTACCATGGACTCCCATGATGGTACCAAGATTAGTAAGGAGTTTTTGTGGTAGGGCGTTCCATTCTTCCATCAGCTGCCGGATGGTCATTGGTGCATGTGGACGTGTTGGAATACCTCTTTCCATCGCATACCACACGTGTTAATGAAGTTTAAGTTTGGGGAGTGGACTGGCCAATCCGTTCGTCGAATATCGCCTCGCTGCAGGAGTTCCAACACAAGCGCAGTTCATTGCGAACGCGCATTGTCATCCATACAAATTAAGTTATTGTCGAATGCACCCTTAAAAATACGTACACGGGGAAAAAGGACACGGTCACAATACCGTTGACCATCAACTATAACATGTTCAAATATTTGGAGACCATTACGCCCATGCTACATAGCGGCTCAACACACCATAACACCCGGACCACCAAAACAATCTTTTTCTGCAATCCTGGACGTACCCTCATATGGTCAGAGGCTCCCTGCAAGACCCACGGGAAATCAACAGGTAATTAAAAAGATACCCACTAAAGGTCTTAACTCTGTCATGTGCAATTGAGAGCGTCCATGCATTGAAACGAGCAGTCAAGAATTATTAAACTCGTCTCAAATAGTTACTCACCCCCCATCGGAGACCCCTGCTAGGTCTTGTAAGACCTGTAGTGTCACGTGCTATGACGTACACACGTAGGCCTGTATTGCTTGTGGATTTCGACCAATGTCTTATGTGGCAGAGTCGCGCCGGCGTACGCTACCGGGCTTGTTGTGGGGAAGAGTTTTTGCTGTTTCATTTATTTAGCACTAAGGCCCACTACTTGCCTAATGTCAATCCTTCTTCAATTCTGTTGATTTTTTTGTGATTTGAAATTTCTATGACATCCCTGAATATCCTAGCGTAGTTATTATTAGGTCTTGCTACAACGGCACAAGATGAATTGGGAGGTTTTCCGGCCCTAGTGCATGATATACTACTGTCGATTTATCTGTCTTGCCCATACGACAAATGTGCTGTTTATTAATGCGGGTGTGAATGCTTCTTTTTATAGTCTCTATGCACATTTGACCGAAAGTGCACGGGAGTTTACTCAGGGTATACAGAAAATCTTGTTACATACTTCTAGGACTTGTAGAGGGGAGTGAGTCCATGACATTTTGAACAGAAACCCATGTCCGCAAACGTTATCCAACGACGCTACAGAGCGTCAAACTTAAAGACGCCGGCGATTATATATATAGCCAACCTGTTGCACACAACTTTTTTAAAATGTACCTGTACATTAACCAAGTTTCGATAGTTCTAAGGCTATCGTCACCAGAATGGTAAAAGTTACCTAAAAACATGTAAGGTATAGATAATGTACATAAAATAGCTACATATGTGAAAATTTTCAACTAAAACCAGAAAACTGTACTTACATAAAATAACAAATTTCAGCAACAGTACTCCCCTCAAATGAAATGTTTGTGTTCCATGAGTCAAAATTTGACTCATGGTACTGTGTATCTTGTCTTTAATGTTACCCCACGAAAAGGAATCGCGTCTGTTCAGATCCTGAGAATATGGCGGCCACCCGAGGCCCATACCAGTCGCCTCTGGGTACGCCAGAGCCCGAGTGCTGTCTCCGAAGTGCTCCTTCGGGACATCAAACACTCTCCTGCTTCGAAGGGGCCGAGCTCCGTCTAGCATGAACCACATCTTGTCGAAATTAGGGACACTTTGGATAGTGGGGATGAAATCACCTTTGAAAACCTTCACATACCGTTCGGTAGGCACCGTGCCATCAAGGAATATCACGCCGATTAATCCGTGACTGGACACTGCACACCAAACAGTCACCCGTGGACGGTGAAGAGACTGCTCGGGCGCGAAATGCGGATCCACAGTCCCCAAAATGCGCCAGTTTTGCTTACTGACGAACATTTTCACGCGCGAATGACTGACAGCAACAAGGCGCCTGCCCCGCGGCTAGCCGTGCAGTTTGAACGCCCTAACTGCATACTATTCGGAAGTTATGATGGTTTTACTACATATAGCTCAATAATTATCACCCAGAACAAAAATTATAAGAATGAATTAATCTCATATTCACTGAAGTATCGCCACTTTATTACAAAAAAAAACAAAAACGGGTTTTCGTGGGTCAGTGGACCATAACATAGCCGAATATCAGTGCAGTTCCTAAGTTTACGATATGCATGGTGCTCAATAGCACTTTCGCCAAAATCATGTGTGTTGTTACTGATGTGTATACTTATAATTCGAGGTGTCTGCACAGTGGTGAAACATGTTATCATTGTTGCTACGTGCAAAATATAGAATCAAAAGAACTGTAAAACTCGATCAATGGTGATTAAATTATAGCCGAAAATTTTTATAGTTTAGAAAAATAGGCACTACTTCTTTCCATCACACCAGACCCACAGATCAACCAAAATAAGCGTTTTTTTCTCAGAATTAATTAAATATTTACACAATAGCCTCCAACCACTAGCAATCACACGGACAACTCTGTCTTACTTTCCACATAGCCAGTAACAAAGAAAGCAAGTCTACTATCCTGTTGGTAAATTCCATTCGGCAGCCACGCTGGAACTTTCGGAAAGGAAACTCGTCCTATTTCTCTAAAAACCTTGAAGAGATCTTGGTATGAGCTCCTCCCGTGAGCAGTAACTATGGACGATTTGTAGATGCAGTATTAAGCACAGCGAGAAAGTATATTCTCATACTATACCGGAAGAAGTACATTCCACCGTGAGAACCTCTATGAGGGCTTCCTTTCAACTGGAGAACAAGGAATAGCAGACTAACAGTTGCATAGTCTTTCCACCACATGCCACCAAAAATGGCTGGATACTGTTGAAAAACTGAAGTTCAAGTAATCAATCAGAAAGTTGTAGTTTCTGTTACGTAACTGTGCAGGTGTAAATCGAACTCAGCTGCTGCACACATCAAAAATGGTTCAAATGGCTCTGAGCACTATGGGACTTAACTTCTGAGGTCATCAGTCCCCTAGAACATAGAACTACTTAAACCTAACTAACCTAAGGACATCACACACTTCCATGCCCGAGGCAGGATTCGAACCTGCGACCGTAGCGGTCGCGCGGTTCCAGACTGTAGTGCCTAGAACCGCTCAGCCACTCCGGCCGCCTGCACACATCATCTCAGAGTCTAAACCACGTACAGACCGCACTTAAGCCACACGAATGAAGTGAGAACTGAAAAGCATGATGGGAGAATGATCTCATCTTAGCCCATTTTCTCTCCGACTAGCTTCTTGAATCAGATAAAGCTTTTAACACCGCCGATCAGTAAGTCTCATTAAGAGTCATTATCATGTAGTTTGATAATAAAGAACAGCATTTCTTCAGCTAGTCAAATAGCCCTATTAATGCGTAGTTGTATACAGTGGGAAACAGCATTGTAGAAAAAAGAATTAAAATGATTGTTGAAACAAACGGACAGTTTTATTACTCGCTTTGCTTCGTCCATATGACTGTGTCTTCTGGTGGTGTAAGGGATGATATAAAGACCAAGGTTTTTCTAAGCTTAAGTGAAGATATTAATTCACATTTCCCATCCACACATGGCAAACAATGAAGTTTATGCATCTGCTACCTGCATGTTGCTAAGTAGAGTCCACTCCTAAACAGTCTTCCAAATAATCATTGTTTTTGATTAACAATTTCACTGAACATTTTAAAGAACAAAGATCAACATACTACGCAGCATTTACAAAGACAAAAGACTCTCCTGCTCGAGCTTAAAACAAATACATACTTTTGGCGCGTATGACAAACGATATTTTACAACTCGACGTTCTGTATTGTTCCAGAATCGGTTACTGAACAAATCAACTTTTGTATATATTTTTCTATACACGAGAGCGAATGACTGTAACTAAAACACCCTCCTGAGATGATAAGAATTTATAAGCATCGAAATTATTGTGTGTCATTGCACATTATTTTGGAAAAAGTTTCTTCTTTTTTATAAAATTTTCGGAGAATGTTACTTCGTCAAAATAATAAACATTTCGTATTTTCTTCCAGATGCCAGATCCTAATGAAAATTTGAGTTTTGTTTCCGAAAAATCATAACAGTTTTTGGTTTAATAGACAACAAAATGTTACAGATTTACTGACCAAGATGTTGGGAGGTGCGAAATATATGCCAGTTACGATCATGATGAAACAAATGGTATTTATGGGATAATCAGCTTCTTAAAGATCAAGTAAAAAGTAGTGTTCCAAGGTATTACAGGAAAAATGGAAAGCAGAGACATTTAAATAATTATTTTCATACAGTACGTCGACACCACAGGCAGTCCTTTTGTACTTGAGACTTGTAGTTTTGGATAAAACATGACTGAAAATGGGATGGAACCGCAATTTTCGTTAAACATGTTAAGCATCGTAATGTGTTATTGGGCACGGTTTCACGTGATAATGGTCAGTTACAAGCGCTAAGTTTTGGTGGTACACATTCAGAATTCCTTCTGAATTGTGGCAAATATGATAAAACAAGGACATCATAATTTCTATCAAACAAATAGACTCCATTCCACCAGTTATCAAACAGAGGAAGATCATTGGTATCTTCATTCCAGGAAAACTGAACAATAAATCTCAAAATTATGGTCCTATGTCCTTCTGAGTGTGAAGTACAGTTTACATGAGAGGTTACTGTATAACAGGATATGTTTCAAGATACTTGGAGAGACTGCTGCTGAACAGTCCGGATTCCGATCAAGTGCATTCAATGACAGCTTACGTAGAAGTTGACTCCCAGATACAAGTAAAGCCTCCTGTTGTAATTACTGATCAGCGTCCAGCTTCTGATACCATGTGGAGGCAAAGTGTTTTCTGTCAGCTGTCTATCAGCTGCAGAAAAAGGCACAACTTTTTAGCAACATGTTGACTGACAGCCCATTTCAGGTAAACATAAACAGTATCACTAGTGACCGTAAGAATCTCAACACTGGCCTACCTCAAGTCTTTGTCGTGGCTTGGCTACTTTTTAGCTTATGCATTACAGATACGCCAGCCGCTGAGTCCAGGAAGTTTGGTTATGCTGATGTCTGGGTGATAACAACACAGCATAAACAAATTGTGATCACTGAAAGGATATGAACAAAAGACCTAAATGTAATGGGAGACTGTTTTCGTAAATCGGAACTTCAACCAAAATCTAACAATACTGAATCTACCTGCTTTCACCTGAGTAATATAATATATTAAATATCCACTGTTCAGTAGCAGCGTATTACAGTCCTGTCCGGATAAAAAGTAGCCACATGAAGCTCGCAAATACGCAACTGAATCGAACAATACGGATTGTTACTAGTATAATCAAGTCTACTTCAATATTCTGGCTACCTGCCTCAAGCCACATCCCACCACCTCCTATGAGAAGAAAGAATATCCTTCTGCAACAACCAGCAGCTGCCAATTCATAAGAACATACCTAATATCGGGATCAACAGACTCCACTGCAGACACCCCCCTCTCATTCAGAACAGCTGGGAAATTGGTGGGACATAGCTTTAGTCACAACGAAGCCTAGAAGGAGGAATGGTGTAACAGTACTCCACCAGAGCTCCATAGTTTGCTCTAAGCCAACAACAAACCATGGGAAGTTGATCTGCCTCTCAGGAGATCGAGCACACTCTACAGGATCCGGACTAACATGCTATACAAATGTGGAAATACTCTCGCGGCTTCTCAAGAAAGACTTTCGGACACATTTTTGAAGAGTGCTCTTCAAATTCTTACCCTTGAAAACCGCCGAATTTATTGGATCGTACAGCAGATGTCATAAATTATTTAAATAATATTTATCTGTAAATGAAGTAGATATCTTACTTGTTTTTCTGGAGTGATGTGTAACTTCCAAACGATTAGTAACAAACAATTGTTACTAACTGCTTTTTTTGATATTTATTTGATATTAGAGTACTGTTTAAGATTAGTTACGATCGGCAAAATTAGTTATTTTAAGACACTGTGTTTTAAAGGTATTCCTTCATACACGGACGTCTGCTGTCGATGTAATGCCACCTTGTAAATACTGCAGAATACTGCAAAGGATCTACGCCCGCGCGCTTGACGCACCGTTGATATACTACAGGTTGTTCGAGACTTCTATGCCTTGTGGATGTGAGTGAGTTCATAACGTTTTGAACAGGAACCCATGTATGAAAACGTTATCCAACGACGCTAAAGAGTACCAAAATTATAGGCGCCAGCGCCTGTTGATTCCGTGATGATGTTATAAACTTTCAAGGATGATGGAGAAAGATAACTGCATCAATTTGAGGTAAGGGTCCCTGTACCGAAAACGAACGAGTTGAAAGTTATCAAGAATAATCATTCTACGACCTCTGACTGTGGAATATACAGGATGAGTCACCTAACATTACCGCTGGATATATTTCATAAACCACATCAAATACTGACGAATCGATTCCACAGATCGAACGTGAGGAGAGGGGCTAGTGTAATTGGTTAATACAAACAATAAAAAAATGCACGGAAGTATGTTTTTAAACACAAACACACGTTTTTTAAAATGCTACCCCATTAGTTTTGTTAGCACATCTGAACATATAAACAAATACGTAATCAGTGACGTTTGTTGCATTGTAAAATGTTAATTACATCCGGAGATATTGTAACCTAAAGTTGACGCTTGAGTACCACTCCTCCACAGTTCGATCGTGTGTATGAGAGAGCACCGAATTACGTAGGGATCCAAAGGGAACGGTGATGGACCTTAGGTACAGAAGAGACTGGAACAGCACATTACGTCCACATGCTAACACCTTTTTATTGGTCTTTTTCACTGACGCACATGTACATCACCATGAGGAGTGAAGTACACGTACACACGTGGCTTTCGTTTTCAATTACGGAGTAGAATAGGGTGTGTCCCGACATATCAGGCCAATAGATGTTCAATGTGGTGGCCACCATTTGCTGCACACAGTTGCAGTCTCTGGCGTAATGAATGTCGTACACGCCGCAGTACGTCTGGTGTAATAACGCCGCAGGCTGCCACAATACGTTGTTTCATATCCTCTGGGGTTGTAGGCACATCACGGTGTACCTTCTCCTTTAACGTACCCCACAGAAAGAAGCCCAGAGGTGTAAGATCAGGAAAACGGGCTGGTCAATTTATGCGTCCTCCACGTCCCATGAAACGCCCGTCGAACATCCTGTCAAGGGTCAGTCTAGTGTTAATTGCGGAATATGCAGGTGCACTGTCATGCTGATACCACATACGTCTACGCGTTTCCAGTGGGACACACTCTATTCCACTTAGTAATTGAAAACGGAAACCACGTGTGTACTTTTACCTCACCCCTCATGGTAATGTACATGTGCGTCAGTGAAAAAGACCAATAAAAAGGTGTTAGCATGTGGACGTAATGTGCTGTTCCAGTCTCTTCTGTACCTAAGGTCCATCACCGTTCCCTTTGGATCCCTACGTAATTCGGTGCTCTCTGATACACACGATCGAACAGCGGAGGAGTGGTACTCAAGCGTCAACTTTAGGTTACAATATCTCCGGATGTAATTAAAATTTTACAATGCAACAAACGGATCTGGTCACGTATTTGTTTATAGTTCAGATGTGCTAAGAGAACTATCGGGGTTCCATTTTAAAAAAATGTAGGTTTGTGTTAAAAAACATACTCTCGTGCATTTTTTTATGGTTTGTATTAACCAATTACACTACCCCTCTCCTTACGTTCGGACTGTGGAATCGATTCGTCAGTATTTGATGTGGTTTATGAAATATATCCAGCGGTAATGTTAGGTGACTCAACCTGTATTAAACGGTGCAGTTGTTGCTAAAACGTAGGTTAGGTAACTTTAAGAGGTAGTATGGACAAAAACAAGAAAAAATGTTCAGTAAACATGGGGTCTAAAATGCATACTTTAAAAGCTATGAACAGTTGCTAAATAGATATGTGTTATGGTTAAAATGGCTCTGAGCACTATGGGACTTAACTTCTGAGGTCATCAGTCCCATAGAACTTAGAACTACTTAAACCTAACTAACCTAAGGACATCGCACATCTGAGGTCATCAGTCCCACAGAACTTAGAACTACTTAAACCTAACTAAGGACATCGCTCACATCCATGTTCGAGGCAGGATTGGAAACTGCGACAGTAGCCTTCGCGCGGTTCCAGACTGTAGCGTTTATAACCGCACGGCCACTCCGGCCGGTCTATGTCTTATAATTTCGTCTATCATGTTAGATGTTTGAGGGAAGCCTGTATTTGTGTGATAAATGATTTAAATAATGAAAAGTGCGCCGGCCGGGGTGGCCGAGCGGTTCTAGGCGCTACAGTCTGGAACCGCGCAACTGCTACGGTCGCAGGTTCGAGTCCAGCCTCGGGCGTGAATGTGTGTGATGTCCTCAGGCTAGTTAGGTTTAAGTAGTTCTAAGTTCTAGGGGACTGATGACGTCAGAACTTAAGGCCCATAGTGCTCAGAGCCAATGAAAAGTGCATTAGTTACTTATGTTTTGATGTTTACCACAAAACGTTTCAAGAATATACTATTATTTTCAAGTGTATTTGTGCATTTTTGATAGCTATGTTTGGTGATGTTTGCGTGTATGAATTTCTGCCTCTCTTGCGTCTTTTTGCTGTTGGAAGGTATTGTGGCTCCTCCATTATACAGAAAATCACACACGTAAATCATTTGAAAATGACAATGAATTCTCGAAACGCGTTGTGCTAAGCACCAAAACAAAACTAACTGGTGCAGTTTTCATTATTTAAATCAGATATATTTCACATTATCGAAGATGAACAAATGCTCTTAGCTCTTAAAATATGCATTTTAGACGCCATGCTTTTGAGACTTTTTGTTTTGTTTTAGTCCATACTACCACCCCTGGAAGTTGCAGAGAAGAGCCTACATTCTACGGACCAACAGTTTGTATATGACTTGTATGTAAGTCTGTCTTACGAATCGCTATAGAAAAGCGAACTTGAGGTGATACTTGAAGCTAATGAAAAACCAAGTCAAACCAAACAGGAATATGCATTTTGAAGCCATATAAAATCATTGTATACAAAGATTTAAACCTATCATTGGGCATATGTAACCTATTACATCAAACAAGATGACGTAATCATTCTACAACGAATTTTACGTTGCTTTAAGCAAGATATCAAACGATACTCAATCAAAGTAAGAACAAGTTCCTGTTTGGTTAATCGAGCCACCAGTTCTAAGGATGAGAGTATCCAATCTGTGTTCTTTGGTCTGTAGTACTTTATGTCATCAATAGTCAGTTGAACACTTCTCTTTTATCAAGAGACAAAGTTCGTCCTGTCATTGGATTTCCCAACTGCTACCAGCGGCGAACAGAACAGAAAATCGGACATGCGACCTACATACAAGCTTAGCTGCCACCCACAGTTCGCACCAAAAGTGAGGTACGTGTCTCTCGTGAAAAATATACGGGACGCGAAGGCTGTTGACGTTCAGTCAATGCCTGTGACAAAAGTAACATCGTCCTGGTGTTGTTTCCTGTAGTGTCACTGATTTCTATTCCTTTTTCCCATTGCAGCAAAGTCTTGTCCAAATACAATAATTAGTGTAATTGTTAGTCATTCTTCTGGCTGTCAACAAACAGCCAGAAAATTTTGGTTTGTGCTCGGAATCACTGAAATTTCGTCTGTCAATATCAAAATCATCCAATATCAGCCACTTTATGCTGTGAAAATTTACTAGCAGACAGGAAGTCCTACTGTGTCCCTTCTGTTAAGCGATAAGGCATGCATTCACTATACAGCACTTTGGTAGAAGTTCTTTATTACTGATACACATGGTCAACTCAGATTAACTGGTCTCTCTGCCTCTGTCGCTTTATATGTACATGTAGACTGTTGAAAGAATAGGAGCACTGATATTCATATTCCAAGACGCGACAACTCACTCACTCTAGAATACGTTGGAAACGTGCACGTGAATAACACTGTACTGCAAATTTCACCAAATTTATAGAAACGCCAAAAATGCATCCAATTCCGGAAAAAATGGCAAAGAAAGTCCGTCATCATCATCTTCTTCTTCCTTTCAGTGATTAGGTTGTGGTCTGTTCCGAGCTCACAAAGAAATTCATTCCCATCTTTGTTTTCGAGTACTTTCAAGTTTTTTTTCTTCTAATGTGGCATGTAGCTCAGGATCTCCTGGGGATTTCTGTGACCTAGCATTCTCATGAGCTGTTGTCTCCAATGTTTTTGAACTTTTTCATTGAAGTTGATAATGTTTAATTCTGTTCTAATATCTTTATTTCTAAACTCGTCGTTTCTTGTGCAGTTCTTCATCGTGTTTAGGAAACTCATTTTTGCTCTTTGAATTTTATTTTCTTGGCCTTGTTTTGACAATGCACCTTTCGCTTCCACACAGGAACGGCTATTACTTTATAGCATTTCGAAGTGGGCTCCTTTTGTACTTTATGGTCGAATGTTCTGCTAATAGTACCATAGTCAGATTAGGATTTGTGTATTTTATTTTCAGTATCAGGGTCAAAATCGAAACTTACAGCACAGCCTTAAGTAAGAGATTTGAGAGACTTGTTCTAAAACTGAATTGCCCAAAACGTTTACCGTATGATCTGACGATATTTTCCTCGGAATGCCGTTGTTTTCGTTTTTCTGTTAGAAGTAGCAAAGTTATACTTCTTGCATACTTCGTTCCTCTCAACTCATATATGGATCTTTAGAAGTCGTCTACATTGAATAATAACGATTTCATTAGTAAACAAAAGTACCTTCAGGTATCGCTCACTCGTTACCGTAATTTCTTTGTTTACTTTAGATTCCCATTTGCGAAGCATGGAGCCAACGTAAATATTACAAAGCTTAGATGGTAATCCAAAGCCCACTGGTTTGCCACAGTGGTACACAGGTTCACTTCAGCTCAGAGGAGTTAAGCGCTGTAGGGCATGGATAGCACTTTGGTGGGTGACCGTCCGTGTCTGCCAAACTCTTTCGGCAAGTGGGGTGCACTCAGCCCTTGTGAGGCCAATTGAGGAGATAATTGACAGAGACGTAGCGGCTCGGGTCACGAAAACTGACAACGGCAGTGAAAACCGCGTGTTGACTGCTGACCACATGCCCCTCCATATCCAATACAGTGACGGCCATCAACTGAGGGTGACACGATGGTCAGTACCGTTGGGCCTCCCGAGAAGGTCTGTTCTGACGGAGAGGGAGAGGGGAGGGGTGGGAGAGAGAGAGAGAGAGCCGTCATAATCCACATAATTGTGTAACACTTTGGTTATTAATTATAACTTCTAATCGATTCCTACCTGTGTTTATTACAATACGGGTTGGTGGTGTGAAGACTTTTCACTACCGCTATTAGGTGGTAAGGATATCTGCAGTCACACATAGTTTTCCACAGGCCATAATGGCTGACTCGGCTGAAATCCTTCTCAAGGTCGATAAGGGCCATATGGGTTTCTTTATTACATTCACTGTGTTTTTTATAATGTTTTGAATTACAAAAACATTTTTTATGCATGAATGAGCTTATCTAAATCCACTTTGTCCTTCAGAAATAATACCTTCTCTGATATTCTTCATAAAGTTATTTATTATTTTTGGGTTTCATTTGTAGCCAATGCTTAAACGCCACGATTGTTTATACATTTATTACATTTTCCTTTCTTGAGAAGAGAGAATCATTCCGCTGTATATAAGGTGTATGTGATCTTTCAGTCCGTCCATCATTTATTTATTAATTGAAAAAGTCCTTTCTCTAGTGGTTTCCTTCGTATTTAATTAGTTCTGCATTCATTTCTGTTCTTGATGGCTTTCAAAGCCTCTGCTGTTCCTTTGTAGTAACTAGATCTATTTTTGCATTGTACATACTTTCTCCAGTGTCGTCTTCGGCCTTCTTCATTGGGTATAAGGTTCGGTGAGGCAGTGTCTTTTTCTTCCTTGTTCAGGGCTTTCATGACTTTGTACGCACGTTGCTGTTCACCTTGTACGTCGTTTTACAACTGGATTATGTACGAGTCCCACGACTCTCGGTCCATAGCACTTCCTTAAGAAGTTATTTGTAAATGCGATACGTACTCGTAGTACAAAATGAATGAACTGGAATTATAGTGAATTGTAAGAATGCTTTTTGTTGGTTATGGTGAAATTTCGCTGTAATGCTTCTAATGCAAAGCGCTATACCATGTCAAGGATTTTCTTTACCAAACACTGGAGTGCACTTTCTCAATAGGTTCTTCATTACAGTTTTACGAAATCAACACGAAAAGTGTAAGACATTATTTATCGCAATAAAACTTAGGGCTACGCTCGTATTGGAACGGTAACATTTAAAGCACTTACTAGCATTGCAGTTGGGTCCTACAAACAGTCATAAGTTTTCACTGTGATTTGATGTTCAAGCAGGTATTAGATTGATGTTATTGTCAAACTAGAAAAATTTGTTTCTTTGATGCCACCGTTACTACACGTTATATGTTCAAGTTTGTTTTGTTCATTTTTATGTTTAGGAACAGACCTTGCTCTTCACAACGTATGCACTATCAGTCTACTGCAGCACGTAAAATGCGCTTATTAATAATAGCATTCTATCCCTCGTATATAGGTTTATTCAATTCACATTTGTTGGAGTGATTTACGCCGGAACCAGCTTCATTTTTTCTCGATGCGTGATCCAAAGCGGAATGTTGAAATCTTTTCCTTTTAGTGCCTTACCACTGGTCGATGATAAGTTTCCTTTGTAGTATGTTATTTCGGTGTTTCATTTTTTAGGACGGAGGTTCACGATGCTGCCGCCACCCATGACTGGTACGCAGCGTTGTTCCAGCGGACAGAATGCAAAACGTTTGACTACGATCGCTTGTAGTACTGCAACCGGAGTGGTGCCATGAGAACTATTAGCAGTAGCATAAGGGCACGTCGTGAAATCCAACCGTCGACAAAAAGGGCCACACAGCGTTGTTCAAACGCAAGCATCAATTGTTGAATAACAACGTCATTATTCGTCTCACAATAACACACTAGTAAGTCTGATTGAAATTACCGTTTTCTATACGTTCCTACGAAAAACATAAATTTGATAATTTGTGTAAAACGTAAGTCCATTTGTTCTTAGATATATAAGTAATCTCCGTGGATGATAAAAGAAGTTCCAAAGTACCGTACCAGTATGGGTATCTCATGGGAACCTTCTAGTACTCTCCCCATCTCTAGCGAAGAGTGTGGAACTGTCTGTTTCATTTATAAAAAATTCGTAATCCTTATTTAAATTTCGTATTCCTAACTACGAGACGGACCAGAATTAAAACGGGCATTTTGTAGCCTGTATTCCAGTCCAAGTTTTAATTAAGGCGTTATCTAGCTTAAGTTCCGGATCTTTTGTATAACTGAAACTTTCTGAGTGATGAGGATTATTTCTCGCAACAGCCCTAAACAGTACATTTGAGGGCGGTTGGTGATACGTCCCTCAATAGCTCAGTCTGCAGATAGACACTATGACATAAAAAGTATCCGGACACCCCCAAAAACATACGTTTATCACATAAGGTGCATTGTTCTGCCACCTATTGCCAGGTACTCCATATCAGCGACCCCAGTAGTCATTAGACATAGTAAGAGAACAGAATGAGGCGCTCCGCGGAACTCATGGACTTCGAATGTAGTCAGGTGATTGAGTATCACTTGTTGAATACGTCTGTACGCGAGATTTCCACGCTCCTAAACATTCCTAGGTCCACTGTTTCCGATGTGATAGTGAAGTGGAAACGTGAAGGGACACGTACAGGATGAAAGCGTACAGGCTGACGTCGTCTGTTGACTGACAGAGACCGTCGACAGTTGAAGAGGGTCGTAATGTGTAAAAGGCAGACATCTATCCCGACCATCACACAGGAATTCGAAACTGCATCAGGATCCACTGCACGTACTATGACAGTTAGATGGTGGTGAGAAAACTTGGATTTCATGGTCGAGCGGCTGCTCATGAGCCACACATCTAGACGGTAAGTGCCAAGCGACGACTACTTGGTGTAAGGAGCGTAAACATTGGACGATTGAACACGAAAAACGTTGTGTGGAGTGAGGAATGACGGTACACAATGGGACGATCCGCTGGCAGGGTATGGGTATGGAGAATACCCGGTGGACGTTATCTGCAAGCGTGTGTAGTGCGAACAGTAAAATTCGGAGGCGGTGGTGTTATGGTCTGGTGGTGTTTTTATGGAGGGGGCTTGTACCCATTGTTGGTTTGAGTGGCACTATCACAGCACAGGCCTACATTAACGTTTTAAGCACCTTCTTGCTTCCCACTGTTGAAAATCAATTATGGGATGGCGATTGAATCTTTCAACACGATCGAGCAGCTGTTAATAATGCAGAGCCTGTGGCGGAGTGGTTACCCGACAATAACATCCCTGCTATGGACTGGCTTGCACAGAGTGCTGAACTGAATCCTATTGAACACTTCTGGGATATTTTGGAACGCCGACTTCCGCCAGGCCTCACCGACCAGCATAGATACCTCTCCTCACTGCAGCACTCCGCGAAGAGCGGGCCCACGAAAACTTCCAGCACCTGGTTTAACGTATGCCTGCGACAGTGGAAGCATTCATCAAGGGTAATGGTGGGTCAACACCATACTGAATTCCAGCATATCTGACGGAGTGTGCCACGAACTTTTAAGACGTTTTCAGCCAGGTGTCCGGATACTTTTGATCACATAATGCGTGTACTGTCCGCAAAGGCAAACTTCTGGGTTTTGTGTAATTGAAACTTCCAGATGGACTAAAGCTCCGTGCCCAACCGTGACTAGAACCAAAAATCCTGCCAGTGAAGGCAATGCGTCCTTCGACAGATCAGTCACTAAGTGTGGTGCCAGCGAGACCACTGGCTCCGGATTCGACCCCACACTTTCAATCTGCCAGGAAGTTTTAAAACAGCAAAAGAATGACAGATTGATTCCCAAGGCAATTGCAGGTTGCCGCTAAGTCTTCGCAGTAGCCCTGAGTGTTATTTCAGCAAAGTTTGACAGAGAGCTCCAGTAAATTTTTAATGAAGGAGAGAGGTAAATCTGGATTTAAGCTGTCAAATGGGCTGTGGCTCCTGCCTTGATACCTCATTCGGTAAGAAATTTGCAAATTAACATAAGGTTCTGGGTTCGAGTCCTGTTCTGATACACGATTCAATCTCTCGAAAGGTTTCCAAACAGTTCACATTCCTCTGCATAATGATTCAGTCAGTTCTGTATTATTTTACGCCAACAAAAATTATTTAGTGTGTGATCACTACCATTCGGAGACGGCTTAGCACGCCATATGGCCTGCTCAAGCAGCTAGAAACATGAGGAACATACCGAGCCATAAAGATGAACTGACTCATCGTTAAGTATACGTTGAAGATATCTAAGGGACAGAAGCTGTTGGATAGTGGGACTGACGAGAGAGCAATTAATTTAACGCCACTACAGGATGATAGATGCCTCACATGTATTTCAGTGACGTATTGTGGAGCGCAATCCATGCTGTTGGGCCAAGATTGGACAGCTGCTTCAGAAGTAAAGAGTCCCTGCTCAGAAATTCTACGCCTTTTGCTGTTCCGTGACCGGGAAAACTTCTGAAGGGCCGTCTCGAGGACTGCGCTGGTTTCATCTCTAATGGGATCGATAGTATAGACGGCGCCGTCCTTGTTCGCAGTTAATCGCCTTTCCCGGTGTATCTGACGTCAATTTAGGCTTTATTGGCTCATTGATTCCCGTCAGATGATAGAGAGATGATAGCCTCCTCCCAAAGTGCGTTATATTCGTTGTGGTTGGCAGGAGAGCCAACACAGGGGTTACTAAAGGAGGTCGAAATTCATGCGTTTTAGCTCACGCAGGCTGGCGTGAGGTCTGGAACTTGACAAGGGAATTAGAATTGAGAAAAACGGACGTAGCTGGTGGAATACTTGACTTTAATCCATTAACGGAGAACGTCGCTCTTTATGGTACATGATTCACAATATCAATAGTACGGATACTGGCGCCTTGCTAGGTCGTAGCAAATAACGTAGCTGAAGGCTATGCTAACTATCGTCTCAGCAAATGAGAGCGTAGAAGTCAGTGAACCATCGCTAGCAAAGTCGGCTGTACAACTGGGGCGAGTGCTAGGAAGTTTCTCTAGACCTACCGTGTGGCGGCGCTCGGTCTGCAATCATGGATAGTGGCGACACGCGGGTCCGACGTATACTACCGGACCGCGGCCGATTTAAAGGCTACCACCTAGCAAGTGTGGTGTCTAGTGGTGACACCACAACATTCACCTTCCTACATGAACTCTCCGGCTCAGTTCAAATGGTTCAAATAGCTCTGAGCGCTATGGGACTTAACTTCTGAGGTCATCAGTCCCCTAGAACTTAGAACTACTTAAACCTATTTAACCTAAGGACATCACACACATCCATGCCCGAGGCAGGATTCGAACCTACGACCGTAGCGGTCACGCACTTCCAGACTGTAGCACCTAGAACCGCACGGCCACCCGGGCCGGCTATCCGGCTCAGTGTCGTGATCATCACCATCCCAGATTCTCTGAACTGTGACTACTGATGTGTAAATACACTATTAGTGAAGACGTTGTCTCCATAAAATAATTCGAGCCTCAGAATGTCAGTAGAGCTACTGACAAAATAAAGCTTAGTCATACGACGTTTCATGCAGCGGAAAGTTGCTATGGATGGGTCGCCTAAAGAAAGCGTGTCACAAAATCCTCGGATATTGTAATAAATATTTTATTTTCGATGTAATTTGGTAATGATCTTTCGCATTTCCTTACAGTAAGCACTGAAGCAGTATATATCTACCATTAACAAAAAGCTTAAAATAATAGAAACGTATGTCATCGGTCCAATAAATGGGACTGATTTTCTTCGTTGGCAGTTTTTGTAAATGGCCTACAGTGTAATAGCTGTTAAATACTACACGGATTTAAATAAGGTGTCAATACATTTGGTTATTTCATTTTTAGAAAAATTGTGTTGGCATCTCAAACCGAATAACATGCATTCAAAAGCTAAAAGGCTAAAAGTAGACATGTCGTATTCGGAAGTAAGAAAAGAACTGATGATTGACTATAAAAAATACTTACCAGCAATGATAAACCATGTAATGACAGCCATTACCTAAATATGGTTCATAGTGGCCTGCTTTGGCGTAAGATTAGACAAAATTCATCGTGGTTCATTCTAGCAAAACGAAATGCATTGCTTGACGTCTCCTGTTTCCGTCCGCAGTACGTAACTTTATATTGTGAATATCACAAAATATCGTGAATTGGCCATACTTTCCAGTGATGGCCGCAGATATCGAATCACTATTACCATATCGTTAAGACGATTCAATCAATAATGCTAATTGCCTGTAAGGATATAGTGAAAATGTAACTTTCTTTCATTGTTGCTTTGTCTTCGTGGAACACCTCACCGCAATGATGGCGAGTCTCTGGCAACGCGGTGTAAACATAATGACCGCTAGCTTGCGCCTATTGTCAATATACCCGGTGATCAAAAAGACAGTATAAATTTGAAAACTTAATAAACCACGGAGTAATGTAGATAGAGAGGTGAAAACAGACACATATGTTTGGAAAGACATGGGGTTTAATTAGAACAAAAAAAGTATTGCCAGACGCGTGAAAGATCTCTTGTGCGCGTCGTTTGGTGATGATCGTATAGTCAGCCGCCACTTTCGTCATGCTTGGCCTCCCAAATCCCCAGACCTCAGTACGTGCGATTATTGGCTTTGGGGCTACCTGAAGTCGCAAGTGTATCGTGATCGACCGACATCTCTAGGGATGCTCAAAGACAACATCCGACGCCAATGCCTCCCCATGACTCCGGACATGCTTTACAGTGCTGTTCACAACATTATTCCTCGACTGCAGCTATTGTTGAGGAATGATGGTGGACATATGGAGTATTTCGTGTAAAGCACATCATCATTGCTGTGTCTTACTTTGTTATGCTAATTATTGCTATTCTGATCATATGAAGCGCCATCTGTCGGATATTTTTGATAGTTTGTATTTTTTTGGTTCTAATAAAATCCCATGTCATTCCAAACATGTGCGTCAATGTGTACCTCTCTATCTACATTTTTCCGTGATTTATTCAATTTTCAAATTTATACTGACTTTTTGATCACCTGGTAAACAAAGCAATCGAGTTGGCTCATCGATGCAGCCGACTCATCGATTGCAGCCTTATCCTACTGTCCGGAAAAGTCATTAAGTTCAGCTACTGAAGTTACACTTTCAAGAGGAAAAAGCGATCACTTAAAATCTTTTCCACAGCATTGAAACACGTAAATATGGAATCATTACCCTCATCTGCCACACATGCCCAAAGTGTTTTACAGTAGTTTCCTTTACCTCGTTCAAGAGCTGAATTTGTAGCCGATACTATGACCTGTTAAAGGGTTGGGATGAGGACCAGAAAAAATCCCCATTCTTTGCTCTAGTTCATCTCCCTAACTCAGTTACCACTTGTCGTAAGACGAAGGATATAATCACCTACAAGAAATTACTGCACCAGAACAGCTCCAAGCTCCCAGACAAAGGACAGCGTTAGCACGCAACCCCCGAGATCTTGGGAGATGCACCGCCTCCGGATCGAATCCGCCCGGCGGATTTACGACGGGAGCCTATGTGACGGCCAGACTGTATGTGGCTTTTAGTTGGTTTCCCATACCCATTTAGGTCAATGGTTACCAGCCTTTCCTAGACCATTACCCTGAGTGCAATCAGACATTAGCTAGTACCCCCGCCTCTCTCCCCGCCCCCCCCCCCCCCTTGCCATCTGTTGCGCTCTCCCCCGCATTATCACCGACTTTAGCACCTAACTAAACTGTAGAATGGAAGACTTCTTGGAACACTTTTATTTTTAAAATTATGAAAGGTGGGAAACATGAATGATATTTCATGTGTGTGCGTGTGTGTTAGAATGAATCATGAAGCAATTTGCGGTGCATCGCAAGTCTTACCCACAACTCCTTCTCAGATAACAAAGCTAACTATCCACAGTGATGGTAGATACTTCCTACGAAACATATTTCCCCTGCATTACTCTTCTCCATTGTGGCACTTGCTTGCACCCTGCAACGCCATTTAAAATCAAACAAGTTCAGATGTGTGCACCACACGTACTGTTTGTGAAACATTTGATTGCTAGACCTTTGCTTCTGAAGTGGCACAAATTGGTCAACTTCAGGTGTTAATGCTTTGTGTCTAACCAGTGTAATAATAATCATACTATGTACAGCCTCATGTAATTGTTGCTCTGTCATGCTGTCAATTAATTCATTTGTCTGTTTCGAAACGAGTAATGAACCAATTTCTGGACGACTGCAGGTACTGTCTACAACTTGGAGAAGACATTTTCCTCAGATATTTAGCATTCGTTACGTGTATGTCTCACTTTCATTATTAATAATGTACGGGACAAAGCACAGCATATGTGTGTAGAGGGTTGACTGTGTGAGGAACATGTAGCCACTACTGGTTTAATACTACTATCTGAGAAATAGTAATTATTGATAACTTTCATAAACAACTGTAGAGACTTACAAAATATGAAAATAGTAATGACCTTTTGAAAATAATATAGTTTGTTGACCAAAATAGATCGAATCGTTTAGTTTTTAGCCCTCAGACGACTTCATTTTACAGCTCAGGCGGTACATACCACCAGGTTAGAACCACTGGTGTAGGTGAATACCAGCTTAGTACCCATACACCGCTTCATTTACACAATTCTCATTCGTTTCAAACGCGTTATCACACCTTAACCAAGGATTACGGTAGACATAAACAGGTAGTGACCGCAAATTCGATCCCTGGTGGGAGGGGTAGCGATAGGAACACATCCGGCCAACCTTTACCGGGAACGTAGTACACTGAAGCACCAAAGAAAGTGGTATAGGCATGTGTATTCAAATACAGAGATATATCAACAGGGAGAATACGGCGCTGCGGTCGGCAACGCAACAAGTATCGCGTGCAGTTGTTAGACCGGTTACTGTTGCTACAATGGGATGTTATCAAGATTTAAGCGAGTTTGAAAGTGGTGTTATAGTTGGTCCACGAGCGATGGGACACAGCACCTCCAAGGAAGCGATCAAGTGGATATTTTCCCGTACGACAATTTCACGAGTGTACAGTGAATAACAGGAATCTTCTAAAACATCAAATCTCCGACATCGATGCAGCCGAAAAGATTCGGCAAGAACGGGACCAATGACGACTGAAGAGAATCGTTCAACGTATCATAAGTGCAGCCATTCCGCAAATTTCCTCAGATTTCAATTCTCGGCCATCAACAAGTGTCAGCGTGTGAACCATTCAAAGAAACATGATCGATATGGGCTTTCTAAACCGAAGGCCTACTCGTGTACTCTTGGTGGCTGCACGACATAAAGCTTTACTGCTCGCCTAGGCTCGTCAACACCGATACTGGACTGTTGATGACTGTAAACATGTTGCCAGGTCGGAAGAGTCTCGTTTCAAATTGTATCAAGTAGTTGGACGTATACGGGTATGGAGACAACCTCATGAATCCATGGACCCTGCATGTTAGGAGCTGGTGGAGGCTCTGTAAAGGTGTGGGGCATGTGCAGTTGGAGTGATATGGTACCCCTGATAAGTCTAGATAAGACTCTGACACATGACACGTACCTGAGCGTCCTGTCTGATCACCTGCATCCATTCAGGTCCCATGGTGCATGCTGACGGACTTTGGATATTCCAGCAGGACAATGCGACACACCACACGTCCAGAATTGCTACAGAGTGGCTCTAGGAACACTCCTTTGGGCTTAAACCCTTCCACTGGCCACCTAACTCCCCAGGCATGAACATTATTGAGCATATCTGGGATACCTTGCAACGTGCTGTTTGTAAACAGATCTCCACCCCTCGTGTACTCTTACGGATTCATGGACAGTCTTGAAGGATTCATGGTGTCAGTTCCCTCCAGCGCTACTTCAAACATTAGTCGAGTCCTTAGCAAAGTCATGTTGCGGCACTTCGTGCTCGCGGGGTCCCTACATGATATTCGGTAGGTGTACCAGTTTCTTTGGTTCTTCAGTGTAAAATTTAGATTATCATGGCGAAATTGTGAAGACGCGGGATAAAAAAAGAAGAAGAAGAAGAATAGCAACCGGAAGAGAATGGGCAATTTCAACTATAATCAAGAAATCTGGGCTAACTTTGAGCCTAACAGTTCGCATACGTGGTGACAGTATCTCGCTCCTCAGGGTTACCAGTATTACTGCGACGATCAATACTTGTATCCCTGCTTGCTCATGTAGTATGAAGGCTCCCGGCAAGTGTGAAGTCTAGCCTGGTGTCGCAGTGATGAGAGACTGAGCTCGCATTCGACAGCAATTACAGTCCAGACCTATAGATTCAGGTTTTCCGTGGTTTCTTTAAATTACTTAAGGCAAATGGCGGTGTGATACCTTTGTAAAGGACACTGCCGAATTCCTTTCTCGTCCTTCGCAACGCGAGCTTCAGTTAAGTCTTTTGCGATCTCGTCTTTGACGCGTCGTTAAACTCAAATCTTCCTCCCTTCACAACAGAATAAAATCGTTCTTTCTCTTTTAATTGTGCACTTTCGCTTGCGAAGGTTAGGATTCAAATTTCCGTCGAATAATATTTGGTTTCAGCTTTGTTTCCCTAGGTACTTAGGGTGAATGCTGGGATGAAACTTTTGCAATGACTTGGGCGATATACACCCTTTCCTTGCCCAGTCTGAGTTTTCACTCTTTCTCTGGCGACTTCGACTCTGCATGACCTTCTAGTCGTGATTCTCACGGCTACGAAATTCCATGCTTACCGCGAGGGGTTGCTTTAGCTCTTAGGCTATTCAAGCATCTCATCTATTCAAACTTGTATACTTCATTCTCTTTAAATATCAAAATAATATTGGTATTTACATTTGCAACTGATATATTCATTTATCTAGTCTAAAAAAACTCAGCAGAAAACGATAGTAATAAAAATAAAAATATACACGCCTCTACGTGGAGGGACATGGACAAAGACATGTAAGGAGGCTAGAGATGAAGAGAGCTATAACTAACCTTCCTCAGATCCCTCAACTGGACATACCGTCTTATTCGGCAAATCAAGGACCAACTTAAGATATCAGGTGGAGAGTAATTAAAAATAAAGCAGTAAGTATCGAAGAACGCCTTCGTGACTGTCTCAAAACTCCTTTTCCAGTTATGTTCATACTTACGATTTCTAATCACCTGTACTACAGGTTCTTTCAAAGAAGCGAACGAAGTTGATAGATAACTTTCAACAAGAACACATACATTCACACGCACTCTCTCTCTCTCTCTCTCTCTCTCTCTCTCTCTCTCTCTCACACACACACACACACACACACACACACACACACACACACACACAGAGAGAGAGAGAGAGAGAGAGAGAGAGAGAGAGAGAGAGAGAGAGAGAGAGAGAGTCATGAATGAAAACGCTGTGAGCAATCATTTTAGCAACAGTACTTACCGAAATGGGGACATCTCCTTACATAAGCGACTTCGACAGGGCAGATTGTTATAGCCTGAAGCCTGGGAATGAGTATCTCGCAAATGCGATGGTCGTAGGCTTTTCATGTGCTTCTGTCGTGAGCGTCTGTGGAAAGTGGTTGAAGGGTGGTGACACCATAAAGAAGTGACAAGGTGTTGGGCGTCCTTACCTCATGCTGCAACGTTGAAGTTGGAGGTTTGCCACCTCTGTAAAGCAGGACAGGCGGTAATATGCGGCACATCTGAAGACAGAGCGCAGTGCTGTGCAGACACGAATGTTTCGGAGCACATCGTCGAGCGCTCATAGTTGAACTCGAGACTCCGCATCAGATGATACTACATATTCTCGTGCTGACCGAACGTCAAAGTCAGTAAGAGTTGCAATGAGCACGGAATCATAGAGATCGCGAAGTGGATCACTGGAAACGTGGCGTCTCCTCAGATGAATTACGTTCTGTGTTACGCGACGTCGATAATCGTGTCTTGCTACGCCGTCCTAACGCCCAGATACAGTCTGGTTGATCAGTATCATGCTACAGAGGTCTTTGAAATACGTGAGGCCAGTGGTAGTGATCGAAGGTACCATGAGAGCTGCGGACTACGTCAACATTATTGCGGATCTAATGCATCAGTCAGACGATGGCAGAGAAGTGTCGTCGTCCTAAGGCCATTAGGAACCTTCGGCACCGTCGCAGGGGATGCACTGTGTTTGGTGTTCGGAATGTTACCAATAGACATCAATATCAAATAGAGAACTCCAATTTACTGGTTAAAGATCAGCAGAACAGAATGAGGTGACGAACTCATGGGAAAATTATATGCACATACACAAACGACGACAGTATGGCAGACACAATGTGTAAAAGGATGGTGTGATGACATTTACACTCAGGAGATTCAAATCAAAAGGTTGGCGACGTGATTTTGGGTGCACGACAGGATTTAAGAGACTTTGAACGTGGTTTTGAAGTTGCGACTAAACGCATGGCACATCTAGTTGCAGATATCGTTAGGGAATTAAATATTCCCAGGTCCACAGTGTCAAGAATGTAGCGATAATACCATCATTCAGGCATTACCTCTCACCGTGGACAACGAAGCGGCCTATGGCCTTTAATTAACGACCGAGATCAGCGGCCTTTTCGTAGAGCTGTCAGTGCTAAAAATACAAGGAATAGTGCGTGAAACAACAGCAGAAATCAGTATCGGGGCGTACGACAAACGTATGCGTTAGGACTGTGCGCCGCAATTTGGCATTAACAGGCTACGGCAGCAGACGATGGACGAGAGGTATCCTTTGCAGCGCCTCTTCGCGGTTGGTGAAGATGTGGATAGGACATTAGACGACTGGAAAACCGTGGCTTGGTCAGATGAGTCCCAATTTCAGTTGGTAAGAGGCAGTGGTAGGGTTCGAGTGCTGTGCAGACCCCACGAATCCATGTACCAAGATTCTCAACAAGGTGCTGTGTAAGCTGGTGGTGGCTCCATAACGATGTGGGCGGTGTTCACATGGAATGAACTCGGTCATCTGGTTCTACTGAATCGACAGTTGACTGGAAATGTTTGTGTTCGGCTACTTGGTGAGCATTTCCTGCCATTCATGGACTTCATGTCAGGAAACAACGATGGCATTTTTATGGATGACAATGCGCCATGTCTCTGGGCTACAGTTGTTCGCGACTGGTTCGAAGAACATTCTGGCAATCTGAGCGAATGATTGGAAGATTCGTATCACCCGACATAAATTTAATCGAATATTTATGGGACGTAATCGCGAGGTCAGTTGGTGCACAGTATCTAGCACTGGCAACACCTCCGCAATTATGGACGACTATAGAGGTATCATGGTCCAATATTTCTACAGGGGACTTGGAACTAATTGCTGAATCCATGCCATGCGGAGTTTCTGCACTACACCGGGAAAAATAAGGTCCGACACGATAGTGGGAGGTACCCCAGGACTTTTGTCACGTCAAAGTAGATAAGGTACACACAATAACTGGTGTTCCGGTACATACGACACGTCACAGTAATAGTTGGCAATTGGATGCTTGGCATGGTGAGTGGGATGTAACTGATAAGGGACTGTACGACTTCCTCCCTGAAACAAGGGAGCGGTTGAGAATTAAATATATCGATCCTAGCCGCGATGTTTTCCATTTCTTAACTGGACACCGACCTCATTCTACGGACTTAAACCGCACGAGATTGAGACAGACAACTACATGCTCATGCGGGGAAGAAGGTTGTCTTCAACACACTGTCTTCCTCTGCGAGTAACAGACATACACCTCACCTAGACTACACACAAACAGAAATTCATTTGTACACAGCAAAAAGAGGCCAAGAAGAATGGGTATTGTTAAATGGATTGACAGACACTGTTTCAATAACAGCACAAGAAGATACCTGCGGACACGACGTAACAGACGTGTCTACATGGTAAGTATCAACAATCTCAGAGCATGGGGAACGCACTGACAGTGACAGCGATAACAGTGGCTCTGAGGAGGATGAGGAGGAGGAAGATAAGATGTAACAGTAAACAAGACACCTAGAATTATGGCAGACATATCATGCCAAAATGCACTGACAAACTGTACATAGCGATCAAATAATGGTTGAGGATAGCAAATAGAAGAATAAATTTAGTGTAAGATGCTTGAAATGTACCAAAGAAAGCACCTATTGTTGAAGATGGATGAATAGAAAATCTTAATGCATAGGATTAGTAATACAATTTTTCTACTAATAACTGTATACTTGTTTGTTGTGAATTGCAGTCAAAAGCTCAAAGAAACCATTCAGAGGTATTCACCGCATCTAAGTCGGTGATGGCACTAAAATATCTCTCCTCTAACCTATCCTATTTTTACGTTCTTCATAAAACAACGAAATGTTGTATATAATTGAACATCAAATTATTGCTGTTTTAAAAGAGTTTTATTCCATGCCAAATGCTGCAGGTGAAAAGAGGAGGAGGATCCAGGAAGAAGATGACAAACTGAAACTGTAAGGTGCACAAACTGTTCAAAATATCAGGTAACACGTTTTTAAATTTGTAATTAATAAATAACTAAATAAAAAACTTTTGAAGCTGTATGCCCTGGACTAGGAGAGTGAAATATTCATTCGGGAAACGAAATAGCCCTTCCACCGACTTTCTCCACAACACATCTTACTCTCAAAAGACATAGTTTTACTGCAGGACGTCTGTGAAGTTCAAAATAACAGGAAAAAGTTACAGACAGACTGAAGCTTTGAAACAAATACTTACTTGTGTTCGGTAGGAGCGTTGACCGCGAACTACAACGCTCAAGGTTCGAGACCTAGTCCACCACACACACACACACACACACACACACACACACACACACACACAAATAGATACAGACACACACACACACACACACACACACACACACACACACACACACACACACGACACTGTGCAGCAGTTAAAGAATGAGTGATCAAAGCTGTAGTTCATCGGCGGAACTTACCTGCAGGAAGCGCAGGCCGCGTTTATTGATGCTGACATTGTACAGCGCCATCAGCATCAGCTGCTTGAGTTTATTCCCCGACGGCAGCGGCAGGATGGGCAGGTAGGTGATGAACTCTATCATCAGCTGGCGAGCTGCGTCGCTGCCCGAGAGAACCTGCCGCCCTGCAAGAGACACACACACTCGTACACTCATTCGTGAGCCGTTACAACTTCGCAGGAACTGGTCTGAACATGCTGGAACTATCGCTGTAGAAAAGCGCCTCCTTGCTGGCCAAGGAAGGTTTTGAAATGGAATCCACTATTGAAAAGGGAAAAAGAAGAGCTAGGACGCTGAACCTATTGGGTGAACTTACTGAGGAAAGGACGCGAATGAAGAATCAGTAAAGGAACAAGAACTGAGAGAAGCTAGCAGAACAGGATGCGAAAAAACTACCAAATTTCGTGTATATTCTTGCTTACAAAGTTTTACTCTCAGTGGTAAGACATGCCGTATCGAGACAGTTTGTATAGTCGATTGTGCAGCAGTGTTTATTTCTTTCTTCTTACACGTGCGACGTTGACCTACATTTGGCAGCCGAAGCAGGGATCCCGTACTCAAACTTCAGCGGTTAAGTGGCAAAGTTGAATAAGCATATAACGGTCTCTGGAAAGTACAACGGAGTCACAGGTTTAGAGCGAGCACGGTATAGGATACTAAGCTTCTCTCGCAAGACAACCGGTATCATCTTGCTTCCAGAGTGTGCCTCCTAGACAGAGCGGTTTCTGAAGCTCTCTAACACTCATTTCTAATAACTTGGTCCACTGCACAACTTGAAAGATAAAGAAACTTTATCACATCCTAATACTTTTCACTGATATAGGATGATCAATTTCAATTTTTTTCTCAAAAGATTCATACTAATAATGAGAAACATGGTAGCTGATTAATTCAAAGCAATATGGGACTTAACATCTGTGGTCAGCAGTCCCCTAGAACTTAGAACTACTTAAACCTAACTAACCTAAGGACATCACACACATCCATGTCCAAGACAGGTTTCGAACCTGCGACCGTAGTAGCAGCGCAGTTCCAGACTGCAGCGCCTAGAACCGCTCGGCCACATCGGCCGGCTGCTGATTAGTGTCAAGTACTATATTTAGGTAGGAAACCAATGTTTGTCTCCCGTAGAAATAGGTTATTATCACATAAGGAGGCGACAGGCAACAAACGCTAATGAATTACGTTTCTAGCCTTAAGGAATGGGTTAATATAAAGCTTGCTAATGATATCGTAAAGAAGCAAAAGGAATACAGGAAATAAAACAAATGGAAGCAGACTGGAGAGTCCATCTTCACGAGTTGCTCATCTTTTCTGGTCGAAGTTAGGCTACTTGGAAGACGAGGTAAATGGAACATACGAGATGATGTTTAGGACACAGAATATACAGGACGACTGAAGCAAGAAATATGTCAGAAGGAGACTGGAGAGAGCAAGACAGGTCACTGGAACAAGAAAGCCCGGTGGCATCATATGTTCGCATGGAATTTAATAAGGATTTCGTTAGAATTAATGATTCAAGTATTAACACTGTATAAAAATGAAAAGTGGAAAATGGAAAAAAATGCGGAGATAATAAATGTAAGCAATTAAAATGTTGTGTCCTCCAAAATACAGAAGTATAAGGATAGTTAGATTTCGAGTATCGAAGAATGAGTTACTGAAGCCAGTCTGCGATATACAATGTTATTAAAAGAATGGACAGTTTAGCAGGTAATGTCTTACACACCCAGGAAAAGCAGTTCACAGAAAAAATGTAGAAGCAGAGAATGATACATTGCATACTGTAATATTGTTGGATGTGAAGTCCCCCAGTTATGCAAAACACCGTTTTTTCTCAGGACCCAAACATGTTTCGGCATCACTGTGCCATCATAAGAGGGTTTTCGTTTCTATTTATTCTGCAATGTGAACATTTTTGTTCAACGATTATAAAATTACATGCATCTATAATCATTCAACAAAAATATTCACATTGTAGAATAAATAAAAGCAAAAACCCACTGATGATGGCACAGTGGTGCCGAAACATGTTTGGGTACTGATAAAAACCGGTGATTTGCATAACTGGCGGACCTCACATCCAACAACTTTAACTGCAGACACGGCCAATAGAAGGCGTTGCAAATAAAAATTATGAACATACTGTAATACTTTGCAGCTCAATGCTCAGGTCAAAAGTACTCTACCTATGCCACACCACGCTGTAAGGAGACTTTCCTGGAAGCTACACAAGAGACACAGGGACAGTTTGAAGATAGACGATTGACGCCACTGATCTCCAAGAGCCTGAGAGACTTGTTTGGGGACGTAAAGGCATTTACATTGCGGACAAACAGGCTTTTTCATAAGCTGCATGGCTCAGGAATACTCGGAATCACTCGAAGAAATTCTCAGCGGTTTTCGCAAGGAAATCAGGCATCTAAGCTCCCGGCGAACCAGCAGCCCTCTGTGGCAGGTGCCTCAAGGGGAAGGAGCATGGAAAGGACGCTGAAGTTCCCATGTTGAGTGCTAGCCGCCAGCCTGAAACTTTTCGATTCATAATTTGAAGTTTGACATCTTGCACAAGAGCGCAAATATCTTGATCGCTATTGGAGGAAATGGGGCAAGATCTCGGCATTATCACTGCCGGATGAAACAGCATGCGGCAAAACAAATGAAACAGCTGCGAAAACCAGCGTCGTCACTGGTGGCGGTGGACGGGGGAGGGAGTTGGTTGTTTCGAGGGCACTGACAGCGATACGGCGTGAGCACCTAAGGTGAAATACCCTTTTCGCTCTGTTGCTATTATCTTTCTAAAAATGAGCTTCCTTCAATGGTGCCTGAGATAGCCCAACACTCGTAAATTGGAGTGGTCACAATCGCCACCTCAGCAACGCGACAAGTTTCGTTCCCTTTTTCTTGGACACTGTGCACTTGGGTCAGTGGTGTCTACCAAGAACTGTGCCTATTTGGTTACTGTGGAGAATCGTTGCACATTAAAGGCTTTCAGATAACATTTGCCTTGCGTTTCCATATTTCACAACTTCCGGGAGATCACACTCGAATTTTAGAATCTGTTCTTTTTTGTCATGTTTACGTGTTGTGACTTCCTTGATTTTGCTAACCTGATGAAATTTCAGTTTTCAGAGCCTCACTTGTTTTGTACAAATAACTCAGCTTTTGTATTTCGTCTGCTTGATGGAGCGAGGTTATTGTAATCGTTTTAATAGAGACAGAATATTTTATCCCTACGAATATAAATGAACTCGTAAGGATAAATAGCTGGACCTGGAGGATAAGACTGAACACGTAGAAGCGTTTTAAATCGTTTGTCCACTAATTAACGCTTCAGAAAACGTTTTGTTAATATACTAAAATTCGTTCTTTTGTAAAAGATGTGCGCACTGATCTGTAGTGGCAGAAAATTGTACACCAACGTTCTGTAGACCAAGAATGGCTCGAAAATTTTCATATGACTAAAGACACATTCATATTTCTGCGTAAAGAATAAGCGAATGTTTAGTCACTAATCGTCCATTACATACTACAGTGTTTGACACTAAAAGAGAGACTGTGTATAGCAGTTTACAAATTATCCAGCTACGTAGAATAAAGGGTTTGTGCAAACCATTCAGATTTCTTTTAATGCTACAAATACACTGATGAGACAAAACATTATGACCACTGCCCACCCGACGTTGGACGCGGCCTGGTGACGTTACGGCCACGTGACGCGGTAACAAAAGCACGTAAGCGGAGCAGACAAGGACGGGGCATAACCACGTCGAAAATATGGGCTGAAAACGGGTAAATCCTTTGTGATAAGTGACTTTGACCAAGGGCAGATTATAATTAAGCAGAGCATGTGAACTACTATATCGCAAGCGGCGTAGCTGGTCCAATGTTCATGTGCTACTGTCGTGAGGATCTGCGGAAAGAGGTAGAAGGGCAGTGAAACTACCACTAGGCGCTGAATGATTAGACGTCCACGACTCTTCACAGAACGTGGGGATAGGAAGTTTGTCTCCTCTGTAAAGTAGGATAGATGTCGGCTTGAGGCACCTCTGCCGAAAGAGCACAATGAGAGTGCACGCACAAGTGGTTCGCAGCACACCATCTTAAACTGTCGAAAATTGAGCTCCGCAGCAGACCACCCTTATGTATTCACACGTTGACCCAACGACAGCAGCAGTTACGATTTCAATGGGCAGGGGACTATCGACCGTCGATCAATGGAAACGGATCGGCTCTCGGGTGAATCACATTTTAGCTACACTAGGTCGATGGTCGCCTGCACAGATGTCGTCATCGATGTGAATGGCTACTCGAAACGTGCAGCGCGCCACGGGCGCAGGCTGGTGGGAGCAGTACTATGCTACGGAAGACATTCTCCTGAACTTTCAATGGACCTGTGGTAGAAAGCGAAGACATGCTGACAACAGCGAACCAACTGCCTCCCTTCGTGATTGATGCCTCCCTCCGCGGCGATGTCATCTTTCGGCTGTCTAATTGGCCGTATCTCGGAGCGAGAACCGCCTGACAATGGTTTGAGGAGAATTATAGTGAACTGACGTTAATGTCTGATGTAAATCCTATGAACCGCATTTAATTTGCTGTCGGACGTCATTACCACCTACGCAAATCATCGGCCCGTTACTTACGCAAATTATATGACCTGCGCGTAGACATCTAACGCCACATACCTACATAAGCCTACCAACAAGTGTTGGATCCCTGATACGCAGAAGCAATTATGTGCTTCGACCGAAAGATGGAAAAACAAGCTATTAAGCAGGTGGTCATAATGTCTTAGCTCATTAGTGTATGTCATCCGTTACATATTTGTTTCAGTCTTACACTATGTGATCAAAACTACCCGGACACTCACAAAAACATATGTTTTTCATATTAGGTGCATTGTGATGCCACCTATTGGCAGGTACTCCACATTAGCGACCACATTAGTCATTAGACATCGTGAGAGAACAGAACGGGGCGCTCCGCGGAACTCACGGACTTCGAACGTGGACGAGTGATTGGATGTCACTTGTGCCATATGTCTGTAAGCGAGATTTCCACACTCCTAAACATCTCTAGGTCCACTGTTTCCGATGTGATGGTGGAGTGGAAACGTGAAGGGACACGTACAACACAAAAGTATACAGGCCGACCTCGTCTGTCGTAATGTGTAATAGACAGACATCTATTCGGAGCATCACACAGTAACTCCAAACTGCATCAGGATCCACTGCAAGTAATATGACAGTTAGGCGGTAGGTGAGAAAACTTGGATTTCATGGTCGAGCGGCTGCTCAGAAGCCACACATCACGTCGGTAAATGCCTAACGAAGCCTCGCTTGGTGTAAGGAGCTTAAACATTGATCGTTTCAACAGTGGAAAAATGTTGTGTGGAGTGACGAATCGCGCTACACATAATGTACGGCCTGTGGCGGAGTGGTTGCAACATCCCTGTAATGGACGGGCCTGCACAGAATCCTGACCTGAATCCTATAGCACACCTATGGGATGTTTTGGAACGCCGACTTCATGCGAGGCCTCACAGAACGACATCGATACCTGTCCTCGGTGCAGCAGTCCTTGAAGAATGGGCTGCCATTCCCCAAGAAACCTTCCAGCACCATATTGAACGTATGCCTGCGAGAGTGGAGGTTGTCATCAAGGCTAAGGGTAGGCCAACACCATATTGAATTCCAGCATTATCGATCGCGGGAGCAACGAATTGTTAAGCTTTTCAGACAGGTGCCAGGATACTTTTGATCACATGATGTATAAGACAGAATGTCAGTGTCTTCTGTTAAATAAGGGAAACTGATAACTCCATGCTCAGTAGAAATACTTGTCTTCCTTTACTCGACATAAAATCCGTTCGAACATATTCAAATCTTTGAAATGTAGGTAGGAATCTGACAAGCCAAGCATGTTTCGAGAACAGCTGAGCGTTTACGGGGGAGCAAATATCGAATGCGCAGAAGAAGACGTGTTAGCTAGAATCACATTTTCAGAACCGATGTTGGAGTGTTTGCGTTACCATTCAGAGGCGGTACTGGCTAATCGGTCAACAAAAAAAGGGATTGGGAGTCTTATGGAATGGTACAGAATGTGTATGGAAAAATATATAGATATTAAGCTACTGGTAACCAAGTGTGAAAGTAGTATCACAAGACGAATTGTTTGTCGCTAATATAGCTAAAGTGGTTTCTGGGAATTGTGTGAAAGCACAATCTCTTCGCCAATCGGTAAGAGTCTTTATATCTCCTCTGCTATCACCCATAACATACATATCAGCGATAGTGTAGGGATAACTTCAGGCAATACAGAGAATGATAACATAAAAATTGGCGTAATATCAAAATAGTGAACGAAATGAACGAATTGTGTCACCTTGGAAGCAAGATAACACAGACAGACAAAGCGAGGGGGATATAAAAAGCATACTAACATGGAGAAGGATTCATTCCTCACCAAAATACCATTAGTATCAGCAATAGATTTCAATTTGAGAAACAAATTTCTGAGAACGTAAGTCTAGAGCATGGCAGTTGTATCAAGGTGTATTGTGGACTGTGTGGGAAAAGCACAAAAAAGTCGAAGCATGGTAGGTGTTATGTTCCTGAAGGGTATGGAAGGATGCTAAAAATTAAGTGAACTGGTAAAGTAAGCAGAGGAGCTCCTGCATAGAATCAGCAAGTAAAGGAAAACACTGACTAGAAGAGGGAATAGTATGTTGGGATGACTCTTAAGACCTCAGGGGATAAACAGGAGCTCCTGCATAGAATCAGCAAGTAAAGGAAAACACTGACTAGAAGGGGGAATAGTATGTTGGGATGTCTCTTAAGACCTCAGGGGATAAACTCCATGGTACTAGAGTTAACTAAAGACGACAAAAATTATAGTGGAAGGACAGAGCCTGTAACACATCAAATTAGTAACTGAGTTTCCAAGGCTTCTGTGTTGGTGACACACTGCACGGTTTTACAGATTGGACCACCTTCATGAGGTGATAGTGTGCCACATAGGAGTTTGAAGATAAATTTTTGTTGCATGCTTTTTCTTGAAAAAAGGTAAGGCCATTCTTTTCCCTTTGCAGACATAATAAATATATCATACTAACTGTTACCCACAGCTGCTTTTGCATTTCACTAGTCTTTTATAGTGAGTGATGAATGTGTTGTATGTGCAATAACGTCAGCTGCACTCACATCTCTGTCTGTTCCAGTATGCACAGTTTGTGTTGCACGGCCCCCTCCCCCCACCTGCCCCAATACACATTGACGCAACACACACACACACACACACACACACACACACACACACACACAGACTACTGCAGACTACTGAGCTGTGGTGCAGAGGGGCATGGGTAGATGCGCACATCTAAGTGCTGTGCTATTAAAGAAGCTATACATTACACAACGTCAGTTTTTTTAATATGGTTTATGTTCACTGATGTAAAAAGGTGTCTCATCCCTTACTTCAACTATGAAGCGTCAATATTCCTTTTTTTTTTTTACTTTCTAAGCTGGCCTATGTTCATCCTCAGGGTTCAATCGATCTCCATACTAAATTTCATTGAATCCAGCGTAGCATTTTAGACGTGAAAACGTAACATAGAGCTACTTTCGCATTTAATATTATTAATATGGAAGTAAGGATCAAACATGTTGAGGATTGTATAAGCACTGCATTCATTAGAATTCATTACGTTGAATCGCATTACGTAGTTCATACGAAGCAATAAAAGCATTTTCACAAGTATGATAAAGGTCAAAAGTTAATGGGTAAGTAGATTTTGTAATGAGTAGCTTTTTTCATTCATTCACGTAATATTCTTCGAATCAGTAAAGACCTTGAACTACACGTTCTCTACCTTAGTCCTCCCAAGGCCTCGCGCTTTCTCCATACCAAATTTCTGCGTGAAAGACAGAGTTATTTTTGCAATTATAATAGTAACAATGGGGAAAATGTAGTAGTTCATTGCTAAAAAAATGGCGCAAGTGGTACTTTTACACAAAGCAATACATAATCTTACTGAGATAAAAATGTATGTGTTAAAATTGATTCTTCCCAGGACAATGAATGGAGAAAAATGAAATGAAGGCGTGGCGAATATATTGTACTGGTATAATACACTGGACCTCTTTTTCTTGTAGAGAACAAAGTGAGAGAACAAGGTGAGAAGGATTTATCAGATCCCTTTCAGGTAATTTGGCTTTTCTAAGATGTTCTTTATCTTTGGCCACTTGCTATACGGTTTTCAGTATAAACAGCCTCTCAGAAAGAAAGTGTCCATCGTATTCTTTAGGTTTGCATATTTGATAAATGCTAATGTGGATCCACACTCCTTATTCCTTTGTTAAACCCACTAATACGAAAATCCGATCGGACAACGAGGCCGAAGACGTAGATTAATAAAAGGAACACGTGAAGATGGAGGGAGGTGTCTCATTACTTGCACTTTTACCGCGACATCCGCCTGTGGATTGAAAGTCGGTCGATATTGGTATCCGCCAATAATTTCGATGCGATCATAAGTAAAGTAAAGCGGAAATAACGGCACTGACCTTCATAATTAGTTTCTTTGAATAGGATATAAATAGATGATTCGATACTCCTAGTAACAATGCAAGGAATAAGCAAGTCATATTTTAACGAAATAACAGTATTTCTCGTCTGCTGCAGTGTTTTTGTCTGTCGGAATGCTTACTCCAGTCGTGTGCCTCTAAGGACAGAGCCATCTTTTGTGCCCCTCAGACAATGGATAATCTCACGCAACGCATATAGAGAAGGATCTCCCAAAGGAAGCAACTTTTCACTCTCCAGGGGTCCGTCACGCCAGGATTTTAGTGGAATGTGCTGTGGCGAACAGCCGATTGATTATCGGTGGAGTTACGCATCCTGCAGACACGATAGCTCCAGCAACAAAGAAAGAGCTTAGAAACTGGCCATCGTTTATGCCCACAAGCGACTTGCTGGCGCCAGTCGAGAGTTGACAGTCTGCTGTTTAAGTATAAGTTACGCCGTCGCCTGATTCAGTGACGCCAAAGGTGTTTACCAGGAACTTGAGAACTTCCGTGATTTACTTACGATGCTTTTGATAATAGTCTGAATCGTGGGAGAAGATTAGACATTTTCTGATGTCTCATAGGCTAATGTCGAGACGAGAGCTCTCGTTGGACGGCAATATGAGGCGTGGATCTTTCTGAGGCTCATAAGACGAGGGGAGGGGACGCGTGTAGAAAAGAATGTCTCTTCCGTTAGGGGAACAAATAAGAACGAGCCCTGGTTGAGTTTTGGGGGATCTGTTCTTAGTAAAAAAATCCAGTTGGAGAAAGTACAGAGGGCATTATACTGGACTCGCATTCGGGAGGACGATGGTTCAATCCCATGTCTGGCCATCCTGATTTAGGTTTTCCTGATTTCCCTAAATCGCTCCAAGCAAATGCCGGAATGGTTCCTTCGAAAGGTCACGGCCGACTTCCTTCCTCGTCCTTTCCTAAGCCGATGATACTGACGACCTCGGTTTCTGGTCTTCCCCCCCCCCCCTCCCCCTCCAAGAAAAAACAAACTAACCAAACCAAACAGAGGGCATTCGGTTTCACAAGGCTGTGGAAAGAGCGTGCTGTTTCAGAGGACGGTGGAGGGCAGAGGCTTTAAGGTTTGAGATCAATGGAGATCAGTTAGTGAGCATACACACTGGTCAGCCATAACATTATGACCACCGATCTATTGTCTATATAAACGCATCCAGACGATAGCAGCGTCACCTGGAGAGGAGTGGCTGCTAGCCAGACACATGATCGGTGCATGTAGTATCAGTGAGAGTGCAGACCATGTGTAGAATGGGGAAAGTGTGCAATCTCTTGAGTTAGACTGAGGGCAGTCTGTGATGGCCAGGAGGCTTGGCACGAGCTTTTCTGAATCTACACGACTGGTCGGGTATTCCAGGAGTGTATTGGTGAGTGTCTTCAACAGGTGGCGAAACCAAGATCAAACTGCGCCTAGGCATCATATGGTTGGGCGGCCCCCCTCATTACAGATGTCAGAGGCTGAGCACACTGGTAAAACAGGATAGGAGGCTTACAATGGCCGAGTTGACATCAGACATTATTGCTGCACAGATACAAGTGTACTGAAGACAACTAACTAAAGGCCTCTGGAGCTGGCGACAAATGCATGTGACAATGTTAACATCACGACATCGGGTACTACGACTGAAATGGGCACGTCACCATCGATGCTGGACATAAATGCAGTGGCAGAGCGATACATTTTCTGATGAATTGTGATACCTTCTCCCTCTTGCTGATGGGCGCGAATCTGTCAGTAGTAAGGTAGTGGTGGCCTCGATGCTATTTTTATATCAAATTTATTTCCAAATTAATCATATTTACCAATTAATCATTCCCAGCCTCTTCCACCCCCACCACCAACCACACCCACGCAGGCCTGCGTGGAGTGACATGACTTCATGTCTTTCCCCAGCTGCATGTGTGCCCCAAACTCTTCATCTCCCTCCTACCTTCCCCCTCCCCCACAATCACCCCTTCCCCCCAACCTAACATATTGGCGGGAATTTCGAATTTAGGCGGGAGTTTCTTTCTCCCAGTGCTGTGCTGATGCGCCCACCTCACACCAAACCCCATCCCCACCTGGGAATTGGCAGGAAAATGACTCAGCCTGTGCTGGATACGATGGACATGTGTCTTTATTTAAACAGTCTTTATCTAAACAATTTGTGGCAGTGCCTCTATCTGGTGTGTTCACCCTGGGGTCCAGAGTTCAACTGACCTAGTACACAGTGCTGCCACCAGAGGGCGCCATCGTCCCTCCAGTGGTGTAATCGAAGAAGGCAGTCTGGAGGGGAAAAGTAGTGGGAAAAGGATTCAGCCAGTTCTCCGATGCTGGAAAGAGGAAGTAGTTTACTTTATTTATTTTGCGAACTATTTATTTAGGGATGTATTGCACGTAGTTTATTTATTGCGATGTACAAAACACTCACCCTGATGCGTTTGAGGTCGCAGTAAATAGTCTACAGACCTTCGTTAATAGTGCGGTACACTGATGTGCGGAGACGTAAACAACTCGTAAATTCCCAACTAATGCAGTACACAACATAGAGACATGCAAACTACTCATAGATCACTGAAATAATGCATGTGTAACACTATGAAAACACGCTCACAATACAGTGCACGAACACTCAGTGCACGTAAAAAACACAATGTATTAGCGACTCGAACCCTGGTCCTCCTGCGTGGGAAGCCCCCTAAGTCACCAGAGCCGCATGGAATTGACGCGAAATTAAAAATGGTGGTGTCCTTTGTGGAACTCGAACCCTAATTCTACCAGATGAAAAGCCCAAGTTCACCCCCTAACACATGGAAACTGACCAGTGCGGGAGAGGAAGGTTAGCTTAGTGTAGTTTATTTATTTTGGTCAGGAAACTGACGCAAATATCGATACGTAATTAATCACAAAGATTTGTCCTTATTGCACAACTATATGCGTAGCACTGCACAAGGACGGCATAAAATCACAATACAGCGCAAAAACCGACGATACCATACAACTGATGTTATCCTGCTCGAAACAAATTTCGAAATACCACTCAAAACTAGCTACAGAAACACTCAAACGCTACCCAACACCTACAAACTGGTGGGAAAAAGGCATTGGTATAAGGTATTATCTTTATTCTTTTTGGTGGAAAGTATGTTCAACTGATGAGATGCTGGTGTTGGAGAGAGACAAGTTTAAAAAGTGTATTACCTGCAAGCGTACAGTATCTATCGTTGTTTGACATCAGACTTCACCACAGACGCCAACTAAAAATCACCCTACAACCCAGCTAACCGAAGCCAATACACGCAGTCACAGCTGATGGAAAAAATACGTCACAGTTCTATTTAGACTTCGAAATTGGCATGAAAAAAAAAAACAGTACTTGCAATGAACGGGTCATAATGCAGACACGTCTTGGGGAAAATCGTCGTCCTAAAAGACTACAGAGGGGGTGGTAGTTGAACATGCGTTCTTTTGGACGTACACTCACAAACTGCCAAAAATCGAGACCCTCTCCCCTCCCTCCCACCAACCACCTACGGGGTAAATGGAGGGAGGGAGGGAGCTACTCCGCCGACAGCCTCACGACAAGTACTGACCAATGTCCAACTTGAAGCAATGGTTCCTAACCAACACAAAAGCAGATATAGTTAACCAAACAATAGAAGATAAAAGAATGGCTGTCCTGAATATATCTTGGTTGACTAAAGTGTAGTGACATAGTTGCCTCTAGTGGTTAGGGGGCGCACCTGTGGTGACGAGCTGTCACAGACTAGACAGGTCCCCAACGCCTCCAATAGGCCTCTCGTTCAGCAATGGAAAAAAGTTTTGTTTAACGTCACGTAGGACGCTCAAGATGGGACTGAGGGAGAGCCATGGTCTTGTAGGGAGCTCGACTGCTGTTCTGCGCTGGACTATTTCACGTCAACTCGACTCCTATAATAAAGCAAAAAGGGAAGAAAAACATTTGTGACGCTAATAAATGTCCTCTTCCCACGAGAAGAGACAAAGTCCATTTTCATTTAGTTTTATGAGCAAAATCCGTATAGTTTTTTACATTCGACTGCACTAGCATATCGTTATTTTGTGACGTCCAGCAAAGTTTACCACAACTGATCACAAATGATCAGCAGAGACATACCCAAACTGTATAAAATCAGGAAAAAAAACTGAAGCTATTTTGATGTCAAAACTACCGATCACCGTAGAATGTCCTTGGTATTTCGAAATTAAACTGATCATGAGAGTCGCTATGCATGACGAGCATCTTTTGTTTCCTTAGTTGGATTAAACTCACCAGGTAGATCAAATGGGAATCCATGGAGGGAACATGATGTTCTTTTCGAGGAATGCTATTGAGAAATGACATCTGATGCTGACCACAGAGGGATTTTACAGCCCACAACATCCATTTCGCTTAAGGGCCGTGCTATTAGAAACACAATCGTCTCGACTATGTTACCGTCAACCTGCATAAAATGCGGTCTTGAGTCTGCAGGTACACACACGAGCTGCTAATAGGGTTACGCTTTCTTGTGGAAATGCTGTTAGCGATTTTGAGTCAAGCCTATCCATTCAAACACTTACTTGCGTTGGATGCTGTAGAGACATATTTCAGTGATTACAGCCGCTGGTGAACCATATTCGTGGCATTCTCATATCTCGAAATGAGTCACCTTTTTCGAATCTATCCGCTAACTCCAGCGCTGGTTTTTGGACAGTCCCTCTGCATCTTGTAAATGCACCTAAGTCTATGCCCCCGCCATCCATGCAGCTTATTTAATTCTGACCTGTACCAAAGTCAGAGAGCGCTGTATCTAAGACCACGTGCATCCTATAGGAAAACAGGACGAGCTGAATATATGAGACAGGAGGGCATGTTGATCACTTGGTAGAAACGGGAACATGACGTCATGTCTCTTCCAATCGTGTACAGTATGGAAGACCTGTATTGCTCCTTCATAAGCAGTTTAATACATTGTTTGTTTTTCGGTTGCAACACATCCTACCAATGTACACCACCATACACTATGTTTTTTCTACCATGACTTAGAGACTTGTGTCAGTTGCTGCTAAACCATCATTAACACGCTTCAACCCTCTGGCTCTCACAGAAAACTATACATTGCATGCCACAAACTGTACAGCTACCGCACCGCAGGCTGGTAGAAATAAAACACAGATGAGATGTTTCTCATTGACAAAAATGTGGAAGACATCGCAACATATGGAAACTGGAAGAGTCTGCGGTATTGTACAGCGCTTCCAACAACTATTCGAAGGTGATCACCTGTACAATTAATATCATATTCTCATCGAAAAGTTAGCGGATGTCTCGGTGCTCCATTTCCAAAAGAATTGTTCCTTCATTTTTCTGTCATGTACATGATTACTGTTCCAATGTTGACCATGGCCAGAAGGTGCTGTTCACAACACACGTGAGGTAGCAGAAATAAAAAGAGGTACTGTTATTTTGTTGAGTAGGGTATCCAGCATATGCAAAAAGGATGAGTGTGTAGCAATGAGGAACGCTTCCAAACAACTGTATTAAGGTGATGACCTCTACATTTAATTCCATGTTCCACAGCGGCAACTAACAGATATCCAATGTTCCGTCAAGGTTCCCTCCATCTCAATGGAGTGGCGTCAGTCAGTCATTATGCGGTAATCAACAGTGTACCCAGTGGAGAGACGGGATTAGAAAGGCCACATTGATATGGAGTGATTTACTATAATACACATAGCACCTGATAGCGAGATCAGTTTTAGCAATTTTATCCAGAGGTCGGAGAGAGCAACGTCCACCACATTCTGCAACCTGTTTAGAAGCATAGTGAGCTGAGTTAATGCTATGGGAGCGTGTTTTGACCACTCGGTGGAAGTGGGAACATGTTCTCGTAGATCAACTACCCGTGTACAATGTGTAAGGTCAGCGTCAAATGAAGCCTGCTCCTGCAACACGACGACAGTACAAACAGCTACGGTGATGTTTCTTGCTGAGCAAACTAGGAAGAATTAATATCGAAGCAGATACACGTCCCCCAGGATCCATTCATGTCTATCATCCAAACATTCTATCATCGTTATTCTGTACCATCCAGCATAGAAAAATTACGAATTATGTGCATGCTGGCATCAATCACACGTGACAATCCTATTAAATATACAGTTATTGACCCAATGCACAGACCAGTGTAAAGTTGCATCGCCTGTAATGTATTAAGATGACCGTGTCCCACAAACTATACATTAAGTGCCAAGAGAAGCTCCCTATGCCTTGTGTCATTGTTTGAAACATTGCTTTTTCTGCTATAACACGCTTTGCACACTGCCATATATATATATATATATATCGAGGTCTATGTCAACGTCTAAATTGACATTAACACGTCGCATGGTGGTATATATAAATCTTAAATCATGTTACTACTGCTGCTACCATAACACACCGCACACACACACTGTATGATTTTAAATAAAAGACAATCACAACATAAGGAAACTGGAAGAGTTTGGACTCGTTGTGGAGAGTTTTCAGACTGCTGTCCAATGGTGATTGATGACCTTTATATTTAACCACATCTGTCACGGTGACGGAACAGCTGATGGCTCTGCATTCCATTTCGTCTGATTCCTCATATTGCAATCATGTACGTGATCACTGTTTCAGTGCTAGCCATACGCAGCAGGTGTTGCCCCTCAACCGAAACTCTTTCTCCGTCTCAAACAAGCGATGTCAGTCAATCATTGTGTGGTATCCAATAGCGTACCAGTGGACGTATAGGACGGAAAAGACACCGTCGATATACTATAATAATAAGCATCACAGTTGATGGTGAGAACAATTTTAGCAGATTTACAGTAATTACAACACCGACCAATCATGCGACAGCATGTTTCCCAATTTCTGTATAATGGATAAACTGTCCCCTCTCTACTTTACGAGTATCATTGTGAATGTAGATAGATGACTGTGCAGTACGTCCATTCATTGTTAATTATCATACTCATACATAATCAAAGTATACCAGACAGTGCTCTACATATCTCTAGCTCCTCGAGCATAGTGCATAATTTACTATCTATCCTTATGTGGATGGAAGTTACAGAACATTCTCACAGTCCTAGGATAAAATTAGAGACTGAAAGACCCCCTCGCATTGTCTTTGACGAACCCACCCAGCAGTACCGTTACCGATTTAATCTACAGCCGACCAGAAGTAGACAGCTACATTCTGCATGTCGTGAATGAATGGAGCTTGCCGAGTCCTCGTCCGTCCAAGGGCACAAGATTTCTCCAGACGCGCCCACATCGAGGAGGTTAGCACCCCTTTTCGGTGTATAGTAGTAGATTTGAAAGTGCTTTGATGTAATAACAGACAGTTAATAAGAACAATAAACGGTTGGTTTTTATGCATGATGGAGCTCCAGACAGATGGAGTTCGAAGCATTTTACTTACGTAAATCAACTACGCTAACAATTTCAAAGTATTGTTCTAGTGTCTGAGATCGGTACAAGGAGGGTATTGGTAAGAGGGAACATAAACACACGTACTAATAAGGCTACATGGTTCTGCACTTAAAGCAGGCTATAATGTTAGATTGCTTCAGTTTCCGACCTATGAGTCATGTGGAATGCATCGCTATTATCATTTCACTGTAAGGAATATATTTCCATAACATGACATACATCGTTCCTGCAAGTTTCTCTATGATAAACTATGGTACCGAACAGTAAAACGGAAAAACCACTTTCTTAAAATATCGATTCTGTGCGATACGTGCACAATGTAGCTTCCCAGAGATGTGAAGCGTCCGCTGTTCATAATCACGGTTCTGAAATTATACTATGCTCGCATCAGTCCTATATAAAACGATCGTTAGTCACGGAGAACATATCTTCCAAGGAAACAGATAAACGCATACCAGCGGCGTCCGACATGGGAAATTACACGTCATGCCGCCACTAACTCTGTACACAGGACATCTGTCGATCAGATGTATACATGGGAATTTCAGTGTCTCACTGACACCTATCGTTACTTAGAATCATGTTACTTATGAAACCGAGGTATCGATTTTATATCCAAGATGCGACAAGCGAATGGAGTACAACGCGTAAATCTTCGTTCTAAGAGGAATGTGTCGAAACAGGATGGTCACGTTTCATTACACATATGATGGAAGTCCTCTGATGACGGAGAGGTTTGCTGTTAACTATTTCAAGTAGACAGTGCTCTAAGTCAAATACAGAACACGTGGTTGTATACGAGTCGAACGCAGGCTGTGTCACGCGACTGATGTATCCTGACACAACAGGGACAAAAATAGTCAAATGACCTGCGCCAACATCTCTCTCCCTTGTTGAACGCGTCATCAGTCTGCCATTAAATCTTACCTCGTTACAGTTCTATCTCAATCTATCACCCCGACGACTCTCTATTATCCTTTAATGCTGATGCATGTAAGTTTGGAGCCATATGGTACAATGTTTCCCTGAAAAGCGTCAATTCAGTAGTCAACTCGCTTGTATCACCATTACCTCAATAAACATGCAGTAGAATACTGCCTTGACGGAAAAAGTGTATATTTTCCTGGCCCTCTTCGCTTTCATGTCGACATTTTCTCGGATTCCTCTTGCTGTCACATGCTTGTTACCAAGTACAAGAATTGTTCTGCACCTATCAGAATACACGCAAGTACTTCCTCAATTTTCCCACATTTCAGCGTACCTTCCCTCAATTTATACGTATTTTCCATCATTTTTCGTAATTCTATAGATTTTTTATGTCACTTCTCCCATGCAATCATGACATAGGCTCTCGTTCCGTGTTCTCAAATGTAAATGTAGTACAGCTGTCCACACCTAGCGCAAATTCACTATTTTTCTGATCGGGAGGCGTAGTACAGCACTGTACGCGATAGCATCCAGTCGCGTCCACCCACATATTCCACATTTGCAGTGCATTTGCTCCGTTTACTGTATATCTGTGAGGTTGGGTGTGATTAATTGATCAATTTAATTAATCTGCATATGAAATGGTTCAAATGGCTCTGAGCATTATGGGACTTAACATCTGTGGTCATCAGTCCCCTAGAACTTAGAAGTACTTAAACCTAACCAACCTAAGGACATCACATACATTCATGCCCGAGGCAGGATTCGAACCTGCGACCGTAGCGGTCACGCGATTCCAGACTGAAGCGCCTAGAACCGAAAGGCCACACCGGCCGGCAATCTGCATATCAATTTGATACTAAAATGGTACCGAGGCCGCTATTACCCTACTAGTTCCGTCGTCTTCCAGATGTACAGCTCCTTGACACTTGCACTGTAGGCTAGGGACCAGCTGGCGGTGACTCCATCATGTTGTCGGAAACATTAACGTCAGCATTCATGGGTCCAGTGGGTCTCGTGCAAGGCACCATCAAGCCATGACAGCCGTGGAGTATCGTACAGTGGATGCAGACCACGTACACACCTTCATGAAGATCGTATTTCCCAACGGCTGTGGCATGTTTCATGTTACAAGGCCATGAGTGTGATTGAGTGACTGAAGGAACATAGTAGCGAGTTCCAATTGATGTGTTGTCCTAAAAGTTATGCAGGGGAATTTCTCTACGAATACTGCACTGGTACTTCCACTTGTCATTGTCGAACTGACTCTTCCGCATCTGATGACAGTGGTATCGACCTGATATTAAACTGTAGCTTGGTTTTCGTCAATCGCTCCGTCATGCCAAAAGTCCTCTCCCAGAATCTTCTAGTAAGTATAATTTTTATGTTATTTTTATTGCGAATAAGCGCGACATTGTTCCACGTACTTTACAATCTCATCGCTAAACTAGTAAGCAAATAATCCTAGACCACTGAGATTACTGCAGCGTGTACGTTATCTGCACGTATCCGCCACTGAAATGAGCACAAAGCTGGTGTTCCACTTGAAAAGGCGGTAGGCAGCCATCATAGCGACTGCACTTCCAGAGAATAGCCCGAGTGCGCAACTCTTGCAGCTAACAACCTCGCCCGCTGGGAGCTGCCGCCGTGTGTTCCACTAGACGTATTTAGGTGTCGCAGTGCTGGAAACGAGGCGTTGTTCGCTTCAGGAGGCTATTACAGTACTCGGGAGCGCGAAACATCCTAGCTCTTTGTAAGCGCTCCCTACGTCTCTCTGCAGCCTTCTTCCTCGGTCGCTTCTACCCGATATGTCTGCAGCCTTACTCGCTAACAACTTGGTGTCCTCGTTCTCTAGTACGTATTAGCTCAGGCATACGAGCCAAGATACGTTTAAAACAATAAACGCTTTGAAATAATTGAAAAACGATTTAAAGCATCCGAACTGTGAAAAGGTTGCTGATGAATAATTCTTTATTAACTAGGGGCTTTGAGAATCTGTTGATCTTCAGGTATTACAAAATTACTTACTATAGCCTGCATGTTAACGCTCTTACAGCACGGATCAGAATGTGACGGAACGGAACGTCAAAGCATTCCATAATGCACTTCAAACAGCGGCGTTCACACAGGCCGTCAAAAGAATGGGACGTGAACCTCAAGGTAGGAAGTTCTGACGTTGGAGCTGCGAAGAGAAGATGGAGCACCCTTCTACAATGGGAGGTTAATCTTCTATCGCCGCACTCAGTCTCCTTCAGACTCGTTGCTTTAGTGTCATCTTAAGTTTTAGTACCAGGCGTTGCTAGAATATCTATTTATTCCAATCTTCTATTAGTTCAGTTCATTTTCCCTCTATCCATCTCCTACTTCACCCCTCTCTGTCCATCAACTCCTCTCCCCTCTCTCTGTCAATTTTCCCTCCCCATCTTTCTGCCCATCTCAACATCTAGCCTACCTGCATCCATTACATCCTTACCCCCTCTATCCATCTCCTCCCTCACCTCTCTCTCCACGTTATCATCCTCATCCCAAAAGAAGGCTGGTGATGCTTAATCACACAGTATTCCTTTCCAGATACTAACATGTGTGGCAAATTTGGTTGAAATGGTTTGCCCATATACGCTGATGTCAACTGTATGTTACATCTATTTAACATATTTCACACGTATTTGTTCTCATATTTCACGTGTATCGCTAGCAAATTTCGCCGAGTAGTACCATTTTCTAACAGCGCAATGTCTATGACGTTGTAGGTCCTGAAGTATGTGTCGAAAAATGTTATAATTTTGCAGGTACATCCCGTGGGATATTTGGCTACTGTTGTGAATAGAGTTAGATGTTAAGAAGTCATAAATTAGATCGCCACGTTTGATGCGGCAGTTTATCAAGCATTTCAGTGTTTATGACTTTATATCTCCTGAACCGTGTGTCCTACAGTGATATATTTTTATAGGAACATTCATTGTCATGAGTAAATATTGTCTACGATTTATTTTGCGAATAGAGTTAGTAGCAGAGAAGTAATCAGTTTAAACTACTTGCATGATCTGGTAGTTTTTCAGGCATCTGTGTTTAAGACGTCTTATTTCCTGAACTATGTGTCCTACAGCGATATAATTTTGCAGACACATTCTTCGTATATGTGAATGCTGTCTCCAAAATTTGCCGTAAATGAAGTTAATAGTAAAAAAAGTAATAAAGTAAAACGATATGGCAGTTTTAGTGAGTGGAAAGCGGAAATGAAGTAAGCGATAAAAATTTTCCTTTTCATAATTTTATAACAGGTGTCAGCGAGGAAAATATTTGTGAAGGTTTGAAATTATGTGTAAGGATTGTTGCAATTCATGAATTGTTCTCATTCTCAAATACTGGATGAATAAAATTTAGGAATCCACGCGTTATGGGCTATGCTAATTTTTCACCCATACCTCCACCTCCATCCCCTTGATACGTACATGGTTCTAACGCCCACAGCGATTCTCCCCGGAACGTAAGTGATGTTGTTGTTCTTGTGTTCTCCAGTCCAGAGATAGGTTTGATGTAGATCTCCATGCTCCTCTATCCTGCTCGAGCTTCTTCATCTCCAAGTACCTACTGCAAACTACATCCTTCTGAATCTACTTAGTATATTCGTCTCTTGGCCTCCCTCTACGATATTTGCATCCATTCTGCCACTAATACTAAATTGGTTATCACTTGATACCTCAGAACATGTCCTACCAACCGATCCCTCCTTCTAATCAAGTTGTGCCACAAATTCCTCTTCTCCCCAATTCTATTCAGTACCTTCTCATTAGTTACGTGATGTACCCATCTGATCTTCGGCATTCTTTTGTAGCTCTACATTTCGAAAACTCCTACTCTCTTTTTGTCTAAACAGGTTTTCGTCCGTATTTCACTTCCATACATGGATACACTCCATACAAACACTTTCAAGGAATACTTCCTGACACTTAAATCTATACTCGATATTAATAAACTTCTCTTCTTCAGAAACGATTTCCTTGCCATTGCAAGTCTACATTTTATATCCTCTCTACTTCGACCATCATCAGTTATTTTGCTCCCCAAATACTAAAAATTCATGTACTACTTTAAGTGTCTCATTTATTAACATAATTCCCTCAGCATCACCTGATTTAATCAGACTACATACCATTATCCTCGTTTTGCTTTTTTTTGCTTTTTATATGTCCGTTTTATATCCTCCATTGAAGACACTGTCCATTCTATTCAATTGCTCTTCCAGCTACTTTGCTGTCTCTAACAGAATTACAATGTCATCAGCAAACATTAAAGTTTTTATTTCTTTTCCATGGATTTTAATTCCTACTCCAAATTTTTCTTTTGTTTCCTTTACTGCTTGTGAGTATATAGATTGCATAACATCGGGGATAGGCTACCACCCTGTCTCACTCCTTCTCAACCACTGCTTCCCTTTAAAGACCCTCGATTCCTATAACTGCCGTCTGTTTTCTGTACTAATTGTAAATAGCCTTTCGCTTCCTGTATTTGACACCTGCCACCTTCAGAATTTGAAAGAGGATATTCCAGTCAACATTGTCAAAAGCTTCCTCTAAGTGTACAAATGCTAGAAACGTAGGTTTGCCTTTCCTTCACCTAGCGTCTAACATAAGTTTTAGGGTCAGTATTGCCTCACGCGTTCCAATATTTCTGCGGAATCCGAACGGATCTCCCCCGAGGTCGGCTTCTACCAGTTTTTCCATTCGTCTGTAAAGAATTCGTGTCAGTATTTTGTAGCCGTGACTTATTATGCTAACAGTTCAGTATTTTCCACACCTGTGAACACCTGCTTTCTTTGGGACTGGAATTATTATATTCTTCTAGAAGTCTGAGGGAATTTCGCCTGTCTCATACATCTTGCTCACCAATTGGTACAGTTTAGTCATGGGTGGCTCTCCCAAGGCTATCTGTAGTTCTAATAGAATGTCGTCTCGTCACGGGGCCTTGTTTCGACGTAGGTCTTTCAGTGCTCTGTCATATTCTTCTCGCAGCATCATAGCTCCCATTTCACCATCAATCAACGTCCTCTTCCATTTCGATAAAATTGCTCTCAAGTACATCGCCCTTGTAAAGGCCCTCTATATACCTCTTCCACCTCTGATTTCCATTATTTGCTTAGAACTATTTTTCCATCTGAGCTCCTGAGTTTCACACAAGTGGTTCTCTTTTCTCCAAAGGTCTATTTAGTTTTCCTGTAGGCAGTATCTATCTTACCCCTAGTGATACATGCGTCTACACCCTTATATTGGCCTCCGGCCATCCCTGCTTAGCACTTTTGAATTTTACGTTGATCTCATTTTGAGACGAGTATTCCTTTTTGCCTCCTTAATTTACTGCATTTTTGAATTTTCTCCTTTCATCAGTTAAATTCAATATCTCTTCTGTTATCCAAGGATTTCTACTAGCCCTGGTTTTTTTACCTACTGTATCTTCTGCTGCTCTCGCTGTTTCATCTCTCAGAACTACCGATTCTTCTTCTACTGTATTTTTTTTGCCGGTTCCTGTCAACCGTACCCTAACGCTCTCTCTGAAAATCTCTACAATCTGTGGTTGTTTCTGTTCATCGAGGTCCCATCTCCTTAAATTCCCGCCTTTTTGTAATTGCTTCAGTTTTAATCTACAGTTCATAATCAACAGATTGTGGTCAGAGGCCACAACTTCACCTGCAAATGTCTTACAATTTGAAACGTGGTACCTACATCTTGTCTTACCATTATATAATCTATCTGAAACCTTCCAGCGTCTCCAGGCCTCTTCCACGTATACAACCTTCTTTCGTGATTCTTAAACCAAGTGTTAGCTATGAGCAAGTTATGCTCATAGTAAAATTCTACCACGTGTCTTCCTCTTTCATTACTTATCCCCAGTCCATATTCACCAACTACTTTTCCTTCTCTTCCTTTTCCTACTATCGAATTCCAGTCCCCCATGATTATTGAATTTTCTTGTCCCTTCACCATCTGAATAATTTCTTTTATCCCATCATACATTTTTTCAATCTCTTCGTCGTCTGCGGAATTACTTGGCATATAAACTTGTACTAATGTGGTAAGCGAGGGCCTCGTGTCTATCTTGTATACAATTATGCGTTCACTATGCTGTTTGGAGTAGCTGACCCGCACTCCTATATTTTGTTCATGATTAAACCTACTCCTACACTACCCCTATTTGATTATGTATTTCTAACCCTGTATTCACCTGACCACAAGCCTTGTTTGTCCTGTGACCGAGGTTCACTAATTCCCAGTGTCTCCAACTTCAATCTATCCATTTCCCTTTTTAAACTTTCTAACCTTCTTACCCGATTAAAAACTCTGACTTTCCACGCTCCGATCCGTAGAACGCGTTTTCTTTCTCCTAGTAACGACGTCCTCCTGAGTAGTCCCCGCCCGGAGATCCGAATATTTTACCTAAGAGGACGCGATCATCATTTGACCATACAGTAAAGCTACATACCCTTGTGAAAAATTACGACTGTAGCTTCCCCTTACTTTCAGCCGTTCGCTTCACCAGCACAGCAAGGCCGTTTTGGTTAATTTTACAATGCCAGATCAGTCAATTATCCAGACTGTTGCCCCTGCAACTCCTGAAAAGGCTACTGCGTCTCTTCAGGAACTACACGTTGGTCTGACCTCTCAACAGATACCCCTTCGTTGTGGCTGCACTTACAGTACGGCTATCTGTATCGCTGAGGCACGTAAACCTCGCTACCAATGGCAAGGTCCATGGTTCATGGGGGGGGGGGGGGGGGGGGTGGCAATCTATAGTGTTCAAATATTAAAAATATATTAAAAAAATTCCAGCTCTTATCTTTGGCAAACACTGAATTTTGTCAGTGCACTTCACTCAAAACGCCAAAGGTTGGGCACAATGCACACTAGCTGAGTTTATGGCTCCATCACCCTTCAGTCACATTTTGTACATGTAACACTTCGGAAAATACAAAACTCTGAAAACTAGTGAATCATTTATAGCAGCCCTATAGCCTTTGAGAGATCTGAGCAATACACAGCTAAGCATTTCTTGAGTCTAGCTCTCTTCATCGACTTAACAAAGAAAGGTAGACGTGGACTAAGTGACGGCACTGTTGTCACCATGGGTACAGCATTTCAAAGCAGTCCGCGGAGATCAACGTGTCGTGATCACTGAGAAGCGGGCGGACGCCAGGGCACTCTGCTGAAGGTTTAAGAAACGGCTGCATTTTAATGTATACAAAGTTCAACTCCACCGTGTTCTGCAGCCAGATGATATGATACGTTTTTGACAACATGCTGGAACAAATGGACGCAGGCAACGACTACCTCAATAAAATTCTTTTCCCATGACATTTTTCACGTGTCCTGGAAAGTAGACAGGTATAATGTCTGGACCTGGATTCGGAGAAGCTATATCATGGTACAATAGGTAAAGGACCGCTCGAACGTGAATGTTTGTTTGTTGTTGTTGAATTCAGTCCAGAGACTGGTTTGATGCAGCTCTCCATGCTACTCTATCCTGTGCAAGATTCTTCATCTCCCAGTACCTACTGCAACCTACATCCTTCTGAATCTGCTTAGTGTATTGATCTCTTGGTCTCCCTCTACGATTTTTACCCTCCACGCTGCCCTCCAATGCTAAATTTGTGATCCCTTGATGCCTCAAAATATGTCCTACCAACCGATCCCTTCTTCTAGTCAAGTTGTGCCACAAACTTCTCTTCTCCCCAATCCTATTCAATACCTCCTCATTAGTTAATTGATCTATCCACCTTATCTTCAGCATTCTTCTGTAGCACCACATTTCGAAAGCTTCTATTCTCTTCTTGTCCAAACTAGTTATCGTTTCACTTCCATACATGGCTACACTCCAAACAAATACTTTCAGAAACAATTTCCTGATACATAAATCTATATTCGATGTTAACAAATTTCTCTTCTTCAGAAACGCTTTCCTTGCCATTGCCAGTCTACATTTTATATCCTCTCTACTTCGACTATCATCAGTTATTTTACTTCCTAACTAGCAAAACTTCTTTACTACTTTAAGTGTCTCATTTCCTAATCTAATTCCCTCAGCATCACCCGACTTAATTCGAATACATTCCGTTATCCTCGTTTTGCTTTTGTTGATGTTCACGTTATATCCTCCTTTCAAGACACTGTCCATTCTGTTCAACAGCTCTTCCAAGACCTTTGCCGTCTCTGATAGAATTACAATGTCATCGGCGAGCCTCAAAGTTTTTATTTCTTCTCCATGAATTTTAATACCTACTCCAAATTTTTCTTTTGTTTCCTTTACTGCTTGCTCAATATACAGATTGAATAATATCGGGGATAGGCTACAACCCTGTCTCACTCCTTTCCCAACCACTGCTTCCCTTTCATGTCCCTCGACTCTTATGACTGCCATCTCGTTTCTGTACAAATTGTAAATAGTCTTTCACTCCCTACATTTTACCCCTGCCACCTTCAGAATTTGAAAGAGAGTATTCCAGTCAACATTGTCAAAAGCTTTATCTAAGTCTACAAATGCTAGAAACGTAGGTTCGCCTTTTCTTAATCTTTCTTCTAAGATAAGTCGTAAGGTCAGTATTGCCTCACGTGTTCCAACATTTCTACGGAATCCAAACTGATCCTCCCCGAGGTCCGCATCTACCAGTTTTTCCATTCGTCTGTAAAGAATTCGCGTTAGTATTTAGCAGCTGTGACTTATTAAACTGATAGTTCGGTAATTTTCACATCTGTCAGCACCTGCTTTCTTTGGGATTGGAATTATTATATTCTTCTTGAAGTCTGAGGGTATGGGTACAAATTAGCTGCACATGTAAGTAGAGATAATATGATGAGAGGAGGAGTTGCCATATATGTCAAAAGCTTCCACAGTGCAAAAAATTTAGAAACTAAAAATTTTTGTGTAGAGCAACATATGGAAGCATGTGCCACTGAACTTAAACTAAAGGATGGCACTTTCATAATTGTAACAGTGTATAGGTCCCCCTCAGGGAATTTCCAGCTATTTCTGGAAAACTTGGATGCTTTGTTGTGCTATCTGTCAGACAGGGGGAAGCAAATTATCATTTGTGGGGATTTCAATGTTGATTCCCTGAAAGAGTGTAATAGGAAGAATGACCTTTTAGTATTACTCAGTTCTTTCAATTTGAGCTCCGTCATTGATTTTCCTACTCGGATAACAAAGAACAGCAGTACATTGATAGATAACTTTTTTATAGACCAAGATAAGTTTAAGGGTATTTGAAAATTGTTTTCCCAAGAAAATAGTTAAACATAATTCCAAGAAAACATATAAAAAACCTTGGCTAACTAAAGGAATAAGAATATCTTGCAACCGCAAAAGAGAACTGTATCTAACAGCAAGATGGAGTACTGACCCCGAAATTGTTCAATATTATAAAAACTATTGTGCGGTACTAAGAAAAGTTATTAAAAAGTCCAGAAGCATGTGTATCATGTCAGAGAGCAGTAACTCTGATAATAAAATTAAAGCAATTTGGAATATTATTGAAAGGGAAACAGGGCAACCAAGAGCACAGGAAGACTTTAGTGCAATAAAACTGAATGACAAGTGCACTAACAAACAATCAGAAATTGAAAATATTTTGAATAATCATTTTTTAAATGTTGTGGAGAAAATAGGATCTAGATCTTCACTAGAAGAGGCAAGGCTATTAATAGAAGAGGCCATACCTGCACAGTTTGAAACAGCTGTAATTCCACCAACGTCTCCCTCTGAAATCAGTAAAATAATAAACTCACTGAAAAGTAAAAGCTCTTACGGAATTGATGGCATTTCCAGCAAAGTATTTAAAGCTTGTTCCCCACAGATAAGTAGAATTCTCAGCCACGTATGTAATAGCTCTTTGGAGCAGGGTGTTTTCCCTGATAGACTGAAATATGCCATTGTAAAACCATTGCATAAAAAGGGGGATATGTCGGATGTCAACAACTACCGCCCAATCTCTCTTCTGACAGCTCTATCAAAAATTTTTGAGAAAGTAATGTATTCAAGAGTAGCCTCCCATATTTGTAAAAATAAAGTACTAACAAAATGTCAGTTTGGTTTTCAGAAAGGCTTTTCAACAGAAAATGCTATATATGCTTTCACTGATCAAATATTAAATGCTCTGAATAACCGGACATCACCCATTGGTATTTTTTGTGATCTCTCAAAGGCCTTTGATTGTGTAAATCATGGAATTCTTTTAGATAAGCTAAATCATTATGGTTTGAGTGGGGCAGTGCACAAATGGTTTAATTCATACTTAACTGGAAGAATGCAGAAAGTTGAAATAAGTGGTTCGTGTAATGTTAAAACAGCTGATTCCTCAAACTGGGGTGCTATCAAGCACGGGGTCCCACAGGGTTCGGTCTTAGGTCCTTTACTGTTCTTGATATACATTAATGACTTACCATTCCACATTGATGAAGATGCAAAGTTAGTTCTTTTTGCTGATGATACAAGTATAGTAATAACATCCAAAAACCAAGAACTAAGTGATGTAATTGTAAATGATGTTTTTCACAAAATTATTAAGTGGTTCTCAGCAAACGGACTCTCTTTAAATTTTGATAAAACACAGTATATACAGTTCCGTACAGTAAATGGCACAACTCCAGTAATAAATATAGAATTTGAACAGAAGTCTGTAGCTAAGGTAGAATTTTCAAAATTTTTAGGTGTGTCCATTGATGAGAGGTTAAACTGGAAGCAACACATTGATGGTCTGCTGAAACGTCTGAGTTCAGCTACGTATGCTATTAGGGTTATTGCAAATTTTGGTGATAAGAATCTCAGTAAATTAGCTTACTATGCCTACTTTCATTCACTGCTTTCGTATGGCATCATATTCTGGGGTAATTCATCGTTGAGTGGAAAAGTATTCATTGCACAAAAACGTGTAATCAGAATAATTGCTGGAGCCCACCCACGGTCATCCTGCAGACATCTATTTAAAGAACTAGGGATCCTCACAGTAACCTCACAGTATATATATTCCCTTATGAAATTTGTTGATAATAATCCAACCCAATTCAAAAGTAATAGCAGTGTGCATACCTATAACACCAGGAGAAAGGATGATCTTCACTATGCAGGGTTAAATCTGACTTTGGCACAGAAAGGGGTAAATTATGCTGCCACAAAAGTCTTTGGGCACCTACCAAACAGCATCAAAAGCCTGACAGATAGCCAACTAACATTTAAAAATAAATTAAAAGAATTTCTAGATGACAACTCCTTCTACTCATTGGCTGAATTTTTAGATATAAAGTAAGTAAAAAAAAAAAAACTTAATCATTAGTGTCATGCAATATTTTGTGTAATGTAATTTCTTGTACAGACATCTTTTATTAACCTGACACGTTCCACATCATTACGAAGTGTCGTATTCATGATCTATGGAACAAGTATTAATCTAATCTAATCTAATCTAATCTAATCGCTTGTCTCATACATCTTGCTCACCAGCTGGTAGAGTTTTGTCATGACTGGCTCTCCCAAGGTCGTCAGTAGTTCTAATGGAATGTTGTCTACTCCGGGGGCCTTGTTTCGACGTAGGTCTTTCAGTGCTCTGTCAAACTCTTCACGCAGTATCTTATCTCCCATTTCGTCTTCATCTAAATCCTCTTCCATTTCCATAATATTGTCCTCAAGTACATCGCCCTTGTATAAACCTTCTATATACTCGTTCCACCTTGCTGCCTTCCCTTCTTTGCTTAGAACTGGGTTGCCATGTGAGCTCTTGATATTCATACAGGTGGTTCTCTTCTCTCCAAAGGTCTCTTTAATTTTCCTGTTGGCAGTATCTATCTTACCCCTAGTGAGATAAGCCTCTACATCCTTACATTTGTCCTCGATCCATCCCTGCTTAGCCATTTTGCACTCATTTTTGAGACGTTTGTATTCCTTTTTCCCTGCTTCATTTACTGAATTTTTATATTTTCTCCCTTCATCAATTAAATTCAACATTTCTTCTGTTACCCAAGTATTTCTAGCAGCCCTCGTCTTTTTACCTACTTTATCCTCTGCTGCCTTCACTACTTCATCCCTCAGAGCTACCCATTCTTCTTCTACTGTGTTTCTTTCCCCACATTCTTGTCAATTGTTCCCTTATGCTCTCCTTGAAACTCTGTACATCCTCTGGTTCTTTCAGCTTATCCAGATCCCATCTCCTTAATTTCCCACCTTTTTGCAGTTTCTTCAGTATTAATCTACATTTCATAACCAATAGATTGTGGTCAGAGTCCACATCAGCCCCTGTAAATGTCCTACAATTTAAAACCTGATTCCTAAATCTCTGTCTTACCATTATATAATCTATCTGATACTTTTTAGTATCTCCAGGTTTCTTCCATGTATACAACCTTCTTTTATGATTCTTGAACCAAGTGTTAGCTATGATTAAGTTATGCTCTGTGCAAAATTGTACCACACCGCTTCCTCTTTCATTTCTTAGCCCCAATCCATATTCACCTACTATGGATCCTTCTCTCCCTTTTCCTACTGACGAATTTCAGTCACCCATGACTATTAAATTTTCGTCTCCCTTCACTACCTGAATAATTTCTTTTATCTCATCATACATTTCATCAATTTCTTCATCATCAGCAGAGCTAGTTGGCAAATAAACTTGTACTACTGTAGTAGGCATGGGCTTTGTGTCTATCTTGGCCACAATAATGCATTCACTATGCTGTTTGTAGTAGCTTACCCGCAATCCTATTTTTTTATTCATTGTTAAACCTACTCCTGCATTACCCCTATTTGATTTTGTATTTATAACCCTGTATACACCTGACCAAAAATCTTGTTCCTCCTGCCACCGAACTTCACTAATTCCCACTATTTCTAACTTCAACCTATCCATTTCCCTTTTTAAATTTTCTAACCTACTTGCCCGATTAAGGGATCTGACATTCCACGCTCCGATCCGTAGAACGCCAGTTTTCTTTCTCCTGGTAACGACATTCTCCTGCGCAGTCCCCGCCCGGAGATCCGAATGGGGGACTATTTTACCTCCGGAATATTTTACCCAAGAGGACGCCATCATCATTTAATCATACAGTAAAGCTGCATGTCCTCGGGAAAATTTACGGCTGTAGCTTCCCCTTGCTTTCAGCCGTTCGCAGTACCAGCACAGCAAGGCCGTTTTCGTTAATGTTGCAAGGCCAGATCAGTGAATCATCCAGACTGTTGCCCCTGCAACTACTGAAAAGGGTGCTGCCCCTCTTCAGTAACCACATGTTTGTCTGGCCTCTCAACAGATACCCCTCCGTTGTGGTTGCACCTACGGTACGGCCATCTGTATCGCTGAGGCACGCAAGCCTCCCCACCAACAGCAAGGTCCATGGTTAATGGGGAGGAACGTCAATGTGTGGTATACCAAACATACCAACGTGAATGTGTGGTATACAATAATGCACAACACAATTACTGGGCCGTTCTTTCTCACTGAATCTACCATTCTAATCTACACCATCATGGATACTCTGCAAATCATATTTAAGTTCCCGGCAGAGAGTTCATCGGACCTACTTCACAATAATTCTCAATTACTCCTGTCTCAAACAGCACGCGGAGAAAACGATCACCTGTGCCTTTTTGTGCGAGCTCTGGTTTCCCTTATTTTATTATGACGATCGTTTCTCCTTAAGTAGGTCGGCGTCATCAAAATATTTTCGCATTCGTTGGACAAAGTTTTTTATTGAAACTTCCTGAGAAGATCACACTCCAAAATTTGCATCGCGTCCGTAACACTCTCTCCGCTGTTTCTCGATGATGCAAAACGCCCTGCTTTTCTTTGAACTTTCTCGATGTACTACGTCAACCCTATCTAGTAAGGACCCCACGTCGCGCAATACTCCGAAAGAGGACGGGCAAACGTAGTGTAGGCTCTCCCTTTAGCAGATCCGTTGCATCCTCTTAGTGTTCTGGCAATAAATCGCAGTCTTTGGTCCGCTTTCTCTACAATATCTTCTATGTGTTCTTTCATTGACTACATGTTGTACGGCAACCAGTTACCTGAACATTTTGGAACTTAACGTTGCACATCAATATGAATTTCAGTTTTGTGTAGTGTTTCAACAAGATGGTGCTCCAGGGACAATTCCTTCGCCAGTTCTTTGATGAAATCCTTACAGACGGATGGCTCGGTAGAGACGGTCCAAGATCATAGGCACCTCATTCAATAGATATGAAACCTCTTGATTCGTTTGTGAGGTGAAGTATCCATCTCGCCAGTTCTTCAACTATAGACCCATACGATGCAATACGCGGTACTGTACAAACGGTGACGGAAGAGATGTATGAAAAGACGGGGAGAGAAATTAAGTATCACTCATATGCTTTACAGGCAATAAACTCAGTGCAGAACTGTATCCATAAAACGACTCTTGTGAGTTAAGCTATCATCTGCCCCAAGCAGCATAGCCGCTTGGAAGTAATTTTTTGTAATATAGGGAAACCTGTATATGCGGACACTGTATCACTATTACCCGTTTCTTCTAGAACTTTCGAATGCATACAGTTCCATTTGAAAAAGTACAGACTTCATTACCTCGGCAGAGTATTAACCACACAACAGATTTCCGTGTCCATCTGCCTACTGTCATTTACCGAGAACCTCGCCTGTTATCTTGAATGTTTTACGAAATAAAAGTGACACAAGTTTTAAGCGATTCGTCCTGTATATGTAGCAGAGACAGAGTGATTCTAGAAGCAAAGAGGAAGACAGACTGGAACATATTCTCCCGTTGATAACATGGTTATTGTGGACGGAGCACAAGGTCGGTCTGGGAAAGATCGGAAAGTAACTTGGCCATAACTACTTTTCGGAGGAATTATCCCTCTGTTTGCCGTAAGTAATTTAGGGAAATCAGAAAAAAGCCTTGCTTTTGGGTGGCCGCACTGAATTAGAACACTGGCTCTCCAGAATACGAAAACAGGTACTTACCACTGCGCCTCATCATTTGGTCGTGAACAGAACAAGACGGGTTGGAACGGTACTGTCAGTCCCATTACAGAAGAGTTGATAATTCAGAATTTTAGAGCACATTCGCAACACTCTAGTCACACTAGACGTTACTCTTTTGCCTTTACAGCGAGCGTCTGGAAGAAGTATGAGTTGGAAAATGCGTTAATTTTTTATGTATCTGTAGCACTTTTACTCATATCCTCTCCTGTACATCTTTCTAAATGGATGATTGAGTTGCTTTTAAATGTTGCATGGGAAACCCGAAAGTTAACAAGTATATATTTGAGGTCCTGCCAGTTTAACAGTAATTGTTCAGTCGAGAATAGCAGGAAGCTCAAGTCAAGTCAGAGATGTACCGTTTCCGGCAAAACGCCCTTAGGCAGCGGTTAGCGCTCTAAGTAATGGATCTGGTGCCTTCAGCCCTATCTGAGACGCGATATGTGAAATCGGCATCGGATAAGCACTCTTGTTCCGGAAATGTATCAGGCAGTACTCTGTAGAGCTTACTGTTACATCGTGTGAGTTATTTCAACATGTAGCGGGACCTAATACACTCCTGGAAATTGAAATAAGAACACCGTGAATTCATTGTCCCAGGAAGGGGAAACTTTATTGACACATTCCTGGGGTCAGATACATCACATGATCACACTGACACAACCACAGGCACATAGACACAGGCAACACAGCATGCACAATGTCGGCACTAGTACAGTGTATATCCACCTTTCGCAGCAATGCAGGCTGCTATTCTCCCATGGAGACGTTCGTAGAGATGCTGGATGTAGTCCTGTGGAACGGCTTGCCATGCCATTTCCACCTGGCGCCTCAGTTGGACCAGCGTTCGTCTGGACGTGCAGACCGCGTGAGACGACGCTTCATCCAGTCCCAAACATGCTCAATGGGGGACAGATCCGGAGATCTTGCTGGCCAGGGTAGTTGACTTACACCTTCTAGAGCACGTTGGGTGGCACGGGATACATGCGGACGTGCATTGTCCTGTTGGAACAGCAAGTTCCCTTGCCGGTATAGGAAAGGTAGAACGATGGGTTCGATGACGGTTTGGATGTACCGTGCACTATTCAGTGTCCCCTCGACGATCACCAGAGGTGTACGGCCAGTGTAGGAGATCGCTCCCCCCACCATGATGCCGGTGTTGGCCCTGTGTGCCTCGATCGTATGCAGTCCTGCTTGTGGCGCTCACCTGCACGGCGCCAAACACGCATACGACCATCATTGGCACCAAGGCAGAAGCGACTCTCATCGCTGAAGACGACACGTCTCCATTCGTCCCTCCATTCACGCCTGTCGCGACACCACTGGAGGCGGGCTGCACGATGTTGGGGCGTGAGCGGAAGACGGCCTAACGGTGTGCGGGACCGTAGCCCAGCTTCATGGAGACGGTTGCGAATGGTCCTCGCCGATACCCCAGGAGCAACAGTGTCCCTAATTTGCTGGGAAGTGGCGGTGCGGTCCCCTACGGCACTGCGTAGGATCCTACGGTCTTGGCGTGCATCCGTGCGTCGCTGCGGTCCGGTCCCAGGTCGACGGCCACGTGCACCTTCCGCCGACCACTGGCGACAACATCGAAGTACTGTGGAGACCTCACGCCCCACGTGTTGAGCAATTCGGCGGTACGTCCACCCGGCCTCCCGCATGCCCACTATACGCCCTCGCTCAAAGTCCGTCAACTGCACATACTGTTCACGTCCACGCTGTCGCGGCATGCTACCAGTGTTAAAGACTGCGATGGAGCTCCGTATGCCACGGCAAACTGGCTGACACTGACGGCGGCGGTGCACAAATGCTGCGCAGCAAGCGCCATTCGACGGCCAACACCGCGGTTCCTGGTGTGTCCGCTGTGCCGTGCGTTTGATCATTGCTTGTACAGCCCTCTCGCAGTGTCCGGAGGAAGTATGGTGGGTCTGACACACCGGTGTCAATGTGTTCTTTTTTCCATTTCCAGGAGTGTATATTTATTTCGGTGCCACTTCCATCTTGCTTGCCCTCCCACGTGCCCATATCTTGGTCTGTAAGACTATTGCCTTATAAGTAACCGGAAGTTGCAAGTCTACCATGATCGTCCGACCTCATTAGAGATTCTGAAATTCGACACCCGACACAGTTTCTGACCGGTACCTACTGATATCATGTTGAGCATTTGTTGTAAGGAACGTCGTCTTTAGTAACAATCGGTTGTTAGGCTAATTATTGGTTCTGTGTCATGTGAAGTGCCATCTGATTTGAGCACTTTTTTGTGGTTTCAATAAAACCCAATGTCATTTCAAGAAGGTGTGTCACTTGGCACCCCTTTGCATACATACCAGGCGATCAAAAAGTCAGTATAAATTTGAAAACGTAATAAACCACGGAATAATGTAGATAGAGAGGTAAAAATTGACACACATTCTTTGAATGGCATGGGGTTTTATTAGAAAAAAAAGTTCACAAAATGTCCGACAGATGGCGCTGGACTGCTACCGTGACGGGTGGTAGGTACGCCGGTACGTTACAGAATCGCATCATCCCCAGCCTGGCTGATGAACACCTGCTGTAACCTACGATGTTTATGCAGGATGGCGCTCCACCTTATATTGCTAGACGAGTGAAAGATCTCTTGCGAGCATCGTTTGGTGATGATCGTGAGCTCAGCCGCCACTTTCGTCAAGCTTGGCCTCCCAGGTCCCCAAACCTCAGTCCGTGCGATTATTGACTTTGGTGTTACCTGAAGTCGCAAGTGTATCGTGATCGACCGACATCTCTAGGGATGCTGAAAGACAACATCCGAAGGCAATGCCTCACCATAACTCCGGACATGCTTTACAGTGCTGTTCACAACATTATTCCTCGACTACAGCTATTGTTGAGGACTGATGGTGCACATAGAGAGCATTTCCTGTAAAGAACAATATCTTTGCTTTGTCTTACTTTGTTATGCTAATTATTGCTATTCGGATCAGATGAAGCGCCATCTGTCGGACATTTTTTGAACTTTTGTATTGTATACCCCTGTCATTCAAAGCATGTGTGTCAATTTGTTCTTCTCTATCTGCATTATTCCGTGATTTATTCAGTTTTCAAATTTATACTGACTTTTTGATCACCCGGTATTTCGTGAAGTAATTAATTTTCAATTTTTAACAGACTTTTGGGTCACCCTGTACATAAAGCGGACACGCATCAGGGATTAGAGAATTTCTCCACGTTTGTACCTCACGTTACACAGATTCATACGGACACCATTAATGATACATCAACGCATGCATGCAGGTCATTGAAGCTGCCACTACTGCTGCCGCCTGGAAAAGAGCAACGGCTGCAAATGGCACTGAAAATCTATTTGCTGGATGCCTCCAAGACGGTACGAATTAATTAGATGTGATAATATAGAGCAGATTATTGAGGCACAAATTCTGACATGCCTACCTCCTAATGATGCGTATTAGGAACCGAAGCTTGGCGAAGTGCTCTGCCCGCTGACATGGGCCATTTTTCTGTAATTTTGTAGTTCTTGCGCTGTCGTCTTCTGAAACCCCAGACACACTTATGAACAATCCTGAATACGAGGTGTAAGAGAAAACTAATGAACAGACAACAATGCTAGCGACCTGGATACGGTGTGTTGTTCTACTTGTGTAGAACGGAGTGTTCATCGATTCCCGATGTTTCGTCAGTTTTTCATCTCAGAGAGCACCATAACACCATTTTTGAGAGAGGAGGCGTTTTTGTTGTTTGTTTTGAACATGGTGCAGCAAAAGTTAGAGCAACATTATACCATAACGTTTTATGTTAAACTTCGGGAATCGGAGAGTCTGACCTCTGAAAAGTTGAAACAGGTCCATGAGGAACATGTCTTATCAAGAGCATGAGCTTTTCACTAGTACAAACCATTTCTGGAAGGCCGAGAACACGTCGAAGTCGAACCTCGCTCAGGGGAGCCTTCAGCTTCAAAAGCCGACGAAAAGTATAACCTGTGCATGATCTTGTGACATAAAAATGGCGTTTAACAATAAGGATAACGGATGACCTGTTACACTGAAACACTTTCGCCGTACTTCAAATTTTGGCCAAAGGTTTGCACATGCGAGAGGTTTGTACCAAAATGGTGCCAATAATCGTCACGACACAGCAGTAGGACAATCGAAAAACATGTGCGTTGGTCTCCTTGAGAGGATATCCAGTGACCACGACTGATTTAGTCATGTGACCACAAGTGATGATGGTTCAAATGGCTCTGAGCACTATGAACATAGAACTATTTAAATCTAACTAACCTAAGGACATCACACACATCCATGCCAGAGGGAGGATTCGAAGCGGTCACGCGGTTGTAGACTGTAGCGCCTAGAACCGCTCGGCCGCTTCGGCCGGCGAGTGATGAATCCAGGATTTTTTTAATACGATCGTGGGACAAAACGGCAAAGTTACGAGTGATACACTGAGACATCTCCTCGACCTAAAAACCTGGAATGAGCAAATCGAAGATAGATACAATGCTGGTTAGCTTTTTTCACTGTAGGGATAACGTGCATTAAGAATTTTTTTCCTCCAGGACAGACTGTCAACCAAGTATTTTACAAAGACGTCGTTGAAAGGCTCAGGAAAATGGTGAATCGAGTGGGACAGAACACTGCAGACAAGTGGATGCTACGTCATGACAACGCCCCGTACACATGGCCACTATCATCTGGAAATTTCTTATCTCAAAAGGCATTTCTATTGTTCCCCTCACAGCGTTTCACCTGATCTGAGTCCTTGTGTTATTTTTATTTTCCCGAAATTGAAAAGCTTATTAAAAGGAGGAGATTTTGGGACACTGGAGAACATTTAAAAGAATGTAACCGACATGTTAATGAACCTACCTTTTGAAGCCCTTCAGCGCTACTACCAAGGGTGGGAACGACGACTCTCTACGGGTACAAATGTCAAAGGGAACTACTTCAATGGAGACAATATTCTTGTTTAACAAAATAAAAACTTTGCTAAATAACAAATAAGTCATCACTTTTGTCACACAAGCGAGGTATGTAGATACACGTGTAGAGATAGAAGTCTTGGGGGGACTCCTGATGCATGAACAAACGAGAAGCCCGTTTCGGGAATCGTGGTGGCGACGACGAGCTGACATCAATTTATTAACTGGAGCGGACACCAAATCCGGTGTTTGTTAGTGATGCCTGACGGATTTAATGGGAAAGATAGCGCGAAATGAGACTCAGATACCAGAGCAATCTCGCAGATGGACTCCGGCAGCGCGGCACACATTGAGCAGGAGCGTTGACCGGATGCTGCCTGGAACGAGCCCCGCGATAAATCAGGATCGCCAGCGGCTGCGGTCGCGCCCACCTCCTCCGCCGGCGCATACATCTCTCCGTGAGCGCGTAATAAATTTGCAGCTGCGACCCGCGTTCGCAATTGGCTGACGCCGCCCCGGGCCAAAGTGCGACCGGCTCAGACCGTCAATGGTCCCGCGCAAACCGCGTTCGCCTGTATGGTCGCCGCGCCAATTACGACACTGATGCCCAATCGGCCGCTTGTGGACTAATTAAATGTCGTCGCTCGAGCAGCGTCTGCTGATTTCAGCCCAATTACGCCCCCCAGTAGTCCGATGGGAAAAGCGGGGAGCGACCGCTGCAGTCGCGGGCGGGTTTGACCTGAAAGCTCAGAGAGCCAGCGGTTGGTTAAACGTTTGTTAAATGGCACCTGCGGGGCAGCAGTGGACGAGGGTGGATTTCGGTGAGCTGCAAAGCCCCGAGTGAAACGGAGAGCTGGGCAAATGTCAGGGATGAGTTACCAGAGACTGTCGCTGTCGCTGTCGCCGGAGAACCGACAAGTACGTTTTATATGCACATCAACATACATAGAGTCTTTCAGGGGAAATTCATCCATACATATTATAAAAATGGATGTTATGTGTGTGTGTGAGAGAGAGAGAGAGAGAGAGAGAGTTCTTTATCTTCTCCTAAATCACGGGACGTATTTCAGTCAAAATTAGTACATACATCTCTTTTTGCCACACAATAGTCCCTGCGGAGCTAAGAATAATCTACCTCTCATACTTCAAGATATTTGACGTCATAGAAAACGAGATGTGTGAAAAACTGCTGCTCCACGCATGACATTTAAATTTTTTACTTCTGTGCAACTAACCCTATTCGCAATAAATTTTGCAGGCAGTTGAAAAATGGTTCAAATGGCTCTGAGCACTATGAGACTTAACATCGGGGGTCATTAGTCCCCTAGAACGTAGAGCTACTTACACCGAACAAACCTAAGGACATCAGAAACATCCATACCCGAGGCAGGATTCGAACCTGCGACCGTAGCAGTCATGCGGTTCTGGACTAAAGCGCCTAGAACCGCACGGCCACCTCGGCCGGCTTGCAGGCAGTATCCATATGTGGCGCTAAATGCACCTACAAAATTATATCATGGTTCAGGAGACATGGTGTCATAAAAACAGAGATTCCTGGAAAACTGCTGCACTGTGCACGACGTTTCACTACTTCTTTGCTACTCGCCCTATTCGCAACATATTTTTCAGGCAACATCCACAGAGACCACTGGATGTACCTACAAAATTATATCACTGTATGGCACACAGATGAGGAGATATCTCTTCATACATCACGCATCATGCATGACCTGCAAGGTTATCACTTCTTTGCTACTGACTCCATTCGCAACATACGAGGCATGTTTTTTAAGTAAGTACCGTTTTGAAATTAAAAAAAGACGTGCTAAGAGAACTCAATAATTTTATTTTTACGTGAAAGTCTGTACTTTAATCTACGCACTGACGCCATTAGAGTCAGATTCTTCCTTGTTTACGTTGCGTACTGCGTGTTTAAGATGCCTCCGATAATCGTGAGTCCCGCCGACTGTGAAGTACGGACTGTTATAAGATTTCTTAGTGCTAAAGGCCGAAAAGCAATCGGTATTCATCGTGCAATTTACGGAAAAAACATTATGAGTGATGGAATGGTAAGAAAGAGGGTGAGAGCACTTAAAGATGGCCGCACAAATGCGCATGATGAACAACGGTGTGGGCGTCCTTCGTTTGGTGTAGTAAGTGGGCAATAAGGTGAGAGAAAACAGACGCTTTACGATTTCCTCCTTGCGGGAAGACTTTCCTAATGTTTCTCGTAGTGTTTTGTATGGAATTGCGATGGAGCCCTTGAATTATCGAAAATTTTGCGCACGTTGGGTACCGAAAATGTTGACGGGTGTGCACAAAACCAAACGCTTACACACTGCATTGACTTTCCTTGAGCGGTACCACAATGACGGTGATGATTTCTTAAGCCAAATTGTCACGGGTAATGAAACATGGGTGGGCTACCTCAAACCAGAATCAAAGCAACAGTCCATGGAAGTTGAGCAAAGGCATCGTTTTGCTGCAAGACAATTCCCGTCCGCATGTGGTGAATCAGACGATCTTTTCGATGGAAACTCTAGATCATCCTCCGTACAGCCCCGACCTGACGCCCAGCGACTACCATCTGTTCGCGCACTTGAAGAAACACCTGGGCGGTCAGCGTCTTCAAGACGATGCCCTAAGTCAAAACAGTGGTGATGCAGTGCTTAACAACTAAGGCGGCACACTTCTATGAGGAGGGTATTCAAAAACTGGTACAACGTTATGACAAGTGCCTCAATATTGACGGAAATTATGTATAAAAGTAGATTAAGGTTCAGGCTTTCGTGTAAAAATAAAATTATTGAGATATCTTAGCACGTCTCTTTTTAATTTGAAAACGGTACTTACTTAAAAAAACACGCCTCGTATTTCACAGACAGTATCCACATACGCCGCTGAATGTACCTACGCAAATCTATAACAGTACGACATGACGTTATAAACACTGAAATGCGTGAAAAGATGCCGCATCATGCACGAAGTTTTAATACATTTGTTCTTCGCTACTAAGACACTCGTATAGTCGTATCAGCTAAAGGAAATCCCTGACGCCTGGCGGCGCTTACGACAGGTTTCAACTGCAGAGAACAAACGGCTGTAGGCGAAAACAGTAGCTGCCGGTGGACCTATGAAGAGGCGTTGCCACAGAGTCATTTACAAATTGGCATTGTAGACACGCGAAGCAGTTGCGCCCAGCGTACAGAAATTTCTGGGGTCATCTCGCACCGAGTCTACTGCAGGAGTATACAAAAAGGTTTCGTTTCTAATAAAAAAAAACTGGCAAAATGAATACTCGGGGAATGTCACGTTTGTCAGCTATTTTTTAGGAGGTTGTAGTTAAAATAAAAAATTCCATGTAACATGTAACAAAGTTTTATTGGCTACAAAGATAAGTTTTCATTTCGCGTTTTCTTACACTAGTTGCTACGAGTTTGTTTTCGATTATCATTCTTGTTTTAAAGTCGTGTTTGAGTGAACATAATTAATATTTTCAGTTATGATTTTGATTTATTAGCTAAATCTGCTTGATCGTTTAGGCATGTCACACATTTTTATAAGATATGCCCAGCTGAAAAGGAGACCTTCGCTCTAGCGGCGATGTATGCAATCCCATTGGGTGAATGTGTTCCCCGATAGATGACGCGCTGGTATTCTCAGATGTAGAAACAGGTTTAACGGCTTCGCAGCTATTTCCTCATTTCTGTGGAGTTACCTCCGCAGTTCGTTGCGTGATGTATTTCTCTCGATCACCACAAAGAGCGGTTAATTATTTTCTCTGCCCAGAAGCGAAACATGTTTTACAAAATTATTGCAGGGTGACAGAGGTGTGCGGAGAGCAGTGTCTCGCACGGTCCCAGGTATTCCGGTGGTTTCAACGGTATGGGGTGGGACGTGTAAATATCAAGGACGTATCAGGCGTAGTACCTTGTCACCAACAGTGCCAAGAGGTTGTTCGACGAAAGATCGGTACCCAAAGACTAAAGTTGCACAGATCACACCAACAATTCAGGAAAGGTAGTAGGAGTAATACAATAAATTGCAGACCCGTATCGTTAACGCCGATATGCCGGATGATTTTGGAACATATACTGTATTCGAACATTATCAGTTACCTCGAAGGCTTGGCTCAAATGGTCCTGAGCACTATGGGACTTAACTTCTCAGGTCATCAGTCCCCTAGAACTTAGAACTACTTAAACCTAACTAACCTAAGGACATAACACACACCCATGCCCGAGGCAGGATTCGAACCTGTAGCGCCTAGGACCGCTCGGTCACTCCGGCCGGCTTACCTCGAAGAGCACGGTTGTGGAAAACATCGTTGTTGTGAAACACAACTAGCTCTTTACACACACGAAGTGTGTAGTGTTATTGACAAGAGGTTTCAAATTGATAAAGGTTAAGTGCCAGGCACTTAAGTGTGATTTTCAGAATATCCAAGCAGTTGTAGATGCATATGTAGAGCAGCTCACACGAACGAATCGTCGGATCACCACACGTAACGGTGCCGTTGAACTGTCAATAAGCGAATGAACTGCGCAGCACATCATCCACGAGAAGCTTTGTTGTGCTACAAGAAGATGGTGGGAATGGGAGTTGTCTTGCCCATCTGTTGAGGTACGCGGAGCAAGGAAGGCATTTCGTTGCTCAGATTGTGGCATGTGATGAAACGAGGTGTCACCACTTCGATCCTGTCAATAAACGGGTGAGTATAGAGACACGGCATCCCTGTTTTCCTTGTCCAAAAACTGCGCACTCTAATCCGGAGATTGGAAAATTGATGCTCAGTTTATTTTTCGTCGATGAAGGATCTCTACTCATCGACTGGCTACCACGGGGTGCAAACGTTTATGGTTCAAATGGCTCTGAGCACTGTGGGACTTCGTCGGCCGGGGTGGCCGAGCGGTTCTAGGCGCTACAGTCTGGAGCCGCGCGACCGCTACGGTCGCAGGTTCGAATCCTGCCTCAGACATGGATGTGTGTGATGTCCTTAGGTTAGTTATGTTTTAGTAGTTCTAAGTTCTATGGGACTGATGACCTCAGAAGTTAAGTCCCATAGTGCTCAGAGCCTTTTTGAACTATGGTACTTAACTTCTGAGGTCATCAGTCTCCTAGAACTTAGAACTACTTAAACCTAACTAACCTAAGAACATCACACACATCCATGCCCGAGGCAGGACTGAAACCTGCTACCGTAGCAGTCGCGCGGTTCCTGACTGAAGCAAAAGTAAATGATTTGCAGTAGTACACCACGTGGCCGAGTCTCACAGAGGCCACAGGAACAAGCGCTGAATACAGGGTCCGGAAAATATCAGGACAGCACTAAGCCGCATGTGGCCAACACGATCCTCAATTTGCATAAAAAATTTCGATTGGAGGTCATGCAACTTCCTCCTTACACTCTCGATATTACTCCATGTGACATGCATATCTTTGGCTCCTTAAAACAGTCACTGAAAGTGCAGATGTTCACCTGTGACGAGGAAGTGCAGGACACCACCGAAAAATGTATTCTTCAGCAACCAAGAAATTTCTGCACTTAAGTTGTCGATTCCCTTCCTACATGCAGGAATCAGTGTAGCAATGTCAATGAACAGAGTGGGGATGAAGAACAAGTATTCAATCGGAGGAATGTAGTCCTTCAACGAGCACAAGCAAATTTTTACACGCATCAGGGTTCTACATGCTAGAATCTTGTGTACATTACGTACGCACAGCCTCCACCCACATTAGTTATAGCGGATTCAACATTTCTGAGTGGGAGATAAAGGTAGACGACCGGAATTTTGTCGCTGGCTAACTGAAAATCACCGGGTAGTCAGATTAAAACAATTCACTCATCAAGCCACTGTATTGTGACGATATAATAACACCCCTAACATCGGACGTCCTGCAAAAACTCACATTCCCTTGCTGAAACAAACTGTCAACGATGCTCCTGCGTAAGTTGGAGTGTGGTATGAGAGACAATCAGTTGACTGGATCTGTTGTGTTACCGAATGGTGTATACAGTCCCGTTATGTTGACTTTCTTGAAGACGAGTTTCCAGATTTATTGGAAAAGGTTCCTTTGGCAACAGGGTTTGATATTTATTATTTATTTAATTTTCCCTCACAGCAGCACATTATCTTTAATACTGAGTCGTTACGAAAGTTTGTGTTAATTTTCAGACGATTGCCGGCGTATCAAATGTTTTCCGTAACATTATTTGAATGGAATATACGAAAGCCTTGTGCTAATAACAGTTCATTATTCCACTGGAATTATGTTAAAGTGAGATACTAGCGACGTTTGAGGTGGTGTAAAGAGGTATGTCACTGGGCGATGTGTGATAGGAAGCAAATGATTTGGAGTGGTGAATCGCTCTGTGCCGTGTGGAAGTCCGATGGAAGGGCTCGGGGTTTGGCGAAAGCCTCGAGAACGTTACCTGCCACTAAATGCAGCCACCAACAATGAATTATAAGGATGTGTTATTACGGTATGGGGGCGTTCATCGTGCTTAGTGTATGGTCCTGTAACTGCACTTAAGGGACGCTAAATGCGGAAGTATATTAACAAATTTTACGGCAGTATGTAATGCATAAGTAAAGGAACTGTTTAGGTAGGATGATTGTTTCTAACAGCATAACATTGCTCCCCTTCATAAATCATCATTTTTCAGGAAACGGTTTGTGGGCGATAACATTCCTCAAATGAACTGACCAATACAGAGTCCCGGCCTGAGAGCAGTGGAACACCTTTGAGAAACAATGGAACGTCTACTTACTTCCAGACCTCAATGTCCCATATCACATCACTAAATTCTCTGGTTACAACTCTTGAGAAGGAATGGGCTGCCATTCCTCCTTATTGAGAGTGTCCCAACAGAGTTCAAGACATTGTAAATCTTAACTGTGGACACACCCTACATTAATGTGCATCAACAGGTATCCACATATTTCTGAGCAGATAGTGTATGCGTTTTCTGTCTCTTTCCCCCCCTCTCTCTCTCTCTTTCTCTCTCTCTCTCTCTCTCTCTCTCTCTCTCGATGCTTAAAGTGACCCGGCATTCATTCATTCACACACAGCGTTCGGTAAACACAGTCGTAAAGGAAAGATTTCAGGAATGTTTAACGAGTGAAGTTGAACATTGACAGAAAGAAGCTGTCACAGCTGGCAACTTCTCTAAAGTATAATAACAAAAAAAAAAAAAAATTACGATTGGAGTCAGTCTAGTCAATTTATAATTGTAGCAGTTACTTTTAGATTCCTTTGTACAAGTACTGTCTGGAGAAACAGTTACTATGGAAGCAGCCACTGCTCTTCTGCCTAGGGTTTTCAGATCATGTTCTGATCTGACACTCCAAAAAGCATTCATGTCATTTTGCGAATATCGCTGTCAGCTGTCTACAAACTGGCGCAGGAAGATTCTGTGTAAAATAAATAATAGAGTTCTGCGTAGTTACATCCTACAGTCAAGTAAACTGATAACAAGGTATTGTTTTACTTTTTTAAAAATATTTTTGTTACATTGATAATTGCGAACCAACAGCAAGCCTATTCCATTGTTCTCCTGGTTGTGTTTAATACGGATGTACTCGTGTATTTCATCAGCATACTAGTGTCATCAGCAAACATTATATTTTGAAGAGCCGTCCAACGTCCTGGGTAAATGTTTATGTACACTAAAAATCGGGTGGTCCGAGCACCAAGCTTTGCAGCACAAAATATTTCATGTTTTCCCAGTCAGAATTTAATCTTATCCCTATCATTTGCTAATGTGACAGTCTGTTTCCTATTATTGACATATGGGTCAATCCATGCAGATGGAATAACTTTAAGACCCTGCAATTTTAGTTTCTTTAGTAGAATTTTACGATCCACATAACCAAAGCGATTGAGTAGATCACAGAAAATGTCAGCAAGGCAATTTCAGTCACAGAATTGTTGAGGCTTTCGTGTCCACTTTTTTTGTATTACCTTTTGGCTTGTGTCTGGGCTTCTTTGGCCGACTTTCCCCCGATTTTGCTGACATTTTCGACAGCGCGAGTGGCTGGTATTGTCCTTGGTTAATCCTTCATTGTCGTCGGCCAACTGGCAATTTCTGTTATTTAGCTCTACTGCAGGCTGGGAAAAATAAAAGCGATCCGGAAAGTATTTAAGTGACTGATGCCTAATTGTCCTGGTTCATAAACAGGAGAAGTGCTCCTCACAGAAAATGCTGGAAAATGGTATTTAGATGCACTAATTGGTTACTGTCGCGTGTATGCACATGCAAATTTCCCATGTGCTCTGTGATGAGTACTTCTCTGTGTCACTATGTTTGGCTGACTGAGAATGATAGCGACCAGTTGAATGCAACACATAATGGCCCTCTCGCAAAAACAGCCCCTTTCTCTTTTGAGTGATATGCAAATCAGTTCGTGCAAAACGTGTGAGTAAGTGTTAACGCAAGAGTTTAACGCTGGAAGTATTCCGCCACGGTAACTAAACGGCACATTGCTAACCGAGAGGAACTGGGCTCGATTCTTGCCCAAGCCGCAGATTTTTCTCCACTCTGGGCCTTGGCGTTATATTGTCTTCGCGTTCGCATCGTCGTAAAGGGAATCGTCTTCTGCACGCTATCATATTGTCTTTCCATTACTGGGATGACTGTTTAAACACGACCCGAAAGCAAATAAATTGAAATAAAAAAAGACTGAAGTGTTTTGGTAAAATCTCGAGGAAGTCCGCAATGTAAAAGTTATTGACAAAATGGCGCGAAGCAAGATTTGCATCGAATAGTAACTTTCCGCAAAGAGTTCGAAGAATAGACAACAACGCTGAAGTGAAGGAAATCCTGGAAAGAGGTCCGACGAACTGAACTCTGTTTTTTTCCTGTGGTGGTGGATATTAAAATATGGTCGTCTCAAAACGTTATGAGAAACGCCCTCCTCTTGAAATCTTAAAAATTTACTGTTGTGCAAGAGTGAAAACGTCCAGACCAACTCCTGCATGTTGAGATCTACCGGACGTTTCTGAGTATGGTGGAATCAGTAGTTCTGATACTCATTTTCATATTTCTTCAGATGCGGCCTGATTCAGCCTGTCAGTGAATGTGAACTCACAGGACATTATGCCCCAGAAGAACCCCATCAGAACTTTGAAGAGTTGCTGCATAATCTCAGGACTGGTGTTTACTGAACAACGTTTGTAGTCCGCGCTGTAACACAGTCCTTTCGCCAAGCTGTTAGTGCCAACCTGTGTGTCCACGAAATGTTTAATCGTTTTGTGGCTCAACGAACAGAAGATGAACCACTGTAGGGATTTTTCAAGAAGTCAGAGAAACAGCACATATTGCCTTCACATGAATTGTTCGGTGAGAAGAGGACAGTCACCAGAGGCAGTGTTATTTCTTGGCCAACTGGGTCGCCTGATCCTCTCCCCGTGGTTTTTGCCTGTTGGAAAAATTTAACTTTCAGGTCTACTGAGATAATTCCCATACGCTGGAAGAGCTACAGCAGAACAATGAAAACGCTACTGGCGGTACCCCTAAGGCAGAGCTGTCATACGTGTCCCACTGCTTGATAAATCGTGCACAGCGCTGCATAGACGTCAGTGATGGTTATTTCTAGTCACTCTGTGAAGCTCGTAAACAGTGATCATTCCCAAGTCAGTATTATTGTAAATCTACATTACGGGCCTCATTTATTTTTCAGACGTTGTAGAATCGAGTTCGTAAGATTATGTATTCCCTTCTCAGTATCGAAGCCTTGAGGTAATCCAAATTGATTTGTCCTCTTATCAGAAAGGTAATCCAATATTCTGTGGTAAACCCCTTTCTCAACAATTTTTGAGAACAAGGGAAGGAAGATCGATATAGAATTGGCGGTTAGTTATTCATCTTAATTTTTCGTCAGATGTTTGAACACAGCGAAAACGATGACTCCCTAGAAATTAAATGGTCGAATGGAGTACCAAATCGACCAGCGAGAGTTGTAGTTTTGAAAAAAAAAACAATAATGATTAGTTTAAAGTAATCGGAGTACTTAAGAAAACTTCATTATTTATTGAAGTGTAAACAGAAACATTTCAAGAAGAAAAGGAGATGCGGTTAGCTGTGGTAAATGAAGTGAGAAAAATATCAAATCACATCCAGAATTGAATATTCTATGCCTTCTCTTGATCCGTATACTCGTAATAGTGTTAGAAAACCGGTCGTTATTGAAAGACTTCCTGCTTTCTGAACAAAATTTGAAAAAGGAAAGATAAAATATTTTGTGAAATGATTTGGCAACAAAGTGAAAACTACAATACATTAGAGAAAAATTTGACGAGTACATCGAGGACCTTTCGAGATCATGCACAGTAAATGAACTGCTAACTGAGAACGTAAAGTTCAATATTTAATTTAGAATTTTAAGAATACTAGATCCGTCTCACGAAATTTCACTCGGTGGTATCATGTGACTAACGTAAGAGCATCTCAGCTGCTGCACATGTTTCCGAGCATTATTCAAAGGCGCGTCAAATCTTTCTCTGTTCTGTTTTATGTCTTACCTTTAGACTAATCATTTGACAAAAGATCTGGCAGTTTTCTTAATTTTTAATTTAATATTTGTGTTCCTACTGCGTATATCAATCTCTCAGGACATACACCGTGACTGAACAACTGATTACAAAGGAAACTCAATTGTGGAGCTGCCAAATCAGCTGAAGACCCACACACTGATCATGTAGTGGCTTTTCTCGCCTTCAAAACTGTTTTAACGTTTTTCGATTGTTGTTCTTGGTGTTAGCAGTACAATAAAATCGATCTCATTGCTTTCTGCATAGGGTATTAACATCCTTGCGATCTCCTTAGCTGCATTTATTCCTGCTCTATTTACCATCAGAGATCGCATTATTTGACGTATAACAGGGTTATTCACATTCTGTGCCACATACCTGCCAAGTTCAACTATGTCTCTGTAAAGTGACGCCTGTATCTGTCAGAGCTCCCGCACCCCATCTATGCTGGGCACGTAGAATCTGTCGACGTCAGCTCTGGAGAACACAGCGCCATACATTGTAAGCAGATTTCGTGCCTCGTCGCCCGGAGTTAAGGATACAGTGTTACCTCCAACACTGCATACCGAAACTTTATTTAATGGTAGGTACTATTAGTGATTCAACAGCCAAAATTTTGTTCTTAAAGTTGTGTCTGGAGTGTCCGTTCTCTCTGCAGCAGAATTCCTTAGAAACACTCCCTGTTTAGTTCCTGCTACTTCCACTATTATTATAAATCACTTGTGAGTAATTATAATTCAGTTCAGTATGTATAGTACTACTATAGATCCTTAACGCAAAAAATAGCAATCTGTGTCGAGTTTCTCGTGAGGTCGTCGTGTTAGTCATTACTCTTTCACGCGACCGGCGATGGACGTGCAGCATGAAAGCTTTAGAGCAGTTACACTGTAATCGTAAGACCGATTACCTCAGTCGGCAATCGATGATAAAGTTAAACCTCTGCGAGGAATTTTCGAGAAAGTTGTGACCGTGAGGTAACCCAATGAGAACAGAACAATTAAACTAAGGCTCATTTCCGAAATACTCCAGTAGAATATAACCGACTGTAAACACGTGGGGGAGGAACAGACGTTCTCTCAGTACAAGAGCAAGTAGTAACATTACATATTAATATCGGTCGCCAGCCTAATTAGGCATTCCTGTAAGAAGCAATTTAAAAATATCGAACGCAGTGCTAAGGCTAACCTAACCTTCGGCGACACTATCACTAATCTCTTTCTTTGTAGCTGTTCGCACTACAACAGGTTTGTGATTCAGCCTTCTGCATCGGTAGCAAATCTGTTTCCCATGAGCGCCGCTTCCTTCAATGGTCCAAACAAATGGAAGTCTCCTGGAGGAAGGTCTCGACTTTATGGCGGGTGTTCCAGCAATTCGAATCCCTACTTCTTTATTGTTTCGGCCTCTCCTTTGGCAGAATGTGGCCGGGCGTTATCTTGCTGCAGGGTGATACCTTTTTCTTAGTTTTACTCGACGTCCGGATCTGACAGCAGGTTTCGGTATAGTTCGTAACACATCACAATACTTCTCACTGTTCACAATTTCGCCTCATACGGTCATCATGGGTGTCTCGAAACTATGCTCGCAGCCTTACTTTCCGGTTAGTTGTGATGCATCCATGTTTCGTCTAAAGTAACTATTTGCTGCAAAGATCCATCTTCCTCGCAACATAACGGACCAAATGTTTACGAGAGCTGTCCATACTTTTCGCCTTATGCTGTGCTCACAATTCTTTCTGTACCCACCCAGCACACGCTCGTGTACGGTGAATTACGCTGAACCATGGCTTACAAGAAATATATTGGTGATTTCATCTACTGTGATTCGTCTGTTTACCATCAACATACTTTCAACAACTTCCAAATTGTTCTCAATTTTTGACGTCGATGGCCTGTCCGATCTTTCCTCGTAACATGGAGAAGTTCTTTCCTGTTGGAAGCGCTCTATCCATCCCTGGATCCTGCTTCGCCATAAAGAGCTGTCACCATACAGCGCTCGGATTTGACGAATGATTTCCGCAGGTTTAACACCTTCCGCAAACAAAAGCGATTTATAGTCCTAATTTCCTTCTTGGTGCAAATCGACATTTGAGCCTACATGTTTCACGGTCTGCTACAGTACAACGAGGATAACGCTGGAATAAGAGTGACACGTTGTATAGAATTGGAGCAGACATTAGCCCTGGATGTTAGCAGTGTTACCAAGACCTACGGCGAGAAACTGCAAAACTCCCTTTACTTTTTGACTTTCCCTTGTAAGTCCTCCAAGTTAGGATTGATAGAGAAAATAGAGAAGATCCGAAGAATACAGCTCGTTTCGTCATGAGTTCTTCCAGAAAGAGCGAAACCGCCAACCAATACGTTACCTACCCCTGCACATAACCCCCTGGAAAGAATGCTACTGATAAGTTTGAGAAATTGAAGGCCACGTGGAGGCCTACAAAGAGTGTCCCTTCCCACGTGCCATTCGTGACAAGCAGAGAATGGAAAAATGTCAGTTGATCGCATAGCACTCTCTATCACATACTCTAAGGTGGTTTTAAGAATGTAGATGTAGATTTAACTGTTGTATATTTGATGCAATAGTAAAGGTTACACAGCTTCCCTGACCAAGGAACGTTCACTAGTGGAAAGTACAGATCATTTTCCCATGAACATGATGTTGGTTTGGATCTGAGACTCGTTAAAGATGACCATCACACGAGAGTAGATGCTTGTCAGCGTACGTTTGTGCTTACACATGAGCTATACGGGGTTAAATGACAACGCTCCATTTAAGAAGAGGGTAATTGACTTGTTATAATTTTTTTTGTTCTTGAACACAATTATAAAGCGACAGTATCAGAAATGAACAAAACTTTATGTGAAACTAAATGATTTGCGCTGCCAATATTCCTTATGCCATGTTCTTCATGCAGTTCATACGTTACACGTAAATTTGTGGATGCAACTATTGCTTTAGATGTCGATACTGGTTGGAGATATACATACCAGGAATTTAACAATCTTAATTCCCGATTATCAATAGCAACCATGTGCAAATTAAGAGATCAATGACGTTTGACTTACATTTCAGATTGTTATCAGCATGCAAATTTAATATTCCTGATTTCAGATGAATTTTTCCTGTCTTTGACAACCGTTGTCGAACTTACACTGCAGTTTATACACAAATATAGAAGATATGTTTCTACGAGCTTCACGCGTCTCTAATACTCACTTAATCTTCACAAATATTGTACCAGTTTTAACTATGTAAACTGAAGGTAAAGTACCTAACGTACACAACAGTCTCGAACCACGTGCCCTTTCAAAAACTGTTCTTTATCTGAGGAAATGAAGGTGATTTACATGGTTCTCTGACTATTGTTAGACAAGTAAAAAATACTGCCTTCATTTTCTTAAACTTGGGCTCTTCGGTAAGAATATTGTGCTCATTGACTATAATGCGGTGACAGGTAGTCCTAATAATATTTTGATTAGTTATTCTGTAAGTGGGACCTGGCCAAAAGAGAAGCAAACTAAATACATTTTTTTTCTGCTGTGAAATTTGTTATCATTTCCACCACCATTTGGATTTATTTGGAGGACATGACGAAGTACTGTAGTTACTTATGTTGGAAAACGGCCAAAAAGCATTTCTCATTCACTTCAGAGAGTACGGCTGATAGTGTTCCCGGAAGTCGTGCAGATAAATGCTGCCGGATATTAATAGCTGCAGAGATTTCTTTTCTCGAGCAGATAGGGCGCGGTAAATTCAAAATACGTCAACAGAAACAGGCGCCGTAACTTATGGGACGAGCAAAATATATGCTAAGAGAATTTGTGTCGCTTCTGATTTTCCAGATTGCAGCCGTGTTTTACATAATTTCGCTTCGAAGTTATTGCGCTGAGAAGTCTGGTTCCGTTACTCAACAACTGGATATGGAAACAGGACTCTGTGTTTACACTATCTAGTAAAACCGAGTCGCGGGAAGATGCCGCAAAGTTCACTTTTTTTCCCTAATTGTGAAGCAGTCGTGCCTGGAAAGAAACCTCATAACGATGGGTGCGCTTGTAACAGAATGTCGGCGTGCCTTCACGATTAAGGGCACCGTTAAGAAGGCGGGTGTGGTAGTCAGAGATAAGGCGGGACACCCGTGGAATGCATGGAACGTTCTTTCGCTTACACAAACACGTCGATGCTCCTCTCGTCTGTTGCGCCCTATCGACGGCGTTATGAATTCAACATTAATATGCACCGTTTACAAGTATATTTATTTGTGTCACCACCTTCACAGCTTCAGTCAATCACACAGACACACACACACACACCACTCAAACGCGCTAGTGCTCACACACAAACAAATCGTGAGTTGTTTTATACATAGATGACTTCCTGCGTTGTGGAAGTTAAAAAAAAAAGAAAGAGTAAGTAATCTGTGTTTGTGTGTGTAAAAAAATTCGATTTCTGGACAATGAACATACGATGCAAATAAATTACAGAGCAGACAACCCACCTCGAATAATGTATCTATGACAGCTGTTAGGAAATATCCTGTCTGTAATTTTTAATGCATCAGTCCAGGAAATTTGTTAAAGAGACCAGTGTTACAGCAACAGCGTGAGTAAATAGAAATGCTGTTGTACAGTAGGAGGCTTAAGAACTTGGTCATTAATTATCAATGTTCTGCATGTGAAAGTCAGTTAGTGGCCACAAGAAATCGAGAAGCACACAGCATATAGGTAATCCTCGCGAAATGTTGGTATAATTTTTGTTACAACTCTGCTTTTGTTCCATGGCGTTTCCCCCTGCGTCAGTAATATGCTGCTCAGATCTGAGGCCATTCTGAGCAGAGAGTCTCTTTCTAGAGCGTTTTGAAACTGGAACTTTAATTATGGACACAAAAGTGCACACATAAACATATTCGGTGCTCTGTTCTCTGGAATTTCTTCAATTTAGGAAGTACTTAATTAATTATCTCTTAAAACAGATGTGTAGTTTTCTGAATGTGTTTAATAAACACGTTTCTTACCAAGTGGAAAAGATGTTTTGCAGGGTTAAGACATGGAGCAATTAAAGAAGTGTGGTAGTACCCTGAAAGGCGTGACTGTGTGGAAATCATAGGTTAATGTGTCGCTAGTCAGTACGGTGGTAGTTCCGATGACATTTAAGTTCAATCGAATTTAAAGAGCGGAATTCTAAACAATCATTTTGCTGTATGGTTGGAGCTCGCAGTCATCATGCTATAGATACATACATGCATACATACGCTTGTATTTATCCGAGCGACGCTGGGTAGCCAGCAAATACAGGAGCATTGTTCGGCTATCCAGTATATGAAGAGGGTACTTGATTTTAATACTGGTATAGCATTCGATTACTGGCTGATACGCACGCAGCCTCGTTCCGCTCTGATGGAACAACCGCATGAATTTGTATTTTCTCCTGTCGTTTTCAACTAATGTGACCACGTGACCACACGCTTAATGCAGGCTCGATGTGCTACCCGCGCCTGCATATACCAGTATCATTTTCGCACAGTGCCAGTAATTTAAACATTTTCCAGCAGGGTACATACTCTGTTCACTGCTGTAGTAGAGTAATTTGGAGAGCTGTTGGCTTCAGTTGGGAGTATAAAGAAAATTAGGTATTACTTGCCTTAGCTCTAACATATCTGCTGTAAATATTTCATAGGTAAAGCACTAATTTTAAGTGCTATTTACTTACGATTAGAGAGCTAGGATATAGCAACGTAAGGAAGATACACACCATTCAAACTGAAATAATCCGAAGTAATGTCAGCGAAAATAAGTAATGTCAGCGAATAACAGTTATTTTTACGAAAGCTTTTCCGTTTAGCGAAAAAAAAGGTTGTCGTTGCCGACTATGAAACAACGAATGCTGTAAAATGTCACATTCTAGATCGACCGAAATACTTCACAGCGAAAATTTATTCCTGTATGTCCCAGTCTATTGATGCCATTTTAGAAAATCTTAGCACATTCAGTTAAGTATAGTTTTAAAAGAAACGTTGTAATGTATGTTTACTGAAACAGGTCCTCTTTACACAGAAAAAAGGGTGGAAGTGTGAAAAGTCAAAGGCGTTGGTTGCTGATATCTGTTGACGTTAATTTTTTACGCTTCATTCAAACTCCTCCACGAACTTTAGTACCTTTCCTCGGCGAAGAGTATGTCGTGTCATACATGCAATTAATTTGTTGTTACCAACAAAAAATTTGTGCCAGACCATTATCCGAACTTGGGTCTTCGGCTGTTCTCTACCAGTCACCTTCGATTTGGGTTAACTGAGGATCGTTCCACGTTAGAAGCAATTTTTCAGTGTCACCTCTCCAATCTATTCGCTATGTCATCAAAAGTATACGGACACCTGTTAGTGGACGTTACTACGGGCACGTGTTCACCTTTCGGCTTTATGACAACCTTGAGTCCTGCTGGGGACATTTCCGATGAGGCGTCTCACTTCCTGTGCAGGTATGGAAGCTCATTCTTTCTTAACAGCTGAAACGGGAGATGGTATTGATGTTGGATACTGGGTTCTGAAGCACAGTCGACGTTCTGACTCATCCCAAAAGTGTTACCTTGGGTTCAGGTCGGAGCTTTGGGCAGGCCAGTCCGTTTCAGAGACATTAATGTCCACAGATGGCTGCCTCACAGATGCTGCTTGATGACAGGATGCATTCTCATGCTGATACAATCGTCGTCTCTGAAAAGTTCCTCTCCTGTACAGAAAAGACAATGCTGTAAAATATGTTCATACCGCATTTATCGTTTTCTTTCGTGCAATGGATGGATGACACCCCAACAGCTAGAGAAATCCCATACCATAACACCATCCCCTTCATACTGCACTGTCGGCACCTAACTGTTGACAGGTAACGTTCACCACATCCTCAGGCATCCGTCAAACCCAAACTATTCTGTCGGATTGCCACAGCGCGTAGCGTGATCCATCGCTCCATGTCACTCGTTTCCAGTCATCCATTGGCAACGTTCTTTACACCACCTCAAGCGTCGCTTAGCATGGACTACAGAAACGTGTGGTTTATGAGAAGCTATTCTACAATTGTACCCCATTCTTCTTAACTTCCTACTCAATGACGTTGTGTTAGCTGAACTGCTGGTAACAATTTGGAACTCAAGAGCTATTCCTCCCTCTGATTTCAAGCTATTTTTACAAATACCCTCCTCAGTTTTCGACGACGCCTGTCCTTCAGTAAACGAGGACTGCATAACGTTGGTTTAGCTATGATTGTTCCCTCTCGTTTCCATTTCACAGTCACATCGCCAACAGTCGACTTGGCCACTTTTACAAGGGTTCAAATACTGCTGATGCGTGCGTCACTCATGTAACATCCAGTGACTTCTCCACATTCGAAGTCACTGAGATCTCCTTGCCGCCTCATCCTGCTGTTACTATTTCTCAACTAACAGCACAACAGTCTCAATAGTCTCCCCATGCTTCTATACTGACAGCCTCCCTCCTCCCCCCCCCCCCCCCCCTCATGACATCTAGCGGTTAATTCCGCGTTAAATAGTGGTATCCGGACACTTTTGATCACATAGAACACATCTCTAGTCCAAATTTATTCATCCTTCACCCCTAATATGGTGTTGTTTCTATTTATTTATTGGTAGAACATCTGACTGAAGAGCTTGAAAATAAGGGCTTGGAAACATCAGTGATATGATAAAACTTGGGACCTCAGTCTCGATCGCCTTTGTATCTTATATTCTTGTAAGGCATCTAGATATTTACTCCACAAGGCTCTGTACGCTGACGGGCAATGCAGGTCGTGCCGATGTCAACGATTTCCTTTCTTAACTGTTTCGTATGTTGACCGAGTGTGAAATAGCAGTTATATGCCTATTATGTACCCTAATAGCAGTTTTCGCGTTTTTTATATACAGGACAGAGATATCAGAAATGTTGCACAGTCTAATACATCAGTATTAAATAAAAGCCTCTATGCTACTTAATGAACTTTAAATAATTCACGTGTAGAATATATAAAATTTAAATGGAAAGTGCTCAGATTACCTGTGTTGTGGTGTATATAACCTATAAAATACTTTAGTTACCAGAATCTCTACTAATGACACAATGTGACCTTGAAACTGTATGATTGAACGTGATCTCCAGGAAAACCCTAGAAACGTTCACCTAAAAAGACATTTTATCTTTAATTTTAACTACATACACATTTTCGAAATTCTGTAACTCGAGTGAATGAATAATTGTAAATAACCCAGGATATCTAGAGGTTATTGCGACCTACAGTAGGTCGCACTAACATATTTGTTTGTATTATCTTTCTATATGGCATCATTAGGTTTGGAAACAAAGACGAATTAGGTGTCAAGTGTCGATCGCTGTTGTAATCTATAACTCATTTGTTTTTAATTTTCAACGGATATTAATCACAAAATTTTTATAGCAGTTGAAAAATGCCCGTAAAGGCGAATATGCTCCTCTTTAAAAGACTCTGACTGAAAAGTATGGAACCAGCTGCCTTGATCCTCATTCCGCCTCCCTCAACAAAAATTTTGACCAGTGAATATACAGTATTAACACTCTTTTAACACGCATGCCAACACTCTTTTAACACGCATGTCAATGGCCTTGCCACGGTGGCAACGCCGATTCGCGTCAGATCACCGAAGTTAAGCGCTGTTGGGCTTGACTAGCACTTGGATGGGTTACCGTTCGGGTCTGCCAAGTGCTGTTGGCAAGCGGGATGCACTAAGCCCTTGTGGGGTGAATTGAGTTGTTTTTCTTTTTTGTGGTTTTAGGGCGTACAACTACAGTGGTTATTAGCGCCCAGGCTAAGTTATGAATGCACTGCAAGGCCCAAGGTTAAAACAGCAACTAAAAGGGACAACGCTATAAAAGGCACATTAACAGGGAAGGGATTAAAAGAAAACAGCATAATCAAATGTCCTTAGACAGGTTTGGGAGCCGGTCGGAGTGGCCGTGCGTTTCTGGACGCTACAGTCTGGAACCGCGTGATCGCTACGGTCGCAGGTTCGAATCCTGCCTCGGGCATGGATGTGTGTGATGTCCTTAGGTTAGTTACGTTTAAGTAGTTCTAAGTTCTAGGGGACTGCTGACCTCAGCAGTTGAGTCTCATAGTGCTCAGAACCATTTTGAAGAGGCTTGGGAGCCACTTGATTGAGAAGTAGCAACACGGGTCACGAAAGGTGACAGCGGCCAGGAGAGCTGTGTGCTGTCCACTTGCTTCTCCGTATCCGCATCTGGTGACACCTAAGGCCTGAGGATGACACGGCGGCCGTTATGGGCTGAGGATGACACGACGGCCGTTCGGTGCCGTTAGGCTTTCAAGGCCTGTACGAACAGTGTTTGTTACATTTTTCCAGGTGTCTTTTTTAGTGAAGCCTTCACAAAAACAGCATCTGCCTCTCAGTGCCACTGTCTATATGAATCTCTCTGACGGTCTCCTTTTTCTCCCATTGGCACTTTCTGATCTCTGGCTCGCCCACTGATAATGTCTTCATCTCTTTCTGTCGCTCTTCCTTATCACTGTCTCCTTCTCAGCCCCATTCACTGTATCTGCCCTTTTTTCTTCCTTTCTCGCTTAGAGTTTCCTGTGTTTCTCTTCAACCAGCATTTTCTCTTCCTCACACATGTCACTGTGCATGGTTTTCTCGGGGCTTTGGCCCCTAGAACGGGAAACTTTAAAACGTGGGTGCAGGGGACGGGGGAAAGTGTAGGGTGGTACAGACTCCCAAGCCTATCTGTAGTCTCCACTCACATCTCTTATTCATTTCCAAAGTCTCCTCTCTCTTTAGCTTCCACTGCCACTATCTCCATCCATCTCACTTTCTCTTTCATTGCCACTTACTCTCCCCCACCATAGCTATCTCCTCTCTCTTCCCCCTTCACTTTCTCTCTACTATTATCTTTGAGCACAAAAAAGCGCTAATATATTTTTATGCCAAAATATTTGGTGAGGAAGGAGGAATGAAAACTGAAGCAGTTGTCCCCAACTTTTCAGTCAGAATCTTTCAAATAGGGAGCTGATCCTCTTTGGTACAAAAAAATGGGTCAGAACACTGTCGCAGAAACAACGAACAAACATGCCAAATTTAAACAGACGCAAAATCCCCAAGATTGGTTATCTTTTACAGAAGCTCGAAATTGAGCGCGGACTTCAATGCGAGATGCTTATAACAGTTTCCACAACGAAATTTTGTCTCGAAACCCGGAAGAAAATCCAAAGAGAATCTGGTCGTATGTGAGGTATGTTAGCGGCAAGAAACAATCAATGGCTTCTCTGCGCGATTGCAATTGAGATACTACCGAAGACAGTGTTGCCAAAGCAGCGATACCAAACGCAGCCTCCCGGAATGCCTTCACAAAAGAAGACGAAGTAAATATTCCATAATTCGAATCGAGAACAGCTACCAACATGAGAAACGCAGAAGTAAATATCCTCGGAGTAGTGAAGCAACTTAAATCACTTAATAAATGAAAGTCCTCTGGTCCAGACTGTATACCAATTAGGTTCCTTTCAGAGTATGCTGGTGCATTAGATCCATGCTTAACTATCATATACAACCGTTCGCTCGACGAAAGGTCATTACCCAAAGACTGGAAAGTTGCACAGGTCACAACAATATTCAAGAAAGGTAGTAGGAGTAATCCACTAAATTACAGGCCCATATCGTTAACGTCGATATGCAGCAGGATTTTAGAACATATATTCTGTTCGAACATTATCAATTACCTCGAAAGAAACGGTCTATTGACACACAGTCAATATGGTTTTAGAAAACATCGTTCCTTTGAAACACAAATAGCTTTTTATTCACATAAAGTGCTGAGTGCTATTGACAAGAGATTACAGATCGATTCCGCATTCCTGGATTTCCGGAAGGCTTTTGACACTATACCACATAAGCGGCTCGTAGTGAAATTGCATAAATTGTGGAATATCTTCTCAGTTATGTGACTGGATTTGCGATTTCCTGTCAGAGAGGTCACAGTTCGTAGTAACCGACGGAAAGTCATCTAATAAAACAGAAGTGATTTCAGGCGTTCCCTAAGGTGGTGTTATAGGCCCTTTGCAGTTCCTTATCTATGTAAACGGTTTGGGAGACAATCTGAGCAGCCGTCTTCGGTTGTTTGTAAATGACGTTGTCGTTTATCGACTAATAAAGTCATCAGAAGATCAAAACAAATTACAAAGCGATTTAGAAAAAATACCTAAAAGGTGCGAAAAGTGTCAGTTACCCTAAATAACGCAAAGTGTCAGGTCATCCACATGATTGCTAAAAGGAACTCGTTAAACTTATGTTACACCATAAATCAGTCCAATCTAAAACCGTAAACTCAACTAAATACCTAGGTATTACAATTACGGACACCTTACATTGGAAATAACATATAGAAAATGTTGTAGGGAAGGCTAACCAAAGACTGCGTTTCATTGGCAGGATACTTAACAAATGTAACGGACCTACTGAGGAGACTGCCTACACTACGCTTGTCCGTCCTCTTTTAGAATACTGCTGCACTGTGTGCGATCCTTACCACGTAGGACTGACGGAGTACATCGAAAAAGTTGAAAGAAAAGCAGCACGTTTTCTATTATCGCGAAATATGGAAGAGTGTGTTACAGAAACGATACAGGATTTGGGCTGGAAATCATTAAAAGAAAGGCATTTTCCGTTGCGACGGAATCTTCTCACGAAATTCCAGTCATCAACATTCTCCTCCGAATGCGAAAATGTTTTGTTGACACCCACATTCATAGGGAGGAACGATCACGTCGATAAAATATGAGAAATCAGAGCTCGTACGGAAAGATGTAGGTGTTCATTGTTCCCGCGCACTATACGACATTGGAATAATAGAGAGTTGTGAAGGTGATTCGATGAACTCTCCTGCCAGGCACTTAAATGTGATTTGCAGAGTATCTAAGTAAATGGAGATACTCACACATTTTTCAGCTGGTTTCTTTCTTCAACATGTTAGAGCAGGTTGTGCTGCTGATATAAAATGAAGTCTGTAAGTTAGTAATGTTTTGACAGTTTATTTATGTAATCGACACATATACGTAATTTGACACATGCAAACAACAAATAAGTAGACATAATTCAGGGTGGTCATGCAGTCTTGATAGACGCCTAAAAAATAATATATAACTGTAATAGATTTTTGTGATAATATGTTGTATCAACGATTATGAAAGGTTTACGCATTACGCCAAAGAATAAAGTATACAAAATTCAGATGCTCACAGTATAGACCACGAAGATTACGCAGGTCGCCAAGCTGCGTTTTCCGATTTCATGGAAGCTGTACACAACGCATACTTCGTGGATCACAGTTTGTTTACTCTTGATACCACAAACACATTTTCAGAAAAGTTAAAGGGTATAATTGCCTCATATGGTGTGACGAGCCAACTCACCCCATCTCTGAGTGGCATAGAGAGACACCAAAAATGAATGTGTGGTTTCTATTACCCAAGACTACAGTTTATTGAATCTTCAGTTTTGCAGAAGAGACAATTACAGAAATATTTATGTCGATGTGCTGGAACAATTTCTGGAACTACAACTTCAGCAAGGAAAAATTGTTGACATTGTTGTGTTTCAAAACGATGGAGCACCCTGTCATTTCGTTCACATGGTCGGGGACTATCTAAATCGGAGATTCGTTAAGAGATGAATTCGCTGGGTTTATCAAAACGTGTCCATCGGGTTCAAGCCTTTGATTTCTAAGTTTTGGGATACATGAAGTCAAAGGTTCATAAAATAATGATAAGAGATCTCCAAGATGTAAGAGCTCGATGCCGGCATGCTGCGTCGGCAGTTTCACAAGATACGCCTGAGAACGCATTCAGGTCTCCACTTCAAAAATGGGAGCAATACGTCGAAGTGGCCTCAGGCCGCATCCAAGTATGATGAAAAAGCGTACATAGATCGACAGTAAACATGCATGCGTATTATGCAAATCCATGTATAATTTCGTATAACCATATGGAGACTTCATGACCAACCTGTATGAAGTTAACTCAAAAATTTCTCTTATCAACAAAAGTTCAAATTACACTGCTTTAAACAAAAATACTCATTACATAGAAACACTGTGTCACCAAGTTTTATTGGTGAAAAAATGACAACTAAAAACTAAGTTCGGTGACTTCAGAACCCATGCGAAGACTAGAATCTTTCCCATATGTTCACGGCGTGAGTTGGCTCTTAGCACTATGCGACTTAACTTCTGAAGTCATCAGTCGCCTAGAACTTGGAACTAATTACACCTAACTAACCTAACTAACATCCATGCCCGAGGCAGGATTCAAACCTGCGACCGTAGCGGTCGCTCGGCTCCAGACTGTAGCCCCTAGAACCGCACGGCCACTACGGCCGGCTCACTATGTGACTTAAAACTACATTTAAGCATCAGACCGGATATTACGTGCAAATTTTACGTCCATAAGTACGGTAAATTAGAACCTCAGGAACTCGGTAACTGATAATGACATCTAAAATAGTTTCAAGGTTGTCTGAGAAAATCATATTAGCGACATACGGTAAACATTTTTGCCATCAATATAATTTATAGAACTGGTCATCTACACAATTATTATTTATAGTAATCTAAAATCACGCCTAACATTTCATCCTTTTCCTATGGTTATTTATTTAGGTAAATGCGGCCCAAGGCACAAAAGCGGCCTAAAACCGGTTTTTACGGTTTCCTGCGTAAATACGTTGACTTCGATCCTCCGGTTCTCGGTAACGTGCAATTATATCAGAAAAAGTTTCGATGCTACCAGAGAATATGAACTTAAGAACGTGTGGTAAAAACATTTACCATTTGCCATGAATAAAAGTTATAGAAGTGGTTATCCCCACGACTGGTATTTCAGGTACTCAAAATCAGAGTTTTTCGGGGTTTTCTCAGAAACCACGCATGAAAAAATCGTGCTTGTATAAGCCTTGTAAGGCTAACCCTACACCACACGTAATGCAAAACAACCAACCGACTTGCTCAATTAGCCTGGCTTGGAAAAAATGAGCAACGTTTAAATTTTTATTCTGTACCGGAAGATAGCTATAGCGTGTAGCCACAATATACCCTTCCTTCCGATGGGTATGCGAATGGTCGCTAGGCCAAGAGCTATCCAAAACATTTTACCTCTTACCTCTGTCATTAGAAAAACACTTGACCTCTTAACTCTGTGATCACAAAAATCGTATTTGTGTGCGCAGCATTTTTGTGAAATGTTGGTACCGTGCACTGCCGTCCACGGACCGATACACGCTCGTGAAAAATGTGTTCAAAATACCAAAACGGAAGAAAATAGAAAATTTTCAGACCTCTGTAATCGAGTGTACCAGTCCACGAGACACCCTCCTAACTTTTTCTGTGAAAGCTCTTGTTGTTGTTGTCGTGGTCTTCAGTCCTGAGACTGATTTGATGCAGCTTTCCATGCCACTCTATACTGTGCAAGTTTCTTCTTCTCGAAGTTACTTACTGCAACCTACATCCTTTTGAATCTGCTTAGTGTGTTCATCTCTTGGTCTCCCTCTACGATTTGTATGACTCCCACGCTGCCCTCCAATACTAAATTGGTGATCCCTTGATGACTCAGAATATGTCCTACCAACCGATCCCTTCTTCTAGCCAAGTTGTACCACAAATTCCTCTTCTCCACAATTATACTCAGTACCTCCTCATTAGTTACGTAATCTACCTATCTAATCGTCAGCATTCTCCTGTAGTGCCACATTTCGAAAGGTTCTATTCTCTTCTTGACTAAACTTTTTTTGTCCATGGTTCACATCAACACATGGCTACATTCCGTGCAAATACTTTCAGAAAAGACTTCCAATGTTCGCAAATTTCTCTTCTTCAGAAACGCTTTTTCTTACTATTACCAGTTTACATTTTATATCATCTCTACTTCGACCATCATCAGTTATTTTGCTCCCCAAATAGCAAACCTCATCTACTACTTTTAGGGTTTCATTTCCTAATCTAATGCCCTCAACATCAATTAATTTAATTCCACTATATTCCACTACCCTCATTTTGCTTTTGTTGATGTTCATCTCATTTCCTCCTTTCAAGACATTGTCTATCCCTTTCAACTGCACGCAGTATCATATCTCCTGTTTCATCTTCATCTTCGTCCTCTTCCATTTCCATATTGCCCTCAGGTACATCGCCCTTGTATAGACACTCTATATACTCCTTCCACTTTTCTGCTTTCCCATCTTTGCTTACAATTGGTTTTCAATCTGAGCTCTAGCTTGTTAAATAGAAAACCTGCATTAACGTTCTACGTATTTACTCTTCATGTTGACATAGTTATCTTTCAGCACAGTTATCTTGCTGCGAACATATTCCTCCCAGCGAGAATTCAGTTTTGTTAATACTGTCACTGTAGAACCTTTACTTTTGTTGACGGGGACAGAACCACAGCTCTACCTTTACCTGGCCGTGCGGTTCTAGGCGCTACAGTCTGGAGCCGAGCGACCGCTACGGTCGCAGATTCGAATCCTGCCTCGGGCATGGATGTGTGTGATGTCCTTAGGTTAGTTAAACGCTGCAATTCGAACCTGTCTAGCAGTAGAGCATCAGAGAAGCGGAAAAGCAGACTGAGTAAAATACATGTTTTGTAATACCTCAAACTGTAATGAGAACAGAGTGAAAACTTCCGAGCCACTACTTTTTATCACGCCCTCGTACATTATTTCCATTTAGATTAATATATATCAGTTATTATTACTGCCTCATGGAGGTGAGGAGGATTGTGAGTATCTATGACTTCCAGAAGTATGTTGGCGGAAGATATGCACCTGGTAGAGTTAGCCATGACATTTTTGTCGGTAGGTGAGAGATCAGACAATACGTGGTCGTGCAGTAGCGTTCTCGCTTCCCGCCACCGGGTTCCCGGGTTCGATTCCCGGCGGGGTCTGGGATTTTCTCTGCCTCGTGATGGCTGGGTGTTGTTTGTTGTCCTTAGGTTAGTTAGGTTTAAGTTCTAGGGCACTGATGACCTTAGATGTTAAGTCCCATAGTGCTCAGAGCCATTTTTTTGATCAGACAATGAGTAGCCCCTCAATGCATCAACATGGAACCCTTAGCTAAGTATGAGATTGCTTCCACTTACTGGAGTAGGACTTCTTCTGGTTTCTTTACAATGAGCCTGTCTTGTACAACTCTTCCTCTTCCTACCACGACGGGATTAGGTTGCGAGGGCGTCTTTCAGTTTCAATCTCTAGTCTTGCCTAAGGGATATGACCTCTAGTGCAGAAGACAGCACAGTGACAGAGGGTAACAGCTTTATTATTCGTGCACATCACGCCAGTATGAATACCGGCGTATACTGTGGCGTGACACAATTTTGTGCGTAGCCGTAGAGGCGCAAACAGTCCCAAAACTGCACGGGTAAGGCAATGGGCAACCACCTCATACTTATTCCAGAGGAGAATCCTTAGCATGGCTAGAAATCCTAAATCGAGTGCTCCCAGGCCCTGTCAGACCTTCAGTGGCCAGGTGTGCTATGTGTCTCTGAGTTATTCTTCAGAAGGATAACGACTTCGAAAGTCTGCAGCTTATTTCAAACTTGGAGGATTCACAAATCCACGAGAAAGGTGAAAAGACTCAAAATTCACTTTCTTTGAACCTCTGAGATGCGCTGGACTAATTCTAAAAGTTGTAGCTGTTGGTTATTAAGTACGTCATGCAGACAGAATAATCTCGGCTGTTTCAATGAAGTATATGGGTCATAGTACACCTAGTTATCGTTGAAACTGTCGATGGCATTGCACCTATGTCCCATTGGATCGTTTTCTTACACTGCAATGCAAAAGCCATTCTGCTGAGTGTTATCTCGCTGTTGCCCAACTTGCGATGCATCGGGTGATGATATGGAAACATTTTACACACGATTTACGACTGCCTTGTCTTTCATCAAACCAGTTGAGATTACCACAGCGATGGGTGGCTGTAGTTCCAAGGTAGGCCATTGTTGGCTAGCGCTGACACAATAGGTAATTTTCGTTAGGGACTAGCGATACTCGGTTTGATCGGCTCGTTCACAATAGCTAGTACTCATTTTCATTTGTCTCCACGTAGTCTCTCACTCGGATCCCTAACATCGATAAAAATATCAAGAATCAAATTGACTAAATCCTAGTTAATAAATGACTGAGAAATTCCATAAGAAGTGTTGAAGGCATTTCCTGTCGCCGATATAAACTCTAATCACAGCCTGCTGCTACCCACAGTGAACATGCAAATGAAAAAAAAAGTCACTCAATGTAAAGAATCGACGGAACTGCAGTCCATGAACTCCAAAATTTAACACTGAAGAAAAAAATCTAGCGGCATTGTGTACAAAATGAGATTATATCCAGTCAACCACAGATATAAATAATGCTGAAGACACTTGCAACCAGTTAGTATCTGTAGTGAACAAGCTGCACCACTCGTTGATACCTGCGTTATTAATAAAGAAATGTTAATGCCGAACTACACTGCGCGTATGCACCGTTACAAAAGTTATCTCTTGGAGGTATAGAGGTGCGATCCACTAGCGGCCAGCAAACCACGCTACATCAGAAAAAAAACCACGCAATTCTGAGACTATGGGAGAAGCTGACAGAAGAATATTTCTGACAGCTTATTGTATTGAAGGGAAAATATTTTACGCGACCGATTAACGAATTAAAAAATGTGCCAGGAAAGAGAGCAAATAATTTCACGACTGTTTGGGACTTTCCTAGCACGGAAAAGATCATAATTGCCTTGGTGTGTTCGGAGAGCCACGAAACTAGTGAAATACGTTGACAGTCGTACGAGAACAGTGATTTTTTTTTAGGAATAAAATTTAACCTCCGTGTTAATTCAGGGTACAGGCTACCTCATTCCAAAGTGCAACCAAATACGTATAGAAGCCTCACCGTGAAAGAGTAACAAAACGCTAAATCCACGAAGAAGGAAAAAAGCAAGTAATTTCTAGTTTGGTGCAGCGAAAATTTTACAACATTTATAAGTGCAATAATGTCATGAGCCTTCACGTGTGTGCCTGTTACCAGCGGATACCCTCGCATATCATAGTACAGCCTCACTAAAAGACTACCTTGTTCTGCGTGTTAAGGCACGACGTCTCTCCGTCTTACAGCACTGAAATTACTCCATCGCTATGAGCCGTTAAGCGTCTCAGAAGCTATTTGATACGCGTGGCGCTCAGTGGCTAAAATGCAACGGACTTGTACGGAAATATGGATTAAACACTTCATGGATTTATAAGCACTGGGTTCATAACGTTGAATCGTATTACATTGGACATGTTAAACAATAAAAGCACTTTCACAAATACAATATAATTCAACAGTCAAAGAGTAAATAGCTCTTCCTAAGAGTAATGGTTGTTCCTCATCTCTCATTATATCCTTCGAATCAAATATATTGTACTCCACACTTTCAAAAGCAGCCTGTCTGTTAGTTCAGGGTTTAAGCTAATGCAGTTCTGTATTTCTTGCAAATCCGTCCAGCCACTTCGTCGTGAAGGAGTAGTAAATATACTCACACACAAACGTTCACATTTGTAATGTATATGAAACGCAGTGACCCAAGAAGGCCACAAGAGTGAGAAACACATGCCTGGGAAGATAGTCAAAATCCTACAACTGTTCGATCGCTGAAGATTCCACAAATGTAACTGCACAAAGTAATACAGAAGGAAATACGTAATGCAAAGGAACAATATCTTTCAAAGGCAAGCAACTACATAGAAGAAATGGATGTAAAGCATGATTAATTCAACTTTCAACTTTTACAAGAAAGTAAGGCAACGAGCAGACACCTGAAACAGTGGAGGAAATGGGCTCCTTATAGACAAAGATCATCTTCACTAATACTGAAGAGAAACTGGGTGAGTAGAACGAAAATATTCGAAACAGCGTCACTGACAAAAGAAGTCTTGATAATACTGTCTAGCAGAGTGACGGTATGGATATCACAAGAGCAGATGTATAGCATGCCATAACAATATCGAAGAGTGGGAAGGCTCCATGTCCTGGCAAAATGCGCACTGAGGTAGTACAGCTGCTCAAGGACGAAAGATCTCTTTCATTACTGGTTGATTTGATCAACAGTACCTATCCAGTCGTGGTCATACCACAAGACTGAGTCAAAGCAACTTTTTACCAGTTCCCAAAAAGACCAAAGCAAAATTCAGCATGAATAAAGAATGATAACTTTGTTCATAAAATACGCTGTCTAAGAACATGCTGTAAATGTGAGGAGAGGATTGGAGACACCCAGATTTTGTTAAGGCGTAGTTTAAGCACTCGGGCGGTGTTGGTCGGTCTTCAGATATTGATATAGTGACGTCGCGATATTTTTGTCGAAGTTTATGCTTGTTTTGTAGATTATGAAGAAGCTTTTCAAACTATACAGCATAACAAATCTATGCATATGTTAGTAGTAGTAGTAGTAGTTGTTGTTGTTGTTGTGGTCTTCAGCCCTGAGACTGGTTTGATACAGCTCTCCATGCTACTCTATCCTGTGCAAGCATCTTCATCTCCCAGTACTTACTGCAGCCTACATCCTTCTGAAATTGATTAGTGTATTCATCTTTGGTCTCACTCTATGATTTTTGCCCTCCACGCTGCCCTCCAATGCTAAATTGGTGATCCCTCGATGTCTCAGAACATATCCTACCAACCGATCCCTTCTTCTAGTTAAGTTGTGTCACAAACTTCTCTTCTCCCCAATCATATTCAATACCTCATTAGTTATGTGATCTACCCATCTAATCTTCAGCATTCTTCTGTAGCATCACATTTCGAAAGCTTCAATTCTCGTCTTGTCCAAACTATTTATCGTCCACGTGTCACTTCCATACATGGCCACACTCCATACGAATACTTTCAGAAACGACTTCCTGACTTTTAAATCTATACTCGATGTTAACAAATTTTTCTTCTTCAGAAACGCTTTCCTTGCCATTACCAGTCTACATTTTATATCCTCTCTACTTCGACCATCGTCAGTTATTTTGCTCCCCAGATAGCAAAACTCCTTTACTACTTTAAGTGTCTCATTTCGTAATCTAATTCCCTCAGCATCGCCCGACTTAATTCGACTACATTCCATTATCCTCGTTTTGCTTTTGTTGATGTTCATGTTATATCCTACTTTCAAGACCCTGTCCATTCCGTTCAGCTGCTCTTCCATGTCTTTTGCTGTCTCTGACAGAATTACAATGTCATCGGCGAACCTCAAAGTTTTTATTTCTTCTCCATGGATTTTAATACCTACTCCGAACTTTTCTTTTATTTCCTTTACTGATTGTTCCATAAACAGATTGAATAACATCGGGGAGAGGCTACAACACTGTCTCACTCCCTTCCCAACCACTGCTTTCCTTTCATGTCCCTCGACTCTTATAACTGCCATCTGGTTTCTGTACAAATTCTAAATAGCCTTTCGCTCCCTGTATTTTACCCCTGCCACCTTTAGAATTTGAAAGAGAGTATTCCAGTCAACACTGTCAAAAGCTTTCTCTAAGTCTACAAATGCTAAAAACGTAGGTTTGAATTTCCTTAATCTTTCTGCTAAGATAAGTCGTAAGGTCAGTATTGCTCACGTGTTCCAGTGTTCCTACGGAATCCAAACTGATCTTCCCCGAGGTCGGCTTCTACTAGTTTTTCCATTCGTCTGTAAGGAATTCGCGTTAGTACTTAGCAGCTGTGACTTATTAAACTGATAGTTCGGTAATTTTCACATCTGTCAACACCTGCTTTCTTTGGGATTGGAATTATTATATTCTTCTTGAAGTCTGAGTGTATTTCGCCTGTCTCATACATCTTGCTCACCAGATGGTAGAGTTCTGTCAGGACTGGCTCTGTCAAGGCCGTCAGTAGTTCCAATGGAATGTTGTCTACTCCGGGGGCCTTGTTTCGACGTAGGTCTTTCAGTGCTGTGTCAAACTCTTGACGCAGTATCTTATCTCCCATTTCGTCTTCATCTACATCCTCTTCCATTTCCATAATATTGTCCTCAAGTACGTCGCGCTTGTATAGACCGTCTATATATTCCTTTCACCTTTCTGCTTTCCCTTTTTTGCATAGAACTGAGTTTCCATCAAAGTTCTTGATATTCATGCAAGTAGTTCTCCATTCTGCAAGGGTATCTTTAATTTTCCTGTAAGCAGTATCTATCTTACCCCTAATGAGATATGCCTCTACATCCTTACATTTGTCCTCTAGCCATGCCTGTTTAGCCATTTTGCACTTCCTGTCGATCTCATTTTTGAGACATTTGTTTCCTTTCCGCCTGCTTCTTATACTGTATTTTTATATTTTCTCCTTTCATCAATTAAATTCAATATTTCTTCTGTTACCCAAGGGTTTCTACTTACCATAGTCTTTTTACCTATTTGATCCTCTGCTGCCTTCAATATTTCATCCCTCAAAACTACCCATTCTTCTTCTACTGTATTTCTTTCTCCCATTCCTGTCAATTGTTCCCTTATGCTCTCCCTGAAACTGTGTACAACCTCTGGTTTAGTCAGTTTATCCAGGTCCCATCTCCTTAAATTCCCAAATTTTTGTAGTTCCTTTAGTTCTAATCTACAGCTCATAACCAATAGATTGTGGTCAGAGTCCACATCTGCCCCTGGAAAGTCTTACAATTTACAACCTGGTTCCTAAACCTCTGTCTCGCCATTATATAATCTATCTGATATCTTTTAGCATCTCCAGTGTTCTTCCCTGTATACAACCTTCTTTTATGATTCTTGAACCACGTGTTAGCTATGATTAAGTTATCCTCTCCGCAAAAGTCTATCAGACAGCATCCCCTTTCATTTCGTAGCCCCAAACCATATTCACCTACTATGTTTCCTTACCCCCCCCCCCCCCCCCCCCCCCATGAACCATGGACCCTGTCGTTGGTGGTAAGGCTTGCGTGCCTCTGCGATACAAATAGCCGTACAGTAGGTACGGAGAGGTATCTGTTGATAGGCCATACAAACGTTTGGTTCCTGAAGAGGGGCAGCAGCCTTTTCAGTAGTTTCAAGGGCAACAGTCTGGATGATTGACTGATCTGGCCTTGTAGCAATAATCAATACGGCCTTGCTGTGCTGGTACTGCTAACGGCTGAAAGCAAGGGGAAACTACGGCCGTAATTTTTCCCGAGGGCATGCAGCTTTACTGTATGATTAAATGATGATGGCGTCCTCTTGGGTAAAATATTCCGGAGGTAAAATAGTCCCCCATTCGGATCTCCAGGCGGGGACTACTCAAGAGGATGTCGTTATCAGGAGAAAGAAAACTGGCGTTCTACGGATCGGAGCGTGGAATGCCAGATCCCTTAATCGGGCAGGTAGGTTAGAAAATTTAAAAAGGGAAATGGATAGATTAAAGTTAGATATAGTGGGAATTAGTGAAGTTCGGTGGCAGGAGGAACAAGACTTCTGGTAAGGTGACTACAGGCTTATAAACACCAAATCAAATAGGGGTAATGCAGGAGTAGGTTTAATAATGAATAGGAAGATAGAAGTGCGGGTAATCTACTACAAACAGCATAGTGAACGCATTATTGTGGCCAAGATAGATACGAAGCCCACACCTACTACAGTAGTACAAGTTTATATTCCAACTGGCTCTGTAGATGACGAAGAAATTGAAGAAATGTATGATGAAATAAAAGAAATTATATAGATAGTGAAGGGAGACGAAAATTTAATAGTCATGGGTGACTGGAATTCGAGTGTAGGAAAAGGGAGTGAAGGAAACATAGTAGGTGAATATGGATTGGGGCTAAGAAATGAAAGAGGAAGCCACCTGGTAGAATTTTGCACAGAGCACAACTTAATCATAGCTAACACTTGGTTTAAGAATCATAAAAGAAGGTTGTATACATGGAAGAACCCCGGAGATACTAAAAGGTATCAGATATATTATATAATGGTAAGACAGAAATTTAGGAACCAGGTTTTAAATTGTAAGACATTTCCAGGGGCAGATGTGGACTCTGACCACAATCTATTGGTTATGACCTGTAGATTAAAACTGAATAAACTGCAAAAAGGTGGGAAATTAAGGAGATGGGACCTGGATAAACTGACTAAACCAGAGGTTGTACACAGTTTCAGGGAGAGCATAAGGGAACAATTGACAGGAATGGGGGAAAGAAATACAGTAGAAGAGGGATGGGTAGCTTTGAGGGATGAAGTAGTAAAGGCAGAAGAGGATCAAATAGGTAAAAAGGTGAGGGCTAGTAGAAATCCTTGGGTAACAGAAGATATATTGAATTTAAAATTGATGAAAGGAGAAAATATAAAAATGCAGTAAATGAAACAGTCAAGAAGGAATACAAACGTCTCAAAAATGAGATCGACTAGAAGTGCAAAATGGCTAAACAGGCATGGCTGGAGGTCAAATGTAAGGATATAGAGGCTTATCTCACTATACAAGGGCAATGTATTTGAAGACAATATTATGGAAATGGAAGAGGATGTAGATGAAGATGAAATGGGAGATATAATATTGTGTGAAGAGTTTGACAGAGCACTGAAAGCCCTGAGTCGAAACAAGGCCCCCGGAGTAAACAACATTCCATTAGAACTACTGATAGCCTTGCCAGAGCCAGTCATGACAAAACTCTACCATCTGGTGAGCAAGATATATGAGACAGGCGAAATACCCTCAGACTTCAAGAGGAATATAATAATTCCAATCCCAAAGAAAGCAGGTGTTGACAGATATGAAAATTACTGAACTATCAGTTTAATAAGTCACAGCTGCTAAATACTAACGCGAATTCCTTACAGACGAATGGAAAAACTAGTAGAAGCCGACCTCGGGGAAGATCAGTTTGGATTCCGTAGAAACACTGGAACACGTGAGGCAATACTGACCTTACGACTTATCTTAGCAGAAAGATTAAGGAAATTCAAACCTACGTTTCTAGCATTTGTAGACTTGGAGAGAGCTTTTGACAATGTTGACTGGAATAATCTCTTTCAAATTCTAAAGGTGGCAGGGGTAAAATACAGGGAGCGAAAGGCTATTTACAATTTGTACAGAAACCAGATGGCAGTCATAAGAGTCGAGGGGCATGAAAGGGAAGCAGTGGTTGGGAAGGGAGTAAGACAGGGTTGTAGCCTCTCCCCGATGTTATTCAATCTGTATATTGAGCAAGCAGTAAAGGAAACAACAGAAAAATTCGGACTAAGTATTAAAATCCATGGAGAAGAAATAAAAACTTTGAGGTTCGCCGATGACATGGTAATTCTGTCAGAGACAGCAAAGGACTTGGAAGAGCAGTTGAATGGAATGGGCAGTGTCTTGAAAGTAGGATATAACATGAACATCAACAAAAGCAAAACGAGGATAATGGAATGTAGTCGAATTAAGTCGGGCGATGCTGAGGTAATTAGATTACGAAATGAGACAGTTAAAGTAGTAAAGGAGTTTTGCTATTTGGGGAGCAAAATAACTGACGATGGTCGAAGTAGAGAGGATATAAAATGTAGACTGGCAATTGCAAGGAAAGCGTTTCTGAAGAAGAGAAATTTGTTAACATCGAGTATAGATTTAAGTGTCAGGAAGTCATTTCTGAAAGTTTGTATGGAGTGTAGCCATGTATGGAAGTGAAACATAGACGATAAATAGTTTGGACAAGAAGAGAATAGAAGCTTTCGAAATGTGGTGCTACACAAGAATGCTGAAGATTAGATGGGTAGATCACATAACTAATGAGGAGGTATTGAATATGATTGGGGAGAAGAGAAGTTTGTGGCACAACTTGACCAGAAGAAGGGATCGATTGGTAGGACATGTTCTGAGGCATCAAGGGATCACCAATTTAGCAATGGAGGGCAGTGTCGAGGGTAAAAATCGTAGAGGGAGACGAAGAGATGAATACACTAAGCACATTCAGAAGGATGTAGGTTGCAGTAGGTACTGGGAGATGAAGAAGCTTGCACAGTATAGAGTAGCACGGAGAGCTACATCAAGCCAGTCTCAGGACTAAAGACCACAACAACAACAACAACAACAACAACAACAACATGTTTCCTTCTTTCCCTTCTCCTTCTGACGAATTCCAGTCACCCATGACTATTAAATTTTCGTCTCCCTTCACTACCTGAATCATTTCTTTTATCTCATCACACATTTAATCAATTTCTTCATCATCTGCAGAGCTAGTTGGCATATAAACTTGTACTGCTGTAGTAGGCGTGGGCTTTGTGTCTATCTTGGCCACAATAATGCGTTCACTATGCTGTTTTTAGTAGCTTAGCCGCACTCCTATTTTCCTATTCATTATTAAACCTACACCTGCATTACCCCTATTTGCTTTTGTATTTGTAACCCTTTATTCACCTGGCCAAAAGTCTTGTTCCTCCTGCCACCGAAATTCAATAATTCCACTATATCTAACTTTAACCTATCCATTTCCCTTTTTAAATTTTCTAACTTACCTGGCCGATTAAGGGATCTGACATTCCACGCTCCGATCCGTAGAATGCGTTTTCTTTCTCCTGATAATGACGTCCTCTTGAGTAGCTCCGCCCGGAGATCCGAATGGGGGACTATTTTACCTCCGGAATATTTTACCCAAGAGGATGCCATTATCATTTAATCATACAGTAATGCTGCATGCCATCGGGAAAAATTATGGCTGTAGTTTCCCCTCGTTTTCAGCCGTTCGCAGTACCAGCACAGCAAGGCTGTTTTGGTTATTGTTACAATGCCAGATCAGTCAATCATCCAGAGTGTTGCCCCTGCAACTACTGAAAAGACCGCTGCCCCTCTTCGGGAACCACACGTTTGTCTGGCCTCCCAACACATACCCCTCCGATGTGGTTGCACCTACGGTACGGCTATCTGCATCGTTGAGGCACGCAAGCCTCCCTACCAACGGCAAGGCTCATGGTTCAGGGGTGGATGTTAGTAGTACTTTAACCAAAGGCCTGGTGTACATCTCGGTGGTCTGCCGTCAGAAGAAGCATCGGCTGTGAAAGGAGTTCCCATGGCTGAATTATGTCCCATTATTTTTTAAGATATATTCTGAAAATATTTTCAGAGATATTCTTCATGGAAAGTACCAGGGAATGGTGGTTAATGGAGTTATCATCAACGACATAAGGTATGCTGATGGCGCTGTCTTACGTGGTTCTAATCTGGAAGATCCACATGATATTCAAAACACTGTTACCTAAAAGAGCAACGGCATGGGGTTACTTTTAAATACCAAGAAGACCTAATGCACGGTTGTTCGCAGAAAACATTATGAAATTCACGGCACTCCTGCACTCGTTAATTTAAAGATCGAAAGTGTTTCAATGTACATATATATTTGGGGCGTCAAGTTAACAATCACTGGCATTTCTCTCAAGAAATTCGATGCCGAATTGATGTGGACAGAAGTTCTTTCCAGTTCTGACCAGCCATGACATAAGTATTATACTTCGCACTTAGCTACATCTATGCAACACGTTCATTCTGCTGATACCTGGAGGTGAGTCATGGATACCTACCGCAGTATTAGGTAAGAAACTGAGGCATTTCAGATAATGTGTATCGAAGGATGCTAAGGAAATCGTGAAGAGATAAAGAGACAAATATGTCAGTACTTCGACTTATGAATTAAGATTTAGAAGTACTCAAGATCATCAAGAGGAGAAAATTAAATTACTTTGGCTATGTAATCCACAACAAAAAATACTACCTGTTGCAATTAATACTTAAACGAAAGATAAATGGCAGACGTGTTCCCGCGGACGTAGAATGTTATTTTGGCTAAAGGATTTACGGCAGTTATTCAGATTGAGGACAGAATCGCTGCTCAGGAAAACCGTGTACAAACAACATATTATGATGTGGATACCAATGTTCTTGGAGGATGAGACACCCAAAGAAGAAGAAATTATTAACCGTATTTATAACTTCCGTGCACATTGTGTATCCTGTTTATATCCCACAAGTGAGACACTTACCTGCTGGACGTGAATTAAGGGAAATCTCACTAAGTAAGGAAAAACATTTCCGAATCATCATAAATCAGAAGCAGTCTAACATGTTAGCAAAACCATAAGCTCACTCGCACTTTATTTGCAACTATTTACATGGCTAGATTGTCTCGAGAAATTACATTTCGAAGGTAGACAAAATTTTCCACATTTTCCAGGGGTTAATTACACAGTTTGATGTTTGCTGGCTGCTCTTCCCCTTTCACTGCCACTTTTACAGTTTTGACTTCACTTATTTTGGTATACATTCAACTCTCTGTGCAACCTCAGTTGTACTTCCACCTCTTTTTCTCCCAGAACCACTCCATTATCAACAAAATCCATGACAATTAGCTAGACCAAAAATCTTTTATGTTCTCCTTTATATCATTCATGCCTGAGACAAACAGCGCTCTGGTTATGGATCAGTTGTTTTTGAATTCAGTTTCTAATTTGAAACCCGGCTCAACGACTTCTAATAGACTGCAAATAGCTAGTACAGTGTTTATGAAAAGTTTGCTAATGATGATGATGATGACGCTGATGATGACATTGGTTTGAGGACGCTGAATGAAATGGTTATGAGCGGACTTGTCATTGTGAACTACATTATGCGTTCATCATAACGTGACCACCTGTGAAAAGCCAGAATAACCAACTTTTGCTTCGCAGAACGCTGCGAAACGTGAAGGAAGAGATTGAATGACATTCTGGAAGGTACTGACAGGGATGTGGAGCTAAGCCGACTACAATACTGTGGCAACCTGCGCCGGACTTTTCGGGTGAGGATCCATGACGCGAATTGCCGGATCGAGGTGGTATCACAGATCGTCAACTGGGTTTATATCCGGCCAGGGGAGTACAGTAAACTAATCCTGGTCGTATCTAAGGCCATGCAAGTACGTTGTGAGTTGTGTGACACGTCGCGTTGGGGCATAAAATGCAGTTCATCTGAAAATCCCACACGTCGCCACTCACTGGACGTCCGGTTGAAGTAATGGCGTGTAAAGTCACTGAAGAGCAGCGGTCAACCTGGGTGCCAACTGCAGAGGCCCATATGCTGCAACGTTCGCTTAGCGGTCGTTGAGGAGAAAGTGTTGGTAGCCTCTTGGGTCATCAAGGTGCTGAGTTGTTGCACGGCTGACCGCCCGTACAAATCTCCTCAGCAGCCGTTCACCCGTGTCAACCGTGGTCCCTGGTGCAGCACAGCTGCCTTGATGCTGGTTTTGGACAACGCTATTTTGCGAAGCATGGTACACTTTAACCAGGGGGGAACGAGAACAGTTTACAGACTAAACCGTTTCGCAGATCTTCCACCCTCTGGCTGAAAGCCAATGATCATGTTCTTTTGAATGTCAGATAAATCGCTCCTTTTCAGCATTACGGCAACGACTGCGTTGTTTTTCGAGTCCCCCCCACACGCTACATATCATCTCTTATGCTAGTAAGTAGTTACTGCATGTCGACTTTGAACATAGACGGTCGTCGCTTTAATGTGACTGGACTGTGTATGTGCTCAGTGAGAATTAAGTCTTGTGTCAGAAGCAGCCTTCTTGGGACAGTGACCCACGGAAAAAGTTAGAGCCGGCCGCTTTGACCGAGCGGTTCTAGGCGCTTCCGCCCCGAACCGCGCTGCTGTTACGATCGCAGGTTCGAATCTTGCCTATGGCATGGTTCAAATGGCTCTGAGCACTATGGGACTCAACATCTTAGGTCATAAGTCCCCTAGAACTTAGAACTACTTAAACCTAACTAACCTAATGACAGCACACACACCCATGCCCGAGGCAGGATTTGAACCTGCGACCGTGGCAGCCCCGCGGTTCCGGACTGCAGCGCCAGAACCGCACGGCCACCGCGGCCGGCGCCTATGGCATGGATGTGTGTGATGTCCTTAGGTTAGTTAGGTTTAATTATTTCTAAGTCTAGGGGACTGATGACCTCAGATGTTAAGTCTCATAGTGCTTGGAGCTATTTGATTTGGACACAGTTAGAGACTTTCAAGGTTTCGGCAATGAGGACACTATGACTTCCTGTGTATGTGTTGAAACAGGTAAATAATATCACGGAGGGGTTCGTACATGACTACAAGCATGCTGAAGACCTGTCCTCACGCTTAAACAAAACTATGATGCAGTCACGAAATAAAATACTGAATAAATTAAGAAGTAGCTGAAAAGTGATAAAACTTGTGAGCAGTTTGTAATGCGATCTTACTCAGTATTTGAAAATTTAAGAATCGTGTCGGGACTTGCAATTTTAGTTGAGATATTGGCGCTCGACTTGGCCACAGACAGAAGTATGGGCAGAAGACCGGCAGCATAATTCAGGACCCACGTAAGCAGTGTGGAACATGGTAATGTTTCTATTAATGCTTTCTAGCAACGTGCTTTGAATACTGTGAAGAAGTGGTCGAAAATATTTTAATGGAAGGTTACTATATTCGATGAGAAGGCAAGCGTTGTTACATGCAGTGTTAATGTGAAATGCCGCAAGCTGTTTCGGATGCATTTTGTATTCTGATGTCGATTAACGGAGGATTACATGTACAATATTTATTAAAGTACTTCGATACCAAGGGACGGGATGTACTGCGCTCTTTCTAGCCTCACTTGTTTTCATTTTAACTTGGTGCTGGAACTACCTGCTTTCTGGATGACTTTTATAGGTGTTGGGAGGCAGAGCGCCTTGGATTAGGGGCTGGGTAGGCAGCTTGCTACTAAAGCAGAGATGTGCTGTCTTGTGACTCGGCACTTGGGTCTCACGTGCCTGGATTCAGGGAAGTCGGTCACCAGCACGCATTTAGGTGGCCCAGCGGCGGTCCAGAAAAATGTAGACGTCTTATATCTTTGTAACAAAATGACATATCTTTGCAGTTCTGCGCGGTACCCTAGTCCATTGATTTCTGGATAGAGTTTGGCGCGCCTTTTCCGCAAGATGATACTGCGGCAATGAATAAAGTAAGATCGTCTTTTAAGCATCTCAGCGGTCCGAGGTGGCCGTGCGGTTCTAGGCGTTTCCGTCAGCAACCGCGCGACCGCTACGGTCGCAGGTTCCAAACCTGCCTCGGGCATGGATGTGTGCGATGTCCTTAGGTTGGTTAGGTTTAAGTAGTTTTAAGTTCTAGGCGACTCATGACCTCAGAAGTTAAGTCCCATAGTGCTCAGAGCCACTTGAACCATTTTTTTTGGAGCAACTTAAGGCCGTACTGAAGTGATACTAGAAGTATGAGAAGATGATGGAGGTATAACGGCAATGGTGTAATGTGTACGGAACTTAGCCACCAAAACGTGTTACAATTTATCGTACTGGGCGTAATTTTGAAGCCGGCGGTACAGTTCAGGATGTGCTTAAGGAAAGGTCTGGGCGACCAAAAAAGATCAACAACGCCAGATTCCAGCGCTGCTGTGTTGCAACATTTTACTATGTTTTCTTATAAATCTGTGAAGCTGGGAGCACATAAAAGGGGGTAAGCCGATCAAGTGTAGGACAAATTCTGAAGTCTGAAATGTGGAAAGTGTATATCCCGAGATCACTGCACGCAACGAACGACAGCGACTCAGGTCCAAGGATGCAGTGCTGCGAGTGATCTGAAGGCAAGTTTCGCGAGGATGAACGGTTTTCAGGGATGATTATCTGGTATAACGTGGTGCAAATTAAAACAGAACGATATTGTAAACCTCCATACTGCATCTTCTGAGCTCCTGAAAATCCCCATGTTTATGTGTACAAACATGTTAACCTACTTGGTGTTAATGTGTGGTGCGATCTGTAATGGTGAGGTGTACCTTCTGCCTGTATCGATTTTACCTGCCATCCGACAGGTGTTTGGAAAGATTTTTGCCTACAACAAGCTGGAACTACGCGTCACTAACACAGAGATGTCAGAGCCTATCGGGATGTTTATAACCTGGACGATGGATAAGTCGATGAGGAGCTGTTGAGTACTCACCACCGCCTCCAAACCTTACATTTCTTTGCTTTTCCCAAGGGGACCTAGAAAAATGAAGTTTATCGACAGAAGCCAGCTACAATGAACGAGCTACGAAAAACCACCGAGGTGTCCTGTGCGGCTATCACACTGGCAGCAGTGATAGCCGTAGTTCGGTCAACAGTTCGGCTGCATCTACGTTGTTTGGCTGCTAGTGGCTGCCACTTCGATCACATAAGACAACCTTCCCCCCCCCCCCCCCTCCCCCCGTCAGTGCTAGAATTGTAACGGTATGTTATTTTATTCCATTAATATTGACTATCAAAGATTGTATACATTTTTCTGGATCCCTCTGTATTTTACAAGTTGGGCCGGCCTAGCGGCCGAACTGTGGCCGTGTAGGCAAGCAAATAGTGGAAGAGCTCCGCTTTCCTACGTTTCGGAAAAGCTGTTGTAGATAATCATCGCTCGCTCTTTCACAGAAACACCGAGTCCGAAATAATGGGCATAGCTCTATGTACGGCTCTCTAAGGTCAGAGCAGCTCTGATGTGTGTCGTGGGAGTGAGAACGAGCGTAAAATTATTCAGTGACATCATGGAGACGGGCCTGAAGCGACAATTTTTTAAAAGATGGAAGGCGATTTACAATACGAATTTACTGGTGACGTAATGCGATGATCGTGATGCGTTGTCTTGGTGGGATTCTGTCCGTTGGAGGGAATCCACGCTATCGGGCTGCCCTGTATGCACTTCTCGCCGTTGGCAGTCATTGTACACGATTTGGGCGTGAAAATATCGGTAGGCGTGTGGAAAGAGTTTGCCGTGGACAGAGTTCTTAGTACGTGATCGGAACGCTGAAGTTACAGTCCGGAGAGTGTTTCTTAGCGGGCGACCAGAGATACGAGTTGCAGCAGCAGCACCACGTCCAAGCCCTGTGCAATAGAGCTATCTGCACGTCGGCAGTGTTCAGCACAACAATTCCAGAATAATTATGGTGAGCATAATTTGAAGCGGCAACACGACTGGGCATTCATGTCAGCACTTGCGTATTTCTGTCTAATAACCTGTCTCAGATTCACAGTTGCTGTATTGAGTCCATGAGCCTGTTGGTTAAACAGCGGGTTTCCACTCACTGTGCACGTTTAGGGTCAACGAATTTTCAGACCAAATTACTATGGAATAATTTGCATCAGGAGGGCTTAGTTACCTCATTGGGGAAAATAACTCTGCCAGCCATTCAGATTCCCCTAGTTAAAGTTTTATGCATTGAGTTTATAGATCATTCAGCAATCTTGAATAATCTGTTCACGTTTTTACTATGTTTCATTATTAATTAACTTACTGTGTTACCAGGAAGATTATTTCTTTTAGACACCATCTATTCATATTAATTGCTAAACTAAACTCCATCCGAACATGTCTCGGAAGACCCCAACGGTACCGACCGACCGCTGTGTCATCCTCAGCCGATAGGCGTCACTGGATGCGGATACGGAGGTGCGTGTGTTCGGCACATAGCTCTCCCAGTCGCACTTCTCGTGACAGGAGCCGCTACTTCTCAGTCAAGTAGCTCCTCAATTTGCCTCACAACGCCTGAGTGCATCCCACTTGCCAAGAGCGCTCGGCAGATCGGAACGTCATCCGTCCATGTGTTAGCCAAGGCCGGCAGGGCTTAACTTCGGTGATCTGTTGGGAACCGATGTTACCACTGCGACAAGGGCGTTGACCATATTAAAACAATGTTTTATGTAAATCTGTAATTTAGGATCTGTAGTTCAGGCTTTAGAAATAACGTTTTCATGAGACTTACAGATAATAAATTTCTTAACTTACATCTTACAGACGAGCCCACCTCGTAGTTTTCTCGGACTGGATAGCTTTTTGCATACAGAGAGTTTCACATACTTAAACACGAAAATTAATTATAATCAAGACATTTCTTACTTCAGTAACTTATTTCAATGACTTAACGAAACGGAATTCTGCTCTATGTGTATAAACGTGTTTACTGACAGTACGACACCAGTAAAAGTAAAGTTAATTACATTACTAGGTCTCCACGTATTTTGAAGTTACTCATACAATAATAAGCAATCAAGAATTGAATCTCTTCACACAGGTGTGATTAATCATTATCAAATGTACAGTGAATTTAGCTATTTCGTAAAGGATTTTCGGAATGTATATGTGAACTATTAGTACGTTAATTTGTTGAGAACTTGCTCTACTACGTATGTTGTTAGTATTTTCAGGTAATGTTTAATCATTTCCTAAGGAAAAACAGTACGGCGACTGATGGGAACCACGGCTTCTATTAAGTGTACGAGAGCTGCTTCGCCACAGCCAATGCACCCAACCATGGTTACCAGGCGACAATATATTCAGTGCGTTTTCGTACTAGTGAAAAGAAGCAGAAGCACAGGGGTTGGACAAAAATATGGAAACACTGCGGCAAAAGCATGCTTGAAAGTAAATGCAGATACTAGGCAAGCCGACTGGTTGTGATGTTGTACTGTATTTGACCACGACCGACATTTGCGCAATATCCTCAACATGTTGCCATTGTCAGTCGTGGCCAAAAAAGTGTTTTCTGTTTTTGTGAGTGCACTATGTCGCAGCTAAATGAGTTCGAACGTGGGAAAATTGTAGGTGTTCGTATGTTGCTGGCTCACGTAACCAACGTAGCCGAACTGTTTGGTGTTTCAAGAGGCATCGTATCGAAGAATCATACGGCACACAGGGAAAGTAGAAACGTGAACGGAATTATGTCTTGATTGATAGTTATGTACGATCAAAAACAAGAAGACGAAAAATAAGAAGACGACAGCTGCAAACGGCGGCCGCTGTGGCCAAGCGGTTCTAGGGGCTTCGTTTCAGAACCTCTCTGCTGCTACGGTCGCAGGTTCGACTCCTGCCTCGGGCATGGATGTGTGTGATATCCTTTGGTTAGTTAGGTTTAAGTAGTTCTAAGTCTAGGGGAGTTATGACTTCAGGTGTTAAACTCCCATAGTGCTCAGAGCCATTTGAACCATTTGAACAGCAGCAACTATCACTGCAGAACCTAATTTCGCAATCGCAAACGCTGTCAGCGCCAAAACAATGCGAAGGGAGCTCCACGAAAATGGAATTGCAGGGCGAGATGGAATTCCGAGACCACTCATCAGTGATGCAAATGTCTGCAAAAGGAAAACGTGGTGCTCAAGACATGAAACCTGGACCGTGGGGCAGTGGAAGAAACTCGTGTGGTCGGATGAGTCTTGTTTCACACTGTTTCCAATAGTCTCTAGAGTTTCGTCCAATAAGTGATACGTGGAAATTGTACGGTAATAACGTGGTGTTCCTAGGACCAAAGTCTGCTCTGCAACGTCGCCTTACTGCCAAGGACTATGTGACCATTTTGGCAGATCAAGTCCATCCCATCGTAGAACGTTTGTTCTGAAATGGTTGTGCTGTGTTCCAAGATGACAGAACAGCGATTCGCGCTGCTCATATTGTCTAGGACTGGTCTTGTGTGCACGAGGATGAGTTCTCGCATTTTCCCGGCCACAACTGTCAACAGACCTCAATCTTGTTGAGTCTCTGTGGTTACCTCAACTTCCCATTATTTTGCAGGACGTCTGGTACAAGACTCCCTTGAAAACCAGGCAGGACCTGTATTTATTCCTTCCCAGGCGACTGCAAGCTGTCTTGAAGGTCAGCAGTTTTCCTGTACCATTGGGGCATGCTAATGAGTTGTATTTCTGGTACTATTTTTGTTCACCGACCGTGACGCAAGAAGTTGATCACAGATATTTTATAAGTATATCAATTTTAAAGTCTTTAAATTTGATGGCATGTTCAACGAAGCTACTCTTTTCTACAAAATACGTAACAATTCCTGCAGAAAGCCGCTAGAGTGAGAATTACTAAACTTCGGGATCCTCTATACACTGGCCACGCTTTTTCCTGTGTAGGAGGCAGCTCGCTTTCTAGATTGAGTGTGCGGATGTAGGAGTTTTTTTATGTAGGAGTGGTATGTGGTTTTCGTACGCAACAGAAGGAGTACGGTATTGGTGGCGCTGCATATAATGTCATCCCGGAACACCAGCATAGTCGACAACGGGACTTCAATATGGCTCTGAGCACTATGGGACTTAACTTCTGAGGTCACCAGTCCCCTAGAACTTAGAACTACTTAAACCTAGCTAACCTAAGGACATCAAACAGATCCATGTCCGAGGCAGGATTCGAACCTGCGACCGTAGCGGTCACGCGGTTCCAGACCGTAGCGCCTAGAACCGCTTGGCCACTAAGGCCGGCAGACTTCAATATAAGTGCCGCCACTGCAATCATCTACGATTAGGGGACAACCCATCCCGCGTGAAAACACAGCATGGTACTTAACTGAACATAAATTGTGGATTTGCTACGTGACTTGACGGTTATTATTCGTTCATCAGTTATCCATCACATTAATTCAACCTGTGTTTGCCAACAGTTCATAAGCTTTCCGAGGTAATGCACGTGTTTTTACGAGAGCGTTGGCATTCGCAGGCGTATTGTGTATGCAACGTATAAGCCAATGTATATGTTCAAAAATATCCGGAAGACCTGCTTCGCGTTTACTCAGATTTGCATGCAGCCCACATAACGTAACTGTCTTTGAAGTCCTCTAATCTCGTTTTGATACAGTAATTTGACTATACAAAATGATTACCACAAGTGACCACTAGAAAACACTGCTCTGTAAGACAAGAACTCTATATCCAAATTAATATGACGATTCTACAAGTATGAAAGAATACCTGAGATAGCCCTTAATGCTTGTAAAGTTAAATTTATTACAAGAAGGGACATCTCCAAAGTGTTACTACACTCATTGGTTCCTGATGCCAATAATGACGGTAACTCTAACCCACCAGTCATTCTTTAATCCTTGTTCTCTAAAAGATTTTCCAGTCGCCTGTTAATCGTCCTTCACTTGGCGAGCGCTTTTGCATAAACTGAATAATGAACTAACCACTTACGAAAACTGTGATCAACAACGTATCACTAGTCATCACCATCGTCACTTTCTGCGGCCTTTGTCCCACTTCAGCTCTGGGTTGGCCCTGTTACTACGAATTTGGAGATGTTAAGTGTCAGAGGGTGCCAGATACCCTTCTACATCTACATCCATACTCCGCAAGCCACCTGACGGTGTGTGGCGGAGGGTACCCTGAGTACCTCTATCGGTTCTCCCTTCTATTCCAGTCTCGTGGAAAGAAGGATTGTCGGTATACTTCTGTGTGGGCTCTAATCTCTCTGATTTTATCCTCATGGTCTCTTCGCGAGATATACGTAGGAGGGAGCAATATACTGCTTGACTCTTCGGTGAAGGTATGTTCTCGAAACTTTAACAAAAGCCCGTACCGAGCTACTGAGCGTCTCTCCTGCAGAGTCTTCCACTGGAGTTTATCTATCATCTCCGTAACGCTTTCGCAATTACTAAATGATCCTGTAACGAAGCGCGCTGCTCTCCGTTGGATCTTCTCTATCTCTTCTATCAACCCTACCTGGTGCGGATCCCACACTGCTGAGCAGTATTCAAGCATTGGGCGAACAAGCGTACTGTAACCTACTTCCTTTGTTGTCGGATTGCATTTCCTTAAGATTCTTCCAATGAATCTCAGTCTGGCATCTGCTTTACCGACGATCAACTTTATATGATCATTCCATTTTAAATCACTCCTAATGAGTACTCCCAGATAATTTATGGAATTAACTACTTCCAGTTGCTGACCTGCTATTTTGTAGCTAAATGATAAGGGACCTATCTTTCTATGTCACCAACAACATATCACTAGTAATTTCACTGTATTCATGATGACACATCGCACTTGTCATCTAACACAAAGTGTCATTAAAAATTTAAGTTACTCATATGTTGGGAGAGATAACCACAACACTAATCGTCATTGCTGACTAACCGTTAAGAGACGTGATATAGTTCATTTATAGCTAGTATCAATCAGCAAATCTGAACTTCACATTGCATGACAAAATTTTTTGTACTGTATTGGGACAACTATCGAGAAAGGTAGTGAGCAGACTGTAAGCCACTCCAGGGAGTCATGAAGTCAGTATTCTCATCTGATGTGGTGTACCAGTGCTACAATAGAAACGAAAGCAACCCGTCTGTGGAGCTCAGTGGTTTGTGGTCTTGTTACTAGGTTAGTGTTTGTAGGATCAAGGTTCAGTTCCCAATCTAGGCGAAAGTTTTTAATAGAATCAGGCAGTTTCAGTTTACCCCTGATCACACCAAACGAAGAAAATACGATTCCACCGTATTTACAAATTCAAATTAACCGTGTAGTACTTCCGATACCAACTACACGTTAGGTTGGCAATGACAGAGGCTCACGTAGAAGACTGTAATAACCTTTCTCGCACTAGTACTTTAATTACAGTTATTGGTTCTTGTTTCACGGAATTGGAGCCCTTCGTGACGACATAGTGCCATCATTTGTTTGTTTGTTCAGGGTTCCCTCACAAGGCTCGGCACAAAAGTTCTCGTATTGTCCTATCACACTTTAGCATGTGGACACCGAGTGGTTGATGTAATTTTATTTTGATTTTTAATTTGTCTTCATTCATTGTCAATAATGGTACGTGACGGTTTCGACTCCCAGAGAGAAGCAGATTTGTCGTCACGTCGCTTAACTGTCGCACATGCCACTTCAGCTGGTGAATGGGAATTTGGTAGTTAACAAAGATATATGCAGTCCTCGTTTCCTAGTCATCATTGCACTGTCCGTCACGTTACTTCTAGTTTAAATATGCTCACATCTGACTTCAGGTAAAAGAGACCATCCTGTGGTACAATGTTTGTTCCCCAATGGTGATGCTGTGTACCAAGACGACAGGGGACTTGCTCCCATCGCTCGCATCGACCACAATTGGTTCTGTGAGCACAAAGATAAATTGTCGCATCTCCCCTTGCCACTATAGTCACAAATTCTCATTATTATTGACCCTGTGTGATCACTATCCATACCCACCATGCTTATTTCACCTCACGCTATTTTGCTGGAAGACTGGTATAACATTCTCTTGAAAACAATACAGGACCTTTTCCCAGACGAGTGCAAGTTGTTTTGAATACCAGCGGACTTCCTACACTGTAGAAGGCGTGGTCATGTGTTGTGTTTGTGGTGTCTACACGTTGTTGTCCTTCCCCTGTGATACTCGGAGCTCAATCTCACACACATTTTATGTGTATTTTACTTTTACATGGATTAAATTTTACGATATGCTCAATCGAGTTACACTTTGCTACAAAATACGTAGCAGTTACTGCATAAATTCCCCAAGTATATTTTCCTGTGTGGGCAGCAGCTTCCTTTCTAGACTGAACTTACGGGCGTGGGAGTTTGTTCTGTTGATTTGCAGTGTCTGTGAGACCGGCTCTGAATCGTAGCTCCCTTTCCACGAACAGGGGTTTGAAGTTGTCGCCCTCGAAGGAGCAGCATCAGATTCATCACTAAGTTTGAAAATAAATACAAAATCTCAGCGAGTTCCTGCTCGGTCTGACAAAAATAACACTGAAACAATATGTCTATAACTGTATCAGCGTACTTGCACATAATATTGGAAGCTAAGGTCGGTAGCGACCGGAAACAAGTCCACGCCGCTCTGAAGCCGTACTCATTCTTTCGACTGTTATCCACCCAGCGACTCTTATCAGTCACCGAGCTGGCAATGTTCAACAAGAGCTTGATGACATTACGAAACAGATCAATAACAAGGTTAATTCAATTATACAACAAGGAATTTGCATAGCCAATACTTGGACTGCAATAACCGGGACGGGATTTTCTTTCTTTCTTTTTCATAATGGCAGTTTTGAAAAGTTACATGCAAACGGAAAAGTAAGCCCCGCATAATTTCTCAATCAGTTGGAAGACAATTTACCAGAACAATGGACCACAATGCAGAAAGCAGCTTTTGTAAGGGGACAGCTAGATGACCAACCTCAAAAGTGGGTCCTAAGAACAGGCACAGAGTGTGAAACTTAAGCATTTTAGGAAATCACTTTTAGAGATACACTGAATATACAAAAAATTACATCCGCAGTAGTATCCACAAGCACTTCAGGAATGTCAGGAACCACAAAGTGAAAAAAATATTTAGGTATTTACTATAGAATAAATGAAACACTTTTCACACCACAATCAAACCAATTTTTTTTCCGATGATAACATCCAAATTATCTTTTAAATACTATAAAAACAAGTTATAGCGTCTAGAACTGACATCCACACGTACATATATGCTTTAAAGAATTAATATTTTATCTACAAAGTTTTGAAAAATCAGTGCCGAATTCTTTGAGAGGTGGTAGTGCTCATCGAAACAAGAAAAATTAGTCCAATAAACATGGGTCCAGAAAGGCATACTTCTTGCGATACACATGTTTTCAGGAGATATTCGACGTGGCGTCCATTCATGAAAGTGCACCCTTCTTTCCTTCGGCGCAATGAATGACACACCTTTTGAAACATACGTTTGTTGTTGAACCCTCTGACACCCATTGAAGACATGATCCTGTAGTGTCGACACATCTCTGATTGGCGTGTAGTAGACCAATCTCTTCAAGTGTTCCAACAACCGAAAATCTAAGTTAATGAAGTCTGAGAAAGAGCAGGACAAGGTGTAGCCCCCCCTCCCCCCTCTGACCAATCCAGCGGTCCTGAAATGTCTGCGTCACATGTGTGCGCACATTGTGACGAAAGTGTGCTGGTGCGCCATCATGCATGAATCACATTTGTTTTCGCTGATGCAAAGGCACAGCCTCCAGCAAGGCAGGCAATACATTAATAAAAAAGTCCATATAGTGAGCCCCATTTAACTTTTGTGGCAGCACTTTAATCTATCGCCAAATACGCCTGCCCATACGTTAACTGAGAATCGGTGTTGATGTCCTCTTTCCTGAATTTCTTGGTGATTTACGTCTGCCCATACGTGCTGGCTATGGAAATTCACAACGCCATCTCTCATTGGCAAATACACTCCTGGAAATGGAAAAAAGAACACATTGACACCGGTGTGTCAGATGCACCATACTTGCTCCGGACACTGCGAGAGAGCTGTACAAGCAATGATCACACGCGGACACAACAAGAACCGCGGTGTTGGCCGTCGAATGGCGCTAGCTGCGCAGCATTTGTGCACCGACGCCGTCAGTGTCAGCCAGTTTGCCGTGGCATACGGAGCTCCATCGCAGTCTTTAACACTGGTAGCATGCCGCGACAGCGTGGACGTGAACCGTATGTGCAGTTGACGGACTCTGAGCGAGGGCGTATACTGGGCATGCGGGAGGCCGGGTGGACGTACCGCCGAATTGCTCAACACGTGGGGCGTGAGGTCTCCACAGTACATCGATGTTGTCGCCAGTGGTCGGCGGAAGGTGCACGTGCCCGTCGACCTGGGACCGGACCGCAGCGACGCACGGATGCACGCCAAGACCGTAGGATCCTACGCAGTGCCGTAGGGGACCGCACCGCCACTTCCCAGCAAATTAGGGACACTGTTGCTCCTGGGGTATCGGCGAGGACCGTTCGCAACCGTCTCCATGAAGCTGGGCTACGGTCCCGCACACCGTTAGGCCGTCTTCCGCTCACGCCCCAACATCGTGCAGCCCGCCTCCAGTGGTGTCGCGACAGGCGTGAATGGAGGGACGAATGGAGACGTGTCGTCTTCAGCGATGAGAGTCGCTTCTGCCTTGGTGCCAATGATGGTCGTATGCGTGTTTGGCGCCGTGCAGGTGAGCGCCACAATCAGGACTGCATACGACCGAGGCACACAGGGCCAACACCCGGCATCATGGTGTGGGGAGCGATGTCCTACACTGGCCGTACACCTCTGGTGATCGTCGAGGGGACACTGAATAGTGCACGGTACATCCAAACCGTCATCGAACACATCGTTCTACCATTCCTAGACTGGCAAGGGAACTTGCTGTTCCAACAGGACAATGCACGTCTGCATGTATCCCGTGCCACCCAACGTGCTCTAGAAGGTGTAAGTCAACTACCCTGGCCAGCAAGATCTCCGGATCTGTCCCCCATTGAGCATGTTTGGGACTGGATGAAGCGTCGTCTCACGCGGTCTGCACGTCCAGCACGAACGCTGGTCCAACTGAGATGCCAGGTGGAAATGGCATGGCAAGCCGTTCCACAGGACTACATCCAGCATCTCTACGATCGTCTCCATGGGAGAATAGCAGCCTGCATTGCTGCGAAAGGTGGATATACACTGTACTAGTGCCGACATTGTGCATGCTCTGTTGCCTGTGTCTGTGTGCCTGTGGTTCTGTCAGTGTGATCATGTGATGTATCTGACCCCAGGAATGTGTCAATAAAGTTTCCCCTTCCTGGGACTATGAATTCACGGTGTTCTTATTTGAATTTCCAGGAGTGTAAGATCTTGGATGTGAACAGATCAGGTGCACACTTCGGCAACAGCCATTGACAGAACCGCCGTCTACCATGACGATCTTGTGACCTCAGGGGCTCAACGCTCTATAGATGATATGAGTACAGCAATTGTTCATGAAGTACCCCCCCCCCCCCCTCTTCCCGACTGACAGAATGAAAAATGTGTTCTGGTGCTTCTAATCGTCGTACACTGGTCCCAGAGGTTTCTTCCACCGAACTTAGCACATGGTCCTCCATGTCAGGCGTGCGGTGCGTACTGTGAGGTACTTTCCACTGCCAGTCTTCCGATTTGCCTGGGTTTCCGTGGCCCTCAGACGCGGCAAAAGTCTGCCGCACGGCTTACCAGAAGGCACCCAGCACTGTGGATATCTTTCAGCGTAGTGGGCACGGGCTTCGCAGGCTACGTCCATTTGCTAAACAATAGCAGAATATCAAATCCGCCATTTCACTTCTCGAGAAATAGGCTCCCATTACAAGTGGTGAAAGAGAGAAAACTGTAAATGTGCTACACCATTTGTACGTACTGATACCGTAATAACAGTAAACGCATATGTGAATCTGCGTGTGGAAGAAGGCAACATACCATGATACATACCCAGGGTTGACAGTACTGTAAAATAAGGCACTCAAACACCAAGACAAATAACAAAGCCCATAACTCGACTCAAGCCACGCAACTGACTGCAAACCACCTAATGGGAGACAGAGTACTGTGAGTTTAGACATCATAATACCCTGCCGACACATTCAACAGAGCGCGAATGCAACGGCTCTGCTAATATCCGCAACCAAGCGTCGCGCAGCCCTACTAACGAACACGTGTTTATCTCGGAAAGTATGCGTTTCCGGACCCATGTTTATTGGACTTATTTTTCTTGTTTCGATGAGTATTACCAAGTCTCAAAATATTCGGCACTTGTTTTTTGAACAAACTGTGTATCTGTTGTCATACTACATCATAGGGCCGAAACGGAAATTAGTAGTGATTAAATGACTTTATGGAGTGAAGTCAATTGCAGTGCCCCTTAACAACTCAGGAATGAATTCGAGATAAGAAGAGAAAGACCTAATTACAGGTTAACTGCTATCTTGGATAATGTAAGTCACTAAAAATTGCATAAAACAGAGAAGACTAGGAGGATGAGTGCAAAATTTGTGGGACCAGGAACAGACAACTTTCAAATTATGGTTGAAAATATAGATACTGAAAAGGGGAGGGAAATACCGAATTAAGGCAACAAATTGTACCTTTTATTGAGCTTAAGCGCTGAGGAAAAATTACAGACGTTTTAATAGACACAGGTAGTACAGACAGTGCCGTGTCATGGGACTTAGTCACACTTGGGTAAAAAAAGGATTGAATATTCCGTTTCTTCCTGTGACAGACGTATCAGTAAGTGTTGCAGTGAAAATTTCTGTGTGAACAGTGAAAGACCATATCCTAATAAATATAGTAATTGATGGGAAACAATTTGAAATGTCAGCACTGGTGGTATAGTACTGGAGTGTATGATTAATCCTGGTGAACGGAAGAAGATGTCAGCACTGGTGGTATAGTACTGGAGTGTACGATTAATCCTGGTGAACGGAAGAAGAACTATCAAGTAAACATCGTTTACACGTCAGATCGTGAAATGCTAAACATCAAGGAGAAGATTTTTAGCTACAACTCGAGGTCACTATGACCACGACGACACAAGAAGAGGAACTGTCACTATACTTCACGGAAGGCTTAGAAGCAGCACTTACGAGTTAGCCCACGAGAGACCTTGAACTCTTCAATAAAACGTAATGGAGATGGGAAAAACCTAATTCATGATGCAATGTTAGAAATAGAAGACTGCAAGACTAAGATGAAGAGCAGTCAAAACCAGGATATCATAAAGTTAGCAAAACCTTTAAGAAAACATCAAAAGGTAAATTCTAATAAACCATAGGCTTTACCAGGAGCACTCTATCGTTCCCATTTTAAAGAAATACAACATTTAAAATCAAGCAATAACTAACACCTTAGGCAGAAATAGAGGCACTTCATTAAAAACTACAGGCGATGCTGCAGGAGAAAATCAATGAACAGTCTTCTGCTCATGATAATTTCCTGCTGTTCATTAGTAGTACTTATTTAAAGTGAAGTATTACTCCAGTCTGAATCCAGACAGAACACAGTGTTCAGATTTGAAGGCAGAAGCTATCCGTATTGTATTCTACTATATCGTCTCAGTACTTCATTTAAGGATTTCAATCACTACTATATTTCTGTAACTGTACTTCTAGTGTATAAACGTGTCTGCCACGAGTAAGACACGAGGACCTATAAACTTTATTTGCGTTACTGGGTCCCCAAATATTCTCAACTCACTCTTATGAAACTGGGCAATAAGAATTAGTTATCCAGAATGAGATTTTCACTCTGCAGCGGAGTGTGCGCTGATATGAAACTTCCTGGTACATTGAAACTGTGTGCCCGACCGAGACTCGAACTCGGGAGCTTTGCCTTTCGCGGGCAAGTGCTCTTCCATCTGAGCTACCGTAGCACGACTCACGTCCGGTACTCACAACTTTACTTCTGCCAGTATTTTAGTCGTTTGGAAGGTAGAAGACGAGATACTGGCAGAAGTAAAGCTGTGAGAACCGGGCGTGAGTCGTGCTTCGGTAGCTCAGATGGACGCCGGCACGGTAGCTCAGCGTGTTCGGTCAGAGGGTTAGCTGCCCTCTGTAATAAAAAAACTGAGTGGATCAATAACGAACTTCAATGGGCGTAGGGGACGTCCGCCACGAACAATTGCAACGCACTATAACGAACAAAATGAGATTTAAAAAAAGAAAAAAAAAGATGGTAGAGCACTTTTCCACAAATGGCAAAGGTCCCGAGTTCGAGTCTCCGAGTCTCTGTCGGGCACACAGTTTTAATCTGTCAGGAAGTTTCAAGAATTAGTTATGGTCACCCATGTGTGATTAATCGTCATCAGTTCTACAGTGCATCTGGTTGTTTCACAGAAAGATTTTCAAAATTCAGGCAAATGTATTTTTAAGTTAGTGGTACATCATGTTGTACCGTAATTTTACATGTATGAAGTTAAGTTTTGGATCATCTGTATGCAACTGATTAAGCGGTAAAAAATATTTTTCAGACACATTTTATCTAAATTTACTAAAACATAATCAGTGGGTGTGTTTGTTGATACTGTCTACATGTGCACTTGCTGTATTGCTAGTGAAGTTGTTTAATGCTTGTAGCACTATAATCAGTTTTCAACGCACGATAGTAACTGTTTCACCAACAGTGAAGCGACTGAGGATGATCTTCTAGACAATTTTCAGGCCAGGGGGAAGACGTTCTAGAAGCATATTTTGGGAAGAGTGAACCTTACTTATTTTTCCGAATCATTGTGCCAAAATTAACAGAAAAAGAACAACACACATTAATGACGTGAAAGCAATTACTATAGTTAAACTGTGAGCATTGCTGCTTATATATGGCTACCTGCCTTCAAAGAATCGAGTTGCGAATGGAGTGAGGGAAACATTTAACGCTAAGGTACAGATACCTGCTGGGCACGCAGCCATGTTGGCGACGGCGCCGACTATGGAGAGAATGAACTGCGCCTCTTCTGTGCAGCCGGGAGGCAGTTCCAGCGCGTACGTCTCCATGAAGCTGAGGAGCGCGTCGCTTATGATGTAGAGGAAATCACGCCTGAGGTTCGAGTCCAGCAGTGCTTCGGAGAATTTCGGGTCCCTCGCCCCCTGTGGTTAGGTGGAACAATTTCACACCAATGGAGAACCGAGGTTCGTACTAGGAACACTACGAGTACATCTACGAGGGGCGTTCAATAAATAATGCCAAACTTTTTTCTGAAAGCAGGTTGATTTTATACAAGATTACCATACTCCACACTATTCTCCTCTCTTTCGGTTTACAAAACACTGTTTCTGAAGATAATCTTCGTTCAACGCCGCGGCCTTTCTTCACCTTACTGTGAAAGCTTGTATGGTACTGGCAACGGCCTTGCCGCAGTGGCTACACCGATTCCTGTGAGATCACCGAAAGCGCTGTCGGGCGTGGTCGGCACTTGGTTGGGTGACCATCCAGGCCGCCATGGGCCGTTGCCATTTTTCGGGGTGCACTCAGCCTCGTGATGCCAATTGAGGAGCTACTCGACCGAATAGTAGCGGCTTCGGTCAAGAATACTATCATAACGACCGGGAGAGCGGTATGCTGACCCGACGCCCCTCCTATTCGCATCCTCCTCTGAGGATGATATGGCGGTCGGATGGTCCCGGTAGCCCACTCGTGACCTGAAGACGGAGTGCTGTGTGGTACCACTCTACTGGTTGACGTCGGAGCCAACATCTTGCTGCTTCGATAACCTACCCATCATCCACCTGCTGCTTCCCATGGTGTCTATCCTTCATTCAACAAAACAGATGTAAGTCGGAAGGAGCAACATCCGGGCTATAGTGTGGATCTGTAACGATCAGGAAAAACAATCCTATGAATATTTGTAAGCTCTTCTCGGGTGCACAGACTCGTGAGAGGCCTTGCATTGTCATGGAGGAGCAAAAGCTCGTATGCATTCTTGCGGGCGACGAACACACCGAAGTCGTTTCTTCAGTTCCTTGAGGGTAGCACAATACACTTCAGAGTTGATCGTTGCATCATGAGGGAGGACATCAAAAAGAATAACTCCTTCAGAGTCCCAGAAAACCATCGTCGTGACTGTGCCGGATAAGTGTCCGGCTTCAACTTTTCTTCGCACAAGAGCCAATGTGGTGCCACTCCATGGACTGTTATTTTGTTTCCGATTCGCCAGTGACGATGTTCGACAAAACATTGTCACTATCAGGCCCGTACCGAGCAAGCAAATCCGCACGAATTGTCGTTCATTGTTCTTTACGGTCTTCTATTAAGAACCGAAGAACCAAGTAGGCACACTATAACTCCTATTCTCATCCCAAGGCGAAAATTTAAAACTGTTATAAAAATTTGTCTATTTCCTATTTCTAAAGATTATTTTACTCTTTTTCACAAGAGAAAATGCAAGCGGAGAGAAATTTCATTCCTTGCCCGAAATGTTTAGTTAATGTTCAATTTTGGTCTTCAAGTCATTTTAATAGCGCAGTTGTTTGGTAATGTTAGAATAAAAATTATATTTAAAAAATTATTACTTGTTCAGGACGAAAATACGACAAATTTTTTTCGTACTTCCGTTTTGGCACTGTCAACGTTCATCTCATATCGCAGATTTGGTATGTGATAACAATTTAACTGTGATTTTCCCAGAAGTGGAGAATAAATTCAGGAACATATATACTAATTTGTAGCCTCCTTCATAATTTTCAAGGCATTTACTGGTCCTAATCCACTAACATTATGAAATTTTTGCCCCATGAATTACGACTAGATACTCAGAGCATACTATTTGGGGGGGGGGGGGGGGGGTATAATCTCCCCAAACACCCCTATCTTTTGTGATAGTTAGAAGTTTCTATCCTCTTATAGTTTCAATGCAATATAGTAAAACTAAAAAAACGTTCAAGAAAAAACGGGAATGCAGAAATATAAGCCACTTAGGAATTTAGTTCAATGTCTGAGGAAGATATATTTCCAAAAGGCTGCATCTTAAAACTGTACTTTGTTAAGCACTGCCAGTTTCAAGCGTGGATTATTCTCAAGTATATCTACAACAGATATTGATACACCATCGTCACCAAACTGAAATCGGATCGGCCATGGGTAGTTGCGCATAAAGTGGTCGTGATGCACAATTTCGTGATGTTTAGCCACAAAGTACACCCTACACCCAGCCAGCGATCACGTACTGTTGGCTTGTTCATCATCGTCTTGTTATGTTCTACATATTTTGACGGGGCCTACCTTGTTTACACATACCGGTTTAAGAAGAAAGCCATATCTGATGATGATCGTATACAGGGAGATTTTTTTCACCATGTACAAACAAAAGGGACTGGATGATGAGAGGATACGGCACAAAGAAGGTTTAATGAACTTATGTCCGGAAGTGGATAGTTACCATGCTAGACACCACTTATTCAAACATACTTTTTTACAGAAACTGCGGTCTAATACGCGTAGTACCATGCAGCCACAGTTACAGCATGCATTGAAAATGGTTTCCATGTGCCTCAACGCATGTATGTACACGCCGTAGCACGTTCTGTCTCACACGTTCACATCGGCCAGGGTGCATCCGAACAATGTCAAAGGCAGCACGAATATGCTGCTCCAATGTCTCCACGTCTGGAATGGGCTCTGCAAACACAATACTTTTGGGATGATCGCATAACTGGAAATCGCACTGATTGAGATACGGTGAACGAGGAGGCCTTGGAACTGGACCCCTCGTCCGATCCATCGAGCAGCGAAGACGCGATTGATATGCGTCCAGACGTTAACGGCGAAATTGGCTGGAGTACTATCATGTAGCAGCCACGTAACACTTCCAATCAGCAATTGCACTTCTTCCAGCAGAGGAGGCAAAGTCAGCCGCAAGATACGCCCACAGGTTCAGCCTGTTAGGCAACGTGGGAGGAAGACTGGTTCCAAAATACGGTCGCCAATTATCCAAACCTACACATTCCGGCTGCACCGATGCTGATGATTCTCTGTCATCATACCATTGGGGTTCTGCACACTGTTCCACGGATCACTGTTATGAAAGTTAAAGATACCACTCCACGTAAATGTGGCCTTATCTGTGAATAGCATGGATGACACAAATCCCGGAATCGTGGTTGCCTGGTGAAGAAACCAGTGACAAAATTGCTCCCAATTTGGAAAGTCTGTCGGTAGTAAGCACTCTGCACACTCTGCAAGCGATAAGGGTAGTAATAGTTACAATGGAGAATGTTCCACAAGCTCATCTGGCTCACCCTTTACTGGCGTGTCATTTGCCTGGTACTGACACGGCGGTCGCCTTCCACAGAGTTAATCACATTTTCCTCCAGGTCTGGTGTCCAAACATTTCGGGTACGTCCTTCATGGTTTCCTGCTTCCTAAAATGACCCTGTCTCAGACAAGCGGCGAAACACTGTTGCAAACATTCAGAGCTGTGGTTGGACTCGGCGGGGATATGTCTCCTGATACAACTTTGCTCTCCGCCGCTGGCTGCCTTTTGCCTTTCCGAAAGTAAACATAACTGCGCCAGCTCTCGATTCGAATACAAAACCATTGTGTACAACGCTCTATCACATCCACTACAATGTGAGTCAGCAAGAGAAGTGAATCGGACACAACATAACCAATTACTGCAGCAGGAGAGGACGCTAGGGCATGACGTATGAGAAACAGTTCCACACTCTAGGTGGGAGCCCTGCATGCTGTATCTGTGGCCGCATGATACAACGCGTATTAGACCGCAGTCTCTGTAACAAAGTGTATTTGCATAAGTGGTCTCTAGCATGGAAACCAAGCATTTCCGGGCATAAGTTCATTAGACCTTTCTTTTCCACGCCTTCTCATCGATAAGTCCCTAGAGTTTGTACACGGCGCAAAAATTCATCCTGTAGGTAGAAACAGGTCATAAACATAAGAAAAATTTTATGATCAAAAACTGTTTTGAAATCTATATACGATAGTTATTGGGATGCTGTGTAATTATGTCACATTTAACTAGTCCATAGTCACCGTAACTGCTCTCAGTATTTCGACTGATCATGTTAAGAAACGTTTTGTGACTGAAACCCTTAACGCGTCAGAGACCTAGGTTTGCAATCCAAGATGGCCGCCGAGTGAGATCACAGGTATTTTCTTCGTCCGCTAAAATAACTTATTTAAGAGGAAATAGTGCCAAGTTTAAATATTCTTTGTTTTTATTACTTGCTGTAGTGTCCGTTCTTGTCACACAACTGAATATTAGCGTCCAAGCAGAGCTTGTTCTTGAAAAAACTTGTTCTTTAGCTGAGGTCCCGATAATCGCGACATAACCCGTAATTTTGCGTGACATAAACACAACAAATTCTATTCAAGTTTTCTTGATAGTGCAAAAATCGTTTAAAAAAGACAGCTACTATTTTCATCAGTGTCTATTGTCGCAATAAAAGTGTAATTAAACATTTCTAAATCGTATTTAACTAACACATTTCGTACTGTTTACTAGTTAGATAGACGCGATCTAGGTCTAAATTTTCCGAGTTATAAACGTTTAAAAACCTGACCAAACACGCCTGATAACTTAAATTCTCTAAAAGCAAAGTAATTACAAATTCATTCTTCTGTTTTTGCATCTCTAAATCAGTAGAAAAACAACAACCACCGCACATAAGATCTTTGTGTCGTTTTTTTTTTTTTTTTTGCTTGCAGACATACAATCTCGCGACCTTGACAAATTTAAAACATTCTTTAAACTTAACTATTCTTTCGAAACTGACCATGAGTGAGAAATGTGGGAGCTGTTATAGGGTAGTGAGTAGAGGGATTTGTTGCCAATCTTGTAGGAAATATTTTCACTGGGGGGGATGCAGTGGGGAGAATGTTGGGAGAACAGAAGAGGCTCTCTCCTGGAACTGCAGAGTATGCAGTAGGAACATTTTAATTGGGGAGCAGGAAAGGAAAATCTGTGCCCTTCAGGCACAGTTGGAGGAAGCAAGGAAGGAACTGATAAGGATCAAGGGAAATAGGGGGGAGGAGGGTGGTTGGGAACTGGCAGCTGGTAGGAGGATAGGAAGAAAGAGAACGCGATCTGATAGTTTTATCATCAACACCAAAAACAGGTATCTGCCACTGCCAGAGTTAAGTGGAGAAGAGCCTCAGGTAGAACGAGGAGCAGGAAATGTGCAGCACACTTCAACCGAGGCCAAGAAGCCTAGGAATGTACAAAGTGTTAGGAAGAAGAAAGTGCTGCTGCTAGGTAGTAGCCATGGGCGAGGTGTAGGCCCTCAGTTACAGGAAAGTTTAGGGGCAGCGTACCAGGCCACCAGTATCTTCAAACCAAATGCAGGGCTAAGTCATGTGATAGAGGACCTAGGGTCTTTATGTAAGGATTTTACAAAAGAGGACCATGTAGTGATAGTGGGTGGGGCGGGAAACAGTTTGGACAGGGATGGGGCATATGAAATAGGTGGTGACCTGGACAAGATAGCTTCCCTGACTCATGGCACCAATGTACACTTTGTTGAGCTGTTCCGGCGTCATGATCAGCCACGCCTTGATGGAGCTGTGAGGCGAATCAATGTGGGGCTGGGGATGGCTCTGAGGACGGCCAACTTTGCTCATGTTTCTCTGGTGCCCGTCGGGACTATCAACAGATGGGGTTTCACTAGGCATGGCCTACACCTAAACAGGACTGGGAAGGGAAGATTGGTACAGCTGATTCATGAAAGTATAGGGGGTGGATCTCGGGCCACACATGGTCAAATACCTGTTGTCATAGGTAGGAAAAGTAGGTCTTTTTAGGATAAATCCAGACAACAGGTTCCCCTGCCTAAAGAGTATCTCTAGCAATTCAAAAAATACTGAAACAATCACTCACAAGACAGATTATAACACTTCAAAAATCACACATACCAGATGTCACAAAGAAAAACAAACCATCGGAAAGAGTAACATGGGGCATTTCACAGACTTAACAATCCTCCATCAAAACATGCAATCAATAAAAAATAAAATACAAGCATTAGAAGTTGAGCTCCAATCTTTGAACTGCACAGTAGTTTGTATTACTGAGCACTGGTGTAGAGACACAGAAATCCAACATGTAGTATTATCATTGTATGAAAGGGCACACTCTTACTGCAGAACTACTTCAAGGGGTGGAGGATCATGCATTTATATCAGAAAAGGAACACAGTTCAAATCTAGACATGACCTCAGTACAGTAAGTGAAGACAAACACATTGAAATATCAGCTATTGAATTATCAGGGCTCGATATCACCAAGAAATTAATCATTTTGTGTGTGTATAGATCTCCCAGTGGTAGTGTGGACACTTTTTTCAATAAATTAACAGAAGTTCTAGATAAAGTCTCAAGTACAAAGGTCAACATAATGCTGTGTGGGGACATAAACATCAACACTAATATCATAAATGAATCCAGCAGCACCTTCATAAATATCCTTCAAAGTTTTGGCATGTCCCTATTGGTCAATAGTGCAACAAGGGTTACTACAATGACTGCATCAGTAATTGACCATGTGGCCACAAATATAGACAGGGAAAAATGTGATGTAGCTGTAAAATATCTCGGACTATCAGACCATCTCTGTCAAATAACAACAGTAAAATCAGGCATCGAATCATTCCCTAAACTACAAGCCTATAAACGACATCTATCAGAAATAAAAATAAAAGATTTTTCAAAAGAACTAGAAAAACAAAGCTGGGATGAAGTGTATAAGGAAACCAATGTGAATATGAAATTCTCCAAATTCTCCACATTGTTTAAATTGAATTTTGAAACAGCATTCCCAAAAGTATGCATGACTGTATCAACATCTCACAAAAACAGATGGATAACAGCAGGTATTAAGAAGTCCTCCCAAACACTTAAACACCTCAGTTCCATGAAAAAGATTCACAATGATCCAGAATTCTTAAATTTCTATCATAGATACAAAAAGATTTATAGGAAGGTGCTGATTGCTGCAAAAAAGTCATTTAATGACAAAATAATATATAATGCAGAGAATAAAAGCAAAGCAGTCTGGGATGTTATAAAAAAGGAAATGGGGAGAGGCAAACAAACGCAGAATAACATACTGCTAAGGGAGGGGGATAAGGTAATAAATGATCCACAACACTTAGCAAACTATGTAAACGAGCATTTTTCAAGTATTGCAGAGAAGTTACAGCAAAAATTCCCCAAAACAAATATAACACCTGCAAAAATTGTTGCACTAGATACAATGATGTTACTTCCAACCACAGAGAATGAAGTCAATAAAACTGTTCAAAAGCTAAAAAATAAAAAGTCAGAAGGCTTAGATGATGTACCAATGTGTGTACTGAAACAATGTATAGGGATTATACAAGGCCCATTAACAAATATAATAAATGAATCCTTCACATCAGGGACATTTCCAGAGCAGCTAAAACAGGCAAGAGTTGTACCTTTGCTTAAGAAAGGTAATGCAGAAGACATAGAAAATTACCGGCCCATTTCCCTGCTGTCAGCATTCTCAAAAATAATAGAAGCAATTATGAAAGACAGATTAATGAATTATCTGAATAAATACAATCTTTTAAGCAAATCACAGTTTGGTTTTCGAAGTGGCAAAAATACGGAGTCAACCATAGTAGAATTCACAAAAGTTGTTCTTAATGCTCTTGATAAAGATGAGTGTGTCACAGGCATATTTTTGGATCTTTCTAAGTCTTTTGATACAGTCGACCACAAGATTCTATTAAATAAATTAGAAGCATTAGGAATAAGACGGGTAGCTAATGACTGGTTTCGATCATACCTAACAGATAGGGTACAAAGAGTAGAGATAACACATACTTCAAATAGATCTAAACATTTAGTAAAATACTTATCAGAACCAAAACATATTAATATTGGGGTTCCACAAGGTAGCATATTAGGACCAATACTATTCCTGATATACATCAATGACTTTCCCAGTAGTGTTACTCATGGTGAGAAAATTCTCTTCGCTGGTGATAGCAATATTATAGTCACTGAGAGAACAAGAGAACTCCTTACCGAGAAAGCAAATGAAACTCTCAAGGAAGTTTACGATTGGTCAATAAGCAACAAATTGACATTAAACATAAAGAAAACTAATGCCATGAACTTCAGTTTGAAGAGGAAAAATGACAATGTTAAATTAAATGTAGATGGCACCTCTATAGACTGTGTAACAAATGCAAAATTTCTAGGAATGAATATTGACTCTCAGCTGAAGTGGTGCGGACACACAAAGGTACTTGCAAACAGAATGTCATCAGCATGTTATGCCCTTAGAATTCTATCATCTGTGTGTAACATGCAGTGTCTTTTAGTTACATATTATTCATATGTACTCTCAATTCTTAGCTATGGCATTCTTTTTTGGGGAACAAATCCACAAAATATGAACACAATTTTCAAACTCCAGAAAAGAGCCATAAGAATAATAACCAGAAATAGTAGTCGAGCTCATTGTAAAGATCTGTTCAAAACACTGGGAATTTTAACTGCTCCATGTGAACACATTTACCAGTCAGTTGTACACATCAAAAGTAACATTGGCAATTACTGCACAAACAGCTCTGTCCATGACCATGCAACAAGAGATAGACTCAACTTACATTTACCAAGAAAAAATAAACATAAAACTCAAACAGCATTTTCTACCAAGGAATAAAACTGTACAATAAATTACCAAAAGAGATTAAAGAAATTTCAAAAATACACTTATTTAAGAAGGCAGCTAAAAAGTACCTGTTATGCAATACATTTTATACATTGAAGGATTACTTAGATAAAGCAGAGTAGGGGTTTGATAAAAAAATGTTATACAAACAAATAATAATAATAATGATGATTATAAAACATCCAATATTCCACATAACACCTTCACTTTATTATTTTTCTTCTTTTTTCCTTTCTAGAGACACTCTCCCCTCAAGCTATGCATAGCACAATACTAACACCTCTTCCTCTTTCTGAGCTCAACATCTCACTCATTATGAAGGGATGCTGACTCAGTTTTTCAGGATAGCAAATGGGAACTTGCAGTACAGAAAATGGCCCAAGGATCACCTGTGTGTGTGTGTGTGTGTGTGTGTGTGTGTGTGTGTGTGTGTGTGTGTGTGTGTAGTGAGTGAAGTGTTATGAAACAATGTGTGTAAAGTGTGTGCAGTGACTGATAGTGAAATATGAGTGAATAGTGTGACATTACATTATTTAATGAGTTATTTGTAAATAAATTATTGTATACCAGGAGTAAAATCTAATGATTGTCTCTAACTAGAAGTCTGTAAATATATGTGTATACGAATTAGCTTATTGTAAATTGATCGAAGCTTGTAAATACTTTGACATGTCCTATATCCTTGTAAAAAGAGATCTACGGATGAATAAAACTACTACTACTACTACATCAGTATACTGTAAAATAAAATATGAAGAAATTAGTGGTAGGCTTTGCATGTAAGACGTAGTACCTGTACTTACTGCGAAGAAATCCGGTATCGGTAACGCTCAGACAGTCCTGATATACTTGCGAATTAGATAGGTACTGGGCGAAAGTCTTAATTGTATTTTCCTGTGTAAGAGAGATACCAACTCTGGTGTATAGTGTACAGTGATTTATATCTCTTTTTTTTCTAACTGTCTTGGCCGAGTGAAATTCTGTTCACATCCCGCAGAATTAAGTGATTTAAGAAGTAGTTTATAACAGATTCGTAGCGGTAATTTGATTTTCTTTTATGTACAATGTCACTTTGTTTCAAATTGAGTGTAAGAGGTCCATAATTAAAGAATCTGTTGCTGGCGCACTCGAGCTGATGTAATTTCAATGTATTGCTCACGCGCTGCCTGCGATATGTAAGCTAGAAGAGAATCTGTGACCAAAGAGCAGTATTGACTGCAGTAAGAACTGTGTGTTAGTAGGAGTAAGTTGTTGCTAGCGAGCAGTCTGGTCTGGTGTATCGTGTTGGCTGGGCCGGTCGTGTGCAGCAATGGCGGGGCCTGAGCATTGTAGGATTAGATAAAAACAGCCTTGCGCATATGTAGTATTGTTACATCAAGTCCAATGCAAATGTTTTAAAAAAATCTGTTAATAATAATCTTTCTCATAAAAAGTAACTTTTCACATTTATCTCAATTTAAAGAATTCACTAATTTCTCCAATCCTTGGCAATCCCGATTATTGAAAAGGAAAGTCAGTTCTTTCCTTTTTATAAGACAAATCTATTGGCCAGCATTGCACTTAGCTGCACCAGGAAAATTTCTTATAGGAGCAGATATATACGCGTTATCCGGCGATCTAATTAAGGTAAGATTTTTCAGTTTATTCAGAATGATGTATCAGGGCCATGACGCAGCATTGCTGACGTCCAAAATTTACCAGGTTAAATTGACTGTCAATTATTGAAAGGTTATAGGTTTGTCACATTGTATTATATTTTCAGTGTTGGGTAGTTACGCTAAATGAGAATATTATTCATATTATTTTATTTTTGTGGGGAGGTTACACTTGGCGACCCTGCCAGGATCGAATTTTTGTGAATTTCTGAGATGTAGTCAGTTATATATCTGCTCTTATTTACTTATTATTAAAAGTAGTTGGCATTTGGCGCAACGCATTTACGAATTTGTCACTTTTTCTTTCACAGATAATCGATTTATTGCTCTTTGTTGTAACTGTATTTGTTACATTTTTTGCTTTGTCTTTGTTTGATTTTGTGCTTAACTTTGAGTTGTGAAAATGCCGCGAAAAACTTCTAACAGTACATCGCGAGTCATAATGGGTGAAAAAGCCGACTTTAATAATTTGACTGATGATACTAGCGACACTCAGTGTCTTGATGATAATCCTCCAGTTACAGACAATCAGTGCGTACCGACCACCAGTAATGATTATAATCTAAATGATGAGCAAACAAATTCAATTGTGTCCACTGTAAATTTAACGACAATTGATGACGCGGCACTTTCTGTTACAATGAACGCTGTCCAGTTTGACACGCCTGATTTGCAAAATTTACGTAGCGAACAGATAATTGTTTCTAACGAAGGTGACCAATATACACAAAGCACGTCAGATTTATTTGATTCCGCTGTAGTGACCAACAGAGCACATCCGATTAGCAAACCTTTTTGTGAATCAGACCATGACCAAATGGTTATACAAAACGTGACACATGCAGGTACACCATCACACAGCACAGAGAATACAGCAGCTAATTTTGGCATGGATCGAGTTATGGCTTTATTGCCACAACTTAATGAAAATCTCAAACAACAAATTAATGAATCGAACAAACAACTTAATGAAAAACTAGACAATAATTCCAAACACTCGAAGAAAGAACAAGACGACAATTTCAAACGACTTAATGAATCGAACAAACAACTTAATGAAAGTTTGAAACAGTCGAATGAAAAACACGACGAGAACTTTAAACAGATTAATGAACAGATTGCAGCCGTTGCCGTGGAATGTCATGATACTAAAGAACAATTACGTGAGGAAATTAAGGCTTGTGCTAGGAATAGTAGTGAAGAAATTAGATCCGTTGCACAAGAATTAAGTAATACACATGCAGCCACAACTAAATTACTTAGAGATGAAATTAGTGCAGTCGTTAAACAATGTTCTGCAAACGCAACACAGTTACGCGACGAGTTTAAATCAATGTCAGCAGAACTTTCACGCACACTGGATGAGAAACTAGACACGAAATGCGAACAACAGAACAGCCTAATTGACGAACGTTTTAATCACCACCTACAAAACAGTGAAACGCGTTACCGTAAATTCATACAGGAACAGAACAAAGTAAAGAAACAAGTCATGGAAACAATTACTGCACAGAGACAGGAAGATAAGCATAAATTATTTACGAAAGCAAAAACATACGTAGACAATAACATTGCTACAGTATCAGACGAAATCAATACTATTAAACAGTTGCACGCCGAATTGCATGATGAAATATCCAATCTTAAAACAAAAACAGACACACACACAGTTGACTTTCAGACAGTGACCAACAGACTTGAACAATTAGAATTAATACAGGATCCCGATGTCATTAAAGCAGACGTTAAGAAATTGAACAAAACTACCCGTAAAATCCAAAAACAAATTAATGCTTGTGACACTAAAAATGATGATCAGGTTAAAGCATTGACTGAAAAATTTTATGAACTGGCCAGTCGTATTGACGATATCGAAAATAACAATGACACCAAATCAGACGATACGTCACCAGTTTCGTTTAATCAAACACCCGAATTCCAAAATTTATAGCAGACGATTAGTGAGATAGGTTCGTCCAATAATACATTACGTAGAAAATTGTCATTTTTACAGCACGAATTGACGGAGATGAAAAATATTTCAGCCTCTAACACGGCACAGCATACGCCACATTCTGAACATTTCTCACACTCACACAGCCAGTACAATTTAGGTAATTTACAGAGAGTACGTGACTTTGATTCCGGGCAGACACAGACAAACGGATTATCATACAATCCTGAACCAATTCACACACTCAGAGACGATGACGTTGATTATAAGCAATTTTTATCCGTGAAAAAATATAAAGTATTTAAAAATGACAAAACACAAGTACACCCTTTGGCCTGGATACGACAATTTGCTTTTGTATTTTCACCAGCTTGGCCTGTAATGCAGAAACTAGAAGTGGACTGGATGCAACCACTTCTTTTTGACATTTCACTGGCATTGCCTGTAACGCAGAAACTAAAATTTATTTGCAGCGCGTAAGTGACCTCAGGGGATTCATTACACTTCGATGAATATGTGCCGTAGCGTGCACAGGGCCCCGAGCCGTAGTAGTGCTATTTCATCTTTAGTTTTCTGCACTGCTGCCTTCTGTTCTACTATCCTTTATATCTATCAAAACAGCTCTTCAACTATCGATCTATCTAGGATTAAGAATGAGTAAAGACAACCTGATACGACGAGTTTTACCGAAAGCGACAGTTTTCTTTAGAAACTCTCGAAGCGACAAGAACTACCAGCGTAATTTTAATAACAGACAAAGTTTAATCATCAGTATGTACAAAATTTCCAGCAATCGCAAACACATTTTGGGAACAATAGAGGGTTTTTACCGCAACAGCATCAAAAGCAGCCGGTTAGCATACCAAACCAACAATGTAGTCTGCAAGGTCAACCAAGCTTTAATGTTTCGCCGCCTACACGTATAGCGTCGGCTCCACCAAATAGTAACGCACAGCAACTTACGTACAGAAAACACATCATTTCAACTCCTATCGCAAGGCGCCGTATAGGAATAACTATCATAACAGAAGTAAAAGTAATGAGCACAGTTTTCAGCGTAACAGTCGGTCTTACCAGCAGCAGAATCATCGGCAACAACAGATTATCATGAATGAACAAGACAGTAGAAATCATACCCAACGTAAAAGTCAGGGAGAAATAACAGAACAGTACAAATAGTGGAAATGCCACAGCATCCTCCCGCAAATAACAGCACGTCAGATAGAATTTGACTAGATACAGCACAGATTGAACCTTCTAGCGATGTAAGCAATACTTTTGATACACAGACTCTTGTTCACGAAAATGTTATTACTTTTGACGACATCCGAGACACTCTTTGTGCATGAAAAACCAGTTATTCAAAAAACCAATTACCACCCTGTCATTGAAGTAAAGATTGGATCATCCACATTTTCAGCAGTAATCGACTCTGGATCACCTATGTCAGTTATAAATAAGGAAACTTTCAACGAATGTAACGAAGAGAATACTTATCCTACGTTACCATTAGGTAAAACTAAAGTAAAAGGAGCAGTATCTGGTAAAGGAGTAGATGTAAAATTACAGACACACTTATCATTTTGTATTGCAGGTAATACGTTCCACTCAAATTTTTGGATTGTTCCCTTATTGACAACAGACGTTATTTTAGGTACGAATTTTTTGGTACAACACGACGCAATTATTGACTTTCAAAATTCCTATTTAATGTTAAAGGATGAAAATGTACAACTGGCATTAGATTTTCAGCACTCTTTATCTGCAGAAGAACAAACAATTAATCGGACAGAGGTCATTTCTGCATCACGTAACACAGACTGTCATTCCACATTGTTCACAGATACGTTCGTACACAACTATAATATACCAGACGAAGCCGACTATGACGTTATGCAAATGATTTCTGATAAAGTTAAACAGAGCAGCGCAAATACAGACGACGAACGTACGCAACTACGCAAAATTCTTTTACAGCAAGCTCCAGTTTTTGACAACATCCCTGGTACTATATCCGGTTTCATGTATGAATTTCAAGTTAAACAGCACGACACGTTTAAAGCCAAACATTATCCCATTCCGTATATTCACAGAGAACAAGTTAAGAAAGAATTGCAAGATATGCTTGACCAAGGTATTATTGAACCAGCAGTTAGTCCGTACATAAACCCGCTCCATATTGTTAGGAAAAAGGATGGCTCACTTCGCCTCGTACTTGATTCACGTCACATCAATGACATTATTATTAATGAAACAGATCGCCCACAAAAACTAGAAGAACTTCTACAGAAATTTCATGGTACTGCTATTTATTCCACATTAGATTTGAGATCAGGATTTTGGCAAATTCAGCTCCATCCGAACTGCAGAAAGTACACAGCATTTCTCTGTTTTGGTGACTGTTATCAATTTTGCAAATTACCGTTCGGTTTAACAATTTCTTCAGCAGCATTTATTCTCGGTTTGAATGCTATACTTCCGACAGAACTTAAAAACAGTATCGCAACGTATGTAGACGACATTCTTATTGCAGAAGCTAACTGGTCTGAACACAATTTGATTCTGGAACAACCGTTGCAAACTTTTCGTGCACAAGGACTCACAGTTAATCTTAACAAATCGCACTTTGGCAGAACTTCCATAAAATTTCTTGGACATGTAATTTCAGCAGAAGGGATTGCGCCTGACCCGGAAAAACTTCAAGCTTTACGTGACATTACTGTTCCAACGACGAACAAACAACTACGCAGCTTTCTGGGTTTAATTAACTTTTTCCGTAAATTTATTCATTACTCTGCTTTAGACACCCTAGATTATGCCAACTGACGGGTAATAACACTATTTGGTCCTGGGATGGCCAAGCGCAGTATGAATTTGTCAATCTGAAACAAGCTTTGTTGAATGCACCACTTTTATCACACCCAGATCTCACTAGAAATTTTTCCATTGCCACCGACAGTTCTAACACAGCTTTAGGCGTAAACATTTTTCAGGAAATTGAAGAAGATGGTAATACAGTAATTAAAAACATCGCCTTTGCAAGTCGCCTTCTGTCATCCGCTGAAAGTAATTGTTCTGTTACAGAACTTGAAACACTATGTGTTGTTTGGGCATTTACCCGATTTAGGCATTTTCTTAATGGAAGACATACTACCGTTTACACAGATCACAGAGCTATCCAGTTTTTACTTTCCGCTAAATTTACACATGACAGATTAAGCAGATGAAAACTGTATTTAAAGGAATTTAATTTTACAATTGTTCACATTCCCGGTACACAAAATATTGTAGCAGACGCACTATCCCGTTCTCTCTGCAACAATCATCAAGACATCGCACCCAACTTCTGCCAAGCCAATTCTAGCCTCATGTACAGGGTGTTTCTAAAATGACCGGTATATCTGAAACGGCAATAAAAACTAAACGAGCAGCGATAGAAGTACATCGTTTGTTGGAATATGCTTGGGACAATAGTACATTTTCAGGCGGACAAACTTTCGAAATTACAGTAGTTACAATTTTCAAAACAGATGGCGCTGCAAGTGATGTGAAAAATACACTGTAGAAGACAACGCAGTATGTGGGTGTGCCATTCTGTACGTCGTCTTTCTGCTGTAAGCGTGTGCTGTTCACAACGTGTAAGTGTGCTGTGGACGACATGGTTTATTCCTTAGAACAGAGGATTTTTCTGGTGTTGGAGTTCCACCGCCTAGAACACAGTGTTGTTGCAACAAGACGAAGTTTTCAACGGAGGTTTAATGTAACCAAAGGACCGAAAAGCGATACAAAAAAGGATCTGTTTGAAAAATTTCAACGGACTGGGAACGTGACGGATGAACGTGCTGGAAAGGTAGGGCGACCGCGTACGGCAACCACAGAGGGCAACGCGCAGTTAGTGCAGCAGGTGATCCAACAGCGGCCTCGGGTCCATTCGCCGTGTTGCAGCTGCAGTCCAAATGACGCCAACGTCCACGTATCGTCTCATGCGCCAGAGTTTACACCTCTATCCATACAAAATTCAAACGCGGCAATCCCTCAGCACCGCTACAACTGCTGCACGTGAGACATTCGCTAACGATATAGTGCACAGGATTGATGACGGCGATATGCATGTGGGCAGCATTTGGTTTACTGACGAGGCTTATTTTTACCTGGACGGCTTCGTCAATAAACAGAACTGGCGCATATGGGGAACTGAAAAGCCCCATGTTGCAGTCCCATCGTCCCTGCATCCTCAAAAAGTATTGGTCTGGGCCGTCATTTCTTCCAAAGGAATCATTTTTCAGATCCGAAACGATTACTGCATCACGCTATCTGGACATTCTTCGTGAATTTGTGGCGGTACAAACTGCCTTAGACGACACTGCGAACACCTCGTGGTTTATTCAAGATGGTGCCCGGCCACATCGCACGGCCGACGTCTTTCATTTCCTGAATGAATATTTCGATGATCGTGTGATTGCTTTGGGCTATCCGAAACATACAGGAGGCGGTGTGGATTGGCCTCCCTATTCGCCAGACATGAACCCCTGTGACTTCTTTCTGCGGGGACACTTGAAAGACCAGGTGTACCGCCAGAATCCAGAAACAATTGAACAGCTGAAGCAGTACATCTCCTCTGCATGTGAAGCCATTCCGCCAGACACGTTGTCAAAGGTTTCGGGTAATTTCATTCAGAGACTACGCCATATTATTGTTACGCATGGTGGATATGTGGAAAATATCGTACTATAGAGTTTCCCAGACCGCAGCGCCATCTGTTGTTGACAATTGTAACTACTGTAATTTCGAAAGTTTGTCTGCCTGAAAATGTACTGTTGTCCCAAGCATATTGCAACAAACGGTGTATTTCTATCACTGCTCGTTTAGTTTGTATTGCCGTTTCAAATATACCGGTAATTTTTGAAACACGCTGTATATTCAACAAGTCGCATTTGAAAACTTCATTTCATCGTCATCACGAGATATAGCACAAGAGCAGAGTAAAGACAACGTATAGAAAGAAATTAAACACCTTTGGGAAGATAAGAATATCTTTACCATTAGAAACCATTACACGGTACGCAATAACATTCTGTTCCGCCGCTCTCACCCTGACGGCAACTGGTTATTATGCATTCCTGACGAACTTGTTAACAAATTAATTTGGTATACTCATTTAAGTTACGCACATTATGGAGCCAGAAAATGTTTTCTTATACTGAGACAGAACTGTTATTTTGCCAACATGGAGAAACGTATTCGACGAGTTTTAGCGTCATGTAAAATCTGCCAGAAAGCTAAATCAGACACGAGTTCACATATTCCTCCGTTACATCCCATTGTACCTGTTAAATTGAGACACATGGCCGCTGTAGACATTTTTGGTCCGATTCCCAGAACCAATAGAGGTTTTTGCTACATCTTTGTCGCTGTTGAACTCACTTCGAAATTTGTTACCTTTACTCAGTTGCGCAAAGCTACTGCATTTGTAAAACATTTTTTATTTCATAAAGGGCATGTATTGAAAGTAATTTCCGACAATGGACCACAATTTCGATCTGCGATATGGACACGTATGTTACGAGCTATCGAACCCTTGTGAACGACTGATGAAAGAAATTGGTAAACTGTGTAGAATGTACTGCCATAAGAGACATATTGATTGGGATACACACTTACTCTCATTCCAGGATGTAATTAACTCCATACCAAATTAATGTACTATGCTATCTCCGACTGTTATATTGAAAAATGTTGAACCACCTAACAAAATTAAAGAATTAGTACGTATCTTTTCCTACATCTCGTCGACTACGTCACCATGAAATAATTGACATTGCGCTCAGCAACATCAAACGTGCCGCAGAGCGCCGGAGACGACAGCACAAACAGGTTTGTACACGACGTGACTTCCACATTGGACAGAAGATATTAGTACGCATTCATTATTTATCCAACAGAGGAAAGAGTAGATGCAGTAAATTTGAACTTCTATACGCAGGTCCATACAGAATTCGCAGCATTCCTCATCCCAATGTGGTACATGTTGAAACTTTGAGAACCAGAAAAAGCAAAGGCAATCACCAGTCTCCAATATTAAACCCTTTATTGAATGAACATACTTTATGATTTATCACATTTTCATGTCTTTTACGGTTATTGATATGAACACTTACTGATGATTATCATATTTTTTCCTGGCAAGTGCCCGGCAAGGTAAGGTTAGCAGGTCGCTTTTCTTGTCGTTATATATCAGACCGTGCACATTTTCCATTTTTTTGTGTATGTATGTTTGTTTTCCTATCGAAAGTAGAATTTTTCTCTGTATGTACTATGAAAACTTTAAGATGTAACAAACACCAGTTAACATTGACATTTTGCATTATGATATCTCAACATCTTGACTATTTTACATACTTTGCTACTACATTATGATACTGTGAGTACATTTTTTGCACTTGAAAACTGTCTATGTTTTTGACGTAATATGTTTTCTGTCATTCTAAGCTGTATGCTTAATTATATTACTAGAAACAAGTTTTTATTTAATGGGTGTATGAATTAAATGCAAGATATTAATCCATATTCATCGTTTTTCAGAAAGCAATACCGTGTGAAAGAAATGAATTAAACAACCACAGTGGTTTACTATGAAATGGGAATTTTACCATCAAAATGAAGGAAAGAAAATGGAATATCTTGTTACGAAGAGTAAATGGATCAGAATTAACAAGCGTCAACCAGAATATACTGTACACATCGTATGATAGCAGTCTTGACTAATTATTTTTCTTTCAGAATACAAGGCGATTGATGCAGACTGTCCGACAGAACTATAGATGTTAATTTTAGTGATGAAATATGCTAGAAGTAAGAAACTCTATACTATATCAAGTAATGAATGTTAATGAATAGTTGTATGAAGTAAATGGTAATATGAATATGCATAATGAAGTGTCTATTTTTTGCAGATGATGATAAATGATGATGAATAGTTATATGAAGAATATGGTAATATGAATAATGAAGTTTTTCTTTGCAGATGATGATAATGATGAAGTTTACATATTTACTGTTAGTTAAGAAATGCTATGTAGTTATTTAAGTATTTGTTGCAGTTCCTTTTGACAGTATGTCTTATGTCGCATAGTATAATGACTGAATGATTTGGGAAAGACAGCTAGAGTACATACATATTAAGTACACGTTTCATTACCTGTTAATTCGAAGTTCACTATTTTTCAGCATAATATGCATTTCTTCTTTCAGCTCAATAATCTATTTTGTATTTTTTCCAGGAGAAGCTTTTTGTGACATAATATGCTATAAGCAGTTAGTTATTAAACCTGTTATAGTACTTGCATTTTTTTTTTACCCAGTTGTGTCTATCATTTATGAATGTGATCACATATACTGTACTTGTTTCATAACCTTGCTACAGCTGACTCATGACGAATGACATAATTAATCCTTATTTCCAGCAATAAGTCAAAAGCAAATATTTTCATGCCCCAGCAATTAATTATCGATCTCAGTGCGATGCATTGCTAGCAAAAAAAAAAAAAAATAAATAAATAAATAAATAAATAAATAAAAATTCAAGTCCCAACTATTACCAGTATATAACTAAATAATGCTACCAGTTTAAGATATGTTTTTAGTCCTAAAGATAATGCAAATTTTCTGTGTATTGATTCCATTATGTCTATGTATTATTGGACTATCGACCTTGAGTAATAGTTCCAATGTCTTACATTTTAAATATGTCTTATGTCACTTACATGATAGCGTATATAAACACCGGTAACTTGATGCTACACTCAATAATTCCGGTTTTAAATGATGACTTGTGAATAACACTGAATGATGTTTTGTAACACTGTACGAATACTTTGTAACTGGCCAATGTTTGCCACTTGTTACTGTAATATGATGATTTATGCATAAATGCTATGCCATTAATTAAGTCTTGCCAATAATTATTCAAATTGGTTGATACACTAGTGTAATTCTATGATGACTAGCATAAGACTTAATGTGTCCTTCACCTGCTGACCTAATTACTGCAATATCCGTTTATCCTGTCCATCCTCATGATCATGGAGCACTATATTGGTTTTTGCACTAATTCTACGTTGCTGTAAGAGTATGGATTCTACAAGAATATGGTGTTGACATATCCACAACCTTGAACGATGGAGATGTTATTATGGTCCCACTGTCTGGTGTACCTAATGTACTACCAAAATGATAACATTGAATATTAATACAACATTTCAGTGTCTTGGCTACACTGATAAATACTTCAGGGAAGAGAACTTCAGATTGTCTCACTTGGTGTTGTGCTTCTGCAGAAAGATATGGACTTTCAGTGCAGCTACGTGCAACCTACTGTGCTACAACCATGATGCAATCCTTCCCATTCCTTTCCTAGTTTTTATAAAATGGTGAAGACTTATACAGTGCGTTTAAATTTTTGTAAAACGGTAGAGACTTATGCAGTGCGTGTGCACTTTATTTAATCTCTTAATGTTTTCAGTTCATGTAAAAAAAAATGGTAAAAACTTATACAATGTATTTAAATTCTTGTAAAATGATAAAGACTTGTACAGTGCGTGGGCACTTTATTTCATTTGCTAATGTGATCAGTTCATGTAAAAATGCTAAACACGTATACAGCGCGTGTGCACTTTATGTTATTTGTTAATATATTTTGTACTCATTGCGTATATACGTTGTCACTTCTGAATATGTTTTGTACTCATTGCATGTGCACTCTATTTAATTTCTTAATATGTTCTGCACTTATCAATGATGTATATACTCTGTGATTGTAGCCTTAGTAAACTAAATAGATTATAGAAAAATTTGTTGCTCATGGCAAGTCCAATTGACTCACCATCGCTGCCAAATTTTTGCCCCCGAGTGGAGGGTTATGTAGGAGGTCCATAATTAAAGAATTTGTTGCTAGCGCACTCGAGCTAATGTAATTTCGATGTATTGCTCACGCGCTGCCTGCGATATGTAAGCTAGAAGAGAATCTGAGACCAAAGAGCAGTATTGACTGCAGTAAGAACTGTGTAGCAGTAGGAGTAAGTTGTTGCTAGCGAGCAGTCGTGTCTGGTGTATCGTGCTGGCTGGGCCGGTCGTGTGCAGCGATGGCGGAGCCTGAGCGTTGTAGGATAAGGTAAAAGCAGCCTCGCGCATATATAGTGTTGTTACATCAAGTCCGATGTAAATGTTTTAAAAAAAATCTGTTAATAATAATATTTCTCCTAAAAATAACTTTTGACATTTATCTCAATTTAAAGAATTCACTAATTTCTCCAATCCTTGGCTATCCCGATTATTGAAAAAGAAAAGTCAGTTCCTTCCTTTTTTATAACACAAATCTATCCGCCAGCATTGCACTTAGCTGCGCCACGAAAATTTCTTATAGGAGCAGATATATACGCGTTATCCGGCGATCTAATTAAGGTAAGATTTTTCAGTTTATTCAGAATGATGTATCAGGGCCATGACGCAGCATTGCTGACGTCCAAAATTTACCAGGTTAAATTGACTGTCAATTATTGAAAGGTTATTGGTTTGTCACATTGTATTATATTTTCACTGTTGGGTAGTTACGCTAAATGAGAATATTATTCATATTATTTTATTTTTGTGGGGAGAATACACTATTTTATTTTTGTGGGGAGGTTACATGAGTACATCAGTTGTTTCGACACACCGCAAAAATAGAAACACTAATTAGTGGGGAAAACAGACAGTAGTACAGTTGAGGACGAAAGGGAAAGCGATTGTTTTTAATTTTCCAGAAACACTCGCAATCCTGAAGGCAAATTATTCGTTCGTGTTGGGGCACTTGTTACCTATTTCTCTTATTACCTTTCACAAATTTGCTCTCTCTACTAAGTGCCTGTCTGGCGAGCGTACGAATCTCTTCACACTGAAGCTATTTACAATGTGCAACGGGCCCGCAAATCCCAGAAGCTACATTGTACGTCACAGACAGGACGTATCTGCTTGTACAATAGTAACGTTCGTGGGTGCGTTGTTGAAACTGAGACACCGTTGCTGAACATAGTACGGAAGCTATGCTGGTCTACTAACACAGCCTAGTGAACCTAAAACTGCACAGTTTTAGTCCAGTGCGCTACTACGGGGCTGTGTTTGTCCACTGAGATGGTCCACTGAGGGCCGAACCTCACAATAACCCTCGGCTGGGTGTGGGGCGGCCGTGAGGCGGGTGGGCTGCTATTGCCTGTGGTGGGTGGGGGTTGTGAACCACCGAGGGCTACGGCGGGGCAAAGCCTCTCCGTCGTTTGTAGGTCCCCGGTTCAATACACACAATACACACTTTTGGCTTTGCTGGCAGTTTCACATGCAGCCAGCAGATCAAAACGAACCAATGGACGTCATTAAGTTAACGCAGGTTGTAAAGGTGATGCCGACGCCATGAAGGACAGTGCTGGGGAAGGCTGTTGTGTACACTAGACAGGGTGAGCGGACGCCAGTCGCGAGCTGACACAATGCTGACAGCACAGGTAACGCCGCCGCTGGAATTCTGCACGAGATGACAGCCGCTCTCATGTTCCTCAAGCGTTTGCCTGCGGTGAAGGGGTTGTATGGTAAAGGTTACGCAAGGTGGGCAACAATGAGCCTTTGGTGGAGCACGCTGAGAAGACGACGCCAGTCTGCGGCTAGGAGAGTAATATACCAGCGACCACTACGCAGGCTACAGGTAGTATGCCCTCTATGCTCTATGCCCTCGGCAGAGCACGACAGAGAAGATGTGAGAATTCTATGAGTGTGAGACTGAAACTTTCCCATTTCAAAAATATCAGCAGTCGGTCTCTCATATATATAAAGCAGATAGGAATCTTTGGAGGATCGTACAAAACAACATGGTAACGCGTTCGTTTGAGGCACCGGCAGCACAAAGTCAAAACACATTCGTAGGCCTCTGGGCTCGAAAATTCTGGAATTCCATTGGTCACAATTATTGAGACTTGGGAGGAGGCTCCACGGGAAGTGAGCCTCGCAACTGGACGCCTGCTCGTGAGAGGCTAGGACTGGCTCTCAAAGAATGTGTGAATGCTACGAGGGAAGAATTCGTCCGCTGCTAGTGAGAGAATCATTCCGAATTCTGTTCACAGAATTCGGTGTGAGAAGTAGTCATTTCACGTTGCAGCTCCAACTGGAGCGTAATGTAATGCATGCGTTAGGCAGCTTTTCGGGACTCAACAAGGATTGCCTTACAGTGGCCACGAACAGCAGCACTGGCAGACAACGCAACGACACTGTTGAAAAGAATGATAAGATCAGAAGTCGGCTTCTTGGTATGTAGGTAACAATGTACTCAGTAAAGGTTAGTGTGTTAATGAGTAACAGGAAAATGTCCTTCTGGCATGCATAATTTTACGAACTCAAATTTTGGCAATCACTGTGGTCATATCCCGAAAACGAATCAGTGTCCTAATAACAGACTAACCTCTCTATCAGTTCCTGGTCTTGAATCTCCGCCAATCTGAGTTACTTGTAAAGTTTCATCTTCTTGTGATAATTTGTCAGCAATAGGAATTTATTAAACATGCCCGTGGTACACATCAGTGCAACTACCGCACTCGTTTTATTTGAGTATAATAAACAATAGAAATACGGCAACTTTGACT